>NC_138318.1:22902500-24375000 GCF_965601325.2 Salmo salar | reverse complement strand
GCGAGAGAGAGAGAAGGAGGGAGAAAGAGACAGAGAGAGAAGGAGGGAGAAAGAGAGAGAGAGAGAGAGAGAGAGAGAGAGGAGGGAGAAAGAGAGAGAGAGAGAAGGAGGGAGAAAGAGAGAGAGAGGAGGGAGAAAGCGAGAGAGAGAGAAGGAGGGAGAAAGAGACAGAGAGAGAAGGAGGGAGAAAGAGAGAGAGAGAGAGAGGAGGGAGAAAGAGAGAGAGAGAGGAGGGAGAAAGAGAGAGAGAGAGAGGAGGGAGAAAGAGAGAGAGAGAGAGAGAAGGAGGGAGAAAGAGAGAGAGAGAGAAGGAGGGAGAAAGAGAGAGAGAGAGAGAGAGAGAGAGAGAGAGAGAGAGAGAGAGAGAGAGAGAGAGAGAGAGAGAGAGAGAGAAGGTTCATAACAAACAACTTGACCCGGCAGATTAAATCTTCATGGTGCTTTTGAGGGAGCAAAATGTTCTGCCTCACTCCCCCAGAATGCACTAAAGAGCCCACTCCCATCCTCCATCAGTTTACCTCCTATGAGAACGGATGACATCCCTGTACCACTGAATGATGGGAACTGTAGTTCATCACTTCTAGTGCTGTAGCCTAGTCATGCAAGGAGCACTTCCAGCACATTTATGCTAGGTAAGGTCATAGCTTCACTTATGATATAATGGTAGAGCCCATAACGAATGGCCTATTCTCATCATTTAAAACCTGACAAGTGATCTGATCTGTGAAGATAGCAATGTTAAGACATCATTCTAGAAAGTGTTACAATATTTCAGCTGAAGAAAGGAGAAGTGGTTAATGGATTGGAGTTAGTAGCGGCTGGCTCTGTGGCAAGTTACTGCTTTCAAAGCTGAACCTTAAAAAAGTCTACTTTTCACAACTGAGCATACATAGTATTAGTGTTGCCTTGCAGTGAGTACAGGAGTGGGCACAATCATGCATCCCAAACATCTGTCTACACTTATAAAAATACAGTTTCCTTTTATATCACTCTAAAACTCTACACACCTATACTTACTACCTGACTGCCTTTGACTTGTGCTCTCTCCCTGTGTGTGTGTGTGTGTGTGTGTGTGTGTGTGTGTGTGTGTGTGTGTGTGTGTGTGTGTGTGTGTGTGTGTGTGTGTGTGTGTGTGTGTGTGTGTGTGTGTGTGTGTGTGTGTGTGTGTGTGTGTGTGTGTGCGTAAGGGCCTGTTGATGCAGACCAGTCCTGACGGGAGGGGAGGCAGCCAGTGAGTCTCATCACAGATGCCTGCCAGCTCCTTTTGTACAAAACAAGCCGCTCACACTCCTTTCTTTCTCTCCCTCTCTCCTTTTCCCTCTCTCTCCTCTTTTGTTCTTCCCTCAGCGAGTTGGGCATACTCTCAACATGGTTGACAGGGGATCTGCCTGTACTCTGCCTTTCTTCACTAACACTTCTCTAACTTGATGCTTTGTCCTTAAGCAGAGTTTTGACCCCCCCCACAGCCACAATCTGAACGAACAACAGTTACAACACCGCTATAACCCATGTTTGTGTGTCAGAACTCGGTGTTCCTACACCTCTTTAACCCGACTGAGTCGAGCTTGCGTCAGGATTACACCAAGACCCACAGACCTGTTCTACATATTGATCCCTGTATTGATTATGGACTTGACACAGGTCATCAACGTAGCGTTTGAGTGCAACACGAGTAGTGGGAGAGGAAGACACTGGATAGGATAGAGAGGAGTTCTTGTGGGGTAAATGAGAGGTCACACACACACAAACACTGACACAGACACACTCTAACATGCATGCACACACATTTACACATACAGTACACATTATCAGCACAGTGCTCTTTCCTCCCTTCCCAAATAAATTACTTTTATTCAAAGCAGCAGGCATAGAAAAACTACTTCTCTGATAACTAGAATCCCTATTTATGTACAATTGTATAATGAATGAATATGTAAAGATACACTGAAAGAGAGAATCCTACAGCCAAAAGCTACAGTCAGGGTTATATAGCACGAATTAACAACCATCTGTAGCCAGAGGCAGAGGAATGCACTCCCCTTGCTCTCTACACGACCCTGTTTTACACATCCTCTGTCTTATAATACAGGTGCTCTCTACACGACCCTGTTTTACACATCCTCTGTGTTATAATACAGGTGCTGAAGACAGTACCCTGTTTTACACATCCTCTGTCTTATAATACAGGTGCTCTCTACACGACCCTGTTTTACACATCCTCTGTCTTATAATACAGGTGCTCTCTACACGACCCTGTTTTACACATCCTCTGTCTTATAATACAGGTGCTCTCTACACGACCCTGTTTTACACATCCTCTGTCTTATAATACAGGTGCTCTCTACACGACCCTGTTTTACACATCCTCTGTCTTACAATACAGGTGCTGAAGACACAACCCTGTTTTACACATCCTCTGTCTTACAATACAGGTGCTCTCTACACGACCCTGTTTTACACATCCTCTGTCTTATAATACAGGTGCTCTCTACACGACCCTGTTTTACACATCCTCTGTCTTATAATACAGGTGCTCTCTACACGACCCTGTTTTACACATCCTCTGTCTTATAATACAGGTGCTCTCTACACGACCCTGTTTTACACATCCTCTGTCTTACAATACAGGTGCTCTCTACACAACCCTGTTTTACACATCCTCTGTCTTACAATACAGGTGCTCTCTACACGACCCTGTTTTACACATCCTCTGTCTGATAATACAGGTGCTCTCTACACTACCCTGTTTTACACATCCTCTGTCTGATAATACAGGTGCACTCTACACGACCCTGTTTTACACATCCTCTGTCTTATAATACAGATGCTCTCTAAACGACCCTGTTTTACACATCCTCTGTCTTACAATACAGGTGCACTCTACACGACCCTGTTTTACACATCCTCTGTCTTACAATACAGGTGCTCTCTACACGACCCTGTTTTACACATCCTCTGTCTTACAATACAGGTGCTGAAGACACAACCCTGTTTTACACATCCTCTGTCTTACAATACAGGTGCTCTCTACACGACCCTGTTTTACACATCCTCTGTCTTACAATACAGGTGCTCTCTACACGACCCTGTTTTACACATCCTCTGTCTTACAATACAGGTGCTCTCTACACGACCCTGTTTTACAGATCCTCTGTCTTATAATACAGGTGCACTCTACACGACCCTGTTTTACACATCCTCTGTCTTAAAATACAGGTGCTCTCTACACGACCCTGTTTTACACATCCTCTGTCTTATAATACAGGTGCACTCTACACGACCCTGTTTTACACATCCTCTGTCTTATAATACAGGTGCTGAAGACACGACCCTGTTTTACACATCCTCTGTCTTATAATACAGGTGCTGAAGACACTACCCTGTTTTACACATCCTCTGTCTTACAATACAGGTGCTGAAGACTCTACCCTGTTTTACACATCCTCTGTCTTATAATACAGGTGCTGAAGACACTACCCTGTTTTACACATCCTCTGTCTTATAATACAGGTGCTCTCTACACAACCCTGTTTTACACATCCTCTGTCTTATAATACAGGTGCTCTCTACACGACCCTGTTTTACACATCCTCTGTCTTATAATACAGGTGCTCTCTACACGACCCTGTTTTACACATCCTCTGTCTTATAATACAGGTGCTCTCTACACGACCCTGTTTTACACATCCTCTGTCTTACAATACAGGTGCTCTCTACACGACCCTGTTTTACACATCCTCTGTCTTATAATACAGGTGCTCTCTACACGACCCTGTTTTACACATCCTCTGTCTTATAATACAGGTGCTGAAGACACTACCCTGTTTTACACATCCTCTGTCTTATAATACAGGTGCTCTCTACACGACCCTGTTTTACACATCCTCTGTCTTACAATACAGGTGCTCTCTACACAACCCTGTTTTACACATCCTCTGTCTTACAATACAGGTGCTCTCTACACGACCCTGTTTTACACATCCTCTGTCTTATAATACAGGTGCTGAAGACATGACCCTGTTTTACACAACCTCTGTCTGATAATACAGGTGCTCTCTACACGACCCTGTTTTACACATCCTCTGTCTGATAATACAGGTGCTCTCTACACGACCCTTGCTCTGACCTACCTAGCTAGGAAAGGACATGAGTGTCTCTTACTATCAACCCAAATCAGCTTGTACAACAATGAATGTACATTTGAATATGTACAGCTAATTCACTCACAGACTTAAGCCTAACCCTATCCGTCTCAGGAAAAGCTTTGAAATGTACGGGCATGATACACTTATTCATGATATAGGTATTGAAATAATCAGAGTACTTATGATAAAATAGTTGATGATGAATCTCAGTGTATATTATTATTGTTGTTCTTCAGCCCAGACAGGGACAAACAGATGGTTGCCGCTCTATGACGACAAGGTCTTTTTCCTGCCACTGTCCAATGACTCGCTCACACTAGCAAGTCACAGGAAATGCTAACTGTCCATTTCCTGATGTAACAATGATAAGGGAGCTTGAAACTCTGACTCACGTACACTTCTCTCACAGCCACAGTCTCATTACGGAGAGATAGAATGAGAGAGAGAGAAATACTAGAGAAGAAAGGAGCAAGAACCGAATGAAAGAATTGAAATCTCACTGAGAAATAAGTGAGTGTGATGTACTGTGACAGAGCACAACCACCCCCGTGTTTGAGTGACACATCAGTGACATCATGTTGAGTGATCCAGCCACCCTAAATAAGGGGGTGAGGGAAAGAGACAGATGAGAGGGACTTCTCCTTTTAGTGGCTCTAATCTAGTTTTGTATTTCTGTGTTGGCCTGGTATGATTCTCAATCAGGAACAGCTGTACATCGTTGTTGCTGATTGAGAGTCATACTTAGGTCGCCTGTTTTCACCTGTTAGTTTGTGGGAGATTGTGCTGTGTATAGCTTTGTGCCTTACCGGCCTGTTATTCGTCGTTGTCTTTTGTTTACGTTTTGTTTTTTTCCTTCTTTGTCCATAATAAAGAAGATGAGTGTACATATTCCGGCTGCGTTTTGGTCCTCTCCTTACAACTACCGTGGCATGGATGCATTTGCAGTTTGTTTTGGTTGTGTTTCAGATTACGTTGTGCCCAATAGAAATGAATGGTAAATAATGTATTGTGTCATTTTTAAAGAAGAATATATATATTTTTTGTAAATAGTATGTTTCTGAACACTTCTACATTAATGTGGATGCTACCATGACTCCAGATAATCATGAATAAATCATAAATTAGAATAAGTGATAAAGTTACAGAGGGATAAATATCATACACTCCAAAAAAAATGCTAACATCACCTGTAATTGGTAAAGGTTAGAATGTCTAGCAAGGCTAAATTGCCAAGAAACTGAAGATCTGGTACAACGCTGTGTACTACTCCCTTCACAGAACAGTGCAAACTGGCTCTAACCAGAATAGAAAGAGGAGTGGGAGGCCCTGGTGCACAAGTGATCAAGAGGACAAGTACATTGGAGTGTCTAGTTTGAGAAACAGATGCCTCACAAGTCCGCAACTGGCAGTTTCATTAAATAGTACCCGCAAAACACCAGTCTCAATGTCAACAGTGAAGAGGCGACTCCGAGAATTTGTCTAAACACCTTCAAATGGGGGGGACTAGATACATAAAGTGCTTTAATGTCTAAATAGAAAGTGACATTCTGTACTGTTACCTCATATTAAACGTTTGATCTCAAATCCAAAATGCTGGAGTATTATTCAAACGTTTAGCTTCACTGTCCAAATAAATACATAGGGACTGTATACAATGTAACATCTGGCACAACACTCTAATTATGCACTTTCAAGGGAAAGTTTGTCAGTCGTGGGATAAGTAGAAATTGGGCATGTGGCCATACATTTGGGCAAGCTGTGCCTCAGTGTAAACTAGTCAGATCCACTCATCGCTGTTACTATATCAGCACAGCTCACAACTTACCTTCACTAGACGATCCAGACAGGTCCATGATGACGTAAACCCTCCCCTCAGGCTCCAAGTCAATCTGGGAGAGAAGAACGAAACAGAACAAACTGTAAGCTTTCATACTGGAGTAGAAACACTGAATATGAAGTATGGAATGGAAGCATGAAACCATTTCAGTGTTTGTAGAAAATGATGTAGTGTACAGCAATGTCTCACTCGTCGTTCCCCCCCCCCCACACACACCGTTCTCTATGAGGGTACTGAGACTGCTACAGTAATGGCTAATATTCAGTATGGCCAGAGAGGAAGAGCTGAAGCGAGAGGGTCCACTCCCGTCAAAATCTGTCCACGTGATAAGCGATAAGCAGACCGATAAGCAGACCACCTGCCTTCCCACCTTTGGGAAAACGACTCCCATTGTTAGGGCGGAAACAAGACCATCTCGTCATTACAGTATCTCTGGTATGGCTCTCAGGAGTGCGCGTGTGTGTGTGTGTGTGTGTGTGTGTGTGTGTGTGTGTGTGTGTGTGTGTGTGTGTGTGTGTGTGTGTGTGTGTGCAGTATTACAACGTGCATGCCCTTGGGTTGCTGAATACTGCAGTGTTTATATACTAAGACCAGGAAGAGTCCTGAGTGTGTTACATTGTAGCTTTGTGGATGGTATACATCCGTTCACCCACGGCCCTCTCTAAACCATACCCCCCACCCACACACACTCTCGCCCATCGATTGCCAAGCCTGAGCTCCAGTCCCTGGGGGCTCTACTGGGCATAAGCAGATGAGATTGAGTTATGGTGTGTGTGTGTGTGTGTGTGTGTGTGTGTGTGTGTGTGTGTGTGTGTGTGTGTGTGTGTGTGTGTGTGTGTGTGTGTGTGTGTGTGTGTGTGTGTGTGTGTGTGTGTGTGTGTGTGTGTGTTAGCTCATCTCATAAGAGAGAGTGGGCAGGGATCGCGGCGGCTGGGGCTCAGAGAGTTTCTACCGGCAGCAGCCGCCCACGGCCCATCCGTAATCCCCTTCCGCACAGTGCACACAGACACACACACAGACTGCACCCAGCAATTTCCTCATCTGGTCCTGTTTTGAGCACACACATTGCTGAGAATTGGTGCAATCTCCACCGCAGAGAGGACGTGGGCTTGGGCTAGATACGAGGTGAAGGAGGGGGCGCTACAGTGACAAAATCCATCATTCTACCATAATGCATTCTAAAATGGGATATGGCAACATTTGAAGATGGCAGAACTAGGCTGCAGCTATAGGTGGCTTTCACAGATTATATGCTACAATTATATAGATATTGCAGCCTTCCCTAGCCACCCTAACACAATACAAGACTCTAGCCTTCCTTCATCTCTCTCTCTTTCAGGTGCCCCAGATCCATCCATCAAACCCACAGCCAGCCCAGTAAATACAGCCCTTCTAGGGTACAGCAGTGCAGTACAGGATCCCCCCCCCACCCCCCCGGCAGCCTGGGGTAAAGTGCAGAACAAATAGGGCCCACACATTTGAGGTGTTGACTGCCTTGCAATCTCTCTCCCTCCCTCTCTTCCTCTCTCTCCCTGGTAACCTGAGAAAGGTTCCGTGTCCCGGTGTAGTCGTCTGGAAGATGTGCAGTGTAAACAGACAAAAGGGAGAGAAAGACAGAGGAAGAGAAAGACGGAAGAAGAGAGACAGAGAGAGGGTGGAGTAGGCCTCTTCCCCAGCCTGCATGTTGGAACAATAGTCTTCCAGCAGTAGGTTAGACAATACATTCGTCTGTATTTGAGGCCACAGAAACACATAGAAATAGAACATATAGATAATAGATTATTCAACTGTCTAAGCAGCACAACAACACTACAGTCCATAGATCTCTATCTAGAACCTAAAAGGAGAACCGTTTGAAGAAACCTGTTTGGTTCCAGGTAGTGGTTTATTGGTTTATTGGGATCCCTATTAACTTTTGCCGACACAGCAGCTATTCTTCCTGGGGTCCACAAAAAAACATTAAACATGACATGTAGAACCCTTTAGGTTCCATGTAGAACTTTTTTGAGTTCCATGTAGAACCATTTCCACAGAGGGTTTTACATGGAACCCAAGGGTTCTACCTGGAACCAAAAAGGGTTCTACCTGGACAGCCGAAGAACCCTTTCGGGACCCTTTTTGCTAAGAGTGTACTACAGATGGATAGCCAAGAACAGGATGTCGGGCACTTTGTAGATCAGTGCTCTTGAAGTGCATTCTGTAGACAAGTAGCCTATTCTTACTGCATAGTGCGTCCTCTCTCAGTGCTGTTGAGAAGATGATGCTGTTGTCCGGACGGAGTAGAGACAGAGCCATGGTGGAGTGGCGACATGTTTGTTATCCTGCGACCCCCGACTCCCCCCACCCCTGTCTCCTTTCCTGTGAGGTCACAGGCCTCCATTCATCAACAGCCTTCTGGGCACGCTCAGTCTCACAGGTGCAGTGGCCACTAAATATAGACGCCAGCTTAGGAAGGAAAGGCTGAGTGTGTGTGTGTGAGAGAGAGAGAGAGAGAGAGAGAGAGAGAGAGAGAGAGAGAGAGAGAGAGAGTGTATGTTTCTGTGTGTCGTGTCCTGTGTATGTGAGTGGGTTCCAGAGAGAAAGCCAAATAGATGTGTGTTGTGTATTTATATTTGTGTGGGTGTTTGAGTGGACTTGAACTGTATAGAACCACATCTTTATGCAGCAACAACAGTGCTTTACCACTATAGAGTGCCTTAGGCAAAAACAGTACATCATCTATTTTCACACTGAATATATGTGTTTAAGTTGCAGTATATTACATCTGTAGATACACAGACTACATACACTGAGTGTACAAAATATTAGGAACATTGTTTGCCCTCAGAACAGCCTCAATTCGTAGGGGCATGGACTCTACAAGGTGTCGAAAGTGTTCCACAGGGATGCTGGTCCATGTTGACTCCAATGCTTCCCACAGTTGTGTCAAGTTGGCTGGATGTCCTTTGGGTGGTGGAACATTCTTGGTACACACAGGAAACTGTTGAGTGTGAAAAACCAGCAGCGTAGCAGTTCTTGACAAAAACTGGTGGCCTGGGACCTACTACCCCATTTTGTCTTGCCAATTCCCCCTCTGAATGGCACACATACACAATCCATGTGTCAATTGTCTCAAGGCTTAAAAACCCTTCTTTAACCTGTCTCCTCCTATCAATCTTCATACTTCCGAGTGGCGCAGTGGTCTAAGGCACTGTATTGCACTGCTAGAGGTGTCACTACAGACCCTGGTTTGTTCCCAGTCTGTGTCACAACCAGCTTTGATCAGGAGTCCCATTGGGCGGCGCACAATTGGCCCAGCGTCGTCCAGGTTAGGTGGGGTAGGCCGTCATTGTAAATAAGAATTTGTTCTTAAACTGACTTGCAGAAAGACTGTTTAGCTAGGTACAACAGAGTGAATCGGAAGACATTGCTTCTCATTCTTGTGCTGTGATCGATACACTCAGAATATCTTTGATTACTCATCCTATATATCAACCTCTTTAGGTGCAGCAGCACTCCTATACTCCTCGTAATGTGATGGCATCCCACGGGGCACACAGTGAACATTTCCACGTTATTTAAATTAAAGTACGCTGAACCAACGTGGAATAGATGCTGAATTTACGTCTTTGCCCAATGGGATTACGTGTAGCCAGGGTGGGGGAGGGGAGGAGATGGATAGGGGACCAGGAAATCAAATATTTTTTACTAAACTTTTTAAATAAATTAAAGCAGTGTTTCTTAATCCTGGTCATGGGGACCCACATGTGTGCACATTTTTGTTTTTGCCCTAGCACTACACAGATGAGTTTTAATGATCAACTCATCATCAAGCTTTGATGATTTGAATCAGGTGTGTAGTGCTAGGTCAAAAACAAACATGTGCACCCCTTTGGGTCCCCAGGACCAGGATTGAGAACCACTGAATTAAAGGAATTACAGTTCATACCTTTTTTTGTATAATCCTACTTGTTTGTGTAATCAGAATACTTCAAAAACAAGTCTTGGAATTGAAATAGTAGGGGATATATTGTACATAGTACATACATATAAACAGATTAAAAAAACAGACAGACAGATATACCGAGAGAGATGAGATTCTTCTATAGTCATATTCAGCCTTTCAGTTACTTTGTCTTTTCTGCCAGCAGCCATATGCACAGACACTGATATGTCAGTGAGTGCTTTGAGTGCTGACCTCTAAACACAAGACACATTCATCCCCATTCAATGTCTCCTTCCACCAAGGTCATAGTTTTGTGTTTTTATATTAGTTTGAAGATTTTTATTTGAAATTCAGTTTAGTTTCAGTTAGTTTTCTGATCTGATTTACACGTTTTTATTTAGCTTACATTTCATGGTTTTTATATTATTTCATTTCAGTTTTCGTTTTTGTGTTCGGGGCACACAAAAGTAGCCATATATGTGTTAAGTGTTTTTTTTATGTCACTTCTTCATTTCACTTCATCTCAATATCTGCAACGTCATCTCGCTGAGTCTTCAATTCTGAAGTCAATCTCAATGTGACACGCCAGATTCAGAAGTTTGAAAACCGCATTAGAAGAAAAGGTTGAAAATCCCATTCAATTTTAGTTCGTTTTGGAGTCAAAGATAATATTTCCTTTTTCTTCAGTTTTAGTTTACTACAATAACATTGCTTTCCACACACACACACACACACACACATGCACAAGAAAATGAAATTGTATAGTTTAAATATCCAATCCAGGTGTTTTTATCTCAATATCAAATCATTTCTGGGTAACAATTAAGTACCTTACTGTGATTGTTTTCAATTAAAATGGTAAAAAAGAAACCAAAATAGCTTCGTAGCAAAGAGCATTTTGTCAAGCAAGAATTTTGCAAGGACTGTCTGGGAGTGGTGTGAATGAGGAGGGGAAAAATGAAAATGAGCTGTTATTGGCAGAGAGGTTTGGAACTTTATTTTTATTGGTATACTTAAGCAATAAGGCACGAGGGGGTGTGGTATATGGCCAATATACCATGGCTAAGGGCTGTTCTCATCATAACGGCATTATCATAATTTTCACAATTTCACAGTGTTATTCCAACCTCATAGTGTCGAAATATATATAAAACACAGGCTTTATTTCAATTTCTGTAGCTTTCGCTCCATCCGGCTCTCTCACTCTCCTTCTCACTGTGCCTCTATGTCAGTTAGTGCTGCAAAAACTATCATTTCTTATGACCCTAGCAGTGTGTGTGGGTGCTTATATCTGTCCTATTCACACATGTACAGTTGAAGTCGGAAGTTTACATACACTTAGGTTGGAGTCATTAAAACTAGTTTTTCAACCACTCCACAAATGTCTTGTTAACAAACTATAGTTTTGACAAGTCGGTTAGGACATTTACTTTGTGCATGACACAAGTCATTTTTCCAACAATTGTTTACAGACAAATTATTTCACTTATAATTCACTGTATCACAATTCCAGTGAGTCAGAAGTTCACATACACTAAGTTGACTGCCTTTAAGCAGCTTGGAAAATTCCAGAAAATAATTTCATGGCTTTAGTAGCTTCTGATAGGCTAATTGACATAATTTGAGTCAATTGTTGGTGTACCTGTGGATGTATTTCAAGGCCTACCTTCAAACTCAGTGCCTCTTTGCTTGACATCATGGGGAAATCAAATGAAATCAGCAAAGACCTCAGAAAAAAAAATTGTAGACCGCCACAAGTCTGGTTCATCCTTGGGAGTAATTTCCAAACGCCTGAAGGTACCACGTTCAGCTGTACAAACAATAGTACGCAAGAATAAACACCATGGGACCACGCAGCCGTCATACCGCTCAGAAAGGAGACGCCTTCTGTCTCCTAGAGATGAACGTACTTTGGTGCGAAAAGTGCAAATCAATCCCAGAACAACAGCAAAGGACCTTGTGAAGATGCTGGAGGAAACAGGTACAAAAGTATCTATATCCACAGTAAAACGAGTCCTATATCGACATAACCTGAAAGGCCGCTCAGCAAGGAAGAAGCCACTGCTCCAAAACTGCCATAAAAGCCAGACTATGGTTTGCTAAAAAAAAAGCCAGACTATGGGGACAAAGATCGTACTTTTTGGAGAAATGTCCTCTGGTCTGATGAAACAAAAATAGAACTGTTTGGCCATAATGACCATCGTTATGGTTGGAGGAAAAAGGGGGAGCCTTAGGGCAAGCCTAAGAACACCATCCCAGCAGCATCATGTTGTGGGGGTGCTTTGCTGCAGGAGGGACTGGTGCACTTCACAAAATAGATGGCATCATGAGGTAGAAAAATTATGTGGATATATTGAAGCAACATCTCAAGACATCAGTCAGGAAGTTAAAGCTTGGTCGCAAATGGGTCTTCCAAATGGACAATGACCCCAAGCATACTTACAAAGTTGTGGCAAAATGGCTTAAGGACAACAAAGCCAAGGTATTGGAGTGGCCATCACAAAGCCCTGACCTCAAACCCATAGAAAATTTGTGGGCAGAACTGAAGGAGGCATACAAACCTGACTCAGTTACACCAGCTCTGTCAGGAGGAATGGGCCAAAATTCACCCAACTTATTGTGGGAAGGTTCTGGAAGGCTACCTGAAACGTTTGACCCAAGTTAAACAATTTAAAGGCAATGCTACCAAATACCAATTGACTGTATGTAAACTTCTGACCCACTGGAAATGTGATGAAAGAAATAAAAGCTGAAATAAATAATTCTATCTACTATTATTCTGACATTTCACATTCTTAAAATAAAGTGGTGATCCTAACTGACCTAAGACAGGGAATATTTACTAGGATTAAATGTCAGGAAATGTGAAAAACTGAGTTTAAATGTATTTGGCTGAGGTGTATGTAAACTTCTGACTTCAACTGTACAAGTGTGTATTATACGCATGTGTGAATTGGAAATTAGTTTTTGTTACATATCCCAGCTCCCCCTCAGAGAGTGGGGTCACGGCCAGGGTCAGCCATGATCAACGGCGAGCCTGGAGCAATTAAGGTTAAGTGCCTTGCTCAAGGGATCATTGACCGCTTTTCACCTTGTTGGCTCTGGGATTCGAACTTTCGGTTACTGGCCCAACACTAACTGCTAGGCTACCTGTCGCCCTACACACACACATTCTCCCTCCCTCCCTCCCATGTCGGGGAGGCTGTTTTGTGAAAACACCTTGGGCTGAATGGCGTCTGTTAAAAGATGTTGACATATTTTCAGCAATCAACCATCAAACCCTGACCTGACTGGTTTCATGCCTCTCCCTGGCATCTTTCATCAGAGACCTCTTATCTTCTCGCCTGTTCCTTACTTCCCGCCATGTCCAACGACACCCTCCATCTCTCGCAATAAAGGAGAGATAAAGAGACACTCGACTCCATGTCTGTGGAAAAGCTCTTCAACTTTGCACCCCCCACCACCCTCATCTGTCTGTGTGTGTTTGTGTGTGTCTGTATCTATGCACAGCGTTGAGTCTTCAGAGGCTGTGGTAAGTCGCCCAAAAATAAAGGCCTTTGAGCACTCCTGCCTTCTTGTCTGAGTCTGTCTAAATGAGGATTGGCTCTGGCAGTGGAGTATCCCTGAGTCTGTCTAAATGAGGATTGTCTCTGGCAGTGTAGTATCTCTGAGTCTGTCTAAATGAGGATTGGCTCTGGCAGTGGAGTATCCCTGAGTCTGTCTAAATGAGGATTGTCTCTGGCAGTGTAGTATCTCTGAGTCTGCCTAAATGGGGATTGGCTCTGGCAGTGGAGTATCCCTGAGTCTGTCTAAATGATGATTGGCTCTGGCAGTGGAGTATCCCTCAGTCTGTCTAAATGATGATTGGCTCTGGCAGTGTAGTATCTCTGAGTCTGTCTAAATGGGGATTGGCTCTGGCAGTGGAGTATCCCTGAGTCTGTCTAAATGAGGATTGTCTCTGGCAGTGTAGTATCTCTGAGTCTGCCTAAATGGGGATTGGCTCTGGCAGTGGAGTATCTCTGAGTCTGTCTAAATGAGGATTGTCTCTGGCAGTGTAGTATCTCTGAGTCTGTCTAAATGAGGATTGTCTCTGGCAGTGTAGTATCTCTGAGTCTGCCTAAATGGGGATTGGCTCTGGCAGTGGAGTATCCCTGAGTCTGTCTAAATGAGGATTGTCTCTGGCAGTGTAGTATCTCTGAGTCTGCCTAAATGGGGATTGGCTCTGGCAGTGGAGTATCCCTGAGTCTGTCTAAATGATGATTGGCTCTGGC
This sequence comes from Salmo salar, assembly GCF_965601325.2. Taxonomy (NCBI): domain Eukaryota; kingdom Metazoa; phylum Chordata; class Actinopteri; order Salmoniformes; family Salmonidae; genus Salmo; species Salmo salar. The sequence continues at coordinate 24,360,822 of NC_138318.1, read as the reverse complement.
AGTGGAGTATCCCTCAGTCTGTCTAAATGATGATTGGCTCTGGCAGTGTAGTATCTCTGAGTCTGTCTAAATGAGGATTGGCTCTGGCAGTGGAGTATCTCTGAGTCTGTCTAAATGAGGATTGGCTCTGGCAGTGGAGTATCTCTCCTTCCTGATAAAGTGAAGGCACATGACAGTGCTGTTCTCTATGGCTCTGGCCCACCCAACACCGTGCTAGAGAGGGGATACTATTCTGAGGAGAATATCCACTACTGCACACACACACACACACACACACACACACACACACACACACACACACACACACACACACACACACACACACACACACACACACACACACACACACACACACACACACACACTGCATACAGTATTTGTTGCTCATTCATAGTGCTACAATGAGTCACACATTGAATCGTTCTTAGTTACAGTTTCTAGGTAATTTTCTCTTTCCTTTTTCTGTTTATTCTATTTGGTCTTTCTAGTCTATTTATCGCTATTGTCAAAAACTGAATGAAGGGAACTGGGAGAGGGAGAGACAAAGAGGGGGGATAAAGAATGGGAGAGACAGAGAGAGAGGGAGAGGGAGAAAGAGGGGGAGAGAATGAGAGTGAGAGAGAGAGAAGGGGGGCAAGGTTACAGGAGCAGGGAGAACACAGAGCACATTGTGTTTTATCTCTGGCCTCAGTGACAGTGTGCACCCGAAGAGTGACACACACCAGAGCCTTCTCTCTCTCTCTCTCACACACACACACACACACACACACACACACACACACACACACACACACACACACACACACACACACACACACACACACACACACACACACACACACACACACACACTTAAAAAAAACACACACGCACTGTGAAACACACAAACACATTGAAAAGCACTCATACACTCACCAGAGCCCCCTATGAATCCTCACAGAGACACACACGTGTATTGTGATATAGAATTTATCATTGCAATTTCAAATACTGTTGTATTTCTTTATGGTAATCACATTCAGTTAGAAAGGGATGCATGTGAAATTCAACCAACTGAGTTTATGTGGTAGTGACCTCTTACCCAGATTAGCCTTGGCAAGAAGCCATTTTGAAAACGTCAATCAATCATAATTTGCAATTAGCGAACAAGGCACAGGCTATACAAGTGAAACAGTACAACTGCTGTCTAAAAAGCAACAGCTATCACACATGGCAGGTAATACTTTAATTATAGTAAGATGATTCAGAATACAGACCCCATGAATATCTGTTTATTTTCTGTTGGGAAACAACACTTTTTGTATTGATTTTTTATTTAACATTTATTTAACTAGTCAAGTCGGTTAAAAACAAATTCTTATTTACAATGACGGCCCACCCCGGCCAAACCCTCCCCTAACCCGGACGACACTGGGCCAATTGTGCGCAGCCCTATGGGACTCTCGATCACGGTCGGTTGTGATACAGCCCGGGCTCAAACCCGGGTCTGTAGTGATGCCTCTAGCACTGAGATGCAGTGCCATAGACCGCTGTGTCACTCAAGGAACCCACATGTTGTAAAGGAGGAAATAAACTGTAATGTACAACCAGCTGATTTGCCATCGTAAGCCTTTAGTGTGTGTATGTCTGTGTTTGTGTGCGCACACAGATCAAAACTGGGGATGGCAACACAGAAATGACTGGTGATATGCTGAAGGAAAACTGCAGCAGTGTGTGCGGTGAAAACACACGCCCAGTTGCACACAAAGTCAAAGGAAGAGCGAATAAAACACCGAATTTTAAATTGTTTACATTTCAAGCATGTCTCCGGGGTACTTTTTCAAACAGCACTTCACTTCAAAGTCAATTAGTGTGATGAAGACGTTTCTATTAACATGGAACAAAATTCCAACATCATCTCAACCCTAACACACACGCAAACACAGTTATACAAAACAGACATACACACTTGAGACCCGGGGAGCTTGCCTCAGTGGACCCTCTGAGAGATACGCCTGAAGACGTTACACCCCCACACAAACACGGATGGGCGCACGCACACACAACTAACTGAAACACACAATCTGGCCACCCTGCTGTGTGTCAGCAGAGAGTAGTTCAAGGTTGGGGATTGGCCGGACTCCTGCAGCTAATGCACTCAAACCAGCCAGAACAGAACAGAACAGAACACAGCTCTAGAAGCCAAGACTGGGCCTGCATCTAAACATTAGGGACACGAGAAGCATACAAGACACACATACACACATACATACATACACACATACAGTTGAAGTCGGATGTTTACTTAGACTTAGGTTGGAGTCATTAAAACTCGTTTTTCAACCACTCCACACATTTCTTGTTAACAAACTATAGTTTTGGCAAGTCAGTTAGGACATCTACTTTGTGCATGACACAAGTAATTTTTCCAACAATTGTTTACAGACAGATTATTTCACTTATAATTCACTGTATCACAATTCCAGTGAGTCAGAAGTTCACATACAGTAAGTTGACTGCCTTAAAACAGCTTGGAAAATTCCAGAAAATGATGTCATGACTTTAGCTTCTGATAGGCTAATTGACATCATTTGAGTCAATTGTTGGTGTACCTGTGGATGTATTTCAAGACCTACCTTCAAAATCAGTGCCTCTTTGCTTGACATCATGGGGAAATCAAATGAAATCAGCAAAGACCTCAGAAAAAAAATTTGTAGACCTCCATAAATCTGCTTCATCCTTGGGAGCACTTTCCAAACGCCTGAAGGTACCACGTTCATCTGTACAAACAATAGTACGCAAGAATAAACACCATGGGACCACGCAGCCGTCATACCGCTCAGAAAGGAGACGCCTTCTGTCTCCTAGAGATGAACGTACTTTAGTGCGAAAAGTGAAAATCAATCCCAGAACAAAACCAAAGGACCTTGTGAAGATGCTGGAGGAAACAGGTACAAAAGTATCTATATCCATAGTAAAACGAGTCTTATATCGACATAACCTGAAAGGCCGCTCAGCAAGGAAGAAGCCACTGCTCCAAAACAGCCATAAAAAAAGCCAGATTATGGTTTGCAACTGCACATGGGGACAAAGATCTTACTTTTTGGAGAAATGTCCTCTGGTCTGATGAAACAAAAATACAACTGTTTGGCCATAATGACCATCATTATGTTTGGAGGAAAAAGGGGGAGGCTTGCAAGCCTAAGAACACCATCCCAACTGTGAAGCACGGGGGTAGCAGCATCATGTTGTGGGGGTGCTTTGCTGCAGGAGGGACTGGTGCACTTCACAAAATAGATGGCATCATGAGAAAGAAAATGATGTGGTTATATTGAAGCAACATCTCAAGACATCAGTCAGGAAGTTAAAGCTTGGTCGCAAATGGGTCTTCCAAATGGACAATGACCCAAAGCATACTTCCAAAGTTTTGGAAAAATGGCTTAAGGACAACAAAGCCAAGGTATTGGAGTGGCCATCACAAAGCCCTGACCTCAATCCTATAGAAAATGTGTGGGCAGAACTGAAAAAGCATGTGCGAGCAAAGAGGTCTACAAACCTGACTCAGTTACACTAGCTCTGTCAGGAGGAATGGGCCAAAATTCACCCAACTTTTTGTGGGAAGTTTGTGAAAGGCTACCCGAAACGTTTGACCCAAGTTAAACAATTTAAAGGCAATGCTACCAAATACTAATTGAGTGTATGTAAACTTCTGACCCACTGGGAATGTGATTAAATAAATAAAAGCTGAAATAAATAATTGTCTCTACTATTATTCTGACATTTCACATTCTTCAAATAAAGTGGTGATCCTAACTGACCTAAGACAGGGAATTTTTACTAGGATTATATGTCAGGAATTGTGAAAAACTGAGTTTAAATGTATTTGGCTAAGGTGTATGTAAACATCCAACTTCAACTGTACATACATACATACATACATACATACACTCTTCTCACCCCTCAACACACTCTGTCCTCTTCCACAACCAGCCAGAGAGTCCTAATTATACCTCATTACCCCAGCAAGGCTGACCTGTTTGGATATACGGTGTGTGTGTGTGTGTGTGTGTGTGTGTGTGTGTGTGTGTGTGTGTGTGTGTGTGCTTGTATGTGGTGTGTGTGTGTGTGTGTGTGTGTGTGTGTGTGTGTGTGTGTGTGTGTGTGTGTGTGTGTGTGTGTGTGTGTGTGTGTGTGTGTGTGTGTGCTTGTATGTGGTGTGTGTGTGTGTGTGTGTGTGTGTGTGTGTGTGTGCTTGTATGTGGTGTGTGTGTGTGTGTGTGTGTGTGTGTGTGTGTATGTGGTGTGTGTGTGTGTGTGTGTGTGTGTGTGTGTGTGGTGTGTGTGTGTGTGTGTGTGTGTGTGTGTGTGTGTGTGTGTGTGTGTGTGTGTGTGTGTGTGTGTGTGTGTATGTGGTGTGTGTGCAAAGAGAGCTTATTGAATATTTAACAGTTTACTCTTTTAATCGGTGAGGAACCGTCAGAGCCTTCTAGGCCTTCAGTGAAGACCTATATTTCTATTACGTATTTACAATAATTGTAATAATTTTCTGATTATGTGTGTGTGTGTGTGTGTGTGTGTGTGTGTGTGTGTGTGTGTGTGTGTGTGTGTGTGTGTGTGTGCCCTACTGCGTATGAGAGCAATGCTTTTTGGGTGGGGTAAGGGAGGCCATCCATTAAAAGCAGTGTAGAACCGTGACTATAGGACCTAGGTCTTCAGAGGGACCAAAACTCTTCCAATACGTTGAATCAAACTCAAAGAATATAACATATAAATATATAAAACATAGCATCACTTAATGAGCCCGACATGATATGTTCTGTAGTCTAACCACTCTAGTTCTACCGAAGGGGGAGCAATGCTTTTTTATGACATTATGAATGAATGAAACAGGCCTGGCCGCGCTTCGGGTTGCAGCACACACAGAGACAGAACCGGCATGGACCCAACATGATTACACAACTCATGGAAGTCAACATCACTATCACATTATCACCAATAGCGACAACAACAGTGTCACATCAAAGGTGACAGGCTCATGGTGCTGAAAGAACAGCAACCTTAATACCTGTGCACTCCATGGCGCTGAAGGAGATACCATTTGGTCAAACACATAGACACGGCTGATAGACAGGAGACAGCAGTCACACACACCTGTGTGGCTCAGTTGGTAGAGCATGGTGTTTGCAACGCCAGGGTTGTGTGTTTGATTCCCACGGGGGACCAGTATGGAGAAAAAATGTATGAAATGTATGAATTCAGTACTGTAAGTTGCTCTGGATAAGAGTGTCTGCTAAATGACTAAAATGTAAAGAATAAGGAGCCCATTCACTCCAGTAGGCCCCATGAAATCATGACAATACTAAGGTGTAACCATTTAATGTCCAAAATGAAATTAACAAACCAGCTATAACTTCCCATTGCAAATATATTTGATCACGTTCATCATACTAACCAGTGATCTAAAGTTTAAATGCAACCATGTTTCACAGTCAATATTTTCAAAGAGATAGCCTAGCTAACAGCAAGAGATAGCCTAGCTAACAGCAAGAGATAGTCTAGCTAACAGCAAGAGATAGCCTAGCTAACAGCAAGAGATAGCCTAGCTAACAGCAAGAGATAGCCTAGCTAACAGCAAGAGATAGCCTAGCTAACAGCAAGAGATAGCCTAGCTAACAGCAAGAGATAGCCTAGCTAACAGCAAGAGATAGCCTAGCTAACAGCAAGAGATAGCCTAGCTAACAGCAAGAGATAGTCTAGCTAACAGCAAGAGATAGCTAACAGCAAGCCAGCTGCAACAGAAAACAGTGCCACGAACTAGATGATGATCATTTGTAGACTGTAGAAGTTTGAAACTGGAGTAAAAAGTACATTACTTTCTTTAGGAATGTAGTGAAGTAAAAGTTGTCAAACATATAAATAGTGAAGTACAGATACACCCAAAAAACTACTTAATTAGTACTTTAAACTATTTTTACTTAAGTACTCTACACCACTGCTGTTTTATGAATTCATGATCTCTTGTGCTCTCAATAGTGACATGTCCAGACCTTTGAGAATCACTTTTTTTTTACGGCCCCACCCATTGCAAGTCAAAATGCCATTGGTTCATTCCACTGTCACTCCAAAATTCTGCTTTAATACAGTTGAATGACAGCTTCTGAAGGCCTAGCCAATGGCTACCTGAGACCACCAAAGAAAATCCTGATTGGATGAATATTTCTATTGCATATTAACCATTCTCTTTCCAACACAAACTGATGAGATTAAATCAGAAAATTATTACAATTATTGTAAATACGTAATAGAAATATAGGTCTTCTCTGAAGGCCTAGAAGGCTCTGACGGTTCCTCACCGATTAAAATAGTAAACTGTTAAATATTCAATAAGCTCTCTTTGCACACACACCACACACACACACACACACACACACACACACACACACACACACACACACACACACACACACACACACACACACACACACACACACACACACACACACACACACACACACACACACACACACACTCTTCTGTCAGTGGCCACTCATCCCTGTCCCCCCTCAACAGCCATGTCAGTCTTTCACTAATTTGTCCCTGCTGAATAAATAATGCAGCACCTTTTGCCAGAGAGCAGCTCAAGTGACTGGACAGCTATCTGCTGGAAATCAGGCGGACCCTAAAGACATCTGAGGAGTAGACAAATTATACACAGAGCTGACCACAAACTAAAATCCCAACATTTTGCAGAAAATAAACAATGGCCGCCATTGTAGCCTTACAAAAAAAGTCTGTAGCTTCACATAACACTGATCGGAAAACACTGGGTTAGGTGAAAGCAGAATGGAATATGCCCACAGGAAATGTGCTTTCACCTATCCTATTCTTTAACATCAGAGATGAAAGACAAGGAGATTAGGAGAGAAAACCACTTTAGACTATTAAGACGCACCCAAGAGATGGACCCCTCCCTGTCTGTCTATGGGTTTCTAACCACATGCCTGTGACATTTACTTCCTCGTCTGCCCAGCATCACAGACCCGGGCTGTCCAATACTTCAGAGAGGAAAAGCCAACGTGTCAGTCTTACTACCACACTACTGATTGACACTGTCAGCCAGCTGCTTTCTAGGAAGACACTCTTTCACATGCATTGGCAATGTAAACATGTGTTCCCCTGCCAATAAAGCCCTTTGAATTTCATTTAATTGAGGGGGGGGGGGGGGTGTGACACATTCGTTGATGTCACGTTGAGCTCCAACTCTACTCCACAATGTCATGTTGCGAGCTAAAATGTAATCTTGGATTAATTTCCTCTGAAACTGAATTATAATCTTGTAAAGTGAGTGGTTTTAGAGCACAACCTGGCAGGTGTTGGCGGGACGGTGGGGACAGTCACAGGGCGATGGGGATGTCAGTTATATAAGTGAGAACAGGACATAAGCCTGTTCACACACTGAATAGAGTGAATAGATGATTAGGCCTGTATGCCTTTAGTGTGATGCTCTATAGTGTACATTTCTCCCCCACGGCAAGCCCAGCCCAGACCCAGGAGACCCTCTGGGTGTGTCTGTCAGTGCAGGCTTTCTGAGGGCGATGGGGGAGAGGAAACCAGGCCTGTCCATTAAGCTCCTTGGCTAATTAGAGTTTCTCGTTAGTGTGAGACCTGGGCATCTGGAACAGATTCCATGATACAGGGGATCGAATAGTGCATGGACTCTCTCTGTCCTTTCTTCTCTCTCTCACTGACGTCTCATTCTGTTCCACAATCCATCCTTTCCTCCTTCTCTTAATCTCTTTCTCGCTCTCTCTTCCCTCTCTCTCCTCCCGCTCTCTCCATCTCTGTCATTTCACACTGTTCCCCAATCCCTCCTTTCCACTCTCTTTCTCTCTCTGAGTGAGAGGTAGTCCTCCCACTCCCATCTGTCATCACTGTTTCCTCAGCACAGCACTGACCATTCACACAAGACATGAATGCCATTGCCAAAATTCACACACAACACACACATTAGCCAAATCTGTACGTCCAGCAAAGGAATGTATCTGCATAATACAGTGTGTGTATGACTAAAAACTGCTAAGTGCTTTTATCATACAGACAAATATTCAAGATATACACGTATGTCAGAATTTATTTTAGAGAATGTTATCATATGAAGCCTTCCTCTAAGGTTATCAACTCCCACACATACCTCAGTCTCTCTCTCTCTTTTCATCTCTCTCTTTTCCTCCATCCATCATCTTCCTATCCTCAGCGTGAAAGTAGGAGTGGTATGAGCCACCCACATCCATCTGCCATCACAACTTCCTCCAACCCTGACAATTACCATGCAGACCAGGGTTTCCGTTAGCCGGTAATTGCTGTCTTTTGGCCACCCCAAAAAATTAAAAGCCGATAAATAAAATCGGGAGATAATAAACTGACCGGGAGAAAAAACAATGTTAGGCAGACTATCAGCTCGTCACCCACCACTTGACAATGTGAGCTGGAGGCAGTATGCATTTTTAAAACATACCTAATTGTTTGAAACCTGAATGTTTTATTTCATATTATGATGCATGTCTTACCTTGCTTGAAAATCCGACCACAGAAATGTGTAGGAAATGATTTTATAAAGACTTCATAGGCGGCGCATGAGTTTCAAGTTTGGGGAAACATACAATTTATCCTACCATTTCCACCAATCTCCGTGTCAGTTATGATTTTCATATGTGCATTCATTTCAATAATACTGTTTTCGTTTCTCAAAATCAGTGTCACGTGGTTAATCATAAAAACGTAATTAAAATGATCAAATATCAAAGTTAAAATTCAACTAATGTGAGAGCACCAGCCTCTGCCATTTGGACACATACACCTTAATCATTGGCAGCTAGATAGCTTAAATGAGCGCATGGAACTCAGAGATTGCCAATGCAGCCGTTGGCCTACAACTTCCATTGTCAACTAAGTAAAAATACATAAAGCCGAGAAATAAAAACAGCAGAAAATATATTCTGGTTCTTTCAATCACATTCATCTCTCTACTCATTCTGTCTGCCTCCTTTCTATTTGTCTTGACTTGAGCGATCACTAGTGAAGATCAACATTGTATCAACTAGCCTATTCCAGGCCCTCAGGTTCCCACTCCAGTTTTTGATCATATAAATGATATTTTTCTCTTTCACACTGAGGCTTGGTGATTATCGAGGGGGAGAAAGTTAGAAAGATTTTTCTAGGCCTACTCTGAGGAACTATTAGGCTGTAATTCGCAATGGATGTAAAAAAAAAAAAAAACAGGCTTCGTTGACTTACTGTGTGAGGTGAAGAAAAAATGAGTGAGAAGCTCAGCTTATTAGTGGTGGACGTCGTGACTAATCAGAAATCAAACATCACCAAATGGGCACTAGCGTGCAGCAGGCCGGGTAGGCTACTTCTTATAGGTGCTCAGGCTTATGCATCCCCTCATCATTAACAAGACAGAGAAACCTGACAAAGCTCATTGCTCACATGGAGCACTCCAAACAAAAGACAATGACAAAATGGACAACTCGTAAATTACGGTTATGAAATAAACCAAAACTTGTGTGTAGCAGGTTGTGAACTCTGCAAGATACGTTTCCACTCCAAGGATGAGAACGCTAAATGACTGTAGACCAAATACAACGGTACATTTACTACTGGTGACCTATGTAATGGTACATTTACTACTGGTGACCTATGTAATGGTACATTTGCTACTGGTGACCTATGTAATGGTACATTTACTACTGGTGACCTATGTAATGGTACATTTGCTACTGGTTACCTATGTAATGGTACATTTACTACTGGTGACCTATGTAATGGTACATTTGCTACTGGTGACCTATGTAATGGTACATTTGCTACTGGTGACCTATGTAATGGTACATTTGCTACTGGTGACCTATGTAATGGGGAATTGATAGAAATAAACAATAAAAGGGCAAACAATTCACATGAAACAATGAATGCACGTGAATTGGAGGGAGACAGCTGAGTGGATTCTGGAGAGCTGTGCACATGCATTCTGGAGATAGACGCACCTATAGGCCATCTTCGCCACACACGCCTCCCCTTCATCTTGTTAGAGGTCGACCGATTATGATTTTTCACTGCCGATACCGATACCGATTATTGGAGGGTCATAAAAAGCCGATACCAATTAATCGGCCGATTTTAAAAAAATGTATTTGTAATAATGACAATTACAACAATACTGAATGAACACTTTTATTTTAACTTAATATAATACATCAATAAAATCAATTTAGCCTCAAATAAATAATGAAACATGTTCAATTTGGTTTAAATAATGCAAAAACAAAGTGTTGGAGAAGAAAGTAAAAGTGCAATATGTGCCATGTCAGAAAGCTAACGTTTAACATATGAAAGCTGGTGGTTCCTTTAACATGAGTCTTCACTATTCCCAGGTAAGAAGTTTAAGGTTGTAGTTATTATAGGAATTATAGGACTATTTCTCTCTATACGATTTGTATTTCATGTACCTTTGACTATTGGATATTCTTATAGGCACTTTAGTATTGCCAGTGTAACAGTATAGCTTCCGTCCCTCTCCTCGCTCCTACCGGGGCTCAAACCAGGAACACATCGACAACAGCCACCCTCGAAGCAGCGTTACCCATGCAGAGCAAGGGGAACAACTACTCCAAGTCTCAGAGCGAGTGACGTTTGAAACGCTATTAGCGCGCACCCCGCTAACTAGCTAGCCATTTCACATCGGTTACAGCAGCCTAATCTCGGGAGTTGATAGGCTTGAAGTCATAAACAGCTGCTGGCTGCTGGCAAAATGCTATTTGAAAGTGCTGTTTGAATGAATGCTTACGAGCCTGCTGGTGCCTACCATCGCTCAGTCAGACTGCTCTATCAAATTATAGACTTAATTATAACATAATAACACACAGAAATACGAGCCTTAGGTCATTAATATGGTCGAATCCGGAAACTATCATCTCGAAAACAACGTTTATTCTTTCAGTGAAATATGGAACCGTTCCGTATTTTATCTAACGGGTGGCATCCATAAGTCTAAATATTCCTGTTACATTGCACAACCTTCAATGTTATGTCATAATTACGTAAAGTTCTGGCAAATTAGTTCGCAACGAGCCAGGCTGCCCAAACTGCTGCATATACCCTGACTCTGCGTTCAATGAACACAAGAGATGTGACACAATTTCACCTGGTTAATATTGCCTGCTAACCTGGATTTCTTTTAGCTAAATATGCAGGTTTAAAAATATATACTTCTGTGTATTGATTTTAAGAAAGGCATTGATGTTTATGGTTAGGTACAGTCGTGCAACGATTGTGCTTTTTTCGCAAATGCGCTTTTGTGAAATCATCCCCCGTTTGGCGAAGTTGGCTGTCTTTGTTAGGAAGAAATAGTCTTCACACAGTTCGCAACGAGCCAGGCGGCCCAAACTGCTGCATATACCCTGACTCTGTTGCAAGAGAAGTGACACAATATTCCTAGTTAAAATAAATTCATGTTAGCAGGCAATATTAACTAAATATGCAGATTTAAAAATATATACTTCTGTATTGATTTTAAGAAAGGCATTTTTCGCGAATGCGCACCGCATCGATTATATGCAACGCAGGACAGGCTAGATAAACTAGTAATATCATCAACCATGTGTAGATAACTAGTGATTATGATTGATTGATTGTTTTTTATAAGATAAGTTTAATGCTAGCTAGCAACTTACCTTGGCTTCTTACTGCATTCGTGTAACAGGCAGGCTCCTCGTGGAGTGCAATGTAAGGCAGGTGGTTAGAGCGTTGGACTAGTTAACCGTAAGGTTGCAAGATTGAATCCCCGAGCTGACAAGGTAAAAATCTGTCGTTCTGCCCCTGAACAAGGCAGTTAACCCACCGTTCCTAGGCCGTCATTGAAAATAAGAATGTGTTCTTAACTGACTTGCCTAGTTAAATAAAGGTGTTATGAAAACTTGAAATCAGCCCTAATTAATCAGCCATTCCGATTAATCGGTCGACCTCGACTTCTTGTCTCAGCATTTTCAAGTATACTCAAGACACATTATCTTCACACATATTTTAGATGCTTTTCACTGACAGCCGCAAGTCAATAACCCGCTGCCTAGGAAAGACCTCCTCATATGCCATTTCTCTCCTGTTCTATTGGTTTTCATATCAACTTCCTTCCATTGTCCAGAAGCCAAATGCACAATCCTAGTCATATTACCAACCCATGATAGTTGTTGCATCTTTAGATTCGGCCTGTTTCTAAGTTTCTAACTGAGATGTTCATCTCTGTCATATACTGCTAGCATCTGATTCGCTGTTAAGAATGGTGTTTTCCCTTTTTCCCCTCAATTGCATTTTTGCAAATTTTTGAAAATGTTGTTTTATTGCCTGCTTCATTACAACAGTTGTTTTGTTAAAACAGATTACCGTAATCTCAATGTGATTTCTGTCATTCTGTGCACCGTGGGTGGATGCCCTAATGGGTTACACACCTAATGTGTATGTGTCCAGTCATTTTCTCAAATGTCCGGTAAATTAAAATCTTCCCGGTCACGTTGTCTGGCGAAACATTTTCCTAATGGAAACCCTGATACAGACACACACACACACACACACACACACACACACACACACACACACACACACACACACACACACACACACACACACACACACACACACACACACACACACAAATCCCTCCATAAACTCATCTCCCATTGTACTTTTACAGTCTTATTCTGGACCAACTCCTAGGGCTGGGAATTGCTAGGTGCCAATTCTCACAATTCTCACAATTCTATGTGTATTGCGATTTGATGTTCCAAACATATCGTTCACATGCATGTCTGCTGCAAAGAGACAGGCGAGAGCATGAGAAAATGAGTTTTGATCAGTCATGGATAAAATTCTGAAAACATGTTGGCTCACTATTTAAAAATGAGATGGAGAACAAGCCATAGGATGAGAAATACAGGAGTTTGGGTGCAGGTTCAGCCGACTAGCGCTAACTAACGCTACCGAGCAACAAACACAAGTCAAAGTATTGATATACAGTTATATCCACCAAAATATTATTGCGCTATGTATGTGTATTGATTTTCACCCCATCACTATCAACTCCCACATCTTTCTAACATTAGCTACTCTTCCTGCCCACCCTAGCATTGTGGACAGACCTAGCCGGAGGCATTCTATCTGGTGCAGCAGAGTGAGCTGATTTGGGTTCATCTGCTCTGGCCTGAACTGATGGAGACAGGTCACACCTGCTGAAAGGTCAAAGGTCAGCTTGACATCCATTGCTCTCCCAAATGTTCCACGGCCAAACCTGTCCTCTACTGGCCAAATACAAGGACACTTTTCTGGCACAATTCACACTCCACCATGAAGACTGAAAATCTATGAGTGACATGTCTGATGATGCTATGGTAATAAACAGGACTTCTCATTTCCATTGAATATGCTCTTAAAACCTAGACATCTATGTCAGCAATGTGTTTGATCTTGTTTCTAAACTAAGGATATCAGACCACATTAAAATAGACTCATAAAACGTCTCCTAAACATAAATGGTACTCCCTCTAAGTACATTAGGAAAGTTTACAACAGTGACAAGGGTTAATGACCAACGGCTACATTTTAATAAGACATAATCACAGGCTGACAGTTGAGAGTGTTCCTGACACACACACACACACAGTCACATTCCAACACAGAGGAATACAAACTGTGTGTGTTAAAGAGAGATGAGAGGGCCTAAGTGGAGAACACTGTATCTCTGTTCTTATGTTTTGATATGCGTTTGTTTCTATGTGAATATGCTATCACATGTACCACAAGTAAACAGGAGTTCATGTGTCATCAGGGTCCTAAGGTACTGTATCATCAGGTGACCTACCATCACTCCTAACAACTGTATGTCCCCCACCACCTTCTCTACATCTGTTCAATACTATGCCATCTGCCTGTCACAAGACCTAAATGCTGCCCTGGCCTGGTATGCTCCAGAAATATTATATTAGCCAATCAGGAGACAGTGTTAGCAAAAGCCCTGTCCATGTCCTCAGATACACTGATACTGCATATCTGCCAATCATAAAACAGAGGCAGGCCCTGCCTTCCATCCTCACAGCAGCCGTACCCTTGTCCTCTTTTACTGAACTCAAAATCAACCCTTAGCTCTACTTCCTAGTCTTCTCACTATGTAATTCTCTCAGATTTACAGGAGTGGCTAGGGAGTAGGGGGGCTGGGGCTGATTTGGAATTCAGCATTTCTTCCCCAGGGCTTGCTCCCTCTCAGGGGATCCACTCTCCACAACTTCCTGTGCAGAGAAGATGGGGGGGGGGGGGGGGGAGGTTCTCTCCTCACTTCCTGTTTGTGAGGATGCAGAGTTTCTTTTTTTAAGCCAGTGTGGCGTGGACCAGAAGCAAGGAGCATGGAGATTGTGAGAGATGACTATAGGAGCTGAGAGTGGACTTTGGAGTGGGCTGTTGAAAGAGCTGGAACAAGAATAGGCTTTATATTGTGTAACACATTCCCAGTCCATGAACTCACAGTGGTAGCCTACAGAAGTTGGTTAGTTGGTTGGTTTTAAAGTTAATTAAAGGCTGCAGATATTTGTCTTGCAGGTGTCCCTCTCTACTCTACCACCTCACTTGTCCTTTTTTTGTTCATTCATCTGACTTCCTGTCATCTTCTGTTGTTTGAGGAATTTAACAAAACATGCCAGGTAAACAATAGAGCATCCTGCTCTACTGAGGTCCATGTCAGCACATTTAGGAGGCAAACCTTTTCCCCAGGATCATCTGGGAAAATGATGTCAAAAACTAGATAGACTATCACGTGTACTGAGTGATATGAAATCAAGCGCAAATGCACAAGTACATTAGGTGTCTGTTGTTGTTTTGAAATCAATCAATCTCGTAAAAGGTTCCATTCAATTAATGGAAAAGGATTTTCTATCTCCATGCCTCTCTCTGTCTGTTATTCTATCTGATATGTAGTTCGTGCCAGGAGTACGATAGGGCATAGAGACAGGGAGTATTTTTTTGTGTTTTTCATAATATTGCCGAAATGCAAGTCATCCTTTTACTTCCCATCTATCCTGGGATTCCAGAAAGCCTTTAAGCTAGTTTCACTAGAGGTTTGTAAAGGAGAATAATACTTTAAAGGACTATAACACAAGCAACAAGTATAGCTGACTGTCCCTCTCTCTTCTCCATCTCTCTCCCTTTCTACCTTCCTACCTCTTCCAATTTCTTTCTCTCCGCACTCTCTCTCTCTGGGAAGTAAACTTGGAGAGTGAAAACAGGAAGTGGAGCCTATCGTGTGACTCAAACGCACCGCTGGTATTTTTAGTTGCAGCCCCCAGCCAGTTTCCGCCGGGCCACAGAGAGGACACTGCTGTCCGCTCCTCTACAGCGTCCCACTGGGAAACAGGGTCAACGATGAGAAAGGGTCCTGTCACTTCTGACACTCGCTGACTGTAACATACAATATAGCTCCCAAACAACTCGCCAGTCACGCCGCTGAGCTCAACTCAACTACTCTGACCTATCTGTCAGTCTACTCTACACCACAAGTGGCAACACCCTAAACCACACCGTAACCACAAAACAATCCATGCAAACCCATTCACACCATTCTCTATGCATGACACTATATTCTTAGAAAAAAAGGTGACCTAGAACCTAAAAGGGTTCTCGACTGTCCCCATAGGAGAACCCTTCGAATAACCTTTTTAGGTTCCAGGTAGAACTCTTTTCGGGTCCATGTACAACCCTTTTCATAGAGGGTTCTACATGGAAAACCCAAAAGGGTTCTACCTGGAATCAAAAAGGGTTCTATCTGGAACCAAAAGGGGTTATTCTATTGGGACAGCCGAAGAACCCTTTTGGAACCGTTTTTTCTGAGTGTAGCACCCGCCAATGGGTTTGGATCAGTGAGTAAGGGTAACATACTATCCTATGTCAATAATTAACCTATGAATGCTACTGTATATTACCCTACTCTAAAAGGCCCCACAAATACTCTATCTAGCAACTTGCAGCACCAAGCACCTTTTCTCTGTAAGTGTTGTTCACATGACTGTCCGTATCCTCGGTAGCAGTGTCAAGGTGGAAGAATGGGCCAAGGTTTGCCTGCGGTATGGGAGCGGGGTGTCTCGTGGTGAGAGAGGGCTGGGAGGGGTGCCCCAGATACAGGCATCATGACAAGCTGGGGGTGAAGAACCTGGTAAGAACACTACACAAAGTGATCCTGTTAGCCCAATAACCATCGCCTGCTCACCACACAACTACCGAGGCACAATACAACTATACTGAACAAAAATATAAACGCAACATGCAACAATTTCAAAGATTTTGCTGAGCTACAGTTCATATAAGGAAATCAGTCAATTAAAATAAATTAATTAGGCCCTATTCTATGGATTTCACATGACTGGGCAGGGCTGCAGACATGGGAGAGCATTGGCCCACCCACTTGGGAGCCAGGCCAGCCAATCAGAATGAGTTTTTCTGCACAAAAGGGCTTTATTACAGACAGAAATACCAATTGAATGCTTTCTAAAAACTTCAGACAACTGTAATATCTTGTTGTGTGACAAAACTGCACATTTTAGAGTGGCCTTTTATTGTCCCCAGCGCAAGGCGCATCTGTGTAATGATCATGCTGTTTAATCAGCTTTTTGATATGCCACACCTGTCAGATGGATGGATTATCTTGACAAATGATAAAATGCTTACCTACAGGAATGTTAACAAATTTGTACACAACATTTGAGAGAAATATGCTTTTTGTGCACATGGAACATTTCTGGGAACTTTTATTTCAGCTCATGAAACATGGGACAAACACTTTACATGTTGAGTTTATATTTTTGCATATATATACAGCATTACCCATGTCTCAGTGCCTACAATCGTATATTATGCATCTTTATAGAGAATGGAAAGAGCAAAAACCATGTGACAATAATGTTACAGTCAAACAGAAAAAATACATCTCATTCAGTACAAAGCAACCTCTTTGTTACTGGCATCAATCACATACTGTACGTGCCCACCAAACCAAAAAAACTAGCTACATAGGGTTGACCAGTTGGCACATTAACCAGGAAACAACAATAATAGATATGTAGGTAGAAACACGCGTTCTGTGCCGTCCACCAGGTATCAGTATTACATTTTGTCTGTGCATCTGAGTACAGTATATGGTGACCCACCATACATTCACTTAAACTTGGTCCAGTTAAGAGAGAGAACGTGTGTGCGAGAGGCGAGATAGAGAGAGAGAGAGAGAGAGAGAGAGAGAGAGAGAGAGAGAGAGAGACCAGGAGAGAGTGGGTGAGCGAGAGATCGTTGCAGAGGAGAAGATATACAGCATGGCATGGGGAGATAGCGGGGGATAGAGAAAGAGAGAGATAGCAAGGGATAGAGAAAGAGAGATAGAGAAGGATAGGGAGATAGCAAGGGATAGAGAGATAGATTAAATGGGAGTGAGAGTGTGGGCAGCGGCAAGGAGACAGCACAGTAAGGAGGCAGGGGGGGCTGATGTGTGTGTTTGTGTGGTGTCAGTTTGTGTGTGTGTGAATTTGTGTGCTGTGTGTGTGTGTGTGTAGTGTTGATGTGACCAGGCAATGACTCCTGACACCTGAGTCCTACACACAGACTCCCTACGGTGAAGCTGATCTCTAAGGCTGTCCACCGCTGGTCTCCCATCGTCTTATGAAAGGAAGAATTAGTGTGACCTTACTTAACATGTCCATCTACCGGACAGTCCCAAAAAGATAAGAATAATAATGTCATATACACTGGATAGGTGAAATATGTTGCTTTACAGGGTCAGCAATATTAGTACTGGACCCCTGGAGCAAATTAGGTTTAAGTGCTTTGCTAAGGGCACCTGGACAGAGTTTACACCTTCTCGGCTTGGATATTTGAACCTGCAACCTTTTGGCTACTGGCCCAACGTTCGAACCGCTAGACTACCTGCCACCCTGTAACAACATATGCAAATGGCTGGAGCAGTGAGGTTACACCGGGATTTTTTATTTCATTATTGTTTTAGTTGGCAAGTCAGTTAAGAACAAATTCTTATTTATAATGACAGCCTACCAGGGAACAGTGGGTTAATTTCCTTGTTCAGGGGCATAAGGACAGATTTTTACCTTGTCAGCTCAGGGATTCAACCCAGCAACCTTTCAGTTACAGGCCCAACACTCTAACCACTAGGCCACCTGATCAAGATGAATTTAACAGCAAGTAAAGGAGGATTGTCTGCTAAGCTACCGACCCTTCCCAGGGCTAATGTAATGTATTGTGATGTATCATGTCAGTGGAGTGCTTGTTGTCAGAGTCATTGACATACAGTAAATTATGTGTAGTGCTTAGCACACCTATGTGAAAATGTCTGTGTTTGTGAAATATGATTTGTACTTTGGGCTGAAAATGAATAACTGACATTATATTGTTCTCGGTGACTAATTGACCCCAACTCTGGTGGAATAGCCTATGTGTTGACTTTCCTGGTCGTCTGGGCTGTTATCATGCACAAACCTTCTTAACACTCATCTAAATCTCCCCTGTAACCTGTGTTAACCTTCCACACTCACTCATATGTTTTTTAGTTCCCTCCCCATGGGAGTGCAGTTCTGTGCACCTATTTTAACAGTCCCCCAAACACAGTGTGTGGTCATTGAGTTGGTGAGATGAAATTACTTCTAAACGATGATCTTGAGTCAGGTTTTTCCTTTCTATGAGGTTAGGGCTAGGGGTTAGGATTGGGGGAGGACACAGTCAGAGAGGTTAGAGTGGTTGAATGCTCCTGGTATGCCCATGATGGAGCTGAGCGCTGACATATTTCAGGGATTAACTCCCTGTTCAAAACGAGTGCTGCTTCTACTGTCATCACTGCTGCTGCTGAACAACACACAGCAGGGCCTGCACACACAATCCATCACACACAATTACAGCAGACCTTTCCACTGTAATGGCAATGCAGAGATGGGAGAGAGAGAGAGAGAGAGAGAGAGAGAGAGAGAGAGAGAGAGAGAGAGAGAGAGATCAAGGAAAGCAGGAAGGGAATAGAAAGGAAATTGTATAATAAAAAAATAAGAATTATATAATAATAAACAACACATTTCCTAAACCCAGGTAATTCTGACAAATACTCAACAGTACAAGACCACATTTCCCATTTCATGTGTAATAACAAGTAGTACATGAAGAAGGTTAGGGCACTGCAAGTTAGGGCACTTTGTGCTTCTCCTACCTTTAGGGCATGGAGCTTTTCTAGGGATGTCACGGTCGTCATAAGAACTGGACCAAGGCGCAGCGTAAGTAGCGTTCCACATCTTTATTATAAAGTGAAACTTCAGCAAATACAAAACAATAAACGAACAAACGAAACGTGACGTTCTGGAGTGCTCACAGGCAACTACACAAAAACAAAACAAGATCCCACAAAACACAGTGGGGAAATGGCTGCCTAAATATGATCCCCAATCAGAGACAATGATAAACGGCTGCCTCTGATTGGGAACCATTCCAGGCCAACATAGAAATAAAACAACCTAGATTACGCACCCTAGTCACACCCCGACCTAACCAACATAGAGAATGAAAGGCTCTCTATGGTCAGGGCGTGACAGTACCCGCCCCCCAAAGGTTCGGACTCCGGCCGCAAGACATGACTCTATAGGGGAGGGTCCGGGTGGGCATCTAGCGTCGGTGGCGGCTCCGGTGCGGGGCGAAGTACCCACTCCGCTCGCGGATCCGCCAGCATCGGTGGCGGCTCTGGTGCGGGACTTTGCCCCCGCCCAGACCACGGGTCCGGCCATGGAGCTGAGTTGGCCGTCGTGTCTGGACTGGGCACCGGCGCAAAGGAAGGCTCCGGCCCTGGAGCGGGACTGGACGCCGTGCCTGGACTGGACATCGGCGCAGAGGAAGGCTCCTGCCATGGAGCGGGACTGGACGCCGTGCCTGGACTGGGCACCGGCGCAAAGGAGGGCTCCGGCCTGTGGACTGTCGTAGGAGATTCCGGACTGTGGACCGTCGTAGGAGGTTCCGGACTGTGGACCATCGTAGGAGGTTCCGGACTGTGGACCGTCGCCGGAAGCTCTGGACTGTGAACCGTCGCCGGAAGCTCTGGACTGGGAACCGTCGCCGGAAGCTCTGGACTAGGGACCGTCGCCGGAAGCTCTGGACTGGGGACCGTCACCGGAAGCTCTGGACTGGGGACCGTTGCCGGAAGCTCTGGACTGGGGACCGTCGCCGGAAGCTCTGGACTGGGGACCATTGCCGGAAGCTCTGGACTGTTGATGCGCACTGGAGGCCTAGTGAGTGGAGCCGGTACAGGTGGCACCGGACTGGTGACACGCACTTCAGGGCGAGTGCGGGGAGCAGGCACAGGACATGCCGGACTGGGGAGGCGCACTGGAGGCCTGATGCGTGGGACCGGCAAAGGTTGCACCGGACTGGTGACACGCTCTTCAGGGCGAGTGTGAGGAGCTGGCACAGGACGTACTGGGCTGTGATGGCGTACTGGAGACTTGGTGCGTAGAGCCGGCACACATGGTACCGGACAAATGATACACTCCTCAAGGCGAGTGTGGAGAGCTGGCACAGGACGTACAGGGCTGTGGAGGCGTACTGGAGACCTGGTGCGTGGAGCTGAAACAGTTTTTACTGCTTGGTCCTGTTGTGGTGGGATCTTCTGTCACGGTCGTCGTAAGAACTGGACCAAGGCGCAGCGTACGTAGCGTTCCACATCTTTATTATAAAGTGAAACTTCAAAACAATAAACGAACAAACAAAACGTTCTGGAGTGCTCACAGGCAACTACACAAAAACAAAACAAGATCCCACAAAACACAGTGGAGAAATGGCTGCCTAAATATGATCCCCAATCAGAGACAACGATAAACGGCTGCCTCTGATTGGGAACCATACCAGGCCAACATAGAAATAAAACAACCTAGATTACCCACCCTAGTCACACCCCGACCTAACCAACATAGAAAATAAAAGGCTCTCTATGGTCAGGGCGTGACAAGGGAACACATTGCAGTGCATGACTTGAGTGTTGCACACACACCTTCTACGCTGCTGAGTGAGTTGGCACCACACAATTGAGAAGACAGGTTCAGGCGGGTTTGATTGGTTTTTGTTTTACGTTGTTGAGCTCCATAATCAGCCAGTCCTGATCTAAGCAACTTTAACATTCACCCTGAAGAGAAAAAGAACAGCTCCCACAGTCAGCCAACCCAGCCATTCTCTTGTGTTGTTGGCGGCAAACCTGCATACTTCGAAATCCAGGTTTTTCAATTTCCACAGTCTCTCAACCTATTTTTTTGTGTGGGATGGAAATAAGTGTCAATATAGCTGTAAGAGTAGTACTGAATCATGGTTTGATGGCTTGTGGAGAGGAAGTATCGTGTTACCAGACCAGACCAACCCAAACACAATTTGGAATCCTTATCCTCCTCTACTATAGACCAGTAAGGATGGGATCCCACCAGAAGTTCAGAGAGAGGTCTCTCTCGCTCCGTCACACATGCTCTCACAAAGGCACACATACACACACACACATTCTCTCTCGCTCCGTTTCTGTCTCTCTCTCTTTCACACTCTGTTACACACACACTCACTGGAGTTAAGTCTGATTCAATCTACGTCTCATGGAAGTAGGTGAAGCAAGCTGGCTGCGTTTTGTGCAAGATATTTTTTTGCCACAATATTGCCTCTTGAAAAAAAAGGACACTGTTTTGTTGAGCTGACTGCTCATGCAATGTGACTATTTGTGACTTTTCACAATAGAAATATTATATCATAAAGTTTGTGACTGTAGCGTAACTGTGGCAGCCCGACAAATCCAGTATGTGTTGGTTTTGGGAGAGGCAGAGAGGCAGAGAGGTAGAGAGAGGCAGAGAGAGGCTACGAAGCCTGGGACAAGCTTAGAGACAGGGGAGGCAGAGAGGGGCTACGAAGCCTGGGACAAGCTTAGAGACAGGGGAGGCAGAGAGGCAGAGAGAGGATACGAAGCCTGGGACAAGCTTAGAGACAGGGGAGGCAGAGAGGCAGAGAGAGGCTACGAAGCCTGGGACAAGCTTAGAGACAGGGGAGGCAGAGAGAGGCTATGAAGCCTGGGACTAGCTTAAAGACAGGAGAGTCAGAGAAGCAGAGAGAGGCTCAAAAGCCTGGGGCTACCATAGAGACAGGAGGGGCAGAGGCAGAGAGAGGCTATGAAGCCTGGGACTAGCTTAAAGACAGGAGAGGCAGAGAAGCAGAGAAAGGCTCAAAAGCCTGGGGCTAACATGGAGACAGGAGGGGCAAAGAGGCAACTGCTGTCTGGGGATAAGTCAGACAAAGGAGGGGCCCAGACAAAGAGGCCTGCCCAGGCCCACCCCTTACTGTTTCACCCCACCCCCAGCATACTAAACCACTAAAGTTTACACAGCCGGACAATCTCACGCTTCACTCCTACTAGTACCAACCCTGCTTGAGTGACTGCCTTGACTGAAAGCAAATGAAGACGTTTCAAGTTTTTATTGTCACTTGCACAGGTACATTGAATTGCCTTTCTTGCTCGTTCAGATAATGCAGCGATCAATATTAGTAGTACTAAGTCAAGTAGAACAAAAACACAGGCGAAAGTAAGTCAACTACTGTATATACAAGGTCAGTTCCAGGGACACACTACCTATTATGGACAAAAACTGTATGGAATATATTAGCTCAAAAACACTTATCTTGGTCATAGATAGTCTACAATCAGAGTCATATTATACAAAACTCCCGCTCAAGCCTCCTTAATAACCGGTTTTAACAGAAACTCAAAAAAACATGGAAAATACTGCTATTGTGACAGTAATGTTTGAGTCAGTATGTGTGTTCCTCAGAAAGTGTGTGTGTGCGCGTGTGTGTGTGAGAGAGAGAGAGAGTGTACTGTCTGTGCATGCATATACCTGCGCATCTACACTTTCCCACAAGTGCACAAGTCCAGACAGATTTTTCAAGGAGTCATCGTTGGCAAGGCCTCTAAATGCCTTGCTGTTTCGCCATTAGTCATGGAACCCACATGAGCACATCTGTCCCCCAGAGGCCACACCCATCACAGAGGGCCAGCCAGCCAATGGGGAGCTCCGTAACCCTGATGACTCAACACATTCACCCACAGTACAACAACATCTGACACCCATGTGTCAGACCTCCATCCATGGCACTACAATACATTTTCAATATAAATTCATATGGATTTCTTATCAGTGAGTTGATTCAGATTGTTTTGAAAGAGAGAGAGAGAGAGAGAGAGAGAGAGAGAGAGAGAGAGAAAATACTCTATATCCTCAGTCACATCAACTGCTGGAAAAAACACCCGCACCTGACCAGGAAGTGAACAAAAATGGAAAGGAGTTTGTGCATCTCTCTCAAACCTTAGGTTTGAATTTTCTTAATGGCAGGATTACAGGGAATTCTTTGGGAAGGTTCACCTACTGCTCAGCTCTTGGGACCAGTGTTGTCGACTATGCAATCTCAGACTTGGACCCCCCCCCCCCCCCCCCCATTAGTGCATTGATTGTCAGATCACAGCCACCATTGTCTGACCACTGCCAGATTAATGTATTTTTTAAAAGACTTCTCCACCCAAAGACCACACAAACAGAGCCCTGTACAATGGTTCATCTAAATAAAACATACAGATGAGTGCCTGACAGTGCAACACACTTCAACACAGCAGTGCACTGCGCAGAAATGACCTTTTAAGTGCATTCAGCCCAAACCTTCCTGACTTAAATTTGTCTGTGAATAAATTAAATGAGATCTATCATAAAGCAGCCACAAAAGCAAATTTATTCAAATGAGAAAACAGTTTTTATTTCGAAACCTCAAAAAGAGAAATGGTTTGATGCTGAACGTAATCTCACAAGGAAAAATGTAGATCTTTAACAAATAGAAAACATCACCAACCACAGAATAGACACATTCCGCAACACAATTGTGAAACATTGAAAGAATACAAACAAAACCTAAGATGGAAGAAACAGAAAGATGATTTTGAAACTCTATGCAATAATACCATCAGAAGACCTTACTTTAAATCCCACAAAATATGCAAGAAAAACTCAGCTTCCTAGAACACACAATTAAAAACATCCAGAACCCAATTGACTACCAAATTACACCCGCTGTACTTTTGAAGAAAATACAAAGCCTTAAACTTGGAAAGGTATGTGGCCCTGACAGCATCAGGAATGAAATGCTGAAACACACTACTCCTGAGCTGCAGGATGCCTCATTAAAACTATTCAACCTGGTTTTGGAGAGTGGCTACTTCCCTGATATTTGGAACCAGTGGCTCATATATAAAAAAGGTGACAAATTAGACCCTAATAACTACAGCGGAATATGTGTCACCAGTAACATGGGAAAACTGTTCTGCTGTATTCTCAATGACCAAATACAGACCTTCCTCATACAACATAAAGCTCTCAGCAAAACACTAATGGGCTTCCTACTCAAATACAGAACAACAGACCACATACACACATTACACACACTAATAAACCAGCATGTTCATCAGAAAAGCAGAGGAAAAGTATTTGCATGTTTTGTTGATTTTAAGAATGCTTTTGATTCCATATGACATGATGGATTATATTACAATACACACAAAAGCGGCACTGGGGGTAAAGTATATGACATCATAAAATCTATTTACTTGAACAACACATGTAAACTCAGCAAAAAAAGAAACGTCCCTTTTTCAGCACCCTGTCTTTCAAAGATAATTCGTAAAAATCCAAATAACCTCACAGATCTTCATTGTAAAGGGTTTAAACACTGTTTCCCATGCTTGTTCAATGAACAATAAACAATTAATGAGCATGCACCTGTGGAACGGTCGTTAAGACAATAACAGCTTACAGACGGTAGGCAATTAAGGTCACAGTTATGAAAACTTAGGACACTAAAGAGGCCTTTCTAGTGACTCTGAAAAACACCAAAAGAAAGATGCCCAGGGTCCCTGCTCATCTGTGTGAATGTGCCTTAGGCATGCTGCAAGGAGGCATGAGGACTGCAGATGTGGCCAGGGCAATACATTTCAATGTCCGTACTGTGAGACGCCTAAGACGGCCCTACAGGGAGACAGGACGGACAGCTGATCGTCCTTGCGGTGGCATACCCACGTGTAACAACACCTGCACAGGAAAGGGTACATCCGAACATCACACCTGCGGGACAGGTACAGGATGGCAACAACAACTTCCAGAGTTACACCAGGAATGCACAATCCCTCCATCAGTGCTCAGACTGTCCGCAATAGGCTGAGAGAGGCTGGACTGAGGGCTTGTAGGCCTGTTGTAAGGCAGGTCCTCACCAGACATCAGCGGCAACAAAGTCGCATATGGGCACAAACCCACCGTCGCTGGACCAGACAAGACTAACAAAAAGTGTTCTTCACTGACGAGTCGCGGTTTTGTCTCACCAGGGGTGATGGTCGGATTCGCGTTTACCGTCAAAGGAATGAGTGTTACACCGAGGCCTGTACTCTGGAGCGGGATCGATTTGGAGGTGGAGGTTCCGTCATGGTCTGGGGCGGTGTGTCACAGCATCATCGGACTGAGCTTGTTGTCATTGCAGGCAATCTCAACGCTGTGCGTTACAGGGAAGACATCCTCCTCCCTCATGTGGTACCCTTCCTGCAGGCTCATCCTGACATGACCCTCCAGCATGACAATGCCACCAGCCATACTGCTTGTTCTGTGCGTGATTTCCTGCAAGACAGGAATGTCAGTGTTCCGCCATGGCTAGCGAAGAGCCCGGATCTCAATCCCATTGAGCACATCTGGGACCTGTTGGATCGGAGGGTGAGGGCCAGGGCCATTCCCCCCAGAAATGTCCGGGAACTTGCAGGTGCCTTGGTGGAAGAGTGGGGTAACATCTCACAGCAAGAACTGGAAAATCTGGTGCAGTCCATGAGGAGGAGATGCACTGCAGTACTTAATGCAGCTGGTGGCCACACCAGATACTGACTGTTACTTTTGACCCCCTCTTTGTTCAGGGACACATTATTCAATTTCTGTTAGTCACATGTTTGTGGAATTTGTTCAGTTTATGTCTCAGTTGTTGAATCTTGTTATGTTCATACAAATATTTACACATGTTGAGTTTGCTGAAAATAAACGCAGTTGACAGTGAGAGGACGTTTCTTTTTTGCTGAGTTTAGTATTAAACTGAACAATAAAAGAACAATGTTTTTGCACAAGGGCGAGGGGTGCGACAAGGGTGCAGTTTAAGTTCAACCCTGTTCAACATCTACATCAACGAACTAGCAGTGTTTTTGGACCGATCTGCAGCCCCTGGATTAACCCTCAAAGATGAGGAGCCCAGATTTCTGCTCTACGCAGATGACCTTGTCCTACTGTCACCAACAGAGCAAGGTCTACAGGAACAACTGCACATTCTTTGGGAATACAGCAGACACTCCTTTAAATTAGGAAATAACAATGTTGAACTACCTGGGACTAAAAATCAGTGCTTCTGGTGGATTTGGTCTGGCAGTGAATGCACTAAAAGAAAAAGTCCGCAAAACATTTTACTTCATAAGAAGAACATTCTCAAAAATGAATATTCCTATCCAAATCTAATGCAAAATATTCAATATTGTAATTTTACCAATTGCACTATATGGAAGTGAGGTGTGGGGTCCAATCTGTAATTACGATAATAAGAATTAGAAGACAAACTCCATAGAAAATCTACATACAGAATTATCCAAAATATTTATTTTACCTAGGCAAGTCAGTTAAGAACAAATTCTTATATTCAATGACAGCCTAGAAACAGCCTTGTTCAGGGGCAGAACGACAGATTTGTACCTTGTCAGCTGGGGGATTTGAACTTGCAACCTTGCGGTTACTAGTCCAACGCTCTAACCACTAGGCTACCCTGCTACCCTACTGCCACTAGGCTATCCCAAAGAAAGTACCAAATAATGCATGCAAAGTGGAACTCAGAAGATTCCCTTTAATTTAATATAAAAAAGAACCCATTAATTTTATCACCATATTGAAATTAAGCCCCAAAACATCCTTACAATTCAAAGCATTGAAAACCCAAGAGCTGAACCTTGAAAAGAGTCCCCTTTGACAGCTGTTAAAAACA
The DNA here is from genome assembly GCF_965601325.2 of Salmo salar. Lineage (NCBI taxonomy): Eukaryota > Metazoa > Chordata > Actinopteri > Salmoniformes > Salmonidae > Salmo > Salmo salar. The sequence goes on along the minus strand of NC_138318.1, from coordinate 24,333,663 downwards.
CTAAACAACCTTAATATCTAAACACACAGGGAAATCAGTCAAATTGTTACAGGAATTAAAATATGTCTGCTCTGTCAGAGATACAAAACAGAGACAGATCCTGACCAAATACAGGTTCAGTGACAACCAACTAGCTATAGAAAAAGAGAGACACAAAAAGACATGGCTACCCAAAGAGGAGTGTCTATGTGGTCATGCATGACAGGGGAAGTAGACACAGACATGCACTTCTTCCTCTACTGTCAGAAATACTTCCAAATAACACAATCTTTTTAAAATAAATATTTAAAGCAGGATGTACCAGTGACTCGCTCAATACGGAAGTGGTCAGATGATGCAGATGCTAAGCTACAGGACTGTTTTGCTAGCACAGACTGGAATATGTTCCGGGACTCATCCAATGGCATTGAGGAGTATACCACATCAGTCACCGGCTTCATCAATAAGTGCATCGATGACGTCGTCCCCACATTGATCGTACGTACATATCCCAACCAGAAGCCATGGATTACAGGCAACATCCGCACTGAGCTAAAGGGTAAAGATGCCGCTTCAAGGAGCGGGACTCTAACCCGAACACTTATAAGAAATTAGAGGTCGACCGATTAATCGGAATGGCCGATTAAATAGGGCCGATTTCAAGTTTTCATAACAATCGGTAATCAGCCTTTTGGACACCGATTGTGGCCGATTACATTGCACTCCATGAGGAGACTGCGTGGCAGGCTGACTACCTGTTACGCGAGTGCAGCAAAAAGCCAAGGTAAGTTGCTAGCTAGAATTAAACTTATCTTGTAAAAAACAATCAATCTTAACATAATCACTAGTTAACTACACATGGTTGATGATATTACTAGTTTATCTAGCTTGTCCTGGGTTGCATATAATCGATGCGGTGCCTGTTAATTTATCATCGAATCACAGCCTACTTCACCAAACGGGTGATGATTTAACAAGCGCATTCGCAAAAAAAAGCACTGTCGTTGCACCAATATGTACCTAACCATAAACATCAATGTCTTTCTTTAAAATCAATACACAAATATATATTTTTAAACCGGCATATTTAGTTAATATTGCCTGCTAACATTAATTTCTTTTAACTAGGGAAATAGTGTCACTTCTCTTGCATTCCGTGCCAGCAGAATCAGGGTATATGCAGCAGTTTGGGCCGCCTGGCTCGTTGCGAACTGTGTGAAGACCATTTCTTCCTAACAAAGACCGTAATTAATTTGCCAGAATTGTACATAATTATGACATAACATTGAAGGTTGTGCAATGTAACAGCAATATTTAGACTTAGGGATGCCACCCGTTAGATAAAATATGGAACGGTTCCGTATTTCACTGAAAGAATGAACGTTTTGTTTTCGAAATGATAGTTTCCGGATTTGACCATATTAATGACCTAAGGCTCGTATTTCTGTGTGTTATTATGTTATAATTAAGTCTATGATATGATATTTGATAGAGCAGTCTGACTGAGCGGTGGTAGGCAGCAGCAGGCTCGTAAGCATTCATTCAAACAGCACTTTTGTGCATTTGCCAGCAGCTCTTCGCTGTGCTTCAAGCATTGAGCTGTTTATGACTTCAAGCCTATCAACTCCCGAGATTAGGCTGCTGTAACCGATGTGAAATGGCTAGCGGGGTGCGCATTATAGTGTTTCAATCGGTGACGTCACTCGCTCTGAGACCCTGAAGTAGTTGTTTCCCTTGCTCTGCAAGGGCCGCGGCTTTTGTGGAGCGATGGGTAACGATGCTTCGAGGGTGGCTGTTGTCGATGTGTTCCCTGGTTTGAGCCCAGGTAGGGGCGAGGAGAGGGACGGAAGCTATACTGTTACACTGGCAATACTATAGTGCCTGTAAGAAAATCCAATAGCCAAAGGTATATGAAATACAAATCGTATAGGGAGAAATAGTCCTATAATTCCTATAATGACTACAACCTAAAACTTCTTACCTGGGAATATTGAAGACTCATGTTAAAAGGAACCACCAGCTTTCATATGTTCTCATGTTCTGAGCAAGGAACTTAAATGTTAGCTTTTTTACATGGCACATATTGCACTTTTACTTTCTTCTCCAACACTTGGTTTTTGCATTATTTAAACCAAATTGAACATGTTTCATTATTTATTTGAGGCTAAATTGATTTTATTGATGTATTATATTAAGTTAAAATAAAAGTGTTCATTCAGTATTGTTGTAATTGTCATTTTTACAAATAAGTAAACAAATAAATAAATAATCGGCCGATTAATCGGTATCAGCTTTTTTGGTCATCCAATAATCGGTATCGGCGTTGAAAAATCATAATTGGTTGACCTCTATAAGAAATCCCGCTATGCCCTCTGGAGAACCATCAAACTGGCAAAGCATCAATACAGGACTAAGATTGAATCCTACTTCACCGGCTCCGACGCTCGTCAGATGTGGCAAGGCTTGCAAACTATTACGGACTACAAAGGGAAGCCCAGTCGTGAGCTGCCCAGTGACACGAGCCTACCATATGAGCTAAATTACTTCTATGCGTGCTTCAAGGCAAGCAACACTGAAGCATGCATGAGAGCACCAGCTGTTCCGGACGACTGTGTGATCGTGCTCGCTGTAGCCAATGTGAGTAAGACAGGTCACAAGGCCGCAGGGCCAGACGGATTACCAGGACGTGAATTCTGTGCCCAAGAACAGCAAGGTAACCTGCCTAAATGACTACCGACCAGTACCACTCACGTCTGTAGCCATGAAGTGCTTTGAAAGGCTGGTCATGGCTCACATCAACACCATTATCCCAGAAACCCTAGACCCACTCCAATTTGCATACCGCCCCAACAGATCCACAGACGACGCAATCTCTATTGCACTCCACACTGCCCTTTCCCACCTGGACAAAAAGAACACCTACGTGAGAATGCTGTTCATTGACTACAGCTCAGCGTTCAACACCATAGTGCCCTTAAAGCTCATCACAAAGCTAAGGACCCTGGGACTAAACCCCTCCCTCTGCACCTGAATCCTGGACTTCCTGACGGGCCGCCCCCAGGTGGTAAGGGTAGGCAACAAAAGGAGGAGGGGTGTGGACTACAGGAAAAGGAGGGCCGCACGCCCCCATTCTTATCGACGGGTTGTAGTGGAGCAGGTTGAGAGCTTCCAGTTCCTTGGTGTCCACATCACCAACAAACTATCATGGTCCAAACACACCAAGACAGTTGTGAAGAAGGCACGACAACACCTATTCCCCATCAGTAGACTGAAAATATTTGGCATGGGTCCTCAAATAGTTCTACAGCTGCACCATCAAGAGCATCCTGACTGGTTGCATCACAGCCTGGTATGGCAACTGCTCGGCCTCCTTCCGCAATGCGCTACAGAGGGTAGTGCTTAAGCCCCCAATCACCGGGGCCAGGCTTCCTGCCATCCAGGACCTCTATTATTTTTTTTACATTTATTTAACCTTTATTTAACTAGGCAAGTCAGTTAAGAACAAATTCTTATTTACAATGACGGCCTCCCTGGCCAAACCCTAACCCGGTCGACGCTGGGCCAATTGTGTGTCACCCTATGGGACTCCCAATCATGGCTGGTTGTGATACAGCCTCAAATCGAACCAGGGTCTGTAGTGATAAAGGCCTCTAGCACTGAGATGCAGTGCCTTAGACGGCTGCGCCACTCGGGAACCCTATACCAGGCAATATCTGAGGAAGGCCATAAAAACTGCCAAAGACTACAGCCACCCTAGTCATAGACTGTTCTCTCTGCTACCGCCCGGCAAGCTGAACCGGAGCGCCAAGTCTAGGTCCAAAAGGCTCCTTAACAGCTTCTACCCCCAAGCCGTAAGACTGCTGAACAGCTAATCAAATGGCTATCCGGACTATTTGCAGTGACCCTCCCTTTTTTATGCTGCTGCTACTCGCTGTTACTACCTATGCATAGTCACTTTACTCCTACCTACATGTACACTACCGTTCAAAAGTTTGGGGTCACTTACAAATGTCCTTGTTTTGAAAGAAAAGCACATTTCTTGTCCATTAAAATTACATCAAATTGATCAGAAATACAGTGTAGACATTATTAAGGTTGTAAATGACTATTGTAGCTGGAAACGGCTAATTTTTTATGGAATATCTACATAGGCGTACAGAGACCCATTATCAGCAACCATCACTCCTGTGTTCCAGTGGCACGTTGTGTTAGCTAATCCAAGTTTATAATTTTAAAAGGCTAATTGATCATTAGAAAACCCTTTTGCAATTATGTTAGCACAGCTGAAAACTGTTGTACTGATGTTCTTCACTCTTATTTTTCTTAAAACTGCATTGTTGGTTAAGGGCTTGGAAGTAAGCATTTCACGGTAAGGACTACACCTGTTGTATTCGGCACATGACAAATACAATTTTTTTGATTTTATTGACCTCAATTCCCAACTTATATGCATTTACTAATGACATAAAGCTTGTAATTATTCTGGTGTGGAAGAAAGCGCAAATATTACTGCCAGATATTTATATTATAGCCTGAGGGACATACCATGACCATTAATTCCCTGAAGTATGTACATTGTATACAACTTGGTCATTACTCTTCATTACTTGGTCAATCTCTTCATTCAAAGACTCAATCATGGACACTCTGACTGACAGGTGTGGCTGCTTTGTGTGATGTATTGTTGTCTCTCCCTTCTTGCCCTTTGTGCTGTTGTCTGTGCCCAATAATGTTTGTACCATGTTGTGCTGCTACCATGTTGTTGTTATGTTGTGTTGCTACCATGCTGTGTCGTCATGTGTTGCTGCCTCACTATGTTTTTTTTTAGGTCTCTCTTTATGAAGTGTTGTGTTGTCTCTCTTGTTGTGATGTGTGTTTTGTCCTATATTTATATTGTATTTATTTTTTATTTTTAATCCCAGCCCCCGTCCCCGCAGGAGGTCTTTTGCCTTTTGGTAGGCTGTCATTGTAAATAAGAATTTGTTCTTAACTGACTTGCCTAGTTAAATAAAAAATTAAATAAATAATACATAGCATAATCATCATCCATTTACATTATCTATTATTTAATTTTTTTAATAATCTTATTTTTAATTAATTAAATATTTCAACCGAAGATTACACAATACAACAGCAGTAGTGTTGTACCTCTATACATGATTGTATGTACTATTATTATTACTACTGATATTAACTGTATTTCATTATCCTCATTGCATTGTACTGTATTTACTGAAATGCTGTACCACTATACTGCCTTGGCAATATCTACAAATTGTATTTCATGCCAATAAAGCAATCTGAATTTGAGAGAGCGAGAGAGCGAGAGAGCGAGAGAGCGAGAGAGCGACAGACAGACAGACAGACAGACAGACAGACAGACAGACAGACAGACAGACAGACAGACAGACAGACAGACAGACAGACAGACAGACAGACAGACAGAGAGAGAGAGAGAGGCTTCTTTCTGAGGTCATGGAGACATGACCTCAGAAAGAATGAAATGAAAAGGTAAAAGATTAAAGGAGTGGTAAAGGTGAAAGCAAGTTCACGGGAGCTGCACATACAATAGGAGCAAAGAGAGATGGAAAGAAAGGACCCAGAGAGCAATACTGTTTAGGTCAGAATAGGAAAACAGTCTCCATGTACAATCCATACCCAATTCTCAGCACCAACACCACTAAACAGACATTTTGGAACCAGGGAGGCGATCTCCAAACTACTTAGTTGGGACCCTTCCATCCAGCCAAGCACAAAGCGCCTTTAGCCCTATGAGCCAAGCACAGCCTCGTCAGCCAGACATGTGAGCAGATGACATAGCCTGGTCGGTCAACGTCAGCAAAGAACATTCCCAGCCTGACAAGCCAAACACAGACAGAACCCTTATTGCCGTGAGCCTCCCAGGCCCGTCCAGTGTACTGTACCTCCTCCACTCCATAATGGACCTGATAGAGTCTTATCAATAATCCAAACTCCCGCCTACCTCAGACAAACTGTCAAGAGTGAACCTGCATGTAAGCATTTCATTGTACTGTGTACATATGACAAATAAACTTGACAACAAAGACAAGAGATTCCTCTTCAGCCTGTACTGTATGTGGAGGCTGTCTGTCAGTAGAGAACAGAGCACACCGATCCACCTGCCACGCCGAGGCCAGGAGAACAGCTTCAGAGTGCTGCCCTGCACCTTTTGTTGTTGTTTTGCCGTTCTAGTTCTGGGTCAGTGGTTCGCCATGAAAGGAAACACTACTCACAAGAGGAGCAAAGCCACACAGTATTTATGAAAAGGTTCCTCCCTCACAAGGAAAGTGTTATGATATATTTGGGTGGCATCCTGAGGAACATAATTGCCTACAAGACAATGAATAGTCCCAGTATTACTGTGAATATACCCTTTATTATAATATGTCCATGTTACCCATCTTACCACTGATTATCAGCAATGAGGAGAATAGATTATTTTATTATTTGAAGCTTTTGTTCCTGTCTATGTTAGTACAATCAGCACTGTTTTTATTGACCTAATAATGAACAGCTCTGAAGTTCTTCTGTATGTGGTCAACTGGGCACTGAACACATAGAGTTAAATCTAATACTGTAATTACATATTTATTAACTATGTTTTAGTGGATTTATGATGTTTATGTTATGTTGGGCAGTGTATGTGAAGTGTGGTAGTCAGGACAGATGCTGATATTTGCATGTCCTTGGCTGGGGCTGGAAACTGTAGGGATATACAGGTTTCCTAAAAACATAACCTATTCCTCCTCAGTGAACCTCACCCTCTCTCCTATAGTGAACATCTTGAGGAAGGTGTGCCTACGTTGATCACATGATCCAATCTATGTCACATGATCCAAGTTAAAGTCTCCTCATAATCCAAGAAACATGTCAGCATGTATTGTGTGTTGGACATAGCATTGATAATCTCATTTGGTGGACGATTGAAGATTTAGAGAAACCACATGTGCATAACTCTTCATTAGGTGTAGCCTAATGTGCTGCATGTCTTCTCAAATGAGTCTGCAGCTGCTTATCTTATAAGAGAGCATATGGCCTTAAGGAAACCTCATGATTCCAGTATTTAACTGGAAGGCTGTGAAAGAGGGACTTCTCTGTGTGCACTTTCTTCTCTGTGTCCATCTCAAGGCCATCATGGTTTCCAAGACATGCAAATGATCAATCAATTGCAAGTTATGTTAGTGGTTTAGAAGCAGCTCTGTCAGTGAGACTCATAGCTGACTGGCCTTGTCATCCCACATTGGATTTTAACGCACTGTTGCTTTTGACATGGAAACGTTGCTTTTCTCAGAATGCAGGCCTACATCGCAGCTGATAGGAATATTTATGACCTGCTTGTAAGCGCCGTCCTCTGCACCGTTCCTACGAAACAGGGTTATATGCGCATGGATCTGTCTGGGTCCAGATCGTGGGATGATACCGGTGGCCTAGAGAAGTATCAAAGCACCAGGAAACTAACGGTGGATGCCAGCCAGGGGGTTTTGTGAGGATGGTGTTGTTGATGATGATAAAGTAACATTATTTATAGCTCTAGACTGTTTTGCCAAATAATAATGGAGACTTTGTATAATTTATTCTAATCGTAAAGGCATCAGGATGCTGAGTGTGAGATGAAAACTACTTGGTAAAAAGGCACTATGTGCAAGGAGCACCAAATAATAACGGGACATAGCCTACCCATTCCTCGTAGTGCTTACTGCCATTCTGCAATATATCTTCAAACTGTATGATGCAGTTAGCCACGAAATCGTCATATCCAATTGGCGCGTCGTGAAACACCGACAGTTCGATTTTCCTTCCGTCATGCACCTCCGTAACGAACTCGTCGTTCCACGCAGGACTGTTGGTTTTCTGTTTGGTGGAGGTTTGGCCCACACGCGAGTCATCCACGTTTAGTGCGATGTAGGTGTCTAGGAGAAAAGTCTGGGTTTTTGGGCCAACCGCATGCCTGAGAGACCAAGCCGTCGGTTTCAAGTCCAACGCCTCACAAATCTTGATCTTCAATAACCCATTGAAAACCACCATTGCGGTGATGTAATCCTCTTCAATGGGCTTTGGAACAAGAATGGTTGTTTACAATATATTCCTTTAACCCAGCCACTTCAACGGGTCATAAATAATTTAGCCTAGTTTTATGTAGCGTTTGAATCCTCAAATTAAGACCACGGATTGAATGGTTTTTCCAAGAGGTTGTGACTTGAATATAAGGGGAAAATGCCGTCCCGTGTCACTCTATCACACACGTACCAATCGGATGCTTATCAGTCGTTTTGAAACAGTCCAGAGACAATAAATGTTCTTGTTTTTGCTCTCTAACAGTTTCGGTTTTCACAATGATAATCCACATTTGGGTTTTAACCAGACAAAGCCTTTCTTTTGAATATAATAAATACACGTATTGAGAAGCGTATACGCAGGAAAAATATGACCATGCAGCAGTTGGGATATCAACAGCCTACCCAAACCGCAACCCGACAGAGCAAAATCTATCAAAGATATCTATCCTCGGCAACTCCACTAGGCTCTGGAAACACTCGTATTCCACTGTTGGAAGATAGGGCGACTCCTGCCTCCTTGCAGTGCATTTGGGATGTTTCCCAAACAGGCTACTCGACTTGTGAATAGCTCAAGCAATGTATAGTTGCCGGTCGACTCTAGGTTGTGGTTTTCTTGGTTTCTGTTCTGCTCCTTATCCTCCCAGGATGTTCTCTCGCCGTTGCTGTTCTTGGTTTCCTGCAGACCTACCTCTTCTCCCCCCCGACCGTCTAAACGCTGCTGCAGGAAATGCGCAAAACACGTCAGTTTCTCGGCGCGCCGCGTCTTGTCTATGCCAGATGGGGGAGTGCGACGCAACAGTCAGTGTAGGCGAGCGGACCAGGCTGTCAGGACATAGGCGCATCCCAAGTGCTCAAGTGATAGACACTGGGATATTATTTTCTGGAGTAGGCCTACTCATTCCATTTCGGGAACATATCGGGGAGGCTCATCGCTGATGGGGTTATGAATACTGTTATAAAAAGGGACTATTGCACCAAATACATGGAAAAGGGGTGGATCATCGGGGTGGTTCGGTATGTCTGTTATTTGCAACATATGATTATTTTAGCCTACTTGATATAAAACTGACCGTTGCACCTGAATTACACCCATAGCTATAACAACAATACTTTATCTATTTTTCAAAACCATATCGTCGCGGATACAATTCACACGGTTTTAGCATTGGGTAAACCATAGGAAATTTAATTATTGTGGATTTCTTTGCGACCTGATTAATAACCCATAAAATATGAAGAGAGCCCACATTTTCCTAATATCTACATTTAAATGTATCCATAAATAAAGCGTGTTTGACCCAACAGTGCATCCCTATTGTCTGGCCTATAACATCAAACGTCTAATTTATCGACCTTGACACAAGAAAAGCAATGTAAAAAAGCAATGTGGTGCCATGGTTGATACCGGCCAGGCAAAGTTTGCAACCACATATCACTGAGGTTTGTGTGGAAATTCCCTTCAGTGTTGCACGTCGGTCTGCTACAAATGCACCACATTTAGACTGCGTTTGCTGTGTAAAGCTGGCGTCTCATTTTTTAGTGTATGGCTCCACCACGTGGAAGGAATGAGGTGTCTGCACAGTTAGGCATATGGAAGAATAGTGGAACATTTAATTCACTATGACAACTAGGCTTGGCTACATCAATATTGTAACAGCACACAAACTCAGAGAACAACAGCTGCCTATACAGTGTAATCAGAAAGTATTCGGACCCCTTCTCTTTTTCCACATTTGGTTACATTACAGCCTTATTCTAAAATGGATTACATTAATGTTTTTCCTCATCAGTCTACATACAGTACATCCTCATGACGAAACGAAAACCGTTTTTTTGCATTTTTTTTAAGATAAAAAACAGAAATACCTTATTTACATAGGAATTCCGACCCTTTGCTATGAGACGCGAAATTGAGTTCAGGTGCATCCTGTTTCCATTGATCATCCTTGAGATGTTTCTACAACTTTTTTGGAGTCCACCTGTGGTAAATTCAATTGATTGGACATGATTTGGAAAGGCGCACACCTGTCTATATAATAAGGTCCCACAGTTGACAGTGCATGTCAGAGCAAAAACCAAGCCACGAGGTCGAAGGAATTGTCTGTAGAACTCCAAGACAGGATTGTGTTGAGGCACAGATCTGGGAAAGGGTACCAAAAAATGTCTGCAGCATTGAAGGTCCCCAAGAACACAGTGGCCTCCATCATTCTTAAATGGAAGAAAGTTGGAACCACCAAGACTCTTCCTAGTGCTGGCCGCCCGGCCAAACTGAGCAATAGGAGGAGAATGGCTGTAGTCAGGGAGGTGACCAAGAACCCGATGGTCACTCTGACAGAGCAACAGAGTTCCTATGTGGAGATGGGAGAACATTCCAGAAGGACAATCATCTCTGCAGCACTCCACCAATTAGGCCTTTATGGTAGAATGGCCAGACAGAAGCCACTCCTCTGTAAAAGGCACATGGCAGCCCGCTTGGAGTTGCCAAATGGCACCTAAAGGACTCTCAGACCATGAGAAACAAGATTCTGGTCTGATGAAACCAAGATTGAACTCTTTGGCCTGAATGCCAAGCGTCACGTCTGGAGGAAACCTGGAACCATCCCTACGGTGAAGCATGGTGGTGGCAGCATCATGCCGAGCGGGTGTTTTTCAGCAGCAGGGACTGGGAGACTAGTCAGGATCGAGGAAAAGATTAACCGAGCAAAGTACAGAGAGACCCTTGATGAAAACCTGCTCCAGAGCTCTCAGGACCTCAGACTTGGGCTAAGGTTCACCTCACCTTTTTTTGTATGCTATTTTAATATATGAGAATTAACCAATGATATCAGGCCACACCCGGCCATGATTACAGACACCTGTGTGTCTTTTGACACTATATAAATGAGTCATCCCACAGTGTTTGTCATTATACCCTGATGAAGACAGCTTGTTTGTCGAAACGTTGTACATAAATATTTTTGCATCTGAGCACCTAGAGTGTGCGGCTCGCCGCTTGAGAGGATCTGCAGAGAAGAATGGAAGAAATTCCCTAAATACAGGTGTGCCAAGCTTGTACCATCATACCCAAGAAGACTCAAGGCTGTAATCACTGCCAAAGGTGCTTCAACAAAGTACTGAGTAAAGGGTCTGAATACTTATGTAAATGCAATATTTCAATTTTTTTTTTTTTATAAATTTGCTAAAATTTATAAAAACCTGTTTTTGCTTTGTCATTATGGGGTATTGTGTTCAGATTGATGAGGGGGGAAAACGATTTAATCAATTTTAGAATAAGGCTGTAACCTAACAAAATGTGGAAAAAGTCAAGGGGTCTGAATCCTTTCCAAAGACACTGTATCATCAGTTGAAACGTCTTTCCTACCTGCTACCGTTCTTCTGTGAGCTGCTCCATGCCACAACCATGAGAGCTGCATGCTCTTGCTGCCTTCAGATGATATTCCATTGAAACTAGGCTATGTGTGTTATTATTTTAGGCAAGTCAGTTAAGAACAAATTATTATGTACAATGACGACCTAACCCGTAACTACATAATTGTATACCTCCACTACACTACTTTGATACACATCAGTGGGGATTAAGAAGCCAGTACACACAATGGTCTGGTGCAATGTTCCGTCTAAAGTGCGTGCGCCGGCGCACAGTAGCCCTGAGACTGCCGCGCAGCTCCCCAGGACTGCAACACAGAAGAAATATCAGCTCATGAGATATAACTTCACTCAACTTTCTAGAGCAGTGGTCACCAACCAACCGGTCAATCTCCAAGGCATCCCTAGTTGATCGCCAAACATTTCTGTAAAAAACCCAACGATAAAGCTTGTACCCAAGAAGGCAAAGATAACAGAACTAAATGACTATCGCCCGGTAGCACTCACTTCTGTCATCATTAAGTGCTTTGAGAGACTAGTCAAGGATCATATTACCTCCACCTTACCTGCCACCCTAGGCTCATTTCAGTTTGCATACCTCCCCAAAAGGTCCACAGACAATGCAATCACCATCACACTGCACACTGCCCTATCCCATCTGGACAAGAGGAACACCTAGTTAAGAATGCTGTTCATTGACTACAGCTCAGCATTCAACACCATAGAACATTCCAAGCTCATCGTTAAGCTGGGTCTCAACCCCACCGTATGCAATTGAGTCCTGGACTTTCTGACGGGGCGCCCCCAGGTGGTTAAGGTAGGAAACATCATCTCCACTTCACTGACCCTCAACACTGGGGCTCCACAAAGATGCGTGCTCAGCCCCCTCCTGTACTCCCTGTTCACCCATGACTGCGTGGTCATGCACGCCTCCAACTCAATCATCAAGTTTGCAGACGACACAATAGTAGGGGGCTTGATTACCAACAACTACGAGACTCGAAGTGTGGTGTCAGGAAAACAACCTCTTACTCAACGTCAACAAAACAAAGGAGGGGCCTCCCGAGACTCTGGGTTTGAGCCCAGGCTCTGTCGCAGCCGGCCGCGACCGGGAGGTCCATGGGGCGACGCACAATTGGCCCATCGTCGTCCGGGTTAGGGAGGGCTTGGCTGGCATGGATATCCTTGTCTCATCACACACTAGCGACTCCTGTGGCGGGTCGGGCGCAGTGCACGCTGACCAGGTCGCCAGGTGTACGGTGTATCCTCAGACATATTGGTGCGGCTGGTTTCTAGGTTGGATGTGCGTTGTGTCAAGAAGCAGTGCGGCTAGGTTGGGTTGTGTTTCGGAGGATGCATGGCTCTCGACCTTCGCCTCTCCCGAGTCCGTACGGGAGTTGCAGCGACTACTACCAATTGGGGAGAAAAAAGGGGGGGAAAAAACAACAACAAAAAAAACAAAGGAGATGATCGTGGACTTCAGGAAACAGCAGAGGGAGCACCCCCCTGTCCACATTGAAAGGACAATAGTGGAGAAGGTGGAAAGTTTTAAGTTCCTCGGCGTACACATCACAGACAAACTGAAATGGTCCACCCACACAGACATTGTGGTGAAGAAGGCACAACAGCGCCTCTTCAACCTCAGGAGGCTGAAGAAAATTGTCTTGTCACCTAAAACCCTGACAAACTTTTACAGATGCACAATCAGAGCATCCTGTCGGGCTGTATCACCGCCTGGTATGGCAACTGCACCTCCCTCAAGGCTCTCCAGAGGGTGGTGCGGTCTGCACAACGCATCACCGGGGGCAAACTACCTGCCCTCCAGGACACCTACAGCACCCGATGTCACAGGAAGGCCAAAAAGATCATCAAGGACAATAACCACCCGAGCCACTGTCTGTTCACCCCCCTACCATCCAGAAGGTGAGGTCAGTACAGGTGCATCAAAGCTGGGACCGAGAGACTGAAAAACAGCATTTATCTCAAGGCCATCAGACTGCTAAACAGCAATCCCTAACTCAGAGAGGCTGCTGCCTACCGGTACATAGAGACTCACTAGTCACTTTAAACAATGCCACTTTAATGTTTACATTTCTTACATTAATCATCTCATATCTATATACTGTATTTTATACCATCTATTGCATCTTGCATATGCCGCTCTGCCATCGCTCACCCTTTAGATTTGTTTGTATTAGGTAGTTGTTTAAAAAAAGAAGGGAATTGTTAGATTACTTGTGGAATTGTAATATTACTTGTTAGATATTACTGCACTGTCGGAACTTGAAACACAAGCATTTCGCTACATCTGCTAACCATTTGTATGTTACCAATAAAATTTGATTAGGTTTTTTGATTTGCCATTTTTTGATTTGTCTTAGGTAGGTGCACCCGATTCAGCTGCCCTGCTTGCCGAGTAGGCAAACTGTTGCCATTTTGAACCATTTCATGTGTCTGAAGGTACGATCTCTGCCTTCCCGGTGGGCCCAGAGAGCACTATAGGGCTACCGATGGTAAAGCGGATGGCTCAAATGATCGTGTCTGCAGTAAGGTAGCAGTCATAAAAGAAAGCTATAGCAAAGTTAATACTGGGAGAATTAAAACCATGACTAGAGAGAGTCTGTCAACGAAAACAGCAAAGAGCTGCTGCTTGTAGGAGTGAGTTCATGTTTAAATTCTTACTCAACACTGTCAACATTTTATGAACCGTAAAATGTGCGTTCTTCCAATTTCCACTCAGCGCTGCAACAAGCACTGCAGCAGTAATGAATGAGTAGGAAACTGTATCGATAGGTCTGCATTGTTGTTATTATTAGTGGCTTGGGACTTTTTTAATATCAAGGAATATTTTACTTTCTCTGAGTTCATAGGAGTAACAACATGAATTTGTGCAGCATAAATAATGCAGTGCGACTCGAGTTCGCAATCAGCTGGCGACTGGAACCAGCTGCAAAAAACACTCAAACTGGACCGTTTTATCTCCATCTCTTCATTCAAAGACTCAATCATAGACACGCTTACTGACGGCTGTGGCTGCATCGCGTGATGTATTGTTGTCTCTACCTTCTTGCCCTTTGTGCTGTTGTCTGTGCCAAATAATGTTTGAACCATATTTTGTGCTGCTGCCATGTTGTGTTGCTACGTTTTCATGTGTTGCTGCCATGCTGTGTTGTTGTCTTAGGTCTCTTTTTGTAGTGTTGTGGTGTCTCTCTTATCGTGATGTGTGTTTTGTCCAATATTTTCATTTTATTTTTAATCCCAGCCCCGTCCCCGCAGGAGGCCTTTTGCCTTTTGGTAGGCCTTCATTATAAATAAGAATTTGTTCTTAACTGGCTTGCCTAGTTAAATAAAGATCAGCTGAAGGACAGTGTCCATTTTTGGTCTGTGTCAGTGGGGGAACAGGAGCGCGGAGGGATGTTGAGAGGTGGACCCTCAGTCTGCTGAGACTGACCACAGATGCAGGCACCATCATCCCAGTAAAATACAAATACAACTATTTAAATGTATGATGACGCAGCGGTGCGTCACAAGTAATAAAACAACGGCTCTATTACCGGTTTGATCATATAGCCTACCTTAAAAAAAAGATATAATTAAAAACAAATGTCCCGAACATCAGTACACTGGCAGGGCAATTCAAGCAAAGCCAATGTGCGGTGATAATGTATTGGGCCTATAGCTTACTGCACCGACCTCACTGCTACAGTACTGTTTTTAATTGGTTAATGTTGCATAGGCTTACGTTTTTTAAGTAATGTTAAAAAAAATCTGAGCGGTAGATCTAGGCTTACATTTTGACTCAGAAAAGGTTGGTGACCACTGTTCTGGAGTTTTCCCTGTTAATACTATCAACGTTTCCCTTTACTGTGGCAATTGTGATCTTTTCAACGCAATATTAGCCAATTTGAATGCAGCATATCGAAACAAAACGAGCTGTGCAAGAAATTGTTTAGTAGGCAGAACGCATCAGAGTAGGATTTTATTGCATTGACATGCACGACAGCCCATACTCTACAGACCAGTGCAGTTTAACCAATCAGAGCTGCAGTAGGCCTATAGGCAAATAGACCATTTCCATATATGGATCTGCGCCATTTACTTTGAACTGTTGGTGGCGGTAATGCACCATTAACATTGGATGCCATCCGCCGTTAAACCCCATCGAAGAAGAAGACTTTAAACTGGCCGTGAGTAGATGTGCTCGTTTTGAGATCAGAGCGAGAGCTGCATGTAGACACGTGCACATTTTGTACAAGTTCTTTGCTAGTTAGTGAGTTATTAGCCCAGTTATAGATTATTTGTATTCAGCCATAGGGGAGTGAATGCTTCCTACAAGAGCACAACACACGTACATTTCTAGACATCTTTGAAAAGCAAGTCAGGTAAAGGGCTTTTTTTGTCTTAAAGGGGCAGTGTTGTATTTTGAGACAGGCTTGAATAAGCTAAGTAGCCAAAAGGCAGAGGGTAGCATAATTTGTCTGATTCTCTGTAATAATGGTATGGGAATAATAATGCATTTATTTTTTTAGTGTTTTTTTTTTGTTGCATCAAACAACACTACATTTTCAGTGACCTCCTTGTCTGAAGGCCAATCCCTGCATGTTTTTTTCAAAAAGTCTCATGGAATGCGGGCCTACATTGAACACCACACATTGGCTGCTACTGTAGGCTGAATGATAGAACAGCTATTTCCATGTTAAAATGTTATGGGGTGCATTTTCTCCATTGTTTATGATGGTAGGCCACTCTGGTAGGCCTACATTATGATCAAATAGCCACAGTAGTCTACTTGGCCACTGTTAAAACTGTAACTTAAAACGGGTACAGCCTCAGTGTTCACATTAAACGCACGCTGGAAGTTGCACTGAATTTCACGTTCAAGTTGGCGCTCGGCAGACCTGAAATTTGCTCAGTGATGGAAAAAATTTGAGGGAACTTTGGTGTGGTGTATACCTGTGTATAGCCTCCACTACACCACTGGCCCCTTGTGTTTTACAAAAAGTGCACTCTTCTACATGAGTGCGCTGGTATTATGGTTGCTGTCCTTTCAGAATCACAAACCTGTCACACACTGAAGGTCTATAGGTTCACCACTGTACTAACCTGTCACACACTGATGACCTATAGGTTCACCACTGTACTAACCTGTCACACACTGAAGACCTATAGGTTCACCACTGTACTAACCTGTCACACACTGAAGGTCTATAGGTTTACCACTGTACTAACCTGTCACACACTGAAGGTCTATAGGTTCACCACTGTACTAACCTGTCACACACTGAAGACCTATAGGTTCACCACTGTACTAACCTGTCACACACTGAAGACCTATAGGTTCACCACTGTACTAACCTGTCACACACTGAAGGCCTATAGGTTCACCACTGTACTAACCTGTCACACACTGAAGGCCTATAGGTTCACCACTGTACTAACCTGTCACACACTGAAGACCTATAGGTTCACCACTGTACTAACCTGTCACACACTGAAGGCCTATAGGTTCACCACTGTACTAACCTGTCACACACTGAAGACCTATAGGGTCACCACTGTACTAACCTGTCACACACTGAAGGTCTATAGGTTCACCACTGTACTAACCTGTCACACACTGAAGGTCTATAGGTTCACCACTGTACTAACCTGTCACACACTGAAGGTCTATAGGTTCACCACTGTACTAACCTGTCACACACTGAAGACCTATAGGTTCACCACTGTACTAACCTGTCACACACTGAAGGTCTATAGGTTCACCACTGTACTAACCTGTCACACACTGAAGACCTATAGGGTCACCACTGTACTAACCTGTCACACACTGAAGGTCTATAGGTTCACCACTGTACTAACCTGTCACACACTGAAGACCTATAGGTTCACCACTGTACTAACCTGTCACACACTGAAGACCTATAGGTTCACCACTGTACTAACCTGTCACACACTGAAGGTCTATAGGTTCACCACTGTACTAACCTGTCACACACTGAAGGCCTATAGGTTCACCACTGTACTAACCTGTCACACACTGAAGACCTAAACTTCACCACTGTACTAACCTGTCACACACTGAAGGTTTACCACTGTACTAACCTGTCTATAATAGATATAAAGACTGTTAAAATTTCCTTCTGTTACAATTTCCCCCGGTCTCACCTTACTAACAGTGAGCGTGCAACTTTCCAACAATTTCCCCTAACAGTGAATTAAGGAAATTCTTACAAAGTTTTAGGATATTTTCAATGAAAGTAAAGGACAGTTATGTTATGAGTAAAGTAGGAAGCCCAGTTTTCAATAAGCGATGAAAAATTTATGTTTCAGGGAAGGAGTGTATATACAGTTGAATTCGGAAGTTTACATACACCTTAGCCAAATACATTTAAACTCAGTTTTTCACAATTCCTGACATTTAATCCTAGTAAAAAATCCCTGTTTTAGGTCAGTTAGGATCACCACTTTATTTTAAGAATGTGAAATGTCAGAATATTAGTAGAGAGAATGATTTATTTCAGCTTTTATTTCTATCATCACATTCTCAGTGGGTCAGAAGTTTACATACACTCAATTAGTATTTGGTAGCATTGCCTTTAAATTGTTTAACTTGGGTCAAACGTTTCGGGTAGCCTTCCACAAGCTTCCCACAATAAGTTGGGTGAACTTTGGCCCATTCCTCCTGACAGAGCTGGTGTAACTGAGTCAGGTTTGTAGGCCTCCTTGCTTGCACACGCTTTTTCAGTTCTGCCCACAAATTTTCTATAGGATTGAAGTCAGGGCTTTGTGATGGCCACTCCAATACCTTGACTTTGTTGTCCTTAAGCCATTTTGCCACAACTTTGGAAGTATGCTTGGGGTCATTGTTCATTTGGAAGACCCATTTGCGACCAAGCTTTAACTTCCTGACTGATGTCTTGAGATGTTGCTTCAATATATCCACATAATTTTCCTCCCTCATGACGCCATCTATTTTGTGAAGTGCACCAGTCCCTCCTGCAGCAAAGCACCCCCACAACATGATGCTGCCACCACTGTGCTTCACGGTTGGGATGGTGTTCTTTGGCTTGCAAGCATCCCCCTTTTTCCTCCAAACATAACGATGGTCCGTTCTATTTTTGTTTCATCAGACCAGAGGACATTTCTCCAAAAAGTACGATCTTTGTCCCCATGTGCAGTTGCAAACCGTAGTCTGGCTTTTTTATGCCGGTTTAAGAGCAGCAGCGGTCTTTCAAGTTATGTTGATATAGGACTCGTTTTACTGTCGATATAGATACTTTTGTATCTGTTTCCTCCAGCATCTTCACATGGTCCTTTGCTGTTGTTCTTTGGCACTTTTCGCACCAAAGTACGTTCATCTCTAGGAGACAAAACGCATCTCCTTCCTGAGCGGAATGATGGTTGCATGGTCCCATGGTGTTTATACTTGCGTACTATTGTTTGTACAGATGAATGTGGTACCTTCAGGTGTTTGGAAATTGCTCCCAAGGATGAACCAGACTTGTGGAGGTCTACAATTATTTTTCAGAGGTCTTGGCTGATTTCTTTTGATTTTCCCATGATGTCAAGCAAAGAGGCACTGAGTTTGAAGGTAGGCCTTGAAATACATCCACAGGTACACCTCCAATTGACACAAATTATGTCATTTAGCCTATCAGAAGCTTCTAAAGCCATGACATAATTTTCTGGAATTTTCCAAGCTTTTTAAAGGCACAGTCAAGTTAGTGTATGTGAACTTCTGACTCACTGGAATTGTGATACAGTGAATTATAAGTGAAATAATCTGTCTCTAAACAATTGTTGGAAAAATTACTTGTGTCATGCACAAAGTAGATGTCCTAACCAACTTGTCAAAACTATAGTTTGTTAACAAGAAATTTGTGGAGTGGTTGAAAAACAAGTTTAAATGATTCCAACGTAAGTGTATGTAAACTTCTGACTTCAACTGTATTTGGCCTGGCGAAGGGGTTTTATTCGCTGACTGAATGGAAGCTGATAATTCCGTTTTTTTCTCCGCTGGTCTCGCATGGTCTGGGGAAGAAATTACGAGTCCTCACTGTCGAGAAATTATGGGTCCTCACTAGAGGTCGACCAATTTAATCGGTATGGCCGATGTTCACGGTTTCATAACAATCGGTAATCGGCCTTTTTGGATGCCGATTATGGCCGATTACATTGCAATCCATGAGGAGACTGCGTGGCAGGCTGACCACCTGTTACGCGAGTGCAGCGTCAAAAGGACCTTGTGGCTGCAAGGAGCCAAGGTAAGTTGCTAGCTAGCATTAAAGTTATCTAATAAAAAGAAACTATCTTTACATAATCAATAGTTAACTACACATGGTTGATGATATTACTAGGTTAACTAGCTGCTTTGCATATAATCAAAGCGGTGCCTGTTAATTTACCATCGAATCACAGCCTGCCTCAACTTCGCCAAACTTCAGTCTTAATTAACCGTAATTAATTTGCAAGAATTTTACATAATTATGACATAACATTGAAGGTTGTGCAATGTAACAGCAATATTTTGACTTAGGGGTTGCCACCCGTTCGATAAAATACGGAACGGTTCCGTATTTTGCTGGAAGAATAAACGTTTTGTTTTCGAAATTATAGTTTCCAGATTTTACCATATTAATGACCAAAGGCTAGTATTTCTGTATGTTTATTATAATTAAGTCTATGATTTGATAGAGCAGTCTGACTGAGCGGTGGTAGGCAGCAGCACGCTCGTAAGCATTCATTCAAACAGCACTTTACTGCGTTTGCCAGCAGCTCTTAGCAATGCTTGAATCACAGCGATGTTTATGACTTCAAGCCTATCAACTCCTGAGATTAGGCTGGCAATACTAAAGTGCCTATTAGAACATCCAATAGACAAAGGTATATGAAATACAAATGGTATAGAGAGAAATACTCGATGCGTCATAATTCCTATAATGACTACAACCTAAAACTTCTTAACTGGGAATATTGAAGACTCATGTTAAAAGGAACCACCAGCTTTCATATGTTCTCATGTTCTGAGCAAGGAACTTAAACTTTAGCTTTTTTACAGGGCACATATTGCACTTTTATTTTCTTCTCTAACACTGATGCATTATTTAAACCAAATTGAACATGTTTTATTATTTATTTTACATTTTATTTTACATTTATTTGAGACTAAATTGATTTTATTTATGTATTATATTAAGTTCAAATAAAAGTGTTCATTCAGTATTGCGGTAATTGTCTTTTTTACAAAAATATATATATATATATATTGTAAAAAAGATTCGATACCGATTAAATCGGCCGATTTTTATATATATAAAAATCGGCCGATTTAATCGGTATCGAATCTTTTTTACAAATATATATATATATATATATTTTTATATATATATATATATATATATATATTTTTTTATATATATATATATATAAAAATCGGCCGATTTAATCGGTATCGACTTTTTTTGGGCCCTCCAATAATCGGTATCGGCATTGAAAAATCATAATCGGTCGACCTCTAGTCCTCACTGTCAGAGACCGAGTCAAGACAGAGTGAAAATGTATCTAACACCAAGACAAGACCGAGACCGGACTACAACACTGCTTTCTAACAAAGATATAGAGTACATATATTTCAGGATGTTGTGTATCCCTGGAAAATAATCAGAATTCATGTAAACATAACATTTTGAAAAATTAGCTTGTCCAAAAAAGTGGTCTCTTGGTACAACTTACCCCGGGTATGAGGTAAGTTGAGCATAGGGACAGGGTAAGTTGAGCCGCCTTGGGGTAAGTGGATGATGGTGTCCTGTGATAGTGGGTGATAGCACTGGTAGGTCAAAGTTTATTTCATGGAATGGAGGTATGGTACAATATATTGTATATTTTAAATGTATGCCTACATTTAGATATAGATCTCTCTGTTCAATATTACTTACCCTTCCATTTCTTGACCAATTGTCTGGCACAGGGATGTTGTTTCGATGTGCCAGTTGGCAAGTTATCTGTATTTGAAGCTACTAAGCCCATGGAAAATGGTCCACTAGATTCCTGATATGTTTAGCAAGCTCAGGCACCATGTCATCAGATAAGACCTTGTGTGCCTCTGCTATTCTACCATAGTCTCTCTTTAGCACAGGTACTGTACATGTTTGTTTTATTTTTCTCAGTCTATTTTTGTCATTCAGTCAATTTTTTTCATCCCTTGCTGCTGCTAAAATTGAATTATTCCCTTGCTGCTCTCTCAAAAACATCAAGGGAGGCTAGACCCCATGCTTGTTTAAGTTTGTATACACGGGGCATGTTGATATCGGCTCTGTAACAATAAAAATACACTATCTTGAATTCATATGAATGACACATTGCAGAGAACACCAGAAGAATTATCACTGAATTATCACAGTTAATTATTGTAATGTTTATTTGTGTCAATTAATCCCATAAGGGATGGGTTGCCAACTGGCGATTTGACACAAAAATAAAATGTAATTCATTCATGTCATAAAAAATATAGAGTACCAGTCAAAAGTTTGGACACACCTACTCATTCAAGGATTTTTCTTTATTTTTACTCTTTTCTACAATGTAGAATAATAGTGAAGATATCAAAACTATGAAATAACACATGGAATCATGTAATAACCAAAAAAGTGTTAAACAAATCAAAATATATTTTATATTTGAGATTCTTCAAAGTAGCCACCCATTGCCTTGACAGCTTTGCACACTCTTGGCATTCTCTCAACCAGCTTCATGAGGTAGTCACCTGGAATGCATTTCAATTAACAGGTGTACCTTGTTAATTTGTGGAATTTCTTTCCTTCTTAATGCGTTTGAGCCAATCAGTTGTGTTGTGACAAGGTAGGGCGGTATACAGAAGATAGCCCTATTTGGTAAAATACCCTGTCCATATTGTAGAAAGAAAAGCTCAAATAAGCAAAGAGAAACAACAGTCCATCATTACTTTAAGACATGAGGGTCAGTCAATCCGGAACATTTCAAGAACTTTGAAAGTTTCTTCTAGTGCAGTCGCAAAAACCATCAAGCGCTATGGTGAAACTAGCTCTCTAGAGGACCGCCACAGGAAAGGAAGACCCAGAGTTACCTCTGCTGCAGAGGATAAGTTCATTAGAGTTACCAGTCTCTGCAATTAAATCGGCAATTAACTGCACCTCAGATTGCAGCCCAAATAAATGCTTCACAGAGTTCAAGATCAACTGTTCAGAGGAGACTGCGTGAATTAGGCCTTCATGGTCGAATTGCTGCAAAGAAACCACTACTAAAGGACACCAATAAGAAGAGACTTGCTTGGGCCAAGAAACATGAGCAATTTACATTAGACCGGTGGAAATCTGTCCTTTGGTCTGATGAGTCCAAATGTGAGATTTTTGGCTCCAACCGCCGTGTCTTTGTGAGACGCAGAGTAGGTGAACGGATGATCTCTACATGTGTGGTTCCCACCGTGAAGCATGGAGGAGGAGATGTGATGGTGTGGGGGTGCTTTGCTGGTGACACTGTCTGTGATTTATTTAGAATTCAAGGCACACTTAACCAGCTTGGCTACCACAGCATTCTGCAGCCATATGCCATCCCATCTTGTCCCGCGGAATGACGCTGGAGAGACGAAGCAGGTATGGGGAGTAAAACATTTTATTATAACGGACAGAGACGAGACAGGAACAGTGTCAGAAACAAATTCAAAAGACAAAAACAATACAATGCAGCAGTGGGGAACTGACAAATATAGGGGAGGAAATGACAGGTGATAAGTGAGTCCAGGTGAGTCCAATAATGCTGAATGCGTGTGACGAGGGAAGGCAGGTGTGTGTGATGGATGGCAGGAGTGCGTGATGAAGGGTCATCTGGCGCCCTCAAGTGCCAGGAGAAGGGAAGAGCGGGAGCAGACATGACAGTACCCCTCCCTCTTGGGACGCCACCCGGCGTCCCACCTGGGAAAACCGGCCGAGACATTGGCGCTGGGCAAGCCTGTTGGGGTGTGAAAGCCTGGCGAACTGGCAGGAGCGTGAGAGCCGGCCGAGGCATGAGAGCCTGACGATCCGGCTGAGGCAAGACGCCTGTTGATCCCGCAGCAGAAGGGGAGCCCGATAATCCAGAGAAGTGTGTCGTGGGATGGGAAGCCGCCGAGCCAGGAAAACCTCTCAAGCCAGTGTAACAGTGTAGGTTCCGTCCCTCTCTTCGCCCCAACCCGGGCTCGAACCAGGGACCCTTGCACACATCAACAACTGACACACCACGAAGCATCGTTACCCATCGCGCCACAAAAGCCGCGGCCCTTGCAACGCAAGGGGAAACCCTACTTCAAGTCTCAGAGCAAGTGACTTCACTGATTGAAATGCTATTAGCGCTCACCACCGCTAACTAACTAGCCATTTCACATCGGTTACACTCACCCCCCCTTTGACCTCCCTTTCCGCAGCAACCAATGATCCGGGTCACGGCACCAATGTAACAGTGTAGGTTCCGTCCCTCTCTTTGCCCCAACCCGGGCTCGAACCACCAGGGACCCTTGCACACATCAACAACTGACACCCCACGAAGCATCGTTACCCATCGCGCCACAAAAGCCGCGGCCCTTGCAACGCAAGGGGAAACCCTACTTCAAGTCTCAGAGCGAGTGACGTCACTGATTGAAATGCTATTAGCGCGCACCACCGCTAACTAACTAGCCATTTCACATCGGTTACACCAGCCAGGGCGTGAAAGCCCGACGGGCTGGCTTAGGCACCCCGGTTCCATCAGCGGCAGACTCCACCCCGATGTCACCAACAAAACAAAAGACAAACAAAAACTCCTGGGCCAGCTGGGCGAACAAGAACTGACGATCCGGCTGAGGACCGACTTTGGATGGGCGCCATCCGAGCCAACCGGGGAAAGGAAACCTCTCAAGCCAGGTAGGGCGTGGAAGCCCGACGAGCTGGCTAGGCATCCCCGGTTCCATCGGTGGTGACCCAGAGCTGCTGCCACCATTCCAACTGGAACGTCAGTACTCCCCGATGTTTGGCTGCTGCATTGATTGTTTTTTGTCTTTGTTTTCTGTTTGCTGACGCTGTTCCTGTCTCGTTATATGTCCGTTATAATTAAATGTTACTCCCCATACCTGCTTCGTCTCTCCAGCGTCATCTCATGTGACACATCTGGTTTGCGCTTAGTGGGACTATCATTTGTTTGTCTACAGGACAATGACCCAAAACACACCTCCAGGCTGTGTAAGGGCTATTTGACCAACATGGAGAGTGATGGAGTGCTGCATCAGATGACCTGGCCTCCACAATCACCCGACCTCAACCCAATTGAGATGTTTTGGTATGAGTTGGACCGCAGAGTGAAGGGAAAACAGCCAACATCTGGTTTGCGCTTAGTGGGACTATCATTTGTTTGTCTACAGGACAATGACCCAAAACACACCTCCAGGCTGTGTAAGGGCTATTTGACCAACATGGAGAGTGATGGAGTGCTGCATCAGATGACCTGGCCTCCACAATCACCCGACCTCAACCCAATTGAGATGTTTTGGTATGAGTTGGACCGCAGAGTGAAGGGAAAACAGCCAACAAGTGCATATGTGGGAACTCCTTCAAGACTGTTGGAAAAGCATTCCAGGTGACTACCTCATAAAGCTGGTTGAGAGATTGCCAAGAGTGTGCAAAGCTGTCATCAAGGCAAAGGGTGGCTACTTTGAAGAATCTAAAATCTATTTTGATTTGTTTAACACTTTTTTGGGTTACTACATGATTCCATATGTGTTATTTCATAGTTGTGATGTCTTCACTATTATTCTACAATGTAGAAAATAGTAAAAATAAAGAAAAACCCTTGAATGAGTAGGTGTGTCAATTTTTCACTGGGACTGTATGTATTGTATGTATGTATGTGCCATTCATTCATACAAGGATACACTTTCATGCTCGGGTTAGGACCTCCATATTGCAGCTTATAGAGTCCACAACTGATGTATTAAAACCATCTACTTTAGTTAAGATACAAGCATAATGAAGCCTATAACACAATCAATTAATTTGACTTCATGAAAATATGTTTTTTGGACCTAACTTGCATGCCACTTTTTCCATGTGGTTTCTTTCTCCATTAAATTATGACCTCTTCCTAAATATTTGGTCACATGATTAATTTTGTGTATGGTTTCCTAGAAACAAGGGGTTGCTCAACTAACCCTTTGGCTCAATTTACCCCACTCTCCCATAGAATAACTATAAATCAAACACTTAATCCAGATGTAGCCTCTTGCAAATAAAGGCAATAGGGTCAATGTAGTAAGGATTTTTCAAAATGCGCTTAAATAGGTGCCTAAAAATGTTGCCTTTTCTCATGAGATATTTTGCACTCTGCATTTTAGTGTAGCTCAAAGTAATATTCTTTGGAATAATTGCCTATTATTGCCAAAATCTCAGTTGCCCTACAATTTAAGTGACTCTGGCCCTTTAAATGTGATTCAGAATGGACTACACCATTTTCATCATAGGGTGATTTTCTCGTTGTGAGTACTAATACACTGAAGTACATTTCAGTACAATGTTAGTTACTATAATACAGCGTTTTATAAGTAGTATATTGTAAAGAGTTGATATGACTTAGTGTCCCTCTGAACAAATAGATTGACGGAAGTGATCCTAAACTATGATTGGATGAGCCCTATCACGTCACGTGTTGGCGGAAGTAGCAAGAGCATCGTTTGCCAGATGTTTTGCAACATAGCTTCTAAGCAATACAGCCCTTTCAATTGAAAAATACTATCAACGTGAGTAGCTTGTTGTACTGTTGTTTAACAAACTGCTAAACATCTTTCCATCCTCAATGCAACACTAACCAATGTTTTCATAATGTAGCTATAGGCCTAGCTAGCTACGCCCAGGGAGACAAATCACTCTGGTGACACTCGCGCCAGATTTGAATGAATGATGCTACCCGGCCGTTAGCTTAAGTTAATACAAATTGTAATTTTAAATGGATAGTTGCGGGACGAAGCTACCCGGCCGTAACAGAGGTTGGGCCAGGGGTATTTTGCAGCGAAGAGCAACGTATTCAACTACTAGTTTTTAACTGCAGGCCTCTGCAACCAATACTGTTATAATCATAGCTATTACACTAGAAACCTGACGAACCTTTTCCACGAGTGACACAGAGCGTTCCATTTCCAGCTTAACGGTCGTGCTATCAGAGATCCTTGGGACGTCCCTAACCCTCATTGAAGTAAAACATGGTTAGGCAAGGTGCATGGTTAGTGCATAGGGGGTATGGACATCTCAAGTATCCCGTATAGTTTACGTTAGCTTGGAACTACCCTCTTCGAACTGGGGTGAAATCATTACCGCGATTCTGTAGCAAAAAGAAACCATTCACTCCAAAAGTTAAACGAAAACGAGAGTTTATATGGGATAAAATCAGGTAGGTCCCTCCCCGTTTGGTTTCCGTAATCAATACACACACCCCTGATGCTCTCCTGAAAATAAGTAGGCCCTAGTATGTGGTGTTATGTTGTATAGTATACATGCTGATCATTGCTCCCCATATTGCTACCAAGTTCCCCAGTTATCAGTGTAACTCAAGTTTATTATGTTCCTACAGTTTGTACATGTATTTTGTTTTCGAGTGCTTACTGTGTATTTGTTCTTGTTTGTTTCCGTTTCTCGGAGCTCTAACGTACTATGAGGCGCGGACGTGTGCGTGGTTTTGAGTGGTGAAGGTATTTCTACCTGCCTCTACCAGTGTCCTGTAAGGGCTGATGGGGAGAGTGTGTAAATACTTATTAAATACAGCCATCTCAGTAGGCCTAGGACTACCAGTAGGCAGTTTCCCAGGCCAAATTCAGATTTTGGATTAAGTTAATTTTAATATTGGTTTCATTGGAGAGCCTTTGCTTTTGTAAGTCTTTTTACCGAGGTTATTGTAGGCCAAGGGCAGGAGTAGAGGCTATTTAGAAAATCTGGTTAAATGTGTATTAGCCTACATACAGTCCCAGTCAAAAGTGTGGACACACCTACTCATCCAAGGGTTTTTCTTTATTTGACTATTTTCTACATTGTAGAATAATAGTGAAGACATCAAAACTATGAAATAACACACATGGAATCATGTAGTAATCAAAAAAGTGTTAAACAAATCAAAATATATTTTGAGATTCTTCAATGTAGCCACCCTTTGCCTTGATGACAGCTTTGTACATGCTTGGCATTCTCTCAACCAGCTTCATGAGGTAGTCACCTGGAATGCATTTCAATTAACAGGTGTGCCTTGTAAAAAGTCAATTTGGGGAATGTCTTTCCTTAATGCGTTTGAGCCAATCAGTTGTGTTGTGACAAGGTAGGGGTGGTATACAGAAGATAGCCCTATTTGGTAAAAGACGAAGTCCATATTATGGCAAGAACAGCTCAAATAAGCAAAGAGAAACGGCAGTCCATCGTTACTTTAAGACATGAAGGTCAGTCAATCCGGGAAATTTCTGTCACAAAAACCATCAAGCGCTATGATGAAACTGGCTCGCATGAGGACCGCCACAGGAAAGGAAGACCCAGAGTTCCCTCTGCTGCAGAGGATAAGTTCATTAGAGTTACCAGCCTCAGAATTTGCAGCCCAAATAAATGCATCTCAGAGTTCAAGTAACAGACACATCTCAACATCGACTGTTCAGAGGAGACTGCGTGAATCAGGCCTTCATGGTCAAATTGCTGCAAAGCAATAGTGGGACTATCATTTTTTTTTTCAGCAGGACAATGACCCAACACACCTCCAGGCGGTGTAAGGGCTATTTGACCAAGAAGGAGAGTGATGGAGTGCTGCATCAGATGACCTGGGCTCTAGAATCACCCGACCTCAACCCAATTGAGATGTTTTGGGATGAGTTGGACCGCAGAGTGAAGGAAAAACAGCCAACAAGTGCTCAGCATATATGGGAACTCCTTCAAGACTGTTGGAAAAGCATTCTAGGTGAAGCTGGTTGAGAGAATGCCAAGAGTGTGCAAAGCTGTCATCAAGGCAAAGGGTGGCTACTTTGAAAAATCTCAAATATATTTTGATTAACACTTTTTTTTTTGCTACATGATTCCATATGTGTTATTTCATAGTTGTGATGTCTTCAATGTTATTCTACAATGTAGATAATAGTATAAATAAAGAACCCTTGAATGAGTAGGTGTGTCAACTTTTGACTGGTACTGTATATGACACAGCATTATTGATAGTGTTGGCTTTGGCTATGACACAGCATTATTGATATTGTTGGCTCAGGCTATGACAGAGCATTATTGATAGTGTTGGCTTAGGCTATGACACAGCATTATTGATAGTGTTGGCTCAGGCTATGACACAGCATTATTGATAGTGTTGGCTCTGGCTATGACACAGCATTATTGATATTGTTGGCTCAGGCTATGACACAGCATTATTGATAGTGTTGGCTCAGGCTATGACACAGCATTATTGATAGTGTTGGCTCAGGCTATGACACAGCATTATTGATAGTGTTGGCTCAGGCTATGACACAGCATTATTGATAGTGTTGGCTTAGGCTATGACACAGCATTATTGACAGCATTATTGATAGTATTGGCTCAGGCTATGACACAGCATTATTGATAGTGTTGGCTTAGGCTATTACACCTTTGTTTGATTTGACAGTAAGAGTGGGTTTGGTAATGGTTAAAAATTAAATGTTGATTATATCTCTCACCAGATGCAACGGCGAACTCGCACAGTTAAAGTCTACACGGAAAAGACAACAGATGGAGATTCCGATGAACTGTGAGTTTTAACTTAAGTTAGGAATCGTGTATGGAATTCATTTGATAAAAATTGTGTTGTTGCGTGTGTATTCTAAAGCTTCTATATTCACAGTTTCCCTTTTGATCAGTTTTCCATAATACAAGCCTCTGTTCCCTTAGTAGTCCACACACTCAGTCAGCGAGTGAAGATGAGATTGAAGAATGGCAGCCAGAATCCAAGGCCCCCAAGAGGCAGCAGAAAGCTCAGCCAAGCGACAAGAAACCAGCAGTGAAGAGGCAGGCTAAACCTAAAGAGCCCAAGGAGTCCAAACCCAAAGCCCCACGCAAACCAGTGGAGAGGAAGCCCGAGCTCCCAGAGCCCCTAAAGCTCCCAGAGCCCCTAAAGAACCCAAACCCCCTAAAGAACCCAAACCCCCGAAAGCTCCCAGAGCAACAAAAGGAGGTAAGAAGCAGCAGGCTCTATTAGAGGAAGAGGCTGGAGGAGCCAATCAGACTAACTCCATCTGTGATGCAGCGGAGTCACAGCAGTCAGTCAGGGTCAAAGAGGAGGTAAGAGTCATGTAAACTCTCCACCTGTTTAGTAAGCTTTTATTACACTAGTAACAATATTGTGTTCATTTGGTTAGACATTACTTGCTTTGTAATTGCATTGCATTAATGGAGTTGAGTGATTTTTGTTATTACAGTGGTATAGGGACTTAGTGGTACAGTGTAATACGAACTGCTCAACATGATTTCTATGAAATTACTACACATTTGGCTGTACATAATGGTAGACACCTCACTGACTGACTTCACCACTTTTTATATCAGGTAAGTGTTTATATACTCCTCTACTGGATGTCTTTCAGAGACTGTCCTTCATTGTTCCTGATGGATCCTGCAATGACAACATGTCCAGAGCAGGGGGCGGGTGGTCCGAGGGGCCCTCCTCCAGCCATCAGCCTTATGGGGTGAAGAAGGAAGAGCCTGAGGAGGACTTCACGTTTGATGAGCCTTCTCTGAAGAGACAGAAGACCAGCAGTGCGCCTCAGGGCAGGCCCACCAGACTGCCCACCTCAGGAAGAGGCTTTGGAGAAGACCTGAACATGAACTGGGACCTTATTCAAGTAAGTCCTTTGAGTAATTCAACAACAAACCATCATTTTCAGCTCTAACCTAAATAAACTGAACAGTTGCTAAACTGTTGTGCCAAACCACCAAATATGTAAATAGCTGGTCTGACTGAATGGCAGCTTAAAATCCTCTGCAAAATAGTTGACCATTGCAATCAATGTATGTTTCCTCATTAATGTAGTATTATTCACATGGTACTTTGATTCCACTGTGATGAAGCGTTCTCCTCTGTGTGTTGTCAGTTGCTGTCTGAGAGGACAGGGGTGGAGCAGTGGGTGTGTTTGAACATTTCCCAGCTCTTCAGAGAGGAGAACACCATTCCCTTTATAGTGCGCTACAGGAAAGAGATGATCAACCACATGGACGCAGACGCCGTGAGGGACGTGCAGCTGGTGCTGGAGGAGATTTAGTGAGGAACTTATTAGTGGGGTGCTATACCAGTTCATTAGACTGGAATAGAAAATAGTATTTGAGTTGTTTATTTGACTTCACCATAAGTAACTTAAGATAATCAAACAAATATTTCATAGTAGCCAGTGGTGTAAAGTACTTAAGTAAAAATACTTGAAAACACTACCCTTGAAAACACTACTAAGTCGTTTTTTGGGGTATCTGTACTTTAATATTTATAATGTTGACTACTTTTACTTCACTACATTCCTAAAGAAAATATTGTGCTTTTTACTCCATACATTTTCCTTGACACCCAAAAGTACTCATTACATTTTGAATGCTTAGCAGAACAGGAAAATGGTCTAATTCATACACTTATCAGGAGAACATCCCTGGTCATCCCTACGGCCTCTGATCTGGTGGACTCACATAAACACATGCTTTGTTTGTAATTGATGGTCAGAGCATGCCCCTGGCTGTCCGTAAATTAAAAAACAAGAACATGGTGCGGCCTGGTTTGCTTTATATAAGGAATTTGAAAAGATTTATACTTTTACGTTTGATATTTAAGTATATTTTAGCAATTACATTTACTTTTGATATGTAAGTATATTTAAAACCAAATACTTTTAGACTTTTACTGAAGTACTATTTAATTCAGTCACTCACTTTTACTTGAGTCATTTTGTATTAAGTTTACTTTTACTCAAGTATGACAGTTGGGTACTTTTTCAACCTCTGATGATACCCTGCATACTGTATATTTGTATGTCTGCATAAATAACTGTTACAACCAGTCAGTGCAATAACAGACCATCCCCGTTAGATGGCGCCAATCAGACAAGTTGGGTATTATTATAGTTGCCTCTTTTTTGTTGTTGTTTGTTTTGCGTATTTCATCTGTTTTTCTGTGTGTGTGTGTGTGTGTGTGTGTGTGTGTGTGTGTGTGTGTGTGTCCATGCATGTTTTCATTTGTGTGATCCTGTGATCTCTCTAGTGCACTGGCGAAGAAGACGCAGACTATCAGTCAGACTCTTAAGAAGGAGGGAGTCCTGACTGCTGAGCTGGAACAGGCTCTGAGGAACTGCAGGACCGCTGATGAACTGGACCACGTGGTGAGTGAGAGCAGTCTACTTAGGGTTGCAAAGGGATGGAATGTTACCGGTAGTTTTTTATTTTTATTTACCAGTAAACTACTGGAATTCTGGAAACTTTCAAGGATTTTACGGAGTTTTCATATTTGATTTGATTTATATAGCTGTAAAGCATTATCTTAAATATAACCCATGAACTTCATGAATACCGTTAATGTTTCATATTTTTCCATAGTTTACCAAAATTACCTATTAATTACCAACATTTCAGAAAATTCAGTACATTACAGGGAGTTTTTCAACTCTAGGTCTACTTGACCAGAACTGGACGGTGCATGTATGTGATCTGGACCTGAACTGGACCATGTGATGACTGACTCACTGCCTGATGGAATATCCACTCTGATGTGTGCTTGTACCCCTGCAGTATGCACCCTACAAGAAAGGCAGCAAGCTGAGCAAGGCCCGTCGTGCCAAGCAGCTGGGACTGGAGTCTGCTGCCCAGGCCCTGCTACAGAGTCCTCACACTCTGGACCTGAGAGCCTGGGTCAAACCTGGGACTAAAGGTACACACATTATCACCCACACACTAAAGCCACTCAAATCTACTGACACTTAAGTTATACTGCCCATGGTACTGAATTCCCTGTTGGAAGATTCACGGATTTCCTGCTTATCTACTTCTAATTGTAGGAATCTTCCAATCAGGATTTCAGGAAAACCAGGGAATTTTTGGAAAGAATTTTGCAACCCTAGCCCTGTGTCTCACACCTCACACTAGCCAGCTGGGCTAATCTGCAGCAACTCCAGTTCTTTGCCCTTATCAGTTATCATGATTTTAAAGAATTGGTCACAAGAGGGCAGCGAAGCTCTATGAAAGGGGACCACAATGGGGATGCTTTGGCTAGATGGAGTTTCTCCCAACCCCCCTCCGTAAGATACGGTTGATTGCACTTCCAGTGAAATTGAATGTATGGTAATTCAGTATAATGCCATTGCTTTCATATGCAGATGAAAATACATTTCCATTAGACCTATAATGCTGGACATGCTCTCTCAGAATTCAGCACATAACGATGTCGATCTTTGGACACCGGGTTTGCTTTGAGTAACACAGTCAAACCTTTTACATACTGTACAGGCGAAGTATTGATGTTAGTTTCTGTAGAATAACATTGTACTGCTCAAATCTCCCAGTATGCTGTCCCACTGATACCATAGTCTTAGTGCTACAACTAGTTTATTACTGTGTTCATATCCTAATGTGAATTATATATACATCATTTCTGCATGTGTCTGCCCCACAGGTTTGTCCACTGTGGAGGAGGTGTCGACCGGAGTGGAGCAGATTTTGGCTGATATGATTGCTAAAGACGGAGAGACCCTGACCCATATAAGATCTCTGTAAGAACTTTCTCCTTCTCTCCCTCTTTGCCTTCCACACTATGTACAGTACTGTGTTCCCCACTCCATCTGTTCCCCGTCTCCAATCATTGTTTCAGCTAAACCTGTGATCTAACTGGTGGAAAGCATAAATAAGTATTCTGTGACACTTCTTGGCATCTGTGTGTGTGCATAGATATTTCAAACCTCTTTTGAACGTTACTTACAGTGTTACGGTTATATCTCTCTCTCTCTCTCTCTCTCTCTCTCTCTCTCTCTCTCTCGTGTCTGTCTCGCTCTCTCTGTGTGTCTTTCTGTGTGTGTCTGTCTCTTTCTCTCTCTCTCTCTCTCTCTCTCTCTCTCTCTCTCGCTGTGTCTCCTCTCTTTCTCTGTGTGTCTCTGTCTCTGTGTCTATCTCTGTGTGTGCCTCCTCTCTCTCTCTTTCGGTCTCTCTGTCTGTCTCTCTCTCAGATGTGATAACAGCATGGTGATGCTCCAGTCGTCTGTGTCTAAGACAGCCCTGAAGGAGCAGCAGCAGCAGCAAAAAGAGGGTCACCAGGGGAAGCCCAAAGACATTGACAAGTTCCACCTGTACTGTGACTTCACCTGCAACGTGCAGCGTATTCAACACCACCAGGTGAGTCCCAGACAGACCCCTCAGCCAGTAGCAGGGAAATGGCTTTCTCAATTCCATAACTCTAGCTCTAACCATGCATTCAGGTCAATGTCTTCAATGACAAGATGCATTATTTCCATCCATCACACACTAAACCACATACAGTATCTAACACCTGTCTTGATGCCTATTATACATTAGTAGAACCACATAATAGTATTCAATGTGCTAATAGTCAACTGTTTGGACTATGGTATGAAATGTGTACATAGCATTTCATGTTTACGTCTCTTTGTCCACTGAGCCCCAAACTGTTTATGTAAAAATGAGTGATCTTTGAGTAATGTTGTAAGATCACTGTGAGTTTAACTCTGTGGCAGTGCTTGGTATTTCCCTCGGCCCCCTCCCTGCGTGCCACTTCTGAATGCTAGTCACGTCAGGCGAGGTTAGCCATGCCCCCGTCCCACTCAACCTGCCCCCCACCTTTTCCTGTGGCAGCTTGGTTACTCAGAGTTGGTCCGGGGCCACATGTCACAGTGGGTCTGTCATGGGCGCACCCTGCCCTCCTCCTTTCCTCTTGCCCCGGTCTGTGTCCCCCCAGTCATTTCCTCTCTGCTCCTCTTAACATATGTGACATGTCCCCCGCCGATGTGCCATTGGATTAGGGCCTGAGATTGACAGGCGTTCCTCCGCCGTGACAGCAGCTCACTGCCCTGAGAGGCAAAAGGGAGAGAGCGAGGGAAGGAGGTAGAGAGAGAGATAGAGAGTGAATGAGTGAGTGGCAGCTGCGGATGAGTGGTGCATAGCTGCAGTCATGGTGTTGGCCTTTCCATTCAGGCGCTTGTGCGTTCTAGTCGAGAGCAGCCCACTCTGCGAGCGACATTGTTAATTTTGTGAAGCAGAATTGTCACTGAGTGTTAATTTCTCCAGCAGTGACCTGCTAGCTGTTGGATTCCGGCAAAAATGAACCTTTTCTTGGCGTCGTGTTTAAAGGGGAAAGGTTGTTGTATGTGTTGTGACAGGAGGCATGTGTACGCACATACGTACTCGCTGTTTAATTTAGCACATTAGGCTAGCCGCAGTCAGGCAGGCGCTCAGGCAGGCAGGCAGTGTATTAAGGGTGTTAAGTTGTGGTCAGTATGTATTTATGCAGCTGGGTACAGAAACATTCAGGGGACAGAAGCTCCTGGAGATAACACTTTAAACTGAACACTTAGTTAAAGAATTGGTTGATTCTAAATGGTGTTGTTTTAATGGGTTGAAAAAATGCATTTCTGTTGAAACATAAAAAAAATATATATATAGTTTATAAGCATAGGCACTAAAAGTATGATTGATCATCAATATATATATATATATATATTTGTGATATTTGTGATTACTCTAATCTGAGTCAGTGGAGTTGATATTTCTAAAGACACTGAGTTTATATTTCCTCTGGACTTTTAGACATTGTCCTTTTGCTGGGAATTACTGTTAGCCTACACGTAACCTACTACACAGTACACAACAATTCTTACAGATTGTCAAATGGCAGTTGAAGTTGTATGCCATTTGGAATGTATTGGCCAATATCAGATTGAATTTGTGGAACATTTGAACTCTCTTGAAGTGCAGAAACAAACTGTATAATTACTTTTAATGAGTGCAGGTGCAGCGGAACCAAAATAAGTAAAACGGGAAATCTGCATTTAACCATCAGTATCAATTCCATCAGTTTACACAGGTATTTAAGACCTGACTGAACACTCAAAGAAACACTATCACAATGATGTATTAATGTACACACACACACACACCACATTGTAGAGTAGGTGTGACTGCCTACTCTGTGCGTGCCTTGTCCTCCCTGTGATTGACAGGCGTGACGGTGGAGAGGTGAAGTGGGTACGGTCAGCAGTGCTGTGGCCCTGCGTTGTGACCGGTGTGTTGCCGGGGGTGACCGATGCGTTGTGACAGGGCTGGTGTCAGGTGACCAGCTGGCCTGATTGATTGTTTAGCGTCCGCCTCACGCCGCCTCACACCCAGGACCTCCAGCTGTCCCTTCCCTCCCTGCAAGGGAGGGTCAATCACATGTTCTTGCCTGCACACAACACTGACTACACAGAGCAACATGATCCTACCCCCTCTGCTCTCTTAGGACAGACATTTGGAAAAGTCAAGGAAATAGGTGATAATCTATTGTTCAAGGCTTCTTGCTCAGTTGCACTGTTGCTATTAAACTAAGATGCAGCTGGAGTTGCACTATTTTTCTCAGATGGTCAGGGTTAGCCCGTCGAGTCTAGTTTTAGATTTCACCGTTTTAAGTATTGATCCTAGAAATGGGCTGTATGTTGGCTTTGTGTGCCATGTTCAGAACGGAAATGGTTGCTGTCACTTGGGCTCTTTCACAAACTATACATATAACTAAATGTGATGTGCAACATAGAAAATACATATAACATGTTTTCTAAGCATTTAGTAATAGGAAGTATTTCCTCAAACAATTACTAAATGCTTAGAAAATATGTTATTTACATTTTCTGTGTTGGACAACACATTTAGTTATATGTATAGTTTGTGAGTCCATTAAGCATTATTGATTACTTCCTAATAATTACTTACAACTTACAACCACAGTTTATCTTCCCACCATAGTTGTATTTATTTACTAACAACAGGGCATCATAATGTCAAACTCAATTTTAGCCATAGTTAGAGTGCATCAACAGTGCCTCTCCATAGCTATTAACGTCTTGCTTATACTTTGGAATATGCCATTAGGGATTTGTTTTTCTATCCACAGCTCTAATTCCATTTGCGTCTCCAACTGGTTTCTAATCTTCTTGTCTGTGGTTGGCCTGGAGTGTAGTGGACCTAGATTTGTCTGCTTCCTCAATTATAGACCGGCTGTGATGGACAGGTGGGGAAATACATGCCTGTTCTCTGCAGTTGGACTGGCAGCTATTTGCATTACGCGCAGCCAGACGTGTGTGTGTGTGTGTGTGTGTGTGTGTGTGTGTGTGTGTGTGTGTGTGTGTGAGCTAGATTTCCTTTATAATAATAGAGAAACAGGACCTTTGCCATTTTAAAATGATGGTTTAATGATTATCTACAATTTCAAAAATAAACTTTGCATTAAAACAAATTGTCCAAGACTAGTCAGAGGGATCTTGTAATTTGGATGTTTTCCCCCGTTATTTTATTTCAGTTAAAACATTGTTGTTTTATGAGATTACACATTTATTTGAGTGGCAATTATTTTTGTCAAGTCACAGTTAAAATTTAGGCTAAGGGAATAATGTGATTTCATTCTCTCGTTTTAGAATAATCACTATGTTTCATTCTTTAGCTTTGATTCGATTTAATTCAGACTTTATTGCCAATCAACAATGGATGATAAGGCATTTGTTTTAGGGCCAACACTATTACAGACTATTCCATCAGGGTAAGACATTACAGTAACGTAGAGATATGCAGTAGGACATTTAAAGTGAAACATGTTGAGTATACTGTATGGAACATTTATAGATAGACACTGAGTGGACATTATGAACACTGCTCTTTCCAAGACATAGACTGACCAGGTGAATCCAGGTGAAAGCTATGATACCTTCTTGATGTCATCAGTTAAATCCACTTCAATCAGTGTAGATGAAGGGGAGGAGACAGGATAAAGAAGGATTTTTAAGCCTTGAGACATGGATTGTGTATGTGTGCCATTCAGAGGGTGAATGGGCCAGACAAAATATTTAAGTGCCTTTGAACGGGGTACGGTAGTAGGTCCCAGGCGCACCAGTTTGTGCAACGCTGCTGGATTTATCACGCTCAACAATTTCAAGAATGGTCCACCACCCAAAAGACATCCAGCCAATTTGACAAAACTGTGGGAAGCATTGGAGTCAACATGGACCAGCATCCCTGTGGAACGTTTTTGACACCTTGTAGAGTCCATGCCCTGACGAATTGAGGATGTTTTCAGGGAAAAAGGGGGGTGCATCTCAATATTAGGAATGTGTTCTTAATGTTTAATAGTGTGTGTGTGTGTGTGTGTGTGTGTGTGTGTGTGTGTGTGTGTGTGTGTGTGTGTGTGTGTGTGTGTGTGTGTGTGTGTGTGTGTGTGTGTGTGTGTGTGTGTGTTATTTGTATTTATATATATATATATATATATATATATATATATATATATGCAATGCTTAAATTATTTTTGGCAGCGATAATCTCAGTATTATATTGAATATTTATGATTCTAACACGATTATACAAATAATGAAAACAAGTCTTTATTCAACCCAAAACTAATATGATATTTATTTAAAACTAAATGTTTCCCTATAAAACATGGGATCAAGTTTATTTTTTCTTGAGAACACTCATTGGTGTATCGCAACCCCCATGTTGTGTGTGTTTGTTCTGAAAATGAAAAGATAAGGAGTTAAAAGTTCACCACATCGTCTTGTTTTCTTTGAGCCCTGCCTATCGCCCAGTTCAACGAGCAACACATTCACCATTCCTTAGTCTTATTTAGAAAGTAAATATTGAATCTGAATCGCTCAGTCTTAAAAATAATATTCATTAATGTAGCTGACATTCCTCATATTTTTCCAATTATGATTTCATTGTTTATGAAGAACTTGATATGTTGGAAGAAAAAAAAAATCTTCATATTAATAATGTAAATACTGAACTTGCATGTCCTGCAGTAGGAAAAATTGGAAGGATTGAAGTTGTCAGACTGTCTGGTAATAACCTCTTAATATCTGCCAAACTCATTAAATCTCAGGCAGATGTGATGTAGTTCACATCATAGCATGGGAAATGTGTTTTTTCTGTGTAGTTTTGGCTGCGTTCTACACTCAAATGCTATCAATTTGGCTTAGCATAGTTCCTAGTTGTGGAAAGGGTTTCTTGGAGTGTGTGATGGAGAGGAAACCGTAAAGGAGTGATTGGGATTTTTCACATTACTGGGTATTATGCTACGCCCACTTGCCATCTACATTTGTGGCTCTTGGAGTGTTGATTTCAATGGTGTTTGGTGATAGAGGTAGCTAGCCGTCCCGTCAGGCCCAGAGCGATGGAGGACGCGTGGCAGGGTGGTGTCTTGTGGCCAGCGTTCAGGTAGCTGTCACAGCCATCACCTCCAACATTCTCACCCAGGTCATCCTCTTTAACGAACACTGATTCACCAACACAGACAGGACTGGGACAGATGCCTGTTCTCTGACAGAACATCTGTCTGTTTTTCTTTACGGTGTTCTCCACTGAGTTGTCCCTTAGAGAAACCCCACTCTGAGGAGGAATATAGTATTTGGGGGAGGACATGAAAGTTTGTTGGATGTTTTGTCCGACTTTGTTCGATCGCACGCAAAACTTCAGATTTGATGAATATCGCATGAGAAATCACCCAGTGAACAGAAAAGCTCAAGGGGGGAACATGCCAAAAAAGGAAATATAATTTTCATCATGATTCTTGCAGCATTAATTTCTGTCTCGATCTGGCCATTAGCTGTTGTGATGTGGAGGGCGGGGGTGGATGTGGTGACTGCTTGGTGGCAGGCTGGTAGGATGTGTGTGTGTGTGGGGGGGGGGGGGCATTTGTCAACTTGGCTCTTCCGCATCGAATCCAGATTGACGGGTCATTTCTTCCCTTTCTCTCCAAAAGGTTTTCCTCCGAAAAGGTCAGACACTTAAAACTATTTGCTTAACAGCATGCCACCTTTCCTTATAGCTAGATGGAGGAATTAGTGGGAGAGAGCAGGGAGGTTTTCTACAGTGTAGACTGTGTGAGCAGACTGTGTGTGTGTGTCCGTGCCAGTGTGGCGTGGGTTGTCTTTCTGTGCTGTTTTTGGAAAGTGTGTGTGAGGGGTAGGGGGGCGTAGGGGTCTGTGCCGTGTGGTGCCGTGTGTCGCCTGTCTCAACAGGTTATGTTTCTCTTGCAGACCCTGGCCATTAACCGAGGGGAGAATCTGAAGATTCTGACAGTGAAGGTCAACATCCCTGACAGGGTGAAGAGCGACTTCTGTAGGTGGTGTGTCAACGTCAGGTCGGTCTCCTCCCTGCCCCCCCCCCCCCCCCCACACACACACACACACACACACACAGATCCCTTGAACTTCTCTCTCCTGTACTTTCCTGCTCCCTTTCTCTGTCTGTGCCCTGTACCAGCCTGTAACAGTGGTGTCAAAACAGTGGTGGCCGTTTGCAGTCTGTCCTCCAGGTGTGAAGGGCATAGGTGGGAGTCAGGTTCATGTGTAGTCACACTGTCGATGTTTCTGCTTTGGTTACAGTGGCCCCTTCTAGAGCATCATTCCCTATTACAGACACGGAAAGTAACTCAAAGCTCCATGCAGTTATTATACCTGTTCTTTGTCTTTTAAAGCTCATATAGTCACAGATAAAGTCAAAGTTAGCTTCTTTCTCTTTGTGTAAATAAAATATTTGTAAAATACTATGCATAATAACATGGCTTAGCAATAATAATAATTGACAATGTTTTTGTGGAAATGTACCCTCACTCACAAGTTGGATTCAATGCAGTAAAGATCATAGAGTCATCAATGTGAAAATGCCTCTCCACATTCACAGCTCAGTGGCTTTTTATGGTGTTAGTAAAAATAGTTTTCCAGTCTCTTGTTTCAAAATAGTTCAAATAGATTCCCAAATGGAGAATGTTTTTTTTACATATTTCGACATGTACTGTATGCTGCAGAGCTTTTAAAATATTATTTTAAAGATCATATGATCATGCATTTAAATACATCATATTACATTGTACAACAATATTGCCCCTGGAAATGAGTTTTCCACAGTGAAATAATTGAAAACACCACAGTAAATGAAACAGCACATACAATTATTTTGTTTTGAAGTAGACCATAATATGATATTCTAATTTGTTGATATACAAGAAAACACAAATTGACACATTTTGTTGTTTTAGAAAATGTATTTGAGTGAGATATGGCCCTGTTTTTTCTCTCTCTTGAATGAATTTGTTTTCAATCTGGTAAAAGGTAAGATATATGTATTTTTTTTTTTAGCATAGTTCATATCTGTATTTCTTTAATTGTTTGAGAATAACATTGTATTAGAAATCATATAATATATCTTACATAAATGCATATCTACCCAGCAATTTGGCAAATTCCTACTAAAGGTGTACTTGCTTATCATGGAAAGTGTATCAATTGAATACATGAGTGTTTTGTGTGATTTTTAAAATGGTTTGTGAGGAGATATTAATTTTCCCCCAACATTTAAAAAAAATAATATTTTGTTAAATCCTTTTCTTGTAAAATGTTTCTTTCATTCTATTTTAATATCTGCTTAACTTGTTAGTTTCTTTAAACTCTCCAGGCATCCCATTCATAACAATAATAGTGAAAAATATCCCGTTTTAAGTGATGGTGGTGTAAAAATCTCAAACCAAGACTTTATTTAGTCATGGAGCTGTACTGTAACCTATGATGGCAAGGAATGTGAGAGGACCTGTATTTTACTGAAGCCACATATGTAACCAATCCTTTCCTGATCAAAAGAAAGAGAAAGGTAAAAACAGTGAAATCTTACATTTTCGGTTTACAGAATTCACAGAATAACTCTAAAACATCAGATTCACACCAAAAGGGATACTGTGCATCCATATATATATTTTGTCAGAAAATGACTCAATTTAATATAGTTTTTGGTTTCTGCTGTAGATGGAGACCCAAGGGTTACGCTAGAGAGGAGATGATGAAGATCTTACGAGACGCAGTGGAGGACTCGTACAAAAGACTCTTATTACCCCTGCTCAGCAGAAGCTACAGGTCTGTACTGAACTCTGTGTGTGTGTGTGTGTGTGTGTGTGTGTGTGTGTGTGTGTGTGTGTGTGTGTGTGTGTGTGTGTGTGTGTGTGTGTGTGTGTGTGTGTGTGTGTGGGGGGGGGCTACGAATGAATTTGACTTCACTGTACTGTATTTTAAATACCCCCTGTCTCTCTCTGTCAGGACGAAGCTGACGGTTAGTGCGGAGAAGGAGTCCATAGCCATGTTTGTGCGCAACTTGCGCCAGCGTCTGTTGGTGTGTCCTGTGAGAGGCCGTGTCATCATGGGCGTGGACCCAGGGTTCAGACACGGCTGTAAACTGGCCGTCCTCTCCCCTACCAGTAAGAACCCATACTAACATGCCCCTCTTCCACTCTGCGTTTCTGGGCATAGGGTGAAGATTGGTGTTTCAGTCAAAAGACTGCTTCTAGATCAGAGAAAATGTGTCGTCCCAGTACTTCATTCTATGTGAAAATAAACATCCTAGCATATCTGCAAAGACCAGTCACACATGTCTGGTCTATACTGTAGTCTCTACTAGTCTGTACTACTGGAGGAGCAAGGGCTCTCTCGTCTCCACCCCACAGAGCTGATGGACATTCCTCCCACCGGGCCTCTGTGGCCGGGGCCCCATGCAGGGCCACGTTTGGGCCCTCCTCCTGGGCAGCTGATGGCCCAGCCACAGTTCAGGCTGCCAGCCCGGCGGGGGTTTGTCAGCTGGCATTCCTGTGTTATGGCATCTGCCCTGCAGCAAACACACGCAAACAGACACGCATCGACACATACACACACACTCAGCTTGACCATGACAGGTCTGGGGGTGCGTGGTCACATGACCTCCCGTCGGAGCCTTCCAATAGGATCAGTGGTGTCCCATCAGGCTGACAGGAGACGGCAGCAGTTGAGTCGT
Organism: Salmo salar; assembly: GCF_965601325.2. Taxonomy (NCBI): domain Eukaryota; kingdom Metazoa; phylum Chordata; class Actinopteri; order Salmoniformes; family Salmonidae; genus Salmo; species Salmo salar. The sequence goes on along the minus strand of NC_138318.1, from coordinate 24,291,191 downwards.
TCCACCAATTCGGTGCCTTTTGAGAAGTGTAACTTCACTTAATTTTAGCATTCTGTCATAAAGAGCACATTCAACTTCATGAGAATTTCCCCCCCATATATACTATAGTAAGTACATATTAAAGGAGTAATATGCAGAAATCGCTCCGCCATTTCCTGGTGGCTAAAATTCTAATAGTTTGCCTAATTTCAGTTATGTGACAAAACAAGCAAGTTATAGTGTAGAAAATCATTGTAGCATCTAAACTGCTGTGAAATATATTTTCAATAACCAAAAATATTGTATTTTCAGCTGTTTGAAGCTGGTGTACAAAACCGAAAGTAAAAGACTTAAAAACAAAACTTAAGAACGGGAAGCATAGAAATAGCACACATAAAACAGATCGACTGCTTCCTAGACTTGCTTTCGATGAGAATTCTATGTGAATTTGGTCGGTTCACCCAAAAAGTGCCAAATAAAGTAACAGGGTTGACTGTAACAGGATTGACAATTTCATATTAAATCAGCCATAAATCCCCCTTGTGACGGAGGAATGGAAACTTGTGTGCAACAGGGAGTGGCAGGCTTCACAAAAAAAAATGAAATTGCTATAACATTTCTAGACTGTCTATCTATGGGTAACCGTGTTAACATGTTATGGTCAACCTGTTCCGTTTTCCACCTCAAAACACCAGAAAATTGCTAAAAAGAGTATAACCAGCTCACTTGCTTTTACACTATCCTTTAACTATTAGATGTTCAATGTTTCTTTAGAAAAACATTTTTTATAAAAGGAATTGTTTCATCATATTAAAACTAGAGTACAGTTCACATAACAGGGTTGACTTTAAAATGAGGGGCATACGTAAATGAATCACTAATGACATGAAATAAATAATATCTTCAGAAATGACTGTCAAAGCAACAAAATAACTAGGGCTTCACAATGATGGTGAAACCTGGAGACATGTTTAGATTAAGTGGGTTGAAATCTTCCTAGAAGTGAGTTGACGGAGGGACATGTCAAAATGCTGAGTGTTGGCACTATAGCAAGTCTTTATTAATATATAAAATCTGAGTTATTGAATTCTCCATGTAGTCTATATTTAAGGACACTTCATTTTATAAAACGGGCTTTTAAAATTCAATATTGGTGCACTATTTCTACTTAAAATAGCAAAGGGACACAAAAGGCTCTCTTTTTGTGGAATGACCCAGCTCTGTCCGTCCGTCCTTAGAGGCACAGGAATGGACAGATCTGGGGGAGAAGTGCAACAAGAGGAGTTTTCTCAAAATGGCCTTTTCACACTGCTGAGCTTAGCTTAGCCGAAGCAAGCCGAGCTGACATGCACTGCCCTGGTAATGCATCTATCTACCATAGTTGCTTGAACAGTGCTGAAAGGAAATTATCCAAGCCAACAAAGTAAGGTCTGGGTCGGCATACTTGTATAGAAAGGGTATTAGTCCATCCATTCCATTTTCCAGGTCCCCCTCGCAAGAGAGGTTTCTAACCTTGAGTCTTTTCCTTGTTAAAGAATCATCTTCACTTGCTCTTTTTGGCTCTCTTCTTGGGTCAGATCCTGTGATAAAGCTAGTAGGAGTGACTTCTTTATTCCTCAGTCTTGGTGACACAGAAGCATTTGTCCATCTTACATACTCACCCCTCCTTTCTGTTCCAGGTCAGATATTATACACAGATGTGGTGTACCTCCATGGTTCAGGTGGGAACAGAGAGGCAGACAAACTGCGCCATCTGATGATCAGATACAGGTACTACGTCTGGTGTGTTGGCGATCAGTTTAAATCAACTGTGGCACATTGTGTAGTGTATATCACTAAGATAAAGAACACCACTTATCAAAATGAAACCAAGAGGATTTTAGGATGATTTTAAAAAACAAAATGTTTGAATATTCACAGAAATAGATCAATTAACCTCTTTTTTGTTGATTGAACACAATGTTTTTTGGTTTCTTTTTCACACTCTCCGTCAACTCTTTCATACACACAGCTGTAACACGGTGGTTATCGGCAACGGCACAGCGTGTCGAGAGACTGAGGCCTTCTTTGCTGACCTCATCAGCCGACGCTTCTTCCAGCCTCTTGACGTGTCATACTGGTAAGACCAGAGTCGTTTCTGTAGACTCCTACAGGATGTCCCCAGATAGTCCTAAGTGTAGATTTCTACTGTATGTCCCCAGATAAAGTCCTAAGTGTAGATTCCTACTGCATGTTCCCTGATAAAGTCCTAAGTGTAGATTTCTACTGTATGTCCCCAGATAGTCCTAAGTGTAGATTCCTACTGTATGTCCCCAGATAAAGTCCTAAGTGTAGATTCCTACTGTATGTCCCCAGATAGTCCTACGTGTAGATTCCTACTGCATGTCCCCAGATAGTCCTAAGTGTAGATTCCTACTGTATGTCCCCTGATAAAGTCCTAAGTGTAGATTCCTACTGCATGTCCCCTGATAAAGTCCTAAGTGTAGATTCCTACTGTATGTCCCATGATAAAGTCCTAAGTGTAGATTCCTACTGCATGTCCCCTGATAAAGTCCTAAGTGTAGATTCCTACTGTATGTCCCCTGATAAAGTCCTAAGTGTAGATTCCTACTGTATGTCCCCAGATAGTCCTAAGTGTAGATTCCTACTGTATGTCCCCTGATAAAGTCCTAAGTGTAGATTCCTACTGTATGTCCCCTGATAAAGTCCTAAGTGTAGATTCCTACTGTATGTCCCCAGATAGTCCTAAGTGTAGATTCCTACTGCATGTCCCCTGATAACGTCCTAAGTGTAGATTCCTACTGCATGTCCCCTGATAAAGTCCTAAGTGTAGATTCCTACTGTATGTCCCCAGATAGTCCTAAGTGTAGATTCCTACTGCATGTCCCCTGATAACGTCCTAAGTGTAGATTCCTACTGCATGTCCCCTGATAACGTCCTAAGTGTAGACTCCTACTGTATGTCCCCAGATAGTCCTAAGTGTAGATTCCTACTGCATGTCCCCTGATAAAGTCCTAAGTGTAGATTCCTACTGTATGTCCCCTGATAAAGTCCTAAGTGTAGATTCCTACTGTATGTCCCCAGATAGTCCTAAGTGTAGACTACTACTGCATGTCCCCTGATAAAGTCCTAAGTGTAGATTCCTACTGTATGTCCCCAGATAAAGTCCTAAGTGTAGATTCCTACTGTATGTCCCCTGATAAAGTCCTAAGTGTAGACTCCTACTGCATGTCCCCTGATAAAGTCCTAAGTGTAGACTCCTACTGCATGTCCCCTGATAAAGTCCTAAGTGTAGATTCCTACTGCATGTCCCCTGATAAAGTCCTAAGTGTAGATTCCTACTGCATGTCCCCAGATAGTCCTACGTGTAGATTCCTACTGCATGTCCCCTGATAGTCCTAAGTGTAGATTCCTACTGCATGTCCCCTGATAAAGTCCTAAGTGTAGACTCCTACTGTATGTCCCCAGATAGTCCTAAGTGTAGATTCCTACTGTATGTCCCCTGATAAAGTCCTAAGTGTAGACTCCTACTGTATGTCCCCAGATAGTCCTAAGTGTAGATTCCTACTGCATGTCCCCAGATAAAGTCCTAAGTGTAGACTCCTACTGTATGTCCCCAGATAGTCCTAAGTGTAGATTCCTACTGCATGTCCCCTGATAAAGTCCTAAGTGTAGATTCCTACTGTATGTCCCCAGATAGTCCTAAGTGTAGACTCCTACTGTATGTCCCCAGATAGTCCTAAGTGTAGATTCCTACTGCATGTCCCCTGATAAAGTCCTAAGTGTAGACTCCTACTGTATGTCCCCAGATAGTCCTAAGTGTAGATTCCTACTGCATGTCCCCTGATAACGTCCTAAGTGTAGATTCCTACTGCATGTCCCCTGATAAAGTCCTAAGTGTAGACTCCTACTGTATGTCCCCAGATAGTCCTAAGTGTAGATTCCTACTGCATGTCCCCTGATAACGTCCTAAGTGTAGATTCCTACTGCATGTCCCCTGATAACGTCCTAAGTGTAGATTCCTACTGCATGTTCCCTGATAAAGTCCTAAGTGTAGACTCCTACTGTATGTCCCCAGATAGTCCTAAGTGTAGATTCCTACTGTATGTCCTAAGTGTAGATTCCTACTGCATGTCCCCTGATAACGTCCTAAGTGTAGATTCCTACTGTATGTCCCCTGATAAAGTCCTAAGTGTAGATTCCTACTGCATGTCCCCTGATAAAGTCCTAAGTGTAGACTCCTACTGCATGTCCCCTGATAAAGTCCTAAGTGTAGACTCCTACTGCATGTCCCCAGATAAAGTCCTAAGTGTAGACTCCTACTGCATGTCCCCTGATAAAGTCCTAAGTGTAGACTCCTACTGTATGTCCCCAGATAAAGTCCTAAGTGTAGACTCCTACTGTATGTCCCCAGATAGTCCTAAGTGTAGATTCCTACTGCATGTCCCCTGATAAAGTCCTAAGTGTAGACTCCTACTGCATGTCCCCAGATAAAGTCCTAAGTGTAGACTCCTACTGTATGTCCCCAGATAGTCCTAAGTGTAGATTTCTACTGCATGTCCCCAGATAGTCCTAAGTGTAGATTCCTACTGTATGTAGGCTACCTAGGGAACTGAGTCAATGTCACTAAGAGGAGGTGCCTACAGGTTCCTCTCAGCATTCAAAAGACAATTAAAATGTTAAATGTACGGAGCTTCACTCGTCAATAAAATTAACAAAGGTAACAAAATAGGGTTAGCATGGGGAAATAGGGGGGGAGTGGCTAGGCTAGAGGATATGGGCCAGGCCTGGAATGGGTCATTCTTGTGGGTTTTAAATGTCATCTGGACTTTGTTTGAACGCCTCTAATTAAGAGCAAATATCTCTTGCAGTCCATCCGCTGCTGTAACCAGCGCAGCACAATGCAGCACTATCCCATCCAACCCAAATAACGACTAGAGTTTTGATCGTCTCTCTTGCGCCGACGTTTGTTTGTTGACTTTGGGTCAGGACTGGATAGCAGCCCAGAACCACTCAGAAGTGGCTGTGTATGGCGGGGGAGGTGGTGGTGGCGCTTTGGGTATTGTGTTCTTCGTCGCTAGCTGCTGCCAGGCCCAGAAACGGGGTCTGCCTCTGCACTTTTAGGCTCAAATTCTTTTGTGTATAAATGGACCTCTACAGCAGCTGTGAGACAAGTGGATCCATTTCACTCAACAGCCCAGAATAAGGTTTAGATACAGACTCTCCTACACGTATTCAGCCCCTAAGGGCTCACGTGACTCCCATGAAAGCCAGTGTTTTGTTATTCCCAACTAATGGTCAAAGCTGAAATCTCTGGTTGTTTATTAAGTTTGCTTTAACTTGGTTCTACTGGGACAGTTCTTTTCAAAGCTGGAAAACTGGAACACATCATTGTAGCAAGAGATCCACCTCCAGATAATAGCTGTATTTTGTTCTAAAATGGCTTAGTTTTAACTTGTGACATGTGACATGTAGGAATGTCTAACTTCCCTTTTATGTGGTGTTGAATGGCTGTCCTGTATTAGCCTCTCCCTCTAGACTAGGCTGTGCTCCGTCTGTGCGTTTCTACTTTTTATCAGACGACCCGGCTTCACAGCTTCACTCTGGTCTCTCTGATACCCTCATTCTTTGGAGAGGAGAGAGTATTTCTATTAAGCACACATCTAGCCCCTCTGTCAGCCATGTCTCTCTCCAAGCCCACTTAAAGTCAATCATTGAGTAGTTAGTTTAGGCTCTGTCCCATGTTGGAGCAGACAGGGTTGAGGGTTCCATTGGTACTACAAGGTGACTGTAGTCTGACCCTGACCAGAGTGGGTCCAGCCAGTGTTTCTGGAACCCTCCACAGTCTCACTTCCCTGTTGGAGTGAGGCAGAGACATGTCCCTGTTGGAGTGAGGCAGAGACGTGTCCCTGTTGGAGTGAGGCAGAGACGTGTCCCTGTTGGAGTGAGGCAGAGACGTGTCCCTGTTGGAGTGAAGCAGAGACGTGTCCCTGTTGGAGTGAGGCAGAGACGTGTCCCTGTTGGAGTGAGGCAGAGACGTGTCCCTGTTGGAGTGAGGCAGAGACGTGTCCCTGTTGGAGTGAGGCAGAGACGTGTCCCTGTTGGAGTGAGGCAGAGACACTTTGTTTCTCTCCAGATATTTCGCTCTTAACAGCTTGATCAAATCAGATCCCCCCCCAAAATGCTTAAAATAGTTCCAGCCTCCTGGATTTCCAGTTCCATTCCTTGAGGAGGACTGTGGTTTTCCCTAAGTCCTTTTTATGGTATTGTAATTTGAAGAGTCAAGGGAAGGATCATTAGCGATGAGGAATGGTCTTTTCAGCACTGGTGACTCCACCTCCCACGAGGATTTTGGTCCCGCTGAACGACCCCTGGTTGACCCGGGCAACCGCCAAGTCATCTTGATGATGATGATGATGATGAGCCAGATTGGCGGTCAACACATCAGAAGACCAGGATGCTGGGCTGCTTGCATTGACCACACCTGACCAACAACGGTCGTGCCAACCACAAAGTTCATTTTGGTGGTCAGTGACTGACATGCAGCGTGGCTCAGTGAATCTCCTCACTGACGTGGCGAGACACTCTCTACGCCTCTGCGAATCCTGTGGGTGAAAAATTAGAACGCAGAGCCTTAAATCAAAGGCCTCTCGGCACTCCAACCAAGGCCAGACTTCCACACAGTTTATTTAATCTCCTCATGATAAATGTGGCCCATCCGTAACACTGTGGCGAGGGCTGCTCTGTTCCTCGCTTTCCCCCCAGACTGTTTTAGCAACTGGAAACAGTTCTCTCCTTATAGTGATTTTTATTTTGGGCGAATCTATGCAATTATTCTTCATATTTCACTGTGAAGAAAGGCTCGATCGGAGCCTCTCGCTAAGTGAATTTCCTCAGAACTGCTGTGAATGGAAAAACCATATGTGTCTTGTACATAAGCTTGCAACTAGATATTACATATTCTTACTCCAAAAAGACCGGAGTCTGCAAATCCCAGATTTCTTGTAACCAAATGTCTTGGAGATGATTGAGTTGAACAAGCATTATAGTGAATAACGTCATGGATGAGTATCATATACTTATTTTGATTGTATTATACAATATCATATGATACTATTCTTCCGTTAAGTGGTAACTTATGTTGAATGCCTGTGTGAACTTGAGAAGTTATGTAAAAACAATTGTGTGTGTGTGTGTGTGTCTGCGCTCTCTCTTGCTCTGGCTCAGCCCAGGAACACACACTTCAACCACTTCTCCTGCGCGCCAATCTAATTAAAGAGGCAGCCTCATCCGTACCATCTGCTATCTGTCTCCCTGTGCCACAGCTTGATCAGAACCCCTTGAGGTGCACCCCCCCACCCCTCTGTGCTCACCACCATGCCTATCCCCACGTCCCCCCCAGCCTCCCTCCCCGCTGCCCTTCCGCCTGGCTGCTCCTGTGGAACGACAGCCAGCGCCAGCAGCCGGCACACTGAAATGAGCCTCCGGGACTCCCCTACCCTGGCCACGGCAACCCGGCTCTCTGGGGCCTGCTGCTGCTGCATCACTCTGTGTGTGACTGGATCTAGGTGGACTGGAGGCGTAGGGGAGAGTGGGTGGAGGGAGGCATCTGCCTGTTGAGTGAGTTGTTAGATGTACTCATGTTAATAAGGCAGTCATCTTCTGTCTTCACCTGCTAACCTGCTCACTGAAGTTGAGTGTAGCCTTTTCAGACCGCAGTTGAACTTATCTTTGTGTTGTGTAGAGCTAGGATGATCAACTGAAAATGATCGACACTGACCATACCGATCAGTTAACGGAGGCATTTTGCTGATATTGTTCATTACGATAAGTAGCCTATACTAAAGAAATGAAATGAGTTTATTAATATGGGTGATTGTTAATGGGACAATTGATGGCTACAACCATCAAACTAGTGGTAGTTTAAATCATAAAAAAACAACTGTGGTGCACGTTAATGTTATAAACGTGTCATTATATTTAGCGCTATCACATCAATTCAGGCTCAATATATATCAATTCACATCAATATTGCCCAGCTATAGTGGGGTGTTTCACTCTGACTTAAGCCTGCACTTAAACTGCATTTTGTTAAGGGCTTGTAAGTAAGCATTTCACTAAGGTCTACACCTGTTGTATTCGGTGCATGTGACGAATATGATTTGATTTGAAACCTTTTTTCTACTGTGTGCGTGTGTGTCCGTCTGTTGGGGAGGTGTGGGTGTGTCTGTAGGGAAGATGAGTGTGTGCGTGTGCGCGCACTGTATGTAGGGCAATTGTGTCCAGGAGGCAGTGGGTCCTGGGCAGGGGTAGGGGTCACGGGTAAAACCTCCACCCTGGACACAGCTGTGTGTCTCTGGATTCCTGTGTGTCTGTCCACACTTCCTGATGTTCACCAGATCTCCAGCAAAACCTTTCCTACTAGAGCTGGGAGATGTGGACGAAAATCAATATTATCCTTACTACTACTACTGCTTGGAGTGTTGTAGCTATCAATTGTCCCGTAAGCAATGCACCATGTTCACAGTATTACTTCATTTCAAACTTGACATTCCTTTAGTAAATGCTACTTATCGTTATTATCGATATCTTTAAAATCCTGGGGAGTTGCAGCGATGAGACGAGCTCGAAATTGAGGAGAAAAGGGGGGTAAAATACAAAAAATCTATCCAAAATAAATCTCAGCTCTATTTCCTGCCGTACACCATTCCTGTCGGGTAACCAAAGACTGATGTACAAGAGATTTCTAGGTTACCATACTACCCTTTCACCTCTATTCCCTTTTCTCTACTATAGTTACTAATTCAAGCAATGAGAAGAAAAGGAATAATAATCAAGTGAATTAAATAGTATATTTTGATTTAAATAATTGAATTTGATATAGTATAGCCAAATGTAGAAGAAAATGTCATACTTTATATAGTTTTATCCATTCAATCAGTCCACTCCTGGGATTTTATATTTGTCTTTAATAACAGTGATCTGACATCATGTAGCTTTTGGCTGTACGGTAAGGACTACTTTATTACTTCCAGTCTCATTATAGAGCTTCATTACTGGTTAAATTCTAACTTCAGATCCATGTGTGTAACTCGAGCAAGACTGTCATTGACATAAAAAAAACATGGCTGTGGTTGGCTGTGTTTCAAGGTAGTTGTGCCATCTTTAGATGGCTCACATAGAGTTGAGCCTCCCTCTCTGACCATGAGGAATGGAGTCCTTGTCATTGTGCCACGTCTCTCTCTACAGCTCCTGTCTTTGCTCTTGTGTGTCTCTTTGCACAGTATCTCTGACTCGCTCTCTCTTTGAATTAGCTCCAATATAGGCACAGTAGCCTATATGGCAGAGGAAGGCACTTTATATGTACCATAACCATAGAGGAGTTGACGTGGTGGCTTGGTGTCATTGAGTCTGATCTGATATATGAGCTGTAGGATTCTCCTCCTCCCACACCTCCATGGCCTGTCTGCAGCCTGCTGCTGCTTCCACGGCGCTTCACTCTGATCCCTGCCCCTCACCCCTGTCCTGTCTGACGCTCTGCCTCTGATCCCTGCCCTTCACCCCTGTCCTGTCTGACGCTCTGCCTCTGATCCCTGCCCTTCACCCCTGTCCTGTCTGACGCTCTGCCTCTGATCCCTGCCCCTCACCCCTGTCCTGTCTGACGCTCTGCCTCTGATCCCTGCCCCCTCACCCCCTGTCCTGTCTGACGCTCTGCCTCTGATCCCTGCCCTTCACCCCTGTCCTGTCTGCCAGCCCACCTCTACCTCTGATCCTGCCCTTCACCCCTGTCCTGTCTGACAGCCCACCTCTACCTCTGATCCCTGCCCTTCACCCCTGTCCTGTCTGCCGCCCCCGCCCTCTGATCCCTGCCCTCACCCCTGTCCTGTCTGCCGCCCCCGCCCTCTGATCCCTGCCCTCACCCCTGTCCTGTCTGACGCTCTGCCTCTGATCCCTGCCCCTCCCCCTGCCGCGACGCCGCCTCGTCCCTGCCCTCCCCTGCCGCGACGCCCACCTCTACCTCTGATCCCTGCCCCTCCCCCTGCCGCGCCAGCCCCGCTCCCGTCCCTCCCCCCCCCCGTCCTGCGACAGCCCCGACCTCTGACCTGCCCTCCCCCGCCGCGCCAGCCCCGCTCCCTGCCCGCCCCTCACCCCTGTCCTGTCTGCGCCCACCGCCCCGACCCGCCCCACCCCGCCTGCGCCAGCCCCCGCTCCTCGATCCCTGCCCTTCACCCCTGTCCTGTCTGCCAGCCCACCGCTACCTCTGATCCCTGCCCTTCACCCCTGTCCTGTCTGCCAGCCCACCGCTACCTCTGATCCCTGCCCTTCACCCCTGTCCTGTCTGCCAGCCCACCGCTACCTCTGATCCCTGCCCTTCACCCCTGTCCTGTCTGCCAGCCCACCGCTACCTCTGATCCCTGCAGATAGATAGTGTTGTTTTCGGAGGGAGCGCTGTGTCTTAATTATGTCTGAGCTTTCACTAGTCTAATTACCCAACAGAGTGGGGTGGAGTAGGGCGGTTACCGTGACCGTATTACCACCACAACGGCAGTCAAATTCCACATGAACATTTAGTCACGGTAATTAGGCTTCTCCAAGCTCTGATGCTGCTGATGATCATTAGTAGCCTACCAAACTTGCTAACTGCCTGGTACTCAGCACTCTAATCAGTCTGACATCAATGCAAATGTTATCAAAATTCTAATTAAACACTTCATGAGAGCCCATGAACTCATGTTGCGCAACATTTCTATAGGCTATGCAATTGCGTGAGAAAACAGAGTGATGGCTTCTTTTAAAAAGAGGAGGATCCCATCAGCTTTGTATAGGCTACTATAGGCCTACTATATTTTCTTCTCATAATATTAAGCATATTGCTTCTCTTACAAATAGGAGTAAAGCCTACCTGGCTGGCATGAAAATAAATCACGGGGAAAAGCATCCTCCATTCGCTGTTAAGTGCATAGAGGACATGTATTTTTTTTCCCCTTCCCTCATTTTGAGACAGGTGCATGATAATGGTCTATTCTAAATAAATAAAAAATTCACACATCTATTATTTAGTATATGTAAAGACAAGATTAAATCAAGAATAGTCTGATGGGTGACAATATTAGCCTATCAGTTGTGAATTATATATTATCACTTGTGAATGATGCCTAGCTTGCGACTTTTTCAAGTCAGTCGCACACCTCATGTAGCCTAGCCAAGAGGTTTATATGTTTTCTTTAAGGTTTGTATCACAGCTAAAGTGGCCAAATAACTTCTTAAGCACATTAAACACAAAATTAAGCACATTATTCCACTTTACAACGGGTAGAGCCTAACTGGCATACATAAGCATCATGTGAGTTTCAAGTTTGGGGAAGATCATTTTCACCATAAAAATGCATTACATGCATAATCACGTGTTTTCCCGCTAATGAAACATCTGCACTTATAGCCTAGTGTGTGCATTGATGTGCTTATAATGTGAAGAAATGGCCTAATAGTGTATCAACATTTTAAGCTAAAGGTTCTGAGCTGTTGTGTCAGCCTTATTTGCTGAAAAAAAGTTTTTGGATGCTAGTGGTGGTATTCATTTGGGATCTATCGCATCCCACAACTGTCCCAGACTATGTTTTGAATCTTTATTTTTAGGTAGAATAGAATAGGTAAACTTTTGAGCTATGGGGGATAGTAGATTGACATAGGCTTGTGCTTTTGCTGTTCTCATCTTGTTGGCTGACAAAGTAAATGTGGACAGTTCTTCCAATAGCTTTTATATGCGCCTCGGAATTGCATAAGGACACGCACAGTTGCATCCCCGATGTGTCTGTCTTTACTTGTAGCCTGTGAGAAAGACCCGATCACGGAGCACGTAGCCGGGAGAAGAAAATTATTATTATTATTTTCAGCCCAAGGGCATAATGGCCACTGGCCACGTAAGGCATGGATTTTTTTTAGGGGGCATTACAGCCACACAAAGGGGATGCCGCTGGGAAATTTGAGGCATTATCAAGTGCTTGTCAAATTGTGAATGAGAGACTGATGAAGTGTGTACAGCCTGCGTCTTTCATGCACTTTTTTACAAATCATAATTAGTCACATCATGCAGCCTTAGAATGTATAACATTTTTAACATAGCCCAACGTTTGTATGACAACTAAAGTAACATTAATAACTCTAAATTAAGAATATAGGAGTACCTGTTTCTTTGTTAAGTGCTCAACACAGAATAGCCGCATGTGCGCACCCTCTCAGATTGTTTGGAGAAAATATCCTTTCTATTTTACTCAGCTATGTTCAATTGTTTTCTTCATACTATAAAAATAATATGAATAAAATACAATTGTATTGGTCACATACACAAATTTAGCAGATGTTATTGCAGGTGTAGCGAAATGCTTGTGTTACTAGCGCCAACACTGCAGTAGTATCGAAGAATTCACAACAATACAAACAAACCTAATAAGTAAAAGAATGCAATGAAAAAATATATAAATATTAAGAAGAGCAATGTCAGAGTGGCATTAACTAAAATACAGTATATACATATGAAATGAGTAAAGCAGTATGTAAACATTATTAAAGTGACCAGTGATATAGGGCAGCAGCCTCTAAGATGCAGGGTTGAGTAACCGGGTGGTAGCCAGCTAGTGATGGCACAGAGCTCTAAGGAAGTCTTGTCTGCTAAATAAACTAGTGTAGCCCACAGCCATATGGCATAGCCAGATCAGGGCCTAACATAAGGACAACTCAGAGTATGCTATTCTGTTCTTCTGAAATAGACTACATTTTCTTCATATCATGTTCCTTTAGACTTGTCTAAAATAAATCATTGATTTATTGTGATGGTGTAGGCTGGTGTACATGTATTTTAAAATGTAGATGTTCCATGGGTCAGCATCAGTGGCTTGTAGGCTGTGTGTGGAAGCCAGGAGATGCTAAATGTGTTTATGTTAATTAACGGTCAATTACCGTGAGACCGGCTGTTATTTGCTTGACAATCACCGGCTGACGGAATTTCATGCCACAGCCCCAGGGTGAAGGAGAGTGGGGAGAGGAGTACTTCCATAGGTCACTTCAGATATGTCCAACATTCTGTGAGCAGTGTGTGTGTATTCTTCCTGTACTCTGCGTGTGTTCTCGTCATGGTGGCCCGCCACACGTGCCTTCCCAGTCTCATTATCAAGTGTGAGTGGATGGCCGGTTGACAGGCCCAGTCCCTCCACAGTGTGACCTTCTCTGTCACGCTGTATTAGCAGCAGGCCATCGAACACTCAGCCTTTGTCACAGGGCATAAACGCCCTCTCAGGGCTCTGCGGCTGCTGGACAGGGGACGCTCCTCTCTCCCTGTGTCCACCTCTCAGATAGGCAGCCCTCAGTGCTGGATACCAGCCGATGACTGTGACCTAAGATGTGTCACTGAGACGAGCGCAACGCGGTGACATCTAACCCCTACCTCCCTGCCAGGCCAGGCCAGGCCAGGGTTACAGTGTGTCCTAACTTCTGCCAGTTCAGCTGGTCTAGTGGCTATGGAGCTGTAAACCTAGGGTATTGGATCTACCTCTTGTCCCTGGAAATGTTCCAGGAGTTCAGTTGGTTTGTTGATTTCATGCTTGGATTGACTCAATATATTTAGGATAATGATGCACTTTTGAAAGCAGTCCACACAAAGACAGTCCAGGTTTTCAGTTCTAGTTCGGGTTCTGCTACAGCAGTCCCTCTTGGCACTCAGGATGCGGTAAGACAGGGCTTCATTTGTAGATCAGGAGGTGCCCTGAAGGAACCGGAATGCAAAATAAAAAGGACACCTTTATAATAAAGCATTGCAGGAGTTATTAACGCTTTTGTGTAGTGGCATAGAGCAGTAGAGAAGAGGTGCTTGCAGAAGTTGCACACATGGGGGATTTTATTTGTAGCCTAGGGTCCCCCCCAAAAAAGTGGCCTTTTATAAACGCATTTCATGCAATTCTACATCATTTTAAATGACTGAATCTTTTTTAATACCACACAAATGATCGAAAAGACAGGCTACTTTGACACTGACAAACTGAGACGACCTTGTCTTGAATCCACCAATAGCCTAGGCCTAGGTGTGCAGAGAGACACACATTGTACAATATGAGGAGATTATAGCCCTAAAAAAGCTTTCCAGTTTCACTGACTCATCCAATGATGCGGAGCTCACTCACCTGTGATGGCCGATGCGCTCTCTTGTTTTACTTTGTTAAACAATGCTGTTCGCAATATGCCTATTTTGAAGTTTGTAAAATATTTTGGTAGCCTACAGACAGATTAGTCTTCTCTTTTCAGCATGAGCCATTTGCTTTCCAAACTGTGTTTTCCCACGATTGTATATGAAATATTGTGAAAGGCCTATTTTGGCTGCATGCTGTTCACAGCTAGGTTTAAAAAAGAAATGTGTCTGTCATTTTACCCCTTTTTTTTTCTCCCCAATTTCGTGATATCCATTTGCGATCCAATTACGATCTTGTCTCGTCGCTGCAACTCCCCAACGGGCTTGGGAGAGGCTAAGGTCGAGTCATGCGTCCTCAGAAACATGACCCGCCAAGCCGCGCTTCTTAACACCCGCTTGCCTAACCCGGAAGCCAGCCGCACCAGTGTGCCGGAGGAAAACACCCTTCAACTGACGAGGTCAGTTTGCAGGCGCCCAGCCCGCCACAAGAAGTCGCTAGAGTGCGATGAGACAAGTAAAGCCCCCCCCCCCGGCCAAACCCTCCCCTAACGACGCTGGGCCAAATGTGGTCCACCCTATGGGACTCCCGGTCACGGCTGTTCGAACCCCAGGCTGTAGTGACGCCGTAACACTGCGATGCTGTGCCTTAGACCTCTGTGCCACTCGGGAACCTACATTGTTTTTAATAAACTATATTGATCCTCTGTGGCTAAATTATACTCCTTGTGTAGTATTCCGAATTATAGCATTTTAGTGAATCTCACTATAGATATTTATTTGATATTTTTTGTACTTTTTTACCCCCTTTTTTTACCTCCTGCGATGCAGTGCCTTAGACCGCTGCGCCACTCGGGAGGCCCGACACTCACTCTGGTTATGTGAGAGATTCAGGTGCGCTTCTCTCAACACAGCAACAACACAGCAACGGCCATGCGTTGGTCTCTAGGCTACAATGTTGCCTTAACCACAAACACGTTTTCACAGTACGTTTTTTTAGGGGGCAGGAGAATTACAGAGGAGGCAACTCAAATTAACACTGATCGCTTTTATTGGAATTTTTACATGGCAAACAGGATCCGGCTCAAATTAAGCACTGGGTATGACTGAGAGAGATAATGTGTATAACTGGACATGGAGGAGATGGCATCATGGCATGGCCGGTGGGTGTCCATGTGAAGGACAAGCTCAGCTGACATTAACCCCATCAGAGCAGAGTTGTAGATCTCTGGGCAGTAGTCATGATACAGAGTGCCTGGTTCCCTTGACCGCTTGAGAACCATGTCCCCCTCACTGCCCCCCTGTCACTCCTAAAGGCAGACGAGAACAGAGATGACCCCCCCCCAAACCTCACCCCCCCTCCGCCCAGTATCAGAGACCCCAAGGCCGATCCCCGAAGCCACCGGCTAGCCAGTCTCTCCAGATCAGTTTCACTCTGCACTGGGCAGAAGGCTAGGATATGGACCAAGGCACTCTCTCTCTGTCTATATCTGTCAGTCTGTCTGTCCATCCAGTCTGGGGTTGAATTGGTTTTGCTGTGTCTTGTTGAGTAGCTACCATAATGGGGTGACAATGCACCGCTGTTCAGCGGTTTGTGTTCAGAGGTTTTGTGACATTTCCTTAAGAGAGAGAGCGATATGTGATATGTAACAGAGATTATTGATTTCAAGCAGGAGTAGAATGTTTGGTGAGTTCACCTTAAATGCCAAACCTATGACCGTGTTAGTTGGAGATTTTTTTTGTCCTCACCTTTCTAAGCCTGTGAGCCTCAGCCCAGGTCCGAAGCTCCATGTATAGCCAAGTATCTGCTGTCCAGGAACCAGTGGCGTGGAGAGAGATGAGTAGTGATGAGTCCTGTCAGTGAGTGTCTCTGTAACAAGCAGCTTCTCCCTACAGTCCCTGTACTGTCAGAGTGTATAAGGCCTGACGTGCCTGCCTGACGTGCCTGCCTCACCGTAGTACTACTAGTGGTGGTGAGGCTCTGTCCTTGGCCGTACTCCACTCTGTCTTCAGGTATTCACTGCTCTCTGATCCCACCCTGCTCCTGGTGGAATGAGATCACTGCTGGCTTAGGGGGGTTTGGCCCATGATGATGTGGCCTGGGCCCTGGAGGGAGCCAGCCAGGCAGGCGGGCAAGGATCCTGGCTAGGGTGATTAGGATCCTGGATAATTACAGAGAAAAGCCAGGAGGCTAGAGGCTCACTGAAGGTTAGCCGTCTGAATCACAAAGGACAGACTGACGGACACGGGGGTCTGGACTGTGGTACGGACTGGGGCGCTCTTCCAACATCCACTGTCCGCTCCTTTACCCAGCAGCGCCTCAAACACGTCCTGGTGTCCTCTCCTGCTGTCGCTGAGTGTCCCTTGTTGGCTCACTTCCCAAGAGCTCTGTATTAAGGACTGTTACATCATCTCTCCTATACACATCCACATACAGTATACTGCAGATTTTAATCAACTTGAACATCTTATCCGGCATACATTTATGCCTGACACTTGTATGGTACATTAGCGGTATATTTCTTGTCAACCATAACGCATACATAATCATAACCCCATAGTCGTTCTTAACGAGTAAGCTTTTACCACTACTCTGTTTATATTTTCCCTAATATACGCAAAGCTATGCTGATGTCATAGACTATAATGCAGTCTGCGCTGATGGATGGTAGCTTTTTGTGAGAATGAAGCAAGGTTCTTTGTCGCCACGAACTCAAAGCGTCAAATCCCCACAGACGTGTGTGTGTGTTCATTTCCATACGTATGTCTCTCAGCGACTCAGAGTGGCTGGAGCCAATCTCCAGCAATAACACTTTTACTGCACTGCACATTTCACGCTTCATTTGGCTCTGCTGGGCCGTTTGAAGGACTTTATGGCCATTGGACATTAGAGAGAAAGAAACATCAAAACATGGAAACCTCAATGCCACATCTGAATGCTTGCAATAGCAGCCACTCTCCTTAAATTGGCCCAAGGAATCAGTTGTGTGTGTATATCTATGAGAAGGACTTATTTTAAGTGGCCTCAAGCTCCGTTTTAAGATTGAGATGGAATAGAAACTAAGAATGGAAACCAAGATGCACAATAAAGCCAAAATGAGTAATTGCACATTTTACCAGATGGATAAGAACATGAGACTAGAGAGACATGTCCCCCATCTCAAAATGTACACAAGTCGTAAAGGAGGCTGGCTATGAACAGTTTGTGCCCAGGCTGACCAGTAGATAGATATGGTTTGAATGGGAGCGTGGGGGCTGTGGGCACTCACAGGTGGCCAACAATGTGCCACCCTGCTGCCCCACTGGTGGCCAAGCATAGCAATCTCTCTCCCCTTAGGGCACCAACGCTTTCTGCTCTGCCATGTGTGTGTGCTAAACGTGTGTGTGTGTGTGTGTGTGTGTGTGTGTGTGTGTGTGTGTGTGTGTGTGTGACGAGCGTCTGCCACCAGATTGATGTGAGTGGCTGTGAGACCTTGCTCTTTTCAGACGTGCTCTGCGGTGGCAGCTGGAGTGTGGCATTGGCGGGGCCCCACGCTGACTGGGCGCTTCCTGCCTCCTAGCACCAAGCGTGAGACTGACGGCCCCTGACACCTGCCATTTGGACCCTTTTCTGGGTGAAAAATGTCATAATTTTCCGACAGGACCAGGGCCGGTATCTGATCATCAATCCTCCGGCCAAAGTCCCCCGGGTCAGGCTTTGCAGCTGACTGA
Source organism: Salmo salar (assembly GCF_965601325.2). Taxonomy (NCBI): domain Eukaryota; kingdom Metazoa; phylum Chordata; class Actinopteri; order Salmoniformes; family Salmonidae; genus Salmo; species Salmo salar. The sequence continues at coordinate 24,273,325 of NC_138318.1, read as the reverse complement.
ACAATGGGGCAAAGCTGTTTGAGCTGTGTGTGTGTGTGTGTGTGTGTGTGTGTGTGTGTGTGTGTGTGTGTGTGTGTGTGTGTGTGTGAAGAGAGGCAGAATACATCCATTCACACAGATGCATCACTCTCACTGAAAACCCTAAAATACGCTCTAAGGAGACCAATCAATTTCCCTTTTTTTAATCACTCCTTTACAACCTCATCAGTTCAATGAAGTTGAGTTTAATTCTAATCAGTCTATTCAACCCAGGATAGGAGGCTGTATGGTCTTTCTGTTCCTGGATCAGCTGATTGGAACCATGTGGCAGGGCAGTCAAATAATTGGATGTAGAGGTTGGACAAAGCCTTGAGATGATCATTATTTGAGGGATCACACTGATGGTGTTGACGTCATGGTATTTTGAATTTAGTGATTGGTGATGTCACAGAGGATTGTTCCAATGATATCAGAGAGAGAGAAAAATAGTTCTGCATATAAGGTCCTAAAGTGGGACAATAGACCCAGTTGGTATTAGATAGAACGTCGCAACCCTGTTCGCCTGTGGGGAAAACAACCTGTGGTTACCTAGGTTACCCCGTTTGGCTCAAAGCAAAAACGTAACCTTTTTCAAATGCAATTTTCTTGTCGTCTGCTTGTATAATTATAAAACTACATTTAAGAAAAGTACAACATGTCAAAAGATAATTGTTCAAAATTGCCTGCTCCCTAGCATTCTCACAACTTAGAAAAACATAATATTGTAGGGCAGCGTTTCCCAAACTCATTCCTGGGGTTGATTATTTGAATCAGCTGTGTAGTGCTAGGGCAAAAACCAAAATGTGCACGCACCGCTTGGGGTCCCCAGGACCGAGTTTGGGAAAACCTGTTGTAGGGCTTCAGTTCAGACATATTCAGTTCAATGAGTTGTGGGGTTTAATGGAGAGACATATTCAGTTCAATGAGTTGTGGGGTTTAATGGAGAGACATATTCAGCTCAATGAGTTGTGGGGTTTAATGGAGAGACATATTCAGTTCAATGAGTTGTGGGGTTTAATGGAGAGACATATTCAGTTCAATGAGTTGTGGGGTTTAATGGAGAGACATATTCAGCTCAATGAGTTGTGGGGTTTAATGGAGAGACATATTCAGTTCAATGAGTTGTGGGGTTTAATGGAGAGACATATTCAGTTCAATGAGTTGTGGGGTTTAATGGAGAGACATATTCAGTTCAATGAGTTGTGGGGTTTAATGGAGAGACATATTCCATTCGGGGTTTTAATTAGAGAAAGATTAACAAGATTAACAAGATTTTATCTTGTTCATGACGCACTCTTTTCTCATTGCAACCCCATCTTAAACTTTGTGGTGCATACTAGAATCAAAGGCCAAAAGCAGACTGAGTCTAATTTTGTTTGGGGATTTGCTGCTTCCTGTCTCTGTTTCACAGTGTTCTGTATCATGTCACCATGGGGATGATATCGTCATTGCTCCTCGCTAACAGACCTGATGATCTAATGCTGAATTTTAATTTGGGAGTGGTTTGAGCGAGGGGTCCAGGGGGGGGGAAGTATCAAAGCTTGTATCCGTCTCCCCCAATGTCTGTCATGACTGGCCGTCAGGGGCAGTGGCATGGAGGGGGTGTGAGAAAGGGAGAGGGCTACAGTAAGACTGGGGTTCGGAGGGAGCTTGGCTGTGACTTTGCCCAAGGACAGGAACCAGGAACAATGGTCTGAGTAAGTGAGTGACAACCCTGAAGGGCCACCAAGTCATCCTTTCACTTAGAGGCATCCGTTGACTTTATGCTTGTGTGTGTGGCAGTGTGTGTGTTAGTGTCCACTTAGGCCAGAGCGCAGGGCACAGACAACCTTCTGCTGGCTGCCACGGCGATGCCCTCGCCATGACGATGGTCTGGATACCGTGGAGACAAGGGGTCTAGGCTGTATCTATGACAGGGCTGCTACCAGCTGCCCCAGCGGCACTGCTAATTAATTCAGACATGATAGGGGCTAGCCTCTCCCTGTCTCTCCCTCCCCTTTCCTCTGTCTATCCCTTTCTTATATGACTGTAGAGATTCTTTGGGGGGCACTTTCCCCTGGGACAGACACTAACTTTACAGACTCTCTTTCAACTGACCCAGAGCATCCTACTGTGTCACATATCACTTAATGAGGAAGAGAGTGTGTCTGTTTATTTGTTGCTTGGCCTATTTTATCTGTGGTTTCTGCCTCACTGACGTACAGGGAGACCCATGGCCTTGTCAGTGGATGGATGTCCTTCCTCAGCTCAGCGCTGCCTGTATTTGTCAGATATCATTAGGCCTTGTTCTAAGAGACTTGTGCTGGCCTGCTATCAAACTATCAGCACTGAAAGACTACTCTTCCCCATCACTGGTCACCAGCCTTCTCTCTGGAACCTGCTCTAGTGTGTCTTGTGTGTCTGTGCATGTGCGAGAGAGTACATGAACTTGTGTGTGTGTGTGTGTGTTGGTCAGAGGTGTCAGACCAAATGGGCCTGTTTCTGAGGAGCTGCCCCTCCAGGCTCTGGAGTGGCGAGAGAGAGACTCAAATCAAATCAAGCTTTATTTATGCAGCACATTTCAGACATGGAATGCAACGCAATGTGCTTTACAGGAAAAAACGAATAAAAAACAAAAGCTGAAATATTCACTAAACAACAAACATAAGATAAAAACAAAAGAATGGCACATACTGAACGGCTAAAAAGCACCCCAAGGAAAAGCAAAGGTAAAAATATATGTTTTAAGATCTCTTAAATATGTCCACAGTTTTGCCCCCCCCCTCAGGTTCTCTGGCAGGCTATTCCAGAGGCTGGTGTCATAGTAACTAAAGGCTGCCGCTCCATGCCTCTTGGTCCTAGACTTTGGGATAGTTAAAAGGCCAGTGACCTGAGAGACCTATTGGGTACATAACTGAAAAGCAAGAAAGAAAGAGAGAGAGAGCCAGACGGGAGAACAGAACGACCATCTTGTTGCTTCACTCTCATCAGCATGTGCGTAAGCCTGTGTGTGTCAGTTTGGCTTGTTGCCAAGCTCATCCTATATCCATACAGGACATGATCTTATATCTGGCTGTGGCCTGCCATTGGTCCCTGCTTCATGCAAACTCTTTACAATATATGGTCCTCTGCCTGTCTATCTCAATCACAGTGTTTATTTCTCTATAGCTCTATCTGTCCCTCTTTATCTCCGTTTTTTTTGTCTCTTGTCTGTCCTTGTCACTATGACTATTTGTTTGTCCCTCTGCCTCTCTGTGTGAGAGTGGTGTGTGTTTGGGTGTGTGCCCTGTGCTGTGACCTCCTAATCCGTCTGACTGTCTTATTAATGACCAGCTTGCCGACTCCATCTCCTCTGACCCCGCTGAAGGTCATGTGCCAACGCTCGTTAGCGCTGTCACTACGAAGACATGTCAGCTGTCAGCAGAGGCGGGGGGGGGGGGGGGGGGGGGGGGGGTGCTAATGCAGAGATGGCTAGAGTAGTCAAAGGGGGGAGGGAGAAAGATGGGAAGAGAGAGGGGGACAAGTTCATTTAAAATGTAATTCTTGTCAAAGACTTCTGTCGGCTGTTGCTAAACAGGATGGTACTAATTGGCAAGGTTGCCGTGGCAGAGGCCCCCGTTCTAGGGTCTTTTGATGTGGCTGTAGTGAGAAGGGGATCTTAAAAGAGGTTTGGTTGTACCAACAGTGAGTGTGAGAGGGGCAGGCGCTGACCTCTCATCACAAAGGTCAGCTGATATGAACCCTGAGGAGAGATACTCCCCCATCTGATCTGTCTATCCAAGAGGAAAGAGAGAAGGGTATACACTGTAGATGGAGGATGGATCAGTGACATGACTTTATGATAATACCTCTAACCGGACATGGAGGATAATATGGCAATTGTGAGATGATACAAAATGCATCATATGGGATGATTTCTGTATTTTGAAAGTTACATATCTTGGAAACTTGATTGCTGACAAGCAAAACATTTTAGGACTTTGTCAACAACCGACTAATGAAACAAAAACCCAAAGATCGTTTTTGGGTGGAGTTTTCCTTTAATGTCTTCAATTCCCCCACCATTTCTCAGTCATTAGCTTACAATAGATGTTTAGTAGTGGTAGCGGCAGAGGCAGCAGCAGCAGCAAAAAAAGAAACGTCCCCTTTTCAGGACCCTGTCGTTCAAAGATAATTCGTAAAAATCCAAATAACTTCACAGATCTTCATTGTAAAGGGTTTAATCACTGTTTTCCATGCTTGTTCAATGAACCATAAACAATTAATGAACATGCACCTGTGGAACGGTCGTTAAGACACTAACAGCTTACAGACGGTAGGCAATTAAGGTCACAGTTATGAAAACTTAAGACACTAAAGACGCCTTTCTACTGACTCTGAAAAACACCAAAAGAAAGATGCCCAGGGTCCCTGCTCATCTGTGTGAACGTGCCTTAGGCATGCTTAGGATCTCAATTCTATTGAGCACGTCTGGGACCTGTTGGATCGGAGAGTGAGGGCTAGGGCCATTCCCCCAGAAATGTCCGGGAACTTGCAGGTGCCTTGGTGGAAGAGTGGGGTAACATCTCACAGCAAGAACTGACAAATCTGGTGCAGTCCATGAGGAGGAGATGCACTACTGTATGTAATGCAGCTGGTGGCCACACCAGATACTGACAGTAACTTTTGATTTTGATCCCCCCTTTGTTCAGGGATACATTATTCAATTTCTGTTAGTCACATGTCTGTGGAACTTGTTCAGTTTTTGAATCTTATGTTCATAGAAATATTTACACATGTTAAGTTTGCTGAAAATAAACGCAGTTGCCAGTGAGAGGACGTTTCTTTTTTTTGCTAAGTTTGGTAGTAGTAGTGTTGTTCTATCGTCCTCATTTAACATGTTGAAAATAATGAATATTGAAATATTACTGTGGCTACAGTTGGTTTGACTCCAAAATGGCCTTCCAAAATGGACCTGGGGCTTTCCCCATCCGGACCCGATATGCATAAATAAAAAATGTAAATATAGAGACCCGTTCCGAACGGACCCGAGGACAATTAGACCCGTTCCTGGTCAGACCCGGTCCGATCCGAGTGAGGGAAGCAGCAGAGAAGTACATTTTAAGCGACCTTATTAACTGGAGCTGATCAAGAGCGAGGGAGAGGAGGTAGAGAGTGTTGACGGTCTAGCAGGGGCCGTGCAGTGTGTGTAGGCTACTGTGAGTGTGAGTGAGTGACACGGGAACAGGGAGGAGGGAAGGAGAGACAGCAACCAACCAACTAAGCCAATTCACGCTATAGCAGACTAATACACTATATATACAAAGTATGTGAACACCCCTTTAAATTAGTGGATTTGGCTATTTCAGCCACACCTGTTGCTGACAGGTGTATAAAATTGAGCACACATCCATGCAATCTCCATAGAAAAACATTGACAGTAGAATGGCCTTACTGAAGAGCTCAGTGACTTTCAAAGTGGCACCGTCATAGGATGCCACCTTTCCAACAAGTTAGTTTGTCAAATTTCGGCCCTGCTAGTGCTGCTGCGGTCAACTGTAAGTGCTGTTATTGTGAAGTGGAAATGTCTTGGAGCAACAACGGCTCAGCTGCGAAGTGGTAGTCCACACAAACTCGCAGAACTGGACTGCTGAGTGCTGCAGCGGGTAGCACGTAAAAATCATCTGTCCTCGGTTGCAACACTCACTACCGAGTTCCAATCTGCCTCTGAAAGCAATGTTGGCACAATAACTGTTTGTCGGGAGCTTCATGAAAGGGGTTTCCATGGCCGAGCAGCCGCACACAAGCCTAAGATCACCATGCGCAATGCCAAATGTCAGCTGGAGTGGTGTAAAGCTCGCTGTGCCATTGTACTCACTCCAGAGAGAGAGTTCTCTCTAGAGTGATGAATCACGCTTCAATGCATAGTGCCAACTGTAAAGTTTGGTGGAGGAGGAATAATGGTCTGCGGCTGTTTTTCATGGTTCGGGCTAGGCCCCTTATTTCTAGTGAAGGGAAATCTTAACGCTACAGCATACAATTACATTCTCATTGATTCCAACTTTGTGGTAACAGTTTGGGGTAGGCTCTTTCCTGTTTCTGCATGACAATGCCCCCGTGCACAAAGCGAGTTCCATACAGAAATGGTTTGTTGATCGGTGTGGAAGAACTTCACTGGCCTGCACAGAACCCTGACCTCAACCCCATCAAACACCTTTGGGATGAATTGGAACTTTGACTGCGGGCCGGGACTAATCGCCCAACATCAGTGCCTGACCTCACTAATGCTCTTGTGGCTGAATGGAAGCAAGTCCCTCCAGCAATGTTCCAACATCTAGTGGAAAGCCTTCCCAGCAGAGTAGATGCTGTTATAGCAGCAGAGGGGGGGGACCAACTCCATATTAATGCCCATGATTTTGGAATGAGATGTTCAACAAGCAGGTGTCCACATACTTTTGGTCATATAGTGTAGCTGCCATAGCTAGGTTATTTATCATCCAATATGATTACGTGGTACCGTCTTAACTGCTAGCTAGCTAACTAGCTAGGCTAATTGAGGCTACTTGCACTTTCTCGTCCTACACAGTTACAAACAACAACTCCATTCAGAATATGAAGTAGCAGCCTACCTGTTGGCTTTTGGTCTTTGTAGCCTATCATTCTCCTTTTTAACTTTTAATTCCACCTTCCATTGTTTCTCCTAACTTTTGCCCCACACGGAGGCTCTATGCCTGTAGCTTTTTGCCACTTTGATGACTTATGATTGGCCAACAACAAGCTACACGCGCCACTTTCGTGAAAAGCAAAGAGCAGCAGCATGAAATATACAATTTCTCTCTCTCCATCTACTACAGGAGTCGTGTTCGGATCTGTATGGGTCCTTCCGGACAAGTCAGTTAAAATTACACATACCTAAGCCCCGTGACAATCATATCAGATCTGACCCAGACCTGTGACATTTATATAGAATTCTGGATCCGGAACCTCTCGGATCAGGTCTCGGGTTTTCGGGTACGGGTGATGATGTTAATATTATTGCTCGTTATTTCCACATTTTAATTATTTTTATTATGACTGGTGTTTATGGGCCAGACATTTCTGAAGTGCTAAGCCTATTCTGTCCCAAGTTCCCAATAAGGATATCGTTCTGTATTTTATTATTTTTCAGTTGTCACCTTCTGCTGTTGAAGCAAACAGTAGCAGTACACATACACGTCCTCTAGATGGCAGTAGTGTCACACTACAACTGTTCTCTGTTCTGCAGGGTTGTGCATTCATCACTCACACACACACACACACACACACACACACACACACACACACACACACACACACACACACACACACACAAACTAAGCTTGGAGGTTGAGTCCATTAGTTAAGGGTTCATTCTGTCCTTTAGCTCTGAATCACCCTACATTGTCTTATGTCTGCTGGGGCTCCACCTTTTGGCTTTTACCCTCACATCAGGTATATTTCTGGAACTAATGGCCATATTTTAAAAGTAACAAGCAACACAATGGTAAAACTGTTAAGGTATTTGGATGTGCTAGAGTGCTTTACGACCAATTAGTCATAGAATTGAAAATAATAGATAATGCCGTTTTGAATATATGTATGCATGTAGACCTCTATAGTTGAGAACATGTCCTGGGCATATTCATGTAGATAAAAGAGCAGAAGCATTCACCCTGGCCTCTAACCTTATTTGCTTGATGAAAAGGTCTGTGATCACCAGAGTTGGAAGAGAACGTAAGAGATAATTACCAGGGTGAAAGGTTAGATTTATTGAGTCGGTGTCTACGACAGAGGGTCACGAACAGAGAAAGGAGAGCTTGTTACTGAGTGAATGAATTGATTTGTAGATAATGGTGCATTTGACGCTAGCCATCTAAGTGGTGCTGAGAATGAGAATACATCAGTGGAAGGAGGGGCTCTGAAAGTGATGTGATGGTTATGACAGTACATTGACTCTTTCTTAGGAACTTTAATCGTATTATTTTTGTACATCTTTATTAGGACTATTTGTTTTTCCTCCACTGTTCTTTTCCCTCCATCTTCCCCATTCGCTTACTTTTTTCATTCTTTGTAGGTAACTTCACCTAAAAGCTTCCCTAAAAGCTATGTGGATCAGTCTCACAAGCCTTGATAGTCAAAGAAAAAGGAGTGTTTGCGTGAAGGGCAGGAAGGAACAGCAGGGCCTTACAGCAGGGCCTTATGGACTTAAGAATCAAGTATTGATGCTTTGTGAGAAGACAATATTTTAGTAGAAAGAAGAGGCTGGAGGAAAATGGCACTTGGGGGGGAAATCTAAGAATATAGACACACACTGATAGGGCCTTACTGAACCTTTTGAGAAGAGAGTAACAATACGAGTGTGAGTAGTTCTGCCACTGGCTGACTGCTACTGTGCGATGCTGGCTGCTCCTGTAGACTTCGTCATTGCGCTAACGCTAGTTAGCATTGGGTCCAGTAAATACCTTCAATTTCCTTCAAACTGCATGCAGAGACATACAAATAGTATCCATGACTTCATCCGACTGGGTAAGTAGAACAAAGGACTTAATTGCCAAATTGTTGAACTATCTTTAACCATGTGTTCTCTCTGTCTCAGCATCACCAGCGAGGCAGGGGCATCCATCTACAGTGTGAGCCCAGAGGCAGTGAAGGAAATGCCTGATCTGGACCCGAACCTGAGGAGTGCAGGTGAAATACACCTCATGTCATGCCAAATAGTGTCCACTTGCCAAAATATGTCCTCCTCCCTTGCATCACAATGGGATTTGATAAATAGACAATATATGTTTTATGGTTACATACACCAGATAGGTGCAGTGAAATGTGTTGTTTTACAGGGTCAGCCATAGTAGTACAGCACCCCTGGATCAAATTAGGGTTCAGAAGGACAGATTTTTCACCTTGTTGGCTCGGGTATTCAAACCAGCAACCTTTCGGCTACTGGCCCAACGCTCTAACTGCTAGGCTACCTGCTGCCCTAATTAGGAGTTAGCATCCGTTGCCAGGGCCGTTGCTAGAGCGTGCGAAATTCTGACCGGTCTACATAATGAACCAAAGCCTCTGTTGCTATGTTGGTTGCTTAGCTCTTTGCTGGACTCTAGTCTGCTCTTCTGAGTCCTGCTCTGCTGTCTGGTCTGGTCTGGCAGCTCTCATCTCTGCTGTCTGGTCTGGCCTGGCAGCTCTCATCTCTACTGTCTGGTCTGGCCTGGCAGCTCTCATCTCTGCTGTCTGGTCTGGCCTGGCAGCTCTCATCTCTGCTGTCTGGTCTGGCAGCTCTCATCTCTGCTGTCTGGTCTGGCCTGGCAGCTCTCATCTCTGCTGTCTGGTCTGGCCTGGCAGCTCTCATCTCTGCTGTCTGGTCTGGCCTGGCAGCTCTCATCTCTGCTGTCTGGTCTGGCCTGGCAGCTCTCATCTCTGCTGTCTGGTCTGGCCTGGCAGCTCTCATCTCTGCTGTCTGGTCTGGCCTGGCAGCTCTCATCTCTGCTGTCTGGTCTGGCAGCTCTCATCTCTGCTGTCTGGTCTGGCCTGGCAGCTCTCATCTCTGCTGTCTGGTCTGGCCTGGCAGCTCTCATCTCTGCTGTCTGGTCTGGCCTGGCAGCTCTCATCTCTGCTGTCTGGTCTGGCCTGGCAGCTCTCATCTCTGCTGTCTGGTCTGGCCTGGCAGCTCTCATCTCTGCTGTCTGGTCTGGCCTGGCAGCTCTCATCTCTGCTGTCTGGTCTGGCCTGGCAGCTCTCATCTCTGCTGTCTGGTCTGGCCTGGCAGCTCTCATCTCTGCTGTCTGGTCTGGCCTGGCAGCTCTCATCTCTGCTGTCTGGTCTGGCCTGGCAGCTCTCATCTCTGCTGTCTGGTCTGGCCTGGCAGCTCTCATCTCTGCTGTCTGGTCTGGCCTGGCAGCTCTCATCTCTGCTGTCTGGTCTGGCCTGGCAGCTCTCATCGCCCCCACTGTCTGTGTGCCTGTAAGGGTGAGAGAGCGGAAGTGCACTGCAGAACACAACTGACAGCACTGTAGGCTTGCCTGCCTGCCAGACTGTCTACCCACTAAACTAATCAGTCATGAAGGGGTCAACCTTGACACAAAATATCCTCTCTAGTTATGTTGCCCAGGACTTTCTCACAACACTGCATTTGTTTTAAGGTCAATAACTTCAGTTGTAGGTAGCTCTCAAGCACTGACATTAACCTGCAACTATCCCACATCAGTCAACACTGACATGGTGCCATGTTATTGACAAACTATTCTGCTCCCTTATCCTAGCAGTCTGGTCATCTCTGTAGAACTCATCATGTTGCTGTGAAATCGGACTTCCCTCAGGGTCCAGGCTGTGTGACGGACCACACAAACTCTCTCCACTCTGCACAATGCACCATCTCAAACACAGAAACACATTTAAGAAACTCTGGAAAATAATCAAACGCTCTCCAAAACAGGATTTGAGAATTATTCCAGACTTCCTCTATAAAAACAGTAAATCAAGCTGGGGATTTATTCATACATTGTCCTCTGGTCAAGAGCGCTAGCAAGCCCAGGGAGACATATTTATCCCCTTAATGAAAGGCGTAAGTAATGTAACCATTTTATTTTGGATGTGTGTAATAATGTGTGGGCATTTATCTTGGATGTAATAGAGTAGAATGGTGAGAAGGATATTGTAGAAAGATTGTTGTGTGTGTGTGTGTGTGTGTGTGTGTGTGTGTGTGTGTGTGTGTGTGTGTGTGTGTGTGTGTGTGTGTGTGTGTGTGTCGGGGGGGGTTGCTTTCAGTATGTGGATGTGCTTGTCAGCGGAGAGTGTGTTTTGAACAAAGAGGGCCTTAAGGGCTTGTTGTTTTACACCACACTTCCAAATTATAGAACTCTTCCCCCTGCCCTGGTCGGTCTGAACTCCTGAGAGGGGTACTGATGCCCCCTAGTGTGGAAAGGTAATGACAACACCCTTAGATTATCCACTGGCCCTCTGTCAGGACCCTGAACTCAGATGCGATGGTTATATCACATTGAGTGGGAGACGGTAGTGGATAGATTATGAGCATTTTGTTGAGTGTCTGAATGGATAGTTCTGTGGTTCACTATCTAGGCTAGTGGATGCTTTGTGGGTGTATGTATTTCAATCAGTGATGACAAAGTGTTTTGTTAGGGATTCAATATGTAATTATGTGTGTGAATATGTAAGTAGACGGCCTGATTGTAGCCTATATTACATCATACAAGACTATTAGAAATGACGCTGATGCGGGTGTGTGTTTGATTAACGAGGCTGGTGATGAATGTCGGACTGGTGGATGATATGGTGAAGTGCATTATGGTCCAGGACCGTCTAGATGTGCGAGGCTGAGTCGGTGTGAAAGAGGAGGATGTGGTGGTGTGTTTTGCTAGATGACTCGCTGGATGTACGTAGTTGAGGTGGGACTGGGACGGAGGAGCATGTGGAATCAATGCCTCACTCTCTGCATCTCTCCTTGGAAGCCTGTGGGAAACTGCAGCCTGTAACAATATTTAGACAGGGATGGAGTTTCAGCCCAGGCCTTGTACAGCACACACAAAAGCACTTCTCTCCTCCGAGTCCTCTCGCTGTAATAGGGGGGTCATTTGTAAGCAGAGACTAGCAGCGCTCTCTCCAGCACTTATTGAAAAGTTTACTAGCCAAGCTAAAGATTCACCAAGGAGAGGAATCTGGCATGGACTGGATGTTTGGTAGCTCTCCAGTGGGGTAGTGCTGATAAGCTCTCTCTCATAGACCGTCATGGTCAGTTCATTGGCGACTCCACAACTTGTGTAAAATTCTTGTGGTTTTTGAATGATATGTCCCTAGCATGCTCTAGTAATCACATGTTGTCAATCTCTTATACTGGTTTAAGAGTCACCAAATATACACTCGACTGGTTCCATTCACCAAACTCACTTATGTTGTCATTGGCATATAAACAGATGACGTTCGCAAGCTCTCGCTGGGGTTTATTTCTCTTTAATTAGAGTTTTATTGGCTTTAAATTGAGTTTGGTATTAGGTCTATTTGCATCTATTTTGAGATTCTACTGCTGAGAACTCCGTTAATGCGATCTCTATGAGGAATAAGAGGTGTGTGTGTGTGAGAGATATTTTGTGTATTTGGATTGGAAATAGTTTCTGTCCTCATGTTGTAGTGGCTGTGAAATGATGTCATGTGTTTAGTAATGTTTAGCATTTTTCTTCTTGTCAGCCACCCTGGAAAAGGGATTTAGCTACATTTAACTCAACTTCAAGTATTACAAACATCATCATTAAACGTGTGTGTGTTTGCGCACGTTTGTGTGTGTGCGTGTTTGTGCTTGTGCGGCGGCGTGTTGCATCTCATTTCTCCTGAAGTGTACACTGAAGTGTACTTTCAACAAATCTAAAAACCTTTTATTGGTGGAGGAATGGGCTGCGGGGAGTTTCCACCATATTTCTTATATGTGTACCAGTTGTACGTGTACCAGTAAACATGTACCAGTCATTTCCTTCCACATGAACAAGAGCATACTTTGGGAGGAAGATGGGATAATAGCCAGGGGGAGAATCTTAATTGCATTTCCTTGATTCCTTGCATCCTCTCTCCTCGCCGCCTCCTCAAAACCCATTTGATGAGATCCAATGGGTTTTGAGAAGGATGCGAGGAGAGAGGATGCGAGGAATCAAGGAAATGCAATTAAGATTCTCCCAGTGTGTTTATGTGAGAAAGCATGGCTGTCTCCAGATGTGTCCTGGAGGCAGGTGGGTTGGGTTCTGCTACACCTGCATTGCTTGCTGTTTGGGGTTTTAGGCTGGGTTTCTGTACAGCACTTTGAGATATCAGCTGATGTAAGAAGGGCTATATAAATACATTTTATTTTGATTTGAGTTAAGTGACAGGTGCAGGCACTCTAATTGGCTTGCAGCCGTAAAGTTCATTAAGATGATCCCCACCCCACCAATCATGAGGAATGGCCTGCCCTTAGGACAGCCCCTAACATACATATTTGCATATTTAATAAGTGTAATCAAGTCTGTTAGTATATGAAATATGTAATTTATTGTTTTACTTTTCATCATCCCTCCTGGGATTTTAAAAGACAATTTCTCTGTTTGCAGGTATTGGTTAGGTCTAATAGTAATTCATTAGTTTGTGTGTTGGGCTCTTCTTTTCCCAGTGTCCATAGGGAGACGAGTTCAGGACCCGCTGGCTGAGCTGGTGAAGATTGACCCGAAACACATCGGCATTGGTACCTACCAGGTCAGTGATTCCCTATACACTCAGTCCTCACACTGTCTTCTACCTCTCATCTCTCCCTCCCTCCCTATACACTCAGTCCTCACACTGTCTTCTACCTCTCATCTCTCCCTCCCTATACACTCAGTCCTCACACTGTCTTCTACCTCTCATCTCTCCCTCCCTCCCTATACACTCAGTCCTCACACTGTCTTCTACCTCTCATCTCTCCCTCCCTATACACTCAGTCCTCACACTGTCTTCTACCTCTCATCTCTCCCTCCCTCCCTATACACTCAGTCCTCACACTGTCTTCTACCTCTCATCTCTCCCTCCCTATACACTCAGTCCTCACACTGTCTTCTACCTCTCATCTCTCCCTCCCTCCCTATACACTCAGTCCTCACACTGTCTTCTACCTCTCATCTCTCCCTCCCTATACACTCAGTCCTCACACTGTCTTCTACCTCTCATCTCTCCCTCCCTATTCACTCAGTCCTCACACTGTCTTCTACCTCTCATCTCTCCCTCCCTATACACTCAGTCCTCACACTGTCTTCTACCTCTCATCTCTCCCTCCCTATACACTCAGTCCTCACACTGTCTTCTACCTCTCATCTCTCCCTCCCTATACACTCAGTCCTCACACTGTCTTCTACCTCTCATCTCTCCCTCCCTCCCTATACACTCAGTCCTCACACTGTCTTCTACCTCTCATCTCTCCCTCCCTATACACTCAGTCCTCACACTGTCTTCTACCTCTCATCTCTCCCTCCCTCCCTATACACTCAGTCCTCACACTGTCTTCTACCTCTCATCTCTCCCTCCCTATACACTCAGTCCTCACACTGTCTTCTACCTCTCATCTCTCCCTCCCTATACACTCAGTCCTCACACTGTCTTCTACCTCTCATCTCTCCCTCCCTCCCTATACACTCAGTCCTCACACTGTCTTCTACCTCTCATCTCTCCCTCCCTCCCTATACACTCAGTCCTCACACTGTCTTCTACCTCTCATCTCTCCCTCCCTCCCTATACACTCAGTCCTCACACTGTCTTCTACCTCTCATCTCTCCCTCCCTATACACTCAGTCCTCACACTGTCTTCTGCCTCTCATCTCTCCCTCCCTCCCTATACACTCAGTCCTCACACTGTCTTCTACCTCTCATCTCTCCCTCTCTATACACTCAGTCCTCACACTGTCTTCTACCTCTCATCTCTCCCTCTCTATACACTCAGTCCTCACACATTCTTCTACCTCTCATCTCTCCCTCCCTCCCTATACACTCAGTCCTCACACTGTCTTCTACCTCTCATCTCTCCCTCCCTATACACTCAGTCCTCACAATGTCTTCTACCTCTCATCTCTCCCTCCCTATACACTCAGTCCTCACACTGTCTTCTACCTCTCATCTCTCCCTCCCTATACACTCAGTCCTCACACTGTCTTCTACCTCTCATCTCTCCCTCCCTCCCTATACACTCAGTCCTCACACTGTCTTCTACCTCTCATCTCTCCCTCCCTATACACTCAGTCCTCACACTGTCTTCTACCTCTCATCTTTCCCTCCCTATTCACTCAGTCCTCACACTGTCTTCTACCTCTCATCTCTCCCTCCCTCCCTATACACTCAGTCCTCACACTGTCTTCTACCTCTCATCTCTCCCTCCCTATACACTCAGTCCTCACACTGTCTTCTACCTCTCATCTCTCCCTCCCTCTCTATACACTCAGTCCTCACACTGTCTTCTACCTCTCATCTCTCCCTCTCTATACACTCAGTCCTCACACTGTCTTCTACCTCTCATCTCTCCCTCCCTATACACTCAGTCCTCACACTGTCTTCTACCTCTCATCTCTCCCTCCCTCTCTATACACTCAGTCCTCACACTGTCTTCTACCTCTCATCTCTCCCTCTCTATACACTCAGTCCTCACACTGTCTTCTACCTCTCATCTCTCCCTCCCTATACACTCAGTCCTCACACTGTCTTCTACCTCTCATCTCTCCCTCCCTATACACTCAGTCCTCACACTGTCTTCTACCTCTCATCTCTCCCTCCCTCTCTATACACTCAGTCCTCACACTGTCTTCTACCTCTCATCTCTCCCTCCCTATACACTCAGTCCTCACACTGTCTTCTACCTCTCATCTCTCCCTCCCTATACACTCAGTCCTCACACTGTCTTCTACCTCTCATCTCTCCCTCCCTATACACTCAGTCCTCACACTGTCTTCTACCTCTCATCTCTCCCTCCCTATTCACTCAGTCCTCACACTGTCTTCTACCTCTCATCTCTCCCTCCCTATACACTCAGTCCTCACACTGTCTTCTACCTCTCATCTCTCCCTCCCTATACACTCAGTCCTCACACTGTCTTCTACCTCTCATCTCTCCCTCCCTATACACTCAGTCCTCACACTGTCTTCTACCTCTCATCTCTCCCTCCCTATACACTCAGTCCTCACACTGTCTTCTACCTCTCATCTCTCCCTCCCTATACACTCAGTCCTCACACTGTCTTCTACCTCTCATCTCTCCCTCCCTATACACTCAGTCCTCACACTGTCTTCTACCTCTCATCTCTCCCTCCCTATACACTCAGTCCTCACACTGTCTTCTACCTCTCATCTCTCCCTCCCTATACACTCAGTCCTCACACTGTCTTCTACCTCTCCTTTCTTTCTCCCTATAGTCTCCCCTCATCCTCTGTCTTCCTCCTTCCCTCAGTTCTTCATACCTTCCCTGTTTTCTTTTCACTGTCCTCCCTCCTCTGGCCTTCTCTCTTCCCTTCACCCCCCCTTCTCTCCCTCCTCTTTGACCCCAGTCTTTTCCATTGCCTGCCCAGAGCAGAGTGTTGGTATTGAAATGAGATTATTGGTTAGTCCAAACAGAAGTCAGCAGGAGCAGTGAGCTAATCCTATTCCGGCCGGTTTGCTCTCGCCGCCTCGTGTCATGACTAATCCATTTTTCTCCTCAAATTAATTCAATTAGACCCTCCTGGTAGCATCATATATTGACACAGAGCTGGGACAAATTAGTATTTTCTCTAGCCATTGCTCACTCTTGTCTCTCCTTTGTGCTCTCTCTTTATCTCTCTCACTATCCCTTTCCCCCTCTCTCTGCTAAAAAACATCAGCTTCAACTCTGGAGGACCTTAAGTGAAAATAAATGCAGATTACTTTACTGAAGAAACAGTTTGTTGTTTCTTGGGAGGCTGGTGAAGGAGAGAAAAAGACTTAGTGTTTTCCCCGCTGTAGAGCTGTGTTGTTATTAGGAGTTCCTAGGCAATGGAAAACAAACAGAGAATCTGTCTGCACCCTTTATCCAGTGAGAGGGGGGGGTGAGGTTTGCCCGCCTGCACCCCTAGAGATGGTTACAGGAAGGTGCTCTAGTTGGAGTTGGACATGAGCTGGAGGCAGCGCAATGCATTCTGGTTGGTGGTCATTCAGTAGAAGAACCTCAGTGCAGAATGACAATGATAGACAGAGATGTCTGGGAGTATTCAAACAAACTAAATAATATTAAACCACAGACACACTGATATGTCTGTTCCTGCATACACACACTTACAAACATCATTTACCAATGTACATGAAGTTCAAGTGTAAACTCTGCCACACAGACAGGCATACACACTGGCCCTCTTCCGAGTGCAAGGTCTCCTCCTCAGCCTTTGGTTTCTTTCTCCGCTCTAACTGAAAGCAGATGTTCCCTGGGAGAAGAAGACAGCCCACGAGCTGTGTCCCCAGGCCAATTCACAGTCCACTGCCCTTAGACACACACACACTCACAGCACAGAACAATGCAGCAGTGAAATATGGGGCTATCTGAGAGATCAGTGAAGCCCCCCCCAAAAGACCTCTCAGCCTTCACTCCACTGTTCTCCAGCCCAGTCTGAGTCCCTCTTCTCTCCCCCGCTCAACAGACCCAGACTGCTGCGTGGGCTGACCACTCCCGATGGCTAGCCAAGACGGTGCTGGTCAGCCAGCCAGCCAGTGTCCCCCACCCCCCCCCCCCCCCCTCCCCCATGGGCCGTGGGTCTGACACTGTGCTCCCCCGCCCGGCGCGGGTCACGGTGACGTCCCCCCTCGCGTCTGTCAGCGTAGAGGGTTTATTTACCCTGTCACATGATCTGAGAGGGAGAGGGAACCGGAGCCGGGCGGCTGGGGCTGAGACGTGATGAATGATGTGGGGACCAGAGATTCAGAGTTGAGGGAGACTGAGGCTGGGGGGGGAAGTGTACAGACCTGTAGTGTACAGACCTGTAGTGTACAGACCTCAGTTCTGGGTTATTTGATCTCTCAAGCTCAGTGTTTTTTGTTCTTGTCTTGAATTTGTTCTCACAAGGCAGTTTCTGTGTTGTTTCACCAGCTGTGTGGTTCTTTTGTTTGGCCTTAGTTTTACTGGACGGTCTGAGACAATGTTGTAATGACTAAAGTGGCAAGTGCTTTTCAACGGACAGGCTCTGCTGTAAACAGTGACGGTCAATGCTAGCACTGCAGGCTAACTCCCTATATGTGTCGTCCACTAACTTAGCTAGCATGGAGTTTATTAGCCCAGAAAGCTAGAGAGCACCCAGCCAAATGAAACAGAAATAAAGTGCACACATAGCGCCTCTTTCACACCCTTGACTGACAGGCCTGATGAGAGCAAGGAAATGGGTGGATGGGTGAAAAAGACTGGAGCAATAAAATCTGATTGGAGCTAACCATAGTCGAGCGACCCTGCTGAAAAGGTCATTTTGACTCCAAATACATGCGGTAGAAAGAAATGAACAGTTTCAGCTAGAAACTCAAGTTTTTCTTACTTTGAAGACGTGTATTGTTGAGTGTGTTTATTTATTTATTAGAAGTTATACATAGTCATACATTTACTTGATGTGTTATGGACGATATGTGAATCTACAAGTTCTGCCTAAAATGTGATTCCAACTTATCTTTTCATAGATAAGAAATAGATTCAGATTGAAGCAGATTTCAAAGATACCATGATACCAAAATGATGTCTAATGGTTTTTGGATGATCTAGGTCTACGATCTTCCTTCCCAGAAGGATACTGTGTGTATTTTCCCTGACATGAACACTTTCCTGTTGACAGTGGCTTTGTTCTCACATGTCAATCACTGGTGATGTGGGCGGAGCCTCACTTCAGGGGAATCCCCTGGGTCATATTTTCAGCCCCAGCTGTGTTTGAAAACACAGTGAAACACAGCCGGATATTAAAGAAGCTGTCACTCCTCACTTCTCTCCCCTCTCCTTGCCCCCATACCCCCACCCCCCACCCCCACCCCACCCCTAGAGCACCCTGGGAAAGTGTGCTGTTTAGCAGTTAAGGTTAGGGCAGGTTTTGTGTCAAGGCAGGTGAGATGGCTCCATGGCCCTTGGCAGGTGATTGTGATGTCACTTCCATCGGTAGTCCTAGCAGCATTCTCAAGGTCTTGTTTGGTAGACACATTTTGATTGGCTGACCCTCTGGGCTCTTCTCCGACTCTGAGTCTATAGGTGCCTGCAGGGCGGACAGGAAGAGAGGGGTAAGTGGAAGGAGGGAAGAAAGGAGGGGTGGCAAGTGATGTAGGGATGACAGTGATTGATGGCTCTTGCCTGAAAGCAGCTTCTGAGCGTGGGAAAAAAACGCAGGAGAAGCCCTAACTTTCACTGTAACCCAATTTGGCTCTCACAGTTCCTCTGTTAGTGTCAGAGTTTTTCCTGTGCTGTACAGGTCGATATATGTGCCCTAGTTACCTAAATCTTTCAGCTCAGGAGTGAAAACCCACTTAATTGTTTTTCAATGGGATTCACAATTTGGACAGCACTGTACAGTATGCGAGGCAATATGGAGAATAAAATTGTTTTCATACTATAGCTTTCCTATAACCACCGTTATTTTTGTTGCCGAGGTGCATCGCGCAGCATGATAAACAACCAGTACATATTGTGCTGTTCGAACCCGAGGGCAATAATGTCAGAGGGGGAAAAAATGGTTTGTTTGTAGTAACTTGTTGCTGTAATATCGCAAATGGACGTGACTGTTTCACCATTCAGGATTCCAGCTTTATGAAATGCAGAATTTGTTGTTGGGCTACATAACAACCGATCTTTCTGAGTAGTGAAGTAAGTGTGTGTGTGTGTGTGTGTGTTTTCTCACAGCATGCTCTGCTAGTGGTGCCCTGTGGCAGAATGGGAGTGTGTTTCCACTGAGAGGTGTGATAGAAGGAGGAGGAAGAGGAGGACGGACCGCTCTGTTGGCAGGTGTTTATTGGCAGACATTCTCACAGCCCTCAGCCGAATAGCACAGGGCTCAGGGCTGTTCATCAAGGCTGTTACAATAACGTAAAACCATCTCCCCACTGTCATGATGCTTTACCTTCTGATTTAGCACTGTTTATTGACACACACACACAGGCACTTGCATGCATGCATATATATATATATCACACACACACTTTCCACAAACTCAACGCTGCCTGGCTGTAACACATTGGCTGTATATATTTAAGACACATGGGACCTAGAGGCTGTCAGTCAGGACAAAAACATTTTCAGTGGTGGCTCTCATTATGGGCCATACAATCACTACCTTAAGGGCCTCAGTAGAAAGTGCCGTTCTGGCTTCTGTACGGTTGTAAGGCAGTTCTGTACGGTTGTAAGGCAGTTCTGTACGGTTGTAAGGCAGTTCTGTACGGTTGTAAGGCAGTTCTGTACGGTTGTAAGGCAGTTCTGTACGGTTGTAAGGCAGTTCTGTACGGTTGTAAGGCAGTTCTGTACGGTTGTAAGGCAGTTCTGTACGGTTGTAAGGCAGTTCTGTACGGTTGTAAGGCAGTTCTGTACGGTTGTAAGGCAGTTCTGTACGGTTGTAAGGCAGTTGTCAGACCTTAAGTGATGGCTTCGTGAATGTGTGTCAGTCAGTGAGACCAGTTAGTCACTGACCACCATTACAGCTCCACGTCAGTCAGCGCCTCCGCAATCGCCTCTTTCAGAACCCTATCTACCATTCTCTCTCTCTCTCCTGTTTGATTGGGGGCTTTAATGTTTGCCGGAGAATACCTGGCTCTGGTTACCATGAGAGGCCATGGTGGGTTTGGGGTGGAGGGGGAGGGGCCATGTAAAGGGCTCTCATTTAAACATCTTTTGTGTCTCTCCAACTGGGAGAGAAATCTGTTTTCAGAGCCTGCAGCTGGTTAGACCAGCGAAGCGGGGTCTCCCTCTGTCTGTCGTGACCCCGCCGACTGATTGACATCTCGGAATGGCAGCGTCTCATAATAAGCTGTTAACTGGGCTGAGTGTAGACAGAAACACTTTGTTCTGGACTGGGGCCCGTCCAACCCAAACAGGACCTCGCACCTGAATCTAATCCCACCTCTCCACACCGCCGTGGTATGGGGGCTGGGGTGAGGGGTGGGAGTTGTGGGTTTTGGGTAGGTTGGAGGTAGTAGGGTGAGGAGGGGGTGCTGCCTTTTTTACCCTCGTCCTGGCAGTGTTTATGCTTTCAGGGGAGGGGGGGGCATAAGTGTAAAAAAAACACCCCAAATTCTTCCCAAACTAACCACAGTCTGTCAATGGCGTAATTGGTTTTCTGGTGTTGTGTCTTCATGGCTAACATCGCAAGCGGCCGTCGCTGGGCTCAGCTGTCAGTCTCTCGACCATTCACTCTGTGTGCGTGTGTGGGTGTGGGAGGGCACGGTGAGGTGCCAGTAAACTCACTGCTTATTCAATTATAGATAAGGCAATGTTTGAACACCTCTGATTGATTCCAAGTGCTGGGCGTTGAGTCTGAGGAGAGGATCAGAGGGGTAGAGAAAGAAGGTGTGTGGGGGGGTACTGCTTGCACAGCCTGGGGGCTGGAGGGGGTTAGGACAGAGGGAGGAGGAGGTGAGGTAGAGGGAGGAGGGGGTGAGGTAGAGGGAGGACGGGGAGGAGGGGTGGGATGGGGTGAGGACAGAGGGAGGAGGGGGTGAGGACAGGGGAGTGAGGGGGGAGGAGGGGTGAGGATGGAGGGAGGAGGACGGAGAGGTGGGGGAGGGGGTGACAACAGAGGGAGGAAAGAGTGATTCGGAGGGAGGGGGGGGGTGAGGTAGAGGGAGGGGGGGTGAGGACAGAGGGAGGAGGGGGTGAGGACAGGGGAAGGAGGGGGGAGGAGTGAGGAGGGGGTGAGGACGGAGGGGGTGGGGAGGGGGGGAAGGGGTGACAACAGAGGGAGGAGAGGGTGAGGACGGGGAGGAGGGTGTGAGGACAGAGGGAGGAGGGGGTGAGGACGGGGAGGAGGGGGTGAGGACGGGGAGGAGGGGGTGAGGACAGGGGGAGGAGGGGAAGGCAGAAGGAGATGCGCTCCATAGGCTTTCTCAGTGACACATTAAAGTGAGTGGAAAGCTGTGAGGGCCCTATGCTCTGCCTGTGCTGATAGACACACACTTACACACACACGTCTGCCCTGCTGCTGCAGCCCACAGCGTGCCTGCCTGCCTGCCTTTGACTTTGAATGATGTGAATGTGTGTTTTATGGAGCAGAACCTCCTAGCCTCTTCTTACTCGCTCCACTCCGACACCACTACTCTGTTACACAAACAAACTGGACATGTGAGGTCATACACTCTGGGATGGAACTCAGGCCTTAAAGACACAATACTTTAATACACTTTCTCTGAGGTCATCTGGGGATCTTGTTGTTGTTTTGCTCCTTGTTTGGGTGGGGTGTACTGTATCACTCCCATCCATCCCTCTGTTTCACCAGTACTATGTTCTCCCGTTCCCTCCTTCACCGAGCCGGAGAGGGTGTTTTTACCCGGCGTGCCAGCGATAATACGCTCAGTAGGGGCGTCCCGCATCATAAATTTGCCCGCGCCCCCTGTAAACGATTCCTCCAGTGCCCCTGGGCCAGTGTTAAAAATAGTTCCTAGGCTGTTGTGATTGATGGGTTCCTAATGAGTGTGCATTCCTGTTCTGAGGCTGAACCTGGCTGGAGGGGAGCATTTTAAAGGTGTCCTCTCATCCACGCCAGTGCTGGGACTGTGAGAACCTTCACTCCATACACACCGACACCCCATCCTCAGCCACGGTTAAGCAACACAAGCCAAGGGTTCGACTCATTAATGGGAAACATATACACTATCTCTCTGTTGTATTTTTGTGAGGAACTCATTATTTATACCACCTTTTTGTAATTTGAATACCACAACGTTAATGTTTTTTTTTTTTTATATTTCTTTATTTTCACATTTTGTTTGGGTTGCACTTCCACTATAATATTATGTGAGGGTTGTTGGTGTGTTGCATAGTGCATTCCACAACCCTGCTCACATGTCTCACCTCTCTAAGGTTACAGCAGGAATGTGAGAACACAGTCAAACAGGAGATGCTGTTCTTGTGTGAAAAGACTCTTCAAACCGGTGTGACATTATAGGTGCTTCCCAGCTCTCAGTTCTCTCTATGTTCCTGAAATACTCACCATAAATGATGCTGTGTCATAAATCTGTCTTCTCAGGCTTTGCTACAGAATATTCATGTTTGGAAAGTTAATTTTAGTCCCAAAACTGCCTGTGGCTGAAAAGTTTTGCTGAACAGCAGCGTTTCACCTATGGAGCCACTAGGCGAAGAGTAGGAGTTTAGACAAGCTAGAGAAAAAGACCTTGGCTTGAGTGCTCCACACACTCATTGTTTCTCTCTCCCAGGACCTCGTGCTGAAGGTTTAATGTCACCACTGCCGCAGTGTAAAAACCACGACTAATGTTGTGCGAAAGGCAGAGGACAGAAAAACATCATATGAACCAAATCCCAGTGATATCCTACCCACAGGTCATAAAGTATGTTATGGGGGTTGGTGGGGTTATGATGGATGAGCAAGAATGACGTGATGAGTTACGGGCAGTGGCAATGCCAGTACCAATGGTAGTGAGTGACAGTGGCCCCGGTGGTGTTATCCAGTGGACTGTGAAGTTAGACAAACACAGTGACGCTGCTAGTTTACTCTGTAATCCCACACGCTTCCTGCCTCTCTGGACAGTCACTCTGCTCTGCTGTCTGTCTGTCCTCCCTGGTCAGGTCACTCCACACATGCTGGCCCCCCTCCTGGCACCTGTCAATCACCCTGTCACATGGCCCAGTGGGACTCCTCTCCTTCCTACGTTTTCTTTCTCTCCTTTTTCTGTTTTCTCTGTCCCCCCATCCATACTTTCCCTCTTTATTTTCTCTTTTTCTTTCCCCCTTTTACTTTTACTTTCTTTCTGCTCTCTTATTTCTACACTTTGCTCTCTTTTTCTCTCCTCTCTCTTTCATTTTGCTTTCTTTAATTTCTCCTGCCCCAGTGTGTCAGGGCTCTCATCACCACCACACATCCTTCCATTAGGCTGCAGTAGCTCTCAGTCCCCGGAACCCTCCAGAACCCCTGGGCAGTCATTAGCAGGCCTGCCCTCACCCAACAAACACAGGTCTGGGAGCAGCACATTAAAACATCAACGCCTGCTTTGTACAGGGGACAGAAAATACAAGCTATGTGTATTAAGACTCGACCAAGCTCCCACAGCCCGACCCAGGCTCATGCAATATACTGTACAAGTTCACTAGAAGATGTAGAAGAAGTGACAGAGAAGATATTGACTTCAATATTACTGAGTCAAAGGATATAATTTACATCCCCTCCATATGTAGTACAGTATGTGGAACTCTTTTACATTTGATTTTCACTTTAGAAAATAAAAATATTTTTAGATGGCCTCCAACCCCACTCCATCTTTACCTTCTTCCTCAGGTGTCCTGAGGTGGATTCTTCAGGTAAAGAACACTGAGGCCCACAGAGTCCCCCTTCCTGTCTGCCTGAAGCCAGTGTGCAGAGTTACAGTGAGGGGAAAAAAGTATTTGATCCCCTGCTGATTTTGTACGTTTGCCCACTGACAAAGAAATGATCAGTCTATAATTTTAATGGTAGGTTTATTTGAACAGTGAGAGACAGAATAACAACCAAAAAATCCAGAAAAACGCATGTCAAAAATGTTATAAAATGATTTGCATTTTAATGAGGGAAACAAGTATTTGACCCCTCTGCAAAACATGACTTAGTACTTGGTGGCAAAACCATTGTTGGCAATCACAGAGGTCAGATGTTTCTTGTAGTTGGCCACCAGGTTTGCACACATCTCAGGAGGGATTTTGTCCCACTCCTCTTTGCAGATCTTCTCCAAGTCATTAAGGTTTCGAGGCTGACTTTTGGCAACTCGAACCTTCAGCTCCCTCCACAGATTTATGGGATTAAGGTCTGGAGACTGGCTAGGCCACTCCAGGACCTTAATGTGCTTCTTCTTGAGCCACTCCTTTGTTGCCTTGGCCGTGTGTTTTGGGTCATTGTCATGCTGGAATACCCATCCACGACCCATTTTCAATGCCCTAGCTGAGGGAAGGGGGTTCTCACCCAAGATTTGATGGTACATGGCCCCGTCCATCATCCCTTTGATGCGGTGAAGTTGTCCTGTCCCCTTAGCAGAAAAACACCCCCAAAGCATAATGTTTCCACCTCCATGTTTGATGGTGGGGATGGTGTTCTTGGGGTCATAGGCAGCATTCCTCCTCCAAACACGGTGAGTTGCGTTGATGCCAAAGAGCTCAATTTTGGTCTCATCTGACCATAACACTTTCACCCAGTTGTCCTCTGAATCATTCAGATGTTCATTGGCAAACTTCAGACGGGCATGTATATGTGCTTTCTTGAGCAGGGGGACCTTGCGGACGCTGCAGGATTTCAGTCCTTCACGGCGTAGTGTGTTACCAATTGTTTTCTTGGTGACTATGGTCCCAGCTGCCTTAAGATCATTGACAATATCCTTCCGTGTAGTTCTGGGCTGATTCCTCGCCGTTCTCATGATCATTGCAACTCCACGAGGTGAGATCTTGCATGGAGCCCCAGGCCGAGAGAGATTGACAGTTCTTTTGTGTTTCTTCCATTTACGAATAATCGCACCAACTGTTGTCACCTTCTCACCAAGCTGCTTGGCGATGGTCTTGTAGCCCATTCCAGCCTTGTGTAGGTCTACGATCTTGTCCCTGACATCCTTGGAGAGCTCTTTGGTCTTGGCCATGGTGGAGAGTTTGGAATCTGATTGATTGATTGATTGCTTCTGTGGACAGGTGTCTTTTATACAGGTAACAAACTGAGATTAGGAGCACTCCCTCTAAGAGTGTGCTCCTAATCTCAGCTCATTACCTGTATGAAAAACACCTGGGAGCCAGAAATCTTTCTGATTGAGAGGGGGTCAAATACTTATTTCCCTCATTAAAATGCAAATCAATTTATAACATTTTTGACATGCGTTTTCCTGGATTTTGTTGTTGTTATTCTGTCTCTCACTGTTCAAATAAACCTACCATTAAAATTATAGACTGATCATTTCTTTGTCAGTGGGCAAACGTACAAAATCAGCAGGGGATCAAATACTTTTTTCCCTCACTGTACCAGTTGTAGGAGTGTAACATACAGTCTCCATCTCTGTCACACTGCTTCAGGAGGAGAGCTCCCAGCTTTCCCTACTTCTCTTACTGCCCTCTCAGGACCAGTGGAAAGAGCATTCTCCCTGGCTGTTTAGAAAACGTGTTAGTGCTGACACAAAGGGGGCGATTTGCTCACATGTTGTTATCGGTTTACAAGGTGCTGTTTGTTCAGCTAGCGATTGAGTTACATGGCAAACGGGGCCAGGCAGTAAGCGTTTTCAGGGGGAAATGCTAATCGCAGGCCCCTTCACCAAAAATATATATTTTTTTAGATCACCTGATCCCCCTCTTTGTCCCCCGCTTGAGGGTGTAGGACACCACACGGCTCTTCTCCTCCCCCTCTTGCCTGTGTGTTATGGTAGAGGTACGGGTGGGGCCATCTTTGTATGTTGCTAGCTGTTCTGTCTCTCATAAATATACTGTAAGATCACTTTTACAAATGAAATGCACAAAAATGCACAAACACTGGTATTAGCCAGTGTTGTGATCGAGACCGATTTTAAAGATCAAGACCGGAGCAAATCGAGTCCGAGTCAAGACCAAGACCGGAGAGAGACCGAGAAAGTGAGTCCAATGCAGGACCATGATTGTAATTTTGTCAAATCACCACCGCAGTAAGAGTTAAAAAAATATCCAGTATTTCTGTGTTCATACAGTACCAGTCAAAAGTTTAACGTTTGGACACAGCTACTCATTCAAGGGTTTTTCTTAATTTTTTTTACTATTTTCTACATTGTAGAATAATAGTGAAGACATCAAAACTATGAAATCACACATGGAATCATGTAGTAACCAAAAAATATATATACACTGCTCAAAAAAATAAAGGGAACACTTAAACAACACAATGTAACTCCAAGTCAATCACACTTCTGTGAAATCAAACTGTCCACTTAGGAAGCAACACTGATTGACAATAAATTTCACATGCTGTTGTGCAAATGGAATAGGCAATTAGCAAGACACCCCCAATAAAGGAGTGGTTCTGCAGGTGGTGACCACAGACCACTTCTCAGTTCCTATGCTTCCTGGCTG
This sequence comes from Salmo salar, assembly GCF_965601325.2. Classification (NCBI taxonomy): domain Eukaryota; kingdom Metazoa; phylum Chordata; class Actinopteri; order Salmoniformes; family Salmonidae; genus Salmo; species Salmo salar. Next base: position 24,246,616 of record NC_138318.1, on the reverse strand, counting down.
ATCTTTTGGTCACTTTTGAATGCTGGCGGTGCTTTCACTCTAGTGGTAGCATGAGACGGAGTCTACAACCCACACAAGTGGCTCAGGTAGTGCAGCTCATCCAGGATGGCACATCAATGCGAGCTGTGGCAAGAAGGTTTGCTGTGTCTGTCAGCGTAGTGTCCAGAGCATGGAGGCGCTACCAGGAGACAGGCCAGTACATCAGGAGACGTGGAGGAGGCCGTAGGAGAGCAACAACCCAGCAGCAGGACCGCTACCTCCGCCTTTGTGCAAGGAGGAGCAGGAGGAGCACTGCCAGAGCCCTGCAAAATGACCTCCAGCAGGCCACAAATGTGCATGTGTCTGCTCAAATGGTCAGAAACAGACTCCATGAGGGTGGTATGAGGGCCCGACGTCCACAGGTGGGGGTTGTGCTTACAGCCCAACACCGTGTAGGACGTTTGGCATTTGCCAGAGAACACCAAGATTGGCAAATTCGCCACTGGCGCCCTGTGCTCTTCACAGATGAAAGCAGGTTCACACTGAGCACATGTGACAGACGTGACAGAGTCTGGAGACGCCATGGCGAACGTTCTGCTGCCTGCAACATCCTCCAGCATAACCGGTTTGGCGGTGGGTCAGTCATGGTGTGGGGTGGCATTTCTTTGGGGGGCCGCACAGCCCTCCATGTGCTCGCCAGAGTTAGCCTGACTGCCATTAGGTACCGAGATGAGATCCTCAGACCCCTTGTGAGACCATATGCTGGTGCGGTTGGCCCTGGGTTCCTCCTAATGCAAGACAATGCTAGACCTCATGTGGCTGGAGTGTGTCAGCAGTTCCTGCAAGAGGAAGGCATTGATGCTATGGACTGGCCCGCCTTTTCCCCAGAACTGAATCCAATTGAGCACATCTGGGACATCCTGTCTCGCTCCATCCACCAACGCACGTTGCCCCACAGACTGTCCAGGAGTTGGCGGATGCTTTAGTCCAGGTCTGGGAGGAGATCCCTCAGGAGACCATCCGCCACCTCATCAGGAGCATGCCCAGGCGTTGTAGGGAGGTCATACAGGCACGTGGAGGCCACACACACTACTGAGCCTCATTTTGACTTGTTTTAAAGTTGGATCAGCCTGTAGTGTGGTTTTCCACTTTCATTTTGAGTGTGACTCCAAATTCAGACCTCCATGGGTTGATAAATTGGATTTCCATTGATTATTTTTGTGTGATTTTGTTGTCAGCACATTCACTATGTAAAGAAAAAAGTATTTAATAAGATTATTTCATTCATTCAGATCTAGGATGTGTTATTTTAGTGTTTCCTTTATTTTTTGGAGCAGTGTATATTTTATATTTGAGATTCTTCAATGTAGCCACCCTTTGCCTTGATGACAGCTTTGCACACTTCACCTGGGATGCTTTTCCAACAGTCTTGAAGGAGTTCCCACATATGCTGAGCACTTGTTGGCTGCTTTTCCTTCCCTCTGCTGTCTAACTCATCCCAAAACTCCTCAATTGGGTTGAGGTCAGGTGATTGTGGAGGCCATGTCATCTGATGCAGCACTCCATCACTCTCCTCCTTGGTCAAACAGCCCTTACACAGCCTGGAGGTGTGTTGGGTCATTGTCCTGTTGAAAAACAAATGATAGTCCCACTAAGTGCAAACCAGATGGGATGGCGTATCGCTGCAGAATGCTGTGGTAGCCATGCTGATTAAGTGTGCCTTCAATTCTAAATAAATCACAGACCGTGTCACTAGCAAAGCACCATCACACCTCCTCCTCCATGCTTCACGGTGGGAACCAAACATGCAGAAATCATCTGTTCACCTACTCTGCGTCTCACAAAGACACAGCGGTTGGAACCAAACATTTCAGATTTCCACCGGTCTAATGTCCATAGCTCGTGTTTCTTGGCCCAAGCAAGTCTCGTCTTCTTATTGGTGTCCTTTGCAGCAATTTGACCATGAAGGCCTGATTCACACAGTCTCCTCTGAACAGTTGATGTTGAGATGTGTCTGTTACTTGAACTCTGTCAAGCATTTATTTGGGCTGCAATTTCTGAGGCTGGTGACTAATGAACTTATCCTCTGCAGCAGAGGTAACTCTGGGTCTTCCTTTCCTGTGGCGGTCCTCATGAGAGCCAGTTTCATCAAAGCGCTTGATGGTTTTTGTGACTGCACTTGAAGAAATGTACAGAATTCTTGAAATTTTCCGGATTGACTGACCTTATCTTAAATTATTGATGGACTGTCGTTTCTCTTTGCTTATTTGAGCTGTTCTTGTCATAATATGGACTTGGTCTTTTACCCAATAGGGCCATCTTCTGTAAACCAAACCTACCTTGTCAGAACACAACTGATTGGCTCAAATGCATTAAGATGGAAAGAAATTCCACAAATGAACTTTTAACAAGGCACACCTGTTAATTAAAATGCATTCCAGGTGACTACATCATGAAGCTGGTTGAGAGAATGCCAAGAGTGTGCAAAGCTGTCATCAAGGCAAAAGGTGGCTACTTTGAAGAATCTCAAATACAAATATATTTTGATTTGTTTAACACTTTTTTTTGGTTACTACATGATTCCATATGTGTTATTTCGTAGTTTGTCTTCACCATTATTCTGCAATGTAGATAATTGTAGAAATATAGAAAAACCCTGGAATGAGTAGGTGTGTCCAAACTTTTGACTGGTACTGTATTTCAGAACAACATACTGTATGGATTCTTTTGACATTCAGAATACTGACAAAATGCATGCTGAGGGAAAAGAGAGCCACTCTACAAATTATTACTAACCCAAACAGTTTTTACAAAAACTCATGGAAACTTCTGCCTTCTTGAAGGCCAACAGGTCACTGCGCAATAGCGAGCAGTAGTTTTCCCACGGTCTAGCTAGCTGGCTATTGTTATCGGCTAGTTTGCAGCGGCTGCAGAAGGTGTTATCAAAGAGAATGTTGTTGCTAATTTGTTAGCTTCTCCCTTTACAATAATAACTTTAAACAGGAAGTTAAGTTTGAAATGACCATCATCTGATGAGTGGAACTGTGTTTTATATTGCAGCGTGCTGGCTGTTGTAAGCAATCTTTTTGAAAATAACTTAAGTGTGTGAAACATTGTTGCATTTAAAGTGGAACTGACAGCATTTTAGCAATATGAAATCTTATTAAAATATATTCATATACACCCCTAGGAACAATATGACACTTTTAAAACATTTTCTGACAAGCAACCACTTATATATGGTCATTTTCATGTTTTGATAAATTCTTAGAAATTATGGGAATTATGTATACTAATGCAGTTGTGAAAATTCTATAGCCACGGCCCTGCCATTTTTCACATTGAACTGGACTGTGTGTTTACAGGCAGTTGCTACAGTGCGACTTTACATCATTAGAACGCATTCGTCAAATGCCACAAAATACACCTGAATGGATTTCTGCAAATATGTAAACATCACGGGACTCTTCTTACATTTGGGAACTTTACAGTCTTATTGATCAAACAACCATGAAAAGGTAGGCTCTCTCTCCCTCAGTTATGCACCTCAACAATAACATGATCAACATCTAAGCAAGATGAGCTCAAGTCTAACGAAGGAACAATAGATAAAACCTCTCAAACTTTTTCAGAGTGTTGGCCGTCAAACTTGCACTGATAAACAATGGGGAATTGTAACCTCCTCGTCCTTCTGCAGCTTGCCTGCCAATGCATGTTTGTCCCAACCAAGCACCCAAGCTTAAGTTGGCTGGCTAGCTTGCTAGCTAGTTGGCTGGCTAGTTAGCTAGCTACTTCCAGACACAAATGAGAGAACACCTCACTCTGACCATTTTACACGCTGCATCAGAGCTGGTTAGGCTGTTTAAATGTTATCTAGAGCGTTCTTGACTAACTATTACTTTTTTTTGCCTACGTTTACTGACACCGGTCATATTCAGCAGGTGTTGCGCATTCGTAAATTCATCAGTTGTTCTGCACTCTGGCATACTCAGACAAGAGTGCTCTGAAATCGGAGAAGATAGCCAGAGTGATTTTGCGAACGCAAGCGATATGCTAACTGGATAACAGTTGTTGAAGTTCTTGCTAGCTAACCAAATGAGCTGTGTATAGCTACCGAAAAACTATGAGGGGAAAAAGTCCATCACTTATCCACTCCTTCAATGACATGACATCCTCCTAGCAGCTATCTAGCTAGCTATCTAGCTAACGTTATGCTCCATCTTTTTAGCTTGCTACGTAAATAGATATGCTAGCCTATTAGCTATGTTATGACATACATGTAATCATTGCCCTTGCTAGTTTCATTGTATTGACATTCCCAGCCTTAGTTACATTTGTGTGTTTTTGTCCAGAATATTGAGTAATTTATTAAGTCATTGAAACTGAAACAGTGCATCCCGAATGGATGCAGCAAACAACGTATCAGGCCAGCTGTGATTTATAACCTGAATTGCCAGGGTTAGAGCTTCCAAGTCTGTTCTATTCATTCTTATTTCTATGAGCTCATCTTTCCCACCTCTCTCTCTTTATCTTCATGGTGTCGTAACTCTCTCTCTCTCTATTTAATGGGTGACTCAGAGGTCACATCCAAACCTCTCTGATCAAGGTGTGATGTAATGTAACCTAAGACAAACACCCTCCATCAAACAGATTCAAGTCGTGGATCAAGGGACTAGTCCTTTGATGCTGCCAGTTGTGCAGTCGCCATACTGTGCTTGTGTGATTTGTAATACATCGCTACCGTACAAAGTCAAATGACACCTGTTTTTTTGGGGGGGTTTTTGCCACGTGATTTTTTGCTTTCTATGTTTTGAGTGCAATACTTCAGTTTCGGTAACCATGTCGATATGACTATCTTCCATCCTGTCCCTGGTCTGTAGTGTAGTAGGTAATCCTGAACCAGCTGTTGGAGGTATCAGTGTGCTGCTAAACCCCAGTGTTAGGCTGCCACTACAGGGCCTTAAATCAGAGCCTCCTACTCCTCCCTTCCTCCCTTCCCCCTGGGTCTCTTCTCTCTGGGCTCCTGTGGCTCCACTACTGGGCCTTACTGTGTGAATTCCTGAATGAACTCTGGCACACACACACACACAGGTGGGCCCAGGACCGGATTAAGAAATCATAGGCCCCGGGGCTTTGCTTCTTTTATAGCTTTCTACTAGATGTTGGAACATTGCTGCAGGGACTTGCTTCCATTCAGTCACAAGAGCATGTTGGGCGATTAGACCTGGCTCGTGGTCTGCGTTCCAATTCATCCCAAAGGTGTTCGTTGGGGTTGAGGTCAGGGCTCTGTGCAGGCCAGTCAAGTTCTTCCACACTGATCTCGACAAACCTTTTCTGTATGAATCTCACTTTGTGCATGGGGGCATTGGCATTCTGAAACAGGAAAGGGCCTTCCCCAACTGTTGTCACAAAGTTGGAAGCACAGAATGGTCTAGAATGTCATTGTATGCTGTAGCGTTAAGATTTCCCGTCACTGAAACTAAGGGGCCTACACCGAACCATCAGTTACCCCAACAGTCCCAGACCATGACCCATATACACTACCATTCAAAAGTTTGGGGTCACTTAAAAATGTCCTTGTTTTTGAAAGAAAAGCACATTTTTTTGGTTCATTAAAATAACATCAAATTGATCAGAAAAACAGTGTAGACATTGTTAATGTTGTAAATGACTATTGTATCTGGCTATGGAATATCTACATAGGCGTACAGAGGCCCCTTATCAGCAACCATCACTCCTATGTTCCAATGGCACGTTATGTTAACTAATCCAAGTGTATCATTTTTAAAGACTAATTGATCATTAGAAAACCCTTGAGACTGGTCTCGTCAGTCTTTTGCAATTATGTTACCACAGCTGAAAACTGTTTTCCTGATTAAATAAGCAATAAAACTGTCCTTCTTTAGACTAGTTGAGTATCTGGAGCATCAGCATTTTGTGGGTTTGATTACAGGCTCAAATTGGCCAGAAACAAAGATCTTTCTTCTGAAAGTCGTCAGTCTGTTCTTGTTCTGAGAAATGAAGGCAATTCCAAACTGAAGATCTCATACAACACTGTATACTACTCCCTTCACAGAACAGCGGAAACTTGCTCTAACCAGAATATAAAGAGGAGTGGGAGGCCCCGGTGCACAACTGAGCAAGAGGACAAGTACATTAGAGTGTCTAGTTTGAGAAACAGACGCCTCACAAGTCCTCAACTGGCAGTTTCATGAAATAGTACCCGCAAAACACCAGTCTCAACGTCAACAGTGAAGAGGCGACTCCGGGATGCTGGCTTTCTAGGCAGAGTTCCTCTTTCCAGTGTTTTTTTTGCCCCTCTTAATCTTTTATTTTTATTGGCCAGTCTGAGATATGGCTTTTTTTTTTGCAACTCTGCCTAGAATGCCAACATCCTGGAGTCGCCTCTTCACTGTTAGCTAACACAACGTGCCATTGGAACACAGGAGTGTGATGGTTGCTGATAAGGGGCCTCTGTACGCTGTCGTGTCTTTGGAATCATTAAAACTGAAGACCTATTTATCAAATAACTCTCTGTAATTATTATTACGCTATTAAACTGGTTAATCATGTAACTGTAATTAACTAGGAAGTCGGGGCACCAAGGAAAATATTCAGATTACACAGTTATAATTTTCCTAATATAACTTTCAGATATTTTAATATCTGATCAATTAGTCTGCGAATTAATTAATTATTATTTACCTCACGTTAGTCTCATTCCAAATGTCGTAAATTGTTGGTTATCTGCACGAACCCAGTCTTCACTATGAGTCATCCATACATCAATTGTCTTAAAATCATTTATTTACTAACTAAGTATTTCACAGAAATGCATAACACAAACCACGTAGATATAGTTACAAAGAAATGATAGCGGAATGTGCCCTAGTGGGCTAAACCGGTATGGCGGCTTGTTCGATAAAAGGGGAGTGAGGGTCAGCTGAGAAGGCACTACAGAGTTGATAATTATAACAATTGAAATGCTATTCCTTTGCACATGAACGCTCACTCATTCAGGAAGAATTGCAATCAATATATATATATTTACGCTCAGTGTGTCGTCGGGATCTCTGTTGAAAAGTTTGTTTCTGTTGGAGAGTTTGTCCGCTCTCTCTCTCTCCGTCGTGGTTAGAATGGCTAATTCAGAGTAACATTCATTCATGTCGTTATAGAATAGCTGTTTCGGCTGTTGTCGGTCTTCGCGTCAATGATACCGAATTCCTAGCTGCAGACTAGTAATTAATATCAAAGACTTGTTCTTTATTCTGTCGGTATCGATAGTCTAAGAGTTTAACCACATGGTATGGTTAAAAGTTCAGCAAGAGAAATGCATGGTCTGTAACCTTTAGCCATCTCGTAATTCAGGTAAGCTGGGTCTCCTCTCAAACCTTGGCCCTCTCATTATTGAGGTAAGCTGGTCTGGTGATAGAAAACCTAGGTGGGGGTTTTATTCGGAACATCGAAAAGGCTGTCTCATGACGCCAGGTCCTGTCTGTGTCCCTGGGGGTGTGCCAAGGACTTAGTGAAACTTTAAACAGAAATACAATTCTCTCACATGAACCTCTCTTGGGCAGGTGGGACGCTAGCGTCCCACACACGGTTCACACTATTCAACAGCCAGTGAAAAATCAGTGCCAAATTCAAAACCACAAAATGTCATAATTCAAAGTTCTCAAACAAAGGACTATTTTACACCATTTTAAAGGTACATGTCTCCTTAGTGTAACCACATTGTCCGATTTCAAAAAGGCTTTATGGCGAAAGCATAAAGTTAGATTATGTTAGGACAGTTCCAACACAAGAAAAAGCACACAGCCATTTTCCTAGCAAGGACAGGCGTCACGAAAACCAGCTAAAATTATGAACTAACCTTTGACGATCTTCATCAGATGACACTCCTAGGACATCATGTTACGCAATACATGCATTTTTGGTTCGTTAAAGTTCATATTTATATCCATAAACCCCATTTTACATTGGCGCGTGATGTTCAGAAAATATTTTGCCTCCAATACTCCCGGTGAATCAGCACAAAAATTTACAAAAATACTCACCATAAACGTTGATAAAATATTAAACTGTTATTCAAAGAATTATAGATGAACATCTCCTTTATGCAAAAGTTGTGACAGATTTCAAAAAAGCTTCAAAAGGAAAGCACACTTTGCAATAATCTGAGTACTGCGCTCAGAAAAATACACTAGGCAATACAGATACCCGCCATTTTGGAGTCATCTAAAATCATAAATAGCATTAGAAATATTCACTTACCTTTGATGATCTTCATCAGAAGGCACTTCCAGGAATCCCAGGTCCACAATAAATGTTGCTTTGTTCGATAAAGTCCATAATTTATGTCCAAATAGCTCCTTGTTGTTAGCGCGTTCAGTTAGCTACTCCAAATGTAGGAAGCGCGTGGAAAATGTCACGACGAAAAGTAAAGAAAGTTATATTTACGTTCGTTCAAACATGTCAAACGTTGTATAGCATCAATCTTTAGGGCCTTTATCACTTAGAACTTCAATAATATTCCAACCGGACGATTGCAATGTCTTGAAAAACGTTTTGGAACACAGCTAAATCTCACATGAATGCGCGCCAATGAACGCCAGTACCTTCCTGAGTCAACAACTTCCAACTCTGTTCGCTCTCTGTTCATCATAGAAGCCTCAAACAACTTTCTAAAGACTGTTGTCATCTAGTGGAAGCCTTAGGAAGTGCAAAATGAACCCTAAGTCAATGTGTGTTCGATAGGCAATGACTTGAAAGGACTACAAGCACCAGAATTCTCACTTCCTGGTTAGATTTTTCTCAGGTTTTTGCCTGCCATATGAGTTCTGTTATACTCACAGACATCATTCAAACAGTTTTAGAAACTTCAGAGTGTTTTCTATCCAAATCTACTCATAATATGCATATTCTAGTTCCTGGGCCTGAGTAGTAGGCCGTTTAATTTGGGTACGTCTTTCATCCGGCCGTGAAAATACTGCCCCCTACCCTAGAGACGTTAACATCATTACATAGCATCCCATCATATCACAAATAGCTTCATCCTTATTCATTCATTTTATACAACCATTAGATGTAAGTCTCATACCTGAGACTCTTCTATAAACATGGTTATGGTAATGTGGCGGTATTGTCTCTCATGAGTTTCACAAAATTGTACCAAACGGACCAGTTCGTAGCTGGATTCTTCACCGATCTTTTATACCTTCTCCAGAACATAAATGTCGTTCGGTTCTCCAGTTCTGTGAGGTGGAAGAAATTCCTTTGTCCTCTCTATGAAAACTCACTCTCTCTCTATACTGTGGCCATGAGGAGAGGATCTCCTCATAGGAATTTACGACCTCTTCTGACAGAGCCTGGTGTCAGGACTATAGAGGTAGGGGGATGGTGCATAGAAAAGGGCTGGTGCAGAGGGGAGGGGGGGGGGGGGGGGGTATAGTGCTCGATGTACCCAAAGAGGGCAACGTCATGACAACGCCTATGTAGATTTTCCATTAACAATCTGCCGTTTCCAGCTACAATAGTAATTTACAACATTAACAATGTCTACACTGTATTTCTGATCAATTTGATGTTATTTTAATGGACAAAAAAAATTGCTTTTCTTTCAAAAACATTAAGTGACCACAAACCTTTGAACGGTAGTGTGTGTATGTATGTATAGTTGAAGTTGTAAGTTTACATACACCTTAGTCAAATACATTTAAACTCAGTTTTTCACAATTCCTGACATTTAATCCTAGTAAAGATTTCCTGTCTTAGGTCAGTTAGGATCACCACTTTATTTTAAGAAAGTGAAATGTCAGAATAATAGTAGAGAGAGTGCTTTATTTCAGCTTTTATTTCTTTCATCACATTCCCAGTGGGTCAGAAGTTCACGTACACTCAATTAGTATTTGTATTTTGCCACAACTTTAGCAGTATGCTTGGGTTCATTGTCCATTTGGAAGACCCATTTGCGACCAAGCTTTAACTTCCTGACTGATGTCTTGAGCTGTTGCTTCAATATATCCACATAATTTTCCGTCTTCATGATGCCATCTATTTTGTGAAGTGCACCAGTCCCTCCTGCAGCAAAGCACCCCCACAACATGATGCTGCCACCCCCGTGCTTCACGGTTAGGATGGTGTTCTTCGGCTTGCAAGCCTCTCCATTTTTCCACCAAACATAATGATGGTCATTATGGCCAAACAGTTCTATTTTTGTTTCATCAGACCAGAGGACATTTCTCCAAAAAGTAAGATCTTTGTCCCCATGTGCAGTTGCAAACCGTAGTCTGGCTTTTTTATGGTGGTTTTGGAGCAGTGGCTTTTTCCTTGTTGAGCAGCCTTTCAGGTTATGTCGATATAGGACTCGTTTTACTGTGGATATAGATACTTTTGTACCTGTTTCTTCCAGCATCTTCACAAGGTCCTTTGCTGTTGTTCTGGGATTGATTTGCACTTTTCGCATTAAAGTATGTTCATCTCTAGGAGACAGAACACGTCTCCTTCCTGAGCGGTATAACGGCTACGTGGTCCCATGGTGTTTATACTTGCGTACAATTGTTTGTACAGATAAAAAAAAATCTGAGGTCTTGGCTGATTCTTTTGATTTTCCCATGATGTCAAGCAAAGAGGCACTGAGTTTGAAATACATCCACAGGTACACCTTCAATTGACTCAAATGATGTCAATTAGCCTATCAGAAGCTTCTAAAGCCATGACATCATTTTCTGGATTTTTCCAAGCTGTTTAAAGGCAAAGTCAACTTAGTGTATGTAAACTTCTGACCCACTGGAATTGTGATACAGTGAATTATAAGTGAAATAACCTGTCTGTAAACAATTGTTGGAAAAATTACTTGTGTCATGCACAAAGTAGATGTCCTAACCGACTTGCCAAAACTATAGTTTGTTAGCAAGAAATTTGTGGAGTGGTTGAAAAACGAGTTTTAATGACTCCAACCTAAGTTTATGTAAACTTCTGAATTAAACTGTATATATACATACATACATACACTACATACATACATACGTACGTACGTACGTACGTACGTACGTACGTACATACATACATATAAATATATTTTTTAAAGTGTATATTTTTTTTATATTGGTTCTACAGACAGATTAGTCTTCTCTTTTCAGCGGTAGGCATTTGCTTTCCAAACTGTAACTTTTTCCCATGATTGTATTTAGAAATTTGCAAAAGGCAAACAGACAGCCGCAGCATAACATTGAAATATAATCCATCGATGGCAGTTCCTGTCTGGCAGCCATTGCTAGTGTACCCATGAGTTTAACAGTCAAATTGCCAGTGTAAGAGGTTCCAAAACCCTTCTATGGATTGTATGTCTATTGCCACAATGCAAAAAACGGTATATTTGGCTCACATGCTGCCCAAATTGCGGCCTTCCCGACTGTAGGCAACCGGTAACTGCCAAAATAAAGGAAACACTTGAGTAAATGAGGGATACAAAGTTTATGTTATGGTGTGTGGGATGCATTTTCCTGGAATGGTTTAGGTCTACTTGTAGAATCTGTGCCAAGGCGCATTGAAGCTGTTCTGGCAGTCATTTTTTGAAAATATTGATCCTCTGTGGCTAAATTACGCTCTCTGGTTTGTTTTGAACATTGAGAGGGGCTCCTGTGGTTGGGCTTTGGCCTTGTCCCTGACTCACAATTGACCAGTCACATTTATTTATTATGCAGTTAATTTTGTATTTTTTTTTATTAATCAGTTACGCACGAGGCCCCCTACCTCCTCTCCTCCCCCCATCTGACGATTACCAGAGCGGCAGCAGCAGGCTCTGATGGATGTCTGGGTGTATGATACAGAGGGGGATCAGTTGACAGACGGACAATGACTAGCAGATGCAGGGGCAGATTGGCTGCAACCAGTAGATCTGGTGACAACATTTTATGTGTGTGTGGGACATGTGATTGAAGATGGGTTGCACAACAGCCTAAGAACCTCTGTGAGGGCATGGAAAGTTGGAGGACATGTTAAGAAACTAGTTTCATTGTAATGTCCAGTAGTGATGGATGTAATTTTCCTCCTTTCAGAGTGTGGCCTTGCTTTCTACCGCACATCCATTCTGAAGGTGATGGATTTCACATTGTATGACGATGTGTAGCCATAGACTGTTCACTCTGCCACCATCCGGCAAACAGTACCGGATCATCGGCTCTCGGACCAACCGGCTCTGAGACTGATTCTACCCCCAAGTCATAAGACTGCTAAATATCCAGGCTGCTAAATAGTCAATTAATTGTATAAAATGAATAATTAAAATACTGAGCTATATTTTATGCAAAAAAAAAAAAACTATTGTTTTATACTACTACAATTGCCCGGAGTTAGAAAGTTTGTTTAACAAATAAGCATTTTTTTCTCTCAAAAAGGTAGGGGTCAAAATTATTGACACCCCTAAAGATTCTTAGAAATAAAGTAGTCAAAAGTTTAGTATTTGGTCTCATATTCCTAGCAGGTAATGATTACATCAAGCTTGTGACTCTACAAACTTAATGGATGCATTTGCAGTCTGTTTTGATTGTGTTTCAGATTATTTTGTGCCCAATAGAAATGAATTGTAAATAATGTATTGTGTCATTTTGGAGTCACTTTTATTATAAATAAGAATACAATGTTTCTAAACACTTCTACATTAATGTGGATGCTAGCATGATTATGGATAATCCTGAATGAATCGTGAATAATGATAGAGAAGTTAAGTGTGCCCCTAATCTCAGCTCGTTAGCTGTATAAAAGACACCTGGGAGCCAGAAATCTTTCTGATTGAGAGGGGGTCAAATACTTATTTCCCTCATTAAAATGCAAATCAATTTATAACATTTTTGACATGCGTTTTTCTGGATTTTTTGGTTGTTATTCTGTCTCTCACTTTTCAAATAATCCTACCATTAAAATTATAGACTGATCATTTCTTGTCAGTGGGCAAACGTACAAAATCAGCAGGGGACCAAATACTTTTTTCCCTCACTGTACATTTATAGTGATTCCAAAATTCACAATACATTATTTACCATTCATTTCTATTGGGCACAAAATAATTTGAAAAGCATCCAAAACAAACTGCAAATGCATCCAACAAATTTGTAGAGTTACAAGCTTGATGTAGGCATTGTGTGCTAGGAATATGGGACCAAATACTAAACTTTTAACTTGATTTATAAGAATCTTTAAGGGTGTCAATTTTGAACACTACCTTTTGAGAAAAAATATATATTACTTGTTAAATCTCTTTGAGAAATTGTATCAGTATAAAATTGTACATAAAATATTGCTCAGTATTTGAATTATTTATTTTATACAGTTATTATTGCTCATCTTTATGAAGGGTGCCAATAATTTCTGTCCCCACTGTATAAAATAATGAGAGCCATTGCTACAATTTGTGCACTGGTAACATACTCCATATGGACACTTACTGTACATACTTTAGGGGTAACAAACGGGCTAGCCACTATTCCCCCTTTGCTCTCAATCACTTGTCATTTTTGGGCTTTGTCCTCATGTTATTTTTTCTGTGTCCATCTCAGTTTTGTACAGCCCTAGAAGTGTGAAAGGTTTGTCTGGATTAACTCCTCTGCTAATCTAAAACCCATGTGGAAGAGCTTTGAAGACTCCCTGACCCTGTCCAACAAAAACAGGCTCTGCCTCTGCACGTCTCCTCATCTATCTGCACGTCTCCTCATCTCTCTCTCTCTGCCTCTCTGCACGTCTCCATCTCTCTCTCTTTGCCTCTCAGCACGTCTCCTCATCTCTCTCTCTTTGCCTCTCTGCACGTCTCAGCTCTCTCTCTCTCTGCCTCTCTGCACGTCTCATCTCTCTGCCTCTCTGCACGTCTCATCTCTCTGCCTCTCTGCACGTCTCGTCATCTCTCTGCACGTCTCGTCATCTCTCTGCACGTCTCGTCATCTCTCTGCACATCTCGTCATCTCTCTGCCTCTCTGCACGTCTCATCTCTCTGCCTCTCTGCACGTCTCATCTCTGCCTCTCTGCACGTCTCGTCATCTCTCTGCACATCTCGTCATCTCTCTGCCTCTCTGCACGTCTCATCATCTCTCCCCACTTTCTCTCTCTCTGCACCTCTCCTCATCTCTCTCTCTCTCTCTGCCACTCAACCCCTTCATGGCCCCATGTCGGCAGATTTGCAGGAAGATATTTTGCCATAAACGGCTGCTTATATTGTGTGCCTAAATCCTTTCAGGATTGTGGCCTAATTAAAGTTGAGCACTGTACAGTACATAGCAGGTCACTTACCAAACAGCCATATGTCTCAGGTTTTTGTTATCGTGGCTGTGTTGAGTCTCATTGGTGATAGGAGGGATAACAGTAACATCCAATATGAACTGCCATATTCAGGGGATTATAGTCATGGCTCACTGAGAAAGATTTAATTATGTTGAGTGCACTGATGTCATTGATGTCAGATAGTCGTGGTAACCTCTTAAGCCAGTGGTCAGAGAGTGTGAGAAATGTAATGAAGAGTTTAATGAGGTGTTTGTGGCTGGCTGGGAGGGTTTGGGATGTTAGTTGTGGTAAGGAATAGATGACTGTTTTGGAAAGGGGATTTGTGTATGTTTAAGAGTTTTACGGATGGTCGCAGGGCTTGTGTATACGGCAGAGAATGGCTGGTTTGATTTAGGTGTGGAAGGATAGTTTGTACTGGGTAGAAGGATAGTTTAGGCTGGGTAGAAGGATAGTTTGGGCTGGGTAGAAGGATAGTTTAGCCGGGGTAGAAGGATAGTTTGGGCTGGGTAGAAGGATAGTTTGGGCTAGATAGAGGGATAGTTTAGGCTGGGTAGAGGGATAGTTTGGGCTGGGTAAAGGGATAGTTTGGACTGGGTAGAATGATAGTTTGGGCTGGGTAGAAGGATAGTTTAGGCTGGGTCGAAGGATAGTTTGGGCTGGGTAGAGGGATAGTTTAGGCTGGGTAGAGGGATAGTTTGGGCTGGGTAGAGGGATAGTTTGGGCTGGGTAGAGGGATAGTTTGGGCTGGTTAACGGTGTGGGGGCTAGCATACTGTAGCTTTAGCTGTTTGAGAGACACATGTTGTAATGGCTGCCATCACTCTTTCCAGCACGATGTGTCTCAGAGCTCTCTGAAGGCAGCCCTGGACGGGGTGGTGCAGGAGTGTGTGAGCTTCGTGGGAGTGGACATCAACATCTGCTCAGAGACCCTGATGAGGTAGGGCCGAATAGTTTCCCTCAGCAGTCACAACATGGCCTTCACACACGATCTGACCGCCAGCGCACTGTTTAGTCTGACGCCCCACTCTGTCTCCCACTCTGTCTCCCACTCTAGCCCGACTGGGACGGGCAGGCCTGACAGAGGGAATCATTTACATTTTAGTCATTTCGCAGACGCTCTTATCCAGAGTGACTTACAGGAGCGCTTATGGTTACGTGCCTTGCTCAAGGGCACATCGGCAGATTCTTCACATAGTCTGCTCGGGATTCGCACCAGCGACCTTTCGGTTACTGGCCCAATGCGCCTAACCGCTATGCTACCTGCCGCCCAATGCTTGGCTGACAGGCAGACTCACACTCCCAAAACACATTCACACACACACAGTCACTCCCTCACCCCCCTTGTCTGCCTCTGTAAAGGCTTGGAGAGAGTTACAGCATGTTTGTTTTACTCGGCGCTTGGCCTTAACCAACAAAACAACAAACTAGTGTTCAAGGTGTCATTACTACATTCCAAAATCTCCTAGTGACCCCCTTCTCTTTCTTTATACACACACACAGCACACCATTACACCTTTTTCTAAGGGAAAGCCTTTTATGAAATGAAGGTGCAGGGCCAGGCAGTAGGCAGTGATCAGGTCATCTGTTTACCTGGGTGTTAATGAGGTTTTTACAGGGGCCCCAGACAGGCCTGCCTAACGCTCCAGAGCCCCAGACACACTGGACGTGTTCAATATTACTAGCCCTTTATTTAGGAGGGATGACATACTGTGGTATGTTTACACTAGGTCTGTCCTGTCTGTCTGTCTGTCTGTCTGTGTCTCTGTCAGACAGACAGACACACAGACACACAGACAGACACACAGACACACAGACAGACAGACAGACAGACAGAGACACAGACAGACAGAGACACAGACAGACAGAGACACAGACAGACAGAGACACAGACAGACAGAGACACAGACAGACAGAGACACAGACAGACAGACAGAGACACAGACAGACAGACAGACAGACAGACAGACAGACAGACAGACAGACAGACAGACAGACAGACAGACAGACAGACAGAGACACAGACAGACAGACAGACAGACAGACAGACAGAGACACAGACAGACAGACAGACAGACAGAGACACACACAGACAGACAGACAGAGACACAGACAGACAGAGACACACACAGACAGACAGACAGAGACACAGACAGACAGACAGAGACACACACAGACAGACAGACAGACAGACAGACAGACAGAGACACAGACAGACAGACAGACAGACAGAGACACACACAGACAGACAGACAGAGACACAGACAGACAGAGACACAGACAGACAGACAGAGACACAGACAGACAGAGACACAGACAGACAGAGACACAGACACAGACAGAGACAGAGACACAGACAGACTGACTGACTGACTGACTGACTGACTGACTGACTGACTGACTGACTGTCTGTCTGTCTGTCTGGACTGCCAGTGCACTGGCAAACTGGAGGTCACCAGAGCAAAGCCCCTCAAAGCCTGTAGTCTGGAGAATGGAAAAGGTCACACACACAGAACATGTATGTCTTAGGGAAACTCTGGGAGATTTATTCCTAAACATTGCTGTGATTTCCAAGAAAAATAAGGTGTGGTTTTCCAGGTCACATGCTCCAATAGATGAGCAAATGGCCGAGCGAGGGTAACAACAACAACAGTCTCTTGATGATGTTCCCTGCTAGTAATACGATGCTGCCCTTCCTCCTTGTCCTTAATGGAGAGATGTGGAATTACCAACTATGGTGTTACTGTTGTTCTGTGGTTTTTACTGCAGTAACCTATGTGTGTCTGTGTGTCAGACACGTGGCAGGTCTGAATACAGGGCGTGCAAAGAGCATAGCAGAGTGGAGGGAGACGAACGGGCCCTTCATGAACAGAGATCAGCTGAGACTGGTGAAGGGCCTGGGCCCTAAGAGCTACCAGCAATGTGCCGGCTTCATCAGAATCAACCCTCAAAACCATCTCACCAACCACAGGTACACACAACCCACCAACCACAGGTACACACAACCCACCAACCACAGGTACACACAACCCACCAACCACAGGTACACACAACCCACCAACCACAGGTACACACAACCCACCAACCACAGGTACACACAACCCACCAACCACAGGTACAGCAGCATCAGACCTGCCAACCTGCACGCATTTTGCATACCATGCTCGCAATTTGAGGTCAAAGTACTCTGGTATTAAAAACAACCATAAAATATGCAACCATAGGCTTCTAGTTGGCACGTTGCGTTTTTTGACTCGACCGTCTGAAGTTGGAGCTGAGCCAATCAGAGGACTTGGGCGAGGACCTCAAATCTTTAGCTCTCCGCTCCAGCCCCCTCGCTCTCCGCTCCAGCTCCCTCGAGCTGGACGGCAGTTCACCACTTTGTCCGGAGACACCACTAATGTGTGAGGAATATGGAGAACTGTTTGCCAAATTCATTTTACCAAAATTGTATGTTTTAGTCAAGCACATAACCACTATCATTTCGTAGTTTGCTCCTTAGTTAAGGCATCATTATGACAAAGGTAGTTAGCTACAGTGTTTTGTCAGCTAAGCCAACGGTAGTAGGCGGGAGCGTGTTGACGAGCAAGGAAACGTGCAGTGTTGCGGTACTTAAGTGCCTGTCACTGCGTGGATGGAAACAGACATGACAGAGAGCTGTTCTGCTAAAACCCTCCTTCACAGAAATGTATATTGGACTGTTAAAGATTAGTAGGCCTGTGTTAATGAATCAGTTGTTGATCTGTCCTCTGATATTACTGTATGTCAACAGTAGGCAGCTAATGATGTCATAATAGTCAGTCCACCAATGACAAGGTATGTTGAAAGATTGGTAGCCTAGTAGTCAGACCTAACTTGTTCTGTCCATATATAAAAATGACATTTGATTTGTAGAGCGCTTTTGATTTACAGACAGAAATCACAAAGCTCTTATTAACAATATGAGCAACTATTGAAATATACACTAGCTAGTTCACAGGTTCACTGATTGACCCACTCAAGGGAAAAAGTGTATTAGTTACACCATGGACATAGACTGAGCGCTGACTGAAATGATTCTTATTTTTATTATGAGGATATTTCAATTCATGACTTTGAATTGACTAAATTGAAAATGGAATTGCACCCAATCTTGTTTGAGATGCTCTCCCATCCTCTACTCAGTGAGTGTGGTGTTGTGTTGGTAGTGATGCAGCAGGGGGTAACTCAGCCCAAGCAGCCCAGGAGAAGCCTGCAGCCAAGGGGAAGGGAAAGAGCAAAGCCTCAGCTGCTGTACCTACCCTGCCCAACCCTCTGGACCAGACCTGCATCCACCCAGAGTCCTATGCTGTGGCCAGGAGGTGAGAACTACTTACAACCACCACCCACCACCCCAAAGCATGTTCCAACTAACGTGAGCTTCAATTTTACCCCAGCTTGTAGGCTACTTCTGGGGGCATTGGGGGATGGTTGCTTATAGTTTTTTTTGGTTTTGATTTGGCCAGACATGGGAGCCAAACGTGTGTGTGTGTGTGTGTGTGTGTGTGTGTGTGTGTGTGTGTGTGTGTGTGTGTGTGTGTGTGTGTGTGTGTGTGTGTGTGTGTGTGTGTGTGTGTGTTTACTGCTTGTAGTCGTGTGTGAGGAGGATCTTGGTAGCATCTGGTCCTGTGGCGCTGTGCTGTGTGAGATGTGATTGTTAGCGCTGCTGGTGCTGATATCAAAAGCACATTGAGCATCTGCCCTGGGCTTTGCAGCTCTGTGGCTGGGTGGCTGTCTATCTGAATGGGGCTGGACCCTGCAGCTGCAGTCACTCAAATCTGTTTAGACTACATCAACCTGACACTTAGCATTGGCTCTTAGCATGTTGATGTGCCTTTCACTGCTAGCGTGAATGTATTTTTACATGTGGAAAAGAGAAAGAACTTCATCAGGCAGGACTCATTTTGCTCCAAATGGGGTGTACAGATAGGGTTGTCTCTCTGCCTCAGTGATCTATCATTAAAGGGGCCCATAGGGGTTAGAGGTTTAACAAAACCACTTACAACTAGGAGAGGGCAAATAATCACCCTGTCATATTCTCACAACCACCCCCCCTCTTCCCTGCTTTACTCCCTTTCTTTCTCCCTCATTCCCCCTCTCATACACCTTTCCCCCTCTGTTTGTTTTATTTTCTCTGTTGAGCCTCATTTCCTACTAAATTAGACAGAAGAGCCTCACTCTATCTATTATCACAAGTCTATATTGTTACCAAACGCTGCTGGTCCTAATGGAGGAGGTTCTGTTAGTGCTGCTGGTCCTAATGGAGGAGGTTCTGTTAGTGCTGCTGGTCCTAATGGAGGAGGTTCTGTTAGTGCTGCTGGTCCTAATGGAGGAGGTTCTGTTAGTGCTGCTGGTCCTAATGGAGGAGGTTCTCTTAATGCTGCTGGTCCTAATGGAGGAGGTCCTCTTAATGCTGCTGGTCCTAATGGAGGAGGTTTTCTTAGTGCTGCTGGTCCTAATGGAGGAGGTTCTCTTAATGCTGCTGGTCCTAATGGAGGAAGTCCTCTTAATGCTGCTGGTCCTAATGGAGGAGGTTCTCTTAATGCTGCTGGTCCTAATGGAGGAGGTTCTCTTAATGCTGCTGGTCCTAATGGAGGAGGTCCTCTTAATGCTGCTGGTCCTAATGGAGGAGGTCCTCTTAATGCTGCTGGTCCTAATGGAGGAGGTTCTCTTAATGCTGCTGGTCCTAATGGAGGAGGTTCTCTTAATGCTGCTGGTCCTAATAGAGGTCCTCTTAATGCTGCTGGTCCTAATGGAGGAGGTCCTCTTAATGCTGCTGGTCCTAATGGAGGAGGTCCTCTTAATGCTGCTGGTCCTAATGGAGGAGGTCCTCTTAATGCTGCTGGTCCTAATGGAGGAGGTCCTCTTAATGCTGCTGGTCCTAATGGAGGAGGTTCTCTTAATGCTGCTGGTCCTAATGGAGGAGGTTCTCTTAATGCTGCTGGTCCTAATGGAGGAGGTCCTCTTAATGCTGCTGGTCCTAATAGAGGAGGTCCTCTTAATGCTGCTGGACCTAATGGAGGAGGTCCTCTTAATGCTGCTGGTCCTAATGGAGGTTCTCTTAATGCTGCTAGTCCTAATGGAGGTTCTCTTAATGCTGCTGGTCCTAATGGAGGTTCTCTTAATGCTGCTGGTCCTAATGGAGGTCCTCTTAATGCTGCTGGTCCTAATGGAGGAAGTCCTCTTAATGCTGCTGGTCCTAATGGAGGAGGTCCTCTTAATGCTGCTGGTCCTAATGGAGGAGGTTCTCTTAATAATGCTGCTGGTCCTAATGGAGGAGGTTCTCTTAATAATGCTGCTGGTCCTAATGGAGGAGGTTCTCTTAATGCTGCTGGTCCTAATGGAGGAGGTTCTCTTAATGCTGCTGGTCCTAATGGAGGAGGTTCTCTTAATGCTGCTGGTCCTAATGGAGGAGGTCCTCTTAATGCTGCTGGTCCTAATGGAGGAGGTCCTCTTAATGCTGCTGGTCCTAATGGAGGAGGTTTTCTTAATGCTGCTGGTCCTAATAGAGGAGGTCCTCTTAATGCTGCTGGTCCTAATGGAGGAGGTTTTCTTAATGCTGCTGGTCCTAATGGAGGAGGTTCTCTTAATGCTGCTGGTCCTAATGGAGGAGGTCCTCTTAATGCTGCTGGTCCTAATGGAGGAGGTCCTCTTAATGCTGCTGGTCCTAATGGAGGAGGTCCTCTTAATGCTGCTGGTCCTAATGGAGGAGGTCCTCTTAATGCTGCTGGTCCTAATGGAGGAGGTTCTCTTAATGCTGCTGGTCCTAATGGAGGAAGTTCTCTTAATGCTGCTGGTCCTAATGGAGGAGGTTCTCTTAATGCTGCTGGTCCTAATGGAGGAGGTTCTCTTAATGCTGCTGGTCCTAATGGAGGGGTCCTCTTGCTGCTGGCCAATGGGGGGCCTCGCTGCGTCCTAATGGAGGAGCGCTGGTCCTTGGAGGCTTAATGCTGCTGGTCCTAATGGAGGAGGTCCTCTTAATGCTGCGGGTCCTAATGGAGGAGGTCCTCTTAATGCTGCTAGTCCTAATGGAGGTCCTCTTAATGCTGCTGGTCCTAATGGAGGAGGTTTTCTTAATGCTGCTGGTCCTAATGGAGGAAGCTGCGGCCTGGGGGCCTCTAATGCTGCTGCCGGGGGTCCTAGGCGCGGCCATGGAGGAAGTCCTCTTAATGCTGCTGGTCCTATTGGAAGAGGTTCTCTTAGTGCTGCTGGTCCTAATGGAGGAGGTTCTCTTAATGCTGCTGGTCTTAATGCTGCTGGTCTCTTATTGCCAATTGTCATTATACAGACAGAATGGGTTGACTAGACCATGCGTGACCACTAGCAAGCAATCTCTCTCTCTCTCTGTCTCTCTCTTCCCAGAAAAATCTGTGCAGCTGTTCAGTACTGGAAGAATTTAAGTCATGATTTTGGAAATGAGGGAATTTGGGTTATTCCTAATATAGTGTGGCACAGTATGTGGGTTAGCCAGCCCCAGAGCCCTGGTTGTGTCCAGAGCTGGAGGAATGGCTTGAGACTAATGAAGCGAACACGGCGTCTGTCTGAACGATGGCTTTATAATGACACTGACAAGCATGAGAGATTCCCAACAATCTGTAACCCATTTGGACACAGCTCACAGACACATCCCTCTTTTCCTCTCTGGCACCCTCCCCTCTTCCCCGATCTCTACCCCTCTCTCACACACATACTGGCAGTACAATTCAGAGGCCAGATAAGCAAATACTTGGAACCTCCTTTTAACAGTTCCTTATTGTTTGATGTTAGTGAAATCTTATCTGCTCAGCCGTTACTGTAAATGAAAACAGGTTTTAAGGTAAATCTCACAGTGACTTTGAGCGTTATATTAAAACGCTACGCTGTTCCTCCCTTTAACACATATCACAGATCCTGGTACAGTGTATGGGGGAGGACAGAGGCTTAAATCAATCCCACATTTGATCCTAGCAGGCGTGTGGCAGCCTTTATTGGGTTTTGGGGGCTGATACTGTTGCATTACAGCTGATGTGTGAGGCGTGGGCCAGCAGGCAGTCATGGAGGATCCTGTTGCTCTAATGTGATGAACCTGATACACTCAGCCACACCGCTGGGAACGACTAATACACACACAGATATAACCAAACTCACACACAGTCATCCATCCACAATGGCCTGCTGTCTGCATTGAATAGTGTGGATGCATAGAACTGGATTTTAGAGTAGACTATTTGCAGTACATAGTGTACTTAAGAGTTGCACTGAACATAATGAGACAATTACGGTGAATCATCTACCCCAGTAAAAGTCATGCGTGTAGTGTCAGTCATAGATGTTGAGTGTCAGATCTTCAGTCCACAAATCAAATCAAAGTTTATTTGTTACGTGCACAGGATACAGGGTGTAAACGGCACAATGTAATGCTCTCCTCAACAGTGCAGTACACTTTATCAATTGGGGCAGCAGGTAGCCTAGCAGTTCAGAGTGTTGGACCATTAACCGAAAGGTTGCTGGTTTGAATCCCCGAGCCGACTAGGTGACAAATCTTGCGATATGCCCTTGAGCAAGGCACTTAACCCTAATCGCGCCTGTTAGTCGCTCCGAATAAGAGCGTCTGCTAAATGACTAAAATGTAAATATTATCAAAAATATTCACCTACTGTTCAGTATGCGGTACAGAAGTGATGATTGAGAGCCCACTTGGCTGGCTGGCTGGCTGGCGGGCTGGCTGTGTAATAGACTGGGTCAACTCTCTTAACTCCTTCAAGGTGGATCTGGACAGGCTCTATGCTGAGGCCCACCCAGCCTCTCTCTGTGTGTAGCCCTGGGCCTCGTCCAGCGCTCTGGCCCCGTCACCACTGGTTCTCATTACCACCACCCAGAGGGAGAGGAGAGGTGGAGAGGGTACTCACTGGGCCTCGCCCAGCGCTCTGGCCCCGTCACCACTGGTTCTCATTACCACCACCCAGAGGGAGAGGAGAGGTGGAGAGGGTACTCACTGGGCCTCGCCCAGCGCTCTGGCCCCGTCACCACTGGTTCTCATTACCACCCCCCAGAGGGAGAGGAGAGGTGGAGAGGGTACTCACTGGGCCTCGCCCAGCGCTCTGGCCCCGTCACCACTGGTTCTCATTACCACCACCCAGAGGGAGAGGAGAGGTGGAGAGGGTACTCACTGGGCCTCGCCCAGCGCTCTGGCCCCGTCACCACTGGTTCTCATTACCACCACCCAGAGGGAGAGGAGAGGTGGAGAGGGTACTCACTGGGCCTCGCCCAGCGCTCTGGCCCCGTCACCACTGGTTCTCATTACCACCACCCAGAGGGAGAGGAGAGGTGGAGAGGGTACTCACTGGGCCTCGCCCAGCGCTCTGGCCCCGTCACCACTGGTTCTCATTACCACCACCCAGAGGGAGAGGAGAGGTGGAGAGGGTACTCACTGGGCCTCGAGCGAGAAGCAGAGGCCCATGGCTGAGCTCCCTCCCTGGTACCCCTTAAACACAAACACACCAGGCTGAAACCCGAGCCCTGCAGAACACCCCCGCCCAAACCAAAGACGCCACCCTACCGCCCACCCGCCACAACCACCACCAGGGCCTGCGCTGTGCCTGTTCATAAATCACCCCGTGTTCCCCCTACCCCCTCCAGGAGAGACACACTACCTCTGTGGCTCTGATGACCAGCACAGAAATCAGGGAGGAAGGGAGAGTGGGAGAGGGGTGTTTCTGAAGAAAGGCTTCTTATTTTACTGTTTTGTTTTGTCTGGTTTGTTGCCTGATCTAGATAGATGATAGCTGGGGGGCATTGGTTGAGTTCCATGATAGCTTTGTGTGTGTGTTTCTTTTTAGAATTTTTTGTGTGTGTGTGTGTGTGTGTGTGTGTGTGTGTGTGTGTGTGTGTGTGTGTGTGTGTGTGTGTGTGTGTGTGTGTGTGTGTGTGTGTGTGTGTGTGTGTGTGTGTGTGTGTGTGTGTGTGTGTGTGTGTGTGTGTGTGTGTGTGTGTGTGTGTATTTGTATTTGTATGCTTTGGTTCAGTATGTTGTGCTTTACTTGACCATAGTGTGTATTGATCGGGCTACACAGAGCCCACATGCACACTCCGTGTTGTGTGGCTAGAGAGGTAAAGTGATCTGGAGTGATGTGAGCTGCCTGCCTGCCACGTGACTCTAACTGAGCCAGGCTGGAAGTCATCAGCCAGCCAGGAGAGCCAACATGGAGACCCAGCAAGTCTGTTACTATGTGCTCCGTGTGTACTTTTCACTATTTTTCAGAACCTCATAATTCACTCAGGGGACTTTTCTATTTTTCTTTTTTATGCTTTACCTTGGTGAGCTGAGCAGGATGCTTACTAACTGACTGACTGACTGACTGACTGACTGACTGACTGACTGTAAACTCTATTTATTAGGGAGTGTTTCTCCTATGTGGTCATTCTATCCCTGTGTCTGGCCTTCTCAGTGCCAGAGGATCCTACCAGGTCTGTGGGTTAGTTCTTAAGGACACTGGAGGGTCTGGATAGATAGAGGCCACAGTTCAAGGGCACCATTCATCTCAGTCCAGAGACAAGCTCGGGGTCAGAGGTCGAACGGCAAGGGGTGAGCGTGGCTGGACAGAGACCCCTACAGCTGCACTGTACAGTTTGTACACAGCCTGTGTAGAGTTACATCTCCACAGCCAACTGCACTTGTCAACGAGACGTGTGTGTGTGCATGTCTGTGTATTAATAAGAGTAGGTTCTGTGTGTGTACATTATGAATGTGTCTTTCCAGCAGCAGTCGTCCTCTGGGGCAGCTACAGGAAGTGGGTGTGGCCTGGACCCACCTGCTCTGTCAGTCACAGGGAGGACAGCTGCTGCTGAGTAGCTGGCGTCAGGATTCCACGACAACAGACGGACATCCATCACCGACGATAGCTGCCTAGCGGGTCCTCCTGCCCTCAGCTGTGGCCTGGATTCCTACTGCCCCCCCCCTCCACAACCCCCTATAGACCTTTCAGACCCCCTGCAATCCTACAGGCACCTCTGGCCAGTCTGACCCCATCCCTTGGGCCTACACCCCTAGGTTCTAGATACCAGCTTCTTTCTAAGAGTGTACTGTCTGTTGGCTGTCTGCTCTGTACAAGTGCACACTTTGAGGGATTACAATTCAGATCTAGATTCAGAGTTCTGGATTTGCACCTGTTAGTAGTTTCTTGACACATATTTTAGTCATTCTGATTGTGTCTAGGATGGTTCCTATCATGTTATGTGATGGTCAGTTTGAATGGATGCTCATTCATGGAGTGATGAGATATTATTCAGAAAGTGGGATGGGCCTGCCTGCTGGCGGCTGAGTGCTCCAGTCCAGGTTGAGCAGGGGCGGGCTTCCAGGTCTCGGTGGCGATGGTGTTTACCAGCCTGCGTAGACAGAGGTGATTTATGGAGAGGTGAGGGGTGACGTCCCCGCAGTGTGCACTTATGAACAGAGAGAGCATGAGCTGGGACTCTGAAACCAGAGATTTAGGGCATAATTATTCTCACACCTCAATCCCCCTCTCTCCCTCTCCTCCTCCCATTCACCCTGAGGCCTCTCAATTGGTCTGCCAGGGGGCCAGGCACACGTGCTGCGGCCCACCATGGAGCGCAGTTAAAAAGTCATTCATTAAGACTGCTTACCCCACCTGTGTGTGAACTGGCCTGCAGGGACAGAGAGCGAGCAGGAGAGAGGATGGATGGATGGAGATGGGTTAGGAGCAGGGGGGGCTGCCTGTCTCCCTCCGTAACTCCGGCTCCTCAGGCAGGCTGGCAGGCTTCTCACAACAGCAGGCAGGCTTCTCACAACAGCAGGCAGGCAGGCTTCTCACATCAGCAGGCAGGCAGACTTCTCACATCAGCAGGCTTCTTACATCAGCAGGCTGGCAGGCTTCTTACATCACCAGGCTGGCAGGCTTCTCACATCAGCAGGCTGGCAGGCAGGCATCTCACATCGGCAGGCAGGCAGGCATCTCACATCGGCAGGCAGGCAGGCTTCTCATATCAGCAGGCAGGCAGGCTTCTCATATCAGCATGCAGGCAAGCTTCTCACACCAGCAGGCAGGCAGGCAGGCTTCTCACACCAGCAGGCAGGCAGGCAGGCTTCTCACACCAGCAGGCAGCCAGGCTTCTCACACCAGCAGGCAGCCAGGCTTCTCACACCAGCAGGCAGGCAACAGGCTGGCCACACCAGCAGGCAGGCAGGATGGCCACATCGGCTGGCTGGCTACACTGGCAGGCTGGCAACACCAGCAGGCTGGCCACACCGGAAGGCTGGCCACACCGGAAGGCTGGCCACACCGGCAGGCAGGCAGGCTTCTCACACCAGCAGGTTGGCAGGGAGGCTTCTCACACCAGCAGGGAGGCTTCTCACACCAGCAGGCAGGCAGGCGGGCTTCTCACACCAGCAGGCTGGCTTCTCACACCGGCAGGCTGGCAGGCAGGCTTCTCACACCAGCAGGCTGGCAGGCAGGCTTCTCACACCAGCAGGCTGGCAGGCAGGCTTCTTACAGCAGCAGGCTGGCAGGCAGGCTTCTTACAGCAGCAGGCAGGCTTCTCATACCAGCAGGCTGGCAGGCAGGCTTCTTACAACAGCAGGCTGGCAGGCAGGCTTCTTACAGCAGCAGGCAGGCTTCTCACACCAGCAGGCTGGCAGGCAGGCTTCTCATACCAGCAGGCTGGCAGGCAGGCTTCTTACAGCAGCAGGCTGGCAGGCAGGCTTCTTACAGCAGCAGGCAGGCTTCTCATACCAGCAGGCTGGCAGGCAGGCTTCTCATACCAGCAGGCTGGCAGGCAGGCTTCTTACAGCAGCAGGCTGGCAGGCAGGCTTCTTACAGCAGCAGGCAGGCTTCTCATACCAGCAGGCTGGCAGGCAGGCTTCTTACAACAGCAGGCTGGCAGGCAGGCTTCTTACAGCAGCAGGCAGGCTTCTCACACCAGCAGGCTGGCAGGCAGGCTTCTCATACCAGCAGGCTGGCAGGCAGGCTTCTTACAGCAGCAGGCTGGCAGGCAGGCTTCTTACAGCAGCAGGCAGGCTTCTCATACCAGCAGGCTGGCAGGCAGGCTTCTTACAGCAGCAGGCAGGCTTCTCATACCAGCAGGCTGGCAGGCAGGCTTCTCTACAGCAGGCGGCAGGCAGGCTTCTCATACCAGCAGGCTGGCAGGACACCAGATCATTACTTAGGGCTTTTTTGTTTCTCTGTCTGTGTTTGTTCGTAGTTAAATGCACCAGTCCATGTATTGTATTGTATTGTGTTGTGTCCCTGATAAGCGACTTTGGGTCCTTAAGACGCGAAATATAAATCCCATGTTATTATATATATACATTATGATGATGCTGTGTCTGACTCCCCTGTCTCTCCTCTCCCTAGTTTCCTGTCCCTGGTAGGGGGTAGTGTGGACCAGATGGGCCGGCCAGAGCTCAGACAGTGTGTGGAGGCCAGTGTGAAATGTCAAGGTCTAGAGGCCCTGGCTGGAACTCTCAACACCACCCCAGACACACTGCAGCTCATCATAGACGGACTCACCCAGCCTCCTGGCTTTGACATCCGCCAAGGTAAAACCTCACCTCTGTCCCAGACCTACTGTCACTATAGTCCTATTACACAAGTCTGGTGTCAGAGCCTTGTCCTGGGCCGTATCTAAAGCCATTCACCCTTTACTGGACCCCTCTCCTGAGGACCATTACTACATCTCACCCATATCAACGGGCCTGTTATGAATGTTATCCTACTCCAGCCCAGCCCAAGCACTGACCCAACCTGTCATTTAATAAGACTGGGCCTCTCCGTCTCTCTCTCTCTCTCTCTCTCTCTCTCTCTCTCTCTCTCTCTCTCTCTCTCTCTCTCTCTCTCTGTCTCTCTCTCTCTGTCTCTCTCTCTGTCTCTCTCTGTCTCTGTCTCTCTCTCTCTCTCTCTCTCTCTCTCTCTCTGTCTCTCTCTGTCTCTCTCTCTCTGTCTCTCTCTGTCTCTCTCTCTCTCTCTCTCTCTCTCTCTCTCTCTCTCTCTCGCTCTGTGGTTCTTGGTCAGCTGGTTAAATTGGTCAGCTGGTTCCTATTGTAGAACAGTTAGAAAGTGATCCAGTCATCTCAAAAAGCATGCCTCCTCCTCGTCATGAAACGTGATATGCTGTTATCACCCGTCCCTGCAGGAAAACAGTGTTGTGCTTCTCTCACCTAGTGGTTGTAGCAGAGGCCGTGTTGTGGTTTTATAGATGATCTTAGTTTTTCTCAACTAGACGCCACAGGGGAGGTCACCGTGGAGGACGCGGCAGTGTAGTTCTGGATTTCTCCTTAAAGAGAAGAGCCTCTTTCTCATTAATGATATATCTGTCGGCAGGCAGGACAGTAACGACCTGGGTCTTCCCCCTCCAAATGATGACAGGGGACATCAAAGCCTGGAGCGCTGCCCGGCCCAGTCTAGGCCCCTCAAACACACAGGCTCTGGGGAACTGGGCAGGGGGTTGGATCTTCAGTATGAAGGGGAGGTAGATGAGAGAGAGAGTGGGGGATGATATGAGGGGAGAGATGCCAGAATCCCAACCCAGACCACTGGCACTCTGTCTGTCTGTCCTAAGTGTATCAGTTTGTAGACTGGCTGGTCATTGCTGACAAGTATGAAGTGCGGTAGAGAAATGGAGCGATCTACAGCCTCAAGTGTTGACTTGGCTTCAATCCTGAACAGAAATGTTCCATTGTCATGTTCTGTCTCTAAAGGGCATGCTGGTAGCAGCACTGGTGCAGTGAGTTCAGATCAGTCATGGGCGACTGTCAATCATATTGAATGAGAGAGGGGTGTGTAGGGTAGTGTGTTGGGAGCTGGGTGTCAGCGTCTGGAGGTCATGGGTTCAGCAGCAGGTTGAGGTGCTCAGGTTCTGTTGTGATGTGTCTCAGTGCATACTCAGCTGTGTCAACAGATAGCATGAGATTCGGGTGTTAGAAGAGGATAATTGTAGATGAGTGTTTCCTGGACCGTGAGCCCATGCTGAAGTTAATGCTCCAGAAAACGGACAAAATGGAAAACTGAAAAAGCAAAGCCCGTGAGGAATGTGGAAGTATGCAGAAGCAAATATTGTGTATCCTGCTTAGAAATATGATATCTGTTCTTCATTCCACTGTTTAACCTCCCTCCTTTCCTTTCTCTCCTTCTCTCTTTCACTCCCCCGCAGACTTCGAGAAGGCAGACTTCAAGCGTGGCATTGTGTCTATGAGTGACCTGAGAGAGGGGGTGGTTCTGACGGGCCGGGTGGAAAACGCCACTCTGTTCGGGGCCTTCGTGGACATCGGAGTGGGCCGCAACGGGCTCATCCATAAGAAGTACATCACCCCAGACAAGCTGCCAGCTGACCAGAGGAGACGCAGCCTAGCCCTGGGCCCCGGGGAGAAGGTGGAGGTCAGGGTGCTCAACGTGGACCCTCAGCGGGGCCGCATTGGACTGGACCTCATACGGGTCCTCAGATAGACCAGTGTGCACTGGACCATGGCTTTGTTGGGTCATGTTCAGTAGGGCGAAAATGTTATAAAAACAGTAAAATAACTACCTGAACGCGACCCTTCTGTGTAGCCACTACTAGAGCATCTCTGTGACAGAAGATACTGACATGGATGTTGAAGTGTCATTACTGACATGTAGTTTTCAGTATGTTAGACCAACTCTTTATGCCTCAGTTTGTATTATTTTAAAAACCATGTTTAAACATGTTTTGAGAAATGTGTTAATAAATGGAAAATGATCAACCAAAGTGATGAAAATCAAGCCTAACTGAATTTTTGTAAAACCCAGTATTGTGACATTGTCTGTTAAGTGATGATTGGCTAGGTACTCATTTAAATTATTCTCACCTGCTGGATGCTGTTACTGTGGCAAGTATCAGACGGTGTCTCTGCTGTCTTGTTACCCGGCCCTGCCAGTGAGTTGATTGACAGTCTCTGAGGGGAGGGGCGGGGCAGGGGGAGTAAGCCAGAGGGCCACAGCGAAAGGAGCCCAGACACAATTATCCCAGGACAGAGCCGCTGTGCCGCACTAATCATACGCTTCAAAATGAATCCCATATTCCCCTCTGTATTATCCAATCTGTTTGTGTTTATGTGGCACACATTGAGCAATGCATCAATAAGGCACACACAAGCCTGCTGGAGTCCCCTGTGTAAACCTTGGAGAATACCCAACCAGTGTTGCTCCCTCCAGGATAGAAGGGGCATTTGCATAGTGCATCTAACACTGTCATTGTGTTACAGAGTTGTTTCATCAAGACTGACCAACAGTGGCAGTGCTTTGTAGTGATGAAAGACTATACATGCCGATTGGCTTCATGCACGCTCCCTTGTGTTGTCTCTTTAGTTTCCAAATCAGTGTTATTGTTTAGTGTTTGAGTGGCTTTGTCATTTTTCATGTCGTCTCCTAATCAGGATTATAAATCGCTTAGCTTTTCGGTAGTGTTGTCATTTTTCATGTTCTCTCTTCTATTTTCTCTCTCACTGTGTGTGTGGTCCATCTGTGGCGTGTGTGAGAGAAGTAGGGTCTGACAGGAGTGTGTTCAATCTTTTCCCTCTCACTTGGGCTCCTAGACACACAGAGCTTTCCATGGTCTCCCCACACGGTCCTGTCCAGCCAGTGAGAGCCACTTCACAAGGGGAGACCAGTGTCATTACAACCCTCTCTTCAGGAGCACAAGTCACTCTCCCCTCTGAACGTGACCACGCAGATACCAGAGGCAATTTGACTGGCAGCTACTGTCGGGTATGTCTATCAAACACACTGGTGGAGCCCCCCCCAAACAAGTTGTAATTATTACAACAGAAGGCAGGCTGCAGCCGGCCTCGGCAGAGGCTGATTCAAATGACTAACGGTGAGGATGGGAGGGATCCTGCCTTCTCTGTGCTCTCTCTGCTGTGTTTCTGACTGAGTTCTATGACCATTCATCCATCTCTCCCATCTCTGTCCCATAGAGGTTGGCTCACTGCCCAACAAGACCTCACGGTTTAACACTGACTTCAGTATTCGACGTTTGTCCACGGAGGGGTAATGAAAACATCATCCATGGTGTGCAAAATGGAAAGAGATCTCCCAGTTGGCCTTGTGTGTGTGAGAGACTAAGTCCTGGTGTGAGGTCACTTTATGAAGGTTGTGTAATAGATTGTATCCTCCACCTCCTTCCAGCCCTATTGGGCTCTGAGTCATCTCCCCACAATGACATAGTGCTTGATGATGGGGAGATGGGCAGAGGCCAACAGTAAACCAACCAGCTTAGGGTTGGGTGGATGTAAGGATTTAGTGCCAGGGTATGAAACATGTCTTTTCAATGTCAAGTTTATTTGTCATATGCACAGCATACACATGTTGTACACAGTACAATAAAATGTTAACTTGCAGGTTCACCTCTCAGCAATGCGGCTATAAGAATGAAAGTAAGTTTTCCAAAAAATAGACATATTACAAATGTGTAATTTTCACTGAGTTTAGAGATTAACATTGTGGTCTTTTGGCAATAGCGGGGGAATGTATTCATAGACTGGTGAACCACAGCATGGATCATCTGCTCTCAAACTGATATTGAGCTAAAGTCATACCCTAGTTCAGCGTTCTCCAAACTCAGTCCTGGGGACCCCAAGAGGTGCATGTTGTGATTTTTGCCCGAACATTACACAGCTGATTCAAATCATCAAATAGTCATCAAGCTTTGATGATTTGAATCAGCTGTGTAATGTTTGGGTAAAAACCAAAACGTGCACCTCTTGAGGTCCCCAGGACTGAGTTTGGGAAATGCTTCCCTAGTTCATACCCCAGTTTTCTGAACTCTTCCCAGCAGCACCTGTCACCCATATCCCTCACACCTACGATGAGTCAGTAACCTGCCGCTCTGCAAAGCACAGAGACTAATAATGTACAGGACTGTATGATCCTGTCCCAACTGCATGTTGCTGTACAGTACCAGAGGTTCAGCTAGCTGCTAGAGATGGCTTATTACAGCATGTTGCTGTACGGTACCAGAGGTTCAGCTAGCTGCCAGAGATGGCTTATTACAGCATGTTGCTGTACGGTACCAGAGGTTCAGCTAGCTGCCAGAGATGGCTTATTACAGCATGTTGCTGTACAGTA
Organism: Salmo salar; assembly: GCF_965601325.2. NCBI lineage: Eukaryota > Metazoa > Chordata > Actinopteri > Salmoniformes > Salmonidae > Salmo > Salmo salar. Next base: position 24,214,278 of record NC_138318.1, on the reverse strand, counting down.
CCAGAGGTTCAGCTAGCTGCTAGAGATGGCTTATTACAGCATGTTGCTGTACGGTACCAGAGGTTCAGCTAGCTGCTAGAGATGGCTTATTACAGCATGTTGCTGTACGGTACCAGAGGTTCAGCTAGCTGCTAGAGATGGCTTATTACAGCATGTTGCTGTACAGTACCAGAGGTTCAGCTAGCTGCTAGAGATGGCTTATTACAGCATGTTGCTGTACGGTACCAGAGGTTCAGCTAGCTGCCAGAGATGGCTTATTACAGCATGTTGCTGTACGGTACCAGAGGTTCAGCTAGCTGCCAGAGATGGCTTATTACAGCATGTTACTGTACAGTACCAGAGGTTCAGCTAGCTGCCAGAGATGGCTTATTACAGCATGTTGCTGTACAGTACCAGAGGTTCAGCTAGCTGCTAGAGATGGCTTATTACAGCGAGTTAGTGTGTCTGGCTTTTTGTGACCGTGTTGACAGTGGGGAGAGAGGGATGGATGAGGGAGGAGTGAGGGAGGTATAGAATGACACAGCAAATGAAAGACTTTCTCTGGTTTCTTCTCTCTGACCTCATCAGTATGATTGTGGGTTTTATGAGCTCCTTACACCCTGCACATAATTTACCACACACACACCACACACACAGCTTAGATCAAAGTAGCTAAGTTCATACAAGGAATGAGCAATTATCCCCAAAGAATCAACTCTGTACTGGGGCTTCAATATAATGAAAGACAAAAGTGATAAAACAGAGATTTAGAGATTCTTCATATCTGCTAACCCCCTGTATATCTACAGCACATAGTCATTCAGATACTGTTCTCTCTAATACACTCAGTGGCGATGCCTGGGGGCAGGTGACTGGCTGGCTGTTTTGCATTTTCTCCGCACCTCATCAGCAGAGCTTATAAAGGCCTGTGTCCCCAAACGAGGAGGAATATTAACTGTGGCGCGCGAGCGTCTGATTAGCGGCCTTTCCTTCTGGGAGCCAGTCCCCTTCTCCGGGTGTTCAGAGCTGAAATTCACTACCCCACCGCACCGGGGGCGATTACCGTAACTACGTTACCCCGCTTGCACATCCCCTCCAGCCTTGCTGCTCATCTCCAATAAGTGGATAATGTCTTTAGACTGATTATGAGGGTGGAGGGGGTGAGCAGCCCCTCCAGCAGTTAGCCCTCTCTGGGTAAATATTTTCACAGCAGCCCAGGTGTTCCAGGCCCCACAAAGACATAAGGGACTGGGGGGAGAGAGACAGAGAAGGAAGGGGGAGAATGCTGTGTGTACGTGGGGGTAATGGATACCTTGTTGTGTTTAGAATTGCAGATGTTGATTCACCTCAGCATGGGAGGACACACACACACACACACACACACACCCTATAGCTTCATTTCAGACTATTGCTTGCAAATGTACCTTCAGTGGAAAAGGATAGTGGACATGAGATTGTTTATTAATCTTGCACTCATCCACTGCTGAGTATAAGTCATTTTGTCTTCTCCCAATTTAGGCCTACACCCCCCCCTACCACACACACACACACACACACACACACACACACACACACACACACACACACACACACACACACACACACACACACACACACACACAACACACTAACCCCCTCCAGGGCTGCACAGTGAGATGTGTTTTGGGACACGCCAGGCCCCTTCCTGTCCCCGGGTCGTGGCCGCCGTTGGTGGCTGATGGTGATTGACAGCTGAGACAGGAGAGTAGTGTTTTGGTTTGGTAGGGCCCTCAAGGGCCTCAGTATAGGGGAGGCCTTTATGTAGGAGTCCCTTACAGGACGCCAGTCAACTTTCTCACACTGATTCATATTCATATCTCTTATCCATATCTCATGTCCATCCCACAGGGATCACAGCTAGAGCTGGGACCAACACGGGCCAGCGAGAGGAAGGAAGGGGGTTTAAGGGGAAATCAGCAGAATACACTGGGAAACATTCTTCTGAGGCGCAGTATGGCAGGATCCCAGTGCTGATTCACTTGGTGATGGTGTTGTAGTAAAGCGGTTCCCAAACTGTGGGGCGCGCAGGGGGAAACTCAGTCCGGCTTTAAAGTTACTTTTGAAAGTTGTAATAGTAGAATGCACAAGGTGACATTTAAAAGATGGAGTAATGCATCATGAGTTCCTCTTGTCATGTCAGTCATTACAGACCGTAGAACAGGGGTTCCCAAACCTTTTCACTCAGTCAAGGAGACCGAGTCAAGGCCGAGATCGGGAGGGGGGCAAGGGCTCAGAGACCGAGTCAAGACTGGTACCAGACCAATGCGATTCCAATTCAAGGCCATGATTGTAGTTGTCAGATCGCCACCACAATAACAGCTAAAAATGTTTTTCTGTTCATTCAGAAGAACATATGGATTCTTTAGGCATTCAGAGTAGTAAAAACATGCTAAGATCACCGGTCTCTAAACAATAGATAAAAATACTAAATATTTTCTTCTGCTGTCCCTTTAGCGAGTGTGCGTCTCTCAAACAGTTTCACCCAGTCTCCCCTACTACCATAGCAAGAACATTGTGACAAGGTTTGTGGATATTTTTCTACAAATTTAAAAGACCGTAATGTTACGAGTGAAGTAGGAAGCCCAGGTTTCATTAGGTATTAAGATATATAAATGTGTCATGAAAGCAGCGTGCATATTTGGCCTGTCGAAGGTTTGTGTTTTTTTACTCCACTGGTCTTGGCTGGTCTCTGGAAAAAAGTCCTCATTGTCTGAGACTGAGTCAAGACCGAGTAAAAAGTATCCGAGACTGAGACAAAACCTAGACACACCACAATGTGGGCTCGAGACCGGTTTTGAGTACCACAACACTGGTCGCAAGTATCTGTTCAGCTATTACATACCGCTCCTTGTACTGCGGTGGCAGCGATGGTGATGGAGGTGGTGGTGGTCACCACCCGTGTGGTACTACTCTGTCAGCTGTTAGGAGGAAGGAAGAGGGCAATCTATTTAGCTGGAGTACCGCTGGCCCTGTTCCTCCCAGACAGCTAATGATGATCTATTTTTCCTGATGGCCAAACGGCTCAGGAACAGGAAGAGCTTTGGCTGTCATCATTCCCTACAATCACTGGCCCGATTAGCCCAGCGCTCCATTAGGCTGGCCACCAGCACAACTGTTAGCACAGCTGCTAACACCTCCGCAGCCCTCTGGGCACAGCCAGCCAGCGCAACTGTTTGTTTAGTCACAATTTCAGCTAGCCATTAATGCTGAGGCTAACGTAGAAATGCTATTAACCCAGTTATGCTTTTGCCACAGCAGACTGAATAGCTGTCAGTGGTTAGCATTAACACAGATGCTATCTGGCACAGCCATAGACATATACATCATGGGGCACAGCTGGGATCGTTTCGGGAGGTCATTCCAGGTATAGGGAGTATCCATGAAAAGCTATGGTCATTGATTCAGTAGCCTGCTCATTCATGTATGCTAGTAATCCTCCAGCCGTTCACCATTGCCTTAGTTCTTTCTGTTGTCATCAGGAGTGGAGGCAGGGTTACTAATGACTTGGGTTAGAGGGCAGGGCCAGAGGGACACTACTGACAGGGAACTGGATATACAGTAACTTCCTATGGGAAAATGATAGTGGAGGGAATAGTCAGGGAAGGGACTGTTATTTATAGCTGTTTGTCTTGTTTTGGCACAGAGACTAGAGAATTGTAAGTGTGTTTTTGAGGACATTGGGGTTGAGCAACCTTGTGGAGTTGATTCATTCTGATTACTCTCGCTTTATAATTTAGCTACTACTCATGCTATAGCCACATGTTCCAAGCCAACACCACCTCACCTCTGATCACTATAACACTGTTACTCTCTGCCCCCTGGACACAAGAAAATCATAAAAGCATATTTCACTGATCTTCGAAGCCAGAGAGCTTGTTTCAAGCCTCATCAGAAAGAGCCAGAGTTTCCCGCTGAGTGATTACTCTGAATCCTGCTGTAGGCCAAACACAACACTGTTATGTTTAATACCTTAAAGCCCATGACCAGTTCATACGACCACAGAGCACCAGTCTGGCTCAGGGGATCTCTTTCCAGTGGCGAGGAGACCTATTTTAAGAGATGGCCGCTGGAGGCTCCAGACTACGGTGACTATGGCAGGGAAGTCGTCTCCCGAGGGCCAGCTGGGACCTGTGTTCTGGTGTTCTACTAACGTTGGTCTGCTCGATCTTCCAACGGAGCACAGAGGGAAGGAGGCAAGGAACATTTCATGTTAAGAGTGTGATTTTAGCCATGTGTGGAGTGTGTTATAGCACATCCCTGCCATAGTAGACGGTAGCAGATGGGCTCTGCTCACTGTTACAATACATACTTTTATTCTAACAGCAAGTACTGTGCATACACTCCAACATTAGAGCCAATTTACATTTTTACTGACCATAATAAGAGTGTTGGTTATATGCCCTGGTTAGTCTGAAAATAACTCAGGACCTATAGTGTGCTACAAATTCATTTTGAGTTACAAGCCTTTTGTTAGATATGCCAACAGTGCAAATAGCAAGTGTATTCATGAGAAAGCACTTTGTGTGATTTTTTTACGTGAGATGTCTGATGCCCTGTAGATTCCCTCAGCATTCACTGAGATGACCTTGTTCAAGAAGAAAACAAATACTGTATCAGAGGACATAGCTAATATTCCGAGTTTGTTTAGCTGCTTCCCCAGGGCTATTTACAGTTGTTTTTTGTTTGTGTGCTATTGATTCCTGTGAAATTATAGAGAAATATTGAACAATTTATTTTCTCTAGGAAAAAAAGTTGTTGTTCAGCAACCAAGAGCAGAAACTCAACGGGGCTTTGTTCAAACAAATATTGAAATGTATACTAAACAGTTCCTGGACCAAAAAATACATGACGTTTTCAAGAAGTTTCTGTTCATAAACAAATGCATGGGTTGCCATCTCAGAGAAAAGTTCCCATCGTGGCATGAACCTAGTGTCCTGTAGTGTACTTTTCAGGGGCTAGACTAGAGAAAGGGTCTAATACAGATGATTTTGCCTGTTGGAAAAGGGGATACCTAGTCAGTTGCACAACTGAATGCATTCAACCGAAATGCCTTCAGCATTTAACCCAACCCCTCTGAATCAGAGAGGTGCTTTGGGAGCAGTTATTGTTGGGGGTTAAATGCCTTGCTCAAGGGCAGAACAACAGATGTTCCCACCTTGCCAGCTCAGGGATTCAAACCAGCAACATTTTGGTTACTGGCCCAATGCTCTTAACCGCTAGGCTACCTGTTGATGGGTCGAGTACTGTAGGGACATGTAGAGCAGGGAGACTTAGAGCAGCACATTGCCCTGGGGGCTCCAGTGACATTCCCAGGCCTCTGCCCTCATCAAGTCTGACTCTCCAATACCATGGGGCTGAGACGCATTCTCCATGCTCGTGATGGAACCTGAATGGATCACTTTACCATAGCATAGCCCAACACTTGACCAGTCAGAGGGGAGAGAGACATGGAGAGCAGCATAGCAGTAGACACACGGAGCAGAGCGGCCGGCGGTCAGACCGGTGTAAACACGTAGCAGTACGGCAGCACTGTAATCACAAACATCCTCCCACGTCCACCCGATCCTCAACACCCTCTCTCAGGTTACCCAGAGTACACTGCAGCAGCACCATTGCCCCTCTGATGTCATTCCACGTCTGCTCAGCACAACGTCCTGACCACACAGGCACCCCCCCCCCCACCCTCCTTGGGCCCTCAACGGGGATATGCCCAAGAACTGGCATGAAACGTAATTTCATCCCGATTTAAAATAAATAGGTGAACGAATGAATTAAAACGAGGGAGATCTAGCAGGGCGCGGCTGTGTTTGGGTAGGGAAATGTGATACAGGGGGGAGGAGAAGGAGGGAGAGAGGGGGGATGATGTTAACCCCCTCAGTGTCTCACTCTGCTATGGTCTGCTGCTGCAATCAGATCTGGGAGCAGGCCGGAATACAGCACAGCCTTGTGTCGGCTTTGGGTTCAGGAGGCTGGAATTTCCTGTGTTTTCCCCTGGTTGGTGGGTCTGTTGGTCGGTTGGTGTTATGCTGTATAGATCCAGCAGATCGGTTGGGCTGTGTTTTGCTCGGCTCGGGCATTGTTCCCTAGTCGGGTTCAGATCCCAGCTGAACTCTCATCCTGGCCGGAGAGGAAATCAAACTGCAACACAAAAATGTACCCCGGTTTGAGGTTTTATTGTGGGGGGAACATGAGAACGTAATGAAGCCTAATGAAGATCTATACTGAATCAAAGTAGGTATGAACGTTTTCTTAAATGAAGACGGCTGTTAAAATTCTTTGGATGCAATGGAGACCCAGCTTTGGATCAGGAATCTGCCTCGTTAGAGAGGCCTCCGTGTGCGTCTGTCTCACCTGTCTGGAAATATGTTGCGGTTTGGGAAGGTTCCACGGGCTGCATGCATAATTCTACATCCAGCCCAATCAATTGCTCAGTTCTTGCTGTTACACACCCGGCCAATCGTATGGGCTTCTAGAGGTCATGTGACCAGTTGAGTTAAAAGCAGACAGCGGGCACCTAATTTTTTACCCAGGACTAAATACATAATGACCTGTCTATTCTCTCAGCAAGCTTACTCTATGGAAACAACTTTACAGCCCTGTTTAACATCCATTGCATGAGTGTGCCTATGTGAGTGTTGCAATGTACAGGAGTAGATTTTGTTACATGCCCTTTTATCCAAGTGTGTGTAATTGTACCTTTACCAACCAATATTTCTGGGCTTTCAAAGAAGGCCTAAGACACCAGAGGAACCCAATGACGCTGCTGGTTGCCAGGTTTTGGTTAAGCCAAGTAACTGCAACATTTTACCATGACTTCCAATCAGATTTTGGCCAAAGCAAGTAACCGAAGCTCACATTTTATGCCCCGATATCCAATGCAAACAGGGGTTTGATTAAGGTGAAGCTGTTAATTGTTCTGTAATGGTCTTAGTGAAAGCCCAGGGCTGGGTAGCTCTGTGGGGTCCTTCTCTCTGTGATGGAGCAGACCCCTGGTCCTGTGTAATGGTAGAGGCTACAGACAGCCCAGGGTGGAGAGGGTAGGGAAAGGCTATCATGTTGTCTTTGGCTCACAGAGTGAACTCAAAGCCGGTGTTTATGGGGAATTGGGCAGTCCAGGGACACATCAGACCCAGACTTAGAGCTTGGCACTTGTTGTGCATAGGAGCTGTAGGATATTGGCCAACTAGGTTGGTCTGTTTATTAAGACTGTGGCCCTACAGGCTCTGTCTGTTTTTCCAGATTGTTTTGAATCTAAGAACTGTACTGTAATGCTTACCTCGAGTCATCTAAAATATTCTATGCTGCTGAACGAGATATACTTTCACAGTAAAGAATGGAACTGAGCTCATCCCACTTTGCACACTTCAGCGTGACATCAAATTATTGGATTTTAGAAAAACATATGTGAAGAAACAGAGGAAATATATTTTCTTGCACCGCTGGCATTTGAGAGAGAGAGAAAGAGAGGGAGAAAACTATCATATCTCCAAAGCCCCTGTGCTGTGGTAGGTTCATGGAAAACTACTTAGAGAACTCCAGACGGTTAACGCTTGCCAGAATCTGTGCAAAGTCCAAAAGGAATTAATATTAATATTAGAGAGAGGTAACCCTGACATGTGCAATTTAGGCCAGAGCCCGGTATAAATCTATCCCAGAAGCCACTACTTCCGCCCAGCCGGGGCCCTGAAACCTGGAAAACAACGAGAGCGTAGCGTCTGAAATATCCATTGGCCAATTATCTCTCTCGCCCGGCTCGAGGCTCGCGGCTCAATAAAACCATCTCGGGGATGAGCGGAGGTTTTCTTGTCTTAACCGGATGCAAGTGCCAGTTCCAACGCATCCCCACTGACTTCCAGTTAAAAAGTGAAGGACATTATTTCACCCTCTCTATTTCATATATCACCTGTTCCAGATTTCTGATATTACACAATAGTTAGAGTGTATTAGTGTAACCTTGAGGCTCAGAGACAGGTCTGCATTATTGTAACTCGCCACATTGTTGCCAATGACTGTATCTGTTCCTATGTTTATGCACAATTAACCTAGCCTAGTGTAAACGACCTTGTCCATTCGACAGATATGAAAATGACTGTCTTACAGTCAAATGTCTTAGTCTGGGGTGAGAGTGACGCAGATAAGAGATGCAGTATCTCAGTTCCCAGAGTAACTACCTGGCATTAATTGTCCCTCTAAGCTGCACACGGGCGGTCGCCCCAAGACTGCTGAGCAGAAATATCAGCCCACCAAGAGAAGCACGAGATTGAACTTCACTCAACTCTCTAGAGCAGTCACCAACTGGTCAATCTGTAAATAGCCTTAAGTTCCTATTTATTTGTGTTCTTCTCGGGCTGTTGGCGGTAGGTGAACCCGATTCAGCTGTCCTGCGTGTCAGGTAGGTGAACTGTTGCCATTTTGAACCATTTCATGTGTCTGAAGGTACAAACTCTGCCTTCCCGGCGGGCCCAGAGAGCAAATCACGTGCACTATAGGCTTACCGCTGGCCAATCGGATGGCTCAGATTACCGTCTCTGCAGCAACAAAGTTAATACTGTGAGATTTCAAAACATTTTAAACCATGACTAGAGAGACACTGTCAACGAATACAGCAAAGAGATGGTGTTTTTATGAGTGAGTTCATGTTTAAGTTGTTATTCAATACTGTCAACACTTTGTATTCATCACTTTTATAAGCCATAAAATGCGCATTCTTCCAATTTCCACTCAGCGCTACAACAAGCACTGCAGCAGTAATGAATGAGTAGGAAAGTGTATCGATAGGTCTGCATTGTTGTTATTATTAGTGGCTTGGGACTTTTTTAATATCAAGGAATATTTTACTTTCTCTGTTCATGGGAGTAACAACGTGAATTTGTGCATGAGGCAGAAATAAGGCGGTGCGACTTGAGTTTGGCCATCAGCTGGAAGACGGTGTCCCTTTTCAGTCAGTGTCAGTGGAGGAAAGGGAGAGCAGAGGGATGTTGAGAGGCAGACCCTCAGTCTGCTGCTCTCTCCGCTGAGACTGACCATCAGAGGCAGGCACCATCAGCCCAGTAAAATAAAAAGCAAATCATTTAAATGTACGCTCCCTCAGCTGTGCCTCACAAGTAATACAACAACGGATCAATTACCGGTGTGATCATATAGCCTACCTCAAATTTTGAAAGATATATTTTTTAAATGTCCCAAACAACAATGCATTGGCAGGGCAATTCAAGCAAAGACAATATGCGGTGATAATGTATTGGGCCTATAGCTTACTGTCACGTCCTGACCCTTGTAAGAGGTCATTTGCCATAGTAAAGTGGTCAGGGCGTGACAGGTGGTTGTGTTGGGTGGTTTTGGGTTTTCTGTTAATATGTGGGGTTTTTCTAGTATTCTATTTCTGTGTTTTGTTTTCCATGTTTTGGCCGGGTATGGTTTCCAATCAGAGGCAGGTGTCGTTCGTTGTCTCTGATTGGAGGCCATACTTAGGCAGCCTGTTTTTCCTTTGGGGTTGTGGGTAGTTGTTTTCCATTTTAATCTTTGTACCTGACGGGACTGTGTTGGTCGTTTTTTGTTATTTTGTCAAGTGTCATCATTAAAATATTGAAAATGAGCACTATCCACGCTGCGTCTTGGTCTCCATTTCACGACCCCTGTGACACTTACTGCACAAATCTCGTTGCTACAGTACTGTTTTTAATTGGTTAATGTTGCATAGGCTTACGTTTTTTAAGTAATGTTAAAAAAAATCTGAGCGGTAGATCTAGGCTTACATTTTGACTCTGAAAGTGATCTTGACTCAAAGGTTGGTGACCAGTGTTCTAGAGTTTCCCTGTTAATACTTTTCAACGTTTCCCTTTACTGTGGCAATTGTGATCGATCAAAGCAATATTAGACACTTTCAATACAGCATATCGAAACAAAACGAGCTATGCAAGAGATTTTGTTGTAGGCAGAACTCATCTGAATAGGATTGTATTGCATTGACACGCACGACTCAGCCCATACTCTACACAGACCGGTGCAGCTTAACCAATCAGACCTGCAGTAGGCCTATATGCAAATAGACCATTGACATATATGGATCTGTGCTATTTACTTTGAACTGGACTGTGTTCACAGCATGAGAGGTCGTGAGTAGATGCGCTTGTTTTAAGATCAACGTGAGAGTTTCATGTAGCCACGTGTACACATTTTGTTAATATTCTTTGCTATTTAGTGAGTTATTAGCCCAGTTATGGATCATTGTAGCCAGCAATAGCAGAGTTTTTGCTTCCTACAAGAGCACAAAACGTGTACATCTTTGAAAAAGTGAGTCAGGTAAAGAGCTTTTCTTAAATGGGCCGTGTTGTATTTTGAGTGAGCCTTGAATAAACTATGTAGCATAATTTGTCTGATTCTCTGTGATAATGGTATAATGGTATGGGAATAATAATGCGTTTTATTTTGTAAAGTGGTTTCTTGCATCAAACAACAACATTTTCAGTCACTTCCTTGTCTGAAGGACAAGTGGATAAACAGGTTAATGTCAAGCCCTGCATGTTTCAGAAGTCTCATGAAATGTAGGCCTACATTGAACACCACACATTGGCTGCTACTGTAGGCTGAATGATAGAACAGCTATTTCCATGTTAAAATGTTATGGGATGCATTTTCTCCATTGTTTATGATGGTAGGCCACTCTGGTAGGCCTACATTATGATCAAATAGCCACAGTAGCTTACTTTTCCTCTGTTAAAACTGTAACCTAAAGCGGGTACAGCCTCAGTGTTCACATTAAACGCACGCTGGAAGTTGCACTGAATTTTCACATGGTTCAAGTTTGCTCTCAGCAGACCTGAAATTTGTTCAGGTCCCAGAGTAAATACCTGGTAGTATCTCGGTTCCCAGAGTAAATACCTGGTAGTATCTCAGTTCCCAGAATAAATACCTGGTAGTATCTCGGTTCCCAGAGTAAATACCTGGTAGTATCTCAGGTCCCAGAGTAAATACCTGGTAGTATCTCAGGTCCCAGAGTAAATACCTGGTAGTATCTCAGTTCCCAGAGTAAATACCTGGTAGTATCTCAGTTCCCAGAATAAATACCTGGCAGTATCTCAGTTCCCAGAATAAATACCTGGTACTATCTCAGACCCAGAGTAAATACCTGGTAGTATCTCAGGTCCCAGACTAAATACCTGGTAGTATCTCAGTTCCCAGAATAAATATCTGGTAGTATCTCAGTTCCCAGAATAAATACCTGGTAGTATCTCAGTCCCCAGAGTAAATACCTAGTAGTATCTCAGTTCCCAGAGTAAATACCTAGCAGTATCTCAGTCCCCAGTGTACATACCTGGCAGTATCTCAGTCCCCAGAGTACATACCTGGCAGTATCTCAGTCCCCAGAGTACATACCTGGCAGTATCTCAGTCCCCAGAGTACATACCTGGCAGTATCTCAGTTCCCAGAGTAAATACCTGGCAGTTTCTCAGACCCAGAGTAAATACCTGGAATTATCTCAGTTCCCAGAGTAAATACCTGGCAGTTTCTCAGTCCCCAGAGTAAATACCTGGCAGTTTCTCAGTCCCCAGAGTAAATACCTGGCAGTATCTCAGTTCCCAGAGTAAATACCTGGCAGTTTCTCAGTCCCCAGAGTAAATACATGATATACTATCTGTCTGCTGTGATTAGATCACATCTGATGTTTAGGATCATGACCACCCGGCTGCCTCTGCTGATTGGGTAAATAACACAGCTGAACAGTGGTAGCTGTCACACACCTGTGGAGTTAAAGGTTGTGACCCTGACACCTTTCTGAGTGTATGAACTAAGCCCAGACTATTCCACCTGCCTTGCTGTAGAGGTGTTCGTGCAGCCTGTTGGCGTGCTGCCTCTGGCCAAAGAAGCTAGAGGAACTGTGGCTGTGCGTCCTGGAATGAGGCAATGTATTTCTTTACCTCAGGACTCAGCCAGCTGCATGACAGGAGAAAAAAGCTGCAGCAACTAATTATGACAGTGTGAGTAAAAGTGAGCTCAAACTTGGCCTCTGCGAATCATGATGGATTGTGTGCACGATGTTGAATAGTATATTCATAATATTTACTCAAATACCGCAGGAAATGAATGGCTTTACAGAGCAGCCGTTTCAATTTACACATTTTCGGTTCTTTTTTTGGGCCTTTGAATTTAAACGGTAGGGTTAGTACGGCTCTCTTGTTCTCTCTCTTTCTCTCACTTTCTCCTGTTAGGTGCTGCCTGATGCTGAGAGAGGAGAGCTGGGCCTGTTGTCACAGAAACAGGGGGGCAGTTAAGATGGCTGTGAGTGGCAGTGTTGTCCTCAGGTAGGAGGTTAGTGTTACAGGAGTATTTCCTTTCCCAGGCACAGAGCAAGAGAGAGAGTGTAAGTCTCACTGCCCCAGGGGGTAGCTGTAGCCCTGCCTGCCATTGTTCCACAGAGTAGGGGGAGAGGGGCAGTACAGCAGGTGGATGAGCAAGCCTGGAGGAGAGACGAGAGGGGGAAGGACAGGGGAGGGGGGAACATGAGATGCCTAGACCTCACCTGGAGGCAGGGTGGTTGCCCAGAGCGATGATCTGTCACTCACAGGTACTGCAGGGCTGCTGTTCCCAGGCCCTCTCAGGTAAAGAGGGAAAGGGAGTGAGAGAGAAGGAGAGAGAGCATCCTCACATAAGCTGATATATGATACTGTTCCTTTCAGCTCCTCACCTCATTTCACATCACCTTCACCAAAACATTAATACCACAAAAATTGACAGTAGGGTTGCACTCCATAAAATTGAAAAGTTAGATGCAAAGATGTTTAAGCCTAACACAAACTTCACTGATAGACTAAATATATGACTATGATTTTAACATCCTGAGGTGGGATATGCTTTCCATTGTTCTGGGACTGTGGTATAGATTTTGTGGGGGTTAGGGAGAGGAAGTGGGATAAAGAAATTTGTAGTATGATCTTTATTAGATGGAAATATATCTGAGATTGTGTGTGTGTGTGTGTGTGTGTGTGTGTGTGTGTGTGTGTGTGTGTGTGTGTGTGTGTGTGTGTGTGTGTGTGTGTGTGTGTGTGTGTGTGTGTGTGTGTGTGTGTGTTTGTACTGCTGAGTGGGGGTTTCCCAGAAGAGCATTGGCAGTGTCATTTTCCCCCACTAATGTCTGTGGCTGTCCCATTGGGGCGTGCTACTGGAGCTCATAGCGATATCCGGTTACCCAGGTGTGTGTGTGTGTTTGTCTGCGTATCCCAATAACAACAGGTCATGACGACAACACGTCTGTCCCTTCAGTGATAATATCCCGAATCCTTGCCCTCTCCATATCAAGACATATACACACCCTGCATGAAGCACGACTGCAATGTCACCTCCTATGAAGAGGGCAAGGACAGCACATCCAGCTTCTATCTCCAGGCCATTAGCCTGTTAAATAGTCACCACCAGTCGGCCTCCACCCAGTACCCTGCCCTGAACCCCAGACACTGTCACTAGCCGAGCCATTGAACACTGGTCACTTTAATAATGTTTACATACTGTTTTACTTACTTTATATGTACATTGAGTGTACAAAACATTAGGAACACCTGCTCTTTCCATGACAGACTGAACAGGTGCAAGCTATAATCCCTTATTGATGTCACTTCTTAAATCCACTTCAATCAGTGTAGACGAAGTGGCGGAGACAGGTTAAAGAAGGATTTTTAAGCCTTGAGACAACTGAGACATGGATTGTGGGAAGCATTGGAGTCAACATGGGCCAGCATCCCTGTGGAACGCTTTCAACACCTTGTAGTCTATGCCCCGACGCATTGAGGCTGTTCTGAGAGCAAAAGGGGGTGCAACTCAGTATTAGGAGGGTGTTCCTAATGTTTTGTACTCTCATTGTACATACTGTATTCTAGTCATGGTTCATCCTATATAACTACTGCTATACATACATTTTCTATTCATATACTGTCTATACACACCATTCACATACATATATATGATTTATTTTCCAGACTCAGGTCCGGAAGCTAATTTCCTGTAACTGTATCCATTTTGTTATGGAGTTTGTACTGGGTATTTATATAGTGTTTTCTTGACATAGTTCATTATAATATTGCTACTACTGTACATTGCCTTATAGTTACCATGTTCATACACACCACATATTTATTTATATACTGGATTCTTGACATAGCTCACTAATATACAGTGTATCTACTGCTGTACGTATCAGTCCTAGTACAGTTGAAGTTGGAAGTTTACATACACCTTAGCCAAATACATTAACTCAGTTTATCACAATTCCTGACATTTAATCCTAGTAAAAAATCCCTGTTTTAGGCCAGTTAGGATCACCACTTTATTTTAATTATGTGAAATGTCAGAATAATAGTAGAGAGAATGAGTTATTTATTCTTTTATTTCTTTCATCACATTCCCAGTGGGTCAGAAGTTTACATACATTCAATTAGTATTTGGTAGCATTGCCTTTCAATTGTTTAACTTGGGTCAAACGTTTCGGGTAGCCTTCCACAAGCTTCCCACAATAAGTTGGGTGAATTTTGGCCTATTCCTCCTGAAAGAGCTGGTGTAACTGAGTCAGGTTTGTAGGCTTCCTTGCTCGCACACGTTTTTTCAGTTCTGCCCACAAATGTTCTATAGGATTGAGATCGGGGCTTTGTGATGGCCACTCCAATACCTTGACTTTGTTGTCCTTAAGCCATTTTGACACAACTTTGGAAGTATGCTTGGGGTCATTGTCCAATTGGAAGATCCATTTGCGACCAAGCTTTAACTTCCTCACTGATGTCTTGAGATGTTGCTTCATTATATCCACATCATTTTCCTTTCCTCATCTATTTTGTGAAGTGCACCAGTCCCTCCTGCAGCAAAGCACCCCCATAACATGATGCTGCCACCACTGTGCGTCACGGTTGGGATGGTGTTCTTCGGCTTGCAAGCATCCCCCTTTTTCCTCCAAACATAATGGTCATTATGACCAAACAGTTCTATTCTTGTTTCATCAGACCAGAGGACATTTCTCCAAAAAGTACAATCTTTGTCCCCATGTGCAGTTGCAAACCGTAGTCTGGCTTTTTTATGGCGGTTTTGGAGCAGTGGCTTCTTCCTTGCTGAGCGGCCTTTCAGGTTATGTCGATATAGGACTCGTTTTACTGTGGATATAGATACTTTTGTACCGGTTTCCTCCAGCATCTTCACAAGGTCCTTTGCTGTTGTTCTGGGATTGATTTGCACTTTTCGCACCAAAGTACGTTCAGCTCTAGGAGACAGAACGCATCTCCTTCCTGAGCGGTATGACGGCTGCGTGGTCACATGGTGTTTATACTTGAATACTACTGTTTGTACAAATGAACGTGGAACCTTCAGGCGTTTGGAAATTGCTCCCAAGGATGAACCAGACTTGTGGAGGTCTACAATTTTTTGTCTGAGGTCTTGGCTGATTTCTTTAGATTTTCCCATGATGTCAAGCAAAGAGGGACTGAGTTTGAAGGTAGGCCTTGAAATACATCCACAGGTACACCTCAAATTGACTCAAATTATGTCAATTAGCCTATCAGAAGCTTCTAAAGCCATGACATCATTTTATCGAATTTTCCAAGCTGTTTAAAGGCAGGCAACCTAGTGTATGTTAACTTCTGACCCACTGGAATTGTGATACAGTGAATTATAAGTAAAAAAAATCTGTCTGTAAACAATTGTTGGAAGAATTACTTGTGTCATGCACAAAGTAGATGTCCTAACCGACTTGCTAAAACTATAGTTTGTTAACAAGAAGTTTGTGGAGTGGTTGAAAAACGAGTTTTAATGACTCCAACATAAGTGTATGTAAACTTCCGACTTCAACTGTAGGTTGGAGTCATTAAAACTCGTTTTTCAACCACTCCACAAATTTCTTGTTAACAAACTATAGTTTTAGCAAGTCGGTTAGGACAACTACTTTGTGCATGACACAAGTGATTTTTGTATGTGTATGTGTTGATTTGTACGTGTATGTAAACTTCCGACTAACTGTATATATCTTGTTTCAGTTCATCCTGGGTCGATACGTATAGAATACGTTACTGCTACAGTGCTATTTGGGTTGTTAATTGGATTCGTTCCGTCATTTCTTAATTTCTTTTAAAAAACTTTTTGTATTGTGTGTGTATTGTTTTGTATTGTTCGGTATTACTGCACTGTTGGAGCTAGAAACACAAACATTTTGCTGCACCTGCGATGACATTGCAAATCTGTGTACACGACCAATAAACTTTGATTTGATATTAGTGGACCCTCTCTCTACCCAGCTGCTTGAAGACCTGGTCACGTTACCACGGGCAGTTCCCTTCTTGCCTCTCCTCATCGTTACACGACTGTAACTCTAGACGGACACACTGGGTGTTTATTTCACATGTTTATTTTCACAAGTGAAGCTCTTCCTTCTCCTCTCCTCTCCTCTCCTCACCCTTCCATTGTTGTGAGAGGAGAGGAAGAGAAAAGAGCAGAAATCCCTGATCATGCAAACTGACCAGGGGGAAGTTGGATTAGTCTGTTAGGGGGATTCCATTTCAGTATAACTAATACTGTCTTTTTCCCCACAATACAGTAGCCCTGATTAATGTTGGTCTCATGAATGACACATCTACAGTATAATGACTTAGGTTATTGCATTATTTTATGGTGTGATTGAAGTGTGTTGGTGAACAATCCACTGAGAATAGGTATTGGTTGCGTGTTGGAAGGTTGATAGATGAAAGCAGAGTCCTGTGAAGAACAAAGTGTTTAGGATAAGTGTGGCTCTTAGAGCTCCAATACTCATTGTGTTTTCTTTCTTCTCTATGAAAAATGTGGGAAAGAGCTCTCTCTCTCTGTGTGTGTGTGTGTGTGTGTGTGTGTGTGTGTGTGTGTGTGTGTGTGTGTGTGTGTGTGTGTGTGTGTGTGTGTGTGTGTGTGTGCGTGTGTGTGTGTGTGTGTGTGTGTGTGTGTGTGTGTGTGTGTGTGTGTGTGTGTGTGTGTGTGTGTTTCCAGATGATAGATGTGTTCAGTGTTTAATAAATGAAGTGCTGAGTGTATTCCTCTCCTGGGTCTCTCTAATGGAAGTCCTGTGTGGACTAGACGCGGAGGCCTCTGTGGTCCGACACAGACAGACCAGCCTGGTTCCAGCCAGCCTGCCTGAACCAGGCCCCCTCCACTACCCTGCCTGACATTCCTCTTCTCCCAGTGAGGGAGGCATTAGCAGCCCCTTCACTTCCACCCACTCCCCAGGCTTGCAGTAAGTCCCTCACACTTAGCACCTCCCTGCCCCAGGCCCGGGCCTGACTAGCACTTGAGGGATCTTCCACACAACCAGGGCCTTTTACAGGCCTTGCCCAAGAAACATTCTCTTTTATCCACACAACCAGGCCCTTGAAATGGGTGTGTTCTGGGGAGCGTAGCCCAGCGTCTCAGACTAGGTCGGCTTTCAGCATTAGGGAGACTCCAGGGTCCAAAGGGACATAGTGAAACACCCCCCGGGGACTGCACTGAGGGACAGAGAGGTGGTGGTTGTGGATAAGCCTTATGATCCATCCATGCTGCTGTATCTGTTACACTAGGCCATGACACTTTTTTTTAATGTGGCTCTGTAACTGATGTCTGTTTGCTGTGTTGATAGGATGTGGTTGCAGCATAGCTAGCCAGCAGAGGGAGATGAGAGAGGGCACAGCTGTAAACAGCATGCAGGCAAACACACACTGACTCACTCACTCTGTGGCTTTAGGCCGGTAATCAATCCGATTCAGCGTTCTACCGTGCTTGCCATTTAAAGGTAGTTTCCAGTTGAGCCGACGTATGCAGTTTACTGTGAATTCGATCGCCGCGAACACGGGAACATTGCCTTAAAAAGATGCTTTATCGACAGTGCGCAATCAGATTAAATCCCTGCTTTAGTTTAGTTTCCTGGGCCTTTAACCAAATATGGATTCTCCTCCAAACAAGGTGCTTTAGGATAACCCCAACGAAAAACAGTATTTGTTAAGCCAGAAGCACTCCAATAAGTCCTGTTTGGTGTGTTTATTGGCAGACCTCTTTCTCTCTCTCTGCTCTATCGGGCACTACTGTAGCCTATATAAAAGCATCCTGGCTGCCAGACAATATTGGAGAGTAACTTGTAAGCCTTCCTGTTGAAGTGTGTTCAGGCATGACTAGTCTGGCAGCCATTCTCTTCAGCTTGGATGAACTCTCATTGACACTCTGGTGAATGTGTCATGTCTCGGATAGCAGCATTCTCATGACTGTGGCTACACACCTGAGACAGAACGGCACAGGACTCCTGAGTTACAGCTGGGGTACACACAGAGGACAACACCCAGGAAATATATCCTCAGGATGACAGGAAACTGCTGAGACAACAGGAAGTGAGACTGCGGCAGAAACGATCATCTTGAGTGAAAGGTGCAGCAGGAACCAAATTAAGCACATTGTAATGCAGCAGACTAAGCCTGCAATACCTGTTAGTCGTAGCCTTTACTGAACATGATATGAATAAATGAACAATGGCTTCAGACAGTATGTCTGCACCATGTCTATGGAGAGGTGTGTGTGTAATGAATTAATCCAGTGTGTGCCCTTCTCAGGTTACCTCCTCCCCTCCCACAGCAGTCAGTCAGTGTGCCAGGTGGCTGATGGATGGAGGGACATGATGTCTGTTTACTGTAGACTGATAGATTGGTGTGTGTTTGTGTGTGTGTGTGTGTGTGTGTGTGTGTGTGTGTGTGTGTGTGTGTGTGTGTGTGTGTGTGTGTGGGTGTGTGTGTGTGTGTGTGTGTGGTGTGGGGATTCAGCCTCGGGACATTTTTTTCTTGAGCGGATGGTCGTGGGCCCGGAACATAATTACATATAATTTGTAGAATGCAAATTGACCCACAAGAAGCCAAAACAGATATAATATTTGACTAAAACATCATAATTTCAAACCTTTCTTACATTTGTATATGATCACGTCTCTCTATTATATTTGGGAATACATGGGAACAGATTTCCAAAATTAAAATCACTTGGAGCTGATTTCCTGGTGCTTTTATAGTCTTTTATGTACAACAATAAAAAAATTAAAAATTAAAAAAAATATATATGTATATTCTTTTTTTTATATTTGTGATCGAAAAACTTGGGGTGACAAATAAAACCCCCTGTGGGCCGCCAGTTGGGGAACCCTGGTCTATACCTACTGTACCTCGAGGTAAGCTGCTGTTAATATCCTGACTGTACATGCTGTTCTTGTCCAGAAAAGAAGAAAACCTTTTTTTTCTCCCCCGACACAAACCTCAATCAGAAAATTTTTGCTGCTTCTCATATTACAGCATCATCCGTCTAAAAAAAACTTTAATTTGGCATTAAAAGCACTTGAGGTTGTGAAAGCAGGTCGACTTAGAGTTGTGAAGTGCTTTTAGGCTGCTAGATTAGGAGTGTTGATGGGGCAGAACAGCTGGGCGCGTGGGGGGGGTGCTTGTGGGCAGCCCTAATGACTACCTGTGCAGGTGAGAGTAGCAGGGCGCTGGGTTGGAGCCAAGCCTGGAACCCTGTCCTGCACGGCCATGACAACTTAACTCTGTGAAGCTGTGAACAGAGCATGACATGATGGGGCAGGCCCACCAACAGACCGACAGCTCCCACAGACAGACAGCTACTACAGACCGACTGCTCCCATAGACAGACAGCTCTCACCAACGGACAGCTCCCACAAAAAGAAAAGGGTTATATGAGTTTAAGTATTGTAGATAGATAAACTGTGGCTTCCATCAATGTAATTGTCTGCATCATTTCCAATCCCCCATATATATACAGTACCAGTCAAAAGTTTGGACAAAAGTAATAGTGAAGACATCAAAACTATGAAATAACACATATGGAATAATGTAGTAACCAAAAAAGTGTTAATCAAAATATATTTTATATTTGAGATTCTTCAAAGTAGCCACCCTTTTCCTTGATGACAGCTTTGCACACACTTGGCATTCTCTCAACCAGCTTCATGATGTAGTCACCGGGAATGGATTTCAATTAGCAGGTGTGCCTTGTTAATTTGTGGAATTTCTTTCCTTAAGCGTTTAAGCCAATCAGTTGTGCTGTGACAAGGTAGGGGTGGTATACAGAAGATAGCCCTATTTGGTAGAAGACCAAGTCCATATTATTGCAAGAACAGCTCAAATAAATACAAATAAATGACACTCCATCCTTACTTTAAGACATGAAGGTCAGTTAATCCAGAAAATTGCAAGAACTTTTAAGTTTCTTCAAGTGCAGTCCCAAAAACCAACAAGCACTATGATGAAACTGGCTCTCATGAAGACTGTCACATGAAAGGAAGACCCACAGTTTCCTCTGCTGCGGAGGAGTTACCAGCCTCAGAAATTGCAGCCCAAACAAATGCTTCACAGAGTTCATGTAACAGACACATCTCAACATCAACTGGAGACTGCATGAATCAGGCCTTCAGGGTCGAATTGCTGCAAAGAAACCACTACTAAAGGACACCAATAAGAAGAAAAGACTTGCTTGGGCCAAGAAATGCGAGCAATGGACATTAGACTGGTGGAAATCTGTCCTTTGGCCTGATGAATCCAAATTTGAGATTTTTGGTTCCAACCGCCGTATCTTTGTGAGACGCAGAGTAGGTGAACGGATGACGTCCACATATGTGGTTCCTACTGTGACGCATGGAGGAGGTGGTGTGATGTTGTGGGGGTGCTTTGCTGGTGACACTGTCAGTGATTTATTTAGAATTCAGATGACATGGCCTCCACAATCACCCAACCTCAACCCAATTGAGATGGTTTGGGATGAGTTGGACCGCAGAGTGAAGGAAAAGCAGCCAACAAGTGCTCAGCATATGTGGGAACTGTTTCAAGACTGTTGGAAAAGCAATCCAGGTGAAGCTGCTTGAGAGAATGCCAAGAGTGTGCAAAACTGTCATCAAGGCAAAGGGTGGCTACTTTGAATAATCTAAAATATATTTTGATTTGTTTAACACTTTTTTGGTTACTACATAATTATTTCATAGTTTTGGTGTCTTCACTATTATTCTACAATGTAGTAAATAGTAAAAGAAGTAAAGGAAAACCCTTGAAAGAGTAGGTGTGTCCAAACTTTCGACTGTTAATGTATATATAAAATATATACAGTGAGGGGAAAAAAGTATTTGATCCCTGCTGATTTTGTACGTTTGCCCACTGATGAAGAAATGATCAGTCTATAATTTTAATGGTAGGTTTATTTGAACAGTGAGAGACAGAATAACAACATCAAAAATCCAGAAAACGCATGTCAAAAATTGTATAAATTGATTTGCTTTTTAATGAGGGAAATAAGTATTTGACCCCTCTGCAAAACATGACTTAGTACTTGGTGGCAAAACCATTGTTGGCAATCACAGAGGTCAGACGTTTCTTGCAGTTGGCCACCAGATTTGCACACATCTCAGGAGGGATTTTGTCCCACTCCTCTTTGCAGATCTTCTCCAAGTCATTAAGGTTTTGAGGCTGACGTTTGGCAACTCGAACGTTCAGCTCCCTCCACAGATTTTCTATGGGATTCAGGTCTGGAGACTGGCTAGGCCACTCCAGGACCTTAATAATGTGCTTCTTCTTGAGCCACTCCTTTGTTGCCTTGGCCGTATGTTTTGGGTCATTGTCATGCTGGAATACCCATCCACGACCCATTTTCAATGCCCTGGCTGAGGGAAGGAGGTTCTCACCCAAGATTTGATGGTACATGGCCCTGTCCATCGTCCCTTTGATGCGGTGAAGTTGTCCTGTCCCCTTAGCAGAAAATCAGAATGACCCCCCAAATCATAAATCTTTCCACCTCCATGTTTGACGGTGGGTATGGTGTTCTTGGGGTCATAGGCTGCATTCCTCCTCCAAACACGGTGAGTTGAGTTGATGCCAAAGAGCTCCATTTTGGTCTCATCTGACCACAACACTGTCACCCAGTTGTCCTCTGAATCATTCAGATGTTCATTGGCAAACTTCAGACGGGCATGTATATGTGCTTTCTTGAGCAGGGGGACCTTGCGGGCGCTGCAGGATTTCAGTCCTTCACGGCGTAATGTGTTACCAATTGTTTTCTTGGTGACTATAGTTCCAGCTGCCTTGAGATCATTGACAATATCCTCCCGTGTAGTTCTGGGCTGATTCCTCACCGTTCTCATGATCATTGCAACTCCACGAGGTGAGATCTTGCATGGAGCTCCAGGCCGAGGGAGATTGAGAGTTCTTTTGTGTTTCTTCCATTTGCGAATAATCACACCAACTGTTGTCACCTTCTCACCAAGCTGCTTGGCGATGGTCTTGTAGCCCATTCCAGCCTTGTGTAGGTCTACAGTCTTGTCCCTGACATCCTTGGAGAGCACTTTGGTCTTGGCCATGGTGGAGAGTTTGGAATCTGATTGATTGATTGCTTCTGTGGACAGGTGCCTTTTATAAAGGTAACACGCTGAGATTAGGAGCACTCCCTTTAAGAGTGTGCTCCTAATTTCAGCTCTTTACCTGTATAAAATACATCTGGGAGCCAGAAATCTTTCTGATTGAGAGGGGGTGAAATACTTATTTCCCTCATTAAAATGCAAATCAATTTATAACATTTTTGACATGCGTTTTTCTGGATTTTTCTGTTGTTATTCTTTCTGTCACTGTTCAAATAAACCTACCATTAAAATTATAGACTGATCATTTCTTTGTCAGTGGGCAAACGTACAAAATCAGCAGGGGATCAAATACTTTTTTCCCCTCACTGTATGTACATATTTGTATATGTTTACTTTATTATTTTCTCCTAAGCCTACCACCCCTCCCCTTATTGGAGTAAACTAATGGACAACAACACTTAGGCTTCTACTGTCACGATCGTCTAAAGGAGTAGACCAAGGCGTAGCGTGCTTAGAGTTCCACATGTTTAATAAATATGAAACTCACCAAACAATACAAATGAAAACGAAGCGTGACGTTCTGGGCTGCTCACAGGCAGCTACACAAACACATAACCCCCCCGAACCATATAAAACAAATACCCTCTGCCACGTCCTGACCAAACTACCATAACCAATAACCCCTATACTGGTCAGGATGTGACAGTACCCCCCCCCCCCCCCCTTAGGTGCAGACCCCGGATGCACCTCACAACAAAAAACCCAAAAATAAACCCCTAACTAAAGGGAGGGAAGGCAGGGTGGCTGCCGTCACCAACGGCTCCTGTGCTACACCCCCCTCCCCAAACCTCTTACAATGGAGGTGGCTTCGGCTCAGGGCTCAGTCCCCTACCTGACCCATCCACCCCCACTGAAATCCTCTGCCTGAGGCCATTCACTGATGACCCTGGACTGTAGGGCGACTCTGGGAGCTCCGGGCTGTAGGACGACTCTGGGAGCTCCGGGCTGTAGGACGACTCACTCGTTTCCGGACTGTAGGCAGACTCACTCGGTGCCGGACTGTAGGCCGACTCACTCGGTGCCGGACTGTAGGCAGACTCACTTGGTTCCGAACTGTAGGCAGACTCACTCGGTGCCGGACTGTAGGCAGACTCACTCGGTGCCGGACTGTAGGCCGACTCACTCGGTGCCGGACTGTAGGCAGACTCACTTGGTTCCGAACTGTAGGCAGACTCACTCGGTGCCGGACTGTAGGCAGACTCACTCGGTGCCGGACTGTAGGCAGACTCACTTGGTTCCGAACTGTAGGCAGACTCACTCGGTGCCGGACTGTAGGCAGACTCACTTGGTTCCGAACTGTAGGCAGACTCACTTGGTTCCGAACTGTAGGCAGACTCACTCGGTGCCGGACTGTAGGCCGACTCACTCGGTGCCGGACTGTACACTGTTGCCGGACACTCTGGACGAGGTACTGTTGCCGGACACTCTGGACGAGGTACTGTTGCCGGATACTCTGGACGAGGTACTGTTGCCGGACACTCTGGACGAGGTACTGTTGCCGGACACTCGGGACTAGGCTGACGCACTGGAAGCCTGATGCGTGGTGCTGGTACTGGATGTGCCAGTTTGGGGACACGCACTTCAGGGCTAGTGCGGGGAGCAGGAACTGGCCGAGTTGGACTGGGCTGACGCACTGGAGGCCTGGTGCGTGATGCTGGCTGTGGATATACCGGACCGTGGAGGCGCACAGGCGGTCTTGACCGCACCTCCTGCACAACCCGTCCTGGCTGGATGGAACTAGTAGCCCTGTACGAGCGGAATGCTGGTACAGGGCGAACTGGGCTGTGCAGGGGCCTGATGGTTGCCATGCGTAGAGTGGGCGTAGGGTAGCCTGGACCTAGGAGGCGCACCGGTGACCAGATGCACTGCGCAGGCATCCTCCTACCAGGCTGGATGCCCACTCTAGCACGGCACTTGCGAGGGGCTGGGATCACTCGCACTGGACTGTGCGTGCGTATGGGCGAGATCGTGCGCACTTCTGCATACCTCGCCGCCCTCCACTCCATACGTTCCTCACAATAAGCACGGGTAACTGGCTTAGGGCTCACCCTTGGCCCAGCCAAACTACCCGTGTGCCCCCCCAAAAAAAATCTTGGGGGTGCCTCTCCGGCTTCCTCGCCAGCCATGTCCCCCGGTAGCGTTCCCGGTCCTCACCAGACTTCCTCCATGGGCCCTCTACGGCCAGAATCTGCTCCCAAGTCCATGACTCGCGACAGTCCACCCGTTGCTCCCTCCTCCGCTGCTTGGTCCGTGTTTGGTGGGTAGTTCTGTCACGATCGTCTAAAGGAGTAGACCAAGGTGCAGCGTGCTTAGAGTTCCACATGTTTAATAAATATGAAACTCACCAAACAATACAAATGAAAACGAAGCGTGACGTTCTGGGCTGCTCACAGGCAGCTACACAAACACATAACCCCCCCCAAACCATATAAAACAAATACCCTCTGCCACGTCCTGACCAAACTACCATAACCAATAACCCCTATACTGGTCAGGACGTGACATCTACTTCCAGATTATACCTACTATATACATTTTACGGACACAGTATATTTTACAACAGTTATCTTTTGTTTGATTTTAGTCCCATCCTTCAGCTACCCTCAACCCCTCCCATCTATCTCTGAAGGCATTCTGTTTTGATTTATTTTTGTCATAAATTTTCCAACTGTGCTGTTTCACAAAACTTCTAAATCTATATACATTTTACGAACACAGTATATTTAGCATTAGTTATCTTGTTATTTTTAGTCCCACCCTTTAGCTCCACTCAACCCCTCCCATCTATTTCTGAACAGCATCCAGTTTTGATTTCTATTTGCCATTTATTTTTCAACTGTGCTGTGATGTTTCACAAAAGTTCTGAACCTTTCTATTCTCATCATTTCTAAAGATTGTAAATTAAAGATAAACATTTTTGCTAAGAGTATTATTATATTATTGATCGATTGACTAGGACATTTCAAATCACCCAGCAGTGCTATTTGAGAGAGTTAGCTCCATGTAAATGTTACAATTCTTCAGCCATTCCTGAACCTGCAAACAAAAACAAGCTACATATGGACAGTACCAAAACAAATTATCTAATGATTCTGTCTCTTCGCAGCAAAATCTGCAGAGCTGGGATCGTGTATCCCCCATATATATAACATTCTATTGGTTTCAAAGAATTTTGTATAATTTAAATTGGAAAAACACTTAACTTTTGAATCCGGCGTTGTTTTGTGTATCAGTTCATAAACCATGTGTCATAGAATCGGTACATCGAAATTATTTTCCCAACTATTTTGCAATCTGTATGGCACAGCTGTCAATTTTTGGTCCTTAAATGAAACTGGTATACTTTTTTATTTATCACAATTTTCTTTAACCATTTTTTGTCTTTAATGCAGGGCAGACAGAGAAGTTCCTTACTTTCTCCCCCTTCCACTTGCCTCTTCGGTTTTTGCGGTAATGCATAGAGCAGACATTTCCATATATTTTTGTTAGCTGCATGTGTGACATAACTCCACCGTCCTATTTATGATATAATTTACAAAGATTATACCGTTTATAGTCTTTTCTGGTGGATTAAACTGAAATTGCAACCAACTTTCCATGGCTTGTTTTAAAAATAGCAATATTTTGGAGATTGAAATCTGAATAAAGGGAAAAAGGCCATTCTTGAGCATGGGGTGAGACATTCTTACTAATAATATCTTTGAGAACCAGTTCGGATTTAATAACTTCTTAGGGATAGGGGGCAGTATTTGGAAGTTTGGATGAATGAGGTGCCCAAAGCAAACTGCCTGTTACTCAGGACCAGAAGCTAGGATATGCATATAATTAGTAGTATTGGATAGAAAACTCTAAAGTTTCAAAATCTGTTAAAGTAATATCTGTGAGTATAACAGAACTGATATAGCAGGCGAAAACCCGAGGAGAATCCATCCAGATTTTTTTTTTTGGAGGTGACACCATTTAAAATGCCTGTCTATGCGGAAATCGAGGGAAATCCTCCCAGATTGCAGTTCCTAGGGCTTCCAGTAGATGTCAACAGTCTTTAGAAAGAGTTTCAGGCTTGTTTTTTGAAAAATGAGCCAGAATTTGTAGTTTAGTGGCTCCCATTTTGGTTGTAGTGTTATGACGCGCGTGGATGAGACCGCGCACTTCATTATTTATCTCCGGTAATGAACAGACTATTCTCCATCTTAAATTTGATTATTTATTTACATATTAGGGTACCTGAGGATTGATTAGAAACGTTGTTTGACTTGTTTGGACGAAGTTTATTGGTAACGTTTGGGATTCATTTTGTATGCATTTTGAACGAGGGGAAACCGGTGGATTATTGAATGAAGCGCGCCAACTAAACTGACTTTTTCGGGATATAAAGAAGGACTTTATCAAACAAAACAACCATTTGTGATGTAGCTGGGACCCTTTGGATTGCAAACAAAGGAAGATCTTCAAAGGTAAGTGATTTATTTTATCGCTATTTCTGACTTTTGTGATACCTCTGCTTGGTTGGAAAATGTATGTAATGCTTTTGTACGCGGGGTGCTGTCCTCAGATATTCGCATGGTGTGCTTTCGCCGTAAAGCCTTTTTGAAATCTGACAGAGCATCTGGATTAACAACAAGTTAACCTTTTAAATGATGTATGATACTTGTATTTTCATGAATGTTTAATATTACGATTTATGTATTTTGAATTTGGTGCTCTGCAAATTCACCGGATGTTGTCGAGGCCGGGCGCTGCGGTACGCCTATCCCAAAGTTAAGTATAATTTTTGCCTAATTGAAGCCTTTAGTGAGCTGTCTAATGCTTTAATATTTAATCATTTCTGCCCTCCTAATTCATATTCATTACATAAAAAGGACAGTTTAATTTTGTCTAGCATACTGTTCCAAATAAAATATAATATTTTTTGCTCATATAAATAAAAAAACAAGTTGCTAGTTGTAGGCAAGGCCATAAGCAAATAGATAAACTGTGATATGACTAAATAGTTAATCAGGGTGATTTTTCCACAAACAGAAAGGTATTTTCCTTTCCATGGTAGCAAGATTTGATCTAATTTTGCAAACTTTCTATTAAAATGTACTGTAGTGAGATTATTTATTTAGGGATATGAATACCGAGTATGTCCACTTCAACGTCAGACCATTTTATTGGTAAACTACACAGTAATGTAAAAGTTAAATTTTTTGTGACCAATGCGTAATATAGTAAATGTACCATAATTTGGTTGTAATCCAGAGAGGTTAGAAAAATTATCTAGATCTTCTGTGAGGCTATGGAGCAGTGGCGATTTTAGCATGTAAATATTGGTATGGGGGAAAAAATGGACTGCGTGCCAGCAAAGCCACTACAACACAACACTAAACAATACATTAATTGCACTATAACGGTGACAAACGGTGCCCACAAACTGCTAAGGCCTATGTAAAGCTGTCCCAACAGCAGTCCCAACATCTTACCACTGCAACATATGGCTATCAGAGGAGCCTTGTCTGGCAGCGAAACAGTTAATTCAGCCTCATTTATTGCATTTAAAAAAAACATAGATGATATGGCTGACTTGCTTAAACAAATGTGGTTTCTAATGACAATTGAGATGTACAAACTATGACATAAGGGGACGACAAGGGGATAAGAGGCAATCCGTAATTTCGATTAAGACAATGAGCGAGCTAGGACAGACGTAGTCAATATAACTATTTGTTTAGCACTTTTGAAATTTACAGTGACAGAATTCAGAACATGGGCCATTCTTATGGTGTTCTCCTTGTACACCAAGTCAGAACCATAGGATAAATAAAGGGGGCATATAAGTAGACAATGAAAGCTCTTGCAATATTCGATGATTACATTTCTCTTAAACAGGTTATAGGCTACATTTGCACCACCTAGTCAGAACAGTAGGTGAAATGAAGAGGGGTAAATAAACCAAATTATTAGGGGGAGGCACATGGGCTACTAACATCTTACTACACAAAATACACTTAGTATTACTTTCTTAACTACAGTATACATATGTCCCTGGCATATTGCATAATTTATGCAGCGGCATACAATAGATTTTTGGACTCACCCTGTTGTGCTGTGCTCACTTGAACAGGAAGGTGGCGCGGCTGTCCTTCGTAGACACATTTTGTCATCAAAGTCTGGCATTCTCTGGATTTATGGTGCTTTCAAAACAACTGGGAACTAGGAAAAAGCAAGGTTAAATCATGATGACGTCATTGATCTTCAGGTCGTAGCTCTAGAAAGAGGCCGGATTTACAATTTCGAGTTGGACGACCGTTCGAACCGTATTTTCCCAGTCGGAACTTGTTTATTCCCGACTTCCCAGTTGTCTTGAACTCACTGAAGTGAAGTTTTTGCAGTTCCGAGTTAACAGTTGTTTTGAGCACGGCACAAATCATGCTTCCTTGACAGCATGGCCAATGTTGAATGTTTAGCATTTTAAACTTGTAAAAGAGCCCCTTTATCCCAGATTTAGGATCACACAGCCACTGTCACTGATTCCTTCCAAACCACTCAGTGTTGAATTTGTGATTTCCAACTTGTTGTGTAATGTTTATGTCCAATGGCCGATGAGCAACGATATGTTTACTCTATCATTTCTCTTTATATGACAAGGATTAAAAAAGATTTGCTAGTAGATTGTCGACTTGTTTCATGATGATGACTGGTAGTTAAGATTTTGGAAGTATGATGTATTGACAGTCCAATCAAAGCTACTGTACATATAACGTGATTTGACATCATTTTATCTGTGGCCAGTGACCTGGAGCCTTCTTGGATGGACACTTCTAATGTAACTCTATGGCAGCACTCAAAGGGATAGAATTCTTTAGGTCTACCCTTAGACTTGGCAGTGACGTAGTGTCCCTATGAGTGACAGAACACTGAGCCAGTCATGGCGCAACGCTCCGTATTTTCTGTTGGCTTGCCCCAGTGGCGCACAACCTGACACAAACCAACCAAGGATGTGCTATCAAACCTGACATTACCATTTTTTTAAGATGATATAATACAGTTTAGTGCTTTTACATAAAGAATAATGACCGCAACCCAGCTATGATAAAATAATAAACATACAATGGAATGTAAATTAATAAAAAAATAAATGTATCACCTCTTGAGGTGACCCATTGACCCAGTCCTCTTTGCTGTACAATTGCATCAAAATAAAATGCCTGTGCATAATCTATGGTAACAACATCACTCTGCTACACATACATGTATGAAATGGTAGTCTCTATGGGGAATTATGGCAGCACAGTAGGCCTAGGCCACAGATATCCTACAGTATAATGTGATTCTATGACCTAGGTAGCAGTGGCGGTCAGTGCCGTTTAAGATGAAGGAGGATGATAATTTTTTTATTAGCATGTCCTTATTTATATTACAGCATATTGGATGACTGCCATTCATATTCTATTCTCCCAGCTCAATGTAACATACATTTGAGTAATCAAGGTGACAGACCGCCTTGCACATTCTTGCCTGCATCTAGCTAATCTAGTCTGTAATCGTTAATCCAGCAGTTGCAAACGAGAGTTTGTATTGGACAAATTCAGGTAGTTTATCCCCGTTTTGTTCTGTTTGCTTCCATTTAAGAAACGTTTTTCAACAGAATCGGCGGAATGAATATACCCCTGATCACACGCTAACACTGTTCACTTTCATAGCAGCCCCATACAAACAGCACGATCACTTTTATCATTGTAACTATAATTCCTTGTCGTATCTACGTGCTCTCCTCTTCTCACCTTTTGCCTTCGCTTGTGGACTTCAGTGACCAGGTGAAAAAATCTTTCCAAGCCAAACCTTCATATCATAACAGTTAACCGCTAACCGTTAGTAAACCTGCAACAATCATGCAGTACAGTGTAGTTAGCAAGCAGTTTAGCAGTTAATAAAACCAAAAGCTTTCCTTAAGTTGGAAGAATTCCCATGTTGGATAGCCATAGCCAATAAGCTAACATAGCATCCCTCTCTGTTTGAGCCAGATGTTTGAGTGGGCTAAATTAGCCAGCTGCATTCGCTAGCTAAGTAAGTGAAAAACAAATTAATTTGTTCAAAACTGTTAAACTATTGTCCTATTTCTCTTTGAGTCAACTACTCACCACATTTTATGCACTGCAGTGCTAGTTAGCTGTAGCTTAAGCTTTCAGTACTAGATTAATTAGCTGATCCTTTGATTGGGGGGACAACATGTCAGTTGATGCTACAAGAGCTCTGATAGGTTGGAGGACGTCCTCCGGAAGTTGTCATAATTACTGTGTAAGTCTATGGAAGGGGTGAGAACCATGAGCCTCTTAGGTTTTGTATTGAAGTAAATGTACAGAGAGGAGGACAGAAACTAGCTGTCCTTCGGCTACACCATGGTGCTACCCTACAGAGTGCTGTTGAGGCTACTGTAGACCTTCATTGTAAAACATTTGAATTTGAATATATTTAGTATAGTTTTATCTAAAAAGGATAACTTTTATAATGTTTCACTATTTATATTTTTATGAAATTCACTGAGGATGGTCCTCCCCTTCCTCCTCTGATGAGCCTCCACTGCTAGGTAGGCAATGTGACAGTACCAGAACACTGGGGTGGCCATCATTCTGGAGCATCATAATGCCATTGTCATGACAACATACACTCTTTCTGAACACTTGGAGCAGAGCACAAGCAAATCTTTCAGAAACCTATTAGACTGAGTGAAACCCATAATTATTGTTCACTGGAAAATGTGTTTTGCTTTCCCAGTACCTAACGAGCTGACACCGTAGAGAGAGAACCAGCCCCAGAGCAGCGCTCCTGGAGTATTGTAGGGGTTTAGTGCTCCAAGGCACAACAACAGGTGGCACCGGAGATATTCCTGCCAACAGCCCTCTGACTGAGCAGATCATTTTGCTAGATATTCTTCACCCAGACTTGGAATTCCTCAGATCAGGTGCACCAGATCACCCCCGGATAATAACGTGCCTCTTCCTTCAAAGCTACCACTAACCCCTACAGTTTAATATAAATGTTCTATTCTATTTCACATTTTCTTTCCCAGCCAGCTCCTCAGCTGGAGCAAGAGGGCTCTAGGAGAAAGATGGAGAGGGGGATAGAGAGAGTTAAGGAGAGTGTGGATGCAGAGATGAAGGAAGCCACTGTGGAGGTTCTCTATGAACTGCTGGAGAAGATCCAGAAGGAAAGAGAGAAGGTGGAAATAAAGGAGAAGCTGTTGGAGAAGGGAGTGGAGTAACGCAAAAGAGGCACTGAAGTCGAGGAGGGAAGAGGTAGAGAGGAAGGAAACGGAGGTGGCCAGGCAGAGAGATGTGGTGGAGAAGGAGAAACAGAGGGTGACGAAGGAGAAGAAAAAAGTGGAGAAGCAGAGGGAGGAGGTAGAGATGAAAGACAAGGGGCTGGATGGACAGAAAGAGAAACTGGAGAAGAAGAGCGATAAGCTGGAAATATTGGAGAAAGTTGGAAAGTTGGAGTTGGACAAGGAGAAAGAGATGTTGGAGAAGAAGAAGATGATAGTGGAAAGGTTGAAACTGGATGTGGATGAGAGACTGAAGAAAATTACAAGAACAGGAGAGATTATTAAAAAGAAAGAGAAGATGGACAGAATGAAAATAGAAGTGGAAGAGAAGGCAAAGATGGAGGTGAAGAAAGTGAAAGAAGAGTTGGAGGGATTGGAGAAGAAGATTAAAGAGGGACAGGAGAGGGAGAAAGGGAGAGAGAGAGAGGGAGGAGTTTGAGAAGAGGAAGGAAGAGGAGGTGGAGCGTGTGATGTTGGAAATGGAGGAGAAGCTGAAGATGGAGGTAGAGAGGTTGAAGCTTATGAAGGTAAGGACGGAGGAAAAGTGGAAGACGAAGATGGAGAGAGTGATAGAGTTGATTGTGGAAGAGAAGATAAACGAGAGAAATTAGTTTGACTGTAAGAGACAGGATGTGGACGAAGTCCGAGAGGAGTTGGAAGGAGTGATGGAGAAGATGAAAGAAAAGGGGGAGATGTTTAAGAAGGAGGTGGAGAAGATGAAGCTGGAGAAGGAGAAGGCGGTGAAAGAAGTGAGGAGGGAAATGGAGGAGAAGTGAGAAAAGGAAGTTAAGCAAATAAAGGTGGAGGTGGAAGAAAAATGAAAGAAAGAGATGAAAAGCGTGAGAGAGTGGATTGAGAGAGCAGAGGAGACCTTATGTAATTGTCCTACAGCATACGATACAGGTGCCTCTATTGCCACAGCTACTAATCAGTAGAATTCACTTGAATGTATGTAGCCAGAGCCACTATTAAGTTGCAATTGAATGGACTCCAGCAAAGTGGTTGTCCTAGGTGTAATACGACCTCAGATTTATGGGTTATTATAAAGTAAGAAAGTTGCACTGAACTCATAAGGAATTTTTTATTATCTTCTAAAAATCTGTGGGATTACATAATTAATTGAAATGAAAATGTAACAGCAGGAACTCTTACAGACTGGGCCAAGAGCATGATTTATGTTTTTACCTCTACTACTACTACTGTACTAATGCTACTACTACTACTGTACTACTACTGCTGCTACTACTACTACTGTACTACAACTACTGCTACTACTACTACTGTACTACTACTACTGCTGTACTACTACTGCTACTACCACTACTGCTGCTACTGCTACTGTACTACTACTACTACCACTACTACTATTACTGCACTACTACTACTGTACTACTACTACTACTACTACTACTACTACTACTACTACTACTACTACTACTACTGTACTACTACTACTGCTTCTTCTACTACTACTGTACTACCACTACTACTACTGTACTACTACTACTACTACTGTACCTCTACTACCGCTACTACTACTACTACTGTACTACTACTATTGCTACTACTGCTACTACTACTGTACTACTACTGCTGCTACTACTACTACTGTACTACTACTACTGCTTCTTCTACTACTACTGTACTACTACTACTACTACTGTACTACTACTACTGTGGGTACTACTAATACTGTACTACTACTACTGCACTACTACTACTGCTGCTACTACTACTACTGCTTCTTCTACTACTACTGTACTATTACTACTGCTACTACTACTACTACAGTACTACTACTACTACTACTACTACTGTACTACTACTACTGTGGCTACTACTACTACTGTACTACTACTACTGCACTACTGCTGCTGCTACTACTACTACTGTACTACTACTGCTACTACTACTACTACTGTACTATTACTACTGCTGCTACTACTACTACTGCACTACTACTACTGCTTCTTCTACTACTACTGTACTATTACTACTGCTACTACTACTACTACAGTACTACTACTACTACTACTGCACTACTACTACTGCTGCTGCTACTACTACTGTACTACTACTGCTGCTACCACTACTACTGCACTACTACTACTACTGCTCCTACTACTACTACTGTAATACTACTACTGCTGCTACTACTACGTCGGTACTACTAATACTGCTGCTACTACTGCTTGTTCTACTACTACTGTACTACTACTACTACTGTACTACTACTACTGCTACTACTGCTTGTTCTACTACTACTGTACTACTACTACTACTGTACTACTACTGCTACTACTCCTACTACTACTGCTGCTACTACTACTACTGCTGCTACTGCTACTGCTACTGCTACTGTACTACTACTACTGTACTACTACTGGGCTACAGGTACCACTACTGCAGTCACTACTTCTACTGTTGTTATCAGACTAAAGGCTACTATCTCACTACTGTAATACAGTCACTACTTCTACTACTACACTGGCTGAAGCAAGTCGCACATTTTTTCTTCAGGAAAATTACCCTTTCTAGTTTACTTTATTAACATAACCAATACAATAGTAAATATAAAATGTTGGAATGGTGACTGACTAAAGAGAAGAAGAAAAACAATACTAGAGCTGCACATGATTTACTTTGTCTAGTTCAATAGAAATGTTGGAATAGTCACAAATTGAAAACTAATTTCAAATTCAGATAAATCAAGCAGAACTGAACTACCTTCATTTGACATGTATTTTGACCCAGGTGGTTAGTGAAATAATTAGGGCTGTCAGTGTTAATCAGTTAACTCCATTTCACTTTTTGTAATATTAGGGCACCCTTTTTTATGTGATTAATGGCATTGTCTGAAAGCATTCAAAATACACTGAAAACATCCAAAATACATCTACAGTATATAGCTAAGAACAACAATGCAATGTTAGAACAAGTTGGCATTGAGGTTAAACAAAGTGTGCTTTATCAATTTACCAGATTTCTTTGGACAAAATCAAACGTCAAAATAGTTGTAATACTTTTTGCCTAAAAAAATCTTAAATTACAGCTCAATTTTATCAAATTCTGAATTTGTGATTAACTGTGATTCATCACAGCAGATCCTCCAATTAAGTCAATAAAAATGTTTATCGTTTGACAGCCCTAGAAAGAATAAATAAAAACTGACACTACTGTTAAAGTTCATCATACTGTATAGTGTGAGTACACGTGTGTGTACACGTGTGTGTTGTGTGTGTGTGGTGTGTGTGTGTGTGTGTGTGTGTGTGTGTGTGTGTGTGTGTGTGTGTGTGTGGATGACATAGGCTTTTGTGTGTGCAATGCATGTACTCATTGGTGTAGGTGTTTACCTGCTCAGGTGAATCTCCGGGGCAGTAGGGGGTAGCAGGATAAACAGGTGGATGAACTGAGCTGAAAGTAAGGTCAGAGGTCAGAAGAATGAAGAAGATTAACGGGCAAATTCACATGACCCTGCTCATCCTTCTATGACCTTTGACCCTGTCAGAAGCAGCTGAGTCGCACCTGTCTCTGCATGTCTCTAACTGGGGGAGTCAAGACTGATTGAAATATGCCAAACCTTACACAATCACTCTATATTTGTATGATTTTTAGTCGTTTTTAATGGTTAATTAACAATATACACCCTGCGTGTGTGTACGTGTGTGTGATTGGGGGCTGGGTGGAGCTTGGAGACTAGGGGGTAAGAGAGACAGGGGCGATGGTGGAAGTTGATGTTCCTGGTCCTGGGGGAAGAGCAACAAAAGCGGATCAGTATTAGTAACAGGAAACGCCTGCAGCTCAAACTGGAACCTTGTACCTCCTTATCTAGGGGGCAAGTGAGTCTCTCTGTATCGCTTTCCCATACATACCTGATCCGTCTGATAAGATCCTGTTTGTGTCTTAAAGATCTCAGCTTACCAAAAAATCCCCAAGAAACAGCCAAGAGGCAGGGAGGCCCCAGAGACAGGCCTCACAATGGCACCAGTGACAGTTGATGACAGTGATCGTGATAATTATGAGATTATTAATAGCATTTAGCACCATCTGTAATAATTGATGTCATGAATCACTCATGGCATTGTTGTGAGACTAGGTCAGAATGAGGTGCTCTTAACACACTGACATGGAGGGGAATGGTTGCTGTTGTGCCAAGTATGTGCATTATTGTGAACGGTCGTGCATATTTCTGTTTGTATGTGATACTTCAGCATTCTGGAGTGTCAAGTGTATAACACAGGAGGTTGGTGACACCTAAATTGGGGAGGACGGGCTCGTGGTAATGGCTGGAGAGGAATAAGTGGAATGGTACCAAATACATCAAACACATGGTTTGAGTCGCACCTCCATTCAATTTTCTCTGCTCCAGCCATTATTATGAGCTACCCTCCCCTCAGCAGTCTCAACCAGTGTATGATGTGTGTATTGAGTTACAGTAGGTTACACTCTGTGGGAACCTGTGGTCCCTGGACAGTAGTGTGATGGCTGAGATTGGAGAGGACATAATGAGAACAGGGCAGAGCCACACACACACACACACACACACACACACACACACACACACACACACACACACACACACACACACACACACACACACACACACACACACACACACACACACACACACACACACACACACACACACACACACACACATCCATCACTCTGTCACTCCAGATGTCAGGTTACTTAGAGAAAGTGACCAGCCGAGGCAACTATTGGAGTTTTAAGTCAAAGTCATTTTCCGTTGTAAGGATCAATACAGGGCGTGCAGTCAGGCAGGTCACCCGTGATACAAGTCAGTATTCGACGTCCAATCTCTATCTGAGGATGTCAGGAGATGACCTGGAAACCAGCCACTAGGGGCAACAGGGAGCGCTGTTACCATCAACTTGTTGGTGCAGTAATTAACTCTTCAGATATTAGTCTCACAATCACGGGGACAGGAAGGGACTCCAGCCGACAGATGGACAGACAGACCGAAAGACAGATTGGAAGACAGATGTAAAGCCCTGATTTTGTTGCACGCCACGCCAGCTCTCTCTCTCTCTCAACTGCTTCCCCTTTTTTCCTGTGTTCTGGAGGGTTTTAGGTTGTAGTGATTTTTCTATCTTCCTGAAAAGGTAAGACGATCCATCTCCTTTTTTTTCACGGAGAACAATGCCAGAAGGTCGGTGCTGCTGGCACAGACTGCAGAGTGTTCAGAGAGTTCACGGCTGGAACGCTCCACTGCGAATCACACTGCTGCTAAACGCTGACGATCATCTCTCCTGATTCCTATGAGAAATCGAGAAATTAAAACATTGTGGACCGGGAGGTAGGTCTCCTCTATTCCATGGTCACAGTCAATTCAGAGACGTTGAAGCCAATCAAGGTGTGACCTGTCTCTGCTAATGTCAGACTACCTTGACATAAAGCCCACTCTACTCACAGGTCAAAGTATCTATATGGTTATTCAACTTAGATTACAGAGTCAAGGTTATGTTTTGGAGACAGCCTTTCTAAACCATCACACACAATGATTAAACACTGGATCTGGAGACCCTATTCAAATAAATCCTAAAGGCTTTTGTTCAGACATTCTCAGTCCTGGTCTTTGAAAGCTATTCCCCCAACGTCTGGAGATTACTGCAGAGGTGTCCAATACTTTTCAAAGCCTGTCCTTCCCAAAAGTATAACTACATTACAGCACAGTACACAGTCAGATACCACAGTACAGTCACATGCTTGAGTATTCAGTCCTAGTTCTTTTAGAGTACAGGATTTCATCTCACTTACTGTCCCCCATTAACCTACTTTTACAACTCAATGTAGTCGTCAGATATTTTATTTTATAGAGAGCTCAATTGAAATCCCCATCATAATTCCTAGTTCTCATACGGTTTCCTTTTCATGTGGTTAGTGAGTATGAGGAATGCCCGCTGGGACGGTCTACAGGTACTGTACCACAGACACCCTGTCATGACTCACTACTGCTGGAGCCCCTCGGTCTGGGAAAGCACTCAGTCAGAAAGTCTGCGTGTCTGTGTCTGTCTGTGTGTCTGTCTGTCGGTCGTTCGGTCACCTGGTCGGCCAGTTGAAGCTGCTTTCTGTCTGTCTGTTCGCCAGTCTGTCTGTCTCCCTGCCTGTGTCTGTATGTGCGGGTGTCTTTCTGACTGCCTGGACTCTATATGTGTCTGTGTCTGTCAGTCTGTCTGTTTGTCCTGTCTGTAGTGGGTCCATGTCAGGGTCAGAGCAGGATGTGGAGGTGATAGGTGGACTTTTGATCGGTCCTATTGAAACCTTGTTTATGCTTTTTGTGACCAGTAGAGGTGAGGGTGTGAGAAAAATGGGACTGACACAATCTGGACTGAAATCTGTCTTTTTTTCCCTTTCCTTAGCTCAGTCCCTTTTCTCCCTCCACCCCCACTTCACTGGCCGAGCCACCACAACCATCTACCTCCTCCACTTTCCTCACTGCAATCTGAGACGGGTGTTGGGTCACAAACAGTCGTGTTCAGTGGGGTCAGAGTCATGCTTCTATTTTGAAGCCCAGCTATAAACAATGTGCAGATTGGATTACAGAGAAAATAAATGAACTAACTGCAGAAAATCCATTAGCCATCAATAAACAGTGAACTGCAGCGGAACAGAGCTCCTTTCTCACATTGCCTTGCATGTTCATAGTTGACCTTTGTAGCTGAAGGCAATGAATTATGGGAAGTGCTGTCTGTGCATGTCCAAGATATCACTGAAGGAGCACTAATGTTTTTTGTTTGATAAAGTCGGCTTTTGGAACGCTAGATCTGCATTATAGCGAGCTTGACATTTAACGCGCATCGTTTACTGTGAATGTGATCGCCGCCAACGTTGGGGAGAATATTTCTAAAAGCCTGGGCTAGGTATACCTCTTACCTAGGCCAGTAAACAACTTTTAAAATGTAACAATCTCAAAAACGGACAACATTTTCACACTCCCTCTCCCTGTTGTACATTTAGTACTAACCTTTATTGGCACAAAGCAATATTTTCTATGGGGATGAATGGCTGTGGTTTAATGTGCGTAATTGAATTTGGGTGAAGGGGGCTGTAAGCTCAGGCAGGCAGGCAGCTGCAGCAGGGCCCACCCTTCCCTCTCTCCCTGGGGAGTCATGCCCACCCAGGATGGGGCCAGGGAGGCCAGTCCTCCTCCATCTGCTCATGGGCTGAGACTTTGGGCCCTGGGTACTGGGTCCTAGATCTGGGTCTGTAGTCTAGGGTGGGATCCTGAGGCTTGCTGGTTGGCAGTGTGGTAGAGCAGGGTGTGGTGTCTGCTTCCATCCACCGGGCTGGGCTTCCAGGGCTGAGGGAGGGGAAAGTTGGAGAGGTCTGATCCATCTGATTCCAGAGGTGAAATAGAGACATGTCAGGGGTTGTGGATGGGAGCTCTGGGGATTCAACTATGTACCCTATGATCCCAGGTCTGGTTTTGTGTACCATAGATATAAATCATAGTTTTATCTCTGATACAAGGTGTTACTTCAATGTCATCCCCAGAAGCTGAGGTGGGCCATGGCTGAATCAATACCAGGTTCAGGGACACTTCAGATTTGGTTAGAGCACACGGTATTGGAGAGAGGAACCTGGGCAGAGCGCTGATGGTGGATTTAAAATAGAAAAGCAGAACTTTGAGTTGCTTTATAAAGAATCCTGAGTGCTGTAAATGTACATGCTGGAGGAAATGAAGTTGTCGTGGGGAGCGGTTAGGCTTCTCCACAGAAAGAAGAAATGGCCAATTCTGCTTTTCCCTTTCTGCTACTTTCTTTCTCAGCGTTAAAAATTCCAGGGTGGAAATTCTGAGCGTAATCCGAAAACATGAAAAGGAAATTACTTTAAATATGAAACCTTGCAAAACCGCCACATATTTCCATAGGTTTCCACACAGCTTACAACAGCTGCTGGTACAGTTCTGCCCGCAGTTGTTACAATTTCAGTCTCTCAGTCTCAGTCAATGGACAAGACAGTTAGAATATTCCCTGTAGCTCAGTTGGTAGAGCATGGTGTTTGCAACACCAGGGTTGTGGGTTCGATTCCCACGGGGGGCCAGCACAGAAAAAAAATGTATGAAATGTATGCATTCACTACTGTAAGTCGCTCTGGATAAGAGCGTCTGCTAAATGACTAAAATGTAAATGTAATATCCCATGTTACATGTACTAACCCATCTCACATGACCAAGCCTAGCCTGCTACAGGGTAACCCCTGATCTATCTCTATCTGGAGTACACATGACCGTTCTGTATCTGGGTCATTGTGACAGTAAACCATGAAGGAGCAACATGCTCAACTCTACACCTTCAAAGGGGTAGAAGCCAACAGTCCCAACCAGAGGGTTGTGCCAACTTGTTTTTATTGTTTATATTGTAATTCTGATTCCGTTACATTATTTAAATATTCCCCATGTCAAAAAGTCTAATCAAATGAAATGTTATCTGTCACATGCTTTGTAAACAACAACTGTAGACTAACAGAGAAATGCTTCCTTACGGCCCCCTTCCCAACAATGCAGAGAGACAAATAGAGCAATTATAGAAAGATAATAACAGAAGGAATAAATACACAATGAGTAACAATAACTTGGCTTTATTCACAAGGTACCAGTACCGAGTGGATGTGCAGGGGTACGAGGTAGTTGAGGTAGATATATACATATAGGTAGGGATAAAGGGACTGGGCAACAGGATAGTAAACAGTAGCAGCAGCGTATGGGCCTTCCTCTAACACCGCCTGGTATAGAGTTCGATGGATGGCAGGGAGCTCGGCCCCAGTGATGTACTGGGCCGTACACACTACCCTCTGTAGAGCCTTGCGGTCGGATGCCAAGCAGTTGCCATACCAAGCGGTGATGCAGCCAGTCAAGATGCCCTCAATGGTGCAGCTATAGAACTTTTTATGGATCTAAGGCCCCATGCTGCATCTTTTCAGCCTCCTGAGGGGGAAGGCATTGTCATGCCTTCTTCATGACTGTTTTGTTGTGAGTGGACCATGATAATTCCTTAGTAATGTAGACACCGAGGAACTTGAAGCTCTCAACCTGCTCCACTGCAGCCCCGTCGATGTGAATGGGGGCGTGCTCGGCCCTCCGTTTCCTGTAGTCCACAATCAGCTTTTTGTCATGCTGATTGAGGGAAAGGCTGTCTCATTGTCGTCGGTGATCAGGCCTACCAGCGTAGCGTCATCAGCAAACGTAACGATGGTGTTGTAGTCATGCACGTAATGTTAATGAGGCGCTAACATGGCTACCATAGAAAATGAAAGTTTTATGTAAATGCATCTTAACAGAAACCTCAGTGGTCAACTCTCTAAAAACATATCTCTCGTCCCAAGTATCAACTGCCGCTATTTAAAGTGTTCTGGCCTTTTTCTTTTACTTTTATACATGATAAATGACTGTTTTTTTATTCCAGTGTTGTCTTGAGTCCCACCACTAAGTGCTACTACATGTAGCCTAGCATTTTTTGTGAAAGACATGAACTGCTGACTCACCATGACATGGGTTAGGCTGTTATTGACTGAGGGAACAGCAGCACGCCCTGTCCAGCCATCACTGCCCATCAGGCTGGGGGTCGCTATGCTTTGCCCATGTGATATGTGACCGCCTGGTTCCAGCGTCTGGTATTAGCCTTGCATCACCCGACCTGGCATACACTCCATATACTTGATATAACATTTGTGCAGCTCTGGGAATAGCAGGGGCTTCCTTCTAACTGGCATCAGCACGTTATCACCTCTTAATTAGCGTACTTTTGGACTTTAGTGCTATCTGGTTTTAACGTGCAACCCAACACCCAGTCACCCTAACACCATTTTTACACTGTATAAAAATAGAACTGTATAAAAATATCCTTCAGCAATCTACGTTCTAAAATTCCATTGGTTCAGATTGGGCCCATATGCGTGAGCTTGACCAATAGGAGGGCCCGTGGAGCATAAGGATCACGTTACCTGTGTGACTGCTGGGTGATTTAAAGAGGTGCAGGTATTTATATCAGCAGTAAAAGTGTCACAGATAGAAGGTCACAGTACTGGGTAAACACTTCAGCCCTCTGTATCACAGAAAAGCCTGCTTGTTAAACCTGTAGGCAGGGTACATGTACACTAACACTAATACACATATACACTAACACCAATACACTAATACACTAATACACTAATACACTAATACACCCACACTGCTTGTTAAACCTGTAGGCAGGGTACATGTACACTAACACTAATACACATATACACTAACACCAATACACTAATACACTAATACACTAATACACCCACACTGCTTGTTAAACCTGTAGGCTGGGTACATGTACACTAACACTAATACACATATACACTAACACCAATACACTAATACACTAATACACTAATACACCCACACTGCTTGTTAAACCTGTAGGCAGGGTACATGTACACTAACACTAATACACATGTACACTAACACCAATACACTAATACACTAATACACCCACACTGCTTGTTAAACCTGTAGGCAGGGTACATGTACACTAACACTAATACACATATACACTAACACCAATACACTAATACACTAATACACTAATACACCCACACTGCTTGTTAAACCTGTAGGCAGGGTACATGTACACTAACACTAATACACATATACACTAACACCAATACACTAATACACTAATACACTAATACACCCACACTGCTTGTTAAACCTGTAGGCAGGGTACATGTACACTAACACTAATACACATATACACTAACACCAATACACTAATACACTAATACACTAATACACCCACACTGCTTGTTAAACCTGTAGGCAGGGTACATGTACACTAACACTAATACACATGTACACTAACACCAATACACTAATACACTAATACACCCACACTGCTTGTTAAACCTGTAGGCAGGGTACATGTACACTAACACTAATACACATGTACACTAACACTAATACACTAATACACCCACACTGCTTGTTAAACCTGTAGGCAGGGTACATGTACACTAACACTAATACACATATACACTAACACCAATACACTAATACACTAATACACTAATACACCCACACTGCTTGTTAAACCTGTAGGCAGGGTACATGTACACTAACACTAATACACATGTACACTAACACCAATACACTAATACACTAATACACCCACACTGCTTGTTAAACCTGTAGGCAGGGTACATGTACACTAACACTAATACACATATACACTAACACCAATACACTAATACACTAATACACTAATACACCCACACTGCTTGTTAAACCTGTAGGCAGGGTACATGTACACTAACACTAATACACATATACACTAACACCAATACACTAATACACTAATACACTAATACACCCACACTGCTTGTTAAACCTGTAGGAAGTGTACAAGTACACTAACACTAATACACATGTACACTAACACCAATACACTAATACACTAATACACCCACACTGCTTGTTAAACCTGTAGGCAGGGTACATGTACACTAACACTAATACACATATACACTAACACCAATACACTAATACACTAATACACTAATACACCCACACTGCTTGTTAAACCTGTAGGCAGGGTACATGTACACTAACACTAATACACCCACATAGTGCTGAGCACACACATACTGTATGCATGCACGGTCACACACTTACCGTATGCATGCACGGTCACACACATACTGTATGCATGCACGGTCACACACAAACTGTATGCATGCACGGTCACACAAACTGTATGCATGCACGGTCACACAAACTGTATGCATGCACGGTCACACACTTACCGTATGCATGCACGGTCACACACATACTGTATGCATGCACGGTCACACACATACTGTATGCATGCACGGTCACACATACTGTATGCATGCACGGTCACACACGTGGAAGCATGTACGCAGATACACACATACAAACGTATGTACCCGCCTACAGACACACACAAGCACAAGCACACGCA
The DNA here is from genome assembly GCF_965601325.2 of Salmo salar. Classification (NCBI taxonomy): domain Eukaryota; kingdom Metazoa; phylum Chordata; class Actinopteri; order Salmoniformes; family Salmonidae; genus Salmo; species Salmo salar. Next base: position 24,170,564 of record NC_138318.1, on the reverse strand, counting down.
CGCACACATACACACACACACACACACACACATAGCCCTGCTGTGGTGTTCACATGACCAGGGGCCTGTCCATCTCAATGAAACCTCTAGAGCAGTGTATGTCAATTGAAATGGAGTGTAACCGAAATCAAACGTGCTCGTTTAGTCCGAGGCGATAAAGTGCATATTTGCTCAGTGCTGTAATATGGTTAATTTCCCTATGAAACTCTCGCCCCAATAAAGAGCTACTCAGAACACAATGGAGGTGCCACATGTCGGACTGGAGCCGAACCAGCGCTGACACTGTCCTCTTCCAAGTAGGGAGAGAAATGAAAACCACAGCCAAAGTTACTGTCAGCAGACATAATAAGAGAAGGAGAGACATTCTCAGGGTCGGATTTTGACTCTCTCTGCACCTCCCTTGTATGTCTGTTCTAAATGAAAGCTCAGAGCCAGTTCGGCTGCTATTCAGCTGTGAATAAGATGAAAGGTCTGTATCTGTATTTGTGCTGGTAGCTGACTGACTTGGTGATACGAGACAAAAGAGTTGTTTATTTACCCTCAACAGCTTCACACTACGTCTCCATGGAATCCATTACCCATAACACCACAGGCTAAACAAATATCAACAAATACCAATTTATATGGAATCAGGAAAGCAAACAAACTTGATCTACAAACAGAATATTACATTTCTGAACACACATCCTGAAGGTTGGTGTCATGGGGGTATATTTTATATGAAAATTCGCTTTGACATTTCATGCCTCTAAAACTCTGAACCGCAGTTATATGTGAGCAATCAGCTCCATTTTGGTACAATCTATTTCCAGGGGCTTAAGATTTACTGATGCTGTTGCCTATAGTTTTTAACATAAATCCCTCATAAGTTCTCAAGCCTTTACAATTGGACTGTTTCAGATGTCATCCTCCTTCCCCATGCTCTCCTGCACTCCCTTGCTCCATGCCTCAGATGGCTCTCATATTTGGCGAGTTGAACGTGTCAACCTGAATTAAGCCAGAGGAGTCGGCTTGGCCAGCGGCTGCCCGCGTGGTGGGACACCTGTGACGGTGGTGTCAGGTGAAGGGGCCACCCTCACTGCAGTAACCGTGGTGCCTATCACTTACATACATGACATTACATATTAGTCATGTAGCAGATGCTCTTACTCAGACTCAGAGAATCGTACAACTAGCGCATTCATCGGAAATAAGTAATACAACCGTATGTCACTGTCATTGCAAGTAAAACCCAAAAATAGCAACTAACTGCAGGATCTTTATGGTCAGTCATCTGTCATCTATATACAGGGGTTGCCTTCTCAGTGTCACAGCATTTGGAGCTTCTGCTGCTGTTCTCTCCACCTTCATAATACCCTCTTTCTAATATCGTCTTGTTCCATATTCCCTCCCTGGAATTAGGGCCGTGGCGTAGTCAGGGAATGTCAGTCAACACACCCAACCTGTCCTAACTCAGTAACCCACAGAACACTACCAGACAGCATCCTGTCTCTCCAGCTAGTCCTGCTACCCCTCCCACTGGAACCAGTAGAGTACAGATGGCCAATTTGGGTTAGGATGGGCTGGCAGGGGTGGGTAGACTGGGCTGGTTGTGGTCACTTGCACAACCAGAGTCAAGTGAGTAGAGAGGCATCATGGTGTGCGTAGTGTTTGACGCAGAGGCACAAATTGTGTTCTAGTGATGCAATGGTTATGGGGTGAGAGGGAAGACAGTTGAGAGAGAGAGAGAGAGAGAGAGAGAGAGAGAGAGAGAGAGAGAGAGAGAGAGAGAGAGAGAGAGAGAGAGAGAGAGAGAGAGAGAGAGAGAGAGTGGAGGAGGACACAGAGTCCCTCCCAGAAATCCAAAGGCCTTGCAGACAGTAATGCACAGTGGAGCATGACTATATACAAACTCTCAGAAGACCCCAAGGAAGGGGCCACAGGTCAAGTTGTTATTTCCCCTCCGTGTCTTTAAAAATCTGCAGATGACAATTACGGCGAATTTGATTAACGTAGAGGGCGGTGCAGATATCGGGATATCCAGTTTCACTAACTGTCATTTATATGGCCAGAGGAAGGCAGGGGAGTCCCTTTACTGCTGCAGCCCTTCTACAGCCCAGACTTCAAACAAACCTCCCTGGTTCGAAAGACCAGCATTATAACTGGACCTGGAACAAGGCAGAGACAACACACAGAGAGAAAGAGAGAGAGAGAGAGAGAGAGAGAGAGAGAGAGAGAGAGAGAGAGAGAGAGGATATGGACATTGCTTTAACAAGTGATTTCCTCAGTCATTTTGCATTGAGTTTCAATTTCGATCCCTTTGGTAAAAAGAGGGAGTGTGTTCTCCATCTGGTTCCATGATGGCTCAGCCCCGTAGAGCACATACAACCTTCTCTCTCTCCAGTCCAAATCAGCTACTTACTTTCTCACAATCCGGCCTGGTGCCCCTTCATTAAAGAGAGCTGTCAATTTGTGTTTCTCTCCCTTAGTCCTCTGTTACCCGTACCAGGCTGCACATGACAAAGGCTGTCTGTAGTCGTCCCTCCCGGTCACGATTCGATTGGGCCCAGTTGTTTTTACAAGCCCACTGTGTAAACCCACTGGTTTATTGAGACAGCCACCCGTCCTTTATCCCCCCCCCTCTTTGTCATTGGCCGGTACGGATGAGTAGCCAGCACGTATAAACAGCCTTCTTCATTAAATCCGTTGTTCTTTTAATTTCTACTTAAATCAAGAATGACTTACGTGGGGAAGCTGGTTCTAATAGAGAAAGAGAGCTCCTTGTCTCATGTAAAAGCAACATTATTTTCAGCCACTAGGCTTTTGTCATTTGGGGGTCCTTGGTGTTATCAACCTCTCCAGAAAACATCCGCACCCTACCCTGATGCATTCAGAGATTTATTTTTCTTTCAATTAAATAAATGGTTTGGTAATTAAATTCCTGCACCGGATTTGAGTCTAATGGCCAATGCTGACAAGTGTTAATGTATGGGGAGAGGGGTTTGAGACGAAACACGCTGTCCTCGCCTCGTTAGCCCCCCCCCCCCCCCCCCCCCCCCACAAACACACACCCCAATCCCCAGCCACTCCCTCCTAAGTCCCCCTTGAATCTGCAAGCAATTTTGCCTGTGATGGCAATCACCCTCCTCTGCCAGTGAGACGTTTTCATTAATCTGCTAACCTAATGCACAGCGCTCACTCAGCAACACCAAGACACATTTCTGACCCATTTTTTTCCCTCCCCGAGACAAAAATTCTTGAAGTGAGCCGTTGTTTGAAAGCGTTTTGTGGTCTCTGGCAGTGGTGGCTGATGGAAATTTGCTGAGTTGGAGCCATGAAAAGTTGCAGCTGTCTCACTAGAGCCTGGCCACAACTGGAAGTCTCAGACCTTGGCTTCTGGTCAAACGCAGCCAGAACCGGAGTCCTTTTTTCCCCTCTCTCTCTCTCTCTCTCTCTCTCTCTCTCTCTCTCTCTCTCTCTCTCTCCTTCCCTCTCTCTCTCTATCCTTCCTCCCTCCTACTCTCCCTCTCCCTTTATCTTTCTCTCTCAGTCAACCCCCTTTCTCCCTCTCTCTCGCTATCCTCCTCACCCTCGCTCTCTGCTTTGTGAAAGTTGAGAATAGGTGTTGCGTCTGCTAAATGACTAAAATAAAAAAATAAAAAAATGAATAATCCTATTACCTTATCCCCAGGTCTTCATTTCCATGTGTTGGGTTAGGAGATTGTGTCCCTCCCTGATTTGGTAGAAATCAAATAAAGCGCTTCAGGCTGTGTTTACAGGACCTCCTGAGCTGCCGGCCCAAACACACACACATTTCTACCCAGAACACACTGGGTCTGCAGTCTGCACTCTGCAGAGGCACTGGAGAGGACACGAGTGGAGAGTCATTTGTCAAGAAATGTGTGTGTGCAAATGTGTGTGTGTTTGTGTGTCTGTGTGCGTGGGTGCGTACATGTGTGTGCACATGTGTGTGTGTCTGACTTCCTCTATGAGTAAGGCAGCCACTTGTCCACTGGAGGGATCTGACTAATGTAATCCTCTCCAAGCTGCAGGACTACTGCTACATACCTCTCTAATAGCAGGTTGAATATCAACAAGACAGTCATTTAGCACGTTCCCAACATCTGCTTTCTGTCCTTCCTGAAAGTGTCTAGGCCTCATTTCCACACCCAGGCCCACTCCTACACTCTCATACTGACATGTGCATGGACATACTCACTCATACACTAACCCCAGGCCAGAGAGCCCCAACAAACATACACTATATACATTCACAATATACAGTCCATTTACAAACATGGTCACCCATACTTAAACATAAACAAAGACATCCGTCTCCATCTTGGCAGTAAGCCTACGGTATATTGCACCTAAAATGACAGTGTGTTAAAATAAGCTTTATTGTGTAATTTCTCATAGAGTCTCGAGCATTTGACAAAAGCTATACAGTCAGGGTCACAGTATTATGAAATGAGTCACCATATTTGCTTTATATCCTGCATGAAAAAAAGGTTATTGCTTGTTAAAAACGTGCTGTACATGTTGTGCCTGCAGCTTCACACAATCTAGTTTAAATAATAATTGTGCCAATTCAAACTCTTTGTTATTTAATATGTAATGTTTTGACTAACTCTACAAGAGTCTACATTCAATCCCTTGTATCTCTGCTCTTCATTGCCCTGGTCTGCCCTCTATGCCCTCTCCAGAATGACCTTAGGTGAAACTGTAGTCTAAGGTCGACTCGCCCCACTCAACCCGCAGGTCGTTTGATTGACACATTCCCCCCAGCCCAGAGGATGGGTGGCTGATTGAGGCCTGGCATGCCATTCTCCACTGCTGCTCCTCTATGATTGGCTCTCATCACCAGGCCATCTGAAAGACCATGCTGTCCCTCTTCTACGCTGATTTTCCAGCCTCTCTCCACTTTCCCCTCGCACGGCTCTCACAGCAGCAGCCACCGGCTCCCCGAACAGCCGAATGGAACCAATTTAGACCCCTCCAGCAAGGTGGTTTTGATGACATTTGAAATGCTCACAACGTAAACTTGGCATATAAACACCCTAGGTCAAGAGAAGTTTAGAAATGCCTTTTGTAAACACTAGAAAAAGGCTCTTTTTGACAGATGGGTTGTCAAGTATTTCAAATATCATTTAATTTGTCATTCAGTGTCCATATGAATATGTACCTGCAAAAATAAATTGGGCATGGAAAAGAAAATTCAGGCCGTACACCTTAATAACTTCTCATTAGTGAGCTTTGTAAATATGGTGGTCAAATCAAGGTGACTGTGGTCAGCACCTTTAGAGAAACACAAATACACACTGCTTTAAGGACTAATGTCAATGCTAATATGAAGCACAGAGGAAAACCCAAATGTCTGCAGTGAGCAGAAAATAAACACAAAGATGATAGGAAAAATATACTGTGTTACATCTTTTATGTTCCTGCCAAGAGGGACAGGCCGGTCATTCAGTTCACCAGGGATGTTGTGGCAGGAAAATAACAAACACGCAATAAATACTGGGATTGACATCATATGTCTGGTTCACCGTACGTATGACATGGATTTTCCAGCTTTCTAAATTGTCCATCTATTTGTTTTAGTTTGTGTACTAAATAGGTCATTAAGTGTTCATTCAACTCCACTAATGATCAGACAGTAGTATTGCATTATTTCCATGATGGTCCTCCGCTCCAACAGGAGACACTGAAAGAGAACTGGTGTGTCTAACACAGCTTGACCTTTGCCCCTCTTTCAGAACATAATGTTTGGTTTGGGCTGAAGGATGTACAGAGAGAACGAGAAATCCTCTCTGTGTTTTTGTTCCAACCTTGAGTTTTCAGAGATGACAGGTTGGTTCTTCGGCACAGTAAACGTCTCTCTTTGCAGCTCAGGCTTCTTAATTGATCCTCCATTAGAGCTTTATAGAGACCATGTCCATCTTGATTGCCTTTTATGTTCACCATTTAAAAATATCAAAGTCTTTCTTTAACTCCTTATCATGCTGCTGAGTTTTTATGTTCTCCTCAAACTGGGAGCGCCGCTCAGCCTCTTTACTGTATAATGGAGAGGATTCAGTTACATGGCCTCTGCATTTATGTGTCAGGCTGGCACCATTTTACTACCGGAAAATAGAGAAAAAATGAGAGAAATGTGGAGAACGAGAGAGAGAGAGAAAATGATAGCGACAGAGACAACCAGAGAGCGAGAGAGAACGAGAGAGAGAGAGAGAGAACGAGAGAGAGAGAGAGAGAGAGAGAGAGAGAGAGAGAGAGAGAGAGAGAGAAAGGATGACAAAGAAAAAACTGAAAGGTGGTGAGAAAGATATTACAGCCTACAAGTGGTACTTGTTTATTTTCCTAATAGTTATATTAGTTGAACGCCAGAGCTAATTCTAGTGTAACTCCATCCCTAATGAACCAATAAACAAACAAACCCACTCTAAAAGCCTATCCGTACTTATTAATACAAATCATTTCACAGTTAACCGCATGCAGACACCTGTGGTGTACTCAGCCTTCGAGTACCCCTCGAACAGAGACACATTAAACAGCAGCGCCGTCATAGCATGACATTTGGAGCCAAATAGGCCTACCGATCTTAAATCAAAGCACTAATAACGTAAGTATATTTTGAAACCAGACTATCACAACTCTGTGTAATCTAACATTAGATTCCTGTGCACAATATAAGACAAATGTTTTCCAACACCAGATCATACGATAACACACACTGTACTTCAGTATTCTAGCACTGACCGGGATATTCTATACTCAGATATTAGGTTCAAGACACAGACACACTATAATCCATATGGCCGAAACTCTATAGTCCAGTATTTGGTTTCTGAGAGAAACTCACTACCCCTCTACATTAAATCACTTTTACTTACACTGTACTATGCAGGCAAGTACTTAGACACACTACCAGGCCAAGACTGAGACTGAGACAAGCTGCTTCATGCTTTTGATGTAAGATATACTGTAGATGTCTAACTGATGACCAGCGGAAACCAGACATTGAATATGTTTCCCCTAATTAGATGTGAGAAAATATTCTGAAGTACATACTACATCACCTGTGTGATTATTAATGATGAATTTCATTTCAATGTTAGAAACAAATACTGTATCACTGGAGGGAGTACTAGTTGTTCTTTAATATCCCCTGCTATATATTTATCACATTTAAATCATCACATTGACATTTTTGAAAGCACACTTTTATTACATTTTGACCTCCAAACAAACATGAACTTGTGTTAAAAAGCAACATCATATCATTGAAACCGACCAGATTGAATTAAAATGTCTGCCATTACTTGCAGAGGTCGGAAATAGTCTGCGAGACAGAGTACATGTAACTTTGTGCCTATATTCAGACATGCATAACACCACCCATTTGACATGCATAACACCACCCATTTGACATGCATAACACCACCCATTTGACATGCATAACACCACCCATTTGATATGCATAACACCACCCATTTGACATGCATAACACCACCATTTGATATGCATAACACCACCCATTTGATATGCATAACACCACCCATTTGATATGCATTACACCACGCATTTGACATGCATAACACCACCCATTTGATATGCATAACACCACCCATTTGATATGCATAACACCACCCATTTGACATGCATAACACTATCCATTTGATATGCATAACACCACCCATTTCATATGCATAACACCTCCCATTTGATATGCATTACACCACCCATTTGACATGCATAACACCACCCACTTGATATGCATAACACCACCCATTTGATATGCATAACACCACCCACTTGATATGCATAACACCACCCATTTGATATGCATAACACCACCCATTTGATATGCATAACACTACCCATTTGATATGCATAACACCACCCATTTGACATGCATAACACTACCCATTTGTAATAGGTCTCAGTATGCGTGTGAGTGTTGACATGTATGGGCACATGAGCTGGAGAAATTCAGTGGCCTGCAAGTTTGAGTGTTTCCAGTGTAATTAATGAGTGTGGCCTGTCTTCTTGTTTCCAGTAAGCCCTGCTATGTTCCCTACTAACAATCCTCCGTCCTCCAGCCAGGCACCTGTGGAAGCTGGCAGGCCTGTCCCAGACCCACACCCAGTCCTGGGCCCAGACCCCCAGGCCCCGGGACACCCAGAGCAGCACACCACCCCCGGACCACCGACATGCAGTGAAACAACTGGAGCCAGCACTGGAGAGGAGAGAGCAGCCCACTGTTCAGTACAGGTAGATGAGTCGTGTTGCTTCCTTCTCTTCTGGCTCATCTAACCATGGTTAGTTTTCTTCTTCAAATTCATCTTATTGTTGCAGAAAATATCTAAATGAATGTTATAGATTTTTTCCATCATTTTGGGGGAAATCAAAAATGTTATATACTATATGAAATTATGCATTATTAAATATTGTGATTAAATAGTAAATGTAGAATAAATAAATACAATTATATATTTCATTGAGTGGGTATAGCTTTCAAAGATATTATTTTATGTAAGGGTAAGATGAAAAGGTCTTCAGGAGGTCAGGTCAGATTAAAATCAGGTAATTCAAAAAGAGCAAAAGCTATGTAACACTACCCAGCTCCCAGCTTTCCTTTCTAATTTGACTTAAAATGCTGCAAGCAAACTTCACAACCAAACCTAAGTGAATAATTCAGTGAAACACCTTAAGTCTCTTTCAAACAAATTCACAAAATCAAAGTGGTACTTACAAATAATTATGCTGGTGTTTTTAAATCAGAATAAGTAGGAAAACAACAATTAACAGAGAAAGTTTTTTCCCCCATTTGTCGGTGCGCTCTGATAGGAAGGGAAGTATCTGTTTACCTAGTGATTAGGACAATTTTACTGTCGTAGAGCAGTAAATTCAAACCATTCAGCCTGCTAGATTGCCCTAGACAACATCAGGCACTCACTCCTTGTGAACACGTATAGACCCTTGTCTAGTTTTTTTCTCTTCATTTTTCCTTCAAAACTTAAATAAACATTTGCATATAATTACACAGAATTCTGTATATTTTTGTGTCCATTTCCTTGAAACAAAAAACGATTCTAAGAAGTGAGCATGTTATGGTAAACAAACCTATGACACACATAAGGTATGGCTCAGATAGAAAGACCTGAAAGGCTGTCTTATTTATTCAAAGAACATTTGCAAAAGTAAGAAGGTAAAAGAAACCTTATCCACTCTGTCGTTAAATTACTATGTTGGAGAGAGGTTCACAGTTCTGACTTGCCACGTCGTCAAAACATTATCAAAGTAAATATTATGAGTTTGAAAAGATCCTCTTATGCAAAAAGTGGTATTGTGGTTATGTCTGACTGTCTCACTCTCCACTCAGAGGTGGAATATTCAGTTATGAGCATAATCTGGAGTCCAAAACAGAGGACTGGGTGATTTTACTATGGTGTTGAATGCATTTATCTCTGCAACAGAAAAACCTCTCTTCTACTGTTTTTGCCAGTTAGTCAATGCCTCGAAATTTCAGAGTGACGCTTTGGCTCTATGCCATGAAGGCCCTGAAACACGCTACACAAGAACACATAAGTGTGTGTGCGTTTGCGTGTGCGTGTGTACCTTGAGTTCTGGACAGTGTCCCCGTTGCCAGAGAGGGATGTAAGCAATTACCAATTCTCAAAACACTACTTTACCGTAGTTAAACATATTACACGCCTCTCACCGGCACCCTTGTCCATTCCCCTCTCAATCCAGCTTGTGAAATATGGACACTCACACAGCACAAGTTATTTTACTGCAATCACAACCTGCCTGCAATTAACCAATCATCATCATCATCATAGTCATCATCATCATATACATGCAAAACCCACGCTGCACAAGAGTGCTGCACACCTAGGCCTAATTAACACCATACAATGTTAGTTTGCTTTATTTTCATGTCATTTTTCTTTAAAGGTTTGTGTATGAAGCTCACCAAATATGCAGGCAATCATACTGTACGTTATGTAGTTGGGAAAGATTTATTTTGACATTATATGGATATGGATGGAATGGGAAAATTAAGCTATGGATACAATTATTGTCTTAAACCTTACGGTAAACAAAAATCTGTTAAACCTCTCTGTTAATGTGTGTCTTTACTGAAAAGGTATTACATGGTAGTTCTGGGCCTATAGTTACCTATAGTTCTAGGCCTATAGTTACCTATAGTTCTGGCCCTACAGCTACCTATAGTTCTGGCCCTACAGCTACCTATAGTTCTGGCCCTACAGCTACCTATAGTTCTGGCCCTACAGTTACCTATAGTTCCGGCCCTACAGCTACCTATAGTTCTGGGCCTACAGCTACCTATAGTTCTGGCCCTACAGCTACCTATAGTTCTGGGCCTATAGTTACCTATAGTTCTGGGCCTACAGCTACCTATAGTTCTGGCCCTACAGCTACCTATAGTTCTGGGCCTACAGTTACCTATAGTTCTGGCCCTACAGCTACCTATAGTTCTGGCCCTACAGTTACCTATAGTTCTGGCCCTACAGCTACCTATAGTTCTGGGCCTACAGCTACCTATTGTTCTGGCCCTACAGTTACCTATAGTTCTGGGCCTATAGTTACCTATAGTTCTAGGTCAATATTTACCTATAGTTCTGGGCCTACAGTTACCTATAGTTCTAGGCCTATAGTTACCTATAGTTCTGGGCCTATAGTTACCTATAGTTCCGGCCCTACAGCTACCTATAGTTCTGGGCCTACAGTTACCTATAGTTCTGGGCCTATAGTTACCTATAGTTCTGGGCTTACAGTTACCTATAGTTCTGGGCCTACAGTTACCTATAGTTCTAGGCCTATTGTTACCTATAGTTCTGGGCCTACAGCTACCTATAGTTTTGGGCCTACAGCTACCTATAGTTCTGGGCCTATAGTTACCTATAGTTCTGGGCCTACAGTTACCTATAGTTCTGGACCTATAGTTACCTATAGTTCTGGGCCTACAGTTACCTATAGTTCTGGGCCTATAGTTACCTATAGTTCTGGCTATAGTTCTGGGCCTACAGTTACCTATAGTTCTGGGCCTACAGTTACCTATAGTTCTAGACCTATAGTTACCTATAGTTCTGGGCCTATAGTTACCTATAGTTATGGGCCTATAGTTACCTATAGTTCTGGCCCTACAGCTACCTATAGTTATGGGCCTATAGTTACCTATAGTTCTGGACCTATAGTTACCTATAGTTCTGGGCCTATAGTTACCTATAGTTATGGGCCTATAGTTACCTATAGTGCTGGGCCTATAGTTACCTATAGTTCTGGGCCTACAGTTACCTATAGTTCTGGCCCTACAGCTACCTATAGTTATGGGCCTATAGTTACCTATAGTTCTGGACCTATAGTTACCTATAGTTCTGGGCCTACAGTTACCTATAGTTCTGGACCTATAGTTACCTATAGTTCTGGGCCTATAGTTACCTATAGTTCTGGGCCTACAGTTACCTATAGTTCTGGGCCTACAGCTACCTATAGTTCTGGGCCTATAGTTACCTATAGTTATGGGCCAATAGTTACTTATGGTTCTGGGCCTAAAAAAGTTAGTGTTAGTCAAAGGTGTCCTCAGACTGTGCTCTGTGGAAAGGGACGCTAGACAGTGGTGAGCAATAATAACCTTATTTGTGCCTCACAGCCTCTTTCTCTCTGTCCAAACAATATAAAAAAAGATCAGAAAGAGACTGAAAAGATAGAAAAAGCCATATATAAAAGACTAAGAGGAGATAGAACACAGGAAACAGACAAAGCAGTGGAAGAACGCCAGATCTTCAATTTATGGACAAGAAATCCCATCAGGGTCTCATGCCATTGGATAAAGCATTCTGCTTGTCAATGAGCTATTGCAGTCATTGAATAAACTGACCTTCACTGAATAAAAGTAAACTAAACTGAATAAGAAACAGAAACTGAAATCAATTCCTGAAATCAATTCCCTTGACAAACAAAACAACCATAACATCATCTGCAAGTGTCTCTACTACTGAGGTTGGTCTTTGCTCTGTTTGGCATTTTGTGCGGTTTGGATTTTGGGTTCCTGGGGTTGGTTGAGTAACAACTGCATCCTTTATGAGAAGACAATCAGTATTGGACATCTATTAAAATGGCCTAATATTACATCAACTTCAGTGCCGCTTGCTGGGATGTATGTGACCTCAAACTCAACCTGTCCATCGTCCTGTCTCACTACCAAACCCTTTCTCTCAAATTTAGAAGTGGATCCATGCTGCAGGCTGGCACTCTCTCTCGATTCCATGCCCTCGATAGCCTTTACAAAGGGGGCTGTCTGCCCAGGATTCTCCCTGGGACCTTCAAGGGGCTCTCCCATGTCAGGACCTTCTACCTGTCCTGTGAGTCCAATAAGTGTTACGATTCGTCCCTTTCATCCAACACATTCAATGACCTGACTAATCTGGAGACATTGTCCATTGAGAACTACAGGCTTTCTGTGATGGCACCGGATGCTTTGGGAGGGATCCCTCTTTTGAAGGAACTCACAGTCTACCAATGTACACAGGAGATGTCTGATTTACTATGTAGGATAGTCAATATCAGGGAGGGAGAAATGTTTTTATTTTTTATTATTATAATTTTTTTGTTGGATAAACACTCCAAACAGCCTACCCGACTGCTCGGAGGCATCCGCATGGTCTTAAAGCTCACCGTTACCTCGTTTTGTATCACATTCCAATGATAAAACTGGGGGGGGACAAAAATGCCATTTCAAAATGTGGGGGGACATGTCCCCCCATCCCCAGTGAACGTTGCGCTCCTGGTCATTAACAAGCCTTTCACTCAGAGAAAATAGTCATTTTGAGACACCAGAGCTGTTCTTGAATTTCCTTATTTCTATCGTCTGCAAGAAGTAGACTTTTCATGACCGTGTCATATAGTAAAAGGTGCATTCAGATACTTTGAAAACATTTTGCCTGACATTGATGAATGACAGACACAGCTTCTGCAGTCTGGTATCAGTAGATTGCGTTCTTTTGATTTCGATGAGAAAAGCTTTTCCTTTGGTTCTGTTTGTGCGACAGTACACAAACTCTCAATAACAAAACTTGATTTAAGGAACCATAAACTTGGCAACTACTCACTATCTGCAGTTAGAAACTGTCAGGTGATAAAGAAGCTCACCAGTTTTGCTAGAGATAGTGACAGCATCAAGTAGGGCTACAGTAGATCCATTATTTGAAGAATCTCACTGATGTGACAGTTCTTTCAAACTTATCCCTCACTTCATTTTACTTTGTGACACTCAGAGCAGTCCTGTCCCATGGCTGAAGAGATCGTCCTTGCATGCCTGTCTCACCCCAAACAACACCTCAGAGCATTTCAGTTGCTTGAGAAATCTGGAGTGGCTAGACTTAGGAAACAATGGCTTAACCACTATTGTAGACTTAACATTTAAGGGACTGGGTAAATTGAGATTCTTAGACCTAACATTAAACATGATCTCTTACATTACAGACAATAGTTTCCTTGGCCTGGACAGCTTGGAGACCAGAATGTTACAAGAGAACCCCCTTGTACATATCACCACATCTGCATTCATCCACCTCACTTCGCTGAAGAGCATACATTTATGAGACTTTCTCCCTCCTCCCAGTGAGGTCAAGACCAGCGTGAATGTGACATTTATATTTGGTGCCTTCCCTCAAGGGCTGACCTATTTGAACATTTCCTCCATTAGATACCCCCTTACCATCATCATCGGCAGCGACAACACCCTAAAACCAGGCCTCGCCCTTCAGCTCCATGCTCAAACTATACTGCTCAAAAAAATAAAGGGAACACTTAAACAACACATCCTAGATCTGAATGAAACGTTTTTCTTTACATAGTTGAATGTGCTGACAACAAAATCACACAAAAATAATCAATGGAAATCCAATTTATCAACCCATGGAGGTCTGGATTTGGAGTCACACTCAAAATTAAAGTGGAAAACCACACTACAGGCTGATCCAACTTTGATGTAATGTCCTTAAAACAAGTCAAAATGAGGCTCTGTAGTGTGTGTGGCCTCCACGTGCCTGTATGACCTCCCTTCAACGCCTGGGCATGCTCCTGATGAGGTAGCGGATGGTCTCCTGAGGGATCTCCTCCCAGACCTGGACTAATCATCCGCCAACTCCTGGACAGTCTGTGGTGCAATGTGGCGTTGGTGGAAGGAGCGAGACATGATGTCCCAGATGTGCTCAATTGGATTCAGGTCTGGGGAACGGGCGGGCCAGTCCATAGCATGAATGCCTTCCTCTTGCAGGAACTGCTGACACACTCCAGCCACTCCAGCCAACCGCACCAGCATATGGTCTCACAAGGGGTCTGAGGATCTCATCTCGGTACCTAATGGCAGTCAGGCTACCTCTGGCGAGCACATGGAGGGCTGTGCGGCCCCCCAAAGAAATGCCACCCCACACCCTGACTGACCCACAGCCAAACCGGTCATGCTGGTGGATGTTGCAGGCAGCAGAACGTTCTCCACGGCGTCTCCAGACTCTGCCACGTCTGTCACATGCGCTCAGTGTGAACCTGCTTTCATCTGTGAAGAGCACAGGGCGAATTTGCCAATCTTGGTGTTCTCTGGCAAATGCCAAACGTCCTGCACGGTGTTGGGCTGTAAGCACAACCCCCACCTGTGGACGTCGGGCCCTCATACCACCATCATGGAGTCTGTTTCTGACCGTTTGAGCAGACACATGCACATTTGTGGCCTGCTGGAGGTAATTTTGCAGGGCTCTGGCAGTGCTTCTCCTGCTCCTCCTTGCATAAAGGCGGAGGTAGCAGTCCTGCTGCTGGGTTGTTGCCCTCCTACGGCCTCCTCCACGTCTCCTGATGTACTGGCCTGTCTCCTGGTAGCGCCTCCATGCTCTGGACACTACGCTGACAGACACAGCAAACCTTCTTGCCACAGCTCGCATTGATGTGCCATCCTGGATGAGCTGCACTACCTGAGCCACTTGTGTGGGTTGTAGACTCCGTCTCATGCTACCACTAGAGTGAAAGCACCGCCAGCATTCAAAAGTGACCAAAACATCAGCCAGGAAGCATAGGAACTGAGAAGTGGTCTGTGGTCACCACCTGCAGAACCACTCCTTTATTGGGGGTGTCTTGCTAATTGCCTATAATTTCCACCTGTTGTCTATTCCATTTGCACAACAGCATGTGAAATTTATTGTCAATCAGTGTTGCTTCCTAAGTGGACAGTTTGATTTCACAGAAGTGTGATTGACTTGGAGTTACATTGTGTTGTTTAAGTGTTCCCTTTATTTTTTTGAGCAGGGTATATCCTTCCAGGACTGCTGGAGGCCATTCTACCAGTCTGTCATCAGCCTCATGGCCAAAATGGATCAACTTCTATGTGAGCATCACTTTACCGGAAGGTACCTCACCTCCCTGGAGTACTTTGACTTCCAGTCACATGTCTCAGCAGAGTCTGTGGACATGTCTGACCTGAACATGCTTGTGCAGCTGAGGTTTCTGAAGCTGAAGGGCTTCTACACCTGCATTGCTTGCTGTTTGGGGTTTTAGGCTGGGTTTCTGTACAGCACTTTGAGATATCAGCTGATGTAAGAAGGGCTATATAAATACATTTGATTTGATTTGATTTGGAAGGGAGTGGATTCATTATGCAACCAGGGCTGGCCACCATGTTCCACAACCTGACCTGTCTGGAGAATCTGATCTCCTGCAGAATCCTAACTCTGGAGGAGGAGCTGAGTAGGCAGCTAATGGTGGAATCTCTAGAAGAGTTCAGTGTGATAGAGAGCTTCCCTAGACTCTGCAGCCTGGGGTCCCAGCTATTCTACCTTCACTGCAGCTGTGACAACTCCTGGCTGGTCCCCTGGATCCAAGGACAGAGACATGTCTAGGTCACCTTATATCACCTTGGGGAGGCAGAGCTAACATGCAAGAACGAAAATGTTATCCAAAACTTGAATAGATACTCAGAGGCTGGACGTGGGCTATGTCCTGTTCCTCTGCACCTCCCTGGGCCTGTTCCTCTTCATGCTAGTGGTCCTGCTCCATCCGCTGGCCAGGGACTACCTGCTGACCCTCGGCCACATCACCCACGGCTGGGTGATGTTTGCTCCTAGGTAAGATTCCTCATCCCCTGAAAGTAATTCATTAATTCATTTCATTTTATTAGGTATTCTTATATAGGTTATAAATAAAGATACACAACCACAGACACACAAATGTGTATAACAAACTATTTATCACAGGCTAATTTTTCATATTAGTAAAGAGGTCAAATTTTATTTAAATACCTACATTGGTAAAATATTCAAGATTATCGGCCCAAATTATAACGCTACCTCTTGTGAATATCAAAAAAGTTGAATATGGACCTGGAGTCAACAACCCATAATATGCATGAATTTGTTTGGTTAGTTACAGCTTATCATTGGCATCATTGAGTGCAAAATAATGATATTGGTAGTTCACTGACAAAATGGTAATCTTCTGTTGCCACAGGGTGGGGGAGAGGACCAACTAGACGTGTGACACAGGAGCACAGCTTGAACCTTGGCATGTTGTACTGTATAACGCCTCCAGTATTTACCATGTAGAGGGGAATCCGCCACATGCTTGGAATACCTGCCCCAGGGTGGACAGGAAGCAGCTTCCTCAGCAGAGTGGGTGTCCATCTATATGATCCCCACTATGGATTCCATCCCACTGCTGCCACCAATGGACAGGGTCAAATTCTTCTTTACAGTAACACAGGGGAATGTGTGTATTGCTGGCCATGGTGGCAGAAGCCCCTACAGCCCAGCGGTCTGCCAACTGACACTAGGATAGAATGGATACATGAGAGAGGAAGGCTCAGTGTGCCTTTCAGAGGTGCAAATTTCACTTGGGACATGTCCCCGTCCCGCCCCCCATCCCCCCGTCCCCCCACACACACATTCCGAAATTGTATTTTTGTCCCCCACCAGTTTTATCATTGGAATGTGATGCAAAACGAGGCAATGGTGTGCTTTAGGACCATGAGGACGCCTCCGAGTGGACGGGTAGGGGAAGGCTGTTTGGAATGTTTATTTGACTGGATTTAAAAAAAAATAATAATATGTCCCCCCCACTTCTAAATCCAAAGTTGCGCCCCTGGTGTCTTTTATGATGACTTGAGTGAGCACTGAGCAGGACGCCTGATTAACCAAAGCAGAGAGGCAGGCAGAGTGGGTAATTACCTTGAAGAGAAGCTGAGGGCTTCATTACAATATCACAACACACAATTATGCTCCTCTGGGGTAACCCTGAGAGACATGGCCCACACCAATCAAACCTAATGACCAACACTGACACAGTCAGG
This sequence comes from Salmo salar, assembly GCF_965601325.2. Taxonomy (NCBI): domain Eukaryota; kingdom Metazoa; phylum Chordata; class Actinopteri; order Salmoniformes; family Salmonidae; genus Salmo; species Salmo salar. The sequence continues at coordinate 24,153,223 of NC_138318.1, read as the reverse complement.
AACATGTACTGCTAAACATATTCACACTATTAGAAACAGTAGCATTGACATACAGTAGTGACACGTTTAGGCCAAATATATCATGCTCACAAGTCACAACCACTTTAAAGATCAGTACTTGGCCTGCTACAGTAATTCCCATCTCTTTCCAGAATATTAATAATAACAATAATTATTATTAGTAGTAGTAGTTGTAGTAGTAGTAGTAGTAGTAAATAATAATCATTACTATTATTATTATACGAAAGGTAATGCTAATAATTATTATTATTATTGTAGGAAAGATAATAATAATAAGAACAATAATCATGTAATTTATGTCATTATACTGTAATTATATAATTGTTATGGCTGTGTAATTGTTGCTGTCATATTCAGATGTTTCTGCTTCTCTGGGAAGACATGGCCTTGAATGTTATAACTCATTAAAACTGTGAATTTTATTATCGTGATAAAAATACATTGTTCAACACGTTAACATATGCATGCATCTTTCTTCCTTCGTTTCGAATTAATATCACACTTTTTCCCCATTTAAAAGGTTAATCTAAACATTTAGCAAAATAAAGTATTGATTTTCATTTCTTAATCCATTATAGCCTGATGTATTACTGACGTTTGTTTTTTATAAATTTGGTAGCCGAATTGTTCTAAGTGAATATAATTCAAGTGCACAACCTCGTTTGAAATAATTGCATATTTTATTGTGCGCTAGATTAGTTTACCTAAGCATCTATGGTTATACAATATATTTTGAAATTGAATTCATGTAAACTTCAGTGTCATATCCAATATAGCAAAAACACCGAGATTTCATGACACCGGGACGTGACATATGTCGTTAGCAGGGTTTAAAGGATTATGGTTAAGAAGGCATATAGCAGTGAGTGAATAGTCACCGCAAAGGTTCTGTCCCATACACCTTGTGCACTATCTGGACTTGAACACTTTATTCACGAAGTCGTTTAACTGTGACAGAGAGAGAATTCATTTTAGGGCCGCGGGAAACTCAGGTAGACCCATGCAAAAGCGACTGTATGATGACTGTAATGGCCAAAATATTGTGTTTCTGTTGGTGATCTGTGTAGAAATGTATTTATCAAAAATACATTTCTTATCGCATATATAATTATATTTTTATATTAGCTAAGAACTATAATATAAAAAGAGTAGCCATTGATTTGTGATAATGGAACCTTGTGTTCATATCAAAATATGCTACATCATTTTCTGAAAATAATTATCTGCTGATACTAGAAAAACTATTGTTGCATTGATTAACTTTACAACCTCTGGGAAAAAGTATGATTCTCAAACACCATGATTTCAGCTCCCGACAACCAAACCCTATTACACATTACAGTCATTATGCAGACACTCTCCAGAACAGCTGTCAACCATTATGATTAATGAGACTCACACTTGGAGAAATGTTTTAACATTGCATTTTATTATTAATGCATTATCAAAGCCAGAGAATTGAATTTTGCTCTGCCCCTGGCACCCACGCACACACACAAAGAAAGAGAATTGGCATTCATCTCTCTGTATGATGGAATCAGATGGATTCATAGAGGGCTGACAAGAGGTCCGTTTTATGACTCTCTTCACAATCAGGCCACATTTCGATGAGTTCACTAACAGTTTTTAAAACACTACACACACTAGTGATTTAAACTATCAACATAAGTATATTTGTCTCTTTCTCTCTCTCTCTTCCATCTTTTCTGTATCATCTGTAGTGAATTAAGTGTTGGGTTTCAAGGCTAAGGTTGCCTGGACAAATCCTCCCATTTCTCTTTCTGTCTGTCTCTGTTTCTCTCTCTCTCTCTCATCAAGAGGCACATGCTGGTGGAGTCAGTGGATCCTCGTTAGGGTTAATCCAGCGAAGACAAGGCCACACCGGTTTTAATTAGTCCGAGGCGGCTGGATGAGGGGAACAGGACCGGGCCAAGGGGGTTCAGGGGGGCTCTCGAAGGGGTCCGAGGGGGTGCAGCACAGAACAGGACCTTAATTCAATTTGAGAATGTCTGTTTTGACAGAAGCAAAGAGTTACAAGGGGTGGCAGGAGAACCCACCACACTGTAAGGGTCCCAGATTAGGAACACCGCACCACATTGTATGGGGCTCAGATTAGAAACACCCCTCTCCTCATGAAAGAACAATCCCTCAGCTCAGTTAGTAGATTAGATACAAATCATTACTATAAAGGCATTGTGGTGTCAGAAATGTGGAATTAAGTGTTTCCAGATATGCCATAGAAAATACAGTATTGGGGCTAATATCAGAGGGCTAATATCAATAACATGCATGTCAATCTCTCCTGGCTCAAAGTAGAGGAGCGATTGACTTCATCACTTGTTTTTGTGAGAGGAATTCAGATATTGAAAGCACCAAACTGTCTGTTCAAACAGCTAACACACTGCTCAGACACCCATACATACCCCACAAGACATGCCACCAGGGGTCTCTTCATAGTCCCCAAGTCCATAAAACTCTGGGAAACGCACAGTAAAATCAGATTTAAAAAACGGATAAAACAATACCTCACGGCACAACACGGACTGTGAAGAGACACACACAAACACACGCATACACACACACACACTCTAACACACACACTAGAAACACACACATTGTAATATTGTAGTATTGTACATTTTATATTGTAAATGTGTAATATTCAAGTAAGGATGTAATAATGTATTGTATTATATATATAGTTTTATTTATGATGCAGGCGGTTGTTTTGTTTAGATGCAACTGTTTTTATTCATATTTGGAGCCCAGGAAGAGTAGCTGCTGCCTTGGCTGTAGCTAATGGGGATCCTAATAAATACTAAATATTGTCTTATTTCTTGGAAAGCATTGTAGCAATATCACATTGTAGTTCAGTTGGAGTTTTGCCCTTGGGGCCGAGAAGGGGGTCATTGTCTGCTGAAATCCATTAGACGTGAGCAAACGTATCCTATTAAAGTACTTTAATATATAATAATATATAACATTCTAAGAATGTGGACAATTAATCCAATATCAGCTCATAACATGTATTGAAGATGCATAATACAATCAACTGGTTTAAACTATTTCAGAATTACAGCAAACAACTGCCAAATGGAAACACCATTGCAATCCCTTATTGCGCATTGTTGAACAATGGTAATAAAAAATATCAAAATCAATAAACCTAGAGATGAAGTTAGTGTGTAGTTTAATTACAGATAAAAGCCTATTGTGAGTCTGAGCGAGTAGTGAGGTTCTCCACAGAGACCCAAGGCAATATGTTGTATATTTGCATACAGCTGGAGGAGTGTGAGTGAGTAATAATTGTGCATATTAAATAACCCCCTAGGTGTGCTGTATGCATCCAGCCTCAGCGTTACTGTGTACTATGGGGAAAAACACTACACACAACCCCCACATCACAAGGAGAACCACCAGCAATAGAAAGTTGTTTTTGATATTTTTCTTTTAATCCTATCCCAAACCTTACCTTAACCATTCTGAGTTAATGTCTAACCTTAAGAATTCGAAGATAATGCCCAAACTTAATTGGAACAACTTCTAAATTTGACGTTTGAAAATCATGAACGTTTAATTCTGGCGTGAGACTGTGAGAGCTTGTAGCTCAGAGGCATGGTTGTGTAGACGCTAGCCTATCTTTTTCAGATAAATTACCATTTGATCCGCTGGTTTCCTGCCATTGATCAAACCCCACACGACCACTCAGCTGATAGACCGGGAGAAACCTGATCGGCAGAGTGGCGGAATGAAAGAATGAGAGGAAGGAGAAGAGAAGGGTAAGTCACCACTGCACCTCCTTCCCCCTTCCCTCTCTATGTGTGCTTATCTTTAAACCTCATCAGGTGTAGACAAAGCTAAAATGCATCTATGTTTCATGACAATCTTTAAAAGGCCTCTTCTAAATGTGTATCTCCCTTCTTCCTGCCATCTCACTACCCTGGGTGCTAATTTTTCTAAATCAATATTTTTCTCTTCTCCAGTCTCTCTCCAGCATGTTTCCCTTTCTCTCTAGCTGGCTCTAGCTGTATTCCTCTATGTTTCTGAGTTAAATGGAGGATGTCAGATCTACCACCAAAACTGAGTGTCAGTCATATACCGGAGACTGTTTACACTTACACCCTCAGTGCCATAACATGCCCCCCCCCCCAGATGGGTCTGAGTGACAGTCACTCCACTGCCCTAGACTGGCGGGAGGGCACAACCTGACCCATCTGGTTCTAATCGCCCCCAAACACGGATAGGCAATCCGCTCGCTAGGTCTTGTCCTTGCCAAGAAACCTGCTACATCGCAGCTTTCTCTGTCCATATCCACTGTGGTGGCAGGTCAATTTCTGTGAAATTAAAAGATAAATAAAAACAGTCTCATACATTGTTCAAGAGACGTAATATGACAGATTTCCTTTCTGTCTGGACTATCGTGAGGCAATTTTACTTTGAAAGAAGAAATCATTAGGCCTATTTGTAAAATATCTCAATCACACCGTATAAGCCAACATTGCAACTCTGAAAGTCAAATATTTTTTTAAGTATTGCCCTGCATAGCCACAGATTTCAAATGTATCACGGCTCTCGTAAAATGATCAGTTACCATCCCACTAAGCCATTTAGTCAATGTAACAAACGTACAACTATTCCTTTGCGGTTTTATTACACAGCCTACATTGCATATTCATGTTCAACTGTTTCTGTAAATGTTTACTTCTGTGGAAGGGAAAGTATTCCCTGTAATATAACCTAAATAGCCTACAACTATTGTATATTGCAAAACAGATTCTGATTGGCCTCTTAGCATGTTTTACTGTTACTAACTATCAGATACAACCTCATACTTCTAGACCTGCTTTAGGCAAACTTTAAAGATCCAGTTCAAATGGTTAGTTCATCAATAAAGTCATATGATTGATTGATTCAGCTAAAAAAAACTATTGAATGTTTACTTGTGTCAAAATCTATGTACGTTATACAGAGACAAAAGATACCCTGACAAACCAAGCAAGACTGATCATCAACAATTGGTCTAAGTAACAAATCTAATGACAATACATGAAAACTCATTCCTAATCTTTACAACACTGTTTTGTTTTTTATAGTAAGTTGAATACACCTGGTAAAACCAAACTTTTTTCACTTCCAAGCCATGAGTAAAACAGTGGAGGAAGAGGACGAGAGACAAGACTGAGGTGTTCCATGGAGGAAGCTGGATCAGTGCAGAGAACAATAAATACCTGGCTGAAGCTGGAGATTGGGGGTGGGGTTAGCCATTGTTTACAGTGAGTATCCTGCAGGATGTGTGATGTTAAGAGTAGGCCTCCCCTCTTAGGCCCAGGTGATCTCTCTCTGCTGCCAGCTGCCATGGAAACAGAGAAGATACAAGTCAAGTGAGTGCCATGTCACATTGAAATAAAGAGACTCTAATATTTCACATAATATTGGCAATTTTTATTGTTCAACAACACAAAAAAGTAATCAGTAAACTAATCCTATTTCCTTCAGCATCATATCAATTGGTGTAAGCCTATATTTTCTGTAACCTAGACCTATGCCCATCTTAAAACCTAGGAGTTTATGCCTTTAGTAGGCCAATGTAGGCAAATGGGTTAATGAGCTAGGCTACATTGCTTTCCCTTTTTTATGCAGTGAGTGACCAAATTCTCTCTATTATATATACATATGCCTGTATGGAAACAGGCCTAATGTCTAGTCTGCCAAATCATTCGAATGACAGGATTGGAATAATATAAAGCCTGAAGTAGATATATATTAGGCTACAACATTATTTACCCAAGTAGCAAGGTTTCTATCCAATTGGGAACTTATTTTCATGCGAATACTCTAGAATCAGCGTAAAACAGTATGCGTATTTTTCCAACAGATATGTGTTTCCATCAAATAGTTTTTTGCGGATAGAAATCACTGCGTTATGACGTAGTGCACACAAAATGTACTTTTTCGCTTAAGTTTTCATGTACCGAATAAAAATCTTAAGTTAAATATGTTTACATTGCATTTTTAACCCTACCAATAATTTTATCTCAAAAACTGTTGCGTTAAATAGAAAATGTGACTACTGTGGTCTTGGAGTGTGCGCTGTAGCCAACAGCTCGCAGATACAGTGCTGGTAGGCTGTGCCGGTAGGCTAGTCTACATGATGAGATGAATATGGATATTGAGCGAGAATATTTGTATTTGTCAAATGGCAGTCAGGCATCAATCATCATGTCACTAGAATAAGATCCTCGATATTTATTGGAAAGGAGCATCACGATAACCATCGAGCACATTCACCATATTGTGAAGTTCATCATAATTTATTTCATATGTAGCCTAATAAACGACATTGTTTCCCCAGTCCTAGTGGGAGGACTACACACCATATCATCGCATGACTCCAAATTTACTTCGATATGATGGTTATTATATCAATATTTTCGCATAAAGGAGTTTCCACCGCCATTTCTCGCATAATACATTTTACGACACAAAAAGATCCCACCATGTCAAATGAACAATTATCTGTTGGCATTTATAAAATTGTACCGAAACTTCCTGTTTGACTTTACTCTCATAAAAACTCTAGATGGAAACATGGTTTGTGATGGGTAAAAAAGAACATCTCTGTAGATGATTTGAGATGCATAGCCTGATGGTCCACCAGGGCAGGCGGGAAGTCGGCTCGACTCACGCGCGCCTGGGAATGAACTCATGGCTCGAGCCAGCCAGTAGCGAGGTCGACGCTGCAACTTGAAAGAACGACACAAAAGGATGAAACAATATCAATGTAGGATAAAACATGACAAGACAGGACTGATGGAAACAGAACATTTGTCACTAAACTTTCCAAATGTTGACAAAACAAAGGTGGGATATTTAATGATGAGAGAAATGGCGATGGAAACGCCATTATACGCAAATATTGATAGGCTATAATAACCATCATTTCGAATTAAACTTGGAGTTACGCGAAGATATTATGTTGTCCTCCCAATAAGACTCGGGAAAACATGCAGTTTATTAGGCTAGATTAAATAAATTATGATAACTTCACAGGGTGATGAAAGTGCATTGTGATGAGCTTGATGCTCCTTTCCAATAAATATCTACGGTCTTATTGTGGTGACATGATAAGCGATGTTTGGCTGCCGTTTGACATCTCGCTCTCATCATGTAGGTAGCCTAACCACACTGTATCTGCGAGCTGTTGGCAATAGAGCGCGCATACCAAGACCAGAGATTCTCTATAGCAAGGTTTATTTTTAATAAACCTTTAGTAGAGTTAAAAATCCGACTGAAACCCATTTAAATTTAACTGCAAATGTTATTTTTATGTGCCATACGTCATCACGCCAGTGGCGGTTCTAGACCATTTCAACTGGGGGGGCCAAGCTGGGGCCAGTTGTACTGTTAGAGGGGCCAGTTACATTAGACGTTATTGTTGTCATATCGTTTTCTTCACTGCATTGTAGGCATTGGCAGGCAAAATACCATGTTCCGCTTTGCCACTGTCTAATAGGATGTAAAAAAAAAGATAGCAAATTAGTTATGTAAAAATGATTTCATACTCCACATTTAGGGGGGGGGGGGGGGGGGCACAAGGGGGTCCAAAATTGTTGTCACAGGGGCACTGCCCCCCCCCCCCCCCCCCAAAACCGCTAGTGAAACAAGCACAGACTGTTATCCGCAACAAGTCAATTTAATTGAAACACATCTAGTTGGAACACATCTCTAGTGGGAAAAGATTTTAGAATATTCACATGAAAATCTCTCGGCAATTGGATGGAAGACTAGCTACTGTCTATCACTTTGAAGGGAGAAAAAATATTTTGATGAGGCTAAATTAAGCATCAAAATCCACGCATTGTGGTGCGCACATGGTCCCAAAAATATGTATAATGTGGTCTGAAGCATAGTCTATAGGTTGTGTTCTTGAGTGCCAGGTCGATTTAAAATAGCCTTTCTACTGTGTCAAATATATTAAACTTGAAACAGACTCATCTTTATCTAATGCCAATGTAGTTTTAAGACTAGAACTATGAATGTAGGTTATACTGTACATTTTTTGAGTGAAAGTCAACGGACAGACTATGCACTGAGCATGCGTGGACTAGAAGCTTCTGCACAGGTAGTCATGCACATTATTCAAGAAGGTGTAGCTAAAATATTTGTTCACAGTTTTTGTCCATTTGATGCACTGTCTTAGTAGGCTACCACATTAGATTGCAGCATGCCTTGCAATGGATACAAATAATGAATGCCATTGTCTTTCCTCTCTCCATATGGTGGATTTCTTTGTGACAAGTTGACATTTATAAAGGGTTATCCCTTATTTTAGTCTTTCAGTATTTAATTCCTCGTTCTTTCTCTCATGGAGTTTCATCCCCTGTCTCCTTCTGAGTTGAGGAATAGGCTACAGACAGAAAGCTTTTTGCAGGGTTTAGATGTCTTGAAAAACAACTCAATGTAGACAGAGTACCCAATAAAGTGGCAGTAGATAAGCCAGTGGTGGGCGTGAGTTGGGCTCTTCTGCCTGTGAAGACACTGAATCCAGGCTTGGCCGAGATGAGGATGAGCTGCACTTCACCAAAGCTCTCGGTTCCTAAAATAAACATCTGCTCTGCTGATAAATTATGTGTGTGTGTGTGTGTGTGTGTGTGTGTGTGTGTGTGTGTGTGTGTGTGTGTGTGTGTGTGTGTGTGTGTGTGTGTGTGTGTGTGTGTGTGTGTGTGTGTGTGTGTGTGTGTGTGTGTGTGTGTGTTGAGGGAAGAGAGTTGAATCTTTGTCTCACGATCCCTTATTAACTGGCATTTTATGAACTGTGATTTCACATCAGCATAACAGACAGAGAGTTGCCTGAGGGAGGTGTTGGTACCTCCTCGGCTCCATATTTACTATATTCTGAGATAATAGACTGATAATGAATTCACTCCGAGTCAGAAACCATTTTTAATAAAAGATAAATTCCATCTCACACTCAGCTATTGCCAAGTGTGGCCCTCCATCTCTTTCCTCTGGGACTGAAAATGCAATCTGATGACATTATCTTCCCTTTCTAACAGTTATTGTTATTTATGTTGTTATTACAGATTTTCACACCGGATGAAACGACATCTACGGTGTGACTAAGACGTGCAGAATGGAAACCATTGAAAAAATTGAATGAGGTGAGCTGAATGATTTATTATGCTATGCTATGATATTATTGTAATTTGTCCAGAGTACTGAATTACACACACAAAAACACACACATACGCACACACACACACCAAAAACACTTGTTTAGAAGTGAGGAGGGGTGAACAACTCCTAAGTGAGCAGCCTCCATTAGAGGAGTGTTACAACATCTTTCTCAGTGAGGAGTGACACTGCTCATCATCGCCTATCATTGGCTTTTGCATTACTGATTTGGGACCAGAGATTATATGGGTCAACCTTTTCTATGAGGAGTAGAAAGCAAAGTAAAGAATAACTTAAACACAATGTAGCACTGAAACCCTATGTGGAACATAAATCTAATATAGTCACTTTGAGTTACGTCCCTGACCTCACTTGCCCAAATTCTAACCAACTGTATAAATGGATTACAGTGTGTTTAAGAACTTACACAGTGTTGGTCACCCTTGGAAAATGTCATTTTCCTATGTAAATAAATGAGTTAATGTAGTGCAACATTTCCCTTAATTCACCTCGAAAAACTTTCTGCTAACCAAAAGTTATGCAAAGGAAATGAGGTGATTTTATTTTCCATGCTTGCAAAAAAATTGCTACATTATTTGTTGAAGGTAATAAATGTCATGCCCAGAACATTACTTTTTATACCCATGACCAATCTATATAACCAATGCTACCCATTGGTCCTGAAAACACACAGAAACAGGTAGTAGCCTATTGGATAGGAATAGCCGATCACGAAGCAACAGACACCAGAGCTCTCGCTTCTCACATTTCTCCACAACTATTCAAATCTCCCATAAGGCCCATTATTTAGGCTGTTGGCTAAACTCTGCTAATTCAGCCTTTCCTCTGAAAATAAAGCAGGGCATAATTTAAAGCTTCCAGAGATCGCTGTGGCATAAAATCAAAAGGAAGCAGTTATAATGGTCATTACTTATTGGGATATTTCACTTTTTATGTTACCCCCCAAAACTTCTGAGCAGTTCATATTTACCATGTGATAAAAAATAAATTGTATCATCTCATATGCAGTAAATTAGATAGCAACACCAAGGGTAGTAGGTTTGATTGCTTCTGAGCCCACCCATACGTAAAATGTATGCACACATGACTGTACTGTAAGTCGCTTCGTTAAAAGCGTCTGTTAAATGGCATATATTATTATTATTATTATTATTATGATATATTAACCCTTTACACTCGTGGGAATTGGCCTAAATGGATAGGGCTAAATTGAAATGTTTTATAGAGAAGAAATATAAAAAGCATAGGGAACAGTTTGGAGATAATGGGAAAATTATTAGACCAAGGTTCACCTGACATAAGACTGAATCCAAATATTACACTGTTGATTTTATGTGCATTTTACATTTACTGTACATTTCACCGCATTTGTTGATAACAAAATCTGAAAATACTCTGGATACATTCAGTAATATGATAAGAATAGTCCTGGAAAATGTAGGGGTATGTGCAACAAAAGTCAAAAGAATTACAAGGGTTTGAGTGACAGGACTAACTGATGTCCCCAAGTGGCCACACACCTCTCCAAAGTGTGCACAGTTTCTAAATAATTTCAATGCACTTTTATGACTCAAAGAAGAGTCTTCAACTACAAGGTACTTTTTTTGCTCTCCTAGCTGTGCCGTTGAGGAACTAGAGCAAGCACACTTGTAGTTGTTTCGTTTGGAACACAACCCTGCATCCTCGCCATCACACAATTACTGTTGTTGTTTACGAAATCCAAAAATGGTCTTTTATAAATCGCTATCTGGGTCAGGTGGGCTTGTTCTATTACCAACATGACTAGCTAAGTTATAAAATACGATCTTACAGTGTTAGGCTTTCACAAGGCGATTCAGAGAAAGAGACCTCTATGCGATGCATAGAAAGGAGTCATAGAAAGGAGGCATAGAAAGGAGTCATCATGAGTGCATTCAGGTGCAGGCTCATTCTGATCAGAACAACCTAGGATATGACGCCTTGTCATCTTGCAACTGTACATCAAACATAGTGATCATAAACAGTGACATTGTATATGACATGAGTTTTATGATATGGAAATGTGAAGTGCACATTTGGACTCACGCATGTTTGGCTTGCTTGTATGACATCAAAGCGGTATTTATTATAATCTTCTTAATGTACAGCATTTCCCTCACTCAGACAACAAAAAAGTAGCCCAATTAGCGGGAGGGATGGGGGCAACTTCTTGTTGAATGCAGTGCTCAAGTTCAGAACGGCTGTCATCCAAACCCATACAGAGCTGTGAAGTGCAGAGCCAGAGCTCTGACGTCATGTATAGCATGGTACTACGTTCCAATTTAGGCGCTTATTAGTACCCATATCTGCCATTGTCAACCCGTATTCAGGTAAGAGTGTAAAGGGTATCAAACTTATGGTTTTATGGCCCAATTTATAATTTAATACACTTCATTAAAAGTCAACAAAATTCAGCATTTTTTATATAAAATGTAAACAATCTGCTTTATAAAGACCATTACCCACAATCCTACTAATTGACACAAAGTTGAGGAGGACAATAATTTTCCTTTCAACTGTGGTTGAAAGATATCCCTTTAACTGTAACAGACATGTATGATGCATCACTCAGACCCATCCCTCTCCACTAATGCAGAGCTAATGCAGGGAACAGGGGCTTGTTTTTATTACCGCGTGTCCGAGTGTTTGGACAATCCCTCGATTTACAAAAGCCACGTTGACAGGCCTCCTCATTGAGCCAAGCCCCTACAGATGTCCAAACACCAGCTAATGTAACCAGCAGGACCTCATACGAGGCCCATACGAGGCCCATACGAGGTCCATCGTGACAGCAGAATAAGAAATGGAGGACAGAGTAAAGTCACTCAAATGGAATGGCTGATTAGTTCACACCAGGATGGAAATGGGGAGTTTAATGTAACCCTGCGGTCTGACAGATATAAACAGACGGGGCCATCTTCAGCCATGGGTAATCCTAAGAGGCTCATTTGTGTATCTCACACCGCAGAAACAGTTTTGATTAATCGTGTGACCTTTGACCCTAATGACTGATGACAACAGAGGAAAAAATGCAGCCAACGGAATCTCGCATTACATCCTGTTTGTGTGCGGGGTCGGTCCGCTGTTAATCTGTACATTATCTGATACACTCTGACAGTCTACGCAATGCAATATCTCCGGGGGTTACAGTAAACCCCAACACACCCCCAACACATGGGTAAAGAAGTTTGATAACATATTATTTGATAAAATAAGAAACAATGTCTTACGTCAAAGTCAAACAACATACAGTACATTTTAGCATGTATTCTTTTTTCTATTTAGATAAATTATAAGATTTTTGAATTACACAATACATTATACATTACATTTTTCATTGCATTTCACATTAATTTGCAGTAGCAATACACATATAATCCATGGTATATTTACATTGACTAAAAACACAAGCCAAATATCCCATTTGAGAAACATCTGCAGTGTAGACTCAATCTCTCCAGTCATTAAATGCATACTTCTGTTCGACTAGATGATTAGCAGTCCCATATTGCATTAGATTTGACACTGTTCATACTAATGTCAGTTTGACTATAGATTAGAATTTATGTACAAAATTCCAAAGAACTTAAATAATTTTTTCATTTTTTATTGTATATTAGCTTTTTAAAATAACAACTTTGGAGTAATTGGATATATACACTATATATACAAAGTATGTGGACACCCCTTCAAATTAGTGGATTTGGCTATTTCAGCCACACCCATTGCTGACAGTTGTATAAAATTGAGCACACAGCCATGCGATCTCCATAGACAAACATTGGCAGTAGAATGGCCTTACTGAAGAGCTCAATGACTTTCAACATGGCACCTTCATAGGATGTCACCTTTCCAACAAGTCAGTTTGTCAAATTTCTGCCCTACTCGAGCTGCCCTGGTAAACTGTAAGTGCTGTTTTTGTGAAGTGGAAATGTCTAGGAGCAACAACGACTTAGCTGTGAAATGGTAGGCCACACAAGCTCACAGAACGGGACCGCTGAGTGCTGAAGCGCATAGTGTGTAAAAATGTGTCTGTCCTCAGTTGCAACACTTACTACCGAGTTCCAAACTGCCTCTGGAAGCAACGTCAGCACAAGAACTGTTTGTCAGGAGCTTCATGAAATGGGTTTCCGTGGCTGAGCAGCCGCACACAAGCCTAAAATCACCATGCGCAATGCCAAGCGTCGACTGGAGCTGCCGCCATTGGACTCTGGAGCAGTGGAAACATGTTCTCTGGAGTGATGAATCATGCTTCACCATCTGGCAGTCCAACAGATGAATCTGGGTTTGGCGTATGCCAGGAGAATGCTACCCGTCCGAATGCATAGTGCCAACTGTAAAGTTTGGTGGATGAGGAATAATGGTCTGGGGCGGTTTTTCATGGTTCTGGTTAGGCTGCTTAGTTCCAGTGAAGGGAAATCTTAACGCTACAGCAAACAATGACATTCTAGACGATTCTGTACTTCCGACTTTGTGTCAACAGTTTGGGGAAGGCCCTTTCCTGCCCCCGTGTACAAAGCGAGCGCCATACAGAAATGGTTTGTTGAGATCAGTGTGGAAGAACTTGACTGGCCTGCACAGAGCCCTGACCTCAACCCCATCAAACACCTTTGGGATGAATTGGCCTAATCGCTTAACATCAGTGCCCAACCTCACTAATGCTCGTGTGGCTGAATGGAAGCAAGTCCCTCCAGCAATGTTCCAACATCTAGTGGAAAGCCTTTTACTTTGAAAGGAATCACTGAGTGCAAACAAATGCTCCTCCTGTTTCCAATGTGTAACAAAACATTTCTGCGGACATTGTGGTATTGAATAAAGTTTCAATGCCGTTTATTTTTAATCTAGGCCCTTAGCTAATGTACAGTAATACAGGCTTTTAATGGAGGAGAAACACCACCTTTTGGCCCAGAGAAAAAATGGCTTTGAGAAAATCAATGGGACATTTTACTCAAATTTCACAGATTTCAGTGAGTGACTTATATGCGGCAACACACTCTTAACTCTGCACTCTATCATAAAGAAAAGTAATGAAACAAAATATGTTTTCTTTCATATAACTTATTTTTCAATATACAGTATTATTGAATGCTGTAATGACAGGACTATTGGAGAACCAAACCCAGGACATAATACATAAACTATTTCGTTCGGTGTCTAGTATAGTCATGTGTGCTATAGTTCTGCTGTCTAACCCATGACCTTTACCTCCAGATCACATTTCTGCTGTCCTGCACGCATCACAAGCAGGTTATTACATGTGCAGTTTCTATGAGCTTGAAAACCTTTTAAGCTTGTTTCTTTGTTTCCAGTAGTTACCATAATGTTCATTAGATATACAATAAATATAGTTAGAATAATGTATATAATACTAAGTTTGAGATATTGAGAACAGTACAATGGCAATGAAAGCATGACATTCTTTTTATCCTGCTTGCAAATATATTCTTCATTCTATCATTTTGTCAGAAATTGGAGCAAATTGTGACCTTTTTGGGACACTGTAACTATGCATGTGCCTTAAAACATCCCTGTTGCTCTTTGGCCAGCAGGATAGAGTCACACACAAACAGGCCATCTTATCTTCCTACATAGAGCCTGTTTGTGAAACCAGCTCTGGAAAAACTGAGCCTGTCCTGCAGGTTTTTTTATTTGTTTAAGAGCGGAGAAAAATATAACACAGTGGAACATTTTAAATATGACCTGTTCATAAATACAAAACATTTATGAAGTTTTTCCTCTCAGAAAATGTGTGCGAAATTAGCAAATGTTTGGTGCATACTGCTGTAAATATGATTGGATTAAATACAATCAAGAATCAGTTATGAGCTTCAGTGCCTTCAGAAGGTATTCACACCCCCTGAATTTTTTCCATATTTTTGTGTTACAGCCCGAATATATTTTTTTACAAATGTATATTTTGTATCGCTTGCCTACACACAATACCCCATAATGTCAAAGTGGAATTATGTTTTTCGAAGTATTCATCCCCTTTGTTATGGCAAGCGTAAATAAGTTCATGAGTAAAAAGTTGCTCAACAAGTCACATAATAAGGTGCCTGGACTCACTCTGTGTGCAATAATTGTGTTTCACATGATTTTTGAATGACTACCTCATCTCTATACCCCACACATACAATTATCTGTAAGGTCCCTCAGTCAAGCAGTGAATTTCAAACAAAGATTTAACCACAAAGACCAGGGAGGTTTTCCAATGCCTCGCAAAGAAGGGCACCTATTGGTAGATGGGTCAAAATCTAAAAAAGCAGACATTGAATATCCAGTTGAACATGGTGAAGTTATTAATTACACTTAGGATGGTGTAACAATACACCCAGTCACTACAAAGATACAGGCATCCTTCCTAACTCAGTTGCCGGAGAGGAACTAAACCGTTCAGAGATTTCACCATGAGGCCAATGGTGACTTTAACACAGTTACATAGTTTAATGGCTGTGATAGGAGAAAAGGAGGATGGATCAACAACAGTGTAGTTACTCCACAATACTAAACTAAATGACAGAGTGAAAAGAAGGAAGCCTGTACAGAATAAAAATATTCCAAAGCATGCATCATGTTTGCAATAAGGCACTAAAGTAAAAATGTTTATGTCATGAATACAAAGTGTTATGTTCAGGGCAAATCCAACACAGCATATTGCTGAGTAACCACTCTTCATCTTTTCAAGCATGGAGGTGACTATGACTTTTTTAGGATAAAAAGAAACAGAATAGAGCTAAGCACAGGCAAAATCCTAGAGGAAAACTTGGTTCAGTCTGCTTTCCAACAGACACTGGGAGACAAATTAACCTTTCAACCGGACAATAACCTAAAAGACAAGCCAAATATACACTGGACTTGCATACCAACACGACATTGAATGTCCCTGGGTGGCCTAGTTACACTTTTGACTTAAATCGTCTTGAAAATACTTTAAAATGGCTGTCTAGCAATGATCAACAACCAACTTGACAGAGCTTGAAGATTTTTTAAAAATAATAATGTACAAATATTGTACAGTCCAGGTGTGCAAAGCTCTTAGAGACTTACCCAGAAAGACTCACAGCTGTCAAAAGTGATTCTAACATGTATTGACTCAGGGGTGTGAATACTTATGGAAATTATATATCCCTGTATTTAATTTTCCAAAATTGAATACTTTCTGAAGGCACTATATATATGCTGCAGGTATCATTTCTATATCTTTAGGACGTGTTTTGGTTTATTTTGCGTTCATTTGACTACCCTGCCTCCTGATATTATCTCTATTTATTGATTTATTTGTTCATTCTTCTGTATGACTTTGATTTCCACCCCAGCGACTGTTTGTTGAATGATTGTCCATGCTACTGATTTGTTTCATAACTGAACGTTTCAAAGTAAACTCCCTCCATGAAAATGATGGTTCAGTTGAGCACAGCAAAAACAGACTGCTCATCCTGAAATTGAGACATCACTGTAACCTTTCCTCTAGGACACACACATGTGTGTGCTCAGTACCTACTTCTGTACTGTATGTGAAATATACTTACATATCTACATCAATATATTTTGAATAGCAGATTATTTTTCTGAATATTCCAGAATCAATTTAGCCACATACTTAACCAAACACACTAGCTCATCACTCTGGCACCCTGGCTGGCCTGTAGTGAGACAAACACCAGCAGCACACCCTCCTACTGCCCCTGAGGCAGCACAGCGCTACTGTACCCCTAACAAGCCACAGGGATTAAATGACTGTCTAGTGTTGGGATTCAGAAGGGATTGAGTGTTGGCAATCATGCTTGTGCCAAAAATGAACTTTGGTCAAAACCAGACACAGAAACACAGAGGCTATTGTGCTGTGTGTACACACCCACAGAGGAGTTTACAGTAGTGGTGAGAGAGGGAGAGGGAGAGAAATAGAGATGGGGGAGTAAGGAGAGAGAGAGAGAGAGAGAGAGAGAGAGAGAAAGAGAGAGAGAGAGAGAGAGAGAGAGAGAGAGAGAGAGTGAGAGAGGAGACAATGGAGTAATATAGAGGGGGAGAGGAAAGGAGAGGTTGCCTAGGATCGATCTGCTCACCGTTGGGACCGTGCTAACAGCCTCTAGCTCTCAGGTGTCCAGTCGATAGCTGATGCATTAGTCTGCTGATACGCGCCGGTTTTGGGTTTAAACACACATTTTCTTAATACAACATGACCCCATTTCCCCCTATCATTAATCATGTAACCCGATTTACGCCGTCCCTCTCTGCCTCTGCGTTTCATTTGGCCTGTCAGACCTCTTTCTTTTCCCTGCGCCAGGCACCGTGTAAACTCTGGAGGACGAGCGGCCTCTGATGTTGTTGCGGTTGGGAATGATTGCAGCTGTATGATCCTTTTTTTTTTTGAGTTTCGAGGAAATATTGCCCAGGCAGTTGCATTACTGTATGACTAATTTTAGCCTATGCTCAGAGATATGGTTGGTAGAAGCGAGCAGGAGAGAGACTGTCCTTCAAAAGATTGAAGGAGGAACTGAATATTCAAGAACCAAAATAGAGGTACACAAGCTATGAGAATGCAATGCTTTGGGTTCTGCTGTGGAGCAAATCCTTTGGGGGTTGTGTGCTAGTGATGGGAAGTTCACCTATTTTTACTAACTCTGATCTTATCGACTGGTTCAGTCAAAAGAACGAATCTTTCGACTCATTTCGTTCATTTGAGTCAGCAATGCATATAGACGCAGGACCCCCTTCCGGCAAACGATGAACTGAAAACTCAAATGATTCATGATTCTACAAGCCTCTTGTTCACATGTTGTTCACCATAAGGGGCTTATTGGAGCGTCATTTGTGACTGAGACTTGTAAAAGTGTGCTTTAAATAATGTATATTTGTTGATTGTTGGCATAAAAATAAGATTATTTATTGAATCTTGATACATTTCAAACGAGGTCTAGTTGTGGCCATAACCAGACTAGATTGTGAACGATTCTTGGTGGAATGCATTGCTTGACTACCATAAGGGTGATGAGCACCCTCATGGCAGGTTATGATGCATGTTGCATGTCATGGCAGGTGCTCATCACCCTCATGTCAGTCAAGCAATGACTTTTCGTCTATCTATGCTGCCTTCATGATCGGAGCACGTCTCCGGAGCCACTGAGCTGGAGGAGCGCGTGTTAATCCTGCTGTAGACCTAGTCATTGTGGCCAGCAGATCAAACCAACGACTGAAATGAACGAGTCACTCAGAAAAATTCATCATGACTCTCGAGTCAGTAAAAAAAAGAACGAATCGTTAGCGAACTGCACATCACTAATGTGTGCGGAGATGGAGCTTGTATGACTACCATGACCACATATGGACAGACGGGATACTAAGACTTAGAGCCCAAATTTCCCAAATTCTCTGTTTTGTTTTTCCAGGTTTACGTTCATCCCAATTTTTTCAGGTTTTCGCCCTCTCGAAATCACATTTTTTTATTGAGAAAAACAACAAAATTGGATGTTGTAAGTCCACAACAACGCTTAAACCACATCATGAGACCACTTTTGAGGTCTGGGAAAAATATAAGACATTTTTTTTTTTTTTTGTGTAGTTACCCTTTAATGCAAATATACACCAGCAAGAGACTGTTGTTTGGTTAGTGATGTTTCTGTAGCATCTTTCTGCCATGTAGGCATAGGCTACTTTGTAGTTGACATTTAAT
Organism: Salmo salar; assembly: GCF_965601325.2. Classification (NCBI taxonomy): domain Eukaryota; kingdom Metazoa; phylum Chordata; class Actinopteri; order Salmoniformes; family Salmonidae; genus Salmo; species Salmo salar. Next base: position 24,134,319 of record NC_138318.1, on the reverse strand, counting down.
TGAGAAGGTTTTTGGGAAAACCTTTCCATCTCCAACAGAAGAAGGTTATCATTAACATCATGCTAATGGCTACACAAAGTGTAGACATAATGCGCGCACCGCACACACACAGACAGGGGCATTCCTGTGCCATTTCAGAAAGTTGCAGGAAAATACGTATCACTGATGCATTTTGTTCATGTCTTATGATTAACTTGGGCACATTAATGACATTTCTAATTCAAGTTCAATACATTTAGTTGATTTCCTACTAATTTCAATAAATTATTTAATATTGTTGAATTCCATTTTTATGTCTGGATTCTGTGATTCCGTCCACGTTCTACGCAACGTGGATTTTCTAGGGCCCTAAACACTGTCTACCACTGTGACATTATGTTGACGGGCTGTGTCCCATGTGTGTAGTGTCTGTCTTGTGGTTAGGACAAACGGTATACGGCGACATCGTTCAGAGCCCCCTACAAGCCCATTTCCCATGAGGCATCTCACTGTAAACATTCCCCTTGCTGTGTTTACCTCTAATAAATCGCTCTGCTTCGTCTTCTATGGATAATTGGCTTAGTGCTCGACATTCAAGCCCACCCCACACCACCCCTCTCCGCCCAACAGGCCTCCTGCTCTTTTTCTGCTCTACACATTTTTCAGTTCCACTATGACTAAATATTTCTGCTGCTGCGGTGGTGGCGTTTCACTGGGAATTTGTCTTCATTTCCCCTGTTGGCTGGTTTGTTTATGAACGTAAACACAGCACCCTGGGAACATGGAAAAAGGCCTGATCTTCTTGTCTAATTAGATCTCAGTGCAACGAGAGCTAGAGCAGCGGTTTGTACCTAGTGGGGTTAAGGGCACAGACAGAACTCTAGTGAATCATCTGAGAGTAGAACGCTATTGGAACTGGGCCAACCGAGCTGACCTTCAGGTACTGACTGACTGACTGTAGCTGCATTGTGTTCTGTGAATCCAGTGTAAGCCTAAGTGAGTCAGGGGGTAGGACTGGCCTCACTGTGGTATAGCCAAGGTGGGGCCATGACTGAGGGGTATGTCACACGCTTGCTGGTTGGTTCGGCAGGGTCTTGCCCAGGTTTCTAATTGCTGGTGTCAGAACACAGGAAGTGGGGAAACCAGAGTCTGGAGTGTGTGGGACCCAGGGGCTGGAGTGGACCAGGTCAGACTGGGTTTATATGCCTGTCACTTTGTCACCGATATCCCCATAGCGTCTGTCACTCGCCACACACATGCACACATGGATGCGGGCACACACACACACACAGAAGTGACACAGACGCATACACAGAGATAATTGGTATCTGCCAGTCAGACAGACAGATAAAGTACTTTAAGAAAGCCAGCTTTGTTCATTCCTTCAATATTAGTTGGCCATTTTCCTTTCCATTTCACCCCTATCTCCTTTGGTGATTCCCTGATGCAATGTGGTGATTGTGGTCTCTAACTAATTCTAGTCATAGCATATCAATTATTTCATTTGTTCGTTCCTATAAAACTAATCTCCAAGAACACCAAGACTACAACACAATGCTGATTGTGTGTAAACAGGTTGAATGTATTCAGAGTGCGTTGTTACACACTTTGGAGCTGTACCAAAGGATAGCATTTCCCACAAGAACAGGAGAAAAAGTTATGTTTTTTTTTGTTTCCCCCTAAAAGAAACCCTGTCGAACAAAGAGCGGAGTTGTGGAAGTACCAGAGGTTTACATGCTGTTGTGGTGAAAGCAAATATACAATTACCTGAAGGGGATATCATGAGCAACCAACAAATGGTATTTAGATACAAGAGGGAATGCACACAAACACACACACACATACACACATACACACACACGCACACACGCACGCACACACACACAGGATGGTATTTCAATCCACAGCCTGGACAGCATGGAGTTTTCAGTGAGCTGTCTATGTGGTTTCCTGTGAAAGCCAAGCAGTTGATTCATCATTCAACTGCCACAATGGGCCTGATACACGATACCTACCAACACATATACATACTCACGCTCACGCACAGCTTTTTTGGCATAATATAATGCACGCATGTCTTAGGTGTGAAATTTTCACAATATGTGCATTCACTTTTATGACAAAATAATACAGAATATGAGCGAACACAGGAAAGGGTCCTTTAGCGCTCACTCCATGTGGCCCAGGCTGACTTCACCGAAGTGTGGGAGGCTAGCTGTTAGATGAGTGCTAGCCGCTGCCCATTGACACCCACAGAAGTCTATGCCGGCTGCAAGTATTGAATTTAACTGTAGCGCTGATGTATTTTCGGGCCACCACACTCAATCCTGAATCGGGCTGCTATCGACTCAGGGGCTGTAGTTTCCTTTCTCCTGCCGATAGACATAGGCCTCACTCAAATACCCCAGACACTCTGATCAATGTGGGCCGTAAGTAGCAATCCCCACCTTGCCTCTTAACTGACACAGGGGCACTTGAGCCCAAGAGGTCCCATCTTGTTAACATAGATTTCCTCATCAGTGGCTCTCTGGACCAATGGACAGAGGGGCTGACTGACCCACTATTTAAGACCAGGACGCCAATCAGGGTCCTCCCCACTGGACAGGCCAGGCCACTATTTCACGGTCCTCCACAGTGGACGGGCCAGGCCAGTAATCAGGGTCCTCCACACTGGACGGGCCAGGCCACCAATCAGGGTCTTCCACACTGGACGGGACTGGCCCTCAATCAGGGTCGTCCACACTGTCTGGACGGCAGGTCTGAGTGCGCTCAAACAAAGGGGTAACAGTGGCTGTATTTTTGGCAGCTACTGTAGTCGCAGTAATAGCTGTAGCTTCTGTATTTGTCTTGACTGTATCAACTACAGTAGTTATGGAAGTGGACTTCTGTATTTGTCTTGACTGTATCAGCTATAGTAGTTATGGAAGTGGACTTCTGTATTTGTCTTGACTGTATCAACTACAGTAGTTATGGAAGTGGACTTCTGTATTTGTCTTGACTGTATCAGCTATAGTAGTTATGGAAGTGGACTTCTGTATTTGTCTTGACTGTATCAACTACAGTAGTTATGGAAGTGGACTTCTGTATTTGTCTTGACTGTATCAGCTACAGTAGTTATGGAAGTGGACTTCTGTATTTGTCTTGACTGTATCAACTACAGTAGTTATGGAAGTGGACTTCTGTATTTGTCTTGACTGTATCAACTACAGTAGTTATGGAAGTGGACTTCTGTATTTGTCTTGACTGTATCAACTACAGTAGTTATGGAAGTGGACTTCTGTATTTGTCTTGACTGTATCAGCTATAGTAGTTATGGAAGTGGACTTCTGTATTTGTCTTGACTGTATCAACTACAGTAGTTATGGAAGTGGACTTCTGTATTTGTCTTGACTGTATCAACTACAGTAGTTATGGAAGTGGACTTCTGTATTTGTCTTGACTGTATCAGCTACAGTAGTTATGGAAGTGGACTTCTGTATTTGTCTTGACTGTATCAACTACAGTAGTTATGGAAGTGGACTTCTGTATTTGTCTTGACTGTATCAACTACAGTAGTTATGGAAGTGGACTTCTGTATTTGTCTTGACTGTATCAGCTATAGTAGTTATGGAAGTGGACTTCTGTATTTGTCTTGACTGTATCAGCTATAGTAGTTATGGAAGTGGACTTCTGTATTTGTCTTGACTGTATCAACTACAGTAGTTATGGAAGTGGACTTCTGTATTTGTCTTGACTGTATCAACTACAGTAGTTATGGAAGTGGACTTCTGTATTTGTCTTGACTGTATCAGCTATAGTAGTTATGGAAGTGGACTTCTGTATTTGTCTTGACTGTATCAGCTATAGTAGTTATGGAAGTGGACTTCTGTATTTGTCTTGACTGTATCAACTACAGTAGTTATGGAAGTGGACTTCTGTATTTGTCTTGACTGTATCAGCTATAGTAGTTATGGAAGTGGACTTTTATTGGCGATTGTGACAGATTGATATATCATCTGCCATACTTATTTGTTACTCTGTTGCATGAGATACACTTTCTAGTTGTACACCCATTGCCAATAACATGCAGTCTGACTGAAAACAGTAGGTGTTGTTTCTGCTTGTCTGGAAACCCCACCGCTCACCTTCCTATGAAGGCCTCAGAGCATCAGTAGCCAATGCAGCTCTCTGTACCATCCATTCTCTCTCACGCTATTTGTCCCGGAACACATCAGCCCTACCTAAACCTCACCAGAAATGCTCCTTCTCTTTCCAAACCCTGTCTACCTCCTTACCCCCAGACTAGTTAGTGGTCTGGGGTGAATGATTCCCAATAGTTACCCTCTCTCCTTGCCAACCCTCCATGAAGCGCCCTCTTTCTCCACTAAAACCACCCACCCAGCTCTATCCTGGCAAAACACACACACACTTTGGGACGAGCAGCGAATTCCTGAGGGCTATCGGATTTCCCGTTGCCATGGCGACGGGGCGGGGAGGCAGCTCCATTAATCATTTAGAGCGCTGTTCAGAGTGGAGGTCAGCCTGATTGCAGCGGATAGGGTATCTTCCCAGCGCCCCGCCAGGGACCTCCTTGATTTGAATTAAAAAATATTAAGCTACCCCCCCAGCCCCAGACCGTATCATGTGACCACGCTCCACAGAGCCACTCAGATTAAGAGATTGGAGACATGCGTTTATTTTTCAGGGGCTCGCTGAAACATTAGACTCGCACAGGTGTCTATGGAAGAGAGGGGGAGGGAGGGTGAGAGAAAGAGGTTAGATGATAACGCATTACCTTCCTGCATCTTTCTCCCCTCTTCTATCTCTCTGTACCCTGTTCTTTTCATCTGTAACTTGTTGCTGTGCTTTGTGAAACTGGAAACAGTAACTCAGTTTTATCCCTCCTCTGATATTTCCCCACTCTTTCAAGCCCATGAAACTGTGCATTTGTTACAAAACCTTTATAACTTAATAGGAATATGGTATTTTACGAGCATGTAGGACAACCAGGTCTGCACTAGTGGAATGCATGAAGACCCAGCAGAGACCCAGACAGACAGCCGCGTGGGCAAACTGTCTGACAGCGGCTGGCGGGCGGGCGGGGTCGGATAGTCTGGGGGGGTGGAGGATACTGTAGCTCCCCTAAAATGGGCCCAGGAGTAAAATGACCGAAAGTGTTAGCCCATGAGAAGAGAAATGGCCCTCCCTCCACCAACCCCCACCCCTAATGACAGCCGTCCAGGCCCCAAGATTTACTGTTCCTCGGAAACCCGGATGCAGACGACCACAAATCAGCATGACTATGAAATAGAGGTAGGCCGCACCACTGCACCGGCTCCCAAAGGTGCCCGCGAAATTTACGGGCTCCTCCAGCACTTCAAAAGATCTCCATAACTTAGGGCCAGACAATTTTATTGTTTCATGGAAGGCAGGGGGAAAAAGGACCAGAGCGAAAGATAGATGGGCTGGGGAAAAATTAAAACCTCCTTTGTCTCAGACAATTAAAATTCCGATGGTGGCTGCCCCTGCCGCAGCATTGAAGCAGCGAGTTGCGGATTCCTTTGCTTTAAGTGCTGTCTCTCAGTAATAGAGCTTAAACTAACACTGATGGGTTATACATCCAGGCTGTGTTGTCTCAGGGGCTTCAGTGTGTTTGTGTTTCCTCCTCTATGTCCCAGAGCTCTGTAGTACACCAACAACAGAGCAGGACGTCTGTGAAATAAGCGCTCCGCTGAGATTATATCAGCTTTCCTTGTTAAAATTAATGATCTCGACACCTTGCTCCACCAAGTTACAAGGCTTTTGGCTGGTACACAACCTTGTTAATGTCCACTTTAATAAGTGTACACTAGTGCTGGCCACAGCCTGCCTCACTAACCAATGGCCAGTGGGGTAGGCCAGACAGGCCATAGCTGGACTTGCCCTATACCATAGATTGCCAGATGGAGTAGTATAATGTGTGTGTGTGTGTGCGTGCGTGCACTCACGTGTGTGTGTGTGTTGCTATAACAGTTTAAGTAATCAAACCCTGCTGTTTGGCTTTTGAGAGAAGGACAGGTTCCCCTCTTGGCTGAAGGTATACAAACGGACACACGTCTCCTGTTGGTACAGCGTCAGATGAGACTTCTCAGCCAGGAAGCTGACACTAACAGCAGGTGGCCTCCCAAATGTTATCTCTGTGACCTATGGCTGGCCATGTCTGATCACTTTACAATAACTCAATTCACTCACTGTGAGGAGGGGATCACTAAAGCCTGTCCACAACTGATAAGATATCCTCGACAGCAGGACAGGGATTTTCTATCCTGGGAGAGATAGACAACAAAGACTCCAACAGGGAGACAGTGAACAAGAGAAGTAGGAGAGTGACTGAAAAATAAACAATTGGGTAAATGTACAGTCAGACAGGTACAATGCCACTAGACTGAGAACAGTGGCCTCTAAATGTTTTTAACACCTGCACCCAGATAAAGATTTGGCGACATTTCTTGTGACCCACCAAGTACATAAAACCATTGTCTTGTCTTAAAGGGGCAATCCGAAGTTGAAACATTAATAAAGCGTTTTCCCTGCCACTGTTTCTGTAAAAAGCTGAGGGATGAGGCTGGAGAAATAGACAGAGCTATGGATGCAAGGACTGACCATCCATGATATCAAAATATAGTTTTAACCATATTTTGAGGCTATACATTTATTTTGTTTACAAACATTGGAGTAAAACAAGCTACATTTTGGGTTCTGACGTGGTACGACAGTTGAACTAAGCTCATGAGGCATTTATGTTATATTCTTCAAGAATCAATGGGTACATATCATTAATTTATATGTAGAAAAATGTATTTAGAAACTGCAGATTGACCCTTTAAGCTGTGACTCACCAATTGGGAAATAATTATGTAATTACTCCTCTACTCTAGCATTCTGTCAAGTTTCATGGTTAAGGTTATACGGTTAACCTCAGACAGTGGCTCGAACTAGAGCACATACATAAGTGTGTATAGCGTGCCCATAGCCTGAGGAGGTGATGAGTAATCACTCTCTTGATTATACCTGCCACACAACTCTCTCTCGCTAACCTCTGTTTCACTAGGGTCATTCCACCTGAAAAAGTAAAAGAAAGAGGCTTTCGACACCCGCCATCTCAGATTGTTCTGAAATTGTTTCTGTCGTTAGTAACAAATACGATTAGGGTTCCTGAAACATTGTTTTGTTTGAAATATAATTAGATTTCTGACAAATTAAGCTAATTGAATGCACACAAATTGTCAATTTTAATGTATAGGATTCAGATCATTTTCAATAAATATAGTACCCAGCATCTGATTTGATCCACAGTTATTCCTACCAATACCATAAAATTGTCAAAAACCACTCACGGTCCCCCACACTTCATGCCAATCCCACCCCAATAACCAGTATACAGTATCAGTTTTCTATGTTTGACAAGTAGTATGAACCTGTGGCTTGGAGTATTGCTTCGCCATAATATGTAATGTATTCCATGTGAATCTGGTGATAGTTGTTTTCCCCTGTTCAGAGAAATTAGTCATTGAAGTTGCTAGTATTATTTACCATAATGTAGTGTGAATGTACCATGTACCAAGCCAGTCCTCCGCAAAAGCAATACAGTTTGTCCTTCTCTTAGCAACCTAATGCCTCAACTCAACTCCTTGAATAGTCCAACAAGTGGCCATTCTCTGAGAGGGCTATCCCTATGGTGCCTTTCTCATATGAATACTTTTCCTACAAGCCCAAAACTTTGATGGACAAATGGGGTAGGGCCTAAAATGTTGTGACAGCCCTAATAAAATAATTAATTGCATGGCAGTCATGTTTTTTAATTGTATTATTAGGAAACAGTTGTATTGTGATTAGTGCCATTTGCCATTAAACCCAGTCTAACCCAATACCATTACAATTGCAGAACTCTATACAGTGTGTCTTTGGGAGCATTGAAGACCAATAGAGACAATAACATTGAAACCACTGCTATAGCCTAATGGTTTGCTTGTTCACAGGGAACTAATCCAGACCTTTTTTGATGGGAATAAACCACACATGAAGGGGTCGTTTCCTTGACACGGATTAAGCTTAAAAGAAAGACAAACTGAATTGCTTTCATGAAAGACTGACTTGAATTGTGAGGATGACCAAACAATGTATTTTCATCATGAGTGAAATCTATTGGTTTTCTATTCAATGTTGTGAAGGAAATGTTGTGATTTATTTCATAAACACAAGAGAACAGCAAAATGGATAAAATAGTATGGCAGTATAGCAGGAATAGTGGTATCTAGTGGTCAAAACCTGGTGCTTTCACACTACTTTATGGTAAATTATGCATGCAACTTCAATGACAGATTTCTCTGAAGAGGGTAAAAAAACATCACTAGATTCATAGGGAATACATTACATAGAATAGAGAAGCAATACTCCAAGCCACAGCTTCATTCTACTTGTCAAACATAGAGAACTGATAATGTATACTGGTTGTTGGGGTGTGGGGGGGTCCGGAGGTAGCTTTTGACAATTTTTGGGGATTCCTCATGTCATACTCATTGGTAGGAAGAAGTTTGGTCCAAATTGAATGTTGGGTACTTTCTTTATTTAATATTTTCTGAATCCTATAAATTAAAATGGCCAATTTGGGTGCAATCAATTAACTTCATTTCTCAGAGATACAATTTAATTTAAACAAAATAATGTTTCAGGAATGTGAATCTTACCTGTTTCTAACTACAGAAACAATTTCATAACCACCTGAGATGGTGGGTGTCATGGCTTGCTGAAATGACATGGAATGACTCACTTCTATTCTAATTCTGTTCTTGTTTTCAAGTCTGACGTGCTATAACCCATATCCTACCACAACCCTCAAGCAGGCCAGTAGGGAACAGACATCCCACATGCATGACCAATTTACCTGAATTAACTCTCTTAATTTGTGTGTGTGTGGTGCATGGATGGATGCTGCCTTTCTGGTGTTTGTGTGTGTGTGTGTATGTAACTCCATAGGGGTCGAGTGCGGTAGGGGTGGCTCTAATTTCCTGAACAAGTTGATAAAAGACAGAATCCAGACATCCTCAGAGGAGAGCTAGAGGAAGCCCAATCCTTGGTGGATGGAGAGGGCCTGTGTTCCAAAGTTGCGGGGCATTCCCGCAATTTAGCTTTAATTAAGCGCACCGGGCGAGTCACTGAGGAACAATGAGCCGTCTGTCTGTTCAAGGAGCTGCGGTCAGAACTTGAAGCCAGCCGGCGAGTCTGTTCGCTCTATAAATCCAGCCTCTTCCTTGACCATAAAGCCCTGCTGGATAGATTCTGGCCCAACATAGGTGTTGTTGCACTTGTTCAACTACTGAACTGAGACATGATTCAATAGGCTAAGTTATCTGAGAGAGGGAGAGAGAGAGAAAGAGGGAAAGAGCCAGAGTGGAAGAAAGAGAATAAGTGTGTGGGAGTTTGATGTGCATCCGAGGGTAGGACGAGACTGATGCATATCAGCCCAAGTCCCAGGGGACAGAGAGGGGCCGAGGGACGAGTTAGGGGCAGAAAGCTACACCCCTTTCAGTATTTATTACCGCTATAATGTTTCAGCTCTCTGGTAAAGAACTTGTGAGCAGGTAGAGTGAAAAAAATGTATCATCCACAACTGATAAAACAACAGAAGGCATAAACTTGGGAGGCTGTAAAATAGCATGGGGTGGCTCAAGGGGTATCATCACAGATTGATTCCAGACTTTGGTTTTCTAGTCCTGAAAATGAATCTGTCCTCCACTTAATAATCCTGCACTGGCCTGGTCCATTCACCAGATGAATTCACACAATACCGTATAGTTTTCCTTTTTTTTCTCCTCATACTAAAGTGATCCATATTTGGATATTGAGAGAGGATTTTTAGAATGCCATCTTTTGTTGCACAGAGTTTCCTTTTATTACAGAAAGGTTTTGTTTTACCCATCAATCACAAGGGTTGTCGCAATACCTCAGAGCTCTTCCCTTGTGGAGGGTTCAGGAGAAGGTCCTGTAGAGGACACCTTGGCTGTGTGTGTGTGTGTGTGTGTGTGTGTGTGTGTGTGTGTGTGTGTGTGTGTGTGTGTGTGTGTGTCTGTGTGTGTGTGTGTGTGTGTGTGTGTGTGTGTGTGTGTGTGTGTGTGTGTGTGTGTGTGTGTGTGTGTGTGTCTGTGTGTGTGTGTGTGTGTGTGTGTGTGTGTGTGTGTGTGTGTGTGTGTGTGTGTGTGTGTGTGTGTGTGTGTCTGTGTGTGTGTGTGTGTGTGTGTGTGTGTGTGTGTGTGTGTGTGTGTGTGTGTGTGTGTGTGTGTCTGTGGGTGTGGGTGGAGGTGTGTGTATGGGTTGTGCCCCTGTTGTGTAATTTGCACACTTCTCTGAGCATACACTATTTGTTTAGACTTTATTCTATAATCTAGTCTATGTGTAGCTAGACATATAACCCAAGATTTCAGATTATTCGCCGGTACTATTTAGGAAAAGTTCATGGGATTTTTACATCAAAGTCAAAAGTGCCAGAGACAGTGAAAAATATGGACAGTGGTGTGTGTGCACTAACCCTAAACGTGGGATGAACTGTAGTTTTGAGAAACCATGAATTGAGTTGCTTTGCCTTTATAAATTTAACTTGACTGGCCAATAAAAAAAAAGGTCTCCACCGCCAGGTCGACTGCGGGTCAGGCCCATCTCCCCAATCGAGAGGGACTGATCTGACTCGCTGTTTTTCCCAAAACACAAACTGTGAAATTCATACTTCAACAATGTCAGCTTCCCTCCGCACCACTGTCACTCAGAGCAGGCAGGCCTTACCGTTCTAGTTGCAGCAGCAGAAAACATTTGGGAAATAAGAGGATCCCGTATCATTTCCTGTTCCACCATTCCAAGTCTTTCCGACCTTATTTGCTGATCCACCCTGAGCTTCTCCGTTTCCCTGTCTGTCTGTCTGTCTGTCTGTCTGTCTGTCTGTCTGTCTGTCTGTCTGTCTGTCTGTCTGTCTGTCTGTCTGTCTGTCTGTCTGTCTGTCTGTCTGTCTGTCTGTCTGTCTGTCTGTCTGTCTGTCTGTCTCTCTCTCTCTCTTCCTGTGCCTCTATGCCCACTTGTTCACTTGTTCAGTGTGACTGCTGGCACGGTTTAGTCTCGGAGAGGGCAGGGGCGCTCACACTCTCCGGGCCAAGTGCCAGCCTGTCCTCTACACCCATGTTTGACCACAGAGCCAAAAGCGAGTGTTTTCTATTTCTCTTGGATCCCTCTTTCAAAAGGTTTTCCTTGCTCTGTCTGTCGAAAGCTTAACCCTCGTTTCCAATGAGAAGTTCTCGTCCTGGCAAGAAACGGCTTAAACGAACACAGAATATTTCATTTTCGAGGGAAAAAATAAATAGATTGTGAAAACAAACTGGATGGGGTCTTTCATAAGTGCAGTTTGGAGTGTGGCTACAAACAGGAAAGGTGAGACACAGGTAAATGTGTCGGCTCATTCAATTAGCATTGACTCTGGCTAGAATGTCTTTCCATAAAAGCCTTCGCCGACTGAGCCAACGTCTTCTAATCCCACACGGGGCTGGCTGAATTTATTCAATTACTTCCAAGATTACATATGAAAAAGTCTTCAAATATGCTGAGATGCACAAGATAAGCTTTCAAAGCCGCCTATCTGGTAATTCACAGAGAGATCATTTTTGAATGGAAATTACTGCTCATGGGCAGTTTTCACTCAGTGGATCCTGTAAAACTAAGTGCCACATTTATCCTCTTCCACTAAGGAAATAGCTTTAAAAAAAGTATTCCAGGAGATTCACTGAAGATGTACACAGTAGCTTTGATAGCTATTAGAGTAGAAATATTTGCTAATACAAATGTGACTACTACAACGACTATGACTACTAATGATATTAATAATAACAATAGTTATGTTTATGATAAAATAATATATGACTTATTCACTTTAATAAATATTATTTCAATACAATAAAATGTGTACTTGTATTTTATACATTTTTAAAAAATAAGGGTGGTTTATCATAGAGATGAACAGACTAACAGACTATATATTTATCTAAATTTGTTTGTATTTATCCAGTCACTCTATTTGTCTATGTGAATATACATGGGAAACAGGCCTGCTGTGAACTATAAGAACAGTCTGGGTAATACAACAAACATTTTCCCTCGCATCCTTTTACATGTACAGTGTAAAGTTTTTACATTGAGTCTAAATTGGGTTTGCAGTATCTGTTAGCATTTATGAGGCCCTCAAACTTGGCCAGCACATGGAAACGACACCCTGGATCTTACAATTACCCCTTCCACTCCAGTTAAACACTCTACGCCCTAAAAAAGAAAGGGTCCGTAATGAGATTTTACCAAAACATCAAACTGTAAGGTTGCGCTAGCTTTTCCGCTCCATCAGGGAATATAAAGTTTAAGACCCCTTTGCTATCAGTGACCCAGAGAGAAAAGGCACTGGCTGGAGAAGTGGCCCTCTAATTACCCAATGTGTGAGTGTGCAGTGAGACGCAGAGCCGCTGCAACAATGACACCTTGGGATGTATAGTTACAGCTGAACAGGACCCTTAATTTATATCAGCACTATCGCAGGGCTAAATGTATTGACGGTAAGGAAATACAGTGAGATCTGTTTTAAAAAGCCCTAAGGCCTCTTATTTTACAACTTGTCTGTCTGTCACTCTAGCCTAAACTGTAACTGTAGAGCTGACATGAAGGACATATGGTTTCCAAAGAAACCATTAGAAGGACACCCAGGCCCCCACACCCCAATCCCCACCTCAACCACCACCCCAATCCCCACCTCAACCACCACCCCAATCCCCACCTCAACCACCACCCCAATCCCCACCTCAACCACCACCCCAATCCCCACCTCAACCACCACCCCAATCCCCACCTCAACCACCACCCCAATCCCCACCTCAACCACCACCCCAATCCCCACCTCAACCACCACCCCAATCCCCACCTCAACCACCACCCCAATAAACGACATTATTCGTCAACTTAGAATGACTGAGTTCTGTGTATCTAGACAAAAAGGGGAAAATGTGAAGTTCAAACAGTTTTCAAGGAAAGTGAATTTACTGAGTGACACTGGATGATCATTTGAATGTGAGTCAGGCGGAATTTGGGATGGAGAGGGAGAGGGGGGAAGACGTGCCTGTAACAGAGAGGTCAGACAGAAAACTTCAAAGTCGACGTTCAGAATTCAGTGTGTTTTTATGTGAGGGTCTGTGTTCTCTCCCAGTGGTTTTAAGTTCAAACGAGCAAGGGCTTATAAAAGGCATGTTAGGCCTATTATGTACATCCTATCTGTTCCAGACCTTACTGACCTTCACGAGACGTCCAGAAATAAGCAGTCATTAACTCGACCTCCACTGGAATTTATTTACGCTGGCTAATTTCTGCCTAGTTTTTGCAAGACCAAGGAGGGAGACGAACATCCTGGTTTTATTGGCCATTAGAGAGCTTGGGTTAACGCAGGGCAGTTTGTTTGGCTAAGTGGGGCAATTTTCTTCTTTAAGTATCTCATGCCACTTCCCCTCGCAACATGTAAATGATACACACTCAGCCTTCCCACCCCACCTCCTCCAACTTAGTGAGAATTTCAATCAAACTCGCTATCAAACTTTTTCTCTGAATTATCTCACAAATATTTATTCATGAAATCTATTTGTTCATTAAATATTTGTATATGTATCCTTATGTTCACTTCGTGGAACTGTTTTAAAAATGACCTGTTTACAATGCGCTGTTACAGTACCAGGGGTGTGTTTTCAGATAGGGAGACAAGGAGACTGGTTATTATTCATGCTCTTCATTTGGTCCAGCTCAGGTGGACTGAGGCCTGCTGTTATCTCTGGCTGATGAGGTCATGTAATGAGGTCATATAGATAACCTGCTGCTGGAAGCCAAGTAACACTGTCTACCAGGGACAGAGTGGAAAGTCACTGCAGTATCATGTAAAATAATAGTTCTACTTTTGATTTTAAAGCTACTGTCTATTAGTTATCGAATCATTTCAACTAATGACGAATTCACCAAATACACAATGAGATCAGTACAACTGTTTTGCCTCATTATAACCAAATAAACTCACAAATTCACTTGTTGTCACCTACTGTATATCTTCTCATTAATATTCCCCATCTCCCTGGACGTGTTGCCAAATCTCACACAAAGGACAACAAGCCACAATTTGACCTGCGGATAAGATTTGTGCACAGTCTTAGCTGGGACGCCCGTCTTTCACCCCCTCCTCTCCCTTTCCCTCCCCTTTTCACCTCCATCCTCCCTCCTCTCCTCCTCACCGACCCAGCGTCCTCCCCCCTTTGCCCTGAGGAGGACGAGGCCAGAACAGCTGCACAGCCAATTGTCTGCTGTGAGTTACAGCAAGGTGCCTGGCTCCAGGCTTTTATTGATAATATTACAGTACTTGATGTAAATATGACTGCGGTGGCCTTCCTCCTCAGCGTGGGTCGAGGCTGGCCTGCAAACCAAACCCTGACCCCCGCGCACAGCTCCCTGAGGTGGAGCACACAGCACAGGCTGCCGCTTGCAGGAAGCCCGTAAGTGACGTTCGCCATAATAAATATCCTCCTGCTTTTTTGACAAAGGTTTTGTACTGCTTTATAGATTTAGTTTATTTTATTTTATTTTGGGCCATAACTTCACACAGAACCGTATCTTGGGGCTGCAGGCCTCATTGCTACTAGAGAGTTGAAAGGTCATTGGCTTCAGAAAGTATTCATACCCTTTTACTTATTCCACGTTTTGTTGTGTTACAGACTGAAATTAAACATGTTTTTAGACATTTTTACAAATGTATTGAAAATGAAATACAGAAATATCTCATTTAAATAAGTATTCACATCCCTGAGTCAATACTTTGTAGAAGCACCTTTGGCAGTGACTACAGCTGTGAGTCTTTTTGGGTAAGTCTCTAAGGGCTTTGCACACCTGGATTGTACAATATTTGCCCATTATTATTTAAATATTCTTCAAGTTCTGTCAAGTTGATTGTTGATCATTGCTAGACAGCTATTTTCATGTCTTGCCATAGATTTTCAAGCGGATTAAAGTCAAAACTGTAACTAGGTCACTCTGGGAACAATTAATGTCATCTTGGTAAGCAACTCCAGTGTAGATTTGGCCTTGTGTTATGGGTTATTGTCCTGCTGAAAGGTGAATTTGTCTCTCAGTGTCTGGTGGAAAGCAGACTGAACCAGGTTTTCCTCGAGGATTTTGCCTTTGCTTATAGCTGTATTGTGTTTCTTTTTATCCTAAAAAACTCCATAGTCCTTGCCGATGACAACCATACCCATAACATGATCCAGCCACCACCATGCTTGAAAATATGAAGAGTGGTACTCAGTGATGTGGATTTGCCCCAAACATAACACTTTGTATTCAGGACAAAAAGTGTATTTCTTTGCCACATTTTTTACTTAAGTCTCTTGTTGCAAACAGGATGCATGTTTTGGAAATGTTTTATTTTGTACAGGCTTCCTTTTCTCTCTGTCGTTTAGGTTAGTATTGTGGAGTAACTACAAAGTTGTTGATCCATCCTCAGTTTTCTCCTATCACAGCCATTAAAAAAATCCCCTTAGGAATGACGCCTGTATCTTTGTGGTGACTGGGTATATTGATACAGCTTCCAAAGCCCAATTAATGACGTCAACATGCTCAAAGGGATATTCCACGTCTGCTTTTTGTTCTGCTTTTTTTCACGTCTATCAAGGCATTTTGAATGCCTTCGTTGCGAGGTATTGAAAAACCTCCCTGGTCTTTGTTGTTGAATCTGTGCTAGAAATGCACTACTTGATTGAGGGACCTTACAGATAATTGTATGTGTGGGATACAAAGATGGGGTAGTCAATCAAAAATCATGTTAACCACTATTATTGAACACGGAATGAGTCCATGCAACATATTATGCAATTTGTTAAAGGCCTTGCAGACTGTACATCGGATTCAGTATTTGACGATTATCACGTCACGTTGTGCGATTTTACCAAATTAAAATCTTGATATTAACCTGGCCAGATTGTGCGATTTACTTCAGTTCTGCAGTTCTTCAGCACCAGCAGCACAAGCATCACTCTATGTACATGCAGGAGTGAAGTGAGTTTTGACTCAAGACATTTCAGCTTTAAAAAAAAAATGTATTTCTAAATTTATGTTCTACAAACAAAATTCAACTTTGACATTATGGGGTATTGTGTGTAGATCAGTGACACAAAATCTCAATTTAATCAATTTTAAATTCAGGCTTAAACACAGCAAAATGTGGAAAAGTCAATGGGTGTGAATACTTTCTGAAGACACTGTGTGTACTGTTGGTCGGTACAGTGTACTGCACACATGCTCTGTAGCACGGGGAGGCTCAGTCTCTCTCTCTCTCTCTCTCTCTCTCTCTCTCTCTCACACACACACACACACACACACACACACACACACACACACACACACACACACACACACACACACACACACACACACACACACACACACACACATTCACTTATGCATGTGTGCACACACACACATAGCCTGCCGCCTTGCCTCTCCTCCTGCGCCAGCTGCAGAGTGTGTGCAGACAGACGGATCCTACTCCCAGTGATTAGGTCTTTCATGTGCCCTGACCTGAGGGTGTTAAGTCAGCTTTAATGCCTGAGCATTGAATTCTCTACTGTCTTCACTGCTGGAGCTAAAGAGCCCCCCCCCCCCCCCACAGATGTAGTCCACCCACACTCCATTCCTTCACTGATACACTGAGGGGAGATACAATTTGAACACTGTGCCTTTCCACCAGCCAAGACAGGAAACAAATATGAATGTGGTATAAGCTTCCCCATTTCCTAGATGATTAATATTATAAGCTGAATGGATGCAGGTCTTGACAGTTAAGATGACAATATGAAGACAAAAGGGCCATATTTCATTATTACTTTCAGCAGTGCTCATTAAATTCTGTTACTCGATTAGCCATCTGCTGGGTGTGGGGGAGAAGAATGAACAGAGGAGTGGGGATGTTACTGTACATGTATGGTAGCCTGATCGGTGTTTTTGCTCCACTGAAGCTGTTTATACTCATCAAAGATACCCATTAGATGGTATACAGTACATATACAAAGTAATCTTATCAATAAATACATTAAATGAAAGAAAAATATATTTCATTATTTTCATACATGTTATAACCAATTATAAATAAACAGGTTTCAGAGGGGTTGGTAATTCACACATGCTTTTTCTAAGTGTCAGTGAAAAGAATGGATATAGTGTTGCCCGTTTAAGCGTCACGAGTTGCCAATGTGGAATGGACACATGTAGCAATTTATCACTTGTCTCTCAACGCGTGTGTGGGTGGCCGAGCTCCGGGTATTATTGCAATTTGTGAGCAACTGACAGTAATCCCCCTCTCCCAGTGAAGGCCATATTTTCCTCTGCATGCAGGGAAGCACGTCTTCAGTAAACCTCATCCTACAAAAAATGTATACTCCCCCGCTATATGTACTTCATGTACAGACCATGATACTGTATATACTGTAGACCAAAGACATATATTTAAATGTATGGCTCTGCTGTAGACAGCTAGAGACATGCTTACAATAGCAGTTTTTGAACTATTAATCAATCCCATTAAAACGTCAGAAACAGATACACCTACATTTTTGTACTGTTAGATGTTGTTACACATTCTGAAGTTGTATGTGTGTTCTTTTTATCTAGGAAATAATCATAGTTCAATATCGTTTCCTTTTGGGCCTAATAAACTATCCCTGCTTTTGAAATACTTAAGGGCTTTCTACTGAGATATTAATTATACATAAATATGTTTGCTAAAACAGGTTTGTCTGATTTTAAATGAATAATGCTGAAAATAGTCTTTAAGAAACAAACAATTCAAAAACAGTTAGCATTGCCTTCAAATCACACTGTTAAAAATAAAGGTGCAAGTTGGAACCAAATAAGGTTCTTGAGAGCGATGCCATAGGATAACCATTTTAGGGTCTCTGAAGAACGATACAAAATAGGACCAGAATTGAATAGCCCTGCTGTAGGGCCTTTTTCGCATATTCCCCAGTGTGCCATTCGAGTGGATTTTAGATATCAGTACCACCCATGACTGTGTTTGCTTATGACAAAGACATGGTTGTTGCATTCATTCATTTTCAGTCCTGTGACCTTCACCAAGTGAGATCCTAAGTGAATATGTTGTAATTGAAATGTAATTATTTAAGACAATACAATACATACACTGAGTATACCAAACATTAAGAACACCTTCCTAATATGGAGTTGCACACCCCCTTTTTGCCCTCAGAACAGCCTAAATTTGTTGGGGCATGGACTCTACAAGGTGTCAAGCATTCCACAGGGATGCTGGCCCATGTTGACTCCAATGATTTCCACAGTTGTGTCAAGTTGGCTGGATGTCCTTTGAGTAGTAAACCATTCTTGATACACACAGGAAACTGTTGAGCATGAAAAACACAGCAGCGTTGCAGTTCTTGACACACTCAAATCATTGCGCCTGGCACCTACTACCATACCCTGTTCAAAGGCACTTAAATATTTTATCATGCCCATTCACCCTCTGAATGGCACACATACACAATCCATGTCTCAATTATCTCCTCCCCTTCATCTACACTTATAAAGTGGATTCAACAAGTGACATCAATAAGGGAGCATAGCTTTCACCTGGATTCACCTGGTCAGTCTGTCATGGAAAGAGCAGGTGTTCCTAATGTTTTGTACACTCAGCATTTTTTATAAGGCCTTCTTTTGAGGGTCTAGTTTTACCCTAATATAGTGGCCTGAAACTCATAGTTTACAGGCCACATCAGGCCTGCAAGTCATATTATTTAGAATTTTTATTCACTTGCAACCTGCATCAAGAATGACTGCCAGACTTGGAAAAACTAAGATATAAGACCTTAAACATCTCAACTGGAACAACCATTTCAGTATCAGGTGCAATAAGCCAAGTAACAGATTGGAATATTTCAGAAAAGTGCTTGTTATTTATATTTGAGATGCATACGATTAATTAATCAATCAATGTACATGCAAAAACATTGATATTGAAACAAACAATTCAAAAAAATATACCGGCAATAGAGCATGCTGGGAAATATGATAATGATGGGTGTAGTTTTGGTTCAACTGTGGTTATTAACACCAACCCTGGGGTTATTTTACACCACTGAGTGTTAATTAAACTCTTTACAGTGTTACTTTAACTCTTGAATCAACAGTAGAAATGTTACACTGAAAACTCAACACTATTTAACACTGGCCAATTTGCAGTGTCCTATGAAAGGGACACATCTGCAGGCTTCCATACATTTCAAGAACCATACATTTCTGAAGAACTGTAGACGCCACATCAAGAACCCCACACTTCACTCAACGGTTATTTTTTGGGCAAGAGTTCTCCAAGGAACATTAAGAGCTGAGGAAGAACAATTTAAGAATTAATTTTCAGTACAGTATGATTTATTGAACTTCAACTAATGTACATTTAATTTTATTTCATACTGCTCATTGACAATCAGGGTTTGAATAACACAAGGTGAAGAATAACAATATAATGTCAATATTATCAAATGTAAAATGAGTAACATTCTCAAAATATCATAATAAAACTTTTCATGGTATTTCACCCCAGAACCACACACCAGTGTGTTGAGTTTTATCCACATTGAAAGGCAGACTGACCATTAAGCTCACAATCTGACACATTATGCCACCTCAATGATGATTGAACGTGATACTGACTTGCAGAAGTGAGAAACAAGTGAAATATCTGAGGTCAGTTACAGGGCCATATGTTATTACTTTGGAAGAAATAAGGTGAAGAAATCTTACATGGTTGACTCAGAACATCTGAACTTTTATGGGAAAAGTTTAAGTCCATTTTGATTAATCAAATAATTTGTTACAAAGAAGGATCCGTTCTAGGAATTAATCTAAATGAGTTGTGTTAAAAAATATCTAATGTTTTGGTCAACAGGAAAATGATTAATTTCCTGGTTAACATTAGCAAAAGCAGCAGTAGAAAGGAAAACTACTGTATCTGTAATGACACATATGGGCCATTTCCTGGCGTATACTGTGGTTGCACACTCAAATTGATTGTAATTGTTAGCTTCCTGAATTTTGCAGGCGTTTAATTTGCCAGACTGGCCGAATTAAAAAACAATCGTGAAATTCCACTCCTCCATATAAAAACAAGTATGTATACGTTTATTTACAAATCAAATATCTCTTGCCTAATCTCTACATGTTTTTATATAACACAATTAAAGGCACTCCACTGTAAATACTGACATGCTTGATGGACAATCTGAGATCTTGAGAAGGAACTCATTATTATGAAAATAATACAATTATAGAGTTTTCTTTCTGATGCTAAAGACACATGTTCAGAAGGATGGATCAGCCATAGTTTGGATTGGTGTAAGACACTATAGAAGTTCTAATGTATTGATTCTAATGTACGCTATTCCGCTATACATAGAGAAAACTAGGCAAGAACTGCCGTTGTCTTGAACTCAGTGTTCCCCCTATGTTCATTAAATCATTGCTGCCACTCAAAAAAATATTAATAATTCAGGATGGTAAAAGTTTTCAGTGTAAACTTAAAAGACTAAAACCAGAAATATAGTATGTAGGAAATATAATGGAGCTATATATTTGTTAATAAGATCACATTTGAGAACTAACAATTACCCAAATAAAAACTAGACAGTCAGAGCGAATCTAAAATTCCGAGTATAGCATGGCATGGGGCCTCCATTGATTTTGTTATGTTTGAGTCACTCAGATAGCATAACAACACTGCATAAGCCTTGACAAAATGTGTAGAACTGCATGAAACTAGCTTTAAAACAGCAACATTTTGTCTCCGGGGCCAAGAGGAGGGCCTTTAAATATTTTGGTCGGGGAAGCCCCCATCGCTGCTGAAAAAAATCCTAGGTGAAACACTGCTTGAACTCATGAACTTACTGTACTGGAAGGAGGTGAACATGTTTTAATGCTGCACGCAAACACATAAAACAGTCCTTCAAAGTACAGTAAAGCATGACATGATAATAGCTAGCAATGAGTCAAGATCAATTGGTCAATGGTCTGTATATGACAAAAACATGTAGGCCTACAGTATATCCTGCATTCTGTACTGTACTTATATGGTGCAGCAGTATCATACATTACTACAACTGACTGTATCGTGGAAGTATTTACTGGCCATGTGGCTTGTGACACCCCATGAACTGCTAGTTTCAAGTGAAACCACAAATCGCAGTAAAATCCAGAGGAGAGGAATGGATACAAACTCAGCATTAGCACATAACTAATTACTGTGGATCAATGTTAATAAAATATTTCCTGACATATAAAGTCCATGTGCTATAAAAGGGACCTTGCATAAGGGGAAAACATTAAGCGATGTTGCAGGTTTCTATGACCAGAGAGCGAACTGCATTACAGTATACGTAAAGAGATACCCTCCCAGACTGTAACAGGCCATTGTAGTCATAGTATATGCGAGTGGAGGGATTGAGAAAAGAGCACAAGCTGGTTGATGAGAGGCATCAGATTGTAACAACATCCTCTGCGGTAGAAGCCATCTTAGCTGACCCTACACTCCTTGTTATGTGCCCAGGTAAAAGCCTTTTCTCTGTCCCACACAGCAGATGAGTGCAGTACACCTATCCAGTCTATCAGATGCCCATATGGGGAAGCAGAGGTAATGAGGGCACTGTAAAGAAACCCTTCCCTATCAACCAGTGTATTTATCTAGTCTAATGCTCATTAAACAATAACATCAACTCAGGAGGAAAAAAGATACATTTTTGATTTTCTTGTTCTGAATTTGAATGTGAATCTGAAATTGTAATAAGTACTGAAACGAGTAGCTGTATCTAAGATGTATCTCCAACTTGCCTGTTCCTTGTTTGGAGAATCTGAATGGATGATGTTTTGGATAAGGGTTAAATAATTACATGATCATCCAAAAATAATACTAAAATGACTAAAATAGTAATTGAGTCAATGGCGAAACGCTGAGAAAATAAATGTACTGCTTAGTAAGAAAAGTTGGCAGATAATGCTGAATTACAATTTGAATAAATGGGAGAAGTCTGAAGCAGACTTTTTCAGTCATTCTAAAAAAGTGTTTGCTTGGTTTTCTTGAAAGAAATAGAAGAACGTGTTTATTCACCAATATTTCAGGGAATTTAACATTTGTGTCAAGATTCACCATCTATAGTGTATATATCATTAGTCTCACATCTTAAAGAACAAGGATGCCATGACGGGTGAGAGAGGTCAATAGACAAAACAAGCTGACAATCAAATCACAATGTGTTTTGCCACCAGCAACGACTTCAATAAAATGCCAATTAAGTATGTGTTTTGTCCATGTAGTTCGCCAAATCTGCCTTTGAACGCGTGCATTGGTCCCTGAGAGATGTTATACAGTGCTGGAACATGGTATCAGGAGGTTTGATGTGTCGCTCTATGGGCCATGTTGTTCATTTTTTCCTTCACTATCTCTATCATCAAATATGTTTGTGTAAATCATCGATAGTTGACCCGTTGTTTCTATAGCGTAGTGGCAAGTTAATGTAAGTCTACCCTAAAATGTTTGATAAAAATGTCTACATGTTTCACTCTACTTTGCACTTACTGTGAGTATAAACTATAAAGACTACCCTAGCCCTTATGACAATCAATGTAGACAATAGTTTGTTTTCTCATTAAACAACTTAAAACCCTTTTGGTTGTTTTGGAGAAGATAGGCCTATCAACAGGGGAAAATGCAGACCGCAGGTGCTCTCCTCTCTTCAAAGGTCTTCTTCCTGGCAAAACAGTGACGCCCGCGGTTCAGACGGCGTTTGTTTGTTAATAAAAGTTTTTTTAATGCAATTTACGCAGACGCTGGCCTATAATAATAAAAAAAAATATCACACTCTGAGAGGCTCTGGAATAGGCTATATTTTGTCCGTGTATGTAGGCCTATAAGACCAGAGTTAATGGGCCTAAATTGGTCTCCAAAACTGCACGCGCTTTACATAAGGTAGCTGTATCCACACAGCTACTTGCGCTTTCACCCAGCGCCTTGACAAGAGGCAGCCCATGAGATGTCACGCGCAGCCTGGGTCTCCGGGGACAATAACGGTTACCAAGCGTGAAGTATCAGGGGTGCTGGAGTAGCACTCCACTTCAAATTATAGTTCGTGCTATGGATGTGAAGGGAAAATGCATAATAGATTCAGTGTACGGGTGAAGTAACTAAGCGAGCACTGAAAATAAACAGGAATCAAATCAAATGATTGATTGAAATAATTAGTCTCAGTAGCGGCCCAGGGCCCACACTCCAGCCCCCGTGGAAATGTTGAAGAAAGCCACTTGTTGCTCCAGTGATCGCTCACACCTGCGTTGGGCGCAGATCTAATCTGCGATCTGAGATTTGTATACAATACCCAAGAGAATGTCCATGCGTAATTCTGTAAATCAGAGTACCCTAAATCTTACGCTACATAGCCTATAGGGATAGGCTATACTCATAGTCAATTGTTCGATATGTGTTTCTTAATGAGAATATAGAATAACCTGGCATATTCGTGAGCAGCGTAGGTCTTATTTCAAAACAGTTCTAAAAATCAGCTAGGTCTGTGTTATTGATAGCCTATCATCTACTGCGTGAACCATATTTGACCAACCTTGCCTCCTGGTCTGTCTGTACATTAAGACAAGATCTCCTCAGTCCTTCCAGTACTCCTTCCTGTGTAGGCCTATTGGGTAACAAGGTAGATATAAACATTTAATTATTGCATAGGCCCTCATTCATAGATCCTTAAACAGCAGAGACACCAAACGCCTGGGTTTAATTCGTTCTCTCTGTCTGCCCAACATGACATGTCTGAAAGAATGTAACTCATCAACCCACGTCGGGCCTGTCTCGGGGTAGGCCACGGAAAAGCCACGTCCCGCAGCCACCCTGCGCTCCCCCAAAACATCTTGCAATAATCAGTCCAATTAGTGGAGGTCGTGGCAGAGAGCTCTCGGGTTAGCGGTGGGAGGTTGTGAAAATAGGGGGCGGCTATTAGAAGAAACGCGATCCCCATTCATCAGCATTGTAATAATCACCGCTCTGACGAGCCACGCGGGCCCAGCGAAGCTCTGATCAAAATGATCCATGGAAACAAGAGGTTTACAAACACTGTCAAGGCGAGACGGGTACCTTGATTCGGCCTGTCACTGCCAGGTTCCTCCCGCTTGTAGCAGAGGCTTTGATGGGCGCTTGTGACTGCGCCGTCGCCCTACAGCGCGCACTTTCCGCTTGCAAGGAATAAATTAATAGGTGCATCTTTAGCTGCAAGGAGGACTAGACCTGTATAGGACATTGCATTGCTGTTGACAAGGAGGTGGAACCATAGGCTATAGGCCTATTCTGTAGTTGCACTGTGTAGCCCACGCCTAGTTGGCTCTTAGCATTTTCAGTTCATAATCCCTAAAGGCCCTCGCAAACAGAATGGCTTATTGATTGATGTGATTTTCGTGAAATTACTATTTTTTAGTAACATATAGCTAGGCCTAATAACTCAAACTATTTTCACATGGGCTAATATATAAAGGCTTATATGTCAGAACAGAATTTCAAATGGATTTCATGAAATATTATTTTATATGGTGGCTAGAGCAATGGCCTAGGTCTTTATATGCCTATACAGTCTATGACCAATTAGACACGATAATAAAATAACGTTTCTCAATAGTCAAATAGTCTACCCACAAGCAGTCATTATCAGACATGGTGCTAAACGAAAGGGGGGGGGGGGGGGGTACAGACGACCATTGTCACGGTCATCGCAAAAGTTATCATAAACGATTTGGGAGCTTTATGCATGTTATGGTTCAATTCAGAGACATTTAGCTGTTTCTTCTAGATTGTTAGAGAAGATACGCGAATTTAAAAGCGCTCGAAGTGGCTGGTCTGTCAAACAACGTTTGGGTTCTCACTTTTGCTCCATGAAAAGGGTTTTCTTAACCCCTCCTTTAGATCCGTCTTGAAGCACTATTTCGTGTCATTGACTGAACTTATACATTTGATATAGGCAATTGGAAGTTATATGCAATTGTTATTTTTTAAACATAGTTATTAAATATTTATTACACAGTTTCCCTTTCATCTTGTAGCCTTGGATTTATGATAATACTTGTTTAATTATTACACGCATATAGCCTATTAGCCTAATATTATTATTATTATTACATTCCCTTTGTGAGAATTTATTTTTAAGTGGACGAAGACGGGGAATATATAACTCATTAATGCTCAGTCTAATATGGTTAAATTAGGAATTTTTCATATAGGCTACTCGTTTACACGATTAAATCGAAGCGTTGTTTTTATTAATACCCATTTCAGCAGCCTTGTCCCCTGATGATTAGCATCAGTCAAGCTAATGCCGAAATACCACTCTGCAAACTGGCTTCAGGCGAAACCCAAGTCAATTTATTAAACACGTTCCTTTTGTGAGTGAAAACACAACATGAAAACGGATAAGGGTCTTCTAACAAGATAATTCATCTTAATGATAAAATGGAAACTAGTCAGTGTGCGTTTTTCATTTGTTTAACACCTCTTTCCTCGATCGGCATGTTAAAATGCATGATTTCATGTATGACTATGGGCTACACATTATGCATGCAATTTAACCTACAGGTGCATACGAGACAGACCACTGTCCTTTCACTAAGGACTGATTTTCTTGCAATTAAGTGGCTCGGTTTCCTGGGTCTTATTTAGAGCACATAGGTCTGAATTAAGAGTAAAACTAAACTAGGCTACAATATTAAAGAGAAATAGAGACTACCATAAATATTATAGCTTTTTGAACAAAATATATCCAAATCATTTTGGATGCGAGATGATTAGCCTACCTAAATTCAAATTTGGCCTATTAGCCTAATTGCAATCAATCTTAACATCTAAAAGTAATTGATGCGTGGAAACATTCGTCGTTGACAATTTTTCTCTACCCAAAAATATAGGCCTACGCATCTTATTTGTTGACTAGACGAGTAGGCTACACTTTCGTTCGAAACTTGTGTAGGAGCCCCGCCAGGCTGCTCCCGCGCCGCGCAAGGCTACCCTGTGATCACTGGTTGGAGCAGCTCGAGCTCGCCTGAAAGAGGGAAGGCAACCGAGGTCCATTTCATTGAAGGCAAAACAACACAGAGCAGAACACGTTTTCATCTCTTGCCATATTACCACCCTTTCCATTTATACTACAAGCGTCAGCGATTCTATCATTTCACACAAAATGTAATTTTGCTAAGCTTTCTTGTGGTCTGAGGTGTTATTAAGTTAGATCAAAAAGCTTTTCGGATGAAAGCTGAAACAGGTTTTTGCGTTATATTTTACAGAAAGCAGATACCAGAGATGCGTTTAAGATCTGTGGATGGAAAGAGACCTGGCCTCGTGTGATATGATACTAGTGAGTGTAAATGTACTTAATGAAGAGGTCCCTCTGTGATGCAATATAAATCTATCAACTGGTCAATTCTTCACTCCATCGGTCAATACAAAATTACATCTTCACAACAGGTAGCTATGGCACTCTCACTCAGAACAATTATTATTATTGGGAGTTTAAAAAGACATCATAGGTATATTTAATTATTAACATGTAAAATATGTCTTATATCCTGTCATCTCCAAACAAGAGGTTAATTTGTCTTACCGGCAGCATCAAGTAGGAGCTTTCATACCCCTCAGAAAGCCGTAGAGAGCGCGAGCTCTCCGCGCTCTCATAGCAGAATACACCTCTCTCAACCTTTGTTTTGTTATTCAGGCACCTTGTGCGTTTGCTCTAATGTTACAGTATTCCACATTGTACAGTTCCTGGGGATGTGTGCCCACAGGAGGCCTGCCTGCCTGCCTTGTTAATTTGTCATACCCGCATGTGCATTAAATACTCTACAATGCATGGTTAATTACACCAGAGGTTATCAATGCGCACATGATCTAACAGGAGTTAAACTAGGATTTGAAGGTGAGTGAACTGTCTTCAAAACTGGGCACTTTTCTATGATTTTTTGTTGTTGTTGCAGAAATCTATTTAATTCAATTGTCTCCCATTCCTGGAACACGTGTCAACAGTGGCCCAAGTTATTCATACTTGGGGATATACTGTATCTATAGATTTTTGTCACTGTGTCAAAACATGGCAAATAATGCAAAATATGTGGTGAAACTATCTGTATATGTTTATTCACGCCTAGCCTATAGTTTAAATATAATTTCTATACCACGACGTTCCAGGTGAATTAGGCCTACATACAATTCCTTATTACAATGTAATAAGCGTTAGATGACATATAATGAATAAGCAGTTCTTGTGGAAACTGTGCATACACATGTGGTTCCTGGTTATGGACATGAACATTGGGTAGCATGATCTGTCGCACGCTCTGGCGCCATCCTCCCCAGAAAGAGGGATCACTGCTACACAGCCTCGCGCTCTTTGGCTGCCTCGAGTGTCTGTCAAACATGAGAGAGAAAAAAATCCCATTTACAGGAAAAAATCTGGGCAATATTTCTATTGGTTGGAGGGCTTGAATAGAAGGGAACAATCAGTCAGTGGGGCCAGGGAGCCACCTCAAACCATATCGGGTTACATTGAATGACAGCGTAACCATGGCAAATAATTTGACTAAAACTATTGTCTTATCCTCACCATCCCCGGGTCAGATAACCAACCAATCACAGTTCACATAATCGCTTTTCTTGCCAGTTTAGAATAATATTATTAAAACAAGCGAGCGAGCCTGGTCTTCAGGAGTAGGTAATGTTGAAACGACATAGAAAAGGTGGAGAACGACTGTGGAAGGAGTAAACACTTTCTCTCGGTGTACCTTGAGGGGAATGCTGTGCATTTTGTACTGCTATTCATAAACCGGACTTTCATATTTTCTTTTCGATTGGATTTTATCCTCGTCATTTTTGATACAGCCTACTTTTGGAGACTTTCATGGTCGTTTGTGGACTTACAGTGTCGGTTACTTGCTTTAATGTCTTAGCCATAAAAGGGGACGTGTAAGTAGAGAAAAACAAACTTGTTTATTAACTTGCAATCATGTCTATGCTTCCAACTTTTGGCTTTACGCAAGAGCAAGTCGCTTGCGTCTGCGAGGTCCTCCAACAGGGTGGAAACATTGAACGGCTCGGGCGCTTTTTGTGGTCTTTACCCGCGTGTGAGCACCTCCACAAAAATGAAAGTGTTCTCAAAGCTAAAGCTGTGGTCGCATTCCACAGAGGAAATTTCAGAGAGCTTTATAAGATTCTTGAGAGCCACCAATTTTCCCCTCACAATCACCCGAAGCTGCAGCAGCTGTGGCTCAAAGCGCACTACGTCGAGGCGGAGAAGCTCCGAGGCCGCCCTCTCGGGGCTGTGGGAAAGTACCGCGTCCGCAGAAAGTTCCCCCTGCCTCGGTCTATCTGGGACGGCGAGGAGACAAGTTACTGTTTCAAAGAGAAGAGCCGGAGCGTACTCAGAGAATGGTACACGCATAACCCCTACCCTTCCCCGCGAGAGAAGAGGGAGCTCGCCGAAGGCACCGGGTTGACAACCACGCAAGTCAGTAACTGGTTCAAAAACAGACGGCAAAGAGACCGCGCGGCAGAAGCTAAGGAAAGGTACGAGTAAGTGAATGTTTACTCCTTGTCTTATTGCTTGTTTGCGTAAAAGTCTGGACGCTGACTTTAACTTGGATTATTTGTTAGGAAATACTGATTTATATATGCTAACCTCTCATTTCAAATCAGGGTACGGTAAACTATAGTATAATTTATTATAAGGTACCATTGATAATCATTCTAACTTTGATAGCTAAAGCAAACTACTACCATGCTTTTATTTTGCCATTTAAACTATCCATAATCAACAGATCCCAAATATTAACTCTGGCTTCATGATCACATCTGAAAGTATGTAAATGTAGATCATATATTTCGTTTCAAAAAAGTTCCTTGAATGTCAAGACGTTTTTATTCTGCTTGAGGGTGGTAGTTATTTTGCTATTGCTTAATGAGCTGTTTGTAGGCCTACATTTCAAGTTTCGAAATTATACTGTACAGAAGAGCTTTAATATGTATTTAGTCAGGTGTTCACTCGGAGGGTGTCTGCTTTCTCCCGCTGGCGACTAATTCAAACTGAAACCACTGCGTAAATCATGTCTTTCCACTTTAAAACCATGAGTCATTGGGATTCAGACTGTAAATGTATGCCTAATACACGTTTAGCAATAATTGGGCCTGTCATTTGCGCCTGCCAGCTTGTGTGTACACAGTTAAGGTTTTCCATTATGCCTTCATACCCATAGGCCCAAACTAATAGCCTACACCAGTTTAGATATAGTTCAAATGGCTTAACATATTTTTTTTCTAACATTGACTTGGTGAAATACAGTAGTGACAAATTCGTCTATTCGTCCTCATTAAGGGTAGGGTGGTGATTGATGAAATGTGTTTAGAAACGGCTAAATCCACTGCAGATTTCTAATAATCATTTAATTATATAAATGATATAGCAACAGTAAAGGTACTAATAGAAATCTCGCACACATTGCATTTCTGTTTAGGGGTGTGTCGTTTGCGTCTGTGTGAATTCAAAAATAAGTTGCATGCACACTCCACCAAATGCATAGGTATAAATAACCCTGTATGTATGTCCTGAACTTAGATTCTCCCGTTTTTATTATGCGGGCAAACAACATCTGCACAATGAAACTAGATGATGCAAGAAAATCTAACATTGTTACTAGTTTCAAATAGGCCTTGATTCATGAATTTCACACATTGTTGTTTAACTTGCATAGCCTAGCTATATGATAACTTCTTATTAAAAATACTGGAGAGACCGATGACGGCGTCGACATATCCCACATTTACCAGTTCCTTTTAGTCTATAGGCCTAAAACTTGTATATTAAAATCTGTACTAAATTGTTCATCCAAACATAGCTCGGTATAATTATGATAAGACTATTTGTTGTTTGCAAGCGAATGCATGTTTGTATAGGCTACCTGACAATATGTGCTAATATAGGGTTCATTATGACTTACCATATTATCATCTTTCCTTTCCACAGGGAAAACAACGAAAACTCCAACACCAACAGCCACAACCCATTGACTTCTTCCATGAATGGAAATAAAACACTTTTGGGGAGCTCAGACGACGACAAAACGCCTTCAGGGACTCCGGATAACACCTCGTCGACTCCGGCTATGCTCATCGCTTCAAACTCGGGGCTGCAGATGCACGGCCTAGCGCCTCCACCCGGGCCTAGCGCCATGCCAGTGTCCAGCCATGACTCTGTGCACCATCATCACTCTTTGCACGATACTATACTGAACCCTATGTCGTCCAACCTGGTCGACCTCGGCTCTTAAACACGAGACCCTGGTTGGAAAGGGACTTTCTGAGTTACGTGGATGTTTGAGAAAAAGCTTCAGGCACCTGAGGCGAGGTGCAAAGGCGAAAAGACAGTCAGGAAAATGTGGCTCACACGGTGAGAGGTGAGATGGTAGGCGTTTAGCTGAAAGGTATTTTACCGGAATGTAATAACATGTTATATTGTTGAAAACAATAACAATAAAATGTCTTAATTCTTGTTACTATTATCGTTATTATTTTAGGGGATAGATATCAACAGATGCGTAAACTCCAAGTCAGGTACCCCATGACCTTTTGTTTACACATAGGTTTTCCAAGAGAGCCATATTCAGTTTGATTTTGTTTTGGGGTATCATCGCTTAAGTGTTTTACTATCATGAGAGCCGTATGTGAACGATTAAAGATTATAATATCTTATTATTTGTATTTTCATTTGGAAAGCGACTGCATGTTAACTCTGCGATTAATAATAAAACATAAACAAATCGATCTCACTATAGTTTCATATACCCTTTACAATAAAAAAAAGAAATGCATTCATTTAAAGGGAGAACTTGTTTGATTTATATTATTTCAGCTTTTTGTTTGAAAAATGGCAATTCATTTTTTGTGTGGAGTTTGTTTTTGCACATCATAGTTGACCATTAAGATATATTTCATACGATGGAAAACACCACTTGTGATTTTTTGCAAAATGCTTTAGAACCACACTCACATTTTAAACTATATTTGTTGACCATAATGTCAACCAGTGCGTAAAGTAGCCTAGGAGGAGCATGATTTTCGTTGATTCATTATTTTGGAAAGGCGACAGAATGTCTAACCTGAAAATACATCTGTGTTAAGTCTCCGCGTTATGATTCCGATTTCGATAGTATCGTGTTGCAACATTGGGCTATCAAGTGGGCTAAGGTAGCCATTAAACCGGATGCAAAGGCGGCCCGATATGAGACCTGTTTTCTTTTTTTTCTTACTCTAGGCCTAGACCTGGGTCTATATCATTTCTCGAAATGTAATGTGACCAGACAACATTTCAAAGTAGCCAACATAGTCTTTGAAAACGTAAAATATATATATTTTTATAGCCTATATGTTTATGTTTTCCTTGTCTTGTTATTTTCGTGTTTGAAGATATATGATGAAGGTGTATGGCGCGTATAGGCCCAAAACCCCAGTGCCTATGCGTATTACACTTTTACAGAGAGGTTTGCTGTAGGCCTATATTCTAGGCCTACTGCTGTGCTGTGATTCCGTGACATATTCCCCCCTCCCCCCTTCCAATATAGGCTAAAGATAATGAAAACTCTATTGAAATCTATCTTAAATGCAAAACAAGTGCAGCAATTTTGCAACTTGCTGAAATGGGACATTTGTCCATTGTGTGTGTTAACTACATGCATGGACTGCAGTATGGAGTAGATACCCACTGGGCACAGACCTCAATTCAACGTCTGTTCCACGTTGGTTCAACGTAATTTCATTGAAATGACGTGGAAACAATATTGATTCAACCAGTGTGCCCAGTCGGTAGGGTCTACCGTTTTTTGGTATTATGCGTGTCAGGTCAGTTCTGCCTACTCATCTATCTATATGGTGCAAAGATAATATTTCTTACACTACGATATTTTTACAGTACTATGTCATATGCCTATGGAATAGAATTAAAGTATGAGCCTGACTACGGCTGTCAGTCTATGGCATTCTTTTAAAAACAGGACTGAATAGTGCATTGGCAATTATCAATAAAATCTGACACAAATGATTTAGACCATAACGGAGGTTGATGTTCATGTGATGACACTTTTTCTTTCCTCTTGTCGATGAGAACAAAATTGCGGTGTTCACGGAGACAAACACAAAACTAGAAACGTGTGTTGAAAGAGGACACTTTGTTTGAACAACTTCAACCCACAACCTGCCGTCATCCAATCTCTTCTACTTTCAAAGTCTTGTAGAATATTTCTAAAAACAACATTGACATAGGCCTATTCATTCCTCTTTTCAGGAATTGTCGGTATTTTATATTAAATGTTTTAGTCCTAACATAGGTTATGATAGTTGCATCTCTTTATTCAAATCAGTCCCCTTCCACGAGTCCTGGGCATGGATACCTTACGCAATTATAAATTGAATTGAATGTATGCCCTATGGACCCAATTCCATGTACTGAATATGATCTTTACAAGAAAAAAATATTTTGCTGTGTGGCCCTGGACTGCGTATTCAGATATAAGCAAGATGCTGGCTTAAAGTGTGTGACCATGTATAGGTTATACACAGTATTCGTATAATTGTGGCTATAACCAAACGTTTGTATTGAGTGGTGAGCATCACACCCTGTTGGCTTATTGATATTCAGCTCTCTCACTTCATTATTAGCAAACATTTTAGTGGATACTCAAAACAACCATGCCCCATAATACCGTCTGTGTTTGGGTATAGGCGTAACACCAAATACTTTGGTTCTCACAAAACAAATATTTTAATTTGTGGGAAGTGCAAAGTTCTGCTCTTGACTTTCTCTCTCTTTCTCCAACAGCTGAAATCCGAATTTTAACTAGTTTGTGTGAGTGCAGCATGTGTGCCTTAAGAGTGGCAGAGAGGTTGTTAAACTTTTGGGCATAAAATGTTACAAAACTCTTTCGGCATGAGTTGGGTTAACCAGACCCCTTGGTTATAAATGCAATGCAACATGTTGATTTAATGCTGGGAAGCCAGTTTATGGGAACATTACTCAAACTGCAACAACGAAAAGTAATGGAAACAGAATAAACAATAGTGCATTTTTGCACATTCCAATCTTTCGCTCTCTCTAAAAAGCACTATAGGTCACGTGAGCCTACTCCAAGTAGCCAGTTAATAAGTCCTTAATTAGTAAATGAGAATGCCAATAATCATAAATATAATGACTATTCAGTTCAAGGTTGAATCACGCATTACTTTAGCGCATATCTCTCATCGACACCATTGGCGAAAATCTGATATCAACTTTGGAGGGGACAATTACATGACATTTTCTCAAGAGCAATTCCTGAGGGGGACAGCAAAAGTAGTGCTGTAACACATAGCCTACATTGTAATATGGTAAATGTATATTGAGGAACCAAAGAAATAAGGTGTTTGCCGTACTCCTAACTACCGGTACCCAAAACTACACAACTAATCACAACAGCAATACCATTGCCTTTAACAAATCTTAGTTCAGTCACCAGTTTAAGTTTATAGTGGGGGTATCCATGGCATTTTCCAATTATGTTCCTATTTTACAAGTAAAAAAAATTGAGAACCTTTCATAATGTTGCCAAACAAAGACTCAACAAACTTACCTGAGACTCCTTGTCTCTGCCAGTCTGTCTCTGCATATCTGTCCCCAACTCTGCTGTCTGTGTGCCATCTGTTGCCTGCTCTGCCTAATGACATCATTGTGAAACATTTCCATTAGAATTTCATTTCTTTCTTATGAACATTTTATCAACTAGTCTTTGAGATATTAGGCTACTAGGGTTCTTACTATGCGTTTTGGTGTATTGAAAAATACTCTGATGTCTGTCTGTTATTTTTCTGCCATTTTTCTACCTGGCTGGCTGGGTACACACACAGTGTGTAGGTTATTTACAGTAGGAGATGGGCTTCTATCATATTCAATCATTCTATTTGTGCTTCGATCTAAAAGGTAGCTAGCAAATGTGAAACGGATTAAAATGACAAGAGTTGACAGCTGTATGAGTTCACCATTTACACAACATATGCTGCAACCTTTTGTAATTTTAATAGTGTGTTTCATATTGGCTGGCTTCCAACAATAGCTGAATTTGCAAAGCTAGCGAGCACCAATTCAGTTTCAGTGGTGTTTGCTATAATCTTTGCTACCCGGGTTAAATAAAGGTGAAATAAAATAAATAAATAAAAGTTCAATTGCGACAATTTAGCTTTTGCAACGAGACCATTAAATATATTTAAGACAATGGTAGAAGAGAGTGTAGTTCTGTTCAGTTTGGATTTCAGTTTATCGC
The DNA here is from genome assembly GCF_965601325.2 of Salmo salar. Classification (NCBI taxonomy): domain Eukaryota; kingdom Metazoa; phylum Chordata; class Actinopteri; order Salmoniformes; family Salmonidae; genus Salmo; species Salmo salar. Next base: position 24,099,852 of record NC_138318.1, on the reverse strand, counting down.
TAACCTTATCACAGGGACTTTGAAGCACTAACTTACATCATCTGCATGCTGATTCCATCTTTGACGACGCCACATAAATGGAATAGGTACTAGCTAGCTTAATAGTTAATATTTGCGCACTAGCTCTGCATATTCAGTTAGTGTGTGTGTGCGCGATTGACTGGATTAACCTCACGTCAGTTACGTGCATTGAGTGCCTTTCAGACAGTAGATACGACCTCTCTGTTACCTAGCAAGCTAAGGAACTGGCAGTGGATCAAACCATTGTGAGGCAAAGGGTGGGGGGATCACAATCTTTTGAAACTTAAAAACGCGCTATTAAGTGTCTATAATCAGCACAATTTCTTTCATTGCGTATTATTAATATTATTTAAATTACATAGTTATGTTTCAGTGATATATTGGGGGGGACAAATCATATTTTTCCCAGGATGGGGGGGTCGTGTCCCCCCCGTCCCCCCCGGGATTTCCGCCCCTGATCGACACCAATGCATGCTTTACGCAATGCAATATTTACGCACAGGTTATCTTTATGCACCCCTTTGCCAATATTGTATAACATTATGGCATATATACAAAGTGAGACTCTTCTATTTCCACCAAGGAATGTTGACAGACGAATATTTTTTATGGTTCACGGGCCACACCAGATCCAGTGGCGAATGTCTTTCTACGCAAACGGAAACCTCGCTCACACAGGCACTGGTGTAGCCTGCTGTTAGACCATACACCAGGTAATATATTGTGGGCCCTTATACTTTAACTATGGGTTTAGCCTGGCCTTTATCATGGAAATGATTGGAATATGTTATTAGTCTGTAGGCCTAATTCTTCTGTTCATGCCCACGCGTCAAATTACTCATATGCAGGAATGAATGACATTCGCATTGTTCTGTAATTGTCAAATATGACTAATTATGTATATCTGATATGTATTTAAATGCGGGATTTTAGTCAATTGAAATGTCATTCTAGACAATATAGTGCTCGTCAAGATTTGGGGATGACATTTTTCTCATGTTTTTTTTTGGTAATTTAATCTGATATAGTTTTCCTGATAAAATTGAGATTTTAACAAAATATCAATAACAGACTAAGGACTATATTTTTATGTAAACAACGCTCTTGTTTTCTAAAATGCTATTGATTGTGATTGGGCTAGTCTCCTAACCAAGCAACATGTTCACTTAAAACCTTCTCTGACATGTTGGTACAATTCACCCGTAGCTAGCTTTTAATTACACGTGAATACAAGATAGGGGTTAATAAGCATAGACAGTATTGATTTCTAGGCATGTACAGTGCATTCGGGAAGTATTCAGACCCCTTGACTTTTTCAAAATTTTGTTATGTTACACCCTTATTTTTTTCGTCATCAATCTACACACAATACCCCATAATGACAAAGTGAAAACAGGTTTGAAGACATATTTGCAAATGTATTAAAAATAAAAAACAGAAATACCTTATTTAGATAAATATTCAGACCCTTTGCTATGAGACACGAAATTGAGTTCAGGTGCATCCTGTTTCCGTTGATCATACTTGAAATGTTTCTACAACTTGATTGGAGACCACCTGTGGTAAATTCAACTGATTGGACATGATTTGGAAAGGCACACACCTGTCTATATAAGGTCCCACAGTTGACAGTGCATGTCAGAGCAAAAACCAAGCCATGAGTGAGAAGGAATTGTCCGTAGAGCTCCGAGACAGGATTGTATCTAGGCACAGGTCTAGGGAAGGGTACCGAAACGTTTCTGCAGCATTGAAGGTCCCCAATAACACATTACCATCCATCATTCTTAAACGGAAGAGGTTTGGAACCACCAAGACTCGGCCAAACTGAGCGATTTGGGGAGAAGGGCCTTGATCGGGGAGGTGACCAAGAACCCGATGGTCACTCTGACAGAGCTCCAGAGTTCCTCTGTGGAGATGGGAGAACCTTCCAGAAGGACAACCATCTCTGCAGCACTCCACCAATCAGGCCTTTATGGTAGAGTGGCCAGATGGAAGCAACTCCTCAGTAAAAGGCACATGACAGCCGTTTGGAGTTGCCAAAAGGCACCTAAAGAACTCTCAGACCATAAGAAACCAAGATTGAACTCTTTGACCTGAATGCCAAGCATCACGTCTGGAGGAAACCTGGTAACATCCCTACGGTGAAGAATGGTGGTGTCAGCATCATGCTGTTGGGATGTTTTTCAGCAGCAGGGACTGGGAGTCTAGTCAGGATCGAGGGAAAGATTAACTGAGCAAAGTACAGAGAGATCCTTGATGAAAATCTGCTCAAGAGTGCTCAGGACAACAACCCTAAGCGCACAGTGAAGACAACGCAAGAGTGGCTTCAGGACAAGTCTCTGAATGTCCTTGAGTGGCCAAGTCAGAGCCTGGACTTGAACACGATCGAACATCTCTGGAGAGACCTAAAAATAGCTGTGCAGTGACGCTCCCCATCCAACCTGAAGGAGCTTGAGAGGATCGGCAAAGAAGAATGGGAGAAACTCCCAATATAGCCACACTCCACGGCCGTCAACGGATCTAAGGCAATCTATTACCTGTACACTCATTTAGAACATAGAGATTTTTACAATCATCACTGAAATCTTCACCAAAAGTTATTTGAAGGTGTTGCCTTTCATTTTATTCTGTGACATATAGGAATTTGAGGATGTTACATGACCTATAGCTAGGCCTACCTATACCTATAGTACAATTGAGACAGTGTTCTGATACTAAACTCACAAATGTTTGTTTATATGCATGTTGACAGGCTCCAGTCACCAGAGTATACTAGCTAGATAACGTAAGGCACAAGACGGATGGAATTTCAACTGTTTAGTTTATTTTCGGTTGTTGTTCCTATATTTATTGGACTATAAAGTCACATAGATGGGACTTCTGTTGACAAAGGAGAACATCCAATTATATTCAAGACAACTAAAGAATATTCTAATCCCCCAAAACTTCCAGGCTATATAAATATGTCCTTTTACATTGACTAAAAGACACCCAAACAATGATTATTATTATTATTAGAATGATTATTATTATTATTTTTATTATTATTATTATTATTAGTAGTAGTAGTAATAGTGATAATAGCAGTAGTAGTAGAAGTAGTAGTAGTGATTGTAGTTGTAGTACTAGTGATAGTAATAGTAGTAGTTGTGATAGTAGTGATAGTGGTAGTAGTAGTAGTAGTGGTAGTAGTAGTATTAGTAGTAGTAGTAGTAGTAGTGGTAGTAGTAGTAGTAGTAGTAGTAGTAGTAGTAGTAGTGGTAGTAGTAGTAGTAGTAGTAGTAGTAGTAGTAGTAGTAGTAGTAGTGATAGTAGTAGTAGTAGTGATAGTAGTAGTAGTGATAGTAATAGTAGTAGTACTAGTAGTAGTAGTAGTGATAGTAGTAGTGATAGTAGTAGTAGTGATAGTAGTCGTAGTAGTAGTAGTAGTCGTAGTAGTGATAGTAGTGATAGTAATAATAATAGTAGTAGTAGTAGTAGTACTAGTAGTAGTGATAGTAGTAGTAGTGATAGTAGAAGTAGTCGTAGTAGTGATAGTAGTGATAGTAATAATAATAGTAGTAGTAGTAGTAGTGATAGTAGTGATAGTAATAATAATAGTAGTAGTAGTAGTAGTTGTAGTAGTGATAGTAATAATAATAATAGTAGTAGTAGTAGTAGTGATAGTAGTGATAGTAATAATAATAGTAGTAGTAGTAGTAGTCATAGTAGTGATAGTAATAATAATAGTAGTAGTAGTAGTTGTAGTAGTGATAGTAATAATAATAATAATAGTAGTAGTAGTAGTGATAGTAGTAGTAGTAGTCGTAGTAGTGATAGTAGTGATAGTAATAATAATAATAGTAGTAGTAGTAGTAGTAGTTGTAATAGTGATAGTAGTATTAGTAGTAGTAGTAGCTTCCCTGTGGCTCAGTTGGTAGAGCATGGTGTTTGCAACGCCAGCATGGTGTGTGCAACGCCAGGGTTGTGGGTTCGATTCCCATGGGGGGCCAGTACAAAAAATAAAATTAAAATAAATAAATCAAAAAATTAAAAAATGCATGAAATGAAATGTATGCATTCACTACTGTAAGTCGCTCTCGATAAGAGCGTCTGCTAAAATGTCGTAGTAGTAGTGATAGTAGTAATATTAGTTTTAATAATCCATTGTTGTTCTTGCTGTCGTTATATATTTAAGCAATAAGGACTGAGGGGTTGTGTTATATTGCCAATATACCACGGCTAAGGGCTGTTCATAGGCACAATGTGAAGCGGAGTGCCTGGATACAGCCCTTAGCTGTATATTGGCCATATACCACAAACCCCCGAGGTGCCGTATTGCTATTATAAACTGGTTACCAACATAATTAGAACAGTAAACAAGTAATGTGCTTCATACCTGTGGTATATTGTCTGGTACACTACGGCTTTCAGTCAGTCAGCATCCAGGACCCAAACTACCAGGTTTATAATATTAATTATACATTATTTTTTTTAATTGTCGTAGCCTACTAGTCATCAACATTCATTAATAACTATCCGTTACATAGGTGTGATGGAATGTTTTGTGCAGAGTTGAGAACCGTTCCATGGAGTGAGGTACAGTGGGATGTGTATTGATGGACACAATGATTACAACATTTCTTGGCTTATAATGCAGTTTGAGTGTATCAGGTGCATCTCATAAAGCAAAGGAAACCAGTGGGGGGGAAACGGACGGTGTTGTGTTACGGTCAACAAAGAGCACCCAAATGGGCAGGGGAATAGGCTATAACCAGAGGCTAAGCATTAATGCACTGAACTCCCCCGTACCGGGCGCATACAGTTACAGTACACCTCTGTTGCCTATCACAGACACTGACCTTTTCTTGAGTAAAAGGTCACTGTTCAGGCCTACTCCTCCTGAGTCTTATCGCGACACAATGGGAACCCTATCACAAGTGGAGTGGAAGTTGAACTGGCTGTATGAAAAACTGGTTGTATGAAAAACTACTCCATCTCACGTAAATTGTAAATTTAGAAATTCAGATGTCGCTGGCCATGTTGATTCCAATGAGTTCAGCAGCAATAGTTTTTCCAGAGGTGTCATATGACACCCTACCATAAAATCATTCCACTCCAGAGAATAACTACACTATTCTTTGGAACACAATGGGCAGGTTAAATCATTCACAGACCTTTAAGTATAGCACACAGTATTTTCTACATTGGAAAGTAAAAATATTTGAAACGGATTTAGCTGATGTTTTGATGTCATATATCAACTGGCAGCATAAACATGTTTTACATCTCCACTCAGCAGCTAGGTCCAATTATTCTTCATAGGCCTATGTTAGGACTATCCTGAAATGACTGTCAGACCCAAAATATTTGAATGAACATTTTATAAACATTTTTCGTTTAGGTTTAACGTTGAGTGTGTCAGTATTAGGTGTACCGTTCCATTATTTGTGGTCTAATCAGTCTCTGTAATAGGGGCCCTTTTGATAACGTAAGGAAGGGTGCTAGTTACTCTCATTATACTTACTGCATTTATAGTGACAAAAAAACATCCAATCTATGGGGGTTTGTTTAACACTCGAATAACTGATACTATTATTTGGAATAACTGATGGGTTGAGGAATATGAAGTGAAGTGGTCTGGTCTAACAACAGATGCTGCTTTTCAAAATGTCATCCATAGTATCTTACTAAACTGTCGAAGATGCTGTTTGGTTTTTACAGCCTCTCTATAGATGGTTGTCGTGGCTGGACAGAGGGGTAGTAATGGTAGGTTCTTCTGATATCACAACTCACATTTGAAATCAAATAGAAAATATCACAGTAGTCTGTGATAGACAGCATAGTCCAGAATGTTCAGTATATCATATGATTTCTATTTTTACACTTCACAGAACATATCATTATTATTCCAAGTCACACAAAAAAGTGTCATAAGGGTGGGGATGATGATAGGTTCTTGTGATAGAACAAGTCACATGCCAAAGTGTGACATCAGCTAGAATGTATGACTGTAGTCTGTGACACCATAGACCAGAATGTCTAATACTCATCATAGTGTTCCTATTGTTATGCATGATAGACAATAGGATTCTAAATCAATATAGAAGCCATTTTCCACCTCATTATGACATCACAACATCCCTTACAGCCTTGATACTACTAGACAAACAGGTGGAATAGCTACTATTCCATCACTGAGAATGATAGTTTTTGTGTACAGTTGGCTCTTATTTGTTTCCAGAAAAACAGCCAAACAGGTATTACTAGGTAGACTGAGTAAGTCAAACCGATGCCCAGAACAACTGTGTTCCTCATCAAATGCACTGTCACTCAAAAACAATGTTGGTTGGCAGCATCAAGACAATACAGTTTTAGAAAGAAAATATATATAAGTGTATTATGTTGATATACAGTGTACTTGGCTTTAGGTGCTTTAAAGGCAAGTTTTCAAAGATATAAAGAGAGCATGACCATCTTTAAAACCTGAAAGAGTGGTCTGTGCATTTGCGCAGAAAACGTTGTAATGCTAATAACATAAATATAAACTATCATTGAGGATGGATACGTGTAACTTAGGGCCTGTAGTGAATTTATGAAATGTCTGAGTTGGCTCCATAAACGAGGGCTAGGTAATTATAAGGTAACCTAGTGAGATACAGTTCATCTTCAACATTGGTAAATAATATGGTTTAGGTCTAGGATACAGCTAGTCCCTCCCTACTCCAACAAGGAGGAAACTGTGGTAGCCTAAACAGGGTGACTGTGTAAGTGAACCAGGGTCAACCTAAGACGATGAGGAGGAGGATGCATGTGTGTCTGTCTTCCTGCTGCAATGGAAACCATAACAATTACACCTCATCACTGCAGACAAGTGTGGAATCCTAAATGAGCACACACTCTCTCTTGCTCTTTCTATCATTATCACACACGCACACGCGCACGCACGCATGCACGCACGCACACACACACACACACACACACACACACACACACACACACACACACACACACACACACACACACACACACACACACACACACACACGCACACACACACACACACACACACACACACAGTTTGTTGAGTAACAGCACCCTCTAGCCTATTGTGGACAAAATACCATATTTTATTCAAAGGTGAGTCGCTTGGAGCCATCCTGGCAGTGATTCATTGAACACTTGCACCCTCTAGAGGAAAGAAGCTTAACCAGCACCCATATTCCAATACATTACTTTACATCGTAATACAGTATCTGTTGATAGGGAGGTTTTGTTATGCACAAGACTTTACAGGATAAATTACTGAATCTATATCGTGCAAAGTCCAATATAAATATCTATAGATACAATTGCCTTTTTCTTGTTCTCACATGGTCACTCATTTCCCTTGCTTCTGAAGTGGTTAGAATCCATTTAAAAGCAGTCCTTTACCCTTTTCACACTACTGAATATAACTTTATTACTATAACTACCATTCCATGAAGGAGGGAAACGAGGTACAACATACTATGGGGAGTCACACTCTCGCAACATAGGTTGAAGGATTAACGATCACGCCTGACAAGGCCAATGAAATCTGTGCCTTGCTGGAACCCCCGCCTTCCCAAGGTGATAAGCATGAGGCTCGGATTCGTTTCTTCAATTTAATACCGCTCTTCACCGAGCCCAGGAACGGGGGATGCGGTGCAAAACAGGTGTTGTACCTAATTTCCGTCCTTCAGGGAAGAGTAGTTATAGTCATAATGTTACGTTCCCTTTCAGTCAGTCAACTTTGGTAAAACCTACTTTGGAGAAATATAAACATGCCCCATGCCGACCCCAATGGATACTAGATGAAACGGCCCATGGCAGGCCACCCAGACCTGACCCCGCCAGATGCGACAGTCTGGGCGTTGCGCATACAGCTTGCTGCCTAGTGACGTTCCCCTGTCCCAGCCGTAAGCATACTGTGTGCTGCCTAGTGACGTTCCCCTGTCCCAGCCGTAAGCATACTGTGTGCTGCCTAGTGACGTTCCCCTGTCCCAGCTGTAAGCATACTGTGTGCTGCCTAGTGACGTTCCCCTGTCCCAGCCGTAAGCATACTGTGTGCTGCCTAGTGACGTTCCCCCTGTCCCAGCCGTAAGCATACTGTGTGCTGCCTAGTGACGTTCCCCCTGTCCCAGCCGTAAGCATACTGTGTGCTGCCTAGTGACGTTTCCCCTGTCCCAGCCGTAAGCATACTGTGTGCTGCCTAGTGACGTTCCCCTGTCCCAGCCGTAAGCATACTGTGTGCTACCTAGTGACGTTCCCCTGTCCCAGCCGTAAGCATACTGTGTGCTGCCTAGTGACGTTCCCCTGTCCCAGCCGTAAGCATACTGTGTGCTACCTAGTGACGTTCCCCTGTCCCAGCCGTAAGCATACTGTGTGCTACCTAGTGACGTTCCCCCTGTCCCAGCCGTAAGCATACTGTGTGCTGCCTAGTGACGTTTCCTGTCCCAGCCGTAAGCATACGGTGTGCTGCCTAGTGACGTTCCCCTGTCCCAGCCGTAAGCATACTGTGTGCTGCCTAGTGACGTTTCCCCTGTCCCAGCCGTAAGCATACTGTGTGCTGCCTAGTGACGTTCCCCTGTCCCAGCCGTAAGCATACTGTGTGCTACCTAGTGACGTTCCCCTGTCCCAGCCGTAAGCGTACTGTGTGCTGCCTAGTGACGTTCCCCTGTCCCAGCCGTAAGCGTACTGTGTGCTGCCTAGTGACGTTCCCCTGTCCCAGCCGTAAGCATACTGTGTGCTGCCTAGTGACGTTCCCCCTGTCCCAGCCGTAAGCATACTGTGTGCTGCCTAGTGACGTTCCCCCTGTCCCAGCCGTAAGCATACTGTGTGCTGCCTAGTGACGTTCCCCTGTCCCAGCTGTAAGCATACTGTGTGCCACCTAGGGACGTTCCCCTGTCCCAGCCGTAAGCATACTGTGTGCTACCTAGGGACGTTCCCCTGTCCCAGCCGTAAGCATACTGTGTGCTACCTAGGGACGTTCCCCTGTCCCAGCCGTAAGCATACTGTGTGTTATACCAGGAGCAGTGACATCCAAGCGTTAAAACCTCACAGTATGTGGTGATGCCCAACTCGCTGCAGCACAAATATCTCCTATAGTCAACCCTTTAAATAACGCCCAAGATGCTGCCAGACCCCTGGTGGAGTGGGCTCGTACACCGCTAAGTAACCATTGCCCCTTGCTGCTATATGCAAGGGAGGTAGCCTCCACAATCCAGTGGGAGTGACGGTGCTTAGAGAGCGACCTGCCACCAGCTGGATTAGCAAAACAGACAAAAAGTTGGTCACATAACCGGATATCCCGGTCCGTATGTACATGTGTAAAGCTTGCACTTGATACAGGGCATGTAACCTCTGTTGCTTTTCAGTACCAAAAGGAGGAGGCGAAAAGGTAAATAGCTCAAAAGCTAAGGACCTGTAGGACATAGCCATGACTTTCAGGGCGAAGGCTGCATTTGGACGCAACATCACCTTAAGAGTCGCCAGGGGAGAACTGAGTAGAGGAAGGGTGTACGGGTAACGCATGGAGGTACCCAACACGTTTAGCCTTGGTCAAAGCAATGAGCAGGGAGGTTTTGTATGAAAGGATCTTCAGATCTACTGACTCCAGAGGCTCAAGGGGGCCGCACACAGTGCCTCCAAAACCAGCAGCAAGTCCCATGTGGGCGCAATTGGTTTAGAGACCGGTCTGAGATGACATACACCTTTCAGGAACCGCACCACTAGGGGTTGGACCCCCGGTGAGGTTCCATCAATTCCCACATGACAAGCTGAGACAGCGGCCATGTACACTTTTAAAGTGGAGAATACTTGAAATGCTTCTGTAGGAACATAAGGAAGTCCCTCACAGAGCACTGAAAGGAACAAGTCCTTTATGTTTCACCAGAGCTCAAATGCTTGCCACTTATACGCATACAGCCCATGCAGATTGAATGGTAGCAATAACATTCGGAGGTAAACCTTTAGACTTCAGATTGACCTTGTTAGTGACAAGGCCCAAAGGAACCATATCTCCGGCCTCGCTTGCCAAACCTGCCCATGCGCCTGGGACAACAGGTCCCTGCACAACGGAAGTTTCCACGGATCCTCGCCTAAAAGGCGAATGATCTCAGCAAACCAAGACTTCCTCGCGATGCCCCCTGCCGAAAATGTCCCATACCTGGGAGAGCTTCCACTCCTGCAAGAGAGGGTTCTACCTGGATAAAATATCTGCACCCAAGTTAAGGCAACCGGGAACATGCGTCCCCCCAAAGGGAAAGCATGTGCGCACTGCTCCCCAGCAATAGGGAACAAGCCAAGGTTACGAGGGAGAGATACAGTCTCTCCCCATCTGTTGATGCACACCACCACTGACATATTGTCGGTTCTGACCAGCACAAGCATGCCTGAGTGCCAGATACTTTGGGTAATTGACATGCAGTGCGCTCCACTCCGGTGTCCATGCCCCCTGAAAAGTCCCCTTGGGGGAGATGCGTCTGTCGTGATCACCTTGCAGGATACAACTCAGCACATGGGAGACCCCTGACAATAGCAGAGGTTCTCACCACTGTGCCATGGCCTGTAGGTCTGACAGGGACACCTGAAGCGACTGACTTATTAGGCTGTGAGATGCATCCAAGTGAGTGGCTAGCACTCAGCACTGGAAGGGCCATATCAACAATAGCCCCACAGGAACGGCTTCCATCACGGAAGTCATCATCCCCAGTAGGCATAGACACAGGCTAAAACACTCTGTGACCAAGCTGAAATTTGTCTAAGCAGAACTGGAACCCGGACACCCTCAGTGGGGATAGAAACGCGCGATATGTGAGCGAGCATAGCTCGAGACCTAGAGACAGAATGCGCTGAGATGTAGGCAGATAGCTCTTTCTCTGGTTTCTTATGACGCCTGGAGACTGAATATGGGACAGTAGCATGGATGTGTGTAACACTGCTTGCCCCCCTGCTTCCAACATACGTTGTGAGACTGTATAGCGTGCATGAAGCCCAGCCCCTTTATGAGCACTCGGGGCTCTGGCAATGGCTGATGTAGTACCCACTGTTGTCATAGTAATGTTTTTGCGGAGGGGTGCACTGGTCACTCAGACCCGTACCAAGGCCCCTTGCTCAGGGGAGTAACCCCAGCCAAGTGCTCGGGGGGCTAATTCTTCATCAGAGGTGCACACAAACCTCGTTTCCTTCACTCCCTCCAACTCTAGAAACTGAAAATAGGAATGGGGTTGCCATAACGCCGGAGGAAAGCTAGTAAGTTTCACTCTCCGGAAGTTGAGCATGTTAGCCAGGAGGCTTTAGCCAGGAGATACCACAAACCCACGCCCAGGCAGACACCACATACCCCACGCCCAGGCAGACACCACATACCCCATGCCCAGGCAGACACCACATACCCCACGCCCAGGCAGCCACCACATACCCCACGCCCAGGCAGCCACCACATACCCCACGCCCAGGCAGACACCACATACCCCACGCCCAGGCAGACAAAGCATACCCCACGCCCAGGCAGACACCACATACCCCACGCCCAGGCAGACACCACATACCCCACGCCCAGCAGACACCACATACCCCACGCCCAGGAGACACCACATACCCCACGCCCAGGAGACACCACATACCCCACACCCAGGAGACACCCCACGCCCAGGCAGACACCACATACCCCACGCCCAGGCAGACAACACATACCCCACGCCCAGGAGACACCACATACCCCAAGCCCAGGAGACACCACATACCCCAAGCCCAGGAGACACCACATACCCCACACCCAGGAGACACCACATACCCCACGCCCAGGAGACACCACATACCCCACACCCAGGAGACACCCCACGCCCAGGCAGACACCACATACCCCACGCCCAGGCAGACAACACATACCCCACGCCCAGGAGACACCACATACCCAAAGCCCAGGAGACACCACATACCCCAAGCCCAGGCAGCCATCACATACCCCACGCCCAGGCAGCCACCACATACCCCACGCCCAGGCAGCCACCACATACCCCATGCCCAGGCAGCCACCACATACCAGGCAGCCACAGCATACCCCACGCCCAGGCAGCCACCACATACCCCACGCCCAGCCAGCCACAGCATACCCCACGCCCAAGCAGCCGCCACATACCAGGCAGCCACAGCATACCCCACACCTAGGCAGACACAGCATACCCCACGCCCAGACAGCCAAAGCATACCTCACGCCCAGGCAGACAGCATACCACACGCCCAGGCAGACATCACATACCCCACGCCCAAGCAGCCACCACATACCAGGCAGCCACCACATACCCCACACCCAGGCAGACACAGCATACCCCACGCCCAGGCTAACACCACATACCCCACTCCCAAGCAGCCACCACATACCCCACGCCCAGGCAGACACCACATACCCCATGCCCAGGAGACACCACACACCCCACGCCCAGGCAGTACCACATACCCCACGCCCAGGAGACACCACATACCCCACGCCCAGGCATCCACCACATACCCCACGCCCAGTACATACTCCCCGTAGTATGTACTGAAGTTGACTGACTGAAAGGGAACAGAGACAAATTGGTGGCTGGCAGCACAGTACAGTTTGGGTCACGTAATAGTGTGAAAAGGGTTCTAGTGTCATACACACATGCTTTTCTGAACATCTCATTCACACTCTAGTACTCATAGCTCAGCTGCTCTGCACAGTAGCTGCTGGCAAACCAGATTGCTCTCTCTTTCTCTCCCTCCCTCTGTTTTATTTCCCTCTCACTATCCTTCCCCTCCCCCAATTTCACAGGCTCTGTTGTTTCTCTCCCTCCTTCCCTCCCGATAACTTACACCAGACTGGTTTCCAAGCTGAGGTCTTCTCAAATTTTACAGTGGCAGCCGTTTGAAGTCTTTCTTGTTTTGTTGGCATTCAGTTGCTGCTTGATTTAGTTCTCCATTGAGCCTCAATAGCTTCTAGGCACCCGCAAGAATGGTGAACAATTGTGTAGTGACTGAGAGATGCTGAAAACATGCCATGGGTATAATTTTCCTCCACAGAACTGAGGATGGAAAGAGAAAGAGAGAGGGATAGTCAGAGTATTTGTCAGTGACCTTAAGCCATTGCACTGGTAATGCATAGTTCAGTTGACACATGGAGCGTTGCCTTTTGTGTGCCTGTACAGAATGGCTCAAGGTCAGATTTGGAAGGTGGAGGGTTCAAAATGAGGGTGGGATTGTTGAGTTGATAAAATGATGTAGGCCTATGAAGGTTTTTCATGAACAATTTAGCTGCTTGTTCTGATTTAATTCAGGATACAGTAGAGTACATAAATGTAGGATCACCATTAACCAAAACTATAATTATCAAATGGAATGGGAACAGAACGCTTGCTTATTTTTTCTCCATTATAATGTATATTCAGACCTTGTGTTATAATACAGTACTGTGTTGTGTTGTGTTATAATACAGTACTTTCAAACATAAAAGTCCTGTCAAATTGCACATTTTCTACACCCCCTTTTGCTTAAACTCTGTCCTATGGTTATCATGTCCAAGGTCGACCTGATCAAAATGAAATAGGTATAGTCACAGGCCTATATACTGTGTTTTATTTGATGTAACCTTTATTTGAACAGGAGACAATGAAGATGTGGATGAGGAAAAGGAAGATAACACTAGCAAGTATCAGGTGAAGGTTAGTGTTTACACTTCATCATATTATTGCCACACTGATGGTTAATGAATTTAGGCTCATGTGTCATTAGTGGTTCCTTCCTATCATGCTTGATGAAAGGTTGCTGGATCGAATCCCCGAGCTGACAAGGTAAAAATCTGTCGTTCTGCCCCTGAGCAAGGAGTTAACCCATTGTTCCTCAGACGCCGAAGACATGGATGTTGATTATGGCAGCCCCTTGCACCTCTCTGATTCAGAGGGGTTAAATGCGAAAGACACATTTCAGTTGAAGGCTTTCAGTTGTACAACTGACTTGGTATCCCCCTTTCCCTTTTTTGATGACATAATACAAACTATAGATTTCAAATGGTCTGTCTGGAGAGAAGGGCAATGAGGAAATAACTTTTATTTGAGTATTGTAAGACAATCACTATAACCATCTGTAAAAAAGTAACCTGGAACTCTGGCATGTCCAGTAGATGGCACCATTAAACAATAAGTAGGTCTGACCAAATACTGGACTACTTCAGAGGATGTCCAATGGCTCTGCACTGTTACGTGAACAAATATTACACAACACTTCTCACAGAATGATAGTCTATTCTAACAAAATTGTCTATCAACACTGTGGACCTCACTGGGAGATGTCAGAGGACGAGATTGAGTGTGACATTTGAGGTCATCTAGAAAGAAACGGTCAAATGGCTTAACTGGAAGGTCCCCGCTCTTTGGTTTAGAATGTCAATAGGCAATGGGCAACTTTTTTGGCTTTCCCAACTGTTAATCCCCAGCACCCGTCACCCCTAGAAAAAAACAATGAGTATATTTGTACTGTGCTTATGATATCAATTTCAGAGCACACATTTCCCTTTGCCCTCCCTCAGACATTTCTCACACTGTATTTATGAAATGTGTGCTCATTGGATCCAGTAAAGTGACTGATGAATACAGAAACCTTTGAAAAGAGGAGGGGGTTGTGAAATGACATGGCATCCTCTCGGCTCATAGCCCAGGTGCACCAGTTTATGTTTGGGGTTGAGATTACTGTTTCAGTGGCCTCTGTGACAGCTGTGGGCCCTTCATATAGAGAGACATTTTGTTGTGTGTGTCCATGGTAGTTGTATGGTTGGCTATGTTTGTGACTGATTGATTTTATTTGACAGTTTAAAAAATACATACACAAACACACAGTACGTACATTTTCAAAACATGACAGGGACAACACAATAAAGTAAATTACGTATTTCCATTGTGGTCCCTTAAGGTGCATGGTACAATACACTGCATAGATACAGACATAGATACAGACATACAAATAGTTATATGGTTCAGTCATTAGCCAGAGTTTGACATTCTGAACGTTTATGGTTCTTGACCATGGATGTTGTCATTCCATCCTAAGATATAGTGAGTGTGTGTTGCATCACTTTAATAAAATTCATATAAATATTCACCATCCTGTAACTTTCAACCTTGATGCAGTTACCATTATAGTGGCTATGACCTTAATACTGTCTTATGTGATTTTGAAATCCTGAGTGGTACTGATTTATGAAACTAAATATTTAAAAAATGTGTACATAAACCATTATAAATGTGTAATTACACCACGTTCACAATGCAATCCCATAATGATCTCGATAAATCAACGGTTTCAAATTGGTCTTGAATTCAGAATTGTTGAATTGCTGCCTCGTAAAGCCAGTCCCACGCGTACCAGTGTGTCACATTACAGTTGTATAATAACACCATATTCAGTGAGTGTGCATATATTCCCAGGAGTGCTGCTGCATTTAGTCTAACTGACATCATCTGTATCTGGACCTGTAGTGGCGAGGAGGGATGAGGCGAGGCAGTGATAACACATCACATCAGCTGCAGTCGGTCAGGACAGCAGAGCAGTCCCCACAGTAGAGTTGAATCTACTTCCCCTCTTCTCTGGTTGGAGCTCTGCTGCTGAACTCGGCTCGCAGAGAGAGCAAAGTGGATGGAACAGTGCACCCTTTAAAAATGCACGAGGAGGGGAACCTTGGGACAGATGCCTTTTTACAGAGTTTGGTTTAAAAATCCAGTGAGTCACCTCATGTGAAAAACATCAAATAGTAGATGCAGTCCAGTGTTCAATTCCACCCAGGCTCCTCTGAATGAGGCCCGAAGAGCCCCACCTGAAGTGTTTGTGTGGATTAGTGGGTCGGTGGTGCTTCAGACACTTGGTGGATATTTTGTCCTCATGTCTGGATTTAGATTGTGTGATTTGTTGGGAGTCAAAGATAAATCACTGTGATGCTGCTGTATTGGCCTGCTCAGGGAAAATGAGGATGATCTTTTTTTATTGGGGTTTATGCAAAGATATTTGGCCATTCCGAGGAACTATAGTATGTTGTCATAATCGTGTATGTAGGTGGCAGGGAAGTCAGGTGCAGGAGAAACCAAATTGGTTAAACTGGAGTATTTAATGACAAAACAAACTCCAAAACCAAAGTACAAAATAACATGGGTAAACATAACCCGTTGCACACCGATACAAAAAAAACACACGTAACATAACATCACAAACAGTCACCGACAAGGACATGAGGGGAAACAGAGGGTTAAATACACAACACGTAATTAATGGGATTGGAAACAGGTGTGTAGGAAGACAAGACAAAACCAATGGAAAATGAAAAACTGATCAATGATGGCTAGAAGACCGGTGACGTCGACCGCCGAGCACCGCCCGAACAAGGAGGGGCATCGACTTTGGCAGAAGTCGTGACATATGTTTAGATGTGGTGTGCATGTTCACTACACTTACGCAGGCCTATTTGTTTAGCTAGCATATATCTTATTTTAAAGTAGTTGGCCTATCTTGTTTTAAAGACTAGTCTTTTAATCAGACAGTAATATACAGTTGAAGTTGGAAGTTTACATACACCTTAGCCAAATACATTTAAACTCAGTTTTTCACAATTCCTGACATTAAATCCAAGTAAAAATTCCCTGTCTTCGGTCAGTTAGGATCACTACTTCATTTTACAAATGTGAAATGTCAGAATAATAGCAGAGAGAATGATTTATTTCAGCTTTTATTTCTTTCATCACATTCCCAGTGGGTCAGAAATGTACATACACTCAATTAGTATTTAGTAGCATTGCCTTTAAATTGTTTAACTTGGGTCAAACGTTTCGGGTAGCCTTCCACAAGCTTCCCACAATAAGTTGGGTGTATTCTGGCCCATTCCTACTGACAGAGCTGGTGTAACTGACTCAGGTTTGTAGGCCTCCTTGCTCGCACATGCTTTTTTAGTTCTGCCCACATATTTTCTATAGGATTGAGGTCAGGGCTTTGTGATGGCCACTCCAATACCTTGACTTTGTTGTCGTTAAGCCATTTTGCACAACTTTGGAAGTATGCTTGAGGTCATTGTCCATTTGAAAGACCCATTTGCGACCAAGCTTTAACTTCCTGACTGATGTCTTGAGATGTTGCTTCAATATATCCACATAATTTTCCTACCTCATGATGCCATCTATTTTGTGAAGTGCACCAGTCCCTCCTGCTGCAAAGCACCCCCACAACGCACCCCCCCCCCCCCCCCCGTGCTTCACGGTTGGGATGGTGTTCTTCGGCTTGCAAGCATCCCCCTTTTTCCTCCAAACATAACGATGGTCATTATGGCCAAACAGTTCTATTTTTCTTTAATCAGACCAGAGGACATTTCTCCAAAAAGTACAATCTTTGTCCCCATGTGCACTTGCAAACCGTAGTCTGGCTTTTTTATGGCCGTTTTGGAGCAGTGGCTTCTTCCTTGCTAAGCGGCCTTTCAGGTTATGTTGATATAGGACTCGTTTTACTGTGGATATAGATACTTTTGTACCTGTTTCCTCCAGCATCTTCACAAGGTCCTTTGGTTTTGTTCTGGGATTGATTTGCACTTTTCGCACCAAAGTACGTTCATCTCTAGGAGACAGAACGCGTCTCCTTCCTGAGCGGTATGACGTCTGCATGGTCCCATGGTGTTTATAGTTACGTACTATTGTTTGTACAGATGAACGTGGTACCTTCAGGCATTTGGAAATTGCTCCCAAGGATGAACCAGACTTGTGGAGGTCTACAATTTTTTTTCTGAGGTCTTGGCTGATTTCTTTTGATTTTCCCATGATGTCAAGCAAGAGGCACTGAGTTTGAAGGTAGGCCTTGAAATACATCCACAGGTACACCACCAATTGACTCAAATGATGTCAATTAGCCTATCAGAAGCTTCTAAAGCCATGACATCATTTTCTGGAATTTTCCAAGCTGTTTAAAGGCAGGCAACCTAGTGTATGTTAACTTCTGACCCACTGGAATTGTGATACAGTGAATTATAAGTGAAATAATCTGTCTGTAAACAATTGTTGGAAAAATGATTTGTGTCATGCAAAAAGTAGATTGCCAAATCTATCGTTTTTTAACAAGAAATTTGTGGAGTGGTTAAAAAACTAGTTTTAATGACTCCAACCTAAGTGTATGTAAACTTCCGACTTCAACTGTACCATGATAAGCCTTTGTTTTACACACTGTGGAGAAATGTGTAGGCTATAAGCTTATATACATACATGGTAGGCCTATTTATAGGCTATTTGTCAACATCCATCCCATGACGGAGATGTAGCCTATCTATTTCCGGGATGCTTTACGCAAGAAAATAGGGTCAAAACTGTTTTGAGTATAGTGACCATAAAGTGGAAATGTAAAAGTTGATACCGCGGTACTGTCAAAGCTGCTTCCGGGACTGCGATTAATGGTTGTCCTGTAGCCATAAGCGTGTTTTACTGTCCATTTACAGCGGCCCATCTCGGTCTCATGCTCTTACCGGAGTTTAACTCTGAAAGGCCGCGCTCCAACGGAGCCCATTAGATTGTCTCATCGGAAGCTCGGAAACTCTGGGTATCAGTAGTGAAAAATTAACTAGGGAGCCAGGATTCCATTACACTCGCTGCCGACTGAATCCTTGATCTATCACAAATGGAAATCCAGTTCAGTGTTCCAACATCATTTGACTTTCATATGATAAAACATTCATGCGCGAGCTTGTTCGGCGGCTGTCCCCATGGTGCTGAGCATTAACTGAAGCACGAGAAGCTGCAGCGAAATGGGCCAGACGGTAGGCCTAAGCAATTTTACACATATTGCCATAGGGCAGAGAGAAAAATGTGCAGTTTTATAGATAATCTCATGCTATTTTACACATTTTGCCATGAGGCTGAGAGAAAATGTTGCTGTTATGAAGCCAATTTCCTGCAATTCTACACATATTGCTATAGGGCAGAGAGAAAAAATGCAGTTTTATAGCTAATCTCATGCTATTATACACGTTTTGCAATGAGGCTAAGTGAATTCTGCATTTTTAAAGCTAATTTCCAGCAATTCTACACACATTGCCATGGGGCAACTAGGAAAATATGCAGTTTTATAGCTAATCTCATGCTATTATACACATTGTGCTGGGGACAATAAAGCCCACTCTAAAATGTGCCGTTTTGTCACACAACACAATGCCACAGATGTCTCAAGTTTTGAGGGAGCGTGCAATTGTCATGCTGACTGCAGGAATGTCGACCAGAGCTGTTGCCAGAGAATTAAATGTTCATTTCTTTACCAAAAGCCACCTCCAACTTAATTTGAGAGAATTTGGCAACCAGCCTCCCAACCGCAGACCACGTGTATGGTGTCGTGTGGGCGAGCGGCTTGCTGATGTCAACGTTGTGAACAGAGTGCCCCATGGTGGCGGTGGGGTTATGGTATGGGCAGGCATATGCTATGGACAATGAACGCAATTGCATTTTATCAATGGCAATTTGAATGCACAAAGATACCGTGCTGAGATCCTGAGGCCCATTGTCGTGCCATTTGTCCACTGCCATCACCTCATGTTTCAGCATGATATGCAGCCCCATGTCGCAAGGATCTGTACACAATTCCTGGAAGCTGAAAATGTCCCAGTTCTTCCATGGCCTACATTCTCACCAGGCATGTCACCAATTGAGCATGTTTAGGATGCTCGGATCGATGTGTACGACAGCGTTTTCCAGTTCCCGACAATATCCAGCAACTTCTCACAGCCATTGAAGAGGAGTGGGACAACATTCCACAGGCCACAATCAACAGCCTGATCAACTCTAAGCGAAGGAGGTGAATCGCGCTGCATGGTCACACCAGATACTGACTGATTTATGCCCGCATCTATGCCTGCACCTTTTATATTTTACATTCTGTGACCAACAGATGCATATCTGTATTCCCAGTCATGTGAAATCCATAGATTAGGGCCTAATGAATTAATTTCAATTGCCTAATTTCCTTAAATGAACTGTAACTCAGTTAAATCTTTGAAATTGTTGCATGTTGCATTTTACTGCAGTTTAATAGCTAACCTCTTGCTATTCTACACATTTTGCCATGAGGCTGAGATAACATTTCTACGTTTCTGCAACAGTCAAAAGTCGGACACTAATGTATTTTTCCTACAGCAAGGCTCAGATCAACATGGCAGTATTGCCATTGTTTATAAAACATGTATCTAACCCCAATATCACACACTCACAAACTGAAATCCTAATATAATATAATGTGTGTACATTGTACAATCACTTAGTGAGAAAGAACCTCAAATATCACATTTATTTGTATATATCCACTGTACACATAAATCGCTGCAAATTGGTTCCTGTTTCAGTCATGTCTTTGTTCAAGTTTGTGTGGGTCAAATAAAAACACCCTCATGATTGGTTGACAGTAGAGCCTCCCACAGTGCAGGGATGGCTGCAGGATGAAGTTGGTGAAGAGCAACTGCAGAAACTTGCAGTTGACTGAAGTGAAAATTTCATGACCTTCGATCACATGATTTTTGTAAAGTTCATGCAGTTGACATGTAGGCGGAAGTCTAACAATTTTTTTCCCCAGAATGCAACACACTTTCAAATGCGTTATCACCAACTTCATAAAAGTGATGCGCTTGAACACACCCATTGAGATGAGCTTGATGCAAGACTTTGCTCTCACAGTCACACTGAGTATCAGCGCATGTGCACGGGTAAGCTTCGCGCTGCTACAACGTGGTAGCTATGGGACCAAAACCGAGTAGAAGTTTATCTCAATTGACCCATTACTACTGTTTGCTTTTTTCATCTACACCATCTCGCTGAGTCTACCTTTTAACCTAACCTATGTGACCTGACCCATAACCTTATGCATTACTGCCCCACAGTGGCAAGAAGTGACATCCTCAAATACACAAAAACTATACGACACATAAAGGGCTACTTTTTGTCCCTAACACTAAGGGCTGGTTTTCCGGACACAGTTTAAGTCTAGTGCTGGACTAAAATGATCTTTCAATTGAGATTCTCCATTGAGCATGCTTTTTATTCCAAAACTAGGCTTAATCTGTGTCCAGGAAACCAGTCCTAAAACTATAACGAGATAACATAAATACTAAATAGATGTTTTTAAATAAAACTTAAACGAAATAAAAACTAGTAAAGTGGATCTGAAAACTAACTTGAACTAATAGAAATAAAAAAATATATAAAAACACAAAACTATAATAACCTTGGGGCCAAGCAGGACACGATGCCATGCCTTTCCATTTATTTAGACGTCTATGTGCTATTGACCCTCACCCTCCAGAGTAAAGGCTATCATAAGCCTACAGCCTGCTTGTTCACTGAAGTCTAAAATACAAAATGTAAACTCATAATCAACTAGATGTGTACTGACCTCAACTCGGCTTATTCTTCAACGATGACGACATTTGGATAGCCCACGCAGTTATAAATATTTCGATGCCTGTTATCCATCTTGCAACCAACAGTGAGTCAGTATCATATAGGCCTATGTCACATCTCTGTTATTGTTACTTCAAGCAAATTCCGGTAGATGGCAGTAACAGCACGTGTAATGGTGGCAGGTTGAACTTGTGTCAATGCACATGGCTTTGTGCAGAAACGCTGTGCTCGGAATCGACACTGGCAGGGGTTGTTTGTGAGCACGAGCTCAGATCCGTGGGTAATCCATTCTACTGGGCTAAACGGAGGTTAAATTGATAAGGGCAACCAGGCTCGAGTCAATCTCCAACCTTTTGTTAAATGCAGTCTGGGTTTATAGGCTGCTTATGACGCTATATGTGTGCTCCACATATTTACATGAACTACAAATGATTTTGCTTTATTTGAATAATTCTCAAATGTGCCCTGACAGTCATATTTTTGTTGGAAGTCATTTGGGAAAGGGTGCTGGAGTAAGGATCAGGATTTTGCTTATGTATGTTCCCTTGGATAAGAAAGTTATTTGTAGTAACATGAATCTCTCTAAAAACCTGTACGGATTCATTTCAAATGATGAAATCTTGCTGTCAGTCTTTATTTAGCTTCATCCCAATTCCCAACAGATAATTTATAGGCAGTGGTTCTTGGGGGTGATTCGTTGTGTCCTATTTGAGGCTATTTGAACCAAAACACAAAATATTTCTAAATATATATAGACTGTAGTTGTATGTTATCAATGCCAACAAATATAATATGATAGGATGTGTTAGATGAAAACAACAAATACAATGTACACTAATATGTCTATGATAGTCATAGTTGTAGACTAATAGTTCCCAAATGTGTTTGTTTAAAATAATACAAGGCGTTTCATAAATGTTTTGTT
This sequence comes from Salmo salar, assembly GCF_965601325.2. Classification (NCBI taxonomy): domain Eukaryota; kingdom Metazoa; phylum Chordata; class Actinopteri; order Salmoniformes; family Salmonidae; genus Salmo; species Salmo salar. The sequence continues at coordinate 24,077,490 of NC_138318.1, read as the reverse complement.
AACGTTTATAAAATACATTTTGAGCCATTTGGCCAACAAACAAAAAAATTAACTACGTTTTTAATTGACCCGGGCATATTTATAATAAATAAAAAGTATTTTTTAGAGGCCATATGTAATTCTGTGTTTTTAGCTGTTTTTATACGTGGACGTAGGCTACAGATTTGTTGCGTTGTTCCTTCCATTCATTACAATTTCTAAGCCAGTTCAGAAATGGTCAGTAGGTGTCAAATCCCGAGGATAGACGAAGAGAGGATGAAAAGGTGTTTACTGGCTTCAACTGGCGGCCAATCTGTCGCTCGTTATTCGTCCTCGGCTGAGCAGGTTTTCGGTGTGTGGCCGAGTCCATCCGGTCCTTTCAATGCTACTGCTAGTGAAGGGACTCGTTTCGCCTAGAACTCTCCCTCTGGTCAAACAATAGAGCCGAACGTTCACTGACAGACCATGGAACAATCGCCAATTCATAAGGGAGATGTCACCAAATCGCCAAAGTCCAGCTAACATGGCATTCGTGTAAATGGTTTCTTGCTAATAAACTCCTCTCGAATGATGTCTTTGTTGAGAAGTCAAAGATTATTTACAAAATGAGTCAATTTCTAAACGGTTTCATGATTGTTGGACAGAGTCGCCGTAGGAGGCGCGGGAGACTATTGGTGGCTCGGTGCTGACCTCTCCGGCGCAGCAGGGCTCCCGAGCAGCGGCGCTAATTGAGCACGCCGAGCCAGAGGACGACTTCAGCATTCCTGTCAGGAGATATGAGATATGAGACCAAACTTCATCAATCTCTCTCTCTCTCTCTTTCTTCCTCTCTCTTTCTCTGCTCAGTTTACTTCTATCATTTTTACCAATTCACATCCTCCTGACAATATCTATATGAATGAAGTAGGCATGTCTTGCTTCTGAAACTAGACAGGGCCTCGTTTCCCAGATTCTTCGTAGCGTTAAGATCATCGTTAGAACTATTTTATGGTATAGGCCTATCTTTAGTAGCCGATCTGTTTCCCAGAGCCTTTGTTAGTAATTTGCTCTTAAAAACATTCAGCCAAAGTGCATCGTTAGATGTTTTTCGCCCTTCAGCGTCACTTTATTCATTGAAGATCTCCAATAAACATAGAATAAAGATGTTATGCTAGGTATCTGTCTGACCGCGGATAACTTCAGAACTAAGTTCACAGCGCATAGTTACAAAGTTACCAAGTATTTGCATATGTTACAAACAAGTGAAAGACAAAACGATGCTTCGGATGAAAACCGAGATGATTGCATTAAAAGATAAATATGCTACATGGGCCTAGAGGCCTATATTTAAATTCTATTGAAATCATATTAACTTTTATTTTGCCACTAGGCTACTGTTTGTAATTTGTGCCTCAATATGTTTCATGATGTGTGACAAGATGTGCGCAATGATGTGCCCAATCTGTGATTTAGTGCATTATTATTGGGTTATCATAATAAACGGGACTCAATATGTGCAGCCATAGGTGGTAATATCTCTCTAGGAGCTGAAACGTCGTCAGTATTGTGGAAGAATTCTAATGTTAAATATTTAATTGGAGAAGGCTGATCCTAGATCCTAGATCCTAGATCAGCCATGCTTTTCTTTCGATTCCATCTATCAATATCGACACACTAACGACGCACTTTCTCTCTACGTGCTTGTTTGGGAAACGCTCTTAAAAGTGTGGCTTGTAAATAAATCTGGTACGATCGTGCTCATGCTTAATTTTAATCGCAACTTATTTTACAGGACTACGCCACTATGCCAAAATAATTGGAAATATGGAGTAGTTTTGGGTATCACAATTAAATGCGGTTATTTCGTTTCAAATAAAAAATGTCTTAAAACTAGGCCAGATTATCTAAAACTGAATCTGAGGGACATTATGCAAACTGCTATGAAATAATAATTTGTCTATTTTAAAAATGGTACTAATCAAGAGGCTAATAAGCAAATAGATAGCAAATGTGGATGTGTAAATGTGTGTAAGATATTTTATCTTTTGGTAAAAGTTTATTCATGTGTTTAGTCATCTTGAAAAAAATTGAAATTCTTTAAATATCAAATAATGAATCATACTAAACTATGAAAATCGTATTGTGCACAGGTTTTCACAAACTAATGTTATAGTCCTATTTCTCTCCATGTGTTTGTGTTTTCTATTTTCAGTGCATACAGCAATGCCCTTAGAAATAGAACCATATAAATAGAATGAAATATTTCATTTCAAGTCCCATCTACCATGGCATGAGAATAGCTGTTGAAAACACAGGTGCTAGCGGTATTTAAGCTGCTCATGGGTCTGTCTGCCCAGTGTGCAGAAGGCGCGAGATCAGAGCTATGCCCAGCACCCCACACCCTTCATTGAGTAGTAGAGAGGTGTGTTTCGGATGAACAAGCTAAAGTTGGGTTGCTTTCATGTTGTGCTTGTTTAAAAGGGGTTATGGAATGGTACTAATCGGCATTAAACCATTTCCCCTGTGCTGACCAGTTTTAAAACGGTAAGCATCAGAGGAGCTATGATCCCATCTGCCTATGGTTCCAAATGAAAGTTCAAACGGTTGGCTTATACACCACTGATCCTGTATCATAGCTTCTCGTGACCCTTCAATTACTATTTAATAGAATTACAGTTTTAAATCCCAGTAGTTTTAGAGAGGGAAGAATGTTTATCACGGGCCCTGCATGCCATGGAGACTACATCAGACAGGTGCTTTGTGGCATTCTGAGAACAAGTCATAGACTGCTCCCTTTTTAGTTTTGAACTGCATGGAAATCCCCCCCCCCCTCTCTCTCTCTCTCTCTCTCTCTCTCTCTCTCTCTCTCTCTCTCTCTCTCTCTCTCTCTCTCTCTCTCTCTCTCTCTCTCTCTCTCTCTCTCCCTTACTAAACACACATACACACACACATTTTCGTGCAAACCTATAGTCCGCCTTCCTACCTTTTCTCATATGATCCTTTGAAATCCAACATATGCCTCGAATTCCTCGAATAACAAAATGCGTCAAAATGCATGCCTTGAGCAACCAATGCAAATTCTTGGAATTGTAAGTAATGATATCTCCACCTGTAGTTTCCAAATTGCAATTGAGTAGACTTACACCCTAAATTGTAAAAATGAAAATCCTGTCAATTAATTACCTCTCTAAAATGCTGTTAGTATGGTGCAGTAGGCCGGTAGATTTCTCCACCAATAAGAATATAGTCTACTAACTGTTTGTCCGACGTCTTACCTTTTTCAAGGCCTTTTTTAACCAAAAGACCCGGTCCTGACAAGAACGCCTGCACTGTGAGGCTGCGCCACTGCTGCACGCGCTGAATCCGGGTCAGAGGGAACTGCCGCTCTTTGAGAGCTGCATGAATACACACGAATAGAAAAGTTGTGCTCAGTTAACCGATGAAATCAGAGAAAAAACGGGGCAGTGCAAGCCTTTCTCACTGCGGACCATGGCCAAATAGTTTTGGGCTGCCTCGCTCGCAAGGTTATGGGAATAGGACAAATAATCCATTATTCTGTTTGTTTGACGCACGCACTATAGACCAGACACAGATACGGAGTGAAAAAAAACCATTCCCGTCCATTGTTGCTGCACTCGTCTCACATTCTCGTTTACTTTCTGTACGTATTTAGATGTGAGTATCAGAGACGGCGACTACTCCTGGCAAAGTTATTTTGTCTCATGATATATATTCGACTTGACAGATCACGAACAAAACGCTGCACCAGTAATGATCCCTGATGAAACAAAAGACCTCATCTACTTAATAGTTAGAGGTATTATATGTCCTATGTTATATATATAGGCCTATAATGCCGTCTGCAAAATGTCAACCACCTGCAAAATGTACATTCACATTTTTTTTAAATACATAACATATTTGTTTAAAGTTATTCTTAGTTAAGCTACTACTACAACATTTTATTTGCTGATTAAGTTTAGAAAGAATACATGCAGTTTATTTAACTTCCGTTTAATTATCTTTACAAATCGTATGGTCCGGCTCCGGCTTTAAGTATCGGGAAATATGCAAATCACTTTCATTGAGGCTCTATCCTAGGCCTACTATGATTGTTATAGCGGACATCTGCGTTATAGTTAATCCCCCATATCCTTTTTATTGATAAAAATGCTCTTCAGTTTCCGATTAATGTAATCTTAATCATGGCTGGGACTTGTCGTCGCCAATAAACTAATGTGGTCTGAGAGGGTCTGCTGCGGTGATACAGATCAGCTATGGTTTCCACTGCCGGGTGCGGGTGATAGGCCCTATCTTTCTCCTGCAGATGGATTTACCAGTTAAAACGGGCTTAAATGCAGATTTACCACAACTCCCAATGAGTGCACTCTAATCAGTTCATATTTGTTTTTCTGCAGCTAGTTTGCATTAGGGCCTAGTTATTTATTTTTTAATCGATATTGCACTAGGCTAGGTTTAGTGTTTTAGGGTTATTTTGCTATTCATCTCACGACGATAAAAACGATATGAGTAGCCTAGGTAGCCTATGCTCAGTGAAAACTGATGTAGCGACACATGAATAAGACCGAATAAGACCTTGAGAACTTTGCATTAAAGAGTTTAAGCCTATGCGTAAAATTCGATTTATGCTCGTTTCTCAATTTTAGGAGACCCTGCATTCGTGCCCATCAAATGGAGACAGCTTCTCAGTAACACACACACACACACACACACACACACACACACACACACACACACACACACACACACACACACACACACACACACACACACACACACACACACACACACACACACAGACACACACTGACACACACTGTTTTCTATTGTGTTATTGACTGTACATTTGTTTATCCCATGTGTAACTCTGTGTTGTTGTTTGTCGCACTGCTTTGCTTTGTCTTGACCAGGTCACAGTTGTAAATGAGAACTTGTTCTCAACTGGCCTACCTGGTTAAATAAAGGTGAGAAGAAAAAAACACACAGTCGCCGAGTTAAGTAAGCCAGTAACATTGTTTTACAAGTGGGTTATTGGTGAACTTTGCAGTTAGTTTAAGTTGTTGCCATGTGAAAATTCTGGGTTGGAATATTGTCGAAAAAAAATACCCATATTTTTGTCTACCGACATTCCGATGTCAAAGCAATGAGGATCTTGGCCGCGGAATGTATTCCTTTGTCAGCATGTTCGTTTATGCGTTTCACTTTAGGTCAATGTCCTTTAGCTCCTTTGGTTGGACTAAGGGTAATGATCAACATTTTCAAGATATGTTCAATAGATGTTTCCTAGACTTTTTTTTGGATTGCAGCTCATTAAGATATCCCGAGTGTCAACGACATATGTCAATTCCAATGTCAATAGAATTGATACACTGCATGCATGTACACGCATTCTGTTTTGTGTCTTAAAAGTTAATGATGTTAAACTGTTGAATTGAGTAGTTAGTTATTATTCCACCAACAGAGTAAAACAGTTGTAGTCTCCCTGAGCCCAGAGGTATGCTCTGGCCTACTTTTTCTCCTTTCAAAGGAGACTTCCTGTCCTCATAGTGACATTGAAACTATACCGTTCATTTTTCACAGCTACAAAACATGTTGGTAGGGTTTTAGAGAACGGGAACTCTGTCGAGGAACAATAGTAATCTACCATAATAATTCTTTTCAGTTCCCTTGTAAGTATAAGGGTTATTACGATTGGTTTTGATTTTAGGATAAAACGCCTGGGGAAAGCTTTTCTGTGGGGAATGCTCATCCCTGGGTGAAGAAAGGCTCTTTCACCGACCCACAATGAGAGATTGAGGCAGGGGAGGAGTCCACCATGATTAGTCCATTTAATGGCGCGTTTACTTAATTTCTGTATTCACTGGCAACCATAAACAAAAGGGGAAACTGGACTCTCGTTTAAGAGCCTATAACGTTGACATTTACCATAACACATGCATATATTTAGGGGCAAAATACTTTTTTTTTTACATCGTAGGCTATAACCTATGTGTAGTTTCATAAAGGACCACAGCATGTGTATCAGAATCATTATGCTCGCATGAGCATAACATAACCACTTCTCAACATAGGCCTAGATGCTCATAAACGCTTGATGGTGGATAATGAACACTCACTTAAAAGAGAGACTTAATGCAGAATATATAAGAAAATGGAATACTGTATTTGATTTAGAAATGTACATTAACATAAACACGCAAGAAATGAACATTGAATAATAAGCGCTTTAGGTGATGCACGGGGAAGTATAGGACTTGAATTGTTGAAGAATATTCCAATGTTTATATTATATACCTTTTGCATAAATGTGACCGATAACACGTTTATATAGCGTCATTATCCCATGTTAGGTAGTCTATCAAAACAAACAAACAAAAGAAACGCCTAGAGCACTTTTTTTACGTTTTGACAAATATTTTATGTATAGGAACACCAAGTCAAGAACAGGGATAGAAAAGAGGATGGAGATGGGAGAGCAATATTATGTACAAGCATATCTACACATATAGGATATTACAGACCGCGGGAGAATGATGGCATTATTTGAGATATACATAATTCAATATAAAATCTTAAAATAAAAATAAAAATCTGATACAGTCATAACGATTGGGTTCCACATTTGACCATGTAGGCCTACCCCACACAGGCAGTGACAGAAGTGTATAGTAAAAAGGTGCTTACGACGTAAATGATTGTCTGATGAACATAAAGTAAAACAGGATTGCATCTTGGCTGAGCGGCATCATCACTTGGACTAAAACAGAGATGAAAAGGCGATAAACACCCTCTGGTAATTCCCTCTTCTCGATTATCCTTGTAGAAATATTGAACAGGGTATTTTCCCCAGATACCAAAAAACATCATGCAGGTAGTGGTGGGGGTAGGGGAAGGCTTGGTGGGTCCATTGAAAGCGCTTAAAAAAGACGTGCTTTTATATTTTTTTTAAATATTTAAATCAATTGGTCCTTTTTTCATCCCGATATTTCATAGTTTTTTTTTTCAGGTCCATATTTCCTGTAAATATTTCTCTTTTTTTATATCATACGTCGCACTCGGAGTCACTGGAGGTTACTGAAAGAATGGACGTTCCAGTATCAACTCGCTCTGTCATACTGGAGATGCTGGTAGTAGGACTGGCCGCGGTCGACGGCGATTCCGCCGAGCTGCGTGGAGTGCACCCGGATTCTGAAAGGGACCGCATACCGTTCTGTCCTATTCCCTGGTGCTGAAGCCTGGAGAATATAAAGAAAGGGAAAATAACATAGCAATTAAATACAGTGTTGCTCCGCAAAATTGCGTTCAGCCTGCTTGTCATTCATTCGCTGACAAACCTTTAACAAATGCAGCTCTGTAGCCTACACATAATGGGGGTATGAATTGGCTAAAGCAAAGCAGATACAAATACTAAATGTGGGAGAAATATAAGAGTCTATGTTAAAGTAACAGGCGTGTTGTTAGCTTCTTAAATCATGGCCAATGTAGTTTGAGAAGTGTCTTTCTTTTATCGTAGATTGTGTCATACCCAGGCCTATCCAAATGAATGAAAGATTACATTTTTCTGATTTGTTTTGATTTACTAAATTAATTAATCCATGATGTACTCTTTCATCACTGAGAAAATGCAGATGAAGAAATATAGCTGTGTTTTTCACCAACTTGTCCGTTTTTATTCAGTTGGCTTGTTTAGTTCACCAATTTGTAATAAATTATTGCATTGCAAATAAATAATAGGCTACACACTGTGAATCGAAAACATGGCTGCAAAACAGGCCATCATTTTAGAATAAATATTTTGTATTTATGTTTATGTTGATTTATATCAAGAGTGTTATGCATCAATCATTTCCAAACATCTATAGCCTAATGTATGCGTTTCTTATGTGTAAAAAGCACCACGAATAAAAATGTAAAATTGGTAACTGAACTCATATTAATATAGCAAAACTACCCCATCTTTTTGTGTGTTTTAACATTATTATTTGGTTGTAGACCTATCATAGTCTACACTGTCTTTTTACAGGTGCAACCATTGAATATATAGGCTTATAATATTATTTTGATTAAACAAGTAACCAATAACCTACAGTATTTGATCGTAGGTGTTATGTTTCCTGTTTGGGATCCATATCTATACCACCCCTGCAGTGTGTGTGATGTTTCCAGACAAAAACGTTCACTTGTTGAAGATAACAACACTCTCTTTGGGATTCAAGATGATAATCGAAAACGTGCACTATTGTAGTATCATCATAATATGCTGTACTCAAAGTTTAACAGACTTATCAATAATTATTTGCGTTATTGTCTGGAATATAGGACAAATTCAAATGTACATTGTTGATGATTTTCTTTGTGTGTATTTCCTGTTTTGTTATCTAACGCATACCTTGATGTTTTCATTTTGCTTATCAGGGATACTAGCATACCAGGATAGCCTGAAGCCTACAAGCTTTGCTTTACGCACCAAAATGTTTTACGCATTATACTATTTGGGGGATTATTTTGGAAAACAATAATAGTTATATTTTTCGGTAGGCAGTGATTGCATAGGCCTATGAGATCAAAAAGTAAAATGTCGCCGTGCTCCCTCCCCACCCCTAACTATACACCCAACTTGCTCATTTGTAACCCCTCTATAACCGTGTGTATTACTACGATGAAGTTGAACATTTACATGGTATATTTGCATTTCGATTATAGGAATTATTGGAGTCTATTTGGTGCTATGTAGCATATGCTATGACAAATTAACAGCGTACTGACCTGTTTTTTGCTGCGGCGGCTCTGTCTCGTTGCCTCCGGTTTTTAAACCAATTTCCGACCTGTGTAGGAGTGAGTCCAGTGGCTTGAGCCAGTTCCCTTTTCTTGCTGGGGTTTGGATATGGGTCCTGAAGATACCACTCCCTTAACAGACCGCGCGTCCTCTCTTTGAAACAGTGCGTCTTCTGCTCGCCATCCCAGATGGTCCTGGGCAGGGGGAACTTCTTCCGTACCCTGTACTTGTCAACCGGTCCTAAGGGACGACCGCGCAGCTTCTCGGCCTCCTGGTAGTGTGCCTCCAGCCACATGGCCTGCAGTTTGCCGTGGGAGTCCTTGGTAAACTTGTGGTTCTCCAAGATGTGGTACAGGTCTCGGAAATTCCCCGTGTGGAAAGCAACCACTGCGCGAGCTCGCAGGATCGACTCATGCTTGTTGATCTGCTCGCATGCTCCGGGTGCCACCGGCAGGGACCACAGGAATCGTCCCAGCCGTTCAATGTCTCCGGTTTCCTCCAGCGTCTCGCAGACGCTCGCCACTTGCTCCGGAGAGAAGTTGAGGGTCGGTAGCGCAAACATTGACAAGTCTTCTGGAGACCTGGTGCTGGGAGTGCTGCTCGCCAAGAGCACAGGGCGCTCAGCGAAGTTTGGCAGGAAGAAATGGGAGGGATAAAGCTCTAAAGGGGATCTGAAAACCATGGAATGACCTGAGAGAGAAAGAAAATTATCAAGAAAAAGAATGACGAGTAAAGATTGTATGATTCAATAGCTATCGCCTATAATGACACCAGCCTCATAATATCTCCCCCTAAATCCACCGTGAGTGTAGCATTGAAACATTTTGTTTCGCTTTTCTATTGGTCTTCTTGGTGTCGTTGTGAGGTTGTCATGGCAGCCCTGCCAATCACTGTCAAGCGTGCCAATCATTAGCCACTACGTAGACTAGGGCTTTCACCACTTCTGTTGCAAGCACGGGGGGTTATCACAAACTCCAATCTCAACACCGCCCTCCCACTGCACGGCTCTCGTGAAGTAGAAGCCAACGCTCGCCTATTTGTTGAATGGAATGAGCAATTAGTGGGTGGAATATTATTGCGATCTTAACGAGGCTCGTTAAAGCTAAAGAAGATATGTAGGGTAGAGATGCTTGGTGGGGGGGGGGGGGGGGGGGGGGGGCACACACCGGTATACACCTTTGAAAAAAATTGCTTATAACAGAGTCAATTATTTTCGGATAGCGTAATAGGCTAGGCTATATTGCGCAACATATGTAAAAAAAATATATATATACAAAAAACACTTATTTTAAACCAATGAAACATAGTATTGGCAATTTGTTACCGTTTGATATGACTGTCTGACTTTTACTTCCGGAGATGAATCGGGAAATGCTATATGTCAATATTTTCGTGACAGGGTCTGGGCACTAGCTTTGCTCAGAGACCAGCAGACCCGGGCTGGTGTGGGAGTAATGAGCAGTGGCTCACCCTCTAGTCGAGTTTGGCCTCGGCTGGTATTACGCAGCGGTGCAACCCTGGCCCACTGCCCAGCGCGGGTGTTTCCAAACATTGTTTTCATGTCAAATGAATATCGATGGGGTGCATTGTAATAATTAAATGCTGATCAACTGGACCATTTCAATTAAGAACGTTTTTCCAGTGTTATTTTTTGTTGTTGATGCAGCTCTTTCGCTCTAGGCCTAGTAGTTTTGACGACCATGTATCAGTTTATATCATTATGGTGAGAATGATTAGTCTGCCACAATATAGCCTACAGAAAAGTAGGCCTATAACCTGTTTTCATTTTCACAAACGATAGGCATGATCAATATCCACATTTGTCTCGGGATTCGGCTTAGAGCCCACATCAGCAGCCGTAGCGGTGTGGTTTTCATGTTTATTACAAAAAACGACTGTACTGCCTCATATTTAGAAAGGGCTTAGTTGGTGTTAAAACTGTTTTGAGTTCACAGTCGCGAACAGTGCTCACATTGTATAAGCGCATGTATAAAACGTAGTGAAACACAGCATATATACGTCGGCTAATCCACCCTCAATAAAGCTGACATAATTATCCTAAGCCGCCTTTCTAAATCGTTAAGAAATTCAAAACTTTTCCTTCTCTTTCTCAGATTTTTGCATTTCCCCGCATCTTCCTACACGACCGGTTCCAGAATAACGCTCAGTAGCGTATTCATTTTCATCTGATCATATTCACTTCCTTTTACAATTAGTGTGAGTTTTGTTCCAGTGGCTGCAGATGCAGATGTAGACATATGTGTAGCTTTGCTTTGTTTTCGCGCGTGTGTGTGTAGTGTGTGTGGTGTGTGTGCACTATAGGGGTGGGGTGATGATCTTGTTGGAAGCGTTTGGGCAGGTTGTGTCTTAGGGATCAAACCTGTTTGCTCCCTTGTCATACGAAACTCAGGAGAAGTAATTCCAAGTGGCACTTGAATTGGTCCGGTCGGAAAGCTTCTTGGACTGGAAGTAACCTGCGTTATTTCCATGCTGGCTATAGTCATGTTAAAGCTAACCTCCCCCTTCTCGCTCGGCCAATATTAAGAGGGGGCTTAACTGGAAGTACTCGGAATATTCAAAGCTGCTTGTATATCCAGGTATATGCATGGGTTCCAGGTATTACGTGGAACTATGTTTTTAAGGAGATGGAGCCTAGTTGTAAGCAGCCCTCGCAGGCAATTCGGAAATCACTTAGGTGAAATGTAAGACCTGAATGGGTTTGCAAAGCCAGTGGTAAATCCATTTTTTTTACATAGCTTTTGTCTACGTTAAGCACGTAATTAACACCCCCAAACAAGTTTATTCACCTGGCCTAATTGTCTGTTTATCCTCCAGCTTCTAATGCTCCTCTCTTAACGATAACCAGCAGGAGGCAAGTTCCTCAATGTCGACTAAACATTAGCTCGATCTTTGTTTATTTGCCGCACAACCCCGACTTGACAATGCAAGCAGGAGATAGAAATAACACTAAAACGACAGCAACAAATATTAATTAACCTTGACTCGGCGTGTTTAGTTAGCAGGGATTTATTTATTTGCGGCCATTGACTATAAACTCAACATTTCGAAGTTGGGCTACATATTTTTTTCAATGTTCCAAGGGGGGAAATAAACAAAGGTCTTACGTCATATTGTGAGAGGGGAAACGGAGGAAAGACAGAGGCACTCTTTGAAAAGGTAAGAAAGCATTCGATTTTATTTTCTTCCCTAGCCTCGGCTCCTCAAATGATGAACAGAAAAAGCCTGCTACACCCACCCTCGATCAACATGCGTGCGTAATATTGGGGGTATTTTCAGGATAATGACTGAAAATAATGCAGCGAGGGTGCGTTGACTTTCATATTTTGATTTATTTAGCTTCTGATGCATATAGACTATACATACTTCAATATACGATTTTGACACTGCATGGTCGAAATATGGATATATTTTTATGACGGGTCTTGGTCACATGCTGATGTGGACAGCGACAAAGTTTCTTAAAATGTTATTGACTGAACTCGCAATAGAACGGATTAGAACTTTTAGGGTGACATTTTGCCATATTTACCACAAAACTACGTTATGCATCAGTCAGCCTAGTTGTTATTTTTTTCTCATCTGCTCCTTTTTAAAATTCTTTCACCTGCTATTCTTCTTTTCGTCCTCCTTTCCCCTTCTTCATTCTCTCCTGTTTTAATCAGGTTTTAAACGGGGGATTGTCAACGATGAACTAACGGGACGGGACTATCGTCTATGCATTATTTCTTGAAGGAATCCGTTTGTCCAAGTGCAGAGGGGAAATCCTTTCCGGATCCTGTAAGTTCGTTAGACACACACTGAGCTCTGCCTCTAAAGTTGACTATTAGAATAGCCCAGGATTTGCTCCAGACGCACGCTTTGGATAATAGTGACGAGCTCACCCAAATGACTTAGGCTATAAAATGTCGATAAATGCATGAAAAACATTAACATTTAAATTACAATGATTGATTAGGTATATTGCCATGTCATTTTAGTGTCAAATTATATGAAAAAATCTGATAAAATTTGGTCTGATGCTTTTGCGTCTGTTCATGGAGCAGCCATGAGCACCAGCCAGTCCTTCAAGCCCTGCACTGCAAGAGCTGCTGCAGCTGTGTGATGCTGTCGGGACGGGGCGCAAATACCCCTTTCTCTGTGTTTGCTTAGCACCGGCTTTCAGCCCTCTTTGCTTTGCTGGGAGTCCAAACGTGGCTTATAGCGCTGGACTGGAGCATTTCTTCTTATTGATGATTCTTACGATGATTATGAAATACACAACTTTAATCAGACATACCTTTATAGACTGAAAATATTAATTGGCTATTGTCAATACTACATTCTTTATTGGCTATTGATACAACCTGGGTAGTATTGACTTGGCATATGGTCTTGGGAGGAATTAAGTGTTTGTCAAAGATAGCAAGAATGAGATCCAGAGGGGCAGAATAGAAAATGGGGATGAAGATTATACGATATGATTAGGCCTACGCATGCAGGACGGGCGACTGGGTTTTTTGGACAACAGTTTTTTGATTTATTTGTTTTTGGAATAAGTCTAGAAATCTGCTTATTTTCAAAAAAAATAAAAGTTCCTGAACTTAAACCCAGTGCAGACACATTTTTGTTTAGAACCATCCGAACAATCCAGTCCTATCGACCTACTACACCAACTCTTTCACCAAACCCTACATTATTCAACTGGAAAGAGTTTTTCCCAACTTCTCCTTTTATTTTTTGTGTGGTCTCATTAAGTGGGCATCCTGCTAAGTCTGCGGGGTTATACGGGAGCTGTCCAATCAGTGTATTTGCACGGCTTGTTAGCGACAGTTAATGAGGGTGCTCCGTGCACGGAGAGAATGGCGCCTCAATGTTAGATTTACCTTGTGTCAACTCGTTACTTCTAATGAAGCCATTGGAAGCTTCTCAGTGAATGGAGCCGGGTGGCTGGAACTGCAGGCCCTCTTTCTTCCGGTTCCTCTAAGGAGGGCTTTCGTTGGACTGAACTCCATGATGCATTTATCAGATGGTGGGGGTGCACTGAGTCATTTGGATTGAACAAGAGAAAAGGGACGTGTGTGTGTGTGCCAGTGTGTGTGTGTCTGTGTATGTGAAAGAAATCACCCCGTGTAATATCGCAAGCTGCAGTCGTGTAGCCTACTTGGTCAATCGGGTTTGACGTGTCAGTTTGCCTCTCCAAAAGTTCACTTAATCACCTCCACGCATGCAGGCGCTCTCTCTGCTTACTTTTGGCCGGGCCCCTGTGTGATTTAAGTCGAATCAACAACACGTCATTGCCTCTCAATTCAGGTAAAACGGCGCAGTTTCTCAAATGCCTTTCCAAGTGTGCTTTCCCTTACTATTCCTGCTCACTGGGGCACCACTTAAAAATCAATTAGTCTTTCATTTCCTCGAGGGAATTATTCGAAACAAATGTAGGGACCCCAAGCAGGATAATAAAACAAATATAATTATGTATTTGTTTATTTTTAACCCTTTATTTATTTAGCATAGTATGCATTTATTTATCCATATAAACCAATTGTTTTCACCTCCTTAACACCTTAATTATGTAGCCTATTGTTATACATAGGTAGGCATACAGCGAACACTATCAGTGAAATAAATAAACAAGCCAATCTCACATGTTCAGAGTCAAAGATACTCGCTGGTTAGATAAATAAGAATCTGATATTATGTAGTAATTATTACCTAATAATATTAGAGCTTTTCATTACGTTAATAATTGCAATTTTAGAGATTGATAAATTAATAATGCAGCCATGTTAGTCTGAGTCACATGGGATCATATAGGCCTAATTGGCAGTAGCCTATATTGGATTTAAAAATACGCTAATTCATATGAAATAATTCATCAGTTGAGCTTCAAGTACATGGCGATATAGGGTTAGATCAAATAAACACGAGTCACTTCATCAAAAGTTTGTCAATGCTAGGTTTATGTGAAAGTATAGTTTTATAGAGGGGTCTTGGGGAAACAAACAAGACGTAATTTGTCAGGCCTACAGTTGTGACACTGCTTGCTAACAAAATATGTTCATTGAAAGTAGCCTATTGAATATATACAGCATAACCACATGGCATTATAGACTCACTTGCCTACTACCTACATTTAACATTTTTGTGTGTTCTATTTGATCATTTCAGGCTATAGGTCACTGGTTCATGATTTTTAATTAACACACACTGATTTTCATTTTAAATCAGTATAACACACCTATAATCTTGACAACATGCAAGGTATGAAACAAATGCTGTCGCGTTGTGCGCTTGCCAAAGAGCAGCAATACGACACACCAACGCTGGAGGTGTCGATGATCACTCTTCCAGGTGTTTGGTTGGAGCGCTTTAATGCAGAAATAATATAATGGATGCATCGCTCACGCCCCTGGGTTTAACATATGATGCCCCAATAACACTCAATATTCCCTAGGCCTTGCTCTTCATGCCATTAGAAAACGGCGAAGATTATTTTTTCAAATGAAAAAACAGTTTAATGTCAAGGTTGTCACAGCAGCTGATATCTCAGAAGTACTTCTGAAATTCATACCGTAATGACATGCAATGTTGTTCCTTGAGATTGTACACCCGACCTCCTCACCATCCATTTGATCAAGACTATTTGACCACATCATTTACCAGTAATAGCACTGTAGGCCTGGTAGTAGTAGACTAGTAGTAGTAGACTAATGACAAATGATGCTGATAATATGGCCCATCTTGTTACTAATATCCCATGTTTATTTAATATAAGTAATATTGCCTACATTATGTGCTTCTAATATGTATTTTTGTAACGGTAATACTATTTGCCATTTCACAATTTTTTTATGTATTATGTCTATGTTATAGGCTTCAGTATATGTTCCTGAGTCAAACTTGATCAGGGCGCTAAACCCGTGATGCTGATGTGAATACTGGAATGTTTCCTATAATTACCCACGACGCTGGAATATCGCAGTAAAACCCCTTAATCTGAGAACGCTATATCAGTACCATCATGTCGAAAGGCAAGTCGTGTCCAATCTTATTTCACATGGAAGCCCATGAGCAACGTCAGACTCAATAGGAAGTTCACGTTGTGTACATAATTTATGCGTATAGGCTACCCATCTTCATTTATTAATTTCATTTAATTAATTCATGAATTCAATATGTATATATATCTTTTTATATCACTTCGTAATTTTCTCTGCGCGCCAGATATGGATTCATAGGCTACTTTGATAGTAAGTGCTGCTCAGGAGGCCTAGGCCTATTTCATGTTATAGCTGCTTGCCACATTCACTTGACCTCTTAGAGCACTGTCTGGCCATCTCTGCGCGTCACGGGTAAATGCTTTCATTAAAGCTTTATATCGTCATCGACCGGCGTGAGCGATCTATAGGCCTACAGATCCATAACACGGCAGCATGACTTTTGAGCCCAGAAGGTTAGGCTACTGTGTGTCACCTGCGATTCTGTCACTGTCGCACACATTTGTTTGTTTCAGTGTTTGTGGCATGCAACGAGTAAAAGTCTAAATGCTGCAGCGTTTAGCCTCACTCCCTCTTGACTCCAGCTTTTGACATTACTCCACTCAATTGCCTGTTTACCCCCCAAGTCAAGCTTAAGTAACCATGAAGCGGTGAACTATAAATAGTATCCAGCATGTAGTGACAGTTATCTCCAGCCACAACCTGGTCTCAGAGCATCTCGTTTATTATTCTGTACCCCCATTTATGATATGTTACGTTTCATATGATACAGTATGTATTAATTTGTGTATGTCCATCACCCATTTCATATGATATTTTACAAATTACAATTCGTATGAAATGTAATGAATTAGCTAAATGTACAATATTCTACGAATTTGTGAAATGTACAATATGTTGATAATTTGCAAAGATGTATGATATGTTACGAATTATAACTAGGTGGCTAACGTTAGCTAGGGTTTAGGGTTAGGGTTAAGTTTAGAAGTTAGGTTAAAGGGTTAAGGTTAGGGTTAGGGGAAGCATTAGATAAAAGGGTTAAGGTTAGGGTTATGGGAAGGGTTAACATCCTAAGTAGTCGCAAAGTAGCTAAAAAGTAGTAAGTAGTTGAAAAGTTGCTAATTAGCTAAAATGCTAAAGTTGTCCGTGATGAGATTAGAACACACAGTCTTTGGGTTGCTAGACGTACACGTTATATACATTTTTACCTTAAGTCACCATCTGTCTTATGTAACCATACAAAACGTAACCTATCAATCTAAATGGAGTGTCTCAAATTGACATACAGAATAATATGAAATGCTCTGAGACCAGGTTGGCTGCCAAGTCATTAAAGATTGACCTCGAAATTGGAAGTCTACATCGGGAATTGCTTTCAAAACCAGCCTCTAGGGACAACAAGGAGTGCTAATACCATCAAGTTGGCTTCTGTTGTGGATGGGTGTGGTGGATGGGCATTTGTGGATGGTTGCTTGTGTTCGATACCAGTCGTGGATACTGGTTCCCACGACTCTGGATCAGAAGGTTGGATACTGGTTCCCATGACTCTGGATCAGAAGATTGCGTGTTCAATCCCAATTGTGGCCACTGGTTCCCAAGCCTCTGCATCAGAAGGTTGGACACTGGTTCCCATGACTCTGAATCACAAGGTTTCATTTTCCATCCCAGTCGTGGGCACTGTTTTTAACATTTTTAATTTTAACCCTATCCCAAACCTTAATCCTTACCTTAACCATTCAGAATGAGTGCCTAAACTAAACCCTTAACTTCAAAATTAGATTTTTGGAGAAATGGAATGACACAGAGCAGCAATTTGACGTTTGGAACAGCTTAGAAATGTTAGGTTTGGAGAATGTGGTTGAACGTCTAATTTTGCAGTGAGATGTGAGCGCTTGTTGGTTATCTCTCTTTTTTTTCAACTCATGGTTGTCATTATAGAACAGTCAAATATATAACTAATTTATTTAGCAAAAACAATTCTAAAGCTATTCTCATTTCAAAGTTTATTTACTAAGTTTGTCCATTGACATAGCCTAGATTCCCTGTTGCCATTAGCCTATATCTAGCACTTTCTGTGGTCAACTACTGCCTTTGAGTTGGCGGGAACGGGTCATAATCCATCACTGAAGGCCTAGAATTTGAAATTTAGAGAGCTATTGTAATACTCGATATTAGCTTAAGGGATAATAACGAGGGATGTAGCGTCCACGGAACTCGTTGTTTACGCGTGAGCAGCACCTGTCAAATGTGATTTATTTCAGTGGCTCCGTTTGGCGGGCGAGATCAATAGAGGACGTCTGGAGCACGCCAGGAAACTCAGCGAGCTGCATTGCTGTGACAGGTGCAAGCCCCGCGCGCGGCTCTGTGTCGTTGCTGGGGGAAAGGACCGCCTCCGCATGCAGAGGTAGAAATAATGATGCTTCATCAATGGACCGTACTCACGCACTCACATGTTGTTGAAATGCTCTCTAAACATAACTTTAATTATTACTCTTTCTAGTAGTTTATAATTAAACGTATTGTTGGGTTAACCCTATAGGCGCGATGCATACGGTGTTTGCCTTTCACGCCAGCGACCAGGGTTCACTTCTATGCCCCGTCGTTTGCTACACTGTTATCAGACGTGGGATGGCAGCCGTGAGGCCATAGGAACGCACGGCTCGATGTGTGAGGGGTAGGTCGAAGGCACGTAGACGTGCCTTCCCGTTTGGAGGGGGCAGTGTAGCGATCTTTGCTATATTAACCACGTTATAATTCTCACCAGCTGGGTTAAACCTATTGGAGCTATGTGGATGGTGTTTGCCTTTCACGCCAGTGACCCGGTTCCCTTCCCGACCCTGCGGTTTCCTATAATACATTAAAGGGATAGTTCACCCATACAAAATTACATATTGGTTTCCTTACCCTGTAAGCAGTCTATGGACAAGTTATGACAGCAATCCACAATTTAGCATTTGTGGCACAAATCAAATGAATGCCATACCTATGTGCCTTCAGAAAGTATTCACACTCTTTGTCTTTTTCCACATTTGGTTTTGTTACAGCCTGATGTATTTGTCAATGGCCTACACACAATACCCCATAACGTCAAAGGGAATTTATATTTTTACAAATTAATTAAAAATGAAAAGCTGAAATGTCTTAAGTCAATAAGTATTCAACCCGTTTGTTATGGCAAGCCTATATAAGTTCAGGAGTAAAAATATACTTAATAACAAGTCACATAATAAGTTGCATGGACTCACTCTGTGTGCAATAATAGTGTTTAACATGATTTTTGAATGATTAACTCATCTCTGTACCCCACAAATACAATTATCCGTAAGGTCCCTCAGTCGAGCAGTGAATATCAAACACAGATTCAACCATAAAGACGAAGGGAAGTTTTCCAATGCCTGGCAAAGGGCACCTATTGGTAGATGGGTAAAAATAAAAAAGCAGAAATTGAATATCCCTTTGAGCATGGTGAAGTTATTAATTACACTTTGGATGGTGTATCAACACACCCAGTCAATACAAAGATACAGTCTAACTCAGTTGCCAGACAGGAAGGAAACCACTCAGGGATTTCACCATGAGGCCAATGGTGACTTTTTGTATTGTTGTACTTTTTACAATTGGTAGTTACAGTCTTGTCCCATCGCTGCAACTCCCTATGGACTCAGGAGAGGCAAAGGTCGAGAACCATGCGTCCCCCGAAACACAACCCTGCCAAGCCACCCTGATTCTTGACACTTAACCCGGAAGCCAGCCGCACCAATGTGTCGGAGGAAACACTGTCCAGCTGGCAACCGAAGTCAGCTTACAGGCACCATGCCCACCACACGGAGTTTGGGGCAAGGAAATCACGGCTGGCCAAACCCTCCCCTAACCCAGACGACACTGGGCCAATTGTGCCCTGCCTCATGGGTCTCCCGGTCGGCTGTGACACAGCCTGGGATTGAACCTGTGTCTGTAGTGATGCCTCAAACACTGCGATACAGTGCTTTAGACTGCTGTGCCACTCGGGAGGCCCAATTGTGACTTTTTAAAACAATTCCAGAGTTTAATGGCTGTGATAGGTGAAAACTGAGGATGGATCAACAAGATTGTATTTACGCCCCAACGTTAACCGAATTGACAGATTAAATTAAAGGAAGTCTGTACATAAGAAAAATATTCCAAAACATGCATCCTGTTTGCAATAAGACACTAAAGTAAAACTGCAAAAAAATGTGACACAGAAATGATACATTTTTTAAAAAGCGTTATGTTTGGGACAAATCCAACACAACACATCATTGAGGAGCACTCTTTATATTTTCAAGCACGATGGTGGTTGCATCATGTTATGGGTATGCTTGTCAGTGGCGATTTTAGCATGTAAATCTTGGTGGGGCAAAAAAAAAAAGGTGGAATACATGCCAGCAAAGCCACTGCACAACACAACACTAAACAATACATTGATTGCACTATAACTGTAACAAATGGTGCCCACAAACTGTTAGGGCCTACATAAAGCTGTCCCAACAGCAGAGTCCCAACACCTTACCACTGCTACACCTGGCTATCAGAGGCGCCTTGTCTGGAAGCGAAACAGTTCATTCAGCCTCATTCAGCCTCATTTACTGCCCTTAAAAAAACATAGCTGATATGGCTGAATTGCTTAAACAAATGTGGTTTCTACTGACAATTGAGATGTTCAAACTATGGCATAAGGGGACGACAAGCATATAAGAGGCAATCCGTAATTTTGATTAAGACATTAATGAGCGAGTTAGGACGGACGTAGTCAATATATCTATTTGTTCAGCACTTTTGAAATGTACAGCGAAATAATTCAGAACATGTGCCGTTCTTACAGTGTTCTCCCTGTACACCAAGTCAGAACCGTAGGATAAATAAAGGGCACATATAAGCAGACAATGAAAGATCTTACAATATTCAATGATTACATTTCTCAAAAACAGGTTATAGGCTACATGGGCACCACCAAGTCAGAATAGTAGGTGAAATTAAGAGGTGAAAATAGACCAAATTATTAGGGTGAGACACATGAGCTACTAACATCTTACTACACAACATACACTTAGTATTACATTCTTAGCTACAGTATACATATCTCCCTGGCATATTACATAATTTATGCAGCCGCATACAAGACATTTTTGGACTCACCTTGTTGTGCTGTGCTCACTTGAACTGGAAGGTGGTGAGGTGGTCCTTTGTGGGCAAATTTTGTCATCAAACTTTGTCATCAAAGTCTGGCATTCCACTGAATAGCAGAATAATGATAGCTTTGCAATGCTTGCAGTTCAACACTGATTTCTTCCAAACCAGTCATTGTTGAATTTGCGATTTCTAACTTGTTTTGTAATGTTAATGTCCAATGGCTGATGAGCACCGATACGTTTTATGTATAATTTCTCTTCATATGACAAGGATTAAAAATGATTTGCGAGTAGATTGTCGACTTGATTCATGATGATGACTGCTAGCTAAGATTTTGAAAGTCAGTCCAATCAAAGCTGTTTTGGATATAATGGGATTTGACGTCATTTTATCTGTGGCCAATGACCTTGAGTCTTCTTGGATGGTCACTTCTAATGTAACTTTATGGCACCACCCAAGGGGCTTGAATTTTCGAGCTATACCCTTAGACTTGGCGGTGACGTAGTGTCCCCATAAGTGACAGAACACTGAGCCAATCATGGGGCAACTCTCCACATTTTCTGCTGGCTTGCCCCACCACCACAGAAAGCACTGAGCTAGGCTGAAACACCTGCATTTTGGAGCTTGTTTGTATGCAGCTTTATTAACTCAATTATATATATATATATATATATATATATATATATATATATATTTTTACATTGTTTGCAAACTAATATGTGATACGTATTAATGCCAAAATAACATGCAAAACAGGCAAGCCCCCCCCCCCCCCCCCAAAAAAAATGATATATATACACTACCGGTCAAAAGTTTTAGAACACCTACTCATTCAAGGGTTTTTCTTTATTTGTACTATTTTCTGCATTGTAAAATAATAGTGAAGACATCAAAACTATGAAATAACACATATGGAATCATGTAGTCTTCCATTTCTGTGGCAGTCCTCATGAGAGCCAGTTTCATCATAGCGCTTGATGGTTTTTGCGACTGCGCTTGAAGTAACTTTCAAAGTTCTTTACATTTTCCGTATTGACTGAACTTCATGTCTTAAAGTAATGATGGATTCTCCTTTCTCTTTGCTTATTTGAACTGTTCTTGCCATAATAGGGACTTGGTCTTTTACCAAATAGGGCTATCTTCTGTATACCACCCACAGCTTGTCACAACACAACTGATTGGCTCAAATGCATTAAGAAGGAAATAAATTCCACAAATTAACTTTTAACAAGGCACACCTGTAAATTGAAATGCATTCCAGGTGACTACCTCATGAAGCTGGTTGATAGAATGCCAAGAGTGTGCAAAACTGTCATCAAGGCAAAGGGTGGCTATTTGAAAAATCTCAAATCTCAAATATATTTTGATTTGTTTAACACTTTTTTGGTTACTACATGATTCCATATGTGTTAATTAAATCCATTTGAATCCCACTGTGTAACACAACGAAATGTAGAAAAAGTAAAGTGGTGTGAATACTTTCCGAAGGCACTGTATATTATAATTTTTCCCCCATCATGTCCAAATTATCTATAAGTGAATTTGTTGAGCTACACAATCAATTTGAGATACTTTAGGATGATCAAATACCAATCCAGAGATATATCTATTTAGTAAAACTAAGCAAATTTCCCACTGTTAAATCAATGTCTTATGCCAGATAGCGTGACCGCCGAACTTAAGCCTGGTTCACATCTAACATTCAAGATGAGATGAGACAGTTTTATGCAGTTTTAGTACGAAGTTGGCTTGATCTGAACTGTTTAGTTTTAGAACATCTCATGTCAGCTGCTGGAGTGTCCAAAATTCAACATGTCAAATCTTAGCTCAAGACTTCTGACGAGATGGATCCTTTTAGTCAATCAGAGAACAGTGCGCTAAAGCTCTTTGTTTAGCCAGGCAGCTAGCTAGTCAAGCATACAGCTAGCTAGTTTAGTAATAAAAATTGCAAACTTCTTTGACTACCATTAAGATACTTTTGAATAGCAAGTCACCCAACTTTTCAAATCCAAAATGCTGGAGTATAGCCAAACTTAAAATGTTAGTTTTACTGTCCAAATAGATCTACATATGGTGAGGACTGTACATACGCCAACAACATTCACAAAATGTGTTTCTGTCGTGGAGATATGACGTATCCATATCCACCCAAAACCGGTTTGTAGCCTATATGACAGTATATAAAAATGCTTAAAAGTGAGAAACAATTACAGACCATATATGGAGGAGGAGAGAGAGAGAAAGAAAGAGAGAGAGAACACGTAAGAAAGAAAGAAGCTGGTCTTTATACTGTGTACGTGCCACCCATAGAATTGCATATTATAACTAACTAATTTAATAAGATATCTGTGTGCCACCCACCAGCCCCTACCTGACAGAACAGAATAGAACACTGCTGCCCAGTGGAACAGAAAAGGATCAATAGGTTATAATCAGACCGCTATTCTAGAACACATTCATTTTTATCCCGACTCTCATTATTTCCTTTGTAGGCATGGCCGCCACAGAGATCCTATTAAATCACTAGGTATTCTATTACATGGGCATCGTAGGGTTCTCGAAAGGGATTGTGTGTTAGAATGGCACCCCTGCAGAAAATGACTAGGCTACACTCTGGGAAAAAGAGAGCTTGCTCTGCGGGTTAGATTCAAGCAATTTAGCAATAAACTCTTCATATCAACTCTCTCTCCAATGGCAATGTATTTTCTTTACTATACCATCCACTCATCTCTCTCCCTCTCTGTAGTGTCTAGGGAAATCCCTTTATCACAATGGCAGGGTGGAGTGAAGTTAGCTTTACAGAGAAAGTTTTAAGTTGATCCGATGCTAGGTTCATGTTTTACAAAACTATTTCCTAGAAAACTTAATGGATGTTACATTGCCTGTCCCAGTTACCGCCTATCTTTACAAGACTCTAGTGCTCTTAAATAGAAATTAAGTCACTTATAATTCAGTCTGTATTGCTGTATTAACATGTCAACTTCATAACAAACACTGGGGGGCAGCTGTGACTTGACGTGTAAGTCCGGTTTCTTCTGTTAAGGTCTTCAGAACTGTAACATTGCATTACCGACAGTGGACATTTTGTAAGATGGCAGCCACAGCCCCCAAGGGCCAAATCGGTGGTACCTAAATCTATTCAGGGTACATGCAGTGCATTCAGAAAGTATTTAGACCCCTTCACTTTTTCCACATTTTTTTACGTTACAGTCTTATTCTAAAATGGATTAAATTACATTTTTTCCTCATAAATCTACACACAACACCGAATAATGACAAATCGAAAACGGGTTTTTAGAAAGGTTTGCAAATTTATTAAAAATAAAAAACAGAAATACCTTATTTACATAAGTATTCAGACCCTTTGCTATGAGACTCAAAATTGAGCTCGGGTGCAACCTGTTTTGATTGAACATCCTTGAGATGTTTCTACAACTTGATTGGAGTCCACCTGTGGTAAATTGGTTGGACATGATTTGGAAAGGCATACACCTGTCTATATAAGGTCCCACAGTTAACAGTGCATGTCAGAGCAAAAACCAAGCCATGAGGTTGAAGGAATTGTCCGTAGAGCTCCGAGACAGGATTGTGTCAAGGCACAGATGTGGGGAAGGGTACCAAAACGTTTCTGTAACATTGAAGGTCCCCAAGAACACAGTGGCCTCCATTATTCTTAAACGGAAGAAGTTTGGAACCACCAAGACTCTTCTTAGAGCTGTCCGCCCAACCTAACTGAGCAATCGGGAGAGAAGAGCCTTGGTCAGGGAGGTGACCAAGAATCCAGGTGGAAGCCACTCCTCAGTAAAAGGCACAACAGTCCGCTTGGAGCCAAAAGGCACCTAAAGGACTCTCAGACCATGAGAAACAAGATGTTCTGGTCTGATGAAACCAAGATTGAACTCTTTGGCTTGAATGCCAAGTGTCATGTCTCGAAGAAACCTGGCACCATCCCTACAGTGAAGCATGGTGGTGACAGAATCATGCTGTGGGGATGTTTTTCAGTGGCAGGGACTGGTAGACTAGTCAGGATCGAGGGAAAGATGAACGGAGCAAAGTACAGAAAGATCCTTGATGAAAACCTGCTCCAGAGCGCTCAGGACCTGCGACTGGGGCGAATGTTCACCTTCCAACAGAACAACGACCCTAAGCACACAGCCAAGACAATGCAGGAGTGGCTTCAGGATAAGTCTCGGACTTGAACCCATTCTAACATCTCTGGAGAGATGCAGCGACGCTCCCCATCCAACCTGACAGGGCTTGAGAGGATCGGCAGAGAAGAATGGTAGAAACTCCCCAAATACAAGTGTACCAAGCTTGTAGTGTCATAGCGAAGAAGACTCAAGGCTGTAATCACTGCCAAAGGTGCTTCGACAAAGTACTGAGTAAAGGGTCTGAATACTTATGTAAATGGGATATTTCTGTTTTTTATTTTTAATACATTTGCAAAATTTTCAAGAAATCTGTTTTTGCTTTGTCATTATGGGGTATTGTGTGTAGATTGATGTGGGAATAAACAATTTAATCTATTTTAGAATGAGGCTGTAAGGTAACAAAATGTGGAAAAAGTCAAGGGGTCTAAATGCGCCGTAAATCTATCTCTGTGACAAATTTAGTGCCTTCACCTCCAAACATTCCTTCTGAATTGTAAAATAACATTACTGCCTGCAGCCATTTTGTAAAATGTTTGCCATGCTCCCAGGGGCCAAATCTTGAGTGGCCCCATATCTAAATATTTTCATGGTACATAAATCTACGTCAGTGCCAAAGTTGGTGCTTTTATCACAAAGTGCAAGGTTGGGGTACATGCTGATCTATCCACACTGAAAATAGTTAGTAGTTAACTAGTTAACTTAGCCTCAATTCAAGCAATAACGACACACGAAGTTGAAACATTTTGTTGTCTTATAACCAGATTATAGCCAGTGGCGTGTATTCATGGATGCCAAGGGAAGCCGGGCTTCCTCCAAAATGTTACCATTAAAAGAATACTAAATATAAAACAATTTCTTTCCTCTCTGTTTTCAAAATGTTCCTTAAATTCTCAAACACACTCACTGGAGCGAGTGAAACAGCGCCCCTCTGTCTCATTATGTGTAGCCCATGTATCTGATGCTGTCTGGACAAAAAGAGTATGACATGTTGCCACAGAATTTGATTGTTGATGCCAGTGAGCATTTGGCCTCCATTGATAAAGTGTTTTTCCAATCAGGGTGGAGCTGAGCTCAACTGTGGGATGGTCCTGGTGCAGCAAAACGCCCCCCAAGGGAGGCCAGTTTGGATTTGGCATCACACTAATCAAATCACATCATTGGTTTCTGGTCTGCTTGCAATGTGATGTTGTCCTGCAGTAGTTAGCTAGCTAAATTGGTAATTTCATAAGCCATGTATGGCGATAGGGATTTGGACTTTGTGTTTTTACCTAATTATCTGTACAGGCCAGTGATTCTGATCGAAGCATAAATGCATACGTTGTGCCACTGACCTGAAATGATTGCAGTTCAATATGTAGCCTAGATATAGTAGGCGCACATTAACTAACTTGCTAGGTAGCTAGCTAACTTAGCTGGTTCATTGTTGCCCATGGGAGGAAACTATCAAGCATTTTAGCCAGGTAGCCTAGTCTAGGGCATCAAAAACCAAAAGCCTGTACTTCTGTATAATAGTCATAGACTGTTTTGCCAACATGAAAGAGAGGAGGATCATTGGAGTTCATCTACTCTACAAATAGGGTTAGTCAACAACATGTTTTTTTGAGACATACACACACAAATCAGTACAATGGACAGCCACATAATCTTTAGCAACATTGATTGGGCTTCATTGTTTTTGGTATCTTTATTTGTTTCACTGTATTAGACTAATCATAGCCTAGTTGATATGATGATGTTAAAATGTTTAAGTTGAAATGGTGCTGGAAGATCGGGAGGCAGTACTCCTGTTTTCTCAGTGGTTCTAAATTAGTGGTTGTTTAGTAAACTTCTGGAAATATTAACTTGCTTGACCATGTTGTAAGTCATGTAATTGTTTGTTACATGGAATATTTGCTTTATGGACTTCCAGACAGATGTTGCCCTCCGGTTTTGTCATGAAACAAACCTGTGTGGTAGAATTTAACAAAACAAACCTGTGTGGTAGAATTTATTCCGCCACTGTGTTACTTGTCTTTTTGTTGTATCTGCTTTATGTTATATCACGGCATATGAACAAATGGGTTATACCGCAAACTGCAATAATCACAACATAGGTTGTAATATGGCTTGGCTTTTCCTGGCTTGGCTTTCTGGCTGATTATAGATCCCATCAAAATGTTGTGATGAATATATTTAATGTCATAGTCACCAGTCAACTCCATTACATTTATAAAGTTACTTCAACTTCAACCTGTGAATGCTATCGGTGGTTAGCTATGCTAGCTATGCTACCAGTCTGTCTCAATGAGTATTAGCATGCTAATAGCATACCCTACGTCCGAAAACATATATATATTTCTAAGGGGTATACAGTAGGTTGATAATGATATCAGCCAAATATTGTTGTATGAGACATTTAAAAAAATGTCACCTCTCAAAACGTGCTACTTACAAAGTTAACAATGCTAATTAGCTACTGTAAATGCAGCTATGTCGATTACGGAAATGGTGGAAAGTTGGTGGAAATGGAAACGCACCATCCTCATATATGGGCAAGGCGCGACTTGAAATAGACTTGCGCACGCCGGTCTCCACATTTTAAGTGCCACAGCCAACTTTCAAATAGGCTACTGTAGCTTATCTTCTAGGCCTACTGTATTGTTTGCAATTTTGAAAACAGAAAAATGCTTTTGAAAACAGAAAAATGCTAAGGTAATGTTAATAAATCAATAACTAGCGTAAGTAATTCTAACTTCATGAATTAAAAGGCAGGTCTATCTTAAAGAAAGGAGGACCAAGGCACTCTTCATATAATTAATTAAAATGCCATTATTTGTATGGCATTTCCAATGGAAACAAAATTTGAAAACTGACGCGTTTCATACTCCCTGATGAAGGCCATGCAGTTTTTAAACTTTGTTTCCATTGAATATGCCATACAAATAAAGACATTTTAATTAATTATATGAATAGTGCCTTGGTCCTCCTTTCTTTTTGATTACCAATTTACCCCTTTTACCAAAGAGCACCTCCTGTCTACCAAAATCTACTATTGTGTACCTTAGTAGCGCTTCCCTTCCTCCTTTTTTTCTGCAGGTCTATCTTAATTCTGGTATTAGGCAACGGGTTAAAAATATATATATATTTCCTGGTTATTTCTACGGCCTTTTTTGTATTAATATGCTTCAGTTGATCGACTGGTTTGGCTTAAAATTATTCATATTTATTTTTTAGGGATCAAGTGTTTTTAAAATAGACTGAAAAACACTAATATGGTGCCTGGTGAAGGGTTTCCTTGTTTCATATATGCCCTATATACTTTCAAAATAATAAATATTATTAAAAAGCTGTACATTATTCCAGACCAGTCTGTACGTTTGAATGGCGTTTCAAGCTTAAATGGCGTAAGAAAAATATTGTTCCAAATAATAATAAGTGTAAAAAACTGAAATAAGTCAAAGATTGAGAATGTTACTGCTGAAGCAAGTCACACTAATAACAATAATAATAACACGTTTATTAATAGCCTATATTATTTGTGGTTATATTATTGTTGTTTTAAAAATACTGCTGATAATATATAACAAAATACTGCTGATAATAATAGACAAAATATTGCTAAAATACTAATAATAGTAGTGTATTAACATTCATATGTTTTGTGACTTGGTTGGTTTAATCAATTATTCATGATTAACAACATCCCAAAATGTTATAAATATATATTTTTAATAAATCTTTGTTACAAATGTGTGTTGGGATTTTGAAATGGATTGATTGGCATCGGTCAGAATCTCTATTATTATTGATTTGTGTTTGATCAACCCACTTTTGGTGAATTCTGCTTATGCATGCGTTTTCAATATATATATATATATATTATTATAATTTTTTTACTGCAGATTACCGTCAGGAAACACTAACAAAAGAGACGCCTCTCAAAAGTTAGTTTTTTGGGGCTTATGTTAACCAGACATTTTTGTAGCCTACAGTTGCGTGCTACTTTTTCACAACAAGAGGGGGCCACCAAAACTTCAGATTCGCGATAAGGCGATTGAAAACAAATGGGAAAAAGTGAAATATATATATTTTTTAATTAAAAGTAACATTATAATTGTTATTTCTACTAGTGAGCAAGAATGACAGCACATGCGCTTATAAAAATAGTTAGTGATACAATGAGGTAGTGGCCTTTAACAGTGCTATGATAGGATATATATATATTAAACCAGTCATGCTTCCACTATCTTTAAATATTTAATCCTGTGTTTGGACACATCAACGAAAATCGAAGTAAAGTGGTGACCAAGATTTTGATATACATAAAATATTGTTCATCTTCATCTGAAAAGGCTGCCTATTATATGCATATTTTTCTGCCTGTATTAATTTGATTTATTTTCTATTTGTGTCAAAGACTGTCCACTTCAAATATTCTATATTTCATCCACCCATTGAAATTAAAATAGTTACGGATAAATAAGTTGCATTGAACTGACCTCTGAAAATGTAAGTTGAACATGTTTACTAACTTTTCGATTCTTATAGACGCATTTCATTTACATAATGGCATGTAGACTTCAGTGGCTTCTTTCCAGAACATAATATTTTGTCTCCATTTTGTTCACTTGATGGCGTCTTGCTTGGCCTACTGTTTACGTCATAGCTAGATTAACCGTGCACTCACCAGCTCACCGCTTTGTGCTATTGAGAAGACAGTGTTTTCATACGCATGTGACTTATACATTTCTGAAACCACTGAACCCTATCTGAGGCTCATGGCTATATTGCACCATGCATCTATTTAAAAAAAAAAAGTTTTTACTTACAATACTTTTGTATATCCTAGCCTAGGCCTATGTTTCTCTTATAATATTCTTAAAGTTCATTCATATTTCATGAACACTGTTTAGGAAATTAATAGCGAACACTCGAGCAGATGTCAGAGCGTCTCGGAAGATGTTTATGTGTCAGTGTATGTGCCTGATTAGGGATGCATTATCCAATCACGATATCAAACATTTATGAATGGCAGCTGTATCCGCCGGCCGTTTCTGGATGTTTCATTAGCCAACAATGCTGTCAGACTGAGACGGACCACCAGCCAGTTTCATCCTTGCCTTAATCAGAGGCTGATTTATAAGCTAGGCCTACTTACTTCTGGGAACAGGTGTATGGTCTCCCTGGGCGATGCATGACATTAACAGAGCAATTAAGTGAAAGGAAAAACCACAAATCATGACTTTGGAAACATTTGTATATAGTCCGAATTTATACTCACTTTTTTCTTCTTAGTTGTTTCTCTATCGATGTGAAATTAAATTAGGCTAGTCTACTGGAGAATAAGGCTGTTATGCACAATCTAAATATTTTGAACTTTTCACACAATTTCAACCAATTATTCGTAGTCGTTTTGATGTCCATATAGCCTGTTTTTTTTCAGTGCACTTGGAACTTTTCCGTCATTGACCATATACTTGTGCACTCAATAGGTCCAGGACCATATCAGGGTTACATTTCGTGCAGAGGTAATGGGGAAGTTATTGGAAGGTAGTCCGACAAGGGTGTCCACGGGGTCTTTGGTTCACGGTGGGGTTAAAGAGACTGTTTATACATTTGTCTTGCTTTCTCCAGAAATCCGCTTCCTTCCTAAAAGAGGACGTGTCCTGCTTGCCAGTGCAGCTTTCACCCCGCTCAGTCACCAGTCTGTACCATGTTTGTTTTTCTACGTTTATTAAGTTCTCCCCCAACAGGAAAACAAATAATATCAAGACGTCATTGGCTGCAAGGTTTGTTCTCTTCTTTGTGCGTGTTGTTATAGGCCCTGTCCTCGAACTCCTGAGAAAGTTTTGTGTTTGACTTCCAAAGTTACTTTGCTATTTTTGTCCTCGGTAGCCTACCCCAGACTCATTTCAGTAGCTTGAATTAAATGATAATATCAATAGTGTATGACTATGTAATTACATCAGTCATACGTGGAATGCACGTTAAAATAAATGACTATTTCAATAATTGATTGCAGATATTTGTCCAGCACTTTCTATTTGATGTATTTCTATGTGTTTCTTCTCTAGGTTATTGGTGAATATGTTAATCAAGAATTTGAGTCCCACATTCAAATGAAATAAAAACATATTTAAAACGGTTTGTTTTGATGTTTCTTTCAAACTGGAAAATGCTGAACTGGTGACAAGCGTATTGTTGTTATATTTGATAACATGCAGTTCAGAATGGAAAATCCACCATAGTGAATGACACACACACGCACGCACGCACGCACGCACGCACGCACGCACGCACGCATGCACACACACACACACACACACACACACACACACACACACACACACACACACACACACACACACACACACACACACACACACACACACAAACATTGCCTACTCCTTTTGAGATGTGAAAATAAATGTCCAGTCTGAAGGTAAGTAACTGCTCACTTCAGTTACAGACACTTCACAACTAAATGCTCCCTGACGTACCCCTGTAAACAGCTATATCCTTGTGAGAAATCTCTCTGAAGTTTTATGAATATGCCTCTGTTGTTTTTCCACACTTCTTTTATATCATATAAAATTTGAACAAACACTTTAGGTATACATTTGAATGAACCCACCTCTCCAAGGGAGAGGGTGTACAGGACAAGGAGATCTCCCACTCCTTTTAGCTTCACCAGCTGTCATCCCTCCATCCATCCTGGGACCAGAGCACTTCTCATCTCCACACATCAGGTCAAATGGAGGGAGGGCGAGAGAGAGAGAAAGGAGAGAAGAGAGAGTCCCATCTATGGTGTGTGGTGGAGATTTGTGTTGGTTGGCAGAGGTGAGCCAGCGTCGTTTGGTTTTTCCTCCCTCCTGTTCATCAGGTTCAGTAGTGCCACTGCCTCAGTCTACAATAGGTGAGTACACTCATCTGGTAGAGCAAGAGGGGAGAGATATGCTGGTCAGCTGCCTATCAGCTCACAGCCTTAGAGCACAGGGAGGACCTAGGAGGGAGGATCTGCTGGTACAGAGAGGAGAGTGTTGGCAGGGTGTCACAATAAAAACCTTCCCCTCTCCAGCCAATATCTCACGCCCACCCGTGCTAGTTTTTAGGGTTCCCCTCTTACTGTCACTCTGACTCTCACTGAGGCACAACCACATTTACATGCCCCAAAACAACCACATTTACATGCCCCAAAACAACCACATTTACATGCCCCAAAACAACCACATTTACATGCCCCAAAACAACCACATTTACATGCCCCAAAACAACCACATTTACATGCCCCAAAACAACCACATTTACATGCCCCAAAATGGTAACAGTGATCTGTCTCTCTTTTCTAGAGCAAAAACAGGGCAGTTAAAAAGAGACAGTGGCTGTGTCAGTATGTTATGATGGCCACGTATTTAAATGACATTTACTCAAATATATTTCCTACACTTATGGCTTTGATGTTTATTTGTTTATGAAAGGTTGAAATGAGACCAATAGTAGTGAAAGTGAAGCTGTAAATTCCCAGTATGAAATGAATATGAAAAGGTCAGCTGTGGACGGTCTAGTGGGTTTCTCATTGACACAGCAGTGACCTTAGCCATGCCTGTCCATTAGTTCCAATGTTTGACAGCCTTTATAGACAGACAGCAGCTCTGTCTGTCAATGGGAAAATGAGTGAGTTGTCTGTAGTGTGACAGGACCGTCCATTCAGTGACGTGCTACATGCTGTGGATGTCATTGATCCATGGCACTGGCGGCATATTGTCCATACAGTCAATTCTACACATTATATGTCTAAACTTCAGCACAGCTTGAAAGGGTCAAATGATCAGAGGTGGTATTACTTGCCCTGTGTTCTTGTCCCAGTGTTAGGCTTGACCCCTGATAGTTTTTCTAATGAGTCTCTTTATAGTGGAACTTTTTCTGTTATTGTTTTTTGTCCATAGACCTCTGGCATGGTTTTCATCCTCACATTCCAGATTTGTCTGATATTTTTGTAACCAAGATATTTCGTTTTAGGGCTTCTCCTGAGGACATTCCTGTTGTGTCCCTCTCATTGATGACCCAGAGTTCAGTTCTTCTAGGACCACCTCACCTTGGTGTCCACTTTGGCTATTTTGTTTGGGAGCGTTCTGGTGTCTTTTATCCTGAATGGTTTTTGGTGTCCTGCCCGCTCAGATAATGAAAGATGAGAAATGGCGGTCTGGTTTGACATTGGATGATTCACCCTCATAGGACAGTGTGAGTCCAGAGAGTCCAGGAATTAATCCAACCTTACGCCCACCCACACCCCTCCCACGCCCACATGGGGGGTGACTAAGAGGTGAGCACCCTTCCCATCAGGCTCTTTTGTTGTCTGGGGGCTTCTGATGATATCAGCACATTGTAGCCCCAGTAGCCAGACAAGGAAGAATGGAGCGGCTGCACATCATTGTTCCCCATCGTCACCCCGCCATGTTTTGTCACGTTGTTTACCTTTTCTGACCAACCTTCCTATGAACTCCTTCCTCGTAAACTCTAACCCCCCCCCCCCCCAACCCTTCACTGTGTGAAAGGGTCAGCTGTGCCACGGCAATTGTGCTATGTGTGTGTTTGTCATCGCGTAGCCATGTATGCGTGTTTATATGTGTGATCCTCAGATCAGTATGTATCAGTTGTTAGAGAGAGGAATAGAATACAACAGTAGCTTTTGTGCCAGTCACCAAACACAGCCACACAAAGGGCTCTCGAATTGATTGTTTATGTGATAATAGCACAGTCCTTAACAACTGCCACCTGGAAACACTAGCCGGCTAATTGTGTGCCCTTCCTCCAGGCAACCGCATTTGTACACTTGTTATGTTATTGACTGACAAAGAAGCAAAGGGATAAATGATTAAGTAAGAGGAGGGGGGAATTTGATCTGCAGGATTCTGTCTAACAAACAACTAAACTAAATGAACTTCTGGTTCTGTATAATACTCACTGTATCTGGTACAATAATAATCCTAAATGAAATATGAATTCCATTAAGGGATTAGTCCAGTGTCATAAAGGAACCACTTACAAACACCAAAGGTAATTTGTAACCTTAGCAACTACTGGAAAGGAGGATTATCATTGCAGTGTGGGTTGTCCTTGTGGACTTGACACCATGGCTTTGCCCCAGCTTCAAGCAAATGCATGACAAAAGTTAATCAAATATGGATACAGGCTCTATGAGAAGCAGGTATAGAGAGGAATTTGTTTTATTTTGCAATTTCTTATGTAAAGAAAGTGACAGCTTGAGCAACAGGTCATTGTGTCCAAAGTATGCTACGATGTTGAATACTACCTAGATAAAAGGCTGGATTTGATACAGGGGCGCAACTTTGGTTTTAGAAGTGGGGGGGACATATTATATATATATTTTTTTATCCAGTCAGATAAACACTCCAAACAGCCTACCCGACGGTTCTGAGGCGTCCGTTGCCTCGTTTTGTATCACATTCCAATGATAAAACTGGGGGGACGACAAAAATGCAATTTCAGAATGCCCCCCTCGTCCCCAGTGAAATTTGCACCCCTGTGTATATATATATATATGCTATGAGGCTTTTTTAACATGAACACAGTTTTCCTATTCATTGATGATGTGCTGCTTTTAGTGTCTGTCCTTTGTTGTGTTTTTATTGTGCATTTATTGGTGTTGTATGTATTGGCGGTGCAATCAAATTTCCCATTTGGAGCATTAATAAAGTACTATTTTATCTTATTTTGTACACATGGCTCCTAAAGTGTCTTGGTTATACATAAGAATTGATATTTGTGTTGTTGTTGTCATGGCACAAAATTCTGTCTGGTGAGATTGACAGCATTCAACATTTTTAAATTGACGCATCGGAGAGCCGTTTTCAAGGGGCAATTGGTGAGTCAAGTGTGCTAGAAAGTCATCACATTTTACGCTGAATTGATGATGTCTTTTTTAGCATGGAGGAGTTTGTATTTAGGTTTAAACAGCTTCCTCCATCAAGTTTAACAACTCTCTTACCGAGGCGTCTCAAATGGCTTATTGCTTAATCATGTGGAAGTGACAATAGCCCAACCCTGTTCTCTCTCTCTCTCTCTCTCTCTCTCTCTCTCTCTCTCTCTCTCTCTCTCTTTCTCTGCCTCTCTCTCTCCCCCTCTCTCTCTCGCTCTCTCACTCTCACTTTCCTGTCTTCCTATTTTCATTTTTTTCTTTGTAAGTTTGGGGAAGCTATTAAAGCAACAGCAAATGGCTTCTCAAGTGACATTTGCTGACATTCAAGGAAGTGCATTTATCAGCGTAGTACAGTTCACCTCGGTGAATGAAATCCATTTGTGCTGGTGTGTCAGAGCTGCTGGCCCCGCTCTCTCTCCCACCTTTAAATTGATGCCCAGCGAATGGGAAATGGCAAGGTGGCGCACGGCTCTGCAGCTGCTCTCAAATGTCACGCTGGAAAATCTTTAATGGGCTAAGTGTAGCCTTTCCGGCCCCAACTTGTCAGGTAATCAGAAATCTCTGGAGCTCTTCTCTCCTCCCTCCCTCCCTCTCCCACATCTCCCTGGCTCCCCCCGAGGCCACGGCACACCACTAATTACCAGTTATACCAATCGGAGCAAGGGGGGCCGTGAAACAGGTAGACTGCTTTTAAAGGAGAGATATTGGAGCCGCCATCTCCATGGCTGCATATTAATAGCCTGGTTATGTATTTGTTTTATCCTGATAGCTGGTCCAGATCCTAGGGCTGTTGTAGGTGAGTAATATTAAGGAGTGTTTTTTTTTTCTCTGCCGTGGAACCTTGTGAACCTGTTGATCAGTGTCCCCTTTTCCCTGGGGTACTCTTATGTGGTCGAGCAGGAAGAGCTGATAGTGGCCTTGCTCACTAGACTCATTACAACTACATGTTTGGAAAAATGTGAGCCTCAAACTGACATTGCAGGGCCCACATTTGGGGGAGGTAAGCTACAAACTCACTAATCCAAAGGGAAGCCAGACAAATATTAGAACCAATCACGCAATAGATTATTTAGTATCACAGACATATCCATGATGAGAGGACCCTCTATGGTTGACTCACTGTAGCTTCACACAAATGTGGATGAATTTGAACGACCCAACCTCGAAAATGAATGCTACTTTTTTTCTTGTCCTATATTTTCTTTCCTTGCTGTGCTTCAACCTGTATATACAGTACCTCATATTCTAATCACACTGATTATACCTGTACGTTTATGAACCTGTGTCCTCCCATTGGTGGCCCATGCCTCAGCCTTAGAATTAGCGCAGCCGTAGTGCGTTGCATCACACACTGTAGATTGTGATTAAAATGCTAATGCAGTAGGAGGCGCCGCTCTTCAGAGTGCTTTGTGCTACCACAATGGCCAGGTCATGGAAGTGGGAGGAGAAGACACCAAGAGCCATTGTTGAGGTGGTGGAGGGAAGTGGTAGCCATGGCCTGGTCCGCAATCCCCCAGCCCCATTCAGGATGAGTTAATCATGTTATTATACGAGGGAGATGTACAGCAGTGAACAAGGCGACGGTATCAGGGTGAGGACGAGGTAGAGTGCTTCAGGGGGGCGGGGCTGGGGGGATGGAGGGGGGGTGAAGGGAACACAGCAGTACATACTAATGCACTCACTGACAGGACTCCCATGTGCCTGCACCCACAGAGACTGATGGAACGTCGGATGATTCTGAACACAGCTAATGAACTATAGTGAAATTGTATGGGCGTTCAGTATTCTGATTACTCTTTACAGATCCTGTGAGCTTACTCAATCACACACATGTTTTACGTTTTCAGGCATCTTTTTACCAATCAATCAATCAAAACTATAAATATTTATTCACGAGAAAGGGTTATGCTCTAATCACTGAACTTTCTCTATTGTACAGGGAGATGTATAATGAGTAAAACTTTGAAGAACTGCAATTCATTTAAAAGTCCCAGTTAGTAGGCAGGTCACTAAGTCATATGCAATGGTATGCACCTACATTAAACTGACATTCACACACACACACACACACACACACACACACACACACACACACACACACACACACACACACACACACACACACACACACACACACACACAGGGTGTATCCCTGGTCTATGTTGTTTTCAGGTCTAGGTGAGGATAAGTGAGTTCAGTTTGCCATTTAGTCTGACAGTAGGAAGCTGTGAGCACAGAGCCTTTAAAAGTCAGCCCTTTCTTCCAACCATGTGTCCTTTAATAGAGCTTGGCCCTTTATTGATAAGCAGGCCTCGTATTCATAGGAAGATGGACTTACATACAAAGACTTCAGAATGGAGCTGACCTTTTAGGTCAGACAGTATTTTCTTATAATAATTCCATTTGCAGAGTATGCTGGCATGAAAGAAGATGTCCTTAACAGTACCCCCTCTACAGGACTGTGGGAGTGGAAGGATGGTGGTATTCTCTCTCTCCCTCTCCTCTTTCTCTCTCTCTCTCTTGGTGATGGAGTGTGTGGAATTTGGACAATAGGGATATTTCTTTCAGTGACATGGACGCAGTCAGGGCCACATACACACAGCAGAGTAAAACCCCTCTCCAGAGGAGGAGATGAGGAAGAGCTATGTCCGGTCTATTAGAATATATGAGCAGGCCATTCTTTGCACAGAAGATGTCCACACCTCTCCAAAGACAGCATGTCGTAAAAGTGCATTTCTCTGTAAAAGCCAGGAGGTGTGAGTTGAGGATGTTTTTTTCGGTATTTCCGTCCATGTGCCACGCAGACTCGATGGCTATGCTACTGACAGAGAGCCAAAGGGAGCATGTCTTAGAATCTGTCTGCGTTATGATATGCCATGAAAATAAACTGCCTGGCCATCTTGTCTCCCTCTCACACGTGTCACATGATTTAACATTCTGTTCATATGGCAAGGAGCTGGGGTCTCCTCTCTCCTTCATTTGTGTGAACTCAGTCATTACCACTACACAGGCCTCCGAGAAGGATCACAAGCGTCCCTCTCTAATGAGAAAACACCATCTGTGAGATTTGCTAATTATTAATGGGGCACTAATATAGTCCTACCAAATGCTCAGACCTCTAAACAGGGTGAAAAGGGACCATGATAAGATTGTTTTGTTTAACTAATAGTGTCATCAGTGGTTAATGCACTTCAAAAGAAGTGGAGGGGTTGAACTGCTTTGAGGATGAGCAATGCAATAATAATAATTGTTTTTAGATCAAATAGGGCATAATTAATTCCTAGTCTTTAACTTTGAGGAAGGGGAAAGCTTGGTGATGGCGGGGAGAGGGGGGGGGGGGCAGGGGGAACGGATGATGTTTAGCGAAGGAAAACCCAGCAGCTCCGGGGAAAGAAGTCCTGGTGTGCTGGAATTGAATACCGTTGCAAGGTCGACAGTTTCCATTTAATTTCTGTGGTGGTATTTAATGAAAGCACAGTCCTAAAGTCCGCCATTTAAAGAATCGCGGTGTGCAGAAAATGAGTGACTTAAAGTGTCGGTCCGCATGCGGTCCGAGACCTGCGGTTAGCCCGCTGTCACTGGGAATTCGGTGACAGCAGGGTGCTGAAAAATGTTCAGGGGCACAACCATCCACGCGCCTGCTATGCAAAGAGGCAGCCTGGTAGCTTAGGGCTTAAACAGGAGTGCATGGAGAGAGAGAGCTGGAAGAGGAAGAGTCTCTTTATTAACCTGGGATAATGGTGTTCTCAGGTAATTAAAGTTCCTGGGTGGAGCGGGGAATTGTCTTGTTCTGCTAGCTAGAGAGACATCACACAGCGGAGGAAGGCCTTTGAGCAGCCCTCATTCTCAGGAATGATGGGCCACGTCAACTCTGGCTGATGACTTTACAATACAATACAATACAACACCATATAGCTTGTCCATTAGTGAACAACATTACAGTGAAGAAAAATGTGTCTTCATCCACCCCAAATACAGTTGAGACAAGCACTGGTTCATGCTGCATGCAGTGCCCCTGGATGGAGAGCATTTTGTGGAGTTAAGGGCCTTGTCACGGATGGGTTATTGCAGCAGACGACCACACCGGGTTCCACTCCTATCAGCTAAAAGCAAAGAGGCAGCTACAGTGGGCACAAAATCAACAACACAGGACAAGTGAGGAGTGGACAAATCCTGGTTCCTGTTGTGTCATGCTGATGGCAGAGTCAGGTTCTGGTATAAGCAGCATGAGTCCATGGCCCCATCCTGCCTAGTGACAACGGTACAGCCTGGTGGCAGTGGTGCCATGGTGTGGGGAATGTTTTCCTGCCGCACGTTAGGTCTCTTGATACCAATTGAGCAACGTTTCCATTCCCCGAAGAATTCAGGCAGTTCTGAGGCAAAGGGGGGTCCGACCTATACTAGTTTGGTGTACCTAATAAACTGGTCACTGAGTGGATATAGAACCTTTTTTGGTAAAGGGTTCTTTAATCTTGTCCAATGAACCAAAAGTGTCTATATACAACCCCAAAGAACCTTTTTGTTCTACGAGTGTAGGCTATTTTAATTGGGAAGATGCCGAATAGCAAAGCTTCTGCGGTGCTGTTCAAATGTAGGCTAAGTAGTTTTTGATCTATTTAAAATGATCATAAGTATTGCATCGTAGGTAGCCTCGTAGAGAACCAGGCTTGAGGCGTGACAACGACGTGATTTTGGGGGTATGGTAACGCGAGACTACATCTTTGAAAACAGAAGTATTTTTTTATTATGTTGCTGTCCAGCAGTTCTGAATTTGCGATGAACCCAACTATTCACGTTTTCTGTGCAATAGTGTTTCGATTTGAACATTTGAAAAGTTTTGGTGTGTGTACTAGGCTATTTGATTGAATGTATATACAGTGCTGTGAAAAAGTATTTGCCCCCTTTCTAATTTTCTCTACTTTTCCATATTTTTGATACTGAATGTTATCAGATCTTCAACCAAAACCTAATGTTAGATAAAAGGAACCTGAGTGAACAAATAACACAACAATTACC
This sequence comes from Salmo salar, assembly GCF_965601325.2. Lineage (NCBI taxonomy): Eukaryota > Metazoa > Chordata > Actinopteri > Salmoniformes > Salmonidae > Salmo > Salmo salar. The sequence continues at coordinate 24,037,500 of NC_138318.1, read as the reverse complement.
TACTTATTTCAATTATTTCATAAACAAAGTTATGCAACACCCAATGCCCCTGTTTGAAAAAGTCATTGTCCACTTACACTCAATAACTGGTTGTACCACCTTTAGCTGCAATGACTCCAACCAAACGCTTCCTGTAGTTCTTGATCAGTCTCTCACATCGCTGTGGAGGAATTTTGGCCTACTCTTCTGTGCAGAACTGCTTTAACATTTGTGGGTTTTCAAGCATGAACTGCTCGTTTCAAGTCCTGCCACAACATCTGAATTGGGATTAGGCCTGGACATTGACTAGGCCATTCCTTTTTTTAGCCATTTTCATGTCAAGTTTATTGTGTGTTTTGAATCATTGTCTTGCTGCATGAACCAGCTGCGCTTCAGTTTCAGCTCACAGACGGATGGCCTGACATTCTCCTGTAGAATTCGCTGATACAGAGCAGAATTATTGGTTCCTTCTATTAAGGCCCATGTCATCCAAAAAGTTATACTTTTGACTCATCTGTCCATAGAACATTCTTCCAAGAGTCTTGATGACCTTCCAGGTGCTTTTTGGAAAACATGAGTCAACTTTTTGGACAACATGGGTCCCATTAAGTCTGGTGAAAACCAAACACTGCATTCCACAGTAAGAACCTCATACTAACGGTCAAGCATGGAGGTGGCAGTGTGATAGTTGGGGATGCTTTGCTGCCTCCGGACCTGGACAACTTGCCTTAATAGGAGGAACCATGAGTTCTGGTCTGTATCAGAGAATTCTACAGGACAATGTCAGGCCATCCGTCTGTTTTTTTGGTTAGTTGTAAACTCAGGTTCCCTTTATCTAATATTAGGTTTTGGTTGAAGATCTGATAACATTCAGTATAAAAAAATTGAACAAATTTAGAAAATCAGAAAGGGAGCAAATCCTTTTTCACGGCACTGTATGTCAGAGCACTTTAGTTTCAATAAAAAAATATGTTGAAATGGAACCAAATTATGTGTTTCTGTCTTCAGTCCTTTTTAAACAGGATAGATGGGCAATACGCTATATGTTGAATGGCACTGTCTGTTTCTGTCTTCAGTCCTTTTTAAACAGGATAGATGGGCAATACGCTATATGTTGAATGGCACTGTCTGTTTCTGTCTTCAGTCCTTTTTAAACAGGATAGATGGGCAATACGCTATATGTTGAATGGCACTGTCTGTTTCTGTCTTCAGTCCTTTTTAAACAGGATAGATGGGCAATACGCTATATGTTGAATGGCACTGTCTGTTTCTGTCTTCAGTCCTTTTTAAACAGGATAGATGGGCAATACGCTATATGTTGAATGGCACTGTCTGTTTCTGTCTTCAGTCCTTTTTAAACAGGATAGATGGGCAATACGCTATATGTTGAATGGCACTGTCTGTTTCTGTCTTCAGTCCTTTTTAAACAGGATAGATGGGCAATACGCTATATGTTGAATGGCACTGTCTGTTTCTGTCTTCAGTCCTTTTTAAAACAGGATAGATGGGCTATGTGGACTATGGTATAGGTTGAATGTGATAGTCTGTCTCTAAACAGTCAGAGTAGGCCTATAACTCCATTCCTGTTCTATTCAGACTTTAGAGAAATTCATTGAATTGGAAAAGAGCTATTATCAGGCTGGTTAATGCCATGCATGTCTGTTGACTCCCCCCACAGTCGGCCCAGCCCCACCTACTCAGCCAGTCACTTCTGCGTTGCGGCCGTGGCATACTGTATACTTTTTACTAAACGGTACATGCCAAATAGTATGCAACGATCAGTACATAGTATGCAGTTTAAGTATGTAGTACGCTAGTATGGGTATTCGGAAACAGCCAGGGTCACTGACAGGAATAGTAGGAAGAGTCATATAGGCCCTTTTGTCCATTTCTCTCAACAGCTCTTTGTTCACTGACATCATTTCCTGTACTGACCATTGACCTTCCATGATATTTTCTAAGGAAGACATATTTGGGCATATTTGGATAGCCAGAAACTATTCATAGTGGCTTAGGTCCTAACTTTAAAATACATTACTTGGGGAGGGATTATAAGAAAGAGAGTCTGATTTTTTGGTTCAGAGTTACAGTGTTGGTGATGATGGTGGTGGTGGTGGTGAGAATGATGATGATGGAGCCAGGTGATAATGACAGAGGAGCTGATGATGATGATGATGATGTTTTGGACACAGGCCTGCGGGACAAACAGGTGTGTATTTTTTCTCCCAGATAGGATTCCAGTGAACACAGAGGTCTGTTCCTAATCTGGGCTGGAATGTAAAGTGTGAGAGTTGATTACACTCTCCAACCGGGCATTTCTCAAGTGCATGTAATTACAGTAGGCACACCACTTCCTAAGAGCCCTGTCAATCTGAATCACAAACAAACTCACAGCTCTTCTCCGAGCATGGGCGAAATGGGTGTGTGTGTGTGTGTGTGTGTGTGTGTGTGTGTGTGTGTGTGTGTGTGTGTGTGGTGTGTGTGTGTGTGTGTGTGTGTGTGTGTGTGTGTGTGTGTGTGTGTGTGTGTGTGTGTGTGTGTGTGTGCACGTGTGTGTCTGTCTGTCAAAAAATACCCCTAAAAGTGCATGTCTGTGCAGAGCCTGCACTCTGTGTTGCTTTCAGCACAGTTCAGTTCCTCAATGACAGGGGATTGGATGTCATTTTGCTCCAGTTTACACAGGGAGCAATGATCAATCACAAAACAGGGGCAAGAGATTACCCTCTTAGTCCACAACCAATTCGGTGTATTGTGTGGATCTGGGCCTTAGGCCCAATGGTGTCAACCAGCCAATGATCCTGAGTGAGCTTATGAAGCAAAATGTGGCTGCCACAGATTGACTATAATCTTTAATAAACACATAACATGCCAAGCCAAGATGTGTGAAAAAGGATGAGGTACATATTTAGTTAAGATTAATTGGGATATCAATTGCCTAGCCTCTTTGCAACATAAACCTGAGAAAATGTATTCTTCAACTCACCTGGGCACACAAACACTCATCAAATATGCATGTAACCCTTCCATCCATCTGTCCTTCAACGTACGGATGTGCTTGTGTCCCCTGACAAAAACACTAACATCTCTCACTTCTCTCTCTTTTTATCTCCTCTCTCTCTCTCTCTCTCTCTCTCGCTCTCTCTCTCTCTCTCTCTCGCTCTCTCTCTCTCTCTCTCTCTCTGCTGTTTGTGATTGTCATTCCGTAAGCATATGCATGGAAGGCTGCCTCCTCTCTCTCTCTCTCTCTCTCTCTCTCTCTCTCTCTCTCTTTCTCTCTCTCTCTATAAATTAAACAGGGAGTTGTGGTAAATTACATTGCCAATTCAAATCCAGCCGCTAATGCATCTCATTCAGGCCGTGGCTCTGCTGTCCCCGGAGTTATCTGTGTCAGCCAGCCCAGCCTTGCATGCTATGTCAACGGTCTATTGAAAAGGAGCAAGAAGTTTAGCTAGCATACAGTGCCCTGAGCGAGGACAGAGAGGGGGAGTCGGAGAGGAGTGGTGGTGGGCCGGCATGAAACATTTATCAGTGTGGCGTCGGCGGCGAGTCACAGGGATGTTTTAATTCGCACAGGAAAGAGGCCGTGTCGGAGGCCGGGCGCAGTTCTAATTAAACTGATACAGCTCTCAGAATTGGCTGGTACCCCGTCGTAGTTGTCATCTGCCTGCCTCCCTCGTCTTCAAACTATTTGAAAATCAATTATCTCAACAAACCAGCTGTAAGGACTTTGTGCAAGCCACTTACTCCTGAAGTGAATAACTTATTTGAAATTCATTACTGCATGGAGCAAACGCCGGGGCCCTCCAAGATTTTGTTTTCTTTTTCTTTTTTTCCCATTAACCTTTTTTATATAAACTGCTGTCTGGTCCGATTTTTATTCTCTTCCCCCCTCCTGGTTGTTGTCTCCTTCTCTTAACCTGAGCGATTGTCATGCAATTTTAACCAGCTCAGCGCCTCTGTCTCCCCACTGCAGGCTGCCAGGCTCCAGTGGAAGAGCTTGATTGGCTTCTTTCATTTATTTATCGCATGCAAATCACAGGACTCCCAGAGATGCTTCCCTTTGTGCATGAATATTGATGGATAAAGGATGGAGGGGGAGTGGATGAGTATTTGAAGTGGAGGGGGTGGTAGTGTGTGTGCGAGTGTGTGAGTGACTGTGTGTGTGGTTGTGTGTATATTTGGTACTGAGAGAGAGGGTTAAGTAGGATTGTTTTAAACATTATCCTTGCGCTGTCAGAGTGACCGAGCATTAGAGGCACTTCCACATTTTAATGATTAATTTTTTCTGTTTCTCTTTGGAGGGGTGGGTGGCAGGCAGTGGCTGAGTGCATTGGGGGGGATTGTGTGTGTGTGTGCATCCAATGGACACACCAGTGTGTGTGGCGAGGCTGGTTGTGTGTCAAGGACATTAGCAGCATGGACGGCTGATAGACACAACAGTGGAGGGGAAGTGAAAGTGAGTTGATCCAATGTCACTCTTGCTCTGGTCTTAATCTCTCTCCCTCCGTCTCCTTCTCTCCCTCCTTCTCTCCCTCACTCCCTTCCTCCCTCTGTAAGCCTTTCACACAGGATCAAACAGACAGGAGAGAAGGAGAGGAGAGGAACGAGGGAGAGGAGAGGGAGAGAGCTTTATCAGCGAGTGGGCCTGACACGCCTGTCACCCGTGTCCCCGCTGAGGCCTGTGTACCGAGACAGGAGGTGTCACATCCCCACATCGCTGCCTTTGTGCCACCAGCTGCACTTCTGAGGACGCTCTCTCTCACCACAAACAGGGCTGGAGCTGAAGCTGGAGCTGGGCCATCAACATGGGGGGCCATGGGCCGCTGACACTCAAAGACAGATATAAACAGGGTCTGCTTGCACTAGGGAAGTCCACTGTTATTGTCCGGTGAGGTGTTGGTGCACTGACTCTACTATGTGTAGTATGAATTGAGGGGGGGTATCTTTCCTGATTTAGGGGGGGTATCTTTCCTGATTGAGGGGCTGGTATTAAATATGTCATTGGTGGTACAGTAATTGCTTGGTGGGAGTATTGTGTTTGTATTTCCTTTGCTAGATTTTCAGGTCATGATGCTCATTTCAATGGTGCCTCAGCTGTGTGTGAGCCTACTGTTAAACGTGTCCCCAGTCTCACCTTGCGCTCAGAGGTAGTTGATGTCATCACAGTGACATGGTTTCTCAGAGCCGTCCGTCAAGCCAATGGCCCGTGAAGTTCACCTCTGTGACAAAAGGCTGTGTTCTCTTGACTTCCAGGGTCGACATGTCACCGTTACCCATGGCAACTGTTTGATGGCCAGCCAATGTGCCTTTCCTGTTTGAGACGACGGTGTGTGTGGGATGGTTGGGGGTGGAGGTATAGGGTGTAGGTAGGGAGGTGTGAGGGTTAGAGGTATAGGGGGTAGGTAGGGGGGTGTGATGGTTGGAGGTATAGGGGTAGGTAGGGAGGTGTGATGGTTGGGGGTGGAGGTATAGGGGGTAGGTAGGGAGGTGTGATGGTTAGGGTGGAGGTGTAGGGGGTAGGTAGGGAGGTGTGATGGTTGGGGTGGAGGTGTAGGGGGTAGGTAGGGAGGTGTGATGGTTGGGGTGGAGGTATAGGGGGTAGGTAGGGAGGTGTGATGGTTGGAGGTATAGGGGTAGGTAGGGAGGTGTGATGGTTGGGGTTAGAGTTATAGGGGGTAGGTAGGGAGGCGTGATGGTTGGAGGTATAGGGGTAGGGGATAGGTAGGGAGGTGTGATGGCTGGAGGTATAGGGGGTAGGTAAGGAGGTGTGATGGTTGGGGTGGAGCTATAGGGGGTAGGTAAGGAGGTGTGATGGTTGGGGGTGGAGGTATAAGGGGTAGGTAGGGAGGTGTGATGGTTGGAGGTATAGGGGGTAGGTAGGGAGGTGTGATGATTGGGGTGGAGGTGTAGGGGGTAGGTAAGGAGGTGTGATGGTTGGGGGTGGAGGTATAAGGGATTGGTAGGGAGGTGTGATGGTTGGGGTGGAGGTGTAGGGGGTAGGTAAGGAGGTGTGATGTTGGGGTGGAGGTATAAGGGGTAGATAGGGAGGTGTGATGGTTGGGGGTGGAGGTATAGGGGGTAGGTAGGGAGGTGTGATGGTTGGAGGTATAGGGACTAGGTAGGGAGGTGTGATTGTTGGGGGTGGAGGTATAGGGGGTAGGTAAGGAGGTGTGATGGTTGGGGGTGGAGGTATACAGTCGTGGCCAAAAGTTTTGAGAATGACACAAATATTAATTTTCACAGTCTGCTGCCTCAGTTTGTATGATGGTAATATGCATATGCTCCAGAATGTTATGAAGAGTGATCAGATGAATTGCAATTAATTGCAAAGTCCCTCTTTGCCGTGCAAATTAACTGAATCCCCCAAAAACATTTCCACTGCATTTCAGCTCTGCCAGAAAAGGACCAGCTGACAATATGTCAGTGATTCTCTCGTTATCACAGGTGTGAGTATAGACGAGGACAAGGCTGGAGATCACTCTGTCATGCTGATTGAGTTAGAAAAACAGACTGGAAGCTTCAAAAGGAGGGTGGTGCTTGGAATCATTGTTCTTCCTCTGTCAAACATGGTTACCTGCAAGGAAAACGTGCCGTCATCATTGCTTTGCACAAAAAGGGCTTCACAGGCAAGGATATTGCTGCCAGTAAGATTGCACCTAAATCAACCATTTATCGGATCATCAAGAACTTCAAGGAGAGCAGTTCAATTGTTGTGAAGAAGGCTTCAGGGCGCCCAAGAAAGTCCAGCAAGCGCCAGGACTGTCTCCTAAAGTTGATTCAGCTGCGGGACCGGGGCACCACCAGTACAGAGCTTGCTCAGGAATGGCAGCAGTCAGGTGTGAGTGCATCTGTATGCACAGTGAGGCGAAGACTTTTGGAGGATGGCCTGGTGTCAAGAAAGGGCAGCAAAGAAGCCACTTCTCTCCAGGAAAAACATCAGGGACAGACTGATATTCTGCAAAAGGTACAGGGATTGGACTGCTGAGGACTGGGGTAAAGTCATTTTCTCTGGTGAATCTCCTTTCCGATTGTTTGGGGCTTCCGGAAAAAAGCTTGTCCGGGGAAGACAAGGTGAGCGCTACCATCAGTCCTGTGTCACGCCAACAGTAAAGCATCCTGAGACCATTCATGTGTGGAGTTGCTTCTCAGCCAAGGGAATGGGCTCACTCACAATTTTGCCTAAGAACACAGCCATGAATAAAGAATGGTAGCAACACATCCTCCGAGAGCAACTTCTCTGAACCATCCAGGAACAGTTTGTTGACAAACAATGCCTTTTCCAGCATGATGGAGCACCTTGCCATAAGGCAAAAGTAATAACTAAGTGGCTCGGGGAACAAAACATCGATATTTTGGGTCCATGGCCAGGAAACTCCCCAGACCTTCATCTCATTGAGAACTTGTGGTCAATCCTCAAGAGGCTGGTGGACAAACAAAACCCCACAAATTCTGACGAACTCCAAGCATTGATTATGCAAGAATGGGCTGCCATCAGTCAGGATGTGGCCCAGAAGTTAATTGACAGCATGCCAGGGTGGATTGCAGAGGTCAACACTGCAAAGGGTCAACACTGCAAATATTGACTCTTTGCATCAACTTCATGTAATTGTCAATAAAAGCCTTTGACACTTATGAAATGCTTGTAATTATACTTCAGTATTCCATAGTACATCTGACAAAAATATCTAAAGACACTGAAGCAGCAAACTTTGTGAAAATTAATATTTGTGTCATTCTCAAAACTTTTGGCCACGACTGTACACTCGTAGAAAAAAGGTACTATGTTGAACCTAAAATGGTTCTTCGGCTGTCCCTATAGGAGAACCCTTTTTGGTTCCAGGTAGAACCCTTTTGGGTTCCATGTAGAACCCTTTACACAGAGGATTCTACATGGAACCCAACATAGTTCTACTTGTAACCAAAAAGGGTTCTCCTACAGGGACAGCCAAAGAACCCTTTTGGAACCCTTTTCCTAAGAGTGTAAGGGGTAGGTAGGGAGGTGTGATGGTTGGGGTGGAGGTATAGTGGGTAGGTAGGGAGGCGTGATGGTTGGTAGTGGAGGTGGAGGTATAGGGGGAAGGTAGGGAGGTGTGATGGTTGCGGTGGAGGTGTAGGGGGTAGGTGGGGAGGTGTGATGGTTGGGGTGGAGGTACAGGGGGTAGGTAGGGAGGCGTGATGGTTGGTGGTGGAGGTGGAGGTATAGGGGGAAGGTAGGGAGGTGTGATGGTTGCGGTGGAGGTGTAGGGGGTAGGTAGGGAGGTGTGATGGTTGGGGTGGAGGTATAGGGGGTAGGTAGGGAGGCGTGATGGTTGGTGGTGGAGGTATAGGGGGTAGGTAGGGAGGCGTGATGGTTGGGGTGGAGGTATAGTGGGTAGGTAGGGAGGCGTGATGGTTGGTGGTGGAGGTGGAGGTATAGGGGGAAGGTAGGGAGGCGTGATGGTTGGTGGTATAGGGGGAAGATAGGGAGGCGTGGTGGTTGGGGGTGGAGGTATAGGGGGAAGGGTTGTTTTTGCTAGACAGTGTGATTGTCAGTGTCTATTGCTCATCTGGAGAGCCTCTGGAGTGTGAGACAGAGAGAGACTCTCCTCTGCTCCTCCCTCCCCACTATCCTCTGCTCCTCTCACCCTCCCTGTCTCCTCTGCCTCAGGCCTCTCAGGAGCCCTACAGCAGAAGTACACAGGAAGGAAATCAAGCACAGGAGCCTTAGCTATAGGAAAATGGGGTCAAATTGCCTTTCAGTTGCCGTAATCTTCAAATTGTTTCTAAATTACAGCAGGAGTGAGTGCCCACAATTTGTTTCTATTCTGAGGAGTTGGATGAGAGGGCCACTTCAGTTACTTAATTTCAGAATTTGATGAACACACAAACATGTGCCATGAGCCATTTCTTGTTTGTGCTGTTCACTCTATAGTCCTATGAAAAGGACTTGTTTGCATGCAGAGGGAAGATGGGAGAGATGATCAATAAGAAAGCCATTATGGAACATGCTTAAGTACAGCAAGAACATTTTTGCCATTTTGGCAGTCTGAATCCTGCTCTAGGAATTATTTGATCAATATCATTGTAGCATAATAGAGAGGAGTAAATTATATGATCAATTCTGCTATGCTATGTGTGTGTGTGTGTGCGCAAGTCAATGTGGGTATTTGTGTCTGTTAGACAAACACGTACATGCACCTTAGTTCAATGATCTTATTTATTTTTTAATCTTCAAAATAAATATTTATTTATTCTTTGTGTGGAAAGGATTTCCTGATAATGTATAAAGCTTTCATTTTGAAAAACATATTGAGTATTAATTCTCAAATATTATACCAGCAATTGACTGACTGGTGAATAATTGATTTGTATCATAGTGGCTATGAACACCTACATATTGCAACCTCTTCCAGTCCCTTGACCTTGAATAACATGCTCTATAATTCAGCTGACACACATACAGGTAGGCTATACATCTCACATTCACATCTCACATTCAGTTTAGACACACACATGCATAAAGGTTTGGCTATACAGCTCACATTCAGGTTGGATCTGGTCTGTTTCATACATACAGTATAAGATGGATTGGCTGGCTTTATCTGCTGGCTGTGGCTGTAGAGATGATTCCGTCTTGAGGTAAGTTCACCTAACAATCCAACCATCCTAAATTCCACCTACACTCTTAGAAAAAAGGGTTCCAAAAGGTTTCTTTGGCTGTGCCCATAGCAGAACACTTTTTGGTTCCAGGTAGAAACCTTTTCGGTTTCAGGTAAAACCCTTTTTGGTTCCATGTAGAACCCTCTGTGGAAAGGGTTCTACCTGGAACCAAAAGGGTTCTACCTGGAACCAAAAAAGGGTTCCTCAAATGGTTCTCCTGTGGGAACAGTTGAAGAACCCCTTTAGGTTCTAAATAGCTTATTTCTTTCTAAGTGTGTACTGTACTTTCACAAACAGGAGTCTGCTGAGAGATGGAAGGTGACATGTTATCAGGCTCAGAACAAAACCCAAAGCTGTGACGTAACTTAATCTTGCCTGTGTACTGCACTACAAACCCCCCCTCCCCCCACCTCACCCATCCCCAGCTGTACCTCCATATCAGTCTAACCCTCTCTGAAGAAGATATCACTTCCTGGTTCCTCATCCTGACACCACAGATAGGGTGGAGAGGGACGGGGACAGGGACGAGGGGTAATATACATCTCCTCACTTTAGGTTGGCCACGGCAATGTGGCGTGGTTAACCTCACAGAGAGACTGAGACGCTCTCGCCGAGCAGAGCACGCCCTGATACCTCCGTGTTTTTTCTGCTTTTGAGTTTGATTTGTTTTTGTTTTTCTTCATCTCTCGTTCCCGTCACATGATAAAAAAGTTCAGCCGTTGAGAACGCTAAGCAAACGAGATGAGAAGAGAAGGTGGAGGGAGAGAAGGAGGGAATGAGGGACGGAGGAGGGAAAGAGTGGGAGGGGAGAATGACACAAAGAGAGGCTGTCACACTCACTTAGATGCTGAAATATTAAAGTGTGCATGCTAGGTTATAATTTCCCCCTGAAAGCGGAGGGGAGGGGTGGTGGTGGAGAGAGAAATAGAGGGGGGCGGAAAGGTATCACAGCAGATCTTCTCCTCTCTCTCTTCCTGGAGGAGACGCGGCACACTTTTAATACCATGAGTTTAATTACCGTCAGCAGTCAACTGGCTGGCTGACTGCTGCCTTCACCAGCTTCTCCTCTTCCCATTCTCCTTCCAATGATGTGAATAGTTTATTAATAATCATGTTCTCCCTCCCAGACAAAGGCAGCGGGCCCATGTGTGTCATCTAGCTCTGCTGCACTAGCTACTGTGGATTATTAAAGCTCTAAAAGGATGGGGGTCACATCCCTGATCACACATTCTCCCCACTTCTAATAAAACCATTAAAGGGGAATGGGGAAACATAAATGTTCTTTGACTGCAACCCTTGATGCTAGAGAGTGTGAGAGAGTTAGAGAAAGAGAGTGGGTGAGTGTGAAATAATCTCCAGGTTACTTTTGACTGAGCATTAGGTATTTTTCTGGTGTCACTGTATTCTATGAATGAACAGTTATAGAGCCCAGAGTTTTTACTGATCCGATCACGTAATCAGGAAAACTCCTGGCTCTGGCTATGAAGTTGAACTGCATGAGGGCATGGTTGTGGCCAGTTTTTTATTTTATTATTGTGTTTTTTGTATGTTTCTTTGTATTTCCTATGCTCCTATGCTGTCTTGATTGGGTACTTTTTTGTCATGCAGTGACCGTCGTAAAAGAGACCTCTCAATAGGACTCCACCTGCCTAAATAAAGCTTAAATAACAAAAATGGATTGTGCCTGTTCGGTCACCTTTGGTATTTCCAGTGGTCAGCTAAGCTATCCAGAACAAAAGCCAAGCCACTGAGTCCTCAGAACTTACAGAGTCCTGGGTTGCCAGGTTGGCTGATTGCATGTTAGTTTTGGAAAGGATGATGTTTCAGAGTGTGTGTGTGCGTGTGTTTCTCCCAGACTGTGCTGAGCTCACCACTCTGTGAGGATGATCGGGCGGGACAGGCAGGGGGAGGAGGGGGGTGTTGTCTCATTTACACATCATCATGTTGGTGGTGGGCCATGTCACTAGGGTTGTGTTTTTCTCTCCATTCAGGGATCATCTCCCATCCAGTCTCATCTGCCCCTCCAGCCATCACATCAGGGCCCAGCCTCCAGCGCTGACAAGGGGACGGCTAGGGACAGAAAGCCCCAGACACACTCACCTCTCTGGGCCGCTCTTTGCTCTCCTCACTGGGTCAACCAGCCGCCCAGGCCACATCACACCACTGCACTGTGGCCTGCTAAAGATATGTGAGGAGGGAGTGTAGACGGATGAGACACACCAATCACACACACACACCAATAGTAATACACATTCTCACACATTCAACACATAATGGTCCAAATCTATGAAAGAGCTCAGTCCTCTTAGAACCTCCCATTAGAGGAATTGTTCTTGTTTAAAAAGTAAAGAACTAATGAAGGCTTTAATGTGATAGGACAATACCTCTCAGACAGTGGCGGACGGAGTGTCTCCATTCCAATTACTGCTCGCTTAAGTTATCGCTGAGTCATGTCTGAAGATAGACATGGCAGCCTGACTCATTCAGGACACAAAGCCCAGCACAGATTACTCACTCTGACGTCCTTTGTCCAGGCAGCTGACTGATGTATCTAAACACACTATAGTATCTTGCTCACTGATTGGATTACAGTCGTCTGAGTAAATGCTGTAGAGGAAGAATAAGGTATGTCTGTCCGATTCTTTTGCTATAGACCTACTAAAGCTTATTTTTTTCTTTGGTGTGTAGTTAACGACCTTCATTCCTGCATTCCTTCATTCATGTCCTATGGTGCTCTGCTCATTGCCTCACTTCAGGTCACATACCATCACTGATTCAATTCACTTCTGAGTGCAGCCAGGAAACAGACTGAAGCCTTAGCTAGGTTTAAGACATACACACATTATTTACTGTAACATATTGTCACTTGAAAATAGACAGACACATATATGCACTTGCACTTACATAGACACACTTCTTACACACCCACGATACAATGTCCACACAAAAAAGACAGTTCTGTCCTGCTACTGTGCATACAACGCCTTCAGAAACTATTCACACCCCTTGACTTTTTCCACATTCTGTTGTGTTACAGCCTGAATTTAATAAGGTTTTGTATGCGTCACGGCTGTTCGAAGGAGCGGACCAAAATGCAGTGTGTTCGTAGTTCCACATATTTATTAAAAGTGAAACTGAATGCAATAACTGAAATACAAAACAACAAACCGTGACGCAGAGAGGAAAACACACTACTCAAAAGATAATAACCCACAAACAATGAGAAAAACCCCTACTTAAATATGATCTCTAATTAGAGGCAAATGAGGATCAGCTGCCTCCAATTAGAGATCAACCCCAAACAATCCCAACATAGAAATAGAAAACTAAAACTTAAACATAGAAATAGAAAACATAGATCAGCCCAAAACACCCCCTGCCCTACTCTACTATAGAAAATTACATCTTACTAGGGTCAGGACATGACAGTCCCCCCCCCCCCCCAAAAGGTGCAGACTCCGAATGCAAAAAACCCCCCCAAAAAACAACCACAAAACACAAAGGGAGGGTATGGTGGGTGACTAGTGTCTATGGCGGCGGCTCTGGTTCCGGGCGTAGTACTCCCACCACCCGCTGATCCCCCCCACTTCTGTATGTCCGGAGGAACCAGACCATTGATCATCACCGGAGGCTTCGGACCGCCAACCGCCGCTGAAGACTCTGGGCTAAAGGCCGCCACTGAAGACACTAGGCTGCAGACCGCTGCTCAAGGCACTGGGCTGCAGACCGCCGCTCAAGGCACTGGGCTGCAGACCGCCGCTCAAGGCACTGGGCTGCAGACCGCCGCTCAAGGCACTGGGCTGCAGACCGCCGCTCAAGGCTCTGGGCTGCAGACCGCCGCTCAAGGCTCTGGGCTGCAGACCGCCGCTCAAGGCTCTGGGTTGCAGACCGCCGCTCAAGGCTCTGGACTAGGGATGCGCACTGGAGGTCCGATGCGTGGGACTGGCATAGGTGGCGCCAGACTGGTAACACACACCTCAGGTCGAGTGCGGGGAGCAGGCACAGGACACCCCGGACTGGGCAGGCGTCCTGGAGGCCTGATGCGTGGAGCTGGCATAGGAGGCGCCAGACTAGTAACACGCACCTCAGGGCGAGTGCGGGGAGCAGGCACAGGACGTACTGGGCTATGGAGGCGCACTGGAGGGAGAGTGCGAGGAGCAGGAATCGGTCTCACCGGACTGGGGAGACGCACTAAGGGCCGAGTGCTCACAGCAGGCACTGGCTGTACCGGGTTATGGCTGCGCACTGGAGGAATAGTGCGAGGAGCAGGAATCGGTCTCACCGGACTGGGGAGACACACTAAGGGCCGAGTGCTCACAGCAGGCACTGGCTGTACCGGGTTATGGCTGCGCACTGGAGGGAGAGTGCAAGGAGCAGGAACAGGACACCCCGGACTGGGCAGGCGCACTGGAGGCTGGGTACGTGGGGCAGGAGCAGGATATACTGGGCCGTGGAGGCGCACTGGAGATCTCGAGCGTAGATCTGGCATAACCCGTTCTGGCTGGATGCTCAACCTAGCTCGACTAATGCAGGGCGCGGGCACAGATCGCACCGGCCTGTGAATGCTCACTGGCGATACAGTGCGCATCACCGCATAGCTCGGTGCTTGCCTCGTCACCCGCTCCGCCAAACTCCCCGTGTGCGGGGCTGCCTCTCGCACTTGCCTCGTGACTTGTACAGCGCATCAAAGAAACGCCGCTCTGCCTTCGCTGCCTCCAGTTCCTCCTTCGGTCGGCGATACTCCCCAGCCTGACTCCAGGGTCCTTCCGCGTCCAAAATTTCCTCCCAAGTCCATTTCACCTGCTGCTCCATTCCACGCTGCTTGGTCCTCTTATGGCTGTTTGAAGGAGCGGACCAAAATGCAGCGTGTTCGTAGGAGGAGGGCACTCGCCTGGGCCACGGCAGTGTGGGAGCAACAATCCGCAGGCTTCCCGGAAGTTACTCCAGCTTCTGCAGGACTCCCTCAGTGTGGCAGACTATACGGTGGATTTCCGCACGCTAGCAACGGAGGGTGCCTGGAAACCGGAAGCGCTGTTCGACACGTTCCTGCACGGATTATCAGAGGAAGTAAAGGACGAGCTTGAAAGCAAGGGAACTACCTACGGATCTCGACTCACTCATCGCTTTAACCATCCAGATCGATGGTCGGCTACGGGAACGTAGGAGGGAAAAGAGGTCTGATTGCGGTCCCAATCGCTCACTCAAGGATCCACCTTGCATCTGATGAACTCCAGAAGTCCCCGGGGTCTTCGTCCCCGAGAGGATCTGAGTTTACCCGAGTTCCTGAGTACTCTGGTGGGTCTTAAGGATCATTTTGCATCTCCCCCTACTTGCCCCATCTCCATGCCACCCTGCTGTGGGGCAACCGTTCCGAGTCTCTCCAGATACTCATCGACTCGTGTTTGGGCATCCCCACTCAACCCCTCTCCATTCCCATTGATGTTAGAGCGCTGGACGGGCGCTCTATAGGCCAGGTCACCCACCATACCACCCCCATCAACCTACGAGTGTCGGGGAACCACAGCGAGATGATCCAATTCCTGCTAATTGAGTCTCCGCAGGTTCCTGTGGTATTGGGATTCTCTTGGCTCCAGCAACACAATTCCTCGATCGACTAGTCTACTGGTGCCATCGTGGGCTGGAGCCTGTTCTGCCACACTCATTGCCTGAAATCAGCTCTGCCTGCCCCGGGATGTCTTCCTGGGGGCTTGGAAATTGCCCCGGACTTCTCCATTCCCAAGGAATCCCAGGACCTCCGGGAGGGGTTCAGTAAAGCCCGGCCACTTCACTTCCGCAGCTCCGACCAGTATCCAAGAACTCTGAGCCCGCCTGCCTGACCCCTCTGCCTGCCCCTGCCCCTGAGCCCATGGCCCCACTCTGGATTACAGACCTATGCCTGACCTGAACTTGCCTGTCGTCCTGTACCTTTGCCCCACTACTCTGGATTACCGACCCCTGCCTGCATTGACCTGTCGTTTGCCTGCCCCTGTTGCTGTAATAAATATTGTTACTTCAACACAGTCTGCATTTGGGTCTCACCTGATATGAATACAAAGTGTTATGTTTGGGGCAAATACAGCACATTACTGAGTACCACTCTCCATATTTTCAAGCATAGTGGTGGCTGCATCATGTTATGGGCATGCTTGTAATTGTTCAGGTCTGGGGAGTTCAGGATAAAAAATAAACAGAATGGAGCTAAACATAGGCAAAATCCTTGAGAAAAACCTAGTTCAGTCTGCTTTCCACCAGACACTGGGAGATGACTTCACCTTTCAGCAGGACAATAACCTAAAACTCAAGGTCAAATCTACAATGGAGTTGCTTACTAAGAATACAGTGAATGTTCCTGAGTGGCCGAGTTACAGTTTTAACTTAAATCAGCTTGAAAATCTATGGCAAGACCTGATAATGGTTGTCTAGCAATGATCAACAACCAATTTGACAGGGCTTGAAGAATTTTTAAAAGAATAATGGGTAAGGGTTGCACAATCCAGGTGTGGAAAGCTCTGAGACTTACCCAGAAAGACTCACAGCTATAATCGCTGCTAAAGGTGATTTTAACATGTATTGACACTTATCTAATCAAGATACATTAGTTAACATTTTTCATGATTCTTGTTTTTACAAATGTCAGATTTTTTCCCCACGTTGACATCAGAGTATTGTGTGTATATTGTTGACAAAAAAATGACAGTTAATGTGGTCCCTGGCCCATTTTTCTGAGCTCTCGCACACACTAGCTACCTACAGTAGTGGTCTGCCTACCTTGTTTATCACAGTCGCTTAAAATGGGTTTAATGTCTCCTGTGGTTCTTAAGAGAAAAGATTACTCCATGCCCTGATTTTCACGCATGTCCTGTGTGTGATCCCGTGCCCAACCGACTTGTTTCACAGTTGTGGCTATTGTAGCTGACAATCAAACATGATCCTGTCCCCTTAATCTTGTTTTGGAGTAGATTGGTCAAAATAATCCCTCTCCTGCAAACTGCTCTAGAAGCGATGATGCCTCTGTATTCAACACACACCTGGCTAGCTTGGTTACAAACTGTCACTTATTCTTCCTAAACATATCTCTGAACCAGACCTTTTACTCTACTTATATCTATGTATATATGTATATATATATATATATACATATATATATATATATATATATATATATTACAACATAGTTGGAGAGACCCTCAACTCTGTGTATATTATTATTCATTATGTTGTCACGATCGTGACGAGAGACAGACCAAGGCGCAGCGTGATTAGAGTTCCACATCTTTTATTTAAGTGAAACTTCTACAAAACAATAAACCAACAACGAAACGTGAAAGTAGTGGTGCTACATGCACATACACAAAACAATATCCCACAAAGCAGGTGGGAACAATGGAGAACTTAAGTATGATCCCCAATTAGAGACAACGAACATCAGCTGCCTCTAATTGGGAACCATACCAAGAGCACCAACATAGAAATGAAAAGACTAGAACACCCCCTAGTCACGCCCTGACCTACAACACCATAGAGAACCAAGGGCTCTCTATGGTCAGGGCATGACAGTACCCCTCCCCAAAGGTGCGGACTCCGGCCGCAAAACCTGAAACCAAATGGGGAGGGTGGGGGGGGGGGGGGTGACTAGTGTCGGTGGTGGCTCCGGTGCGGGTCGCCGCCCCTGCCCAGACCCCGGATCCGGCCATGGCGCCGGGCTGAACGCCGTGCCTGGACTGGGCATCGGTGCAGAGGAAGGCTTCGGCCTTGGAGCGGTACTGGATGCCGTACCTGGACTGGGCACCGGCGCAGAGGAGGGCTCCGGCCATGGAGCTGGGTTGGACGCCGTGCCTGAACTGGGCACCGGCGCAGAGGAAGGCTCCTGCCATGGAGCGGGACTGGATGCCGTGCCTGGACTGGGCATCGGCGCAGGTTGCACTGGACCGATGACATGCTCCTCAGGTCGAGTACGTGGAGCCGGCACAGGATGCTCCGGGCTGGAGAGGCGCACTGGAGGCCTGGTGCGTGGCTCCGGTGCGGGTCGCCGCCCCTGCCCAGACCCCGGATCCGGCCATGGCGCCGGGCTGAACGCCGTGCCTGGACTGGGCATCGCTGCAGAGGAAGGCTTTGGCCTTGGAGCGGTACTGGATGCCGTACCTGGACTGGGCATCGGCGCAGGCTGCACTGGACCGATGACATGCTCCTCAGGTCGAGTACGTGGAGCCGGCACAGGATGCTCCGGGCTGGAGAGGCGCACTGGAGGCCTGGTGCGTGGAGCCAGTACAGGTGGCACTGGACTGGTGACACGCACCAGGGGCTCTCTATGGTCAGGGCATGACATATGTCTGTAGATATTGTATCATTGAAGAGTTTGTAGTTGGACTGACTGTCACCATCAGTAAAGGTACCTCACCAGCATTGAAGTAAGAGAATGTGTTGACATTGCCATTGAGTAACGTGTTTGACACATTCCTCTTTCTGTCACGTGGACCAAGGAGGTGTGAGTGGTACTGATTAAATAAAGTGAATTTCTAATTTGCCAGAGCCCTGAGGGTTATCCAGCCCCATCGACGGAAAGAGTGATGAAGCTCTTCACCTCCTCTGAGAGAGGGCAAAACACAAACGGAGGGAGAGAGATGGAGGAGAGAGAAAGAGAGAGGAGCGAAATGGCCTAAGGCAGGGATGATGTGAGAGAGAACCTTAGGGGACATGAATAGAAGAAAAACTAAATCTTTGTAGAATATGTGAGTGAGTGTTTCCTTGGACTGATTCTTACACAACTGTATAACTCTTCTACTCACTTGTAAGAGACGCCTGCTCCATGTCACTACTCTATCTAAAGGTAAAATATCTAGAGAAATCCAAGGAAATATTTGCTGTATTGTATCTGTTTTAATTCTAAAGACGTTCAGTGGGTCATAATTTCAGACTGGTCCTATCTCACAGACAAAGTATTAAAGTCAATTTTTTATGCGGAGGGCTCCTCATAGCTCCGTATAGCTCCGCATTGACATGATTGGTTGAAGGTAGGTGGGGGCAGGAGATCCTGTATAAACACAAACTCACTTCCTTGACAACTTCCTTCACAACAGCTCTGCACTGCTCTGTAAAACATAAGAGGTATGAATTCCCTGACTTCTGAAGAGGCCGTATCACCGTAAATGCTGCACAGCAAATGTAGACGTCGGATTGACCATGCAGAGCATTTTAGCTATATACGTTAAGGCCTAGATTCAATCCGTAGTTCAGAAAATCTGTGCTATTGTCACAGGCGTCATAATGAGTAGACCAAAGTGCAGCGTGGAATATGTTCACCTTGTAGTTTTAATGAAAGAAGAATGAACACTTACAAATTAAACCAAAAAAATGACAGCAGACAGTTCCGTCAGGTACTTTACAACTAAACGGAAAACAACTACCCACAAAACACAAAGGAAAAACAGGCTGCCTAAGTATGGCTTCCAATCAGAGACAACGATAGACACCTGCCTCTGATTGGAAACCATACCCGGCCAAAACATAGAAAACAAAACATAGAATGCCCACCCACCTATCACACCCTGGCCTAGCTAAACAGAGAAAACACAGCTCTCCTAGGTCAGAGCGTGACATCTATAGTGCAACTGAAATTTTAAGGCAATGTTCCCACGTTCGCAGAAACTGCATTCACGGTAAACGAGTGCATACTGTATGTCGGCTCAATCGGA
Organism: Salmo salar; assembly: GCF_965601325.2. Taxonomy (NCBI): domain Eukaryota; kingdom Metazoa; phylum Chordata; class Actinopteri; order Salmoniformes; family Salmonidae; genus Salmo; species Salmo salar. The sequence goes on along the minus strand of NC_138318.1, from coordinate 24,018,190 downwards.
AATGACCTTTTAATTTCACTTGCGCTATAAGGCGGATCTTCCACACTACATATTGAATCTAGCCCTAAGGCCCGACAAAATGGCCTTGGAATGAAATACCGTATGACTGTGTTTTCATATGGAGCGTTTGGATGCTGAGGTAGTGTTCAGCAGAATAAATGATTTGAGAGTGGACCAGGGGTTTGGCAGAAGGGGCGAGCGTTGTAAATGAGTGATGTTATCAGTCTCCTCTCTTTTCTCCTCCATTTTCTCCGTCCCTCCCTCGCTTCCTCCCTCCCAGCCTCTCTCTTTCTCTTTTTTTCTGCTGCGGTGGTGAAATATCAGTATTGTTTACGCAGAAGATTAGGGTGGAATTGGGCAGAAGCCGGTTGTTCTGCCAAGATAGAGATAAGATAAAGGATTTTCCCTTCCAAAGCGAAGGAGTCGGTGCCACGCTCTGGCCTGCCTTATCTGGGAGCCAGGCAGACGTGCCATATGAAGTTGTTCATTGTAATTACCCGTGGCAGGAGTAGATTTCATAAGGAGATTTAGGATAGCAGACGCTATGATGTTAATGCAGGGGAGAGCCCTGGCCACTCATCCTCCATCTAGGCCTTTAACACTGCCTCTGTTTTTCTCTCCTCATTTAACTCATTTGTCTATTTGTCATTCCTTCTTACTTAATTAACCCTTCCTCTTCCATAGCATTTCCTTTCTATTCATTACTCTCACTTGGTAGTCTGTTTTCTTTCCATTGATCCACACCCTCCCTCTCTTCTCTTTACTGCATACTCCTTCCTCTCTTCTCTCTACTCCTCCCTCTCTTCTCTCTACTCCATAGTCCTCCCTCTCTTCTCTCTACTCCATACTCCTTCCTCTCTTCTCTCTACTCCTCCCTCTCTTCTCTCTACTCCATACTCCTCCCTCTCTTCTCTCTACTCCATACTCCTCCCTCTCTTCTCTCTACTCCATACTCCTCCCTCTCTTCTCTCTACTCCATACTCCTCCCTCTCCTCTCTATGCTCCCTACTCCTCCCTCTCCTCTCTATGCTCCCTACTCCTCCCCCTCCTCTCTATGCTCCCTACTCCTCCCTCTCCTCTCTATGCTCCCTACTCCTCCCTCTCCTCTCTATGCTCCCTACTTCTCCCTCTCCTCTCTATGCTCCCTATTCCTCCCTCTCCTCTCTATGCTCCCTACTCCTCCCCCTCCTCTCTATGCTCCCTACTCCTCCCTCTCCTCTCTATGCTCCCTACTCCTCCCTCTCCTCTCTATGCTCCCTACTCCTCCCTCTCCTCTCTATGCTCCCTACTCCCTCTCCTCTCTATGTTCCGTACTCCTCCCTCTCCTCTCTATGCTCCCTACTCCTCCCTCTCCTCTCTATGCTCCCTACTCCTCCCTCTCCTCTCTATGCTCCGTACTCCTCCCTCTCCTCTCTATGCTCCCTATTCCTCCCTCTCCTCTCTATGCTCCCTACTCCTCCCTCTCCTCTCTATGCTCCCTACTCCTCCCTCTCCTCTCTATGCTCCGTACTCCTCCCTCTCCTCTCTATGCTCCCTACTCCCTCTCCTCTCTATGCTCCATACTCCTCCCTCTCCATGCTCCCTATTCCTCCCTCTCCTCTCTATGCTCCGTACTCCTCCCTCTCCTCTCTATGCTCCCTACTCCTCCCTCTCCTCTCTATGCTCCCTACTCCTCCCTCTCCTCTCTATGCTCCCTATTCCTCCCTCTCCTCTCTATGCTCCGTACTCCTCCCTCTCCTCTCTATGCTCCCTACTCCTCCCTCTCCTCTCTATGCTCCGTACTCCCCCCTCTCCTCTCTATGCTCCCTACTCCTCCCTCTCTTCTCTCTACTCCATACTCCTCCCTCTCTTCTCTAATCTAACACAGATGGTGTGAGCTCCTCCACTGTCTGGGCCAGGCCCTAATCTAACACATAAAATCAGAGATCCATTGTCTGGGCCAGACCCTAATCTAACACAGAAAATCTGAGCTCCACTATCTGGACCAGGCCCTAATCTAACACAGAAGATCTGAGCTCCACTGTCTGGGCCAGGCCCTAATCTAACACAGACGGTGTGAGCTCTTCCACTGTCTGGGCCAGGCCCTAATCTAACACAGACGGTGTGAGCTCCTCCACTGTCTGGGCCAGGCCCTAATCTAACACAGACGGTGTGAGCTCCTCCACTGTCGGCCTGTTGTGTCCTCTCTACCTAGTGGAAACAGGAGACCCTGTTAAGAGGTTCTAAGTACTCACGGACGGCTAACGGTAGACAATCCCACCTGTGTGTCCGAGGCTTTACAGTAAAGCCTCCACTGGCCACTCAGACAATTAGCACTTCATTAGCCCTCCTTAAGAGATGGTAATGGTAAGCTAACTGACCGTGGCAGCCCACCTACCTTACAGGCGCTAAACCCTTACAGATGAGTTTGGATAGAGGGTGGGGGTACTGGAGGAAATCACCATCACCTGGAGGGATTTTACCCACTTCTCTGTGACCTGCCTTCCACGGGCAGCTTAGACTGGATTTGGGGAGGAGAGGGAGGGGAAAGGGGAAGGGGAGAGATGTGGTGGAATAACTCTGTCTTTCCTGTAGGTCTGCCCCCTCCCTGCAGTTCATCTGTTTAGTTTAGTGCTTTCCTTGTGTGCTGGTTTGTTGTCCCCAGTGTGCTGTTACGTTCCTCTCCTCCCCTCTTCTCTCAGTACCTTCCTCCAATACACATGTTCACCGTCTGAAAGGAAGTGCTCAGCTTCTCAGAAACAGCTGATGTATCCTTGCACACCAGACGCCTGCGCTAAGCAGACAATTCAACTTTACACAAACACTCCACGTCAAATGAGCTTAATCCAATTCCAGCACTTCAAGTGATAGTTTGCTGCTATTTGTGCATTGCTTGATCATTTTCTCACATCAAATATATGGTTAGTATATGAGGAGGACTAACTTGAACCTAGAACTTCTGTATTTAGATTTTCTTTGTTATATGACATTTGTAAACAGTTCTTAAAATATATATTTATATGTTTTCTTCTTTACAAGTCTTTTTTTATGTATTGGTAGTATTGGTAGTCTGTGTGTCAGTGAAAATACCTTTGTTTACATGGCTCACTCACAGACATTGACAGCTCTGAACAGGCCTCAGAACATCTCAAGGTAAAACCTTGAGTCATTCACACCTACAAAGAATTTCATGTTCTCCTCTTTTTCTCATTTACACCATATAAACAACGATCAGTACAGAGTGAACACGTAGATTTCATTTATTTTATTTTAACTTTATTTAACTAAGCAAGTCAGATTAATGGCAGAAAATAAAGGACGCAATGACTGAAAAGAGTACGTCTAATCAAATCACAATATATTTAATTAAAGCCTCACTACACTTTACAAATAAATAAATAAATAAATAATTAATTAAAAAAACAGACTGAGAAAGAGATGAAAAAGTAACAGAAAAATATTAAATAAAGGTGGACTGAAGACTCCCTTTCCAAGAATGACAGGAGCAGCACTTGTCTGACAGCGAGAGAGCGAGACACTTCCCATTATGTTTGGGTCAGTCACAGGACACTGCGTTCTGGAAGGAGATTTTCATTGTTTCTGTTGTTTTTAAAAAATGCTTACCTCATGTATCATTCAACAGCAGACCTATGATCTAGACTCTCTCTCTCTCTCTCTCTCTCTCTCTCTCTCTCTCAAATATCTCTCTCCCCTCTCTCTCTCTCTCTCAAATATCTCTCTCCCCCTCTCTCTCTCTCTCTCTCTCTCTCAAATATCTCTCCCCCTCTATCTCTCTCTCTCTCTCTCTCAAATATCTCTCCCCCTCTCTCTCTCTCTCTCTCTCTCTCAAATATCTCTCCCCCTCTATCTCTCTCTCTCTCTCTCTCAAATATCTCTCTCCCCTCTCTCTCTCTCTCTCAAATATCTCTCTCCCCCCTCTCTCTCTCTCTCTCTCCCTCTCTCTCTCTCAAATATCTCTCCCCCTCTATCTCTCTCTCTCTCTCTCAAATATCTCTCTCTCCCACCTCTCACTCTCTCTCTCTCTCAAATATCTCTCTCTCCCCCCTCTCTCTCTCTCTCTCCCTCTCTCGCTCAAATATCTCTCTCTCTCTCTCTCAAATATCTCTCTCTCCCTCTCTCTCTCAAATATCTCTCTCTCTCCCTCTCTCTCTCTCTCTCTAAATATCTCTCTCTCCCTCTCTTTCTCAAATATCTCTCTCTCCCCCGCTCTCTCTCTCTCTCTCTCTCTCTCTCTCTCTCTCTCTCAAATATCTCTCTCCCCTCTCTCTCTCTCTCTCTCTCTCTCTCTCTCTCTCTCTCTCTCTCTCTCTCTCAAATATCTCTCTCCCTCTCTCTCTCTCTCTCTTTCTCTGTCTCTCTCTCTCTCTTTCTCTGTCTCTCTCTCTCTCTCTCTGTCTGAAACAGTCCAGATGACATCATCCCCCTCAGTGGTTGTGGGACAGATATGACTGAGCAACCGAATGGCAAATCCAAGAGAACAGAGCACTCCAGTGGTGAATTCAGTCCAAAAATCTAGACAAACTTACAGGAACACCAGGAAAACCAGTTAGACCATATTTCCTCAAATGTCAATATTAAACAACCGTTCACTCCCATATAGGGTTTGAAACACTTAGACTGAGATGATACATTCAATGTAGTATCCTGCAGCTAGCTATTGGATTAGCCTGCTTCCAGCAGTGAGCGCTAGGCTAACAGTTGTATAATCCAAAGATATTATGTAGTGCTGCAGGTGGTTCAGCTGGCAGACCAGAGGACCAGAGGGAGACAGGGGGCCTTGCCTGGGGGCGGGGCTAAGCTCTGCGTCCACAACGAGATGTGTCACTCAGCTGTGTGTGTGTCACTGGCAGAACAGCCATCACTAATTACACAGGAATGCTTCCCCTAATCCCCTCACGCCAATCCAAAGTAAACTGCCAACTCTGAGAGAAAAAACCACCACCTCTCATTCAATATCCAGGGGGTTTTCCCCTTGTGTTCTCCATTTGAAGGTTATAACATTTCAGAAGCATGGTGTCAGTGTGTCGTGACTGTTCAGACACGCTCTGAGAATAACAATCTTTGTGACACTTAGAATTATACCCCTCTGTTCTTTGAAGACAGCAACCTTTGAGTTGGGGTTGGGAAAGGTGAGAGAAGCCTAAAGGAAACTTCATGCTAATAGACCTCTGATAAATATGCTGTGTGTTACTTGAGCTGTCTTTATTCTCTGGGCACAGAATAGAAACTGTGAGCTCTAAAGCGGGCTAAAGAAAGGAACGTAGAGAGACAAAGAGAAGTCATGGTCTGTTAAGGTTGTCTACTTGTCATGCCACAGTTCAGGCAGATGTAACCTGATTTGCCTATGTTAATAGCATATGACATCTCAGCTATTGGAAGAAACATGGGATTTATAGCCTCAATTAGGCTAACGATGATAGCTGGTTGACTGAACTCTCTCAGGTTCCCCATTGACTCTGGACATTCGGCCGTACTCCAATAAAAATGTGGCCAGTCCCCCTGCAGAATAAAGTTGATCATATTGCATTACACACAACACTGATATCCCTCCCCTAAATAAATATATATAGGAAATGCAATATTTATAGGGTTGTGTTCATAGCAAAGAGGGACCAGGAGCAGTAAGGGATCTCTGTGATAGTCTCCCCCGCCTGAGATTTAATGGAAGTTTCATGTTCACAGGGACATCGATCAAACCTCAAACCCAGGGAGGGGTGGTGGTGGGGGGGTGGTGGGGGGGTGAGGGGAGAGATGCGGAGGGGGTAAGGAGGGAGGGAGGAGAGGGGTGAGAGGTGGATGGGTAAAGGAGAGTGTGAGCTGTGCTGAGAGAGAAGGTGGAACAGGTGGCATCATTGCTACAATGTCAGGAGGAAGGATACAACAGCTGTACTGGTTATTGTTATTTCTGACCCCATACAAGAGTTACCACCATGCTGAAAATACGTGATAATCATTCATATAACAAATATATAACATTTCAGAGAATAAATCTAGTTTTGGTCCTGACATTAGGGGCTCATATAATCAACCTGTAAATTATATAATTGCTTGATTGAATATACATGAGTTAAGAATAACAGAAGTAACCTCCTCGCCATGAAAACAAATGACCTAACACTAGTTAAATTATGCAGAAAAAATATATATACGCAACATGCAACAATTTCAAAGTTTTGACTGAGTTACAGTTCATATAAGGAAATCAGTCAATTGAAATAAATAAATTAGGCCATAATCTATGGATTTCACATGACTGGGCAGGGGTGCAGCCATGGGTGGGCCTTGGAGGGCATAGGCCCACCCACTTGGCAGCCATGCCCACCCACTGGGGAGCCAGGCCCAGCCAATCAGAATCAGTTTTCCCCCACAAAATGGCTCAATTACAGACAGAAATACTCCTCAGCACCCCGCCTCCAACCCCCCCTCAGACGATCCCGCAGGTGAAAAAGCCGGATGTGGAGGTCCTGGGCTAGCGTGGTTACACGTGGTCTGCGGTTGTGAGGCCGGTTGGACGTACTGCCAAATTGGCTGTGTGACAAAACTGCACATTTTAAAGTGCCAATTTATTGTCCCCAGCACAAGGTGCACCTGTGTAATGATCATGCTGTTTAATCAGCTTCTTGATATGCAACACTTGTCAGGTGGATGGATTTTCTTGGCAAAGTAAAATGCTCACTAACTGGGATGTAAACAAATTTGTGTACAACATTTTAGAGAAATAAGCTTTTGGTGCATATGGACATTTTCTGGGATCTTTTGTTTCAGCTCATGAACAACACTTTACATGTTGCATTTATATTTTTGTTCAGTGTATTATATTCAAGTACTACAAGGTAATTTCAGCATGGATAGGGTTTTATTGGGAGCACAGATTTGTACAGCTTAAGAGCAAATGCTTAGGCATTTTTGTTTGTGCCACCGTCAAGGAAAGGTGATCCAGGGGTGTGATGTCAACAGAACCATCTTACATAATGGGGGTAATTATTATGATCTTCCCGCTCTGACAGACAGCACAGTGCTGTGTGAGAACAAGAACACAGTGCCTGGAGCGTCTCAGCCTCAGCAGGCTGTGAGTGGATCAGTCAGGGGCTTCTCCACTTTAACAGTCTACTGTTTGGGTTGAGCCCTGCACCAGCCGCCCAGGAAGCGTGGCAGCATGCGCCAGCTCTGTTGTTTTGACACCTGACTGCCAGGGCGGAGTCTCCGTGGCGATGGTATCCCGGAGCGATGGCGTCAGTCTCCCCCTGCCCTGTCACACACCAGCCCTTGTTTTCATGGTATGGTGTGTTCCTGCTTTGGGCTGATGTGTAGTCGATCCTCTTGATGCGTTACCACAAGAATGCTGATCCAGGACTGGGCACCTACAACCAAATAGGTCTGACTGTGAGAAAAGGGCACCTGAGGTGAGGGTGTTTGACTGACAGCAGTTGTGCGTCCTGATGGTATACACTATAGGCTGATCTGTTCCTTGTTATACGTTGTCATTGTATATATTATCTGGAAATATTTTACAAAACTTTTCTGCACCGTACTGGCCGCCTACTTGTTTTTTTTCTTGGATTACCTGCCATTTAGGGGCCTGCCCTCATCTCACCACTGATAGTTCTGTGGCATTGATGCTATCTGAGATAGTGACCATAGTATCCAGGGATATACTGGTACATTGGACAAACAAAAATATCAATAAACACAGGGGGGTGCCGGTACAGAGTCAATGTGCGGGGCACCGGTTAGTTGAGGTAGTATGTACATGTAGGTAGAGTTAATTAAAGTGACTATGCATAGATGACAACAGAGAGTGACAGTGGTGTGGAGAGGGGAGGGGGGGGGGGAGGGGCAATGCAAATAGTCTAGGTAGCCATTTGACAAGATGTTCAGGAACCTTATGGCTTGGGGGTAGAAGCTGTTTAGAAGCCTCTTGGACAAAGACTTGGCGCTCCGGTACCACTTGCCGTGTAGTAGCAGAGAGAGCAGTCTATGATTAGGGTGGCTGGAGTCTTTGACAATTTTTAGGGCCTTCCTCTGACACCACCTGGTATAGAGGTCCTGGATGGCAGGAAGCTTGGCCCCAGTGATGTACTGGGCCGCACACACTACCCTCTGTAGTGCCTTGTGGTCGGAGGCAGAGCAGTTGCCATACCAGGCAGTGATACAACCAGTCAGGATGCTCTCGATGGTGCAGCTGTAAAATAATAGGTTTTGTCATGCCCGCTTCACGACTGTCATGGTGTGCTTGGACTATGTTAGTTTGTTGATGATGTGGACACCAAGGAACTTGAAGCTCTCAACCTGCTCCACTGCAGCCCGAACGATGAGAATGGGGGCGTGCTCGGTCCTCTTTTTCCTGTAGTCCACAATCATCTCCTTAGTCTTGATCACGTTGAGGGAGAGGTTGTTGTCCTGGCACCACACGTCCAGGTCTCTGACCTCCTCCCTATAGGCTGTCTCATTGTTGTCGGTGATCAGGCCTACCACTGTGGTGTCATCTGCAAATTTAATGATGGTGTTGGAGTCGTGCCTGGCCATACAGTCATGAGTAAACAGGGAGTACAGGAGAGGGCTGAGCATGCACTCCTGAGGGGCCCCTGTGTTGAGGATCAGCGTGTCGGAAGTGTTGTTATCTACCCTTACCACCTGGGGGGCGGCCCGTCAGAAAGTCCAGGATCCAGTTGCAGAGGGAGGTGTTTAGTCCCAGGGTCCTTAGCTTATTGATGAGCTTTGAGGGCACTATGGTGTTGAACGCTGAGCTGTAGTCAAATAATAGCATTCTCATATAGGTGTTCATTTTGTCCAGGTGGGAAAGGGCAGTGTGGAGTGCAATAGAGACTGCATCATCTGTGGATATGTTGGGGCGGTATGCAAATTGGAGTGGGTCTAGGCTTTCTGGGATGATGTTGTTGATGTGAGCCATGACCAGCCTTTCAAAGCACTTCATGGCTCAGACGTGAGTGCTATGGGTTGGTAGTCATTTAGGCAGGTTACATTAGTGTTCTTTGGCACAGGCACTATGGTGGTCTGCTTAAGACATGTTGGTATTACAGACTCGGACAGGGAGAGGTTGAAAATGTCAGTGAAGACACTTGCTAGTTGGTCAGCGCATGCTCGCAGTACACGTCCTGGTAACCCGCCTGGCCGTGCGGCCTTGTGAATGTTGACCTGTCTAAAGGTCTTACTCACATCGGCTGTGGAGAGCGTGATCACACAGTCTTATAAGCTTCCAGGTTAGAGTCCCGCTCCTTGAAAGCGGCAGCTCTAGCCTTTAGCTCAGTGCGGATGCTGCCTGTAATCCATGCCTTCTGGTTGGGGTATGTACATACGGTCATTGTGGGGACGACATCATCGATGCACTTATTGATGAAGCCAATGACAGACTTGTTATACTCCTCAATGCCATTGGAGGAATCCCGGGACATATTTCAGTCTGTGCTAGCAAAACAGTCCTGTAGCTTAGCATCTGCTTAATCTGACCACTTTTTTATTAATCTAGTCACTGGTGCTTCCTGCTTTCATTTTGCTTGTAAGCAGGAATCAGGAAGATGGAATTATGGTCAGATTTGCCAAATGTAGGGCGAGGGAGAGCTTTGTATGCATCTCTGTGTGTGGAGTATAGGTGGTCCAGAGTTATTTTCCCTCTGGTTGCACATTTAACATGCTGATAGAAATTGTGTAAAACTGATTTAAGTTTCCCTGCATTAAAGTCCCCGGCTACTAGGAGCGCTGCCTCTGGGTGAGCGTTTTCTTGTTTGCTTATGGCAGAATACAGCTCATTCAATGCAATCTTAGTGCCAGCCTCTGACTGTGGTGGTATGTAAACAGCGACAAAAAATATAGATGAAAACTCTCTCGGTAGGTAGTGTGATCTGCAGCTTATCATGACAAACTCTACCTCAGGCGAGCAATAGCTCGAGGCTTCCTTAGATATCGTGCACCAGCTGTTGTTTACAAAAATACATAGACCGCCGCCGCCCCTTGTCTTACCAGACGCCGCTGTTCTATCCTGCCGGTACATCGTATAACCAGCCAGCTGTATGTCGATATTGTCGTCATTCAGCCACGACTCCGTGAAGCATAAGATGTTACAGTTTTTAATGTCTCGTTCGTAGTTTAATGTTCCCAGTAACTCGTCCATTTTATTGTCCAAAGATTGCATGTTTGCTAGCAGAATTGAGGGAAGTGGGGGTTTATTCGATTGCCTCCAACTTCTCAGAAGGCAGTCCGCTCTCCGGCCTCTCTTTCTGCGCCTCCTCTTCACGCAGATCACTGGGGTCAGGGCCTGTTCCCGAGGGAGCCGTATATCCTATGCCTCCGACTCGTCAGAGTCATGAAAGAAGAAAAATGATTCTGCTAGTCCGTGGTGAGTAATCGCAGTCCTGATGTCTAGAAGTTATTTTCGGTCATAAGAGACGGGAGCAGCAACATTATGTACAAAAAGAGTAAAAAAGTAAGTTACAAATAATGCAGATAAATGAACAAAAAAACACAACCGGTTGGGAGCATGTACAACGTCTGCCTTCTGCTCCGGCGCCATCTTACAACTGTCTGTGGGTGTTGGCTGGGATGAGTCTGTGACTGTTTGTCTGTGTGGGTGTTGGCTGGGATGACACTCATAGGGTTACATTTACCTCAAGGACAGGGTCTTGAAATTGCATAAGCGATATGTGGTATGTAAATGTATTGAATTTCACCCTTTCAATCTGGCTTTAGAAACCCAACCATTCTACTACAGCATTAGTAAAACTTACAAATTATCTCTTTATTGATTTATCAAAAGCATTTGATTTAGTTGATCATTCTATCTTACTAGGAACACCTAAAAAAATTGGTTTCACTAACAGATCACTAAAATGGTTCCATGCATATCTTAGCAATAGAAAACAATGTGTTTTCATAGAAGGAGACAAAGTTATTGGCCTCAGTAGAGGAGTACCTCAAGGTTCAGTATTGGCCCCCCTTTTCTCTATATTCACAAATTAATTACCACTCATTTGTCAGAATTCACGTTCACTTATACGCTAATAATACAGTGCTCTATACATGAGGTTAAAATATTTAGCAGATACAAGCAAGTCTCCCACTTTACAAAAATGGTTTCTAGCAAATCATTTGGTTTTAAATCAAACAAAGCCCTATATTAAGCTATTTGGTACATGGAAAATAATAAACTCCACAGCTGGCAATTTTAAATTTCATGCAAGTGATGTATCAACGCTTGAAAGTGTTGATTGTTTGAAATATCTGGGTTTGAGGATTGATTCTGAATTCTCTTTTTGAAAGTATATTGATTACATTGGAAAAACTATTAACTATATTGTAAGCTTGGGTTACTATACAGAACTGTTTTTCTTTATTCATTAAAAATACCTTAGTAACCCAACTGCTGCTTCCTATCCTAGACTATGGTGACATCATCAACCAAAACTCAACCAAGATTTTACTTTGCGAGTTAGATGCCATTTATAACAGACTTTTTGCAGAATCATTCTTGGATGCAATTATAAGACATATCATTCAAAATATATGGATCACTAAATTGGCTGTGACTCACAAACATTGGAACCATTTTTATTTTTTGTGTATCAACTTAAATTTCCACCTAGAGTTGATTGAGACCATCTAAATAGCATAATCAAAACCTGTCTGTTTAAGCTAGAGATATCAGTTTTGTGCATGGGCTGTCTCAATCCACCACATCTGCTGATGTCGGCCTTCCACATGTGCAGTGGAAGGTGGCAGAGCTACAGCAGTGTTTGTCAGACCAGGATTCATCCCGAAAATCTGTATTTTCACAAAAAGGTCTGTAGCTTCTGTTTTGCCATGCATGAACATGTTATTCAATGCTTTTGTATGGACTAGTAACACTAAGGCCAAATTCAGTGTTTCATCTAATTATTTTTTTATATTATTTTTTGATACCTACAGGGGTCCTAAAATTCCAAATAATATAGCTAAATTATCTATGTCATGACCATCTTAACCCTCCCGTTGTCTCGGCCGGGTCAGAGCGACCCGCTGGCTCGGCCATGTGTTAGGAGCCGTTCCCCCGCGTCCAGGCCGGGTCAGAGAGACCCGGGCCCGGCCATGTGTTAGCCCTCCCGTTGTCCAGGCCGGGTCAGAGCGACCCGCTGGCTTGGCCAAGTGTTAGGAGCCGTTCCCCCGCGTCCAGGCCGGGTCAGAGCGACCCCCTGGCTCGGCCATGTGTTAGCAATGCGTATGTTATAACCCCCTCTGCAGTTGTCCAGGCGGGTCAGAGCGACCCCCCGGCTCGGCCATGTGTTAGGAGCTGTTCCCCCCCCCCCCCCCCCCCCCCCCCGCGTCCAGGCCGGGTCAGAGCGACCCCCCGGGCCGGGCGCGGTGCGTCAGCGTGCAGTCGGCCGGCCGTAGAGAGGCTACTAATATTGTCAGGAAGAAGAAGAAGAAGAAGAAGAAGAAGACGAGGACGACGAGGACGACGATGAGGACGACGGCGAGGAATACGACCCCGCCGAGCGTGAGGCCGCCGCCGACGCCTCGCCGCGGTCCCGGTTTCAGCGCGGCTCAGGTCCTGGAACAGATAGCCTCCAGTGTCGACCGAGAAGACGAAGAAGACTTTTGCGATTCTCAAGACGGCGAGGAATACGACCCCGAACGTGACGCGGACGACTCGGCCTTGCGGTCGTGCTCCTCTTCTTCGGAGGAGGAGGAGGAGGAGGAAGAGCGAGAGGGAGAGCGAGAGGGAGACACGGCCGCCGCCCGAGAGCGAGACAGAGAGCCAGAGCGAGAGGACACGGCGGCGGCGTCCGGCCAAGCCCGAAGGGAGACGTTGCTGTCAAAAAACGACAAAATCAAATGGTCCTCCGCGGCATATCGTGGCCCGGACCAGCCCCGCGGTGACGCCTGGCCCTACGGCCTACGCCGCGTCGCGCGCTTGACATCGAGTCCACCTTCCGGCTGTTTGTCACGCCGGCGATAGAAAGGATCATTGTGGACATGACGAATCTGCAGCGGGTGAGAAAATACGGCGACGGCTGGCAACCCATGGACTCAGTCGACCTGCGCGCCTACCTAGGGCTGCTAATCCTAGCGGGCGTCTACAGGTCCCGGGGCGAGGCCGCGGCCAGCCTGTGGGACGCGGAGAGCGGCAGGACCGTGTTCCGAGGCCCCATGCCACTCAAGGTCTTTCACAAGTAATCGAGGCTGCTGCGATTCGACGACCGCCGGTCGAGACCCGCGAGACTCGCCGCCGACAGACTGGCGGCCATAAGAGAGATCTGGGACCTGTGGGAGGAGCGGCTGCCGGCCCTCTACAACCCGGGGTCCGACTTGACGGTGGACGAACAACTGGTCCCGTTCAGAGGTACCGTCTGCACGTATCTGTGCGTATCTGTGCGTATCTGTGCGTACGTACGTACGTGTACTATAGAGAGGTAGCGTCGGCGTGTAACATAAACGCCGTGTGCCCCCAATGATGAGCCAGCGGTAGTATAGAGAGGTAGCGTCGGCGGCATCATCATCATCGTCATCATCAGCAACAGCAGTATCAGCAGCGTCGGCGTGTAACATAAACGCCGTGCGCCCCCAATGATGAGCCAGCGGTAGTATAGAGAGGTAGCGGCATCAGCAGCAGTAGCATCATCATCAGCAGCAGCAGTAGCATCAGCATCAGCAGCAGCAGTAGCAGTAGCAGCAGCAGTAGCATCAGCAGTAGCAGCAGCAGTAGCATCAGCAGCATGACGCTGCTAATCTCCTTCCTCTCAACCCGGGGTCTGACTTGACGGTGGACCAACAACTGGTCCCATTCAGAGGTACTGTCTATGTATCTGTGTATCTGTGTACGTGTAGTATAGAGAGGTAGCGTCAGCTGTAGCATCGGCAGCGGCAGCGTGTAACATAAACGCCGTTCGCCCCCAATGATGAGCCAGCGGTAGTATAGAGGGGTAGCGTCAGCGTCAGCATCAGTGACGCCGCCGCCGCTAATCTCCTTCCTCTCCCTCTCCCAAAAGGGCGCTGTCCTTTCCGACAGTACATCCCCAGCAAGCCGGCCAAATACGGCATCAAGTCGTGGGTGGCCTGCGACGCCAAGTCCAGCTACGCTTGGAAGATGCAAGTCTACACCGGTAAGGCGGCCAGCGGAGCCCCCGAGAAGAACCAGGGTGCGCGCGTCGTCCTCGATCTCACGCAGGGGCTGCCCGGTGGTCACAACGTCACCTGTGACAATTTCTTCACCTCCTACGAACTCGGCCAGCGGCTCCTCGAGAGGAACCTCACCATGGTCGGCACGGTGCGAAAGAACAAGCCCGAGCTCCCTCCCGCGCTGCTCCAGTCAAAGGGCAGACAGGTCTCGTCCTCCAGGTTCGCCTTCACGCCCACCGCCACTCTGGTGTCCTACCTGGCAAAGAGAAGTAAGAACGTGCTACTCCTGAGCACGCTGCACACGGAGGCCGACATTAGCGATCGCCGCGACCGGAAGCCGGCCCTCATCCTAGACTACAACCGCAACAAGGGCGGCGTGGACAACCTAGACAAGGTGGTCGGCACCTACAGCTGCAGACGGATGACTGCCCGCTGGCCCCTGGTCATCTTCCACAACATCCTCGACGTGTCCTCCTACAACGCCTTTGTCATATGGCGAGAGATCAAGCCCGACTGGATGCCTCGGAAGCGGAACAAGAGGAGGGTGTTCCTGGAGCAGCTGGGAAAGGCGCTTGTCAAGCCCTTGATACAAAGAAGGCAGCGTCTCCCCCGCACCGAATCCGCGTCCGCGCTTGTCAAAGTCCTGCAGAGTGCCGACCGCGATGCGGCTCCTCCGTCAGCCCGGGAGCACGCCGCTGGCCTGGATGCCGCTGGCCCGGCCGCCGCCCCGCTAGTGGCGAGTAAGAGGAAGAGGTGTCAGCTCTGCCCGCCCAAGAAGGACGCCAAGACACACACGGCGTGCTGCAGGTGTAAGAAATACATCTGCAAAGGCTGTTCGCACGCCTACTGTCACACTTGTGCCCTCTGGGCCTTTAGCCGAGACGGGACAGGGTGACCCGCCGGGGACACGGGGAGTAGGCAGAATGGGAGGACAACGGGAGGGTTAAAACAATTCAATTTGTCAGCAATTCCATATGTTACCTTTTCCTGCAATTACAAATTCCAAGGGTACATTATGAGGTTGGAGTAAAGCGCAAATCATAGTCCACAAACGTCGCATTGTGACGTAGCTACTCAGCTTTGAGACCACAATCTGCAGAGGACAAACGTGCTCCTTCCCACAATTCCCATCCAATGCAGCTCTGGTATGCATCCTGTATTCATTTGAATGTGTTGACAGTTGGAAAAATTGCTTGAGCTGCACGGAGAATTCGAAAAGAATGAAAGCCAACGATCCAATATTCTAGAACACTGCTGTGCGTATGTGTACACGTTTTGGACTATGATAGATCTTTCCGATACGAAGGCCCAACTGACTGGAATACTTTACCTATAGAAGTAAGGGCATTCAAATCACACAATGAATTTAAGAAAGACGTTTATCAAATGATAAGAACAAGCTGTTTGTGTTTTTAACTATTAGAAACCTCCCCATGTGAAGATATTTGTAAATATGTACAGTGGCTTTCGAAAGTATTCACCACCCTTGGCATTTTTCCTATTTTGTTGCCTTACAACCTGGAATTAAATTAGATTTTTTGGGGGGGTTGTATCATTTGAATTACACAACATGCCTATCACTTTGAAGATGCAAAATATTTTTTATTGTGAAACAAACAAGAAATAAGACAAAAACCAGAAAACTTGAGTGTGCATAACTATTCACCCCCCCAAAATACTTTGTAGAGCCACATTTTGCAGAAATTACAGCTGCAAGTCTCTTGGGGTATGTCTCTATAAGCTTGGCACATCTAGCCACTGGGTTTTTTGCCCATTCTTCAAGGCAAAACTGCTCCAGCTCCTTCAAGTTGGATGGGTTCCTCTGGTGTACAGCAATCTTTAAGTCATACCACAGATTCTCAATTGGATTGAGGTCTGGGCTTTGACGAGGCCATTCCAAGACATTTAAATGTTTCCCCTTAAACCACTCGACTGTTGCTTTAGCAGTATGCTTAGGGTCATTGTCCTGCTGGAAGGTGAACCTCTGTCCCAGTCTCAAATCTCTTGAAGACTGAAACAGGTTTCCCTCAAGAATTTCCCTGTATTTAGCGCCATCCATCATTCCTTCAATTCTGACCAGTTTCCCAGTCCCTGCCGATGAAAACATACCCACAGCATGATGCTGCCACCACCATGCTTCACTGTGGGGATGGTGTTCTCGGGGTGATGTGAGGTGTTGGGTTTGTGCCAGACATAGCGTTTTCCTTGATGGCCTAAAAGCTACATTTTAGTCTCATCTAACCAGAGTACCTCCTTCCATATGTTTGGGGAGTCTCCCACATGCCTTTTGCCGAACACCAAACGTGTTTGGTTATTTTTTCTTTAAGCAATGGCTTTTTTCTAGCCACTCTTCAGTAAAGCCCAGCTCTGTGGAGTGTACGGCTTAAAGTGGTCTTATGGACAGATACTCCAAACTCCGCTATGGAGCTTTGCAGCTCCTTCAGGGTTATCTTTGATCTCTTTGTTGCCTCTCTGATTAATGCCCTCCTTGCCTGTTCCATGTGTTTATGTGGGCGGCCCTCTCTTGGCAGGTTTGTTGTGGTGCCATATTCTTTCCATGTTTTAATAATGGTGCTCCGTGGGATGTTCAAAGTTTCCAATATTTTTTTAAAACCCAACCCTGATCTGTACTTGTCCGCAACTTTGTCTCTGACCTGTTTGGAGAGCTCCTTGGTCTTCATGGTGCCGCTTGCATGGTGGTGCCCCTTGCTTAGTGGTGTTGCAGACTCTGGGGCCTTTCAGAACAGGTGTATATATACTGAGGTCATGTGACAGATCATGTGACACTTAGATTTCATACAGGTGGACTTTATTTAACTAATTATGTGGCTTCTGAAGGTAATTGTTTGCACCAGATCTTATTTAGGGGCTTCATAGCAAAGGGGGTGAATATATAAGCACGCACCACTTTTCAGTTCTTTATTTTATTTTTTAAACAAGTTATATTTTTCATTTCACCTCACCAATTGGGACTATTTTCTGTATGTCTATTACATGAAATCCAAATAAAAATCAATTTAAATTACAGGTTGTAATGCAACAAAATAGGAAAATGCCAAGGGGGTGAATACTTTTGCAAGGCACTGTATGTATATAGTATAGGTACTTTGTTTGATTAGTTGTATTAGTTTGTTGTAGCAGTAGTTTTTATTAGTTGTATTAATAGTTGTAGCAGTATTTTTTATTAGTTGTAGGCCTATAAGTAGTTGTACAACAACATTTTTATGCTGTTAATGAAAACTGTTGTTTTAATATATATGTATATTTTTTTACACTTATTTGGACCATTTTATATAGTAGACAGAGTACACAGATGGCGCCGACAGACATGGCAGCTCTGCTTCTAGCTCCTAAGCAACTTTGAAGTATTTAATCTTTTTGTGTGTTATTTCTTACATTATTAGCCCGGAATGTTTTTTGTGTTGTTACATACAGCCAGAAATCACTTTCGGATATCAGAGCGGCGGTAACTGACCAGCATTCCGACCAGAAATACGACTTTCTCGAATTGGATCCTTTGTTGGTACCCCCAAGGCAATTGAACTTATCCCAGAGGCTGCCCCAAGAGGTATTCAGAGTTGACTTCTAGTGCACACCATCCACCACTTACAAGTATATTACTCGCTAAAATTCGGTCCTTGGACAATAAAGTAGACGATCTCAGGGCGAGGATCTCCTTCCAGAGAGACATCAGGGACTGTAACATACTCTGTTTCACGGAATCATGGCTCTCTCCGGATATACTGTCCCCATCTATACAGCCAGCTGGGTTCCAGGTACATCACACAGACAGGAATAAAGAACTCTCCGGGAAGAAAAAATACAGTGATGTATGTTTCATGATTAGCTACTTATGGTGTGATTGTGATAACGTACAGGAACTCAAGTCCTTTTGTTCACCCGACTTAGAATACCTCACGATCAAATGCCGACCCTATTAGCACCCAAGAGAATTCTCAACGGTTATAGTCACAGCCGTGCATATTCCCCATCAAGCCGATACCACGACGGCCCTCAAGAAACTACACTGGACTTTGTGCAAACTGGAAACCACATATCCTGAGGCTGCATTTATTGTAACTGGAAACTTTAACAAAGCAAATTTCTTTATTTTATTTTATTTATTTTTTTAACCTTTATTTATACAGGTTTATTCTCATTGAGATAAATATCTCTTTTCCAAGAGAGACCTGGTCCAATAGCAGCAGGAAAACGCTACCAAAATTCTATCAACTCATTGCCTGTAGTATTTGCGCTTCAAAAACTCTCGACCATTGTTACTCTCCCTTCCAGGATGGCTACAAGGCCCTCCCCCACCCTCCCTTCGGGAAATCAGATCACGACTCCATTCTCCTCCTCCCTTCCTATAGGCAGAAACTAAAACAGGAAGTATCCGTGCTAAGGTCTATTCAATGCTGGTCTAACCAATCAAAATCCATGCTTCAAGATTGTTTTGATCACGCGGACTGGGATATGTTCCGGGTTTCCACTGAGAATAACATTGATGTATACACGGACACGGTGATTGAGTTCATCATGAAGTGTATCGGGGATGTTGTTCCCACTGTGACTAAATAAACCTACCCAAACCAAAAACCGTGGTTTGGGTGACAGCAGTCACACAAAACTGAAAGCGCGAACCACTACATTTAAACACGGCAAAGTGACTGGGAATATGGTTGAATACAAACAGTGCAGTTTGTAAGGCAATCAAATAGGCGAAACGTCAGTACAGAGACAAAGTGGAGTCGCAATTCAACAGCTCAGACATGAGATGTATGTGACAGGGACTCCAGACAATCACGGATTACAAAGGGAAAACCAGCCACGTCACGGACACCGACGTCTTGCTCCTGGTCAAGCTAAACACCTTCTTTGCTTGCTTTGAGGATAACACAGCGCCACCGACGCGGGCCAGTCTCGAGAACTGTGGGCTCTCGTTCTCCGTGGCCGATGTGGGTAAGACATTTAAGGGTGCTAAACCTCCCAAGGCTGCCAGCCCAGATGGCATTCCGAGCCTCGTCCTCAGAGCATGCGCTGAACAGCTGGCTAGAGTGTTTACAGACATATTCAATCTCTCCCTATCCCAGTCTGTCCCCACTTGCTTTAAGATGTCCACCACTGTTCCTGTACCCAAGAAAGCAAAGGTAACTGAACTAAAGGATTATTGCCCCGTAGCACTCACTTCTGTCATCATGAAGTGCTTTGAGAGGCTAGTTAAGGATCAACAACACCTCCACTATGCTGATCCTCAACACAGAGACCCCACAAGGGTGTGTGCTCAGCCCCCTCCTGTACTCCCTGTTCCCTCATGGCTGTGTGGCAACGCACGCCTCCAACTCAATCATCAAGTTTGCATACTTAACAGTAGTAGGCCTAATTACCAACAATGACGAGACAGCCGACAGGGAGGTGGTGAAGGCCCTGGCGGAGTGGTGCCAGGAAAATAACCTCAACGTCAAGAAAATGAAGGAGCTGATCGTGGACTTCAGGAGACAGCAGAGGGAGCACGCTCCCATTCACATCGGCGGGGCCGCAGTGGAGAAGGTGAAAAGCTTAAAATTCCTCGGTGTACACATCACTGACGATCTGAAATGATCCACCCACACAGACAATGTGGTGAAGAAGGCGCAATAGTGCCTCTTCATCCTCAGAAGGCTGACAAATATTTGGCTTGGCCCCTGAGACCCTCACAAACTTTTACAGATGCACCATTGAGAGCATCCTGTCATGCTGTATCATCGCCTGGTATGGCAACTGCACCCCCCGCAACCGCAGGGCTCTCCAGAGGGTGGCACGCTGCCTGCCCTCCAGGACATCTACAACATCTACAACAAAAATCCAGAAAAACGCATGTCAAAAATTTTATAAATTGATTTGCATTTTAATGAGGGAAATAAGTATTTGACCCCTCTGCAAAACATGACTTAGTACTTGATGGCAAAACCCTTGTTGGCAATCACAGACGTCAGACGTTTCTTGTAGTTGGCCACCAGGTTTGCACACATCTCAGGAGGGATTTTGTCCCACTCCTCTTTGCAGATCTTCTCCAAATCATTAAGGTTTCGAGGCTGACGTTTGGCAACTCGAACCTTCAGCTCCCTCCACAGATTTTCTATGGGATTAAGGTCTGGAGACTGGCTAGGCCACTCCAGGACCTTAATGTGCTTCTTCTTGGGCCACTCCTTTGTTGCCTTGGCCGTGTGTTTTGGGTCATTGTCATGCTGGAATACCCATCCACGACCCATTTTCAATGCCCTGGCTGAGGGATGGAGGTTCTCACCCAAGATTTGATGGTACATGGCCCCGTCCATCATCCCTTTGACGCGGTGAAGTTGTCCTGTCCCCTTAGCATAAAAACACCACCAAAGCATAATGTTTCCACCTCCATGTTTGACGGTGGGGATGGTGTTCTAGGCAGCATTCCTCCTCCTCCTCCAAACACGGCGAGTTGAGTTGATGCCAAACAGCTCCATTTTGGTCTCATCTGACCACAACACTTTCACCCAGTTGTCCTCTGAATCATTCAGATGTTCATTGGCAAACTTCAGACGAGCATGTATATGTGCATTCTTGAGCAGGGGGACCTTGCGGGCGCTGCAGGATTTCAGTCCTTCACGGCGTAGTGTGTTACCAATTGTTTTCTTGGTGATTATGGTCCCAGCTGCCTTGAAATCATTGACAAGATCCTCCCGTGTAGTTCTGGGCTGATTCCTCACCGTTCTCATGATCATTGCAACTCCACAAGGTGAGATCTTGCATGGAGCCCCAGGCCGAAGGAGATTGACAGTTCTTTTGTGTTTCTTCCATTTGCAAATAATCGAACCAACTGTTGTCACCTTCTCACAAAGCTGCTTGGCGATGGTCTTGTAGCTCATTCCAGCCTTGTGTAGGTCTACAGTCTTGTCCCTGACATCCTTGGAGAGCTCTTTGGTCTTGGCCATGGTGGAGAGTTTGGAATCTGTCTGATTGATTGCTTCTGTGGACAGGTGTCTATTATACAGGTAACAAACTGAGATTAGGAGCACTCCCTTTAAGAGTGTGCTCCTAATCTCAGCTCGTTACCTGTATAAAAGACACCTGGGAGCCAGAAATCTTTCTGATTGAGAGGGGGTCAAATACTTATTTCCCTCATTAAAATGCAAATCAATTTATAACATTTTTGACATGCGTTTTTCTGGATTATTTTGTTGTTATTCTGTCTCTCACTGTTCAAATAAACCTACCATTAAAATTATAGACTGATCATTTCTTTGTCAGTGGGCAAACTTACAAAATCAGCAGGGGATCAAATACTTTTTTCCTTCACTGTACAGCACCCGATGTCACAGGAAGACCAAAACAATCATCAAGGACCTTAGCCACCAGAGTTACGGCCTGTTCATCCCGCTATCATCCAGAAAGCGAGGTCAGTACAGGTGACTTGGAATGAAAGCTTGGAATGAGAGACTGAAAAACAGCTTCTACTTAAGGCCATCAGATTGTTAAATAGCCATCACTAGCCAGCCTACACCCAGTACCCTGCCCTGACCTTAGTCACTGTCACTAGCCGGCTACCAACCGGTTACTCAACTCTGCACCTCAGAGGCTGCTGCCCTATGTACATAGACATGGAATCACTGGTCACTTGAATAATGTTTACATACTGTTTTACTCATTTCATACAGTGCATTCGGAAAGTACTCAGACCCCTTTACTTTTTCCACATTTTGTTACGTTACAGCCTTGTTCTAAAATGTATTAAATTGTTCAATTCCCCTCATCAATCTACACACAATACCCCATAATGGCAAACAAAATACAGGTTTGTAGAAATGTTAGCAAAAAAATTACAAAATAAAAAATATCACATTTACATAACTATTCAGACTCTTTACTCAGTACTTTGTTGAAGCATCTTTGGCAGGGACTACAGCCTCGTGTCTTCTTGGGTATGATGCTACAAGGTTGGCACACCTGTATTTGGGTCGTTTCTCCATTCTTCTCTGCAGATCCTCTCAAGCTCTGTCAGGTTAGATGGGGAGTGTTGCTGCACAGATATTTTCAGGTCTTTCCAGAGATGTTTGATCGGGTTCAAGTCCGGGCTCTGGCTGGGCCACTCCAGGCTCTGGCTGGGCCAGGTTTTCATCAAAGATCTCTCTGTACTTGCTCCATTCATCTTTGCCTCGGTCCTGACTAGCATCCCAATCCCTGCAGCTGAAAAACATCCCCACAGCATGATTTTGCCACCACCGTGCTTCACCGTAGGGATGGTGCCAGGTTTCCTACAGACGTGACGCTTGGCATTCAGGCCAAAGATTTCATTCTTAGTTTCATCAGAACAGAGAATCTTGTTTCTCATGGTCTGAGTCTTTAGGTGCCCTTTGGCAAACTCCAAGCAGGCTGTCATGTGCCTTTTACTGAGGAGTGGCTTCCATCTGGCCACTCTACCATAAAGGCCTGATTGGTGGGGTGCTTCTGGAACAGAGGAACTCTAGAGCTGTCAGAGTGACCATGGGGTTCTTGGTCACCTCCCTAACCAAAGCACTTCACCCCCGATTGCTCAGTTTGGCTGAGTGGCCAGCTCTAGGAAGTCTTGGTGGTTCCAAGCTTCTTCCATTTATGAATGATGGAGGTCACTGTGTTCTTTGGGACCTTCAACGCTGCAGAAGTTTTTTAGTACCCTTCCCCAGATTTGTGCCTCGACACAATCCTGTCTCGGAGCTCTACGGACAATTCCTTTGAACTCATGGCTTGGTTTTTGCTCTGACATGCAGTGTCAACAGTGGGACCTTATATAGATAGGTCTGTGCCTTTCCAAATCATGTCCAATCAGTGGAATTTACCACAGGTGGACTCCAATCAAGTTGCAGAGACATCTCAAGGATGATTAATGGAAACAGGATGCACCTGAGCTCAATTTCGAGTCTCATTGCAAAGGGTCTGGTTACTTATGTAAATAAGGTATTTCTGTTTTTAATTTGCAATAAATTTGCCGTCAAATTTTTTTAAAACTGTTTTTGCTTCGTCATTATGGGCTATGGTGTGTAGATTGCTGAGGATTTCTATGTACATTTTACATTTTTTTACATTTTAGTCATTTAGCAGACGCTCTTATCCAGAGCGACTTACAATTTGGTGCATTCACCTATAATATCCAGTGGAACAACCACTTTACAATAGTGCATCTAAATCTTTTAAGGGGGGGGTTAGAAGGATTACTTTATCCTATCCCAGGTATTCCTTGAAGAGGTGGGGTTTCAGGTGTCTCCGGAAGGTGGTGATTGACTCCGCTGTCCTGGCGTCGTGAGGGAGCTTGTTCCACCATTGGGGTGCCAGAGCAGCGAACAGTTTTGACTGGGCTGAGCGGGAACTGTGCTTCCTCAGAGGTAGGGAGGCGAGCAGGCCAGAGGTGGATGAACGGAGTGCCCTTGTTTGGGTGTAGGGCCTGATCAGAGCCTGAAGGTACGGAGGTGCCGTTCCCCTCACAGCTCCGTAGGCAAGCACCATGGTCTTGTAGCGGATGCGAGCTTCGACTGGAAGCCAGTGGAGAGAGCGGAGGAGCGGGGTGACGTGAGAGAACTTGGGAAGGTTGAACACCAGACGGGCTGCGGCGTTCTGGATGAGTTGTAGGGGTTTAATGGCACAGGCAGGGAGCCCAGCCAACAGCGAGTTGCAGTAATCCAGACGGGAGATGACAAGTGCCTGGATTAGGACCTGCGCCGCTTCCTGTGTGAGGCAGGGTCGTACTCTGCGAATGTTGTAGAGCATGAACCTACAGGATCGGGTCACCGCCTTGATGTTGGTGGAGAACGACAGGGTGTTGTCCAGGGTCACGCCAAGGCTCTTAGCACTCTGGGAGGAGGACACAAGGGAGTTGTCAACCGTGATGGCGAGATCATGGAACGGGCAGTCCTTCCCCGGGAGGAAGAGCAGCTCCGTCTTGCCGAGGTTCAGCTTGAGGTGGTGATCCGTCATCCACACTGATATGTCTGCCAGACATGCAGAGATGCGATTCGCCACCTGGTTGTCAGAAGGGGGAAAGGAGAAGATTAATTGTGTGTCGTCTGCATAGCAATGATATGAGAGACCATGTGAGGATATGACAGAGCCAAGTGACTTGGTGTATAGCGAGAATAGGAGTGGGCCAAGAACAGAGCCCTGGGGGACACCAGTGGTGAGAGCACGTGGTGCGGAGACAGATTCTCGCCACGCCACCTGGTAGGAGCGACCTGTCAGGTAGGACGCAATCCAAGCGTGCGCGGTGCCGGAGATGCCCAGCTCGGAGAGGGTGGAGAGGAGGATCTGATGGTTCACGGTATCAAAGGCAGCAGATAGGTCTAGAAGGATGAGAGCAGAGGAGAGAGAGTTAGCTTTAGCAGTGCGGAGAGCCTCCGTGACACAGAGAAGAGCAGTCTCAGTTGAATGCCCAGTCTTGAAACCTGACTGATTAGGATCAAGAAGGTCATTCTGAGAGAGATAGCAAGAGAGCTGGCCAAGCACGGCGCGTTCAAGAGTTTTGGAGAGAAAGGAAAGAAGGGATACTGGCCTGTAGTTGTTGACATCGGAGGGATCGAGTGTAGGTTTTTTCAGAAGGGGTGCAACTCTCGCTCTCTTGAAGACGGAAGGGACGTAGCCAGCGGTCAAGGATGCGTTGATGAGCGAGGTGAGGTAGGGGAGAAGGTCTCCGGAAATGGTCTGGAGAAGAGAGGAGGGGATAGGGTCAAGTGGGCAGGTTGTTGGGCGGCCGGCCGTCACAAGACGCGAGAGTTCATCTGGAGAGAGAGGGGAGAAAGAGGTCAAAGCACAGGGTAGGGCAGTGTGAGCAGGACCAGCAGTGTCGTTTGACTTAGCAAACGAGGATCGGATGTCGTCAACCTTCTTTTCAAAATGGTTGACGAAGTCATCCGCAGAGAGGGAGGAGGGGGGGGGGAGGGGGAGGAGGATTAAGGAGGGAGGAGAAGGTAGCAAAGAGCTTCCTAGGGTTAGAGGCAGATGCTTGGAGTTTAGAGTGGTAGAAAGTGGCTTTAGCAGCAGAGACAGAAGAGGAAAATGTAGAGAGGAGGGAGTGAAAGGATGCCAGGTCCGCAGGGAGGCGAGTTTTCCTCCATTTCCGCTCGGCTGCCCGGAGCCCTGTTCTGTGAACTCGCAGTGAGTCGTCGAGCCACGGAGCAGGAGGGGAGGACCGAGCCGGCCTGGAGGATAGGGGACAGAGGAAATCAAAGGATGCAGAGAGGGAGGAGAGGAGGGTTGAGGAGGCAGAATCAGGAGATAGGTTGGAGAAGGTTTGAGCAGAGGGAAGAGATGATAGGATGGAAGAGGAGAGAGTAGCAGGAGAGAGAGAGCGAAGGTTGGGACGGCGCAATACCATCCGAGTAGGGGGAGAGTGAGAAGTGTTGGATGAGAGCGAGAGGGAAAAGGATACAAGGTAGTGGTCGGAGACTTGGAGGGGAGTTGCAATGAGATTAGTGGAAGAACAGCATCTAGTAAAGATCAGGTCAAGCGTATTGCCTGCCTTGTGAGTAGGGGGGGAAGGTGAGAGGGTGAGGTCGAAAGAGGAGAGGAGTGGAAAGAAGGAGGCAGAGAGGAATGAGTCAAAGGTAGACGTGGGGAGGTTAAAGTCACCCAGAACTGTGAGAGGTGAGCCATCCTCAGGAAATTATAATAAGGCTGTAACGTAACAAAATGTGGAAAAGTCAAGGGGTCTGAATACTTTCCGAAGGCACTTTATGTATACACTGTATTCTAGTCAACGCCATCCTATTGCTGTATATATACTATTCTATCTTACGTATTCTATAGATTTACTAAATATTCTAACCACATACTGTGCATAATGTCTATACATCCCATCACATATATATATTTATACTCCGGACTCCGACATTGCTCGTCCTTAAATGTATATATTTCTTAATTCCATTATTTTATCTTTATTTTATCTTTCTTTATTTTATCTACCATCATCTTCTAGATCTGTGTGTATTGTTGTGAATTGTAAGATATTACTGCACTGCCGGAGCTAGGAACACAAGCATTTTGCTACACCCGCAATAACTCCTGCAAAAATGCGACCAAAACAATTTGATTTGACTTGAAAACGAGATGGTGCATCTCAAGAAATTTCATCCTGCAAATGTTCAAGTAAATGAACAAAAATATGTTTTGTAAATGTTTTTGTATAGGTTTGCTTAGAAGAAATAATATTGTATCTGAAGTTCAAGGTTCAAGGATATTTATAGTACAGTGCAGAGGTGTGTTCTGGGTAGTACTTCATTTTATTGTTAGCCAACACAAGGTCACACTTGTATAAGATAGCAAGATGGGTGACTGTGCTATCATTCTATACAAAGACATCCAAAAACTCCCTATTTCACACAATGCCAAAAATCCATAAATCCACACAGTGTACGTCACATAGTATAATACAATGCTAAAATTTAAACACGTACGCACAACACACACACACACACACACACACACACACACACACACACACACACACACACACACACACACACACACACACACACACACACACACACACACACAGTACACAATGTATCACAATGAATACACAACTGGGCGTTGTGAAATGTGTTCCTTGGCAGCAGATGAATGACGGGGCAGAAGCCCCAAGCAACCCCCCCTCCCCCCCACCCCTCCTCTAAGCCAGCCTGCTGGTCTTTATCTCACTTGGTTGACTCCAGAGAAAGGCAGGGTGTGTGTGCTTGAGTGTGTCCATATTATGTGAGAGGGAGTCTGAATGTTTATCTTGTCAGTGTATTATATGCTCTGCATGTGTGAGTCTGTGTGTGTGTGTGTGCATGGATCTTGTGTTTTTGTATACTGTATGTTTGAGTACTCATCTATGCTTAATGAGCGTACATGTGTCACAGGGGTCTGTGTGTGTATGTGCAATAAGTGTGTGTGTGTCCAGGACAGGTCTGAGGATAGGCCTGCTGAGGCACTAGCTCGGTGTAAGCAGGTCAGGTCCGGCGGGGGTTGCTGACGTCAATGGAGGGGCTGGTCTCTGTAATACTACTGTAGAGAGAGAGATGGGGGGGGGGGGGGGGACTACTGGACCCAGGGCCGGGTGGGTTAAAGGCACTGGTCCATGGGGTCAAGTACAGACACCTGGGTCTTAGATAATAACCTAGCAGTGATTACTGCACTTAATAGACTGGCCTCTCTCATTCTCTATCTGTCTCTCTCTCTCTCCCTCCATCTCTCTCTCTCTCTCGCTCTCCCTCCATCTCTCTTTCCCTGACTCTCTCCCTCTCTCCCTGGCTTGCACCTGCCATCTCGGTCTGGCATTGTGCTGTTGTGAAAACGTTTAACCGACGTTGAATGAGCACCCCTCCCCCTCTCGTCCCAATGTTAGAGGGGTGGAAAAGGGGGAGCCAGGATATAGAGGGGAAGAATGAGAGGCCAACAAAGGGCATGTTCTGCCTCCCCAGCATTCTGCTCCTCTTCATCCCTGCAGAACGAAAGGCATGTCTTTCTTTCACTCAATAGAGAGGAATATTGGTGATTGCTCTCATTCCAAAATGAGCATCAGAGTACAGAGTAGGGGAGAGAGGAAGAGAGAGGAGAGAAACCCCAAACTCGTACAGGGGCATGGGGGGGGGGGGGAATGTGACTTGGGATGGGGCAAAGTTGTGGGGTAGTGGGAGATGGGGTGGAATGGAGGGTTTATTGGAGAGAGGAATGTATGGATCTGACCCTCCCCTGCTAGCAGGCAGACACATTCCAGCTCCTTTTTGTTTCTGGAGGGGGGTATATGGGGGGGGAGGGTGGGACTGTCGTTTGTAAGTGTTATCCGTCTTTTGACCACATAAAGGTTGTCTGAGCAGGAAGGGGATCACCTGGGTGACAGGTCACGGCATCTTCAGCCAGAGGTGACCCCCACTCCCCTAACCCCTTCCTCCTCCAGACCCCCTACCAACCCCTCTGCCGTGCCCTCGCTCTCACCTGTCCTCATGTGAAGTCAGCCAGGAGAGAGCACTTTCTCTGTCTCTTAATCTCGCATTAGCTTTTCCCATTAATAGCTTGTTGTTCGTAGTTTGCTGAGTTTCAATTATTTCTGTAATTGTCTGTAATGGAACATGTTCCATTGCAGACAAGAGCCAGGAAGAACAGGACAGTGCAGAGCCCTTGCATTGAAATGTCAGATACATTGATGAAAGACCTTGTTAATGCCAGGTATTATATTACTTCAGGTAATATCCGTTCTTAAGCCTTTTAGTACAATATGTCTTCAGTGTCCAATGTTAGTCATGTGGACTCCATGTGGTATGTTTTCTTCATAACATTTTCCAACTCCCTCACTTTCATTTCAAACCAACAATCCTAGCAACTGAAAAAAAATACAGTATTCATTCAATGGAAATGCACTGTCTATGATGAATGGGAGACAACACACTTCCCTCCTCATACACACACACACACACACACACACACACACACACACACACACACACACACACACACACACACACACACACACACACACACACATATCCATAGAGTGCGGGAAAAAACAATTACAGTTTCTCATTAAAATACTCTTAATCCCTTTATGCGAAACACAGTTACACAAGTATATACAATGAGGAGGAAAAAAAGAGTGCGAATGTGCAGCGAATAATTACATATATCATGGAGTCGTCTCTTTTATTTTGGGTGTCACTTGTGATGTCACTGGCTGCTTTCGTTCATTTGAATTCAGACCTTTATCTCTGGGCCGCAGCAGATTGAGTGACGGCCCACCAAACGCTCGCGACACTGTCCTATTGATTTCTCTAAATCCCCAACAATAGCATTTGCATGCTTGTTTCTGTAATAATACAGATATGCCATTCGGAATTAAAGAGCCTCGCAGACCAGAGGTAACTAATTGTGCGCTGTGTAATGAGTGCAGTTTCAATTTGATATAACCCACAGCTTTCTCTCGCAGCCCTGCGCTAAGTACTTTCAAGTCTTTGTGGGGAAATAATTGATTTTTTGTGCTTTGGGCGCAAGGAAAACTATTATGATCTTTTGAATAATAGCAGCGGAAGGCCCGTGAATGATTTAAATTGGTATTAGAGGAGGAAGCCTCGGCGGGAAGATAGCGCCTTTTGACTGACAGTTTGCAAATGGCCCCCGTTCTTGATTACTCATTCTCTTAAGGTGGAAAGGAGCGAAGCTTCATTTTTGGAGTAATGTTGGAAGTCATTATTGACTCTCTGTGTCTGTTAACAAACACATTGAGAGGCTGGACGGTTGGGGTGGTCTCACCCACTATGCCAGGGGCTGCTGTGGACCAGACCAGGGTGAACACAGTGGGTGGGGTGGGTTGGCTGCTACAGAGCTCCACAGCAGACTGAGGAAGTGTGTCTGTGTGTGATAGGAACAGCCTCTTGTGCTGCCTCTCTCCTGTGGCTGCCTGTGGACGGTCTTAAACGTGCTACTGTCAGTGCCAGCCAGCTGGATTTGAGGGAAAATGTGATTATTCTGGGTATCAGTGTGGTTTGGAAGTCTTTCTCTCTCAAGGCTGAAAACTCGTTTTTTCCCGTTCTCCTCAGGCTTTGTTTCCTTTGTAACAAAAGCGGTTTCTTATTTAACGCAGCGTGTTCGAATTTCACACTCTTAATTGTTTGTGTAGATAAAGGGGTTTTCAGTGTGGGGGGACATATTCCCATGATGACTACAGGGGTGGTAACGGCCATGTCTGTCTTTGAAAGAACTAGTTTCCTATTAACTTTTGGCTATGTTTTCAAAAGGGTAATGAAATACTAAATAATAAAAGAAATGTACATAACGGCTCTTAATTATGGCAGAAAAGGGATCTGGCTTGGTTATGTACAATATGCACCTGCAAAGAATGTACAGTATGTTACAGCCCAATATAATGTACTTTGATACATAGGACAAGCAGACAAACAATGTGGTTGTGGACTAACATTTTAATCCGAATTCTGAGTTCATATCCAATATGCTTTGTTTAACTATTGAAAATCATAAAATGTCATTTTATCCACATATGCCAGTACATAAAGTTTATTTTAATTTTTGATTTAACCTTTATTTAACTAGACAAGTCAGATTTACTTGATGAAGTAAATCCAAGGAAGATAAATGTGTTGTGTGTCAGTTCCAGATTAGTGTATGTTTGCTTTGACTGAATATAGAGCAGTAATAGTAGTATGAATAGCAATATCATATCTGCACTGAAAGAAAAAAGAGGAGTAGAAAGGAGCCATAGAGACAGGAGACAGGAGACAGGAGACAGGAGACAGGAGGGATTGCCTTTGGCACTGCAGTCATATGCAGGTTTTTGTGAATCGCCTTGTCAATTCGTCCCAGATGTGATGGCTTAATGTGTGTGTGTGTGTGTGTGTGTGTGTGTGTGTGTGTGTGTGTGTGTGTGCTCCACGTCTCTTTACCTCACAGCCACCACGCAGTTATCTCCGTAGTGAACACACACACACACACACACACACACACACACACACACACACACACACACACACACACACACACACACACACACACACACACACACACACACACACATACACACACACACACACACACACACACACACACACACACACTGCTCGCCATATTGTTCCTATCACATTGTTTCCTGTGACCTTCTGTCAAGAGCAGCCAGCCCCGATCTGTTGGCAAACACAGCCTCCAAGGAGTGAAGCCTGTAGGCAGGAGTGAAGCTTCACCTCTTCATATCTTTCTACTTCTATACTTCTCATTATCTCGCTCTACTCTGCTCTACTCCTCTCTCCTCCGCTCTACTGCTCTCTCCTCCTCTCTACTCCTCTCTACTCTGCTCTACTCCGCTCTACTCCACTCTACTCCTCTCTCTTCCTCTCTACTCCGCTCTACTCCTCTCTCCTCCGCTCTACTCCTCTCTACTCCTCTCTCTTCCTCTCTACTCCGCTCTACTCCTCTCTCCTCCGCTCTACTCCTCTCTACTCGTCTCTACTCCTCTCTCTTCCTCTCTACTCCGCTCTACTCCTCTCTACTCCGCTCTCCTCCTCTCTCCTCCTCTCTTCTCCTCTCTCCTCCGCTCTACTCCTCTCTCCTCCTCTCTACTCCTCTCTACGCTCTAAGACAGACCCATGTGTCCAGTAGCAAATGAAAACAATATTGCTGACATACATTTTTTGAAACATAGAGGGATCGTGCTCACAATATTTCATTTAGCATTGCCTAATACACACTTTATTTGGACAGTGAATCTCAAACTTTTTATTTTAACTTCATACTCCAGCATTTTGGATTTGATATCAATTGTTTCATATGAGCCGACAGTACAGAATGTCACCTTTTATTTCAGTGTGTTTTCATACATATGTTTTACCGTTTAGAAATTAAAGCACTTTATGTATCTAGTCCCCCCCATTTGAAGGTGTCATAAGTATTTGGACAAATTAACTTGTAGTGTATTAAAGTTGTCAAAAGTTTAGTATTTGGTCCCATATTCCTAACATGCAGTGACTACATCTTGCTTGTGACTCTACAAACTTGTTGGATGCATTTGCAGTCTGTTTTGATTGTGTTTTGGATTATGTTGTGCCCAATATAAATTAATGGTAAATAATGTATAGTGTCATTTTGAAGTCACTTGTAAATAAGAATATAATATGTTTCTGAACACTTCTACATTAATGTGGATACTACATTGTTCCAGTCTGTAATCCCCACGTCTCAAACTGAGCACCATCATTCCTGTTCCCAAGAACTCTAAGGCTACCTGTCACAATGACTACCGCCCTGTAGCACTCATCTGTAATCATGAAGTGCTTTAAAAAGCTAGTCCTGTCACCTCCATCATGGGCTTCAGGTAGCCTAGCGGTGAAGAGTGTTGAGCCAGTAACTGAAAGTTCGCTGGTTCAAATCCCCGAGCCGACTAGGTGAAAAATGTGTCGTTCTGCCTCTGAACAAGGCAGTTAACCCACTGTTCCTAGGCCGTCATTGAAAATAAGAATTTGTTCTTAACCCTGAGCAAGGCACTTGTAAACTTCTCTGGATAAGAGCATCTGCTACAGTAAATGTAATCCCATATAGACCCACTCCAATTTGCATACTGCCCAAACAGCTCTACATGCAATCTCAATTGCACTGCCCTCTCCCACCTGAACAAGAGGAATACCTATGTGGGAATGCTGTTCATTGACTACAGCTCAGTGTTCAACAACACAGTGACCTCCAAGATTGCGACCCTGGGTGTGTGCTTAGCCCCCTCTTGTACTCCATGTTTATCCATAACTGTGTGGCCACGCATGACTCCACCTCCAGGCCTGATCACCAATGGTGATGAGACAGCCTACAGGAAAGAGATGGCAGTGTGGTGCCAGGGAAAAACCTCTCCCTTAACTTCAGCAAGACCAAGTAGCTGATCGTGGACTACAAGACACGGGGGGGGGGGCACACAGACTGAAGAGGGTCAAGAGCTTCAAGTTCCTTGGTGTCCACATCAATGAGGACTTAACATGGTCCTCTCATACCAGAACAGTCATAAAGAATGTGATCGCTGAGCCATCCCTGAGTCTGAGTCTGGTAACTTATATGGGGTGGCAGGTAGCCTAGTGGTAAGAGCGTTGGACTAGTAACCGAAAGGTTGCAAGATTGAATCCCCAAGCTGACAAGGTAAAAATCTGTCGTTCTGCCTCTGAACAAGGCAGTTAACCCACTGTTCCTAGGCCGTCATTGAAAATAAGAATTTGTTCTTAACTGACTTGCCTAGTTAAATAAAGGTATAAAATAAAAACGTCTGAAGGTTAACATGGGAGGTTAGCAGTTTTGGAGGGGTATGAAGGGGAGTGTATGTAGGAAAGATGCATTCTGTCTGTGATTGGGTTATCCACCTCTTTCTATTATATAAAGTGTCCTGTGAGCACATAGACTTACTTTATACAATGGATATTAAGCATAAAGTGGTATTATATTTTGATGGTGAAAATTTTTAAATCCAGTTAGTTAATAATAAACTAATTAACATTTGATTACAGTCTGAGGCGACAAATCCTAACAGAGATTTATTTTCACCAGACTTCCCTTCAACCAAATTATATAATTGAAATATAGCCCAAAATACCTACAAACACAATTATCATAATAATTAGGTTTTTTAACCATTAAAACAATGATTATATTTGCATATTTTGCAATACAGATGACATTTGAAAAATAATTGAAACAGCAGTGAAGGCATGCAAAATTACATATAATATTGTGCACAATGTTTGTGCGTGTGTAAACGTGTGTGTGTGTGCGTGCATGTTACACAAACTTGTATGGGGGACCGGATGAGGAAGAACATTTCTATACCCACCTTTGCACATGCAGCCATGCTGTTAATGTGTTTGTTTGTGTGAGTATACTTAGTTCCTGAGTGTGTGAGGTGGAACTGACTCCTTTAGAGTGCACACAGCTCGCAGTTCTCTCTGGGAGAGGCAGCGCTTCATTTAGTTGGTCATAACTAATAGTCTCTAATCTGCGAGCTGAAGTCTGCTGAGAATATTGGACAGCGTAAAGGTTAATCACCACTGCCTGGTTAGCCAAGGAAGACGAGCTAATTCCACCGAAGGCAAATGGCATGCGTTTTTATCTGGGCCCGATAAGGAGTGTTAATATACCGAGCAGAATGGATGCTCAAGGGCCTGGTTCCCCTTATCAGCAAACTTTACAACAGGAGCCCGGCAACAGCGCAACCCCCACACCGCTCACAACAAGCACCTCATTTCACCTCTCAAGCAGAACTATCGCTTCGCCCCTGTCCCCCAGCCACAGGAGTCCCCCCACCACCCTCCCTGTCTCCCCTACCTCTACCCCCAAAGCCACAGCCACCAGAAATGGGGGTATTATGAGCTGCGGCTAATTGGAAGATCCCTCTAATGCATTAAGAGATAAAATACTTTGGCTGTGGGCCTAAAGCGTGGATCAGAACAACATTGGAAGCTATCTAGCCTTGTCACACACTCAGAGATTTCCATACAAACACAGCAAGACCAATTACCCAAAACACATCACTGTTTGTGCTACAATACACACTCCCTGCCAGTGCAGAGGCCTGAGGAAATTAGTGTGTGGGAGGATAGGGGACGAAGGAAATTGGCTTAGTGTTTTTTTTATTGTGTGTGTGTGTTTATGAGAGGGGGAAGAGGGGAATTTGCTTCAGGACTCTCTGTGTGTGTGTGTGTGAGAGAGAGAGAGAGAGAGAGAGAGAGAGAGAGAGAGAGAGAGAGAGAGAGAGAGAGAGAGAGAGACATCCATAAAAACTAAGATATTAAGGTAGTGGGGTAATCATTGCTAATAGGGAAGCAGGCATCTGTTTGCACTGTGGCTGTCTGTTTTTTTTCAGATGCTAATGAATGTTTGTTATCACTGGCTGCGGGGCGCAGGGGGGGCTTCATTTGAACTGATTTCTCAATTTTTCTCTACACCTGAGCATTTATTTTGGCATTGACTAATAAGGAAAATACTCTCAACATTTTATTGGATTTTTCCTTCAGCTGTCAACGGTGTGTGTGTGTGTGTGTGTGTGTGTGTGTGTGTGTGTGTGTGTGTGTGTGTGTGTGTGTGTGTGTGTGTGTGTGTGTGTGTGTGTGTGTGTGTGTGTGTGTGTGTGTGTGTGGCTATTTTCCAATGTTGTAATTTTGTGACAGTCAATGGCTTCCTCTTGTCAAGGTAAGGAGCAAAGAATAGAGTAACGAAACGAATTCATTAGAAAAACAAACCTAGAGGGCTCACAGGGGTCAGTACATATTCCAGCCCAAATAACATTTTAAAAAGTATTACAATATTTCCTTGCTTGCATTATACAATTCCTGAAGGTGCATCAGTGCACCTACATCACTTCTCCTTACTCTTAAAGCCTGACCTGCACTTCCAACAAACATCCCAGACATCCCTATGGCATGCACCTGTAGGCCTCAGAAGCCTGGGCCTGGGGTAAATCAGCATCCCAGCTCAGAATTTGCCCGGCGGGGCTGAGATACAGAGACTGTGATGGCATCCTCCTCTCTCCCCTCCGGGCAGGCCTATCCATCGCCTCCTAACCGGATAAAGAGTCACGCGTGTTGAGAGGAAGTTGCCATGGTCAGATTGATTTCATACTCTGCTTAGATGAGGCAGTTTAGGGCGTCTCTCCCCATTGCTGGACCTGGTTTAGGGAGCGCTGACACGTCCAAGTATCTTCAGTCATTGTTGTCGTGATGAGGCGTTAAATCCAATTTTCTGCTGTATGTAAATGCTAGTCACCCCCAGTGCATAAGCCGTGTTTTACACTTTCTATCCTTTTCTTCATCCGCCACGGTGCCACAGCGGAGGTTAATGTGACCCTGAGACATGGCTGTGATGGAAGATGGATTGGGCCATTTTGGATTTTCCTCCTATTCATTACCCCCCATGCAGTTTGATAATTGCTCCTGGGGCGATCTTTAATGACTAGCAACTCCTGTTGCAGTTTTTGTTTAAGGCTTGTAAACAAAGCCCTCTTCTGTGGATTGTGACTTGTTTGTGTGTGTGTGTTTTTGAGTGTGTCTGCGTGTGTGTGTGTGTGTGTGTGTGTGTGTGTGTGTGTGTGTGTGCCTGCCTGCCTGACTATCTGTCTGTCAGTCAACAGGAGGACCTTATTGACAGCACCACCTGCCAGATCAGAAAAAGATAATTGCGCTATTTTCATTTAACAGTACATTTTTCAACAAACATGACTTCATTGCAATATCAGTGATTCAGGTTCAATGTTGGTTAATTTGAAGCAGAGCATCCAGACTAAATCAAACCCGCCAAGAGATGGAGAGGAGGGAAGGCTGTGGTGGTCGCACTCCCCAGTGGAACATCAGACCCGGTGAGATTGGTTCCACGTGCCAGTAAGGGAACACAGGAGCCGACCCTGAGAGTGGATGATAGGAGCAGATAGCGATGAGTGGGGATTTCAACGTGTTAGGATGCCCTGTTAAACCACAAACAGTCCCCATCTGTCTGCTCTAGCTTGCCTCTGCAGATCGATAGAAGCAATTCCTATGCTAGCTAGATCCTGAATGTGTGGCCAAGAGGCACTCAGTTTATCCTTTCCTCTCCACACCACACCATCCGCCCGCCTCCAGCACAGCACTGTCTCTCCCCACGTAGCATCCTCCTCCCACTCATTGTCTCCATGAAACAATTGGCAGAAGTAACATTTAATTAGGGTGGTATCTCCTCAGGGCTGTCAGAGCGAAGCTTCGCATGGTGAAGGAGGTTGAATTACAATTTGCTGAGAAGCATTATTTGAAAAAAGGGTAGAGTAGAAAAAAAAGAAAAGTAATTTCTCGATACTCGCTTCAAAAAGGTCAAATGCTTTTTAATGACAGTGTTTTCTGATAATGTGGAATGAGGACTGGCAATAATAAACTTGCAGATTGATAACGCGGGCTGTACTTTAATGGAGTCTTGTGCTGAGGACTTAATGGCTCGCAATCGCTCGCTTCGCCTCAACTGTCATCGTTTGATTTCTCTATTTCTTGTTTGCCATCGACTCGAGACAATTTTAAGAGAGAAAATAAAGAGCGTCTTTTTACTGTAAATGTTGCCATTCACATAACAGTGATTAATATAAGAGAGTAGATATGACAGAAGAATGGGCTGCCGAATAAGGGGGCGA
Source organism: Salmo salar (assembly GCF_965601325.2). Taxonomy (NCBI): domain Eukaryota; kingdom Metazoa; phylum Chordata; class Actinopteri; order Salmoniformes; family Salmonidae; genus Salmo; species Salmo salar. Next base: position 23,981,448 of record NC_138318.1, on the reverse strand, counting down.
GGGAGGAGAGGAGAAAAGAAATAGAGAGAGAGGGAGAGAGAGAGGGAGAGAGAGAGAGAGAGAGAGAGAGAGAGAGAGAGAGAGAGAGAGAGAGAGAGAGAGAGAGAGAGAGAGAGAGAGAGAAAGTTGAGGGTGGGAAGAGACATGGATAAGACATGCACCTCTAAACCATCACACCATATCCCTCCTTTTCTAAGCCAATGAATAGAGCAGTAGTCTAAACAATACATTATCATACAGTGTGCTTTAGTTGAAGGGGAGTGTTCATAACCTTGTGACATCATCATGTGTTAATCTGATCAGCTTCATAGTTAGACTAAAGCTTTGGGTTTGACCATAGATTTACAAATTATGTGAAGAATAACATCTATAATATCTATTATAAAAATCAACACTTTGTATTTTTGGGGATAGAGTCCCCCTTTAAAGATAATTGAGACAGTATTAATTTCCAATATCAACAATTATATAAAAACAATATCCTTAAACAAAAAAGGGTGTTATGAAAATATTGTTGCTTGGTTGTAGTTAACAAAAGTATTAAGGACTGTGTACCAGGCTCAGATTAAATAAGGTGTCCTAAGTGGGCACTTTTTATTGCATAACTATCTCCACAATTAACATAAAACCACGCTGTAATTCCCCTAAATAATAACTAAAAATTGTGCTTGACAATTATATATTCCGGGAAAATGTTAAGTTAGGTACAGACAAGGTAACAATTACAACGAAAGAGCCTACCTTTTCCCGCGTTACCTCATGGTAATTAAATACCAAAGCTCCTTAATGAATGCGCAATGAAATGAGAGTTGAAGGGTTAATGCAACTATCGCTTTCCGCAGCAAACGGATTCTATGAGGCACACATATTAGTATGAATTTATGCACAAAAAGAGAGCTAATTTTTACCGTGCTCTCTCCCTTCTGTTTTGATCCGACCATATTGCTTAATTGTAGCCTAGCCTACTGAGTACCCCTATTCTTGGCCTATACCCTTGACATTACAAACTGGAAGTCCTTATTTAAAATGACACTGCAAATAAATGTAAGTGCAGTTTATGAATACATTTTTTCAATTGTAAACAGAACCAAATACTTTTGTCCCAGACTGAGGCACTTGTCTTCAGTATCCCTGCACTGTTCGCAGTTGGCCTATTGAAACTGAAAGGCGTTTTATTGCTTCCTGCTTGCTGCCTGCTTTTTCACATCCCTGGCAATTATGATGTTGTTCATGTGGTTCCTTCTGCTCATTTCCATATGTTTAAGTAGGCTACAGACCAACTCTGACAATTGCTAGCTAACTTATGTTATTGACAAAAAATAGCAGCCAGGACTGCCTGCTCAAATTAGTAGTTGTAGGTGAAATTTGACTTCTGCTTTTAGCCCATTCCCTTCGAAAGACACACATGCATGTACAGGTTTTGTAGAGGTGAGGAGGGCTGCTACACTGAGCGCCCGGGGAGCTGTTGTTGTGGGGGGTTAAGTGCCTTGATCAAGGGCACAACAGCAGGCAATGACATTTAGGATTTGGTACCAGCAGCCCTTGGGTTGCCAGCTCACTTCCAGACAGATATTTCCTGTCTGATCCGGGATTCAAACTGGCAATCCTCTGGTACCTGTCTGGCCTCTCTAACTGCTGCCAATTCCTGCCACGCATTTCATTAATGGCTATAAATATTGTATATACATTCAATCGCAGGGCTAATAAGCAATACCGGGGCTTCCTCTACTACTGATAATGAGTATAATGTTGAGTCCTATAGGCCTCTAGATTGTCACCACAAGTGCACACAGTAGTCCCTAGGCCAGGGATGGGCAACTGGCAGCCCGTGGTCCCCCTTTTGAAGGCCCTCAGATGAATTACATTTTTACTGTTGTGAGGTAGAATAGTAGAATACACAAGTTGCAATATCAACATTTGTTTGTGCATCAACAGTTTTTCTCTTGTTATGTCAGTCATTGATAGTCACTCAATTAACCCAGCTAATAATTTACTCATTTTATGTTGCCCATCCCTGCCCTAGGCTATAAAGTAGGCTAAGATTGTAAGAAGGCCTGAAAATCTTTTTTTCAATGTAGCCCAACACCATAAAATATGGACATAACTTGGAGTCACCAGAATTGAAGGTGATTAACAAAATAAGCATTTTATAATCATGCATTAAAACATTATGTGTAGGCCTATAAATAAATAAATACCACATAGCATTACTAGCCTATTCACAACTTATCTAAAAATGTTGAATTACACACAATCCTCAAAAAATGGAGCCGCATGGCAAAACATTGTAATTCTTAAGTTGAGAGTAAATATTTTTTCAATTCAACACAGTATATTAAACTGAATTTACATTTTCTAATGTCATGCTTTTTGAACATATACAAATTAAGTAAGGTAGGCTTTTCAAATATTGAAGTAAAACCAGAAACCTGCATTTTTATGTGAAAATCATAGATTTTGAGGGGTAATATATATTAATCCCCAGTATATATTTTTTTACAGTGTACTTGTCCCATTATCAGGCTGTTAGGCTGCGTTTAGGCAGACTGCGCAATTCTCATAAGTTTCCCAATTATTGGCAAAAGAGTTGATCTGAATGGTCAAAAGACCAATTTGTGGACAAAGATCAGAATTCGTCTGCCTGTGTAAACGCAGCCTCAGGCTAGTAGATTTAGGGATCTATTCAATCTGTTTTGCTGAAGCTTAACAGATTTCGTGATAGAAATTAAAAGGTAATTTCCGATTGAGCCAACATATGCAGAGTTTACCATGAATGTAGTTTCCACTAACATTGCCTTTACATTTCAATCGCGTTGTATCGCTGAACTTTCGCGATATGGATTGAATTGAGCTCTTAGTAACCTTGCCTGCTATTTGTTGTAGTCTAGTAGTAGGCCTACTGGTAGTAGTGTTTGTAGTGGTATTTTAATCATTTCCTTTAATCACGTTGATGCTGGATCCATAATGCCCTAGAATCTGCTACTAATCTTTTAACAAAGTACTGGGCGCATTGCAATCCACACTGCCGCGCACTGAACCAGACTAATCACTCGAGCAGCGTCTGAAGACAAATATGACGAACCTTTTACTGTGTCATTGTGACGTGTGTGTGTGTGTGTGTGGCGTTTTGTCTAGGTCAATAGTTGCATATGCAGTGGCCGTTTTTTTTTATTGTGTATTCAATTTTTTCTGAGAGGAGAGGCCAATTCTCCAGCTCCCTGGCCTTTTAGTGTTGCAATTTATGTTACCTTAACGCCATAGCTATGAGTTTCATTATGATTTGAATGGGCTGAAAATATCTCGTCTGCCCGACATTGTTGAAATCCAACGATGAGGAAATGTCATTGCCTGGCCCAGGTTCTGTGAGTGCCTAATTAAAGATACTCCTGAAATATCAATGTCCTGCATAAAGGAACACAATACACCCAGAAATGTGGCCAGCAGTTAGGTCTATAGTCCCATAAATTAACAAAAATGGGGGGAAATACTCTTAATGTCTGTGCATGTGTAGGCTCATTTTTGCCAAATTTGGTCATTCAGATAAGGTACCGCTCTCATTTGAATACTAGTTTTCTTCATATTTCGTTATTCTACTTGTTGTATATGATTTCATATCTAAAGTGTTGTTTGTTGTGAGTATAGCGGCTGATCTGTATCTCGCAGCACTGCCCAGTATAATCACATTTGGTTTATATTGCCTTCACTTCATATCGTTAATATTGTATTGTTCATATCATGAACTCCTAGGTTACAATAAGCATGCATTTTTCATTGCAATAATCCTTAATTATTTGTAGGCACCCTTAATCTTTCATATAGTTTCATTGTTTTGATTAAATATGTAATAGCTGATGCGGCTAGTATTTCAGGACCTGCTTTCGAGATGCGGAGAGAGAGGGAGGAGAAAGAGAGGGAGCGGGAGGGGAGAGAGGGAGAGGGAGGGGAGAGAAAGAGAGGGAGGGGAGAGAAAGAGGGAGAGAAAGAGAGGGAGAGAGAGGGAGGGAAAGAGAGGGAGAGGGAGAGAAAGGGGCTGAATACATGGATTTCAACGCCTTCTGCAGCTCGAGCCCTGTCTACAGTTCCTGGATAAGGCTCTGCACTAGAACTGATGGTTTAAGTCATGATAAAAATATATATCATTTTTGTTGATCGTCTTCTATTCTGGTGGCTCCAAGATACAGTATATTCATATTTTATGGTGAATAATAAACTGTTTATCTAACCCAATAATGCACATAATGAGAATACAAACAGGCCTATAATAATAGCCTAGTAATAGCAACAGTCTGATCCTACTATTCATCCTCATCATCATGAGGGGTGGGGTCTAAGACACAATTTGAGAGAAATGTGCATTTACACACATCCCCAAAATAATTTTGATTAGGTAGGGTAGGCCTATAGTATTAACATATATCTCACCTACCAATCAATTATTTAATCAGTCAGTCAATCAATCAATCCTACTTGGACATGCCTTTTTTCTCACATTAACATTTATTGACTACATTTAATGTGAAATATTGCAATATTATCCTATAATGTTTGATTTTTTCACCTTCATAGGACTCCTTAGTAGCCTAGCCTAAAGTGCAACTCCAAGTTTAGCTTAGACTATCAGGCATTGCTATCAAGACATTTCTTTTCCGTTTTGAATTTGATAGGCTAGAGAGCAAAAAATACTTTTTACAGCCATCTTAGCTAAAATGAAATGACTTGGTCCTTTAGCTAGGTCAAAATGTTTTCTATTGTTTATTAACTGCTGCTTTTCGACTGTAACACCAGTGTTACACTAGTGTATACACCCTGGAAATTGTGTTTACATAACTAGGACTGACAGTGAGAACCTGTGAAGAGCAGAATCAACAAACTCTGCATAATCAAAACAGTTGCTTTGTGAGAAGGTGTTAACCATCAAAGGTGTAAACCCATGTTCACAGTTAGCCACTGTTATGTAAATGAGGCCGAAAACCCCGGCAGCCTTTCCTTGGCCCCAAGTCAGAGCAGGTCCACTGAGACCATGGCCCAGTGAGACCGAGGGACCGGGCAATGGAGGTGGAAACACAAAAGTCTGAGTCTTTTTGGGAAAACAACGATGTAAAACCTCAAATAAATGGCACACATTTTTGTCTCTCTCTCTCACTCTTCTTTGTGCACATGCCTCTGTCCATTCATCGTTGCTAGAGGGAACAATACTCCCAACAGTCTATTTTTTTTCTTAAGACTAACTAGGCTACTACAATTACATTTTAGTCATTCAGCAGATGCTTTTATCCAGAGCGACTTAAAAGTATTGAGAGCGTACATTTTCATACTGGTCCCCCATGGGAATGGAACCCACAACCCTGGCATTGCAAGCGCCATGCTCTACCAACTGAGCTACACCGGACTATAGAAATGCATGTAGACCTACTGTAAAATGTTATGTAAGGCTATAGCCTAGCCTAGTCTATATATTCTGGAGATTAATTCAATTCAAACAGAACATCCACAAGGCACCTGCAGGTTGCACAGCCAAGGTTCCCACATTGACTGCTGACTATCCAACACATTTTCATCTGTGGAAATATAATACATACATAGGTTATTTATTTGTTAAAGGCCCAGTGCAGTCAAAACGTGGTTTCCTGTGTTTTATATATATTTCCAAACTTTGAAGTTGGAATAATACTGTGAAAATGTCAGCCTGTTTTAGTGAGATGGAGTTTTAGCCTGCCTGGTGACATCATCAGGTGGTAAATGACTTAATAGACCAATAATAGAGTTTCATACCTCTCTGCAATAACAGTTTTCAGTTATCCACGCCCGATTTAGACCACTCCAAGATAGTGCTAGCTAAATTCTTGCTTGAGAAATTGCTCATTGCTAAGAAGCTATTTTTGTAAAAACATTTACCATGTTAACTGAAAACAATCACAGTAAGTTATCTAATTGTTACCCAGAAATGATTTCATATTGAGATAAAAACGGCTGCATTGGACCTTTAAAATATACTTAATTTTTCACTTTGAATTATGTCTGTGGGGAAATACATAATATTTTTTATATACCGACTTGGATGTAGCCTAGATGCAGAGACATTGTATTTTCTGAGGTGTGGAAAATGTGTTTTAATTAACTAGGTCTACAACACAACATGGTTGGTGAATAACTAATCTCTGGTGAACAGAAGCACGTAAATTAAACCGAGCATCTGATGCAATTACGCGAGATTTTAGTTCTGGGTTTCCGAGATTAGTGAATAACCATCTCATTCAAATAACCTACACTGACTGAATTCTGGTACTTGGATTATAGTTCCCTTGGCAAACTAAAAATAGGTCTATTCATTGTCTCAGTAATTTATAGCCTAGAAGTATCAACAGGGGATTGTTCTTAGGTTCGTTCTAAGCTCATAAACTCTATTATTCTTTACACATTGTGCATATTTATTGAGTGATTTAGCAATAGGCCTATAGCACAAGCCCTCAATTATGCAAAACACTAATTTGTTGGCTAGACCCTATTCTCCCTCATTACAACTGTGAAAGTCTTTATATCATTTGTGAATGTTAATAAATAGTGCAGCCCATGTCAAACAGAATGACAGATTTTTTTGGGGTTATTCATGTTGCTATTATTGATTAGTTTTGCCCTGCAGATCCAATCAATGATATTGTCTACATACAATGTGGTTGGTGGGGGGAGTTTAATTCAAGCAGAAAGCTATGTTCTCTATCCACTAATCTCATCCAGTGATACCGTCACAGAAAGGAGTTGAGATTGGATAAATGTGCCATTAATCTAATGCACGTCTAGTGGAATCAGCTCTAACTGTAGGGTATATGTAAGGGAAGGATAAACGCCGAAGTTCTGTATATTATCTTGGAAAAAATGGACGACCAGATAATATATAGAGTGGAGGCGTTCATGCTGCTTATAGCCTACCACGGGTGCTTTAGAAGCGTAAAAAAGTGCCTATTGTTGGTACTACTTCAGGAGGTGTCCTATGTCTTTTCCAACTATCCTTTATATCGAAATGTAATGCCCACTCTAGAATGCCTTTCTAAACGAGTATTCAACAGTGCTGCAGGATCGGGAGGGGGAGATGAAGACTGAGAGTTGTTTTGAGTCCTGGTGGACTCTGCTTCTCCGTGCAGAGTAAATCCCCTTTATGGATCATGGAAAACACAGCCTGGTCTCATAGACTAGATGTAACATAATAAATGAAAATATGGGACACCAAATTAAAATTATATGTAAAGTTTGTTATGGTTATGTAAGACAGAAGGTTACTTAAGGCAAAAACAAACCTACTTATAATGTGAATGTCTAGTAACCCAAAGGCTGTGTGTTCTAATCTCATCATGGACAACTTTAGCTTTTTAACTAATTAGCAACTTTGCAATTACTTACTACTTTTTAGCTACTACTTAGGATGTTAGTTAACCCTTCCCCTAACTGTAACCCTTTAGCCACAACAAATGGGAATTTTTTACCTACTGCACAAATTACAATTCGTAGCATATCATACATTATGAATAGTAATTTGTGACATATACCAATAGGATGATAGACATCCACAAATTAATACATACCATACCAAACTTAACATATCATACCAAATGGATGATAGACATCCACAAATGAATACATACCATACCAAACTTAACATATCATACCAAATGGATGATAGACATCCACAAATGAATACATACCATACCAAACTTAACATATCATACCAAATGGATGATGGACATCCACAAATGAATACATACCATACCAAACTTAACATATCATACCAAATGGATGATAGACATCCACAAATGAATACATACCATACCAAACTTAACATATCATACTCATTGGAGTGTCTCTGATTTTCATTTACTATGTTACGTCTACTCTGAGATGAGTTAAAAAATAGGGAGAAAAGCATAAGAGAAGGAGAGAGGGGTGGTGGAGGGATGCAAAATGATACAACATATTACAATAAGAGAAACTGGATTTGATGAGTATATATTCAGCCATTATTTGGTGAGGGGAGGACTTGCAAATTGTTTCAGGTGTGGTCTTTCTCCCGAACATTAGTTACATTACACTAACACCATTAATCTTGTTCACAATCTACTCTACTGTATTAGGGATCAGTGTGCAAATGTAACACAAGAAAAGTCTTTATACATGTAAACAGTTGGACAAACTGTCAATATACAATCATTCTGGTAATATGCATTCACTATACATGCAGTTCTAATGGTAATATGCATTCACTATACATCCATATTCCAATGACAATACTGTATGTGTTCACTACAATCAATGTCCACCCTGTTAACCATTACTATTACAAATGAATTGAAGCTTCTTCTCATCCAGGTGTCTTGCCTTGTTCGCTTGCTCACCAGTGAAATGTATAATTGTAGTGTAGTGGATTGTAGTCGGTAGTGTGAAGGGGTTAAGTAAAACAGCAATCCAAACTATTGCTTTAATCTCCTAATTTAGCCACTCCACCCCTCCAATCCTACATAGGTTCCTTCAACACTTGTATATCTACTACGAAGCAGGCCTCATATCCACTTCCTAATTCACTTCTTCTCTCATTTCAGGCAACGGGCCCTGACCACCTAAGGTGTTGTGTGCAGCCTTGGGGGTGGGAGCAGCAGGGTGGGGTATGGGGACCGTCTCCCATCATAATACTCAGCCAGCCCAAGGATCCCAGCTTTTTAGGAGCCTGAGCAAGGCCAGCAATATTTTTCCTTTCCTCCATCATTAGTCGCTTCCAAGGATGTAACCCCCCTCCACCCCCTCCACCCCTCCATCCCCCCATCCCCTTTAGCACCCATCCCAGCCTCTCCTGTTCTGTGGCCTGTTGTTCCCTTCTCCAGCCACCTTTGAGCAGGAGGAAGAATTCTCAAGTTGTGAACAATGCATCCGAAGCGGGCGGGGCCCAGAGGTCTTGAAGGGTGTAACAGTATAGGAGGAACTATACCACGGCCCACATCTCCAAGCAGCTCCGAGCAAAAGAGCCCTTCTGTGTCTTCTTCATGGTGCATCTTGGGAGTATTTCTGGAGGGGAGAAGAGGAGAAGGGGGTAGCGTCTCTGAGTATGAGGTAAATAAATGCACTCAGACACAGGAGGGGAGAAGAGCGTCTTAGTCTTAATTAGAGAGGTACTACGGGCCCTGCAGAATGCCAATGGCAAGATGGGGCCACATTGTGGGCTATGGGCGCATCCTCCTTGATGATAGGTAATTGGAGTTGTACCTTCAAGAAAGCTGCTAATTTCACATAGGAAGTGCTAACAAGACCTTTGTGTGCCATGTTTTCCTTCAGCGGGGAGTTACAGAGCTCGAGTGCTGGGAATGGCCCGGGCCACTACCTGGAGTGGGAAGGCGCAGTAATGAACCACTTCACATGGTAGTTTACAGAAAAAGAAAGGAGGAGGCCAAAGAAAGAAGGAAAAAGGGAAGCCTAATTTTGCAGCCTGAGAATAGCAGGTCGCACAAAGGGTCCTGTTTAAGGGCATTATTAGTGGTATTCTTCAGCAGTACACAGTCTTTACTGCAATGGACCACTTATCACAAGTGTACCAATCTCACCCCAATGGAAACAAACCAACTCCATCCGTCAATGTTTACCATTATGGATGTCATTTATTTTCAAATCCCATATGTCATGTCTCAATAGTTCAGAGGCCTCTGCCCTAAGTGTACGCCTAAACTGTGTTACCAAACTGTCATCGAGATTGCAAAACAAACAATACTACCTTTTCTTGGAATGCAGACAGTTTAGGTTAAAGAAAGTATTTTGGACAATCTAAGTTTGTGCGAGTACTGTCTGTAAAGATATGACAGAGATGGTAATCATCTCTTACCTTGGCCATATTTATGTTATTCCTCTTCCTATATGAGACCCACCAGTGCAGTGCAAGTGCAGCTTTCAATATACCATAATGGAGAATACCATCCATGTCTATTTGAGATACCAGGGCTCCCTCACCTAGTATAACAGTGACCTATGTGTCCTTGTTGTGTGGCCCTCTGAAGGACAGTCCCCCCGCCCAGTGTCTGTGGCTTCTCCTCTGAACGAGATGTTCAGCCACTGACTTTTTCTCCAAAACACTGAACATCTTTGTCAACAGTCTGGCTGAATGAAGGGGTGAAATGGAATGGAAGGGGAGTCTTCCTGACTGACTCCTTTTCTGTTGAACAAACACGTCCAAACTCAGGCCCACTATTTGTGTGGCTCCCTTGTTCCTTAAGACATTCCTACCACTACAGTGGGGTCCTAAGTAACTAACTGAATCCCATTGATTGGACAGGAGGGGAGAGGAAAAGGGCGGCCAAATAGCCCCTGCTCCATTTTTTTTGTTCCCTTCCACGAGAATACTGCTAGAGAACACAAGTCACAAAAGATCATTTTTCCCCCACTGCCCGTACAGAGAAACATTGGCCCTCTACTAACTACTAGAACTTATTTCCCCCTCTCCACAATGGCCCCCTGCTCCCTACCCTCTGTGTCCCTGTAGGGCTGCCAGTGCTGGGGGTGGAGGGAGGGTGGGGGCATCCAATCTCCCAAAAGTTAGCCCCATTTCCGTTGTGCTTTTGTGCCCTGGTGGCCCTGCTCTAAAGGGCTCTGAGAGGTATTGTTGCAGATGGTCGGGTGGGCTGGGCTGAGGGAATGTGGCCACAGTGGCAGGCTAGTCCTAATGCTTCCTGGGAGTATTGTGCTGCGACCTCCCTTTCCCCTTCCTCTCCTTTCAGGCCTCCAGAATTGGGTCCTCCTGATTAGGAGACTCAGCGTGGGTCAGAATTTCCAGAGCCGAGGTCCAGCTGCCCTGGACCAGACCTGGATCCATTCTAAGGAGCTGATCACTGTGTGTTCATCATTCAGAAGAATTAGAACAGCCGTAATATAACTCTAGACCAATCCAGCGCCATAACACAGCAGTTAGTTTGGCCATAGTGATGTCTGCTTTAGATCAGAGGGGGGTTATGGAAGTTACATGGTGAGATGTCAAGCTGAGAATCAGGTATAAGATACGGTTAATGTGATGGGTGGTGTGACTACATTATGGAGCGATATGGCTAATGTCATGGCTGATCTGACTGTGATGTGTGTAACGGGCAGATGTAGCAGGATATAATGTGATAATGTACTATAAGAGAGATGTGATATGGGAAGCTGCAGGCGAAAGGCAAAGAGAGACAGCCAGGCAGACAGCTTGACGGACAGCAGACAGACGTGGCTTCATCAGGGCCATTATGGGACGGGGGTGTTCCCATACAGTGGGAGCTGTCAGTGCACTGCTGTAAAAATGACAGCCACTCGAGCCGGGACACGGAGAGACGGCTCTGAAAGCGTGTCATCTTTTCTTCCCTACTCGGCGATGTCTCGCTGGATAAAGGAACAGCAGAGAGAACAAAGGGAACAATGGAAAGAAAAAGACAGTGTACTGAGATGAAGACAGAAAGACTGGGGGTTGACATCTGAATTACATTTCTCAGAGCCGAAGAGAAGAAAAGTGGAGAAATAACTACCGCTTACATGTTTATTTTAACTTCAACTTTATTTGCCTGATGTTGAAAACTTGCAAAGCTCTGAGCAACAACACTGGCTATCAAGGCATGTACTGACAAATAAACTGACATTTACATAATTTTTTAGCAGAGGGTAGAATTGACTTTACTGCCCTATACTCCATCTCACCTCACCTCACACTGCTGAGATTTGCCTAGACTCAATGACACACCAACTGTCTGGCAAAAATACTTATTTGGTACAAAAGCCTCATAGTATGTGTGTGTGTTACAGAGAGAGAACCAGAGCCTTTGTCGCTGACATCCACATTGCTTTGATTTCTCACAGTCCAAAGATGTCAATCATAAGCATTCTCCCAGAATCAGAGCCGGTGGAATTCATTCCCACTCTCCTCCGTCTCTCTCTCTCACTCCACTATTTGTGAGTCATTTTATATGCCTGCGTAGCGCATAATACACTTTTAATGGACAACTAATTCTCTACCATTAATTTGTCAACATGATTACTGGATCTGCTGCCGAAATCTGAAGGAGTCAGGGAGATTTTTAAATATACACACGGCATTAATGTGTTTTTATTCAGCTTTACATCAGGAAAAGTCAGAGATTTACATAACGCTGGCATTGAGGTCTGTGACAGACGCCCTCTCGGATTTCTCCCACTAAAGGCCTCGGCGTTCCCTCGCTCTCCCGGGCTAAAATAATACGAGGCCTTTCAAAGGAGTCGATAACACAAAATTAGATATATTGGACTTAGGGCATAGGGTGTCTATAACTTGTCTATAGCTGTTGGACTGTTGAAGAGGGGATCAGAATCGGAATAATCAGCCCACACTGCTGTGACCAGAGAGAGGGTATAGATGAGAAGGTTGTGGGGTTGTGATCTTGTTCATAAGAGGTTGTAGAGGAAACCCAGAATGTGCCAGTTACAATGAGGCCCAATGTTGCACACTCCTGCTGCCCCACAACACAGGAAACCCACAGCCCTTCTGGCAGGAAGTCCTCCTGCTGTCTGAGCTACGGATAACACAGAGAGCCAGCATGTACCTCTTGGCTGCAGTACACAGCCTTGCGTGATGTATTTGTACAGTAGCCTGTCATCAAAGGCTGTTAGATTGTTTTTGTCAGTCATTGGACATTTCCTTATGAGCTGTTTGATGTGTGGGAGCAGACTGCTACTGGCTGCTGGGTCAAATGTAGGAAGTTTGTAGGAGCTAACCCCATCCCTTTATCCACCATTTTGTCCGGTCATGACAGCTTTTCAAGTTGTTAAACTCACTTGTTCCTGAGTTCATCAATTGTAAAATTGGTAATTTGCCATTTTCAAGGTTTTACTTTCATAGTCCTGTTTTTACATGGAAAACATGTTTTGTTTTCTATATCACATCAAATGTTTCAGGCTTAAGTTTAAATACAAATTCTGGATCTCCTGATATTAAAAGTAACTTTGATTCACAGCACAACTCTGTCAATTGTTTGATTGAGGTGCACTTTCCACATTTTGGTATTTTGGTAAAAAAGTGATTCTATGTCTTTCAGGCATCATAACATTATTAGCTATTTATGCCTGCTTCAATAGTGTCTTAACAACGGTAACCCTATGTAAACCACTACCACATGAAATTAGGCTCTATAGTGCTGGATGTAAAACGACCAAATGTAAGATAATAACCTCAATGTACACAAGGGCATGGGGAAATGCAGCTCTTTTAATCTGGTCAAGTTAATTGCCTGAAATGGCAAGGAAAAGTAATGCCAGCACGTAAAGAAACAGGAGAAACATAAAAGAACAGCACCTTTGTTTAGAAATAGTCCGGAACACTTGGTGGAACTCTGGTGGCTACGGGGGGAGTTACACCAAGTGTTCCGGACTATTTCTAAACAAAGGTGCTGTTCTTTTATGTTTCATCTGGTTCAATCAATGCTGTCATTATATTTCCTTGCCATTACAGGCAATTACTTTGACCATAATAAAAGACGTCCCCCATTCCCCAGTCCATTCCACGTCCCCCAGCCCTCTCCGCCTGGCCTGGTGCCTGGCCTGTCATTTTTAGAGTAGTCACGACACTGTCACGATTATAGCCAGCTCTAACGCCACTCTCTCACCCCCCCCCCCCCCCCCCCCACCCCTCCATTATACCACAGTGACTGGCCCCCGCCGCGCTCCATTACCAGCGCTCAGCCCAGTATGGTGCTACCATAACGCACAAGTGTGGTCATTAACTAAGAACACTCTCCTCTTTTCTCCTTTCCTCTCCTCCTCCTCTTCTTCCACTGTACGCATTCCTGTGACCTAGCCGTCTGATTCCACTACTGTACTAGTCAACCTTCTTCCCTCAGTATCATTATCTCAGTCAATGACAGGTGAAACACATTCTACCTCTAAGATAATAGGCTTTTCAAATGCATTCCAGACTACAATACAAAGGTAGGACAGTTGATGTCAGATTCTAATTATGTAAATAATGTGGGTGAAAGAAAATAGTAGGACGATATTGTCATTACATGCATTGAAACCTAAAATTATAACAATGATGGCAATGGTAGCCTGAGCTGATGAGCATTAGAACACAATTATAAATATATACAGTATATAAATACCACAGTATATATATATATATATATATATATGCTTCACAGAGTTCAAGTAACAGACACATCTCAACCTCAACTGTGCAGAGGAGCCTGTGTGAATCAGGCCTTCTTGGTCGAATTGCTGCAAAGGAACCACTAGTAAAGGACACCAATAATAAGAAGAGACTTGCTTAGACCAAGAAACACGAGTAATGGACATTAGACCGATGGAAATTTGTCCTGTGGTCTGGAGTCCAAATTGGAGATTTTTGTTCCAACCGCTGTGAATTTGTGAGACGCGTTGTGGGTGAACGGATTATATCCGCATGTGTATTTCCCACTGTGAAGCATGGAGGAGGTGTTATGGTGTGGGGGTGCTTTGCTGGTGACACTGTCTGTGATTTATTTAGAATTCAAGGCACACTTAACCAGCATGGCTACCACAGCATTCTGCAGCGATACGCCATCCTATCTGGTTTGAGCTTAGTGGGACTATCATTTGTTTTTCAACTGGACAATGACCCAAAACACCTCCAGGCTGTGTAAGAGCTATTTTACCAAGAAGGAGAGTGATGGAGCGCTGCATCAGATTACAATCCCCCGACCTCAACCAAATTGAGATGGTTTGGGATGAGTCGGACCGCAGACTTAAGGAAAAGCAGTAGCATATGTGGGGACTCCTTCACGACTGTTGGAAAATCATTCCAGGTGAAGCTGGTTGAGAGAATGTGAAGAGTGTGCAAAGCTGTCATCTAAGCAAAAGGTGGCTATTTGAAGAATCTCAAATCTCAAATATATTTAGATTTGTTTAACACTTTTTGGTTACTACATGATTCCATGTGTGTTATTTCATAGTTTGGATGTCTTCACTATTATTCTACAATGTAGAAAATAGTAAAAATAAAGAAAAACTGAATGAGTAGGTGTGTCCAAACCTTTGACTGGTACTGTATATATATAAATAAACTCAGCAAAAGGTAGGCAATTAAGGTCACAGTTATGAAAACTTAGGACACTAAAGAGGCCTTTCTACTGACTCTGAAAAACACCAAAAGAAAGATACCCAGGGTCCCTGCTCATCTGCGTTTACATGCCTTAGGCATGCTGCAAGGAGGCATGAGGACTGCAGATGTGGCCAGGGCAATAAATTACAATGTCCGTACTGTGAGACGCCTAAGACAGCGCTACAGGGAGACAGGACGGACAGCTGATCGTCCTCGCAGTGACAGACCACATGTAACAACACCTGCACAGGATCAGTACATCCGAACATCACACCTGAGAGACAGGTACAGGATGGCAACAACAACTGCCCGAGTTACACCAGGAACGCATATACCCTCCATCAGTGCTCAGACTGTCCGCAATAGGCTGAGAGAGGCTGGACTGAGCTCTTGTAGGCCTGTTGTAAGGCAGGTCCTCACCAGACATCACCGGCAACAACGTCGCCTATGGGCACAAACACACCGTCGCTGGACCAGACAGGACTGGCAAAATGTGCTCTTCACTGATGAGTTGCGGTTTTGTCTCACCAGGGGTGATGGTCGGATTCGCGTTTATCGTCGAAGGAATGAGCGTTACACCGAGGCCTGTACTCTGGAGAGGGAACGATTTGGAGGTGGAGAGTCCATCATGGTCTGGGGCTGTGTCACAGCATCACCGGACTGAGCTTGTTGTCATTGCAGGCAATCTCAACGCTGTGCGTTACAGGGAAGACATCCTCCTCCCTCATGTGGTACCCTTCCTGCAGGCTCATCCTGACATGACCATCCAGCATGACAATGCCACCAGCCATACTGCTCGTTCTGTGCGTGATTTCCTGCAAAACAGGAATGTCAGTGTTCTGCCATGGCCAGTGAAGAGCCCGGATCTCAATCCCATTGAGCACGTCTGGGACCTGTTGGATCTGGGGCTGTTGGATCGGAGGGTGAGGGCCAGGGCCATTCCCCCCAGAAATGTCCGGGAACTTGCAGGTGCCTTGGTGGAAGAGTGGGGAAACATCTCACCGCAAAAACTGGCAAATCTGGTGCAGTCCATGAGGAGGAGATGCACTGCAGTACTTAATGCAGCTGGTGGCCACACCAGATACTGACTGTTACTTTTGATTTTGACCCCCCCCCCCTTTGTTCAGGGACACATTATTCAATTTCTGTTAGTCACATGTCTGTGGAACTTGTTCAGTTTATGTCTCAGTTGTTGAATCTTGTTGTGTTCATACAAATATTTACACATGTTAAATTTGCTGAAAATAAATGCAGTTGACAGTGAGAGGACGTTTCTTTTTTTGCTGAGTTTATATATAGCCGTGCTGGAAGTCTCTTCTCTGACACTGCTAAGAGCTTGAATAGGGCTGTCGAATAGGCAGATATGTGTTTCCTGTTGTCAATGGCAATGGTGTTATCAATTAGTGCAGCTGTGGGAGCTCAATTAACAGCATCAAACAGCTAATTAATAGAGCTGTGTGAGTTTTAGACCGCAGAGCAGCACACCCGTGTCTATGGTGAGAGTTTACCCTGCAGAAATGCCTGTCTATACAATGTCTATAGACCCTGTTTTAGACCCTCAGAATCATGCCAATACTGCAGGCCCCACATATTGTGAACTCCCTCACCCATCAAGCCAACAACGACTACAGCCTTGTAGACACTTAGGAAAATTCTAGCATGCCAATACTACAGGCTAGAAGACTAACTATTCTACCGATTGCACTCAGATTCACGACAATGAGCCAGCAGCACCGCAGCACAGAAACCAGAATGACTGAATCTAAAACCATTGGCTAGAGTGGTAGCTGGATGCTCTTAGTGAGTCAGACTCGTACTACCAGTTAAAACACACTCAAACTCATTGACTCAAATGGATTAGGGGAAAGGAATCAGACAAAGGTTAATTGCAGAGCAGGTCTAGTACATGTGGCTACATATGGGGGTGTGTCAGTATGTATATTACCCAACCTCTACAGTCTAAGCTATGCTTTTATTATCAAGTGAGTCAATGCCTTTTGTACAGCAGATTGAAAGACTATAATCTAATGTACATTGGGCTCTGGTATTGGTATTTGTCCAAGAGAGTAGAGAAGTAATACTAGGAGATTTAACATTGTGTGCGTGGCAGGCTAAGGGTCGATCGTGGAACACACTGCAGCCTTGTTGACCTTCAGAGAAAGGGAACGACCCTCTTGATGTTCAGCAGGCCACTTGTCACAGGAAGAGGCTCGTTGACCAATCCTAATGGCCTAAAGGGTTGTGAACATCGGAGAGGTTTGTACCGTTGCCCTGGTGACTGCAGCCCAGCCGAGATTAGAGGACTTGAAGGCACCAGTTCCTGCAAGGCTTCTAGACAATAAAACCTGTTGACTGACTGTTGACTGACTGTTGACTGACTGTTGACTGACTGCCTGTGTGTGTAACTGTCTGTGTGTGACCAAGGCCAGAACAGACCAAGCTGACATGCAGGTGTAGACTGGGCTCATTCAACTGATGATCTGCCTCCTCAGCTACCACATAAGCAAACACTGTCATATAGAGGACTAGAACAGTTACAGGAAACAAGTGCTTCTCAATGAGAGCCGGTAATTTTCCCTGCATACGTCCCCCTAACTAATCAGTGAAGCTAAGTGTCTACGTCAACATTACAAGGCCCCAATTAAGAGCAATAAGCCATTTGTACAATAACTGCCTCTCCTTTCCCAGCACGGCACTCTGCCCAGAGGCTTAACGTCATATCCAGGTGGATGGAACAGAGTTCATCCTGAATGATAAAGAGGCTTGTTTAAAAGCAACAATCTTCCTGTAGAATGTTGGCCTCTTTTCAAAAACTGTAGTGTGTGTGTGTGTTTGTTGGACCTTTAAATCCTATATTTTCGTATATTTTTGCTGTCTGGTACTTTGTCTATAAGTCTATAGTTGAATATGCCGTGACCTATATGCCTTTTTATTATGTATTATATTTTTCAGAGAGGAGAGGTCAATTCTCCCAATTCTCCAGCTCCCTAGCCTTTTAGTGTGGGATTTATGTTACCTTAACGCCATAGCTATGAGTTTCATTATGATTTGAATGGGCTGAAAATATCTCATCTGCCCGACATTGTTGAAATCCAACGATGAGGAAATGTCATTGCCTGGCCCAGGTTCTGTGAGTGCCTAATTAAAGATACTCCTGAAATATCAATGTCCTGCATAAAGGAACACAATACACCCAGAAATGTGGCCAGCAGTTAGGTCTGTAGTCCCATAAATTAACAAATATGAAGAGGTATTTCCTCCCACTGTGCATGTGTTATTTTAGCCAAATACTGTGTGTCCTTCAAATGAGGTGCAGCTCTCATATAAATACTTGTTTTCTGGATATAAACAACCTTTTTCGTTATTCTATGTGCTGTATATGATTTCATATCTAAAGTGTTGTTTGTTGAGTCGACCTCCAGACCAAGAGGCTGATCTGATCTGATATGTGTAGAATCACATTTGGTTTAATTAGGCTACTGTATGAGTTCCATTGCCTTCATTCCAGATCATTAATATCGCTTTGTTCATATCATGAATTCATAGGCGAACACAACTAAGTTCTGGGACTGAAGTCTCGCTACTTTCTGTCACGGAGTTTCATGGTGAGGTATCTATAGAGTTTAGACACTTGGACCATTCCATCCCTATGCGGACGTAGAGGTGTCTTCCCCAAGGTCTAGCTGATATGGAGAGCACAACATCTCCATGGTCCTCCTATGGTATGAGTAGAGGGAGATACAGTCCTTGTTTTGTAACACACGATCTCATCTAAGTTAAGTGCAACCCACAGCTGATACACCTTCCTTATAAGAACAGCCATGTTTCAACATGGCACTGGTGAAAATGTAGACGTCACATTTCTGCTTCATCTGTATGTAATAGAAAAAGTAATATTGGCCCTCAAGGACAGGAGCAGGTGTTCATGGGGAATCGTTCCCACTTCTGCCACTGACAGACTCAATGGCTTTTTAAATTTAAAATGCTTTCAGGGACTTTTCAGCATTCCACTTCACCGGCACAGAAAAAAATATTTTAGGAAGTGCAGAAAAGCAAGAAAAGGAATCCACTTCTAATTAAAGTGGATGATTAAAATACTGAAATCAACTTCAGGGGGAAGAAGGAAAGGGCTTAGAGGCTTTTCCACATCAACAACAACTGGAGGAGTGCAGGGGGAAATGTTGGGGAAAAGGGCGAGCAAGTGACTTGGACACACACAAACACAAGAACACACACGCACAAGAACACACACGCTCACACAGCTAGGTTATAAGTGTCCCACGCAGCCCAGCAGATTTCATTTACTGTAGAAAGTAGGTTATTATATACATTTGATCTCTCTCTGTTCCATGTTACAGCTAAAAGCAGGTGCCACAATGTCAAGCCACTGGCTCATACAGGAGTCCATATCAGAGTGATGTAAGGGCTGGGGTGGGGGCTAGAGGGGCAGTGGTTCAGAAGCTCACCTGGCACATAGTGTCTGGGCAAAGTGGGCCAGGTCCTGGAGAGAGGGGGGGGGGGGGCGGCGGCACGCACTGACCTGGTAGTGCCACGCACAGGAGCACTTGCAACCTGCCCCCCTCCCATGTGACCCCTGAACACTGACTACATCAACACTGAGCTCTCAGTGACATAGCATCATCTGGTGCTGTTTGTGTGTGTGTGTGTGTGTGTGTGTGTGTGTGTGTGTGTGTGTGTGTGTGTGTGTGTGTGTGGAGATACTTGGAAATATAACTGAGAGGCAGGTTTACTGCCAGCTGTGCTTTATTCTTTGAAATGGACGAAGTAAAAAAAAGTAAAATCAGAAAATGTATTCTAAATACTCATTTCTTTCTATCTGACCTTGGCAGATGCCACTCTCACTCCTAAACTCTGCTTAACACATGCGTGTTCTGAGGACAGACGTGTCCTCAGAGCATGTGCAGACCAGATGGCTGGAGTGTTTACAGACAATCTCAGTTATCCCCACTTGTTTCAAGATGTCCAGCATTGTTCCTGTACCCAAGGAAGTGACGGTAACTGAGCTAAATTATTATCGCCTTGTAGCACTCACTTCTGTCATCATGAAGTGCTTTGACACCCTAGACCCACTACCATTCGCATACCGCCCCAACAGATCCACGGACGACACAATCACCAGTAGACTGAGGGTACAAAACATTAAGAACACCTTCCTAATATTGAGTTGCACCCCCTTTTGCCCTCAGAACAGTCCCAATTCATCAGGGCATGGGCTCTACAAGGTGTTGAAAGCGTTCCACAGTGATGCTGGCCCATGTTGACTTCAATGCTTCCCATAGTTGTGTCAAGTTGGCTGGATGTCCTTTTGGTGGTGAACCTTTCTTGATACACACGGGAAACTGTTGAGCATGAAAAACCCAGCAGCATTGCAGTTTTTGACACACTTAAACAGGTTATATGGCACCTACTACCATACACCTTTCAAAGGTACTTAAATATTTTGTCTTGCCCATTCACCCTCTGAATGGCACATATACACAATCCATTTCTCAATTACCTCAAGGTTTAAAAATCCTTCTTTAACCTGTCTCCTTCCCTTCATCTACACTGATTGAAGTGGATTTAACAGGTGACATCAATAAGTAATCACACCTTTCACCTGGATTCACTTGGTCAGTCGATGTCATGGAAAGAGCAGGTGTTCCTAATGTTTTGTACACTCAGTACTGGGTCAGACCCCCTTTGCCTCCAGAACAGTCTGAATTCTTCGGAATGCGGTTTTGGAAACATTTAACAGGGATGTTGGTCCAGCTAACGCAATGGCATGACGCAGTTGCTGCAGATTGGAAGGCGGAACATTCATGCTGCAAACAGCCCGTTCGATCTCATCCCAAAGATGCTCTATTGCAGTGGTCCCCAAACTTTTATAGTCCCGTACCACTTCAAACATTCAACCTCCAGCTGCGTACCCCCTCTAACACCAGGGTCAGTGCACTCTCAAATGTTGTTTTTTGCCATCATTGTAAGCCTGCCACACAAACACTATACGTTACATTTATTAAACATAAGAATGAGTGTGAGTTTTTGTCACACCCCGGATCGTGGGAAGTGACAAAGAGCTCTTATAGGACCAGGGCACAAATAATAATATAATATAATAATAATCAATCATTTCTCTTTATTTAGCCATCTTACATATAAAACTTTATTTGTTCATTGAAAATTGTGAATAACTCACCACAGGTTAATGAGAAGGGTGTGCTTGAAAGGATGCACATAACTCTGCAATGTCGGGTTGTATTGTAGAGAGTCTCAGTCTTAAATCCTTTTCCACACACAGTGTGTGCCTGTATTTAGTTGTCATGCTAGTGAGGGACAAGAATCCACTCTCACATAGGTACGTGGATGCAAAGGGCATCAGTGTCTTAACAGCGCGATTTGCCAAGGCATGATACTCTGTGCGCAGCGCAATCCAGAAATCTGGCAGTGGCTTCTGATTAAATTACATTTCGATGAGGCTCTCTTGTTCAGATATCGGTAAGTGGACTGGAGGCAGGGCATGGAGGAAGGTCCTTGTTAATGCAGACAGAGAAGAGCTCCAACTTCTTAATCATAGCCTCAATGTTGTCCCGCACATTGAATATAGTTGCGGAGAGTCCCTGTAATCCTAGATTCAGATCATTCAGTTGAGAAAAAACATCACCCAGATAGGCCAGTCGTGTGAGAAACTCGTCATCATGCAAGCGGTCAGGCAAGTGAAAATTATGGTCAGTAAAGAAAACTTTAAGTTCGTTTCTCAATTTTCAAAAACATGTCAATACTTTGCCCCTTGATCACCAGCGCACTTCTCTATGTTGTAAAAGTGTTACATGGTCGCTGCCCATATCATTGCATAGTGCAGAAAATACACGAGGGTTCAGGGGCCTTGCTTTAACAAAGTTAACCATTTTCACTGTAGTGTCCAAAACTTCTTTCAAGCTGTCAGGCATTCACTTGGCAGCAAAAGCCTCTCGGTGGATGCTGCAGTGTCCCCAAGTGGTGTCGGGAGCAACTGCTTGCACGCGAGTTACCTCTCCACTATGTCTCCCTGTCATGGCTTTTGCGCCATCAGTACAGATACCAACACATCTTGACCACCAAAGTCCATTTGATGTCACAAAGCTGTCCAGTACTTTAAAAATATCCTCTCCTGTTGTCCTGGTTTCCAGAAGAGGATGTCTTCCTTAATTGACCCCCCATAAACGTAACTGACATATACCAGGAGCTGTGCCAGGCCCACCACGACTGTTGACTCATCCAGTTGTAATGCATAGAATTCACTGGCTTGTATGCGAAGCAGTAATTGTTTCAAAACATCTCCTGGCATGTCACTGATGCATCGTGAAAGTGTTGTTTGATGAAGGCATTGTCCGTATAGTTTTTTTGGCCTTTTCCCCAAGCATTGTCCCAGCCATATCTCTTGCCTGTCCTAGCCACTCGGTAGCTCACCACATAAGACGCTCCTAGCCCCTTCTTATTAATGGTATCTGTTGCTTTTATACATGTCTTACTACTCGAAAGTCGTCTTAATTCTCACCTCTCCCTCAACGTGATCAAGACAAAGGAGATGATCATGGACAATAGGAAAAGGAGGACTGAGCACGCCCCAATTCTCATTGACGGGGCTGTAGTGGAGCAGGTTGAGAGCTTCAAGTTCCTTGGCGTCCTAACATGGTCCAAGTACACCAAGACCTTCGTGAAGAGGGCACGACAAAACCTTTTCCCCATCAGGAGACTGAAAAGATTTGTCATGGGTCCTCAGATCCTCAAAAGGTTTTACAGCTGCACCATTGAGAGCATCCTGACGGATTGATCACTGCCTGGTATGGCAACTGCTCGGCCTTCGACCGCAAGGCACTACAGAGGGTAGTGTGTATGATCCAGTACATCACCGGGGGCAAGCTTCCTGCCATCCAGGACCTCTATACCAGGTGGTGTCAGAGGAAGGCCCTACAAATTGTCAAAGACTCCAGCCACCCTAGTCATAGACTGTTCTCTCTGCTACTGCACGGCAAGCTGTACCAGAGCGCCAAGTCTAGGTCCAAGAGGCTTCTAAACAGCTTCCACCCCCAAGCCATAAGACTCCTGAACAGCTAATCAAATGGCTACCCAGACTATTTGCATTGCCCCCCACCCTCTTCTACGCTGCTGCTACTCTGTTATTATCTATGCATAGTCACTTTAATAACTCTACCTACATGTACATATTACCTCAATTACCTCGACACCGGTGCCCCCGCA
This sequence comes from Salmo salar, assembly GCF_965601325.2. Lineage (NCBI taxonomy): Eukaryota > Metazoa > Chordata > Actinopteri > Salmoniformes > Salmonidae > Salmo > Salmo salar. The sequence continues at coordinate 23,958,107 of NC_138318.1, read as the reverse complement.
CATTGACTCTGTACCGGTATCCCCTGTATATAGCCCCGCTATTGTTATTTACTGCTGCTCTTTAATTATTTGTTATTCTTATCTCTTACTTTTTTTGGTTTGTATTTTCTTAAAACTGCATTGTTGGTTAAGGGCTTGTAAGTAAGCATTTCACTGTAAGGTCACACCTGTTGTATTCAGCGCATGTGACAAATACAATTTGATTTGAACTACTGTCTTTCTCTTTCTTTGTGTCAACTACTCACTTCAGTGCTAGCTAGCTGTAGCTTATGCTTTCACTACTAGATTCATTCTCTGATCCCTTGACTGGGTGGACAACATGTCAGTTTAGCTGCAAGAGCTCTGATAGGTTGGAGGACATCCTCTGGAAGTTGTCATAATTACTGTGTAAGTCTATGGAAGGGGGTGAGAACCATGAGCCTCCTAGGTTTTGTATTAAAACCAACATACCCAGAGGAGGACGGAAACTATCTGTCCTCCGGCTACACCATGGTGCTACCCTACAGAGTGCTGTTGAGGCTACTGTAGACCTTCATTTTTATCAATTATTTGGTGACGTGAATATATTTAATATATAAAAAGGTCAACTTTTTTGATGTTTCACTATTTCTTTTTCTTCTGAAATTCACTGAGGAAGATGGTCAACCCATTCGTTCTCTGAGGAGCCTCTACTGATATATTGCGGACTCTGACATTGCTCGTTCTGATATATCTTAATTTATTTATAATTTTTGGACGGGATTATGTGTGTATTGTTTCGTATTGCTAGGTATTACTGCACTGTTGGAGCTAGAAACAAGCATTTCACTGCACCTGCAAATCTGTGTACGCGACAAATAAAGTTTAATTTGACAGGCCTAAACAGATGCCTATCTCTATGTCCTTAACAGAGCTCTCTCTCCCACCCTCCTGCATCTTGACATAGCACACTGAGCCTAATCACACATAATTGGGTGGGAGGGGCAGGGGGCCGTCCCAGGCTTTGTGTGCAAAGGGCAAGTGGTCAAGTTAATGGGGCCCTTGTGTTGAGCAGGGAGCTCTCCCAGTCTCTCCCTCTGCTCCTCTCTCTCTCGTTCCCTCTCTCAATCTCTCTGGCAGAGCGTGGGGAGGAGAGAACAGGCCTGTTTAAAATATGAAAAGAGAGATCGAGGGGGGCTCGCTTGCCCCTCCCCTGTATTCCCCCTACCCCTGCCGCCCAGCACCGGCCTGACCAGCACAGCCCTCAGGATTAGCTGTTCTATACTGCCCTCCCTCTCTCCCTCCCCTCTCTCTATTATTTTTGTGGAGGAGTAGTCTGGAGAAGGGCTGTGGCCTGCACTGAAAACAGCACTCTGTCTGGGAGCGGCTTAGAGAGCAGGGACCAATGTCTGAGAAAACCAAGAAGGATGACGACGATCTGCAGAGAATGTTATTGTACGAGTTGAGTATCATTTCAACTGATCCAAGCATCTGAAAGGAGGGAATTATACAGGCCCATAATAGGAGATCAAGGTGAAATGTGTTGAAATCAAACCACATTTTATAAAATAATACAACTTTGACATGTTCTAACCATATTTTGTATTTATTAGGATCCCCATGAACTCTTCCTGGGGTCCAAAAATGGTTAAATCTTTTATATCACAACAACTATGACATAATGTTATTTTCGGAGGGTATTATTATTAAAACAGAACCGAACATTAGTTATAAAAGTAGCCACAGAGAACTGTAATGTATAGCAAGATGTTTTTAATGGACAGTATTAAAACCACCTGAGACTCTAATAAAACAATCAATCAATCCATGTCTAATACAATTGTGGTTAGAGTACGAATGGTGGTGGATGTAAAGAGCACAGCGTAAGAGCAAACTTTAGACCAGAGCCAGCTGAAGACCATAACGCTGAGTGGTGGGTATAAATAATACTTGATGTTTGCGTTTTATGGACAAACGTCAAATATAGCAGTGAGTTTGTGGAATCGTGTTGTTCATGTTAATCTCACAGTAACACAGTTTCAGCTGGAGACAGTGTAGAAGGTCTTGGCTTATAGAGCTGAGCGCATTGAGCAAGTGACCAGGTGTGAGTTTCTTCAAAGCTGAGCAGCATTAAGATCTCCGAAAATCCATTGGAGGCAGTGGACTAAAGATCTGGGTCCTACGAAGCTTTTGGGAAACTCAACCCCAGAGAGGTATCGGCTGAGAAGCACTTTTCACAGTGAACCACATATCGCCATTCAACTCTGTGGAACCCTGCCATTGAACCTTTGGTTTAAGACACTTCTGCAGAGCATAGATGACAAATCAGAAGAACATTTTCAGTTTGATGTGCGTTCAGAAACACTTGTTCGGATGGGTATTGGGCATGGATCGAAGTGACCTGAACCCTGTTGATTAATAAATGAAAAGTTCATCATATACTTTTAGTGAAAGATACTGTCCAGTATGCCCATATACATAAACGTTGTTGGCATACTACTTGGTTAGCGCATCAGAACATTATCTAGTGATTCTATATGTATGTTTCAGCCCTCTCAGTGTTGACAGTTCATTGAGGCTGCGAGGGAAACCTGAAATCTCCACCATTTGGTTTTGCACATCGCACATTGTTGTATTGCACAGTAACAAGGTCGCAGGTGATCAGAGACCGATTCAGCCACACACAACATGTCGTCATCACAACACACACACACTCTTCAAAGCGTTGCCACAAAACTTCCAAAAGTCAAGAAAAAACTATTCTGTAATGTTATGTAATAGTAATACTGAACTCACCACAGTGTGAGTGGAGTTAATACAAGAAATATATACTGGAAACAAATCAAACAATTCATCCCCAAGCTTGTATCTCATCAACCGCGACCCCTATGTGAGCCAGGGACACAGTGGCATAAGTACTGGTGTGCAGGACTGCCAGGAAGCTAGACGGGCTAACCCTAACCCTGGGAGTCTGATTGGCAAGAGGCTGGGCAGCGAGGGGAGGATGGTGAGCCGGGTCTCAGAGGAGATGGGTGGGGCTGGCTCCTTGGGTCAGGGTGATGAGGAGAGGATAGTGGATGTTGTCATCATATGCCTCCTTCCCTTCAATCTGCATCTGAAACACACACAGGAAAGTGGTGTAATCATTAGTCCAAACTGTCGCAAACAGTTGCGTTTGGCAAGGAAAACTAGAGTTTCTATTGGAAAGAATTCTGGTAGGTCTCGTCCCTGCCCGTTTTGTTCCGTTTGGTTCCTAGTGAATACACCACAGTAGTTTCAGGTTAGGATGAGGTCAGAGAGGGTGGAAGACGTTTGCTGCTTCAGATGATATTAACTGGCCCAGATACTACCAGCTGACTTCTCTTAAACAGTGGACCAGTCTACAGTGACTCTCTCCCAGGTACTTATCTCACACTTCTCTCAGTTACAAAGGGACTGAGTGCAACATGTACAGTATGCCCCCTAGCATACTGCCTCTCCATGCCCACAATGAGCTACACAATAAGCTACAGTCTCTCTATGGGCTAAGTCCCGGTGGTGACCAGTGCCCACCTCGGCTGACTTGGCGCTGAGGGTCTAGGAGCCGGGCTCTTTCCCAGCCAATCAGATCGCTGATTGGTGTCTGCACCACGCCAGGACTTAGGAAAGTGAGTTTTGTACAAAATGTGAAATCCGTTTATATAAATCAACTCCCTCACAAACAGAAACCCCAGTCGACAGATTCAGAGAATAAGAGAAAATGAAAAAAAGAAGTGGCCTCTGATATTGACTAATTTATGACATCTTTGTTACTTTTACTACTTCTATATAATACATGTCTCATTAAAGGAAGTAGTGGTGTTCGTGATAGCGCCAAGGCCCAACACTGTATATCACAGACACAGATGCATCGCTGACAGTGACAGTACTCCTCCTCCAGATCTCCCAGCCTTCCTCTCACCTGGGACCCAGTGGTACCAACCAACACTCCCTCCCTGCCTGGCTCCCTCCCTCCTCCTAAAACATCCAGCTACTTTCAGTAGACATATCCCCTCTCTCCCTCCCTGCCTGGCTCCCTCCCTCCTCCTAAAACAACCAGCTACTTTCAGTAGACATATCCCCTCTCTCCCTCCCTGCCTGGCTCCCTCCCTCCTCCTAAAACATCCAGCTACTTTCAGTAGACATATCCCCTCTCTCCCTCCCTGCCTGGCTCCCTCCCTCCTCCTAAAACATCCAGCTACTTTCAGTAGACATATCCCCTCTCTCCCTCCCTGCCTGGCTCCCTCCCTCCTCCTAAAACATCCAGCTACTTTCAGTAGACATATCCCCTCTCTCCCTCCCTGCCTGGCTCCCTCCCTCCTCCTAAAACATCCAGCTACTTTCAGTAGACATATCCCCTCTCTCCCTCCCTGCCTGGCTCCCTCCCTCCTCCTAAAACAACCAGCTACTTTCAGTAGACATATCCCCTCTCTCCCTCCCTGCCTGGCTCCCTCCCTCCTCCTAAAACATCCAGCTACTTTCAGTAGACATATCCCCTCTCTCCCTCCCTGCCTGGCTCCCTCCCTCCTCCTAAAACAACCAGCTACTTTCAGTAGACATATCCCCTCTCTCCCTGGCTCCCTCCCTCCTCCTAAAACATCCAGCTACTTTCAGTAGACATATCCCCTCTCTCCCTCCCTGCCTGGCTCCCTCCCTCCTCCTAAAACAACCAGCTACTTTCAGTAGACATATCCCCTCTCTCCCTCTCAGTCTCCCTCTCAGTCTCCCTCTCAGTCTCCCTCTCAGTCTCCCTCTCAGTCTCCCTCTCCCTCTCAGTCTCCCTCTCCGTCTCCCTCTCCGTCTCCGTCTCCCTCTCCGTCTCCCTCTCCGTCTCCCTCTCCCTCTCAGTCTCCCTCTCAGTCTCCCTCTCCCTCTCAGTCTCCCTCTCCGTCTCCGTCTCCCTCTCCGTCTCCCTCTCCGTCTCCCTCTCAGTCTCAGTCTCCCTCTCCTGGCTTTTGAGAGGACAGATAAGACCACCCCCCCCCCCGTGTCCTTGATGTGTGTTATCTCTCTGCACACCCCTCCACGTAACCGGCCGGTGGTTGAACCCGTGACCCGCCTGTATGCAGGGAAGGCCAGCCTCCCAACACTAAGCCCGACTGCAAAGGACGGACGGCCGCATTCACATTCAAATCTGGCCTGGGAGGGGGATGGTGGGGTTGGGGGTTGGGGTGGAGGAAAAACCCTGGCGAGCTCGCAGAGGTGAAAAGTTTAACAAGCAAAGCTGTTCCTCCTGATCACAGACTGCTAATCAGCTTCATGGGTGGCTGGATAAATCGGGACTTACGTTTTAATCGCGCCGCTGCCAAGATGCAAGTCATTTATTTCATTGCCACTTTCGCCCTGCTTTTTTCTCCCTCCGTCCTATCCCTCCCTCATTCCTCCCTTAGCTTTTTGCAGAGACAGAGAGAGAGAGAGAGAGAGAGAGAGAGAGAGAGAGAGAGACAGAGAGAGAAATGGGGAGGAGAAGGCGCTCCTGGGAGAGAGGAGGATGAACCGGACATCTGGGGTCTCTCGTGGGATTGGGTAACGGAGAGCGAGGGATGGGGTGGATAGAGAGAGAAGAGAAGGAGACGTGTGGGTGGGGTGGGGTTGTTCGCTTATAGGCAGCTGGGAGAGAGGGAGAGAGAGGAAAAGAGGGATATGGACACAGAGGGGTTAATGCGTGGGGGGCAAAATTTAAATTCATGACTCTCTTCACAACCATTTGAGTAACAAGATTAAGACGGTGGGCAGAAAATAGATCACATTATCAGGCTCCTTACAGTCCTCCAGCTGGTCGCGCTCTATTCCAGAACAGTGGGGATAAGAGGATAACATGCAGCCCTGCTAAAAAGAAGCCGTCTCCCTGCTTCACACTGGTGAGACCGGCTCATCCTGGTGGGTGTGTGGGTGTGTGGGTGTGCATGCACAAGGGGGGCTTGCAGATTTGAGGGTCTTTGGGGTCTTAGAGAACGGTTCTTAAAGAATTTTAACAGCTACACTCATACGCACACATTTCCCACCGCTAACACCCATATCTTACGTCCACAACATTCACCTCCGTAAAACTCTGCCACACAGCTCAGTGCATTTCCTATAAGCTCAGGTCTGAGAGTGGTGTGTTTGGCAGAGTTTCAGACTGCATATATTTTTGTCTCGGTATTAGTGTATAGTGATTTGAGGGACCATCCCATTTCTTATTGCATCATATTAGACCATCTGATCAGACTTGACATCGTAGCAGATTGGAAGCAAGTGTTTGGGTAAAATCAAAAATCCGATCAAATGTTACTTGTCACATGCGCCGAATACGATGCAGAGTTAAACAATTATAATAAAATAACTAACACAATAAAATACACTATAATGGAGCTTTATAGAGAGAGTACCAGTACCAGATCAATGTGGAGCTATATACAGGGAGTACCAGATCAATGTGGAGCTATATACAGGGAGTACCAGTACCAGATCAGTGTGGAGCTATATACAGGGAGTACCAGATCAATGTGGAGCTATATACAGGGAGTACCAGTACCAGATCAATGTGGAGCTATATACAGGGAGTACCAGTACCAGATCAATGTGGAGCTATATACAGGGAGTACCAGTACCAGATCAATGTGGAGCTATATACAGGGAATACCAGTACCAGATCAATGTGGAGCTATATACAGGGAGTACCAGTACCAGATCAATGTGGAGCTATATACAGGGAGTACCAGTACCAGGTCAATGTGGAGCTATATACAGGGAGTACCAGTACCAGATCAATGTGGAGCTATATACAGGGAGTACCAGATCAATGTGGAGCTATATACAGGAGTACCAGTACCAGATCAATGTGGAGCTATATACAGGAAGTACCAGTACCAGATCAATGTGGAGCTATATACAGGGAGTACCAGTACCAGATCAATGTGGAGCTATATACAGGGAGTACCAGTAGGGGCCAGGAGTCAGAGTGTGGAGCTATATACAGGGAGTACCAGTACCAGATCAATGTGGAGCTATAGGGTACAGGAGTGGAGTACGGGCAGTACCAGATCAATGTGGAGTGGGGCGTAGTATGGGAGCAGGAGTACCAGTACCAGATCAATGTGGAGCTATATACAGGGAGTACCAGTAGGGGCCAGGAGTCAGAGTGTGGAGGGCGTAGTATGGGAGCAGGGAGTACCAGTACCAGGGGAGTCAGGGAGTGTGGTGGGAGCTATATACAGGGAGTACCAGTACCAGATCAATGTGGAGCTATATACAGGGAGTACCAGATCAATGTGGAGCTATATACAGGAGTACCAGTACCAGATCAATGTGGAGCTATATACAGGGAGTACCAGTACCAGATCAATGTGGAGCTATATACAGGAGTACCAGTACCAGATCAATGTGGAGCTATATACAGAGAGTACCAGTACCAGATCAATGTGGAGCTATATACAGGAGTACCAGTACCAGATCAATGTGGAGCTATATACAGGGAGTACCAGATCAATGTGGAGCTATATACAGAGAGTACCAGTACCAGATCAATGTGGAGCTATATACAGGAGTACCAGTACCAGATCAATGTGGAGCTATATACAGAGAGTACCAGTACCAGATCAATGTGGAGCTATATACAGGAGTACCAGTACCAGATCAATGTGGAGCTATATACAGACAGCCAGTACCAGATCAATGTGGAGCTATATACAGGGAGTACCAGTACCAGATCAATGTGGAGCTATATACAGGACTACCAGATCAATGTGGAGCTATATACAGGAGTACCAGTACCAGATCAATGTGGAGCTATATACAGGGAGTACCAGTACCAGATCAATGTGGAGCTATATACAGGGAGTACCAGATCAATGTGGAGCTATATACAGGAGTACCAGTACCAGATCAATGTGGAGCTATATACAGGGAGTACCAGATCAATGTGGAGCTATATACAGGAGTACCAGTACCAGATCAATGTGGAGCTATATACAGAGAGTACCAGTACCAGATCAATGTGGAGCTATATACAGAGAGTACCAGTACCAGATCAATGTGGAGCTATATACAGAGAGTACCAGTACCAGATCAATGTGGAGCTATATACAGGAGTACCAGTACCAGATCAATGTGGAGCTATATACAGGGAGTACCAGTACCAGATCAATGTGGAGCTATATACAGGGAGTACCAGTACCAGATCAATGTGGAGCTATATACAGAGAGTACCAGTACCAGATCAATGTGGAGCTATATACAGGAGTACCAGTACCAGATCAATGTGGAGCTATATACAGGAAGTACCAGTACCAGATCAATGTGGAGCTATAAACAGGGAGTACCAGTACCAGATCAATGTGGAGCTATATACAGACAGCCAGTACCAGATCAATGTGGAGCTATATACAGGGAGTACCAGTACCAGATCAATGTGGAGCTATATACAGGACTACCAGATCAATGTGGAGCTATATACAGGAGTACCAGTACCAGATCAATGTGGAGCTATATACAGGGAGTACCAGTACCAGATCAATGTGGAGCTATATACAGGGAGTACCAGTACCAGATCAATGTGGAGCTATATACAGGAGTACCAGTACCAGATCAATGTGGAGCTATATACAGGAGTACCAGTACCAGATCAATGTGGAGCTATATACAGGGAGTACCAGATCAATGTGGAGCTATATACAGGAGTACCAGTACCAGATCAATGTGGAGCTATATACAGGGAGTACCAGATCAATGTGGAGCTATATACAGGAGTACCAGAACCAGATCAATGTGGAGCTATATACAGGAAGTACCAGTACCAGATCAATGTGGAGCTATATACAGGAGTACCAGTACCAGATCAATGTGGAGCTATATACAGGAAGTACCAGTACCAGATCAATGTGGAGCTATATACAGGGAGTACCAGTACCAGGTCAATGTGGAGCTATATACAGGGAGTACCAGTACCAGATCAATGTGGAGCTATATACAGGGAGTACCAGATCAATGTGGAGCTATATACAGGAGTACCAGTACCAGATCAATGTGGAGCTATATACAGGGAGTACCAGTACCAGATCAATGTGGAGCTATATACAGGAGTACCAGTACCAGATCAATGTGGAGCTATATACAGGGAGTACCAGTACCAGATCAATGTGGAGCTATATACAGACAGCCAGTACCAGATCAATGTGGAGCTATATACAGGGAGTACCAGTACCAGATCAATGTGGAGCTATATACAGGGAGTACCAGTACCAGATCAATGTGGAGCTATATACAGGGAGTACCAGATCAATGTGGAGCTATATACAGGGAGTACCAGTACCAGATCAATGTGGAGCTATATACAGGGAGTACCAGTACCAGATCAATGTGGAGCTATATACAGGGAGTACCAGTACCAGATCGGGGCCGGGCCGCCGCAATGTGGAGCTATATACAGGAGTACCAGTACCAGATCAATGTGGAGCTATATACAGGGAGTACCAGTACCAGATCAATGTGGAGCTATATACAGGGAGTACCAGTACCAGATCAATGTGGAGCTATATACAGGAAGTACCAGTACCAGATCAATGTGGAGCTATATACAGGGAGTACCAGTACCAGGTCAATGTGGAGCTATATACAGGGAGTACCAGTACCAGATCAATGTGGAGCTATATACAGGGAGTACCAGATCAATGTGGAGCTATATACAGGAGTACCAGTACCAGATCAATGTGGAGCTATATACAGGAAGTACCAGTACCAGATCAATGTGGAGCTATATACAGGGAGTACCAGTACCAGATCAATGTGGAGCTATATACAGGGAGTACCAGTACCAGATCAATGTGGAGCTATATACAGGGAGTACCAGTACCAGATCAATGTGGAGATATATACAGGGAGTACGAGTACCAGATCAATGTGGAGCTATATACAGGGAGTACCAGTACCAGATCAATGTGGAGCTATATACAGGAAGTACCAGTACCAGATCAATGTGGAGCTATATACAGGAGTACCAGTACCAGATCAATGTGGATCTATATACAGGAGTACCAGTACCAGATCAATGTGGAGCTATATACAGGAAGTACCAGTACCAGATCAATGTGGAGCTATATACAGGGAGTACGAGTACCAGATCAATGTGGAGCTATATACAGGGAGTACCAGTACCAGATCAATGTGGAGCTATATACAGGAAGTACCAGTACCAGATCAATGTGGAGCTATATACAGACAGCCAGTACCAGATCAATGTGGAGCTATATACAGGGAGTACCAGTACCAGATCAATGTGGAGCTATATACAGGGAGTACCAGTACCAGATCAATGTGGAGCTATATACAGGAGTACCAGTACCAGATCAATGTGGAGCTATATACAGGGAGTACCAGTACCAGATCAATGTGGAGCTATATACAGGGAGTACCAGTACCAGATCAATGTGGAGCTATATACAGGGAGTACCAGTACCAGATCAATGTGCAGCTATATACAGAGAGTACCAGTACCAGATCAATGTGGAGCTATATACAGGGAGTACCAGTACCAGATCAATGTGGAGCTATATACAGGGAGTACCAGTACCAGATCAATGTGGAGCTATATACAGGGAGTACCAGTACCAGATCAATGTGGAGCTACATACAGGGAGTACCAGTACCAGATCAATGTGGAGCTATATACAGGGAGTACCAGTACCAGATCAATGTGGAGCTACATACAGGGAGTACCAGTACCAGATCAATGTGGAGCTACATACAGGGAGTACCAGAACCAGATCAATGTGGAGCTATATACAGGGAGTACCAGTACCAGATCAATGTGGAGCTATATACAGGAAGTACCAGAACCAGATCAATGTGGAGCTATATACAGGGAGTACCAGAACCAGATCAATGTGGAGCTATATACAGGGAGTACCAGTACCAGATCAATGTGGAGCTATATACAGGGAGTACCAGTACCAGATCAATGTGGAGCTATATACAGGGAGTACCAGAACCAGAACAATGTGGAGCTATATACAGGGAGTACCAGTACCAGATCAATGTGGAGCTATATACAGGAGTACCAGTACCAGATCAATGTGGAGCTATATACAGGAGTACCAGTACCAGATCAATGTGGAGCTATATACAGGGAGTACCAGTACCAGATCAATGTGGAGCTATATACAGGGAGTACCAGATCAATGTGGAGCTATATACAGGGAGTACCAGTACCAGATCAATGTGGAGCTATATACAGGAAGTACCAGTACCAGATCAATGTGGAGCTATATACAGGGAATACCAGTACCAGATCAATGTGGAGCTATATACAGGGAGTACCAGTACCAGATCAATGTGGAGCTATATACAGGGAGTACCAGTACCAGATCAATGTGGCGCTATATACAGGGAGTACCAGTACCAGATCAATGTGGAGCTATATACAGGGAGTACCAGTACCAGATCAATGTGCAGGGGTATGAGGTTTTTGAGGTAGATATGTACATAAAGGCAGGGTAAAGTGACTAGGCATCAGGATAGATAATAATAAGGTATTTGAGGTAGATGTATACATGAAGGCAGGGTAAAGTGACTAGGCATCAGGATAGATAATAATAAGGTATTTGAGGTAGATATGTACATGAAGGCAGGGTAAAGTGACTAGACATCAGGATAGATAATAATAAGGTATTTTAGATATGTAGATGAAGGCAGGGTGAAGTGACTAGACATCAGGATAGATAATAATAAGGTATTTTAGATATGTACATGAAGGCAGGGTAAAGTGACTAGGTATCAGGATAGATAATAATAAGGTATTTTAGATATGTACATAAAGGCAGGGTAAAGTGACTAGGCATCAGGATAGATAATAATAAGGTATTTGAGGTAGATATGTACATGAAGGCAGGGTAAAGTGACTAGGCATCAGGATAGATAATAATAAGGTATTTGAGGTAGATATGTACATGAAGGCAGTGTAAAGTGACTAGACATCAGGATAGATAATAATAAGGTATTTGAGGTAGATATATACATGAAGGCAGGGTAAAGTGACTAGACATCAGGATAGATAATAATAAGGTATTTGAGGTAGATATGTACATGAAGGCAGGGTAAAGTGACTAGGCATCAGGATAGATAATAATAAGGTATTTGAGGTAGATATGTACATGAAGGCAGGGTAAAGTGACTAGACATCAGGATAGATAATAATAAGGTATTTGAGGTAGATATGTACATGAAGGCAGGGTAAAGTGACTAGACATCAGGATAGATAATAATAAGGTATTTGAGGTAGATATGTACATGAAGGCAGGGTAAAGTGACTAGGCATCAGGATAGATAATAATAAGGTATTTGAGGTAGATATGTACATGAAGGCAGGGTAAAGTGACTAGGCATCAGGATAGATAATAATAAGGTATTTGAGGTAGATATATACATAAAGGCAGGGTAAAGTGACTAGGTATCAGGATAGATAATAATAAGGTATTTTAGATATGTACATGAAGGCAGGGTAAAGTGACTAGACATCAGGATAGATGATAATAAGGTATTTGAGGTAGGTATGAACATGAAGGCAGGGTAAAGTGACTAGATATCAGGATAGATAATAATAAGGTATTTGAGGTAGATATGTACATGAAGGCAGGGTAAAGTGACTAGGCATCAGGATAGATAATAATAAGGTATTTGAGGTAGATATGTACATGAAGGCAGGGTAAAGTGACTAGGCATCAGGATAGATAATAATAATGAGGTATTTGAGGTAGATATGTACATGAAGGCAGGGTAAAGTGACAAGGCATCAGGATAGATAATAATAAGGTATTTGAGGTAGATATATACATAAAGGCAGGGTAAAGTGACTTGGCATCAGGATAGATAATAATAAGGTATTTGAGGTAGATATGTACATGAAGGCAGGGTAAAGTGACTAGGTATCAGGATAGATAATAATAAGGTATTTTAGATATGTACATGAAGGCAGGGTAAAGTGACTAGGCATCAGGATAGATAATAATAAGGTATTTTAGATATGTAGATGAAGGCAGGGTAAAGTGACTAGACATCAGGATAGATAATAATAAGGTATTTGAGGTAGATATGTAGATGAAGGCAGGGTAAAGTGACTAGGCATCAGGATAGATAATAATAAGGTATTTGAGGTAGATATGTACATGAAGGCAGGGTAAAGTGACTAGACATCAGGATAGATAATAATAAGGTATTTGAGGTAGATGTATACATGAAGGCAGGGTAAAGTGACTAGGCATCAGGATAGATAATAATAAGGTATTTGAGGTAGATATGTACATGAAGGCAGGTTAAAGTGACTAGACATCAGGATAGATAATAAGGTATTTGAGGTAGATATGTACATGAAGGCAGGGTAAAGTGACTAGGTATCAGGATAGATAATAATAAGGTATTTTAGATATGTAGATGAAGGCAGGGTAAAGTGACTAGACATCAGGATAGATAATAATAAGGTATTTGAGGTAGATATGTACATGAAGGCAGGGTAAAGTGACTAGACTTCAGGATAGATAATAATAAGGTATTTGAGGTAGATATGTAGATGAAGGCAGGGTAAAGTGACTAGGCATCAGGATAGATAATAATAAGGTATTTTAGATATGTAGATGAAGGCAGGGTAAAGTGACTAGACATCAGGATAGATAATAATAAGGTATTTTAGATATGTACATGAAGGCAGGGTAAAGTGACTAGACATCAGGATAGATAATAATAAGGTATTTGAGGTAGATATGTAGATGAAGGCAGGGTAAAGTGACTAGGTATCAGGATAGATAATAATAAGGTATTTTAGATATGTAGATGAAGGCAGGGTAAAGTGACTAGGCATCAGGATAGATAATAATAAGGTATTTTAGATATGTAGATGAAGGCAGGGTAAAGTGACTAGGCATCAGGATAGATAATAATAAGGTATTTTAGATATGTACATGAAGGCAGGGTAAAGTGACTAGACATCAGGATAGATAATAATAAGGTATTTTAGATATGTACATGAAGGCAGGGTAAAGTGACTAGACATCAGGATAGATAATAATAAGGTATTTTAGATATGTACATGAAGGCAGGGTAAAGTGACTAGACATCAGGATAGATAATAATAAGGTATTTTAGATATGTACATGAAGGCAGGGTAAAGTGACTAGACATCAGGATAGATAATAATAAGGTATTTTAGATATGTACATGAAGGCAGGGTAAAGTGACTAGGTATCAGGATAGATAATAATAAGGTATTTTAGATATGTACATGAAGGCAGGGTAAAGTGACTAGGCATCAGGATAGATAATAATAAGGTATTTTAGATATGTAGATGAAGGCAGGGTAAAGTGACTAGGCATCAGGATAGATAATAATAAGGTATTTTAGATATGTAGATGAAGGCAGGGTAAAGTGACTAGACATCAGGATAGATAATAATAAGGTATTTGAGGTAGATATGTACATAAAGGCAGGGTAAAGTGACTAGACATCAGGATAGATAATAATAAGGTATTTTAGATATGTACATGAAGGCAGGGTAAAGTGACTAGACATCAGGATAGATAATAATAAGGTATTTTAGATATGTAGATGAAGGCAGGGTAAAGTGACTAGGTATCAGGATAGATAATAATAAGGTATTTTAGATATGTACATGAAGGCAGGGTAAAGTGACTAGTCATCAGGATAGATAATAATAAGGTATTTTAGATATGTAGATGAAGGCAGGGTAAAGTGACTAGGTATCAGGATAGATAATAATAAGGTATTTTAGATATGTACATGAAGGCAGGGTAAAGTGACTAGACATCAGGATAGATAATAATAAGGTATTTTAGATATGTACATGAAGGCAGGGTAAAGTGACTAGACATCAGGATAGATAATAATAAGGTATTTTAGATATGTAGATGAAGGCAGGGTAAAGTGACTAGACATCAGGATAGATAATAATAAGGTATTTTAGATATGTACATGAAGGCAGGGTAAAGTGACTAGGCATCAGGATAGATAATAATAAGGTATTTTAGATATGTAGATGAAGGCAGGGTAAAGTGACTAGACATCAGGATAGATAATAATAAGGTATTTTAGATATGTAGATGAAGGCAGGGTAAAGTGACTAGGTATCAGGATAGATAATAATAAGGTATTTTAGATATGTAGATGAAGGCAGGGTAAAGTGACTAGACATCAGGATAGATAATAATAAGGTATTTTAGATATGTAGATGAAGGCAGGGTAAAGTGACTAGGCATCAGGATAGATAATAATAAGGTATTTTAGATATGTACATGAAGGCAGGGTAAAGTGACTAGGTATCAGGATAGATAATAATAAGGTATTTTAGATATGTACATGAAGGCAGGGTAAAGTGACTAGACATCAGGATAGATAATAATAAGGTATTTGAGGTAGATATATACATAAAGGCAGGGTAAAGTGACTAGGCATCAGGATAGATAATAATAAGGTATTTGAGGTAGATATGTACATGAAGGCAGGGTAAAGTGACTAGACATCAGGATAGATAATAATAAGGTATTTTAGATATGTAGATGAAGGCAGGGTAAAGTGACTAGACATCAGGATAGATAATAATAAGGTATTTTAGATATGTAGATGAAGGCAGGGTAAAGTGACTAGGCATCAGGATAGATAATAATAAGGTATTTTAGATATGTAGATGAAGGCAGGGTAAAGTGACTAGGCATCAGGATAGATAATAATAAGGTATTTTAGATATGTAGATGAAGGCAGGGTAAAGTGACTAGGTATCAGGATAGATAATAATAAGGTATTTTAGATATGTACATGAAGGCAGGGTAAAGTGACTAGACATCAGGATAGATAATAATAAGGTATTTTAGATATGTAGATGAAGGCAGGGTAAAGTGACTAGACATCAGGATAGATAATAATAAGGTATTTGAGGTAGATATGTAGATGAAGGCAGGGTAAATTGACTAGGCATCAGGATAGATAATAATAAGGTATTTTAGATATGTAGATGAAGGCAGGGTAAAGTGACTAGGCATCAGGATAGATAATAATAAGGTATTTGAGGTAGATATGTAGATGAAGGCAGGGTAAAGTGACTAGGCATCAGGATAGATAATAATAAGGTATTTGAGGTAGATATGTACATAAAGGCAGGGTAAAGTGACTAGGTATCAGGATAGATAATAATAAGGTATTTTAGATATGTAGATGAAGGCAGGGTAAAGTGACTAGGCATCAGGATAGATAATAATAAGGTATTTTAGATATGTAGATGAAGGCAGGGTAAAGTGACTAGGCATCAGGATAGATAATAATAAGGTATTTTAGATATGTACATGAAGGCAGGGTAAAGTGACTAGACATCAGGATAGATAATAATAAGGTATTTTAGATATGTACATGAAGGCAGGGTAAAGTGACTAGACATCAGGATAGATAATAATAAGGTATTTTAGATATGTACATGAAGGCAGGGTAAAGTGACTAGGCATCAGGATAGATAATAATAAGGTATTTGAGGTAGATATGTACATAAAGGCAGGGTAAAGTGACTAGACATCAGGATAGATAATAATAAGGTATTTTAGATATGTAGATGAAGGCAGGGTAAAGTGACTAGACATCAGGATAGATAATAATAAGGTATTTTAGATATGTAGATGAAGGCAGGGTAAAGTGACTAGGTATCAGGATAGATAATAATAAGGTATTTTAGATATGTACATGAAGGCAGGGTAAAGTGACTAGACATCAGGATAGATAATAATAAGGTATTTTAGATATGTAGATGAAGGCAGGGTAAAGTGACTAGACATCAGGATAGATAATAATAAGGTATTTTAGATATGTACATGAAGGCAGGGTAAAGTGACTAGGCATCAGGATAGATAATAATAAGGTATTTTAGATATGTAGATGAAGGCAGGGTAAAGTGACTAGACATCAGGATAGATAATAATAAGGTATTTTAGATATGTAGATGAAGGCAGGGTAAAGTGACTAGGTATCAGGATAGATAATAATAAGGTATTTTAGATATGTAGATGAAGGCAGGGTAAAGTGACTAGACATCAGGATAGATAATAATAAGGTATTTTAGATATGTAGATGAAGGCAGGGTAAAGTGACTAGGTATCAGGATAGAAAATAATAAGGTATTTTAGATATGTACATGAAGGCAGGGTAAAGTGACTAGACATCAGGATAGATAATAATAAGGTATTTGAGGTAGGTATGTACATGAAGGCAGGGTAAAGTGACTAGGCATCAGGATAGATAATAATAAGGTATTTGAGGTAGATATATACATAAAGGCAGGGTAAAGTGACTAGGCATCAGGATAGATAATAATAAGGTATTTGAGGTAGATATATACATAAAGGCAGGGTAAAGTGACTAGGCATCAGGATAGATAATAATAAGGTATTTGAGGTAGATATGTACATGAAGGCAGGGTAAAGTGACTAGACATCAGGATAGATAATAATAAGGTATTTTAGATATGTAGATGAAGGCAGGGTAAAGTGACTAGACATCAGGATAGATAATAATAAGGTATTTTAGATATGTACATGAAGGCAGGGTAAAGTGACTAGACATCAGGATAGATAATAATAAGGTATTTAAGGTAGATATGTACATGAAGGCAGGGTAAAGTGACTAGACATCAGGATAGATAATAATAAGGTATTTTAGATATGTACATGAAGGCAGGGTAAAGTGACTAGACATCAGGATAGATAATAATAAGGTATTTGAGGTAGATATATACATAAAGGCAGGGTAAAGTGACTAGGCATCAGGATAGATAATAATAAGGTATTTGAGGTAGATATGTACATGAAGGCAGGGTAAAGTGACTAGGTATCAGGATAGATAATAATAAGGTATTTTAGATATGTACATGAAGGCAGGGTAAAGTGACTAGACATCAGGATAGATAATAATAAGGTATTTGAGGTAGATATATACATAAAGGCAGGGTAAAGTGACTAGGCATCAGGATAGATAATAATAAGGTATTTGAGGTAGATATGTACATGAAGGCAGGGTAAAGTGACTAGACATCAGGATAGATAATAATAAGGTATTTTAGATATGTAGATGAAGGCAGGGTAAAGTGACTAGACATCAGGATAGATAATAATAAGGTATTTTAGATATGTAGATGAAGGCAGGGTAAAGTGACTAGGCATCAGGATAGATAATAATAAGGTATTTTAGATATGTAGATGAAGGCAGGGTAAAGTGACTAGGCATCAGGATAGATAATAATAAGGTATTTTAGATATGTAGATGAAGGCAGGGTAAAGTGACTAGGTATCAGGATAGATAATAATAAGGTATTTTAGATATGTACATGAAGGCAGGGTAAAGTGACTAGACATCAGGATAGATAATAATAAGGTATTTGAGGTAGATATGTACATGAAGGCAGGGTAAAGTGACTAGGTATCAGGATAGATAATAATAAGGTATTTTAGATATGTACATAAAGGCAGGGTAAAGTGACTAGGCATCAGGATAGATAATAATAAGGTATTTTAGATATGTAGATGAAGGCAGGGTAAAGTGACTAGTCATCAGGATAGATAATAATAAGGTATTTTAGATATGTAGATGAAGGCAGGGTAAAGTGACTAGACATCAGGATAGATAATAATAAGGTATTTAAGGTAGATATGTACATGAAGGCAGGGTAAAGTGACTAGACATCAGGATAGATAATAATAAGGTATTTTAGATATGTAGATGAAGGCAGGGTAAAGTGACTAGGTATCAGGATAGATAATAATAAGGTATTTTAGATATGTACATGAAGGCAGGGTAAAGTGACTAGACATCAGGATAGATAATAATAAGGTATTTGAGGTAGATATATACATAAAGGCAGGGTAAAGTGACTAGGCATCAGGATAGATAATAATAAGGTATTTGAGGTAGATATGTACATGAAGGCAGGGTAAAGTGACTAGACATCAGGATAGATAATAATAAGGTATTTTAGATATGTAGATGAAGGCAGGGTAAAGTGACTAGACATCAGGATAGATAATAATAAGGTATTTTAGATATGTACATGAAGGCAGGGTAAAGTGACTAGACATCAGGATACATAATAATAAGGTATTTTAGATATGTAGATGAAGGCAGGGTAAAGTGACTAGACATCAGGATAGATAATAATAAGGTATTTTAGATATGTAGATGAAGGCAGGGTAAAGTGACTAGGCATCAGGATAGATAATAATAAGGTATTTTAGATATGTACATGAAGGCAGGGTAAAGTGACTAGGTATCAGGATAGATAATAATAAGGTATTTTAGATATGTACATGAAGGCAGGGTAAAGTGACTAGACATCAGGATAGATAATAATAAGGTATTTGAGGTAGATATGTACATGAAGGCAGGGTAAAGTGACTAGGCATCAGGATAGATAATAATAAGGTATTTGAGGTAGATATGTACATGAAGGCAGGGTAAAGTGACTAGACATCAGGATAGATAATAATAAGGTATTTTAGATATGTAGATGAAGGCAGGGTAAAGTGACTAGACATCAGGATAGATAATAATAAGGTATGTTAGATATGTAGATGAAGGCAGGGTAAAGTGACTAGGCATCAGGATAGATAATAATAAGGTATTTTAGAT
Organism: Salmo salar; assembly: GCF_965601325.2. Classification (NCBI taxonomy): domain Eukaryota; kingdom Metazoa; phylum Chordata; class Actinopteri; order Salmoniformes; family Salmonidae; genus Salmo; species Salmo salar. The sequence continues at coordinate 23,938,489 of NC_138318.1, read as the reverse complement.
ATGTAGATGAAGGCAGGGTAAAGTGACTAGGCATCAGGATAGATAATAATAAGGTATTTTAGATATGTAGATGAAGGCAGGGTAAAGTGACTAGGTATCAGGATAGATAATAATAAGGTATTTAAGGTAGATATGTACATGAAGGCAGGGTAAAGTGACTAGACATCAGGATAGATAATAATAAGGTATTTTAGATATGTAGATGAAGGCAGGGTAAAGTGACTAGGTATCAGGATAGATAATAATAAGGTATTTTAGATATGTACATGAAGGCAGGGTAAAGTGACTAGACATCAGGATAGATAATAATAAGGTATTTGAGGTAGATATATACATAAAGGCAGGGTAAAGTGACTAGGCATCAGGATAGATAATAATAAGGTATTTGAGGTAGATATGTACATGAAGGCAGGGTAAAGTGACTAGACATCAGGATAGATAATAATAAGGTATTTTAGATATGTAGATGAAGGCAGGGTAAAGTGACTAGACATCAGGATAGATAATAATAAGGTATTTTAGATATGTACATGAAGGCAGGGTAAAGTGACTAGACATCAGGATACATAATAATAAGGTATTTTAGATATGTAGATGAAGGCAGGGTAAAGTGACTAGACATCAGGATAGATAATAATAAGGTATTTTAGATATGTAGATGAAGGCAGGGTAAAGTGACTAGGCATCAGGATAGATAATAATAAGGTATTTTAGATATGTACATGAAGGCAGGGTAAAGTGACTAGGTATCAGGATAGATAATAATAAGGTATTTTAGATATGTACATGAAGGCAGGGTAAAGTGACTAGACATCAGGATAGATAATAATAAGGTATTTGAGGTAGATATATACATAAAGGCAGGGTAAAGTGACTAGGCATCAGGATAGATAATAATAAGGTATTTGAGGTAGATATGTACATGAAGGCAGGGTAAAGTGACTAGACATCAGGATAGATAATAATAAGGTATTTGAGGTAGATATGTACATGAAGGCAGGGTAAAGTGACTAGACATCAGGATAGATAATAATAAGGTATTTTAGATATGTAGATGAAGGCAGGGTAAAGTGACTAGGTATCAGGATAGATAATAATAAGGTATTTTAGATATGTAGATGAAGGCAGGGTAAAGTGACTAGGCATCAGGATAGATAATAATAAGGTATTTTAGATATGTAGATGAAGGCAGGGTAAAGTGACTAGACATCAGGATAGATAATAATAAGGTATTTGAGGTAGATATGTACATGAAGGCAGGGTAAAGTGACTAGACATCAGGATAGATAATAATAAGGTATTTTAGATATGTACATGAAGGCAGGGTAAAGTGACTAGGCATCAGGATAGATAATAATAAGGTATTTTAGATATGTAGATGAAGGCAGGGTAAAGTGACTAGACATCAGGATAGATAATAATAAGGTATTTGAGGTAGATATGTACATGAAGGCAGGGTAAAGTGACTAGACATCAGGATAGATAATAATAAGGTATTTTAGATATGTACATGAAGGCAGGGTAAAGTGACTAGGCATCAGGATAGATAATAATAAGGTATTTTAGATATGTAGATGAAGGCAGGGTAAAGTGACTAGGTATCAGGATAGATAATAATAAGGTATTTTAGATATGTACATGAAGGCAGGGTAAAGTGACTAGACATCAGGATAGATAATAATAAGGTATTTTAGATATGTAGATGAAGGCAGGGTAAAGTGACTAGACATCAGGATAGATAATAATAAGGTATTTTAGATATGTACATGAAGGCAGGGTAAAGTGACTAGGCATCAGGATAGATAATAATAAGGTATTTTAGATATGTACATGAAGGCAGGGTAAAGTGACTAGGTATCAGGATAGATAATAATAAGGTATTTTAGATATGTACATGAAGGCAGGGTAAAGTGACTAGACATCAGGATAGATAATAATAAGGTATTTTAGATATGTACATGAAGGCAGGGTAAAGTGACTAGACATCAGGATAGATAATAATAAGGTATTTTAGATATGTACATGAAGGCAGGGTAAAGTGACTAGGTATCAGGATAGATAATAATAAGGTATTTTAGATATGTACATGAAGGCAGGGTAAAGTGACTAGACATCAGGATAGATAATAATAAGGTATTTTAGATATGTACATGAAGGCAGGGTAAAGTGACTAGGCATCAGGATAGATAATAATACGAATAAAATAAAGAACAGAGTAGCAGCAGCAAATGATGAGTGTAAAAGTGTGTGTGTGCGCGTGTGTGTGTAAAATGTATGTATGTGTGTGTTTGTGTTGTGACAGTATGCGTGTGTGTGTGTTGTGTGTGTGTGTGCGCATATGTAGTGTATGTGAATGTGTGTGAGTGAGTGTGTATATATAGTCTAGTGAGTTTGCATAGGGTCAGTGCAAGATAGAGACAGTACAGATAGTTTGGGTACAATTAATTGACTATTTAGCAGCCTGGCTATTTAGCGGTCTTATGGCTTGGGGGTAGAAGCTGTTGTTCCGATTGCCGATGCTTTGGTACCGTTTGCCTGATGATAGCAGAGTGAACAGTATGACTTGGGTGGCTGGAGTCTGACAATTTTTCAGGCCTTCCTCTGACACCACCTGACATAGAGGTCCTGGATGTCAGGGATCTCAGTCTCAGTGATGTACTGGGCTGTTCGTACCACTCTCTGTAGGGCTTTGCGGTTGAGGGGAGTGCATTTGCCCTACCAGGCGGTGCTGCAACCAGTCAAGATGCTCTCTGTGGTGCAGCTGTAGAACTTTTGGAGGATCTGAGGCCCAAAGCCAAATATTTTAAGCCTCCTGAGGGGAAAGAAGAGCTGTCGTGTCCTTTTCTTGATTGTGCGGGTGTGTGTGAACCATGTTAAGTCCTTAGTGATGTGGACGCCAAGGAACGTGAAGCTCTCGACCTGCTCCACTACAGCCCCGTCGCTGCTCTCCCCTTATTCTCCTATAGTCGACAACAGCTCCTTGGTCTTACTAACTTTGAGGGAGAGGTTGTTGTCCAGGCACCACACTGCTAAGTCTCTGACCACCTCCTTCCTGTAGGCTGTGTATCTTATGGTGTTTGTGTGTGTGTGCGTGCGTCTGCGTGCATGTGTGTGTTGAAGTCATCTGCTGGGTGTGATAGAAGTCTTAGTGGTGTGTGTCCTGCGTGCACATATATCAGCTGACACACAGGGGGCAGAATGTTCATCAGAAGATAAGCAGAGGAGAATTAATCACTTTCTGATATGATGAGGCCACTTCAGCCTGCCGCTATATCCACACACAGCAGCTGACCCTGTGTGTGTGTGTGCGTTGGCCTTATGATGCACGCACACACACACACATGCACGCACACACAGAAAGACCCAGAAACACACACCTCTGTGTAATTGCACAAAGACCATGGGAGTGGGACACTTGACTCAGCTCTCCCGCCCCCTCTGGTCTCCCATCATTATCTACACAGAGAAACCGTATGTGGTCCAGCTCCAACAAAGACCCCAGCAGACTTCAGGTACATCAAGGGCACAATGAAGAGGAGGTGGTGGAGAGAGAGACTGTGTGTGTGTGTGTGTATGCGTTTAAAAAAAAGGAGTGTGTTAAGAGTTCCTTGGCACCTGAGAATCTACTGGTTAATAGAGGACATTCAATGTACAGTACTGGTCCAAAGTTTAGACACACCTACTCATTCAAGGGTTTTTCTTTATTGTTTTACTATTTTATACATTGTAGAATACTAGTGAAGACATCAAATCTATAAAATAACATATGGAATCATACAGTAACCAACATGGTGTTAAACAAATCAAAATATATTTGAGATTCTTCAAAGTAGCCACCCACCCTTGATGACAGTTTTCCACACTTGGCATTCTCTCAACCAGCTTCATGAGGTAGTCACCTGGAATGCATTTCAATTAACAGGTGTGCCTTGTTAAAAGTACATTTGTGGAATTTATTTCCTTCTTAATGCGTTTGAGCCAATCAGTTGTGTTGTGACAAGGTAGGGGTGGTATACAGAAGATAGCCCTATTTGGTAAAAGACCAAGCCAATATTATGGCAAGAACAGCTCAAATAAGCAAAAAGAAATGACAGTCCATCATTACTTGAAGACCTGATGGTCAGTCACTACGGAACGTTTCAAGAACTTTGAACGTTACTTCAAGTGCAGTCGGAAAAACCATCAAACGCTATGATGAAACTGGCTCTCATGAGGACCGCCACAGGAAAGGAAGACCCATAGTTACCTCAAGCGCAAAGGATAAGTTCATTAGAGTAACTTCAATGAATTTACACTCCGCACCTCAGATTGCAGCCCAAATAAATGCTTCACAGAGTTCAAGTAACAGACACATCTCAACATCAACTGTTCAGAGGAGACTGCGTGAATCAGGCCTTCATGGTCAAATTGCTGCAAAGAAACCACTACTAAAGGACACCAATAATAAGAAGAGACTTGCTTGGGCCAAGAAACACTAGCAATGGATATCAGACTGGTGGAAATCTGTCATTTTGTCTGATGAGTCCGAAATTGAGATTTTTGGTTCTAACCGCTGTGTCTTTGTGAGAGGCAGAGTAGGTGAACGGATGATCTCCGCATGTGTGGTTCCTACCGTGAAGCATGGAGGAGGAGGTGTGATGGTGTGGGGGTACTTTGCTGGTGACACTGTCAGTGATTTATTTAGAATTCAAGGCACACTTAACCAGCATGGCTACCACAGCATTCTGCAGCAATACGCCATCCCATCTGGTTTGCGCTTATTGGGACAATGATTTGTTTTTCAACAGGACAATTACCCAACACACCTCCAGGCTGTGTAAGGGCTATTTAACCAAGAAGGAGAGTGATGGAGTGCTGCATCAAATGACCTGGCCTCCACAATCTCACGACCTCAACTCAATTGATATGGTTTGGGGTGAATTGGACTGCAGAGTGAAGGAAAATCAGCCAACAAGTGCTCAGCATATGTGGGAACTGTTTCAAGACTGTTGGAAAAGCATTCCAGGTGAAGCTGGTTGAGAGAATGCCAAGAGTGGGCAAAGCTGTAATCAAGGCAAAGGGTGGCTACGGAAGAATCTAAAATCTATTTTGATTTGTTTAACACTTTTTTGGGTTACTACATGATTCCATATGTGTTATTTCATAGTTTGGGTGTCTTCACTATTATTCTAGAATGTAGAAAAATGGTTAAAATATAGAAAAACCATGAATGAGTAGCTATGTCCAAACTTTTGACTGGTACTGTAAATACTGTGTCATGTTATGAAGGGAGGCACCCTATATACTGGCCAACAAGCTCTCAGTCTCATGTCAGAATTAGATGTTCATCCATGTTTCTCAAACTTCAAATTTCGAAGTTGCTCCAAACCTCAAATTTTGAAGTGTTTGGTTACTTTTCTGTATCGTTTCAAGGTTAAGTTTAGTAATTAACTCACTCAGAATTCTTAAGGTTAGGCATTAACTCCGAATGGTTAAAATAAGGGTTAAGGTTTGGGATAGGCTTAAAACAAAAATATCAAAAACAACTTTATCACTGGATTCGAAAACCTTTGGAACCAGAGGCAGATGCTTACGCCCATCCACCATCCCCGTCCATTGCTTGAAGGTAAAAGCGCTCACTGTTGCCCCTAGTGGCCGGTTTCCACATCATCTCCTGACTTCCTCAGATGTGGATGGACGTCGAATACTGACTTAGATCACGGGGACCTGCCTGATACTGGCTGCCTGCTATACTAACTATCCCATCCCACCTGACAACATGGTCATTATCTGAACATTCTGTAATGTTGCATGTTCCCATCCTAACTGTTGAACCCTGACCCCAGTCCCACCTAGAGGTCAGTCCCAGGACCAGGCTGCTAATTGGAGAGAAACCTGAACCCGCCCCACCCTGCTGGCTAATCCCCCGACTAATGGGCTTCTAAGTGCCACTTTATATTCCACTGTCTGTCTGTCTATTACCTAGTAGGTCTGTCTGTTACCTCGTCGGTCTATATAATTTATAGCTGTCATGACGCCATAGGGACAAAGACAACAAACCTTAACCGTCTAAAGCATGAAACACACCGATAATCTCACTGCTGATAGACTTCCGGTATGTACTTATCACAGTGGGAGGCCGTTCCTTCTCTTGCTAGAACAAAAGCGGTACCTGCTGCGTGCCAACCCGGTAGCAACAAACCTACTGTTTCTACTTGTACAATCACAATGCTCATCAGTGGCCAAAAACTTGACTTTCACCCAATCAGAGAGCACGAACTCCCATGTGGGGGAGCCAACAAAAACAAATAATACAAAAAGTGGGTATTTTATTCATAGATCCACGGATGAGCTAGTCACACTTCATATGCAATGTAGGTTATGGGATGGTAGCTACCTAAGTGCACAGACGCCATGCACACAACACTAAATACTTTCTTCAAGCTAGCTAACCACTGTAGCTAGTATTGACATTATAATTCATCACAATGGATTAGCTAGTTTAAATGAAACAGCTGCCTGTATAAACTCCCAAGTTAGTGCAGTGTCCTTAGCAAGCTAGCTAGCTATGTTGTGATAGCTAGTGAATATGCTAACATTTGTTAGCTATCTAAACATTTGACTATGGGCTGGCACTGGCAGTATGGGATTATGGAGAGTGAATTCATCTTGCTAGGTAGTTATCTAGCTGTAGCTATTTGGCTAGTATAAACAAGGGCCTTCTGCAAAATAGCAACAGTAGCGCAGCTAGCTGACATTGGAATCTAGACTATAAGCAACACACACGGACATGCATTGCCAAACAACGCTACTGCCACCTTCTGGTTTGGAGTATTTGAACAAGGCTTAGTGGCTGACAACTTGGTCTTTGCTGTGTGAACACAAAAGAGATTGACTGCCGACACTAGGTTCAGAGATGCTAAGTACTGCTGCCAGGCAAACGTTTGACAATCCTACCAGTGTGTTTAAGCTTTAACCAGAACCACATTCAATCTCTACTGAACCATTTATACCATTAGTATAAATTACTTTCTCATGGCCTAGGTAACCTCACAGACTGCCAGAGAGAGGAGAGTTTCCCGCTTACTACTGTATGTAAAGCACTTTGAGTACATCAGTATGTAGAAAGTCGCTAAATTAATCCAATACATTATTATTATCAGTCCTTGGTCGCCCACAGCCCAGCAGAATGGTGGGAGCTCAAAAGGCTGCAGCTCAATCACTCATAGAATAGAGACCTCAAATTCAAATCTGGACCTCAAAGCCAGTTCCACTGCTCTAATCAGGGACTGATTTAGACCTGGGAGACCAGGTGGGTGCAATAAATTATCAGGTATAACAGAAAACCAGCAGTACTCCAGACCTCCATTGTAGGATACAATACCCCTGAGAGAAGAAAGACCGAGTCCTGTTGACAGACCCTTTTACCCTTCAGTAGGCCGGTCCATTCTGACGGTTCCAGGCAGTTGAATGGGCCACTCAGTGTGCCTGCCATCATGCCCACCACGCGCCAGGCGCCGCCCACACCCACGCTCTTCCATTAACCAGCTGGACACTGACTGCTGCTCTTAACACTGCCTCTTTCTCTCTCCCTTGCTCTCTCTTTCACTAAGATTATATAGCAACTGCACTAGAGATTGTTCTTTCTCAATGTGCAAGGCCTTTACAGCACTATATACTCAGATCCTGGGCTACCTACATCTTATAAACTTTGGACAGCACCCTTTCCTTGATGTTTTTCGACAAGAGACCCTCCCTGTAAGGGTTTGGAGGACAGAACACATTTCTCTTCAGGGTTAGGACAGGGCCTGTCAGACAGGGCTCTAGCTCCAGTACCAAGCGTCTCGCTCACCTTTAAGTGGAGATCCCACACCTGTTCATCATACTTCTCATAGCGACAGACTTGGAGCCCCGTCCCCTCGGCCAGCTGACAGAACTCCCCCAGAGTGTCTCCTCTAGTGGGGGCAAACACCAGGGCTGTACCCTACAAAGACAGACAGAGAGAGAGACACAGAAATAGATAAAGAGAGAGTGACAGACAGAGAGAGAACAGAAAGACCGAGAGAGAGACAGAGAGAGATACAGAGAAAGAGATACACAGTCTATGAATTTATTAAAAAACAATTGAAAAACCTATGTATTGCAAAAGTACACCTGTACTTTACGTGTGTAATGGTATGTTTCTGAATCAGGTTAATGTGTATTTATAACTGCCTATTATGTGCTTGCTAGGACTGTGACTGTCATGGAATTTTGGATGATGGTAATTGGCCAGCCAAATGATCATGGTCTCCGTAATAACCGTTCGAATAGCAAACAATTAATATTCAAATAATTAGACGCACATTTTCTCCTCTGCTCCGCATGTGCTGCCATATACATAAAATGAATATATAACGGTCGTCCCCATTTAAGACAATGATGGCATAATGGGTGGACTGGAGGCCATTGAGAGTGTACACAGAAGAGCAAAGCAGGAAGTAAAAGCAGCAAGTGTACCCATCAATATGTCCTGTGATTTGTTGATTCAACTCAAGTGACATTACAAAAAAATACATTCCATTACATGAGCCACATCAGTTAACATCATTTGAATGAACAATCTACATTAACATGGAAACTATTGCATTGCAATGACTTTACCAGTCAAATTGGGTTTCCACTAGATAGCACAACCACAAAGTCAAAATAGGCAATATCGTAACAATATATAATAAAAAAAATGCTTTTTGGTCTTAATTTAAGGTTAGCAGTTTGGTTAAAGTTAGGGTTAAAGTTAGATCTAAAATAACATTTTAATAAGATACATTTTAGAAATTAGAGACTTTGTGGCTGTGGGAAATAGTGAAGACCTTCAAGTTGCCAGAGAGTAGAGGGTCCAAGGTCGTTCTATTCATTATATTTCTATGTGTGCTGCTACTGCATTGTGGGAGGCCTAGGCAACCAAAGACTCATTTGTTGCTTGTTTCAGCAAAAGGAGCAACAAAGTTTCAACACGTTGTTTAAATTTTAAGTCCATGTCATAACAGAAACGGACTCATGTATTATGTACGTGTTGGTGGTTTTAATTTAGGAAAGCTTCAAGCAGCTTTACTGTATAACCCATTACATACAGTTATGTTACGTTGTTCACAAAGATATACACTTTACACAGTGTGCGTGTATGTATGTACAGTGCCTTCAGAAAGTATTCATACCCTTTGACTTATTACACATTCTGTTGGGTTACAACCCGAATTCAAAATGGATTACATATATTTAAATATCTCCCATCTACACACAATACCCTATAATGACAAAGTGAAAACATGTTTTCATTTGTTTTGCTCATTTTTAGAAAAATGAAATACAGAAATATCTAATTGACATAAGTTTTCACACGCCTGAGTCAAAAGATGTTAGAATCACCTTTGGCAGCGGTGTGAGTCTTACTGGGTAAGTCTCTAAGAGCTTTGCATACCTGGATTATTACAATATTAGCATATTTGCACATTATTCTTGTGTTGGATTTGCCCCAAACATAACGCTTTGTATTCAGGATACAGTATAAAGTGAATTTCTTTGCCACAATTTTTTGCAGTTTTAATTTAGTGCTTATTGAAAACAGGATGCATATTTAAAAATATTTGTTATTCTGTTACACATTTTAAATTCAGGCTGTAACAACAAAATGTGGAAAAGGTCAAGGGGTGTGAATACGTTTTAGCACTGTATGTGTGTACAGTGGAGTCCGAAATTATCAACACCCTTAATAAATATGAGTAATAATGACTTTATAAAATAAATAATAAAAATACTGAGTTATACTGTATGCAAAAACAATTGGTAAATTATATATTATTTTACAGCGCGTATAGAAAGACTACACTACTGGATTTCTTCACATTTTATTGTTCTACATGTTATTGTTTTACATTTTATTGTTTTACAATGGGGGATTAAAATGGATGAATAATGATGAGTGAAAAAGTTACAGAGGGCCAAATATCATACATCCAAGTCATGCTAACCTCTCAACATTACCAATAACAGGGGAGGTTAGCATGTCTTCGAGGTATGATATTTGACCCTCTGTAACTTTCACGTTTCATTCAGGATTATCCATAATCATGGTAAAAACTGCAAGTCACAAGCTTGATGTAGTCATTACCTGCTAGGAATATGGGATCAAATACTAAAAACTTTTGACTACTTTATTTATAAGAATCTTTAGGGGTGTCAATCATTTTGAGGTGTTCAAAGCGTTCCACAGGGATGCTGTTGGCTGGATGTCCTTTGGGTGGTGGACCATTCTTGATACCATTCTTGATACACACGGGAAACTGTTTAGCTTGAAAAACCCAGCAGCGTTGCAGTTTTTGACACACTCAAACCGTTGCACCTAGCACCTACTACCATACCCCATTCAAAGGCACTTAAATCTTTTGTCTTGCCCATTCACCCTCTGAATGGGACACATACACAATCCATGTCTCAATTGTCTCAAGGCTTGAAAATCCTTCTTTAACCTGTCTTCTACCCTTTATCTATACTGATTGAAGTGGATTTAACAGGTGACATGAATAAGGGATCATATCTTTCACCTGGATTCACCTGGTCAGTCAATGTCATGGAAAGAACAGGTGTTCTTAATGTTTTGTACGCTCTGATTATTTAAAGCAAAACTACCAAAACTATTGCGGATGGTGAATCTTTAAAGAAGTCTTGAGGTATTGCTCGTCTGAGTACCTTATAATAAGCTGTAGACCACACTATCTACCAAGAGAGTTCTCATCTATATTATTTGTAGCCGTCTATTTACCACCACAGACCGATGCTGACACTAAGACCGCACTCAACCAACTCTATAAGGGCATAAGCAAACAAGAAAATGCTCACCCAGAAGCAACGTTCCTAGTGGCCGGGGACTTTAATGCTGGCAAACTTAAATTAGTTTTACCAGATTTTTACCAGAATGTTACATGTGCAACCAGAGGACCAAAAAAACTCTACACCACCTTCACTCCACACACAGAGATGCATACAAGCCCGACACTTGGCAAATCTGACCATAATTCCATCCTCCTGATTCCTGCTTACAAGAAAAAACTAAAGCAGGAAGTACCAGTGACCGCTCAATACGGAAGTGGGCAGATGATTACAGGCAACATCCACATCGAGCTAAAGGCTAGAGCTGCCGCTTTCAAGGAGCGGGACACTAATCCGGACTCTTATAAGAAATCCCGCTATGCCCTCAGATGAACCATCAAACAAGCAAAGCGTCAATACAGGACTAAGATTGAATCCTACTACACCAGCTCTGACGCTCGTCGGATGTGACAGGGCTTGAAAACTATTACGGACTACAAAAGGAAAACCCAGACGTGAGCTGCCCAGTGACGTGAGCCTACCAGATGAGCTAAATGCCTTTTATGCTCGCTTCGAGGCAAGCAACACTGAAGCATGCACAAGAGCACCAGCTGTTCTGGACGACTGTGTGAAAACGCTCTCGGTAGCCAATGTAAGCAAGACCTTTAAACAGGTCAATATTCAGAAAGCTGCGGGACCAGATGGATTACCAGGACGTGTACTCAAAGTATGCGCGGACCAGCTGGCAAGTGTCTTCACTGACATTTTCAACCTCTCCCTGACCAAGTCTGTAATACCTACATGTTTCAAGCAGACCACCATAGTCCATGTACCCAAGGAAGCAAAATTAATCTACCTAAATGATTACTGCCCGGTAGCACTCACGTCGGTAGCCAACAGATCCACAGATGACGAAATCTCAATCGCACTCCACACTGCCCTTTCCCACCTGGACAAAAGGAAAACCTATGTGAGAATGATGTTCATTGACTACTGCTCAGCGTTCAACACCATAGTGCCCACGAAGCTCATCACTAAGCTAAGGACCCTGGCACCTCCCTCTGCAACTGGTTCCTGGGCTTCCTGACAGGCCGCCCCCAGGTGGTAAGGGTAGGCAACAACACGTCTGCCACGCTGATCCTCATCACTGGGGCCCCTCAGGGGTGTGTACTTAGTCTCCCTGTTCGCCCACAACTGCATGGCCAAACACGACTCCAACACCATCATTACATTTGCTGACGACCCAACAGTGGTAGGCCTGATCACCGACAACGATGAGACAGCAATGTGGTGCCAGGACAATAACCTCTCCCTCAATGTGAGAAGACAAAGGAGCTGATCGTGGACTACAGGAAAAGGCAGGGCGAACAGGCCCCCATTAACATCAACGGGGCTGTAGTGGAGCTGGTCGAGAGTTTCAAGTTCCTTGCTGTCCACATCACCAACGAACTATCATGGTCCAAACACACCAAGCCAGTCGTGAAGAGGGCACGACAACACCTTTTCCCCCTCAGGAGACTTAAAATATTTGGCATGAGTCTCCAGATCCTCAAAATTGTCTGCAGCTGCACCATCGAGAGCATCCTGACCGGTTGCATCACCGTCTGGTATGGCAACTGCTCAGCATCTGACCGCAAGGTGCTACAGAGGGTAGTGCGTACGGCCCAGTACATCACTGGGGCCAAGCTTTCTGCAATCCAGGACCTATATAATAGGCGGTGTCAGAGGAAGGCCCTACCAATTGTCAAAGACTCCAGCCACCCTAGTCATAGACTGTTCTCTCTGCTACTGCACGGCAAGCGGTACCAGAGCGCCAAGTCTAGGACCAAAAGGCTCCTTAACAGATTCTACCCCCAAGCCATAAGACTGCTGAACAATTAATCAAATGGCTACCATTACATTTGATATATAGCCTCGTTATTGTTATGTTACTGTGTTACTTTTTATTCTTTTTTACTTTAGTTTATTTGGTAAATATTTTCTTAACTCTTCTTGAACTGCACTGTTGGTTAAGGGATTGTAAGTAATCGGCGCATGTGACAAATAAAGTTTGATTTAAACAATCAAAATCAAATCTATTGCAAGCCCCTGTCAGCAGGTAGGCGATAGCCAGATGAGAGTTGTGTCTCTGGTAGCTTACTTTTATTCTGGTAAAACACCATTTTCAACAGCACATAGATTACAGTAACCTGACAAACCTGTATTTTGAAAGCCGAGCCTTCCTTAGCCAGAGGAAGGTAAGCAATTTAAGCCCTGTGCTGAGCCGTAATCTCAGGTTGTCAAAAGGAGCCCAGCCATTCTCCCTATGCTAATCAATCAATGACGCCCTGCACCCGTTCACTCAGTGTATGTGTGTGTTTGTGTGTGTTTATGTATGTGCGTGTGGACCCAGTTATTTGAGTCCTGCCTCTCCTGTGGCCAGGCTGAACTCTTAGCTCTGACCACTCTGCTGTCCTCTCCTTTCAGCCAGCCAGTCAGCGAGCCAGCCAGGGAGTCAGTCAGGGAGTCAGCCAGGGAGCCAGCCAGGGAGCCAGCCAGGGAGCCAGCCAGGGAGTCAGCCAGGGAGTCAGCCAGGGAGTCAGTCAGGGAGCCAGCCAGGGAGTCAGCCAGGGAGTCAGCCAGGGAGCCAGCCAGGGAGCCAGCCAGGGAGCCAGCCAGGGAGTCAGCCAGGGAGTCAGCCAGGGAGTCAGTCAGGGAGTCAGCCAGGGAGCCAGCCAGGGAGCCAGCCAGGGAGCCAGCCAGGGAGCCAGCCAGGGAGTCAGCCAGGGAGTCAGCCAGGGAGTCAGTCAGGGAGTCAGCCAGGGAGCCAGCCAGGGAGTCAGCCAGGGAGTCAGCCAGGGAGTCAGCCAGGGAGTCAGCCAGGGAGTCAGCCAGGGAGCCAGCCAGGGAGTCAGCCAGGGAGCCAGCCAGGGAGCCAGCCAGGGAGTCAGTCAGGGAGTCAGCCAGGGAGCCAGCCAGGGAGCCAGCCAGGGAGCCAGCCAGGGAGCCAGCCAGGGAGTCAGTCAGGGAGCCAGCCAGGGAGTCAGCCAGGGAGTCAGCCAGGGAGCCAGCCAGGGAGCCAGCCAGGGAGCCAGCCAGGGAGTCAGCCAGGGAGTCAGCCAGGGAGTCAGCCAGGGAGTCAGCCAGGGAGCCAGCCAGGGAGCCAGCCAGGGAGCCAGCCAGGGAGCCAGCCAGGGAGCCAGCCAGGGAGTCAGCCAGGGAGTCAGTCAGGGAGTCAGTCAGGGAGTCAGCCAGGGAGTCAGCCAGGGAGCCAGCCAGGGAGTCAGCCAGGGAGTCAGCCAGGGAGTCAGCCAGGGAGTCAGTCAGGGAGTCAGCCAGGGAGTCAGCCAGGGAGTCAGTCAGGGAGTCAGCCAGGGAGCCAGCCAGGGAGCCAGCCAGGGAGTCAGTCAGGGAGTCAGCCAGGGAGTCAGCCAGGGAGCCAGCCAGGGAGCCAGCCAGGGAGCCAGCCAGGGAGCCAGCCAGGGAGTCAGTCAGGGAGCCAGCCAGGGAGCCAGCCAGGGAGCCAGCCAGGGAGTCAGTCAGGGAGTCAGCCAGGGAGCCAGCCAGGGAGTCAGCCAGGGAGCCAGCCAGGGAGCCAGCCAGGGAGCCAGCCAGGGAGTCAGCCAGGGAGCCAGCCAGGGAGCCAGCCAGGGAGTCAGTCAGGGAGCCAGCCAGGGAGCCAGCCAGGGAGCCAGCCAGGGAGCCAGCCAGGGAGTCAGCCAGGGAGCCAGCCAGGGAGCCAGCCAGGGAGCCAGCCAGGGAGCCAGCCAGGGAGCCAGCCAGGGAGTCAGCCAGGGAGCCAGCCAGGGAGCCAGCCAGGGAGCCAGCCAGGGAGCCAGCCAGGGAGTCAGTCAGGGAGTCAGCCAGGGAGCCAGCCAGGGAGTCAGCCAGGGAGTCAGCCAGGGAGTCAGCCAGGGAGCCAGCCAGGGAGCCAGCCAGGGAGTCAGTCAGGGAGCCAGCCAGGGAGCCAGCCAGGGAGCCAGCCAGGGAGTCAGTCAGGGAGTCAGCCAGGGAGCCAGCCAGGGAGCCAGCCAGGGAGCCAGCCAGGGAGTCAGCCAGGGAGTCAGCCAGGGAGCCAGCCAGGGAGTCAGCCAGGGAGCCAGCCAGGGAGCCAGCCAGGGAGCCAGCCAGGGAGTCAGCCAGGGAGTCAGCCAGGGAGCCAGCCAGGGAGCCAGCCAGGGAGCCAGCCAGGGAGCCAGCCAGGGAGTCAGCCAGGGAGTCAGCCAGGGAGTCAGCCAGGGAGTCAGCCAGGGAGTCAGCCAGGGAGTCAGCCAGGGAGTCAGCCAGGGAGTCAGCCAGGGAGTGGCCATCTGTATTATTGTGATTCCATTCTATTTGATTTCTCCCAGGTATTATATTAGATAATAAACTAAAATATTAAAACTCACCTAATCCAATCAATGGCTGAAACGCATCCACACTTTCTAGATGAACCAGTACAGCTAGCACAGTCAGACCACCAGCAGTAAGGGGATTAGCTCCAGGTTCAAAGTTTCTTTGAAATCCTTCGGCTTTAAATATTATTTCATATTTTTGATCATGTTATTTGTTTTAATTAAATGGGAGGATGGGAAGGCACACAGCAGTACAAACAAAATAAACATCAAAAACAAGAATAACAAGGGGATGAGCTGGTTTTGACAGCTGTTTTTTCATCTGTTTGAGGAGTCAGAATCCCCCACGCCCTAAAAAAACAATTCTACTGTAATGGGCTGATTAGGATGGGGATGGCACGCCTCCATGTTGGAAAAACAAACTAACATCATTAGTAGAAATGAATTGTTTTGTCAATCTGTTGTGGAATCTGTTCAGGGGCCAGTCTGTGGTAATGTGGTTTTAGGGTGAGATAGATTAAAGAGGGAAATTAGGTCTAAAGACTAATTTTGAGATAATCATACATTAGATGTGTACATCTGGTAAACCGGCCATAGTACATGGTTTACAGTGAACTTAAAGGAAATTTAAGTAAAACATTACTCTAGAGGGGACCTGTGTATCTATCTATACCCTCTGGACACCCAGGGAGGAAAGAGGGATAGAGGGAGGGTGAAGAAGAGGAGGAAAGAGATGGGGCAAGGGGTTCAAACTGTAGTGTTTTGGATCAGTACCACTTCCTCGTCTCTGAATGGATTACAAAGATCATGGACCCGCCACCGTTATCACGTCAGCACTTTCACACCCTCTCCTCCTCCTCTTCTCCCTTTCACCCTCCCCTTTTAATATGAAGACATTTCCTATCAAAGCCAATACTTGAAAAAGCCAGACAGATAAATAGAAATCACACATTATCTTTGAAGCCTTTTTTCATTTACTTTGCCTCTCGTAGCGTGTCTCTTATCACCGGGGGCAAATATGAGAAGTTCCCCGCTTTATGATTAGGGGGAAAGCATTAAATAGATTATAGGACTCCATTCAAGTTGTACACAATAAGTACTAAAGTATTACATGATATTAATCCTGCCATTCCATTACTGTCTCAATCACTGGGTGAAGCCTAATTACGGGGGAGTCCGTTGCTGCAGAGTGAATTGAAACACACTTACGTCTGGTCGCAGTAATCTCCTTATTGCATCAACCAGGCTGCCTCTGTACTGGTCCAGAAACAAGCTGAGGAGGGAGGGAGAGAGGGAGGGAGGGGGGAGGAAGAGAAATAGAGGGGGAGAAAGAGATAGATTAGAATGCATTCCAGTGATAGTGACTCAAGATAAACTAGGAGGCTATTTATTTTCCTTTGTTTACAAATAAATCCACAAACAGAAGAAAAACTATTTGCATGATTAAAATTCATTTATTATTTATTTATATTCTCCTCCCTTTATTTTCATCAAAGTCTCAAATTTACACAGATATCATCAAACATATGACACACACACACACACACACACACACACACACACACACACACACACACACTTCAAATCACTAACAGATCTTGATTTTTCTAAACAATGATTTGAACACAAGTATACAAAGTAATGATCTGTATTCCTGTACAGTGAGCTAGCTGTTGTTTTGGCTCTGTACTTCGGATTTGAAATGAGGTTAAAGTGCAGACTGTCAGCTTTAATTTGAAGGTATTCTCATCCATATCAGGTGAACCATTTAGAAATTACAGCACTTTTTGTACATGTCCCCCTATTTTTGGGGAGCAAAAGTATAAGGACAAACTCACTTAAAGGTGTATTAAAGTAGTCAAAAGTATTTGGTCCAATATTCATAGTACGAAATGACTATATCAAGCTTGTGACTCCAAAAAAATTGTTGGATGCATTTGCTGTTTGTTTTGGTTGTGTTTCAGATTATTTTGTACCCGGTATAAATGAATGGTAAACAATGTAGTGCCATTTGTGTCACTTTTATTGTAAATAAGAATATAATATGTTTCTAAACACTTGTGGATGCTACCATGATTATGGATAATCCTGAATGAATCATAAATAATGATGAGTGAGAAAGTTACAGATGCACAAATATCATACCTCCAAGACACGCTAACCTCTCGTCATTACAGGGGAGCTTACCATTTTTGGGGGGGTATGATTGTGCATCTGTTACTTTCTCACTCATCATTATTCACCATTCAGTCAGGACTATCCATAATCATGGTAGCATCCACATTAATGTAGAAGTGTTTAGAAACATACAGGTGCATTCAGAAAGTATTTAGACCCCTTGACTTTTTCCACATTTTGTAATGTTACAACCTTATTTTAAAATTGATTAAATTGTCCCCCCCCCTCATCAATCTACACACAATAACCCATAACGACAAAACAAAAACACATTTAATATTTTTTTTTTTGCAAATGTTTTTTTACTCAGTACTTTCTTGAAGCACCTTTGGCAGCGATTACATTCTTGAGTCTTCTTGGGAATGACGCTACAAGCTTGGCACACATGTATTTAGGGAGTTTCTTTGATTAATCTCTGCAGATGCTCTCAAGCTCTGTCAGGCTGGATGGGGAGCGTCACTGCACAACTGTTCTCAGGTCTCTCCAGAGATGTTAGATCGGGTTCAAGTCCGGGCTCTGGCTGGGCCACTCAAGGACATTGAGACTTGTCCCGAAGACACTCCTGCGGTGTCTTGGCTGGGTGCTTAGGGTCCTTGTCCTGTTGGAAGGTGAACCTTCACTCCAGTCTGAGGACCTGAGCTGGCCACTCTACCATAAAGGCCTGATTGGTGGAGTGCTGCAGAGATATTTGTCCTTCTGGAAGGTTCTCTCTCCTCCACAGAGGAACTCTGGAGCTCTGTCAGACTGACCATCGGGTTCTTGGTCACCTCCCTGACCAAGGCCATACTCCCCCTATTGCTCAGTTTGGCTGGGCAGCCAGCTCTAGGAGGAGTCTTGGTGGTTCCAAACTTCTTCCATTTAAGAATGATGGAGGCCACTGTGTTCTTGGGTACCTTCAATGCTGCAGATATTTTTTGGTACCCTTCCCCAGATCTGTGCTTCGCCACAATCCTGTCTCGGAGCTCTACCGACAATTCCTTCGACCTAATGGCTTGGTTTTTCCTCTGACGTGCACTGTCAACTGTGGGACCTTAAATAAACAGGTGCGTGCCTTTCCAAATCATGTCCAATCAATTAGATTTACCACAGGTGGACTCCAATGAAGTTGTAAAAACATCTCAAGTATGATCAATGGAAACAGGAAGCACCTGAGCTCAATTTCGAGTCTCAGAGCAAAGGGTCTGAATACTTACGTAAATAAGGTATTTCTGAATTTATAAAAAACTGTTTTCACTTTGTCATTATGAGGTATTGATGCGGGAAATAAACAATTTATCAATTTTAGAGTAAGGCTGTAACGTAACAAAATGTGGAAAAAGCGAAGTGGTCTGAAAACTCTCCGAATGCTCTCTACTCTTATTTACAATGAAAATGACTCCGAAATGACACAATACATTATTTACCATTAATTCCTATTGGGCACAAAATAATCTGAAACACAACCAAAACAAACAGCATATGCATCCAACAAGTTTGTAAAGTCACAAGCTTGATGTAGTCTGCGTGCTAGGAATATGGGACCAAATACTAAACGTTTGACTACTTTAATACAACTTCTAATATTCATCTGTATGCAGATGACACTGTTATGTATGCCATTAGCCAACTGTTGACCAGGCTATGTTAGAGCTGCAATCTGACCTTGTTACCTTACAGAAAGCCCTGGTTGGTTTAAAATGTGTACTTAATGCAGGCAAGACTAAATACATGTTCTCTAGCTCTCTCCTGAATGTTTCAGATGGACTACATATTTATTCATGGTCCTCCCATTGATCGGGTTCCCACCTACAAATACCTGGGCATTTCAATTGACATTTCATTTTATATTTTTTTGTACTGGCCCCCCGTGGGAATCGAACCCACAACCCTGGCGTTGCAAACACCATGCTCTACCAACTGAGCCACAGGGAAGCCAAAGACTTAATGTTTAAAAAGCATATGGATGAGTTTGTTAAAAAGCTAAGATTTTAAGTGTGTTAAAAAAAAATATATATATATATAGCATCTCCCTAAATAGCAGGAAGCCGATTGTACAGTCAACTTTCCTGACAGTCCTTGATATTGATGAGACCATTTACCAGGTTGCAGCAGACACTACTCTTAAACCTTTGGATGCCGTCTACCATAGCGCCATTCGTTTGATCACTGGTGACAGTTTTAATACTCACCACTGCATCCTGTATCAAAAAGTTTGGCTGGTCCTCATTAAAGTCCCATATAACAATTCCTTTCTTCCTTTTTGTTTACAAAGCCCTGCTACACAAGCTTCCAACTTACCTAACTTCATTGCTAATGTATAAAATAATGAGCTACCAAACCCACTTGCAGGATTGGTTAACTTGAGGTAAATCCTCCTTTAGTTTTAGTGCCCCTCATTGTTGGAATAACATACAAAATGATTCCCTGGTGCCACTAGGGCAGTTTAGGACTCTAGTGTTGAATTCATTAACTGAGGATTGATTTGAATGGTTCATTTGTTGTGGTCTTGAGGTTGTGCCTTGTGGTTATTTTATTCTTCTTGTTTTAAATGTAAATTGTTCTTCCTGTTGTGGAAAATGTTTGTACTCAGGACACGATTGGGAATGAGACCCCGGTCTCAATTAGGCTATCCTGAATAAAAGTTAATACACATAAAAAAAATACCATTTGACAAAACATTGCTCTTTCCAGGAAATAGACTGACTAGGTGAAAGCTATGATCCCTTATTGATGTCACTTGTTAAATCATGAAGGGGAGGAGACAGGTTAAAGAAGGAAGCCTTGAGACAATTGAGACATGGATTGTGTATATGTGCCATTCAGACGGTGAACGGGCAAGACAAAATATTGAAATGTCTTAGAATGGGGTATGGTAGTAGGTGCAAGGCTCACTGGTTTTGTGTCAAGAACTGCAACGCTGTTGGGATTTTCACGCTCAACAGTTTCCTGTGTGTATCAAGAATGGTCCACCACCCAGCTAACTTGACATAACAGTGGAAGTATCGGAGTCAACATGGGCCAGCATCCCTGTGGAACGCTTTCTACACCTTGTAGAGTCCATGTCCCAACGAATTGAGGCTGTTCTGATGGCAAAACAGGGGGGGGGGGGGGCTCCAATTTAACCTCCGTCATTGTATCATTTCAAATGTGCTGGAGTACAGAGCCAAAATAAGACAAAAAAAGTCACTGTCCCAATACCTTTGGAGCTCACTGTATTTATATAAATAAAATATGATGTTAGAAAATTATAAAAACAACATTCAATTTATATAATTTACAAGTAACAACCATCATTTTAATCCCCAAACCTCAACAGTGACATGATATAAAACTGTACAAACCTAGTGACATTTGAATAATTGTTAGAGTTTTTTGCAAGTCTAAGGGAACTCAACAAGCTATCATATGTCATTACTCAGTAATGACCATTATCAGATCATTGAACACTAGTGCAATGTATGTCAAACTCCTTTAGATGAAATGAGAGATTTAAAAAGAGATGGCAAGACTAAGGTGGAGGGGTTGGAATGAGATGGTATACTGTAACTGCCTGTTTGTAGGAGTACTTAAGATAAATAGTTTTAAATACAGATGAGAATATAAGGAATATAAAGGTGATATTAAGATTTAAGAGATTAAACCTGTATGAGAAAGTGGAGGAAGTGGAGTGTAATTGTATTCAAATATGAGTGAGAGTGAGTGAGTTTGACAGACAGAGACTGTGTGTGTGTTAACGTGGCCACTCATGTTTGTCCTCTCTTTGGGGAGACGGGTGACAGGAGCGTCATTGAGCAGGAGATGAGAAGAGGAAACAGACTTGTGTTCATGCACGCCTCGTTGCCCACGGTGATCACCCTGGTAACGCACTCACGGTCAGATCAGCACCATGCTGGGCTTCAGTCACCCCCCTCACCCTCCCCCTCCAATCACACCCAAAGCAGCCGTCACTCTAATCACAATAGCCTCTGTCAGGACCAATATTATCCCAAATGAGTGCTAAAGTAATTTGACTAAATGCAACAATACAACCCAGATCTAGCATAATCCAACACAAAGCCCCTACTGGCTCTCAGCGTTGCAATCTGGGGGAAACTTTCCAATCACGTTAGCTGGTGACCTTCCCTATGCAAATCTGTCTCTTCTGTAGGAAATCCGTGTGGAGCGGAGCGGGATGGAGGAGAGGGGAGCGGAGCGGGATAGAGGAAAGGGGAGCATAGCGGGATGGAGGAGAGGGGAGCGGAGCGGGATGGAGCAGAGGGGAGCGGAGCGGAGCGGGCTGGAGGAAAGGGGAGCATAGCGGGATGGAGGAGAGGGGAGCGGAGCGGGATGGAGGAGAGGGGAGCGGAGCGGAGCGGGATGGAGCAGAGGGGAGCGGAGCGGGATGGAGGAGAGGGGAGCGGAGCGGGATGGAGGAAAGGGGAGCATAGCGGGATGGAGGAGAGGGGAGCGGAGCGGGATGGAGCAGAGGGGAGCGGAGCGGGATGGAGGAGAGGGGAGCGGAGCGGGAAAGAGCAGAGGGGAGCGGAGTGGGATGGAGGAAAGGGGAGCATAGCGGGATGGAGGAGAGGGGAGCGGAGCGGGATGGAGGGGGGGGGAGCGGAGCGGGATGGAGCAGAGGGGAGCGGAGTGGGATGGAGGAAAGGGGAGCATAGCGGGATGGAGGAGAGGGGAGCGGAGCGGGATGGAGGAAAGGGGAGCATAGCGGGATGGAGGAGAGGGGAGAGGAGCGGGATGGAGCAGAGGGGAGTGGAGCGGGATGGAGGAAAGGGGAGTGGAGCGGGATGGAGGAGAGGGGAGCGGAGCGGGATGGAGGAGAGGGGAGCAGAGAGGGATGGAGGAGAGGGGAGCAGAGAGGGATGGAGCAGAGGGGAGTGGGATGGAGCAGAGGGGAGCAGAGCGGGATGGAGGAGAGGGGAGCAGAGCGGGATGGAGGAGAGGGGAGCAGAGAGGGATGGAGGAGAGGGGAGCGGGATGAAGCAGAGGGGAGTGGAGCGGGATAGAGGAGAGGGGAGCAGAGCGGGATGGAGGAGAGGGGAGCAGAGCGGGATGGAGGAGAGGGGAGCAGAGCGGGATGGAGGAGAGGGGAGCAGAGCGGGATGGAGGAGAGGGGAGCAGAGCGGGATGGAGGAGAGGGGAGCAGAGCGGGATGAAGGAGAGGGGAGCAGAGCGGGATGGGGGAGAGGGGAGCAGAGCGGGATGGAGCAGAGGGGAGTGGATCGGGATGGGGGAGACGGGAGTGGAACAGGATGGTGTGAAGCGGTGCACAGCATGGCCTGACTGACTGACCCGACTGATGGGCCTGACTGTGTCCCTTACCACACACAGAACATTGTGACCTGGGTTTAGAATTCCAGACTGGAATAAAACAATAAAAGAAATACACTTGATTTCAGTAGGGGGGCAGGACAGTGCATCACAGTGGGCACTTAGCCTCAGTGTGATGGGATTAAATAATGCTTTGGGAAACAGTGAGAGTACATTCGGGGACATGTGGAAGGATACATTGACCTCCATCTATGGAGAAAGAAAGTCCCTCTCTGTGCTGGAAACAGGAAGCAGGCTATACCAGCAGAAGGAGATACAGTAAGGCCTAGTAGTAATACGCTATCTCTGAGGTATCTCTGGCTGCCTCCAATGGGAACACACCAGATCAGCTTCCTGAGTGAACTCCGACCTTAGTCCATGTGGGTGTTATGTGGGGTACTGAGGTAACACATGTAGTGAACAGGGTTTTGGTATAGTTGGTGATGTGTAGGGGATAGGCCGCTGTAGAGAATAGGGATTTCATGCAGATGGATGATGATAAGGCCCTTGTACTGTTGTTTTGTACAGATGAGATAAAGCTTCTAGTTTTCCTCTCCTTTTTCAGTCTCATTGTTCCACTAATCACTTCCTGCACTTATCTAAGATGGTTTCAGACTCATTTTCTTGCTTTACAAGAAATGTCACTTCACAAATCCATTGTAAGGACACAGATGTGAAGGTTATACAAGTTTGAGTTTGTAAAAACACTTTCTAGTCTATTGACCACAATGACATAATGCTTCCATTGACCTGTCTTTTGTACCGGGAGCAGATTGTGTGTGTGGTGAGTAAGAATGTGAGTTTAGAAATTACGGCGTCTAACATACGTTGGGGTTGTGACCTCTGACCTCAAATCAGGTTCATTATATGGTGAACTGGTGACCCCCCCCTGTTTTGTGCGGGTGGGGTCACTGCTGAACAATGGAGGTTGGGCCTTAGGGAGGGGAGGAGAGGGGTGGGCAGTCTACCCTGTCTCTGCCCTTCTCTCTGTCCCCTTCCCCTGGTCAGCGGGGCACCCCACCCCTCTAAACACACTCCGAGACACTTCCACTGCTTCCCCTTTATCTGAACCTAACCCACCAGTCATCTGATATACACTATATATACAAAAGTATGTGGACACCCCTAGTGGATTTGGCTATTTCCTGTGTGTATCAAGAATGGTCCACCACCCAGCTAACTTGACACAACAGTGGAAGTATCGGAGTCAACATGGGCCATATAAAATCGAGCACACAGCCATTCTATCTCCATAGACAAACATTGGCAGTAGAATGGCCTTACTGAAGAGCTCAGTGACTTTCAACGTGGCACCGCTATAGGATGCCACCTTTCCAACAAGTCAGTTCGTCAAAATTCTGCTCTGCTACAGCTTCCCCAGTCAACTGTAAGTGCTGTTATTGTGAAGTGGAAACGTCTAGGAGTAACAACGGCTCAGCCGCGAAGTGGTAGGCCACACAAGCTCACCAGACGGAACGGCCGAGTGCTGAAGCATGTAGCACGTAAAAGTCGTCTGTACTCGGTTGCAACACTCACTACCAAACTACCTCTGGATGGAACGTCAGCACAAGAAATGTTCGTTGGGAGCTTCATGAAATGGGTTTCCATGGCCAAGCAGCCACACATAAGCTTAAGATCACCATGAGTAATGCCAAACGTCGGCTGGAGTGGTGTAAAGCTCGCCACCATTGGACTCTGGAGCAGTGGAAACGCTTTCTCTGGAGTGATGAATCACGCTTCACCATCTGGCAGTCCGACGGATGAATCTGGGTTTGGCGGATGCAAGGAGAATGCTACCTGCCCCAATGCATAGTGCCAACTGTAAAGTTTGGTGGAGGAGGAATAAGGGTCTGGGGCTGTTTTTCATTGTTTGGGCAAGGGCCCTAAGTTCCAGTGAAGGGAAATCTTAACAGCATACAATGACATTCTAGACAATTCTGTGCTTCCAACTTTGTGGCAACAGTTTGGGGAAGGCCTATTCCTATTTAAGCATGACAATAACCCCCGTGCACAAAGCGAGGTCCATACAGAAATAGTTTGTTGAGATCGGTGAGGAACAACTTGAATGGCCTGACCCATCGAACACCTTTGGGATGAATTGGAATGCCGACTGTGAGCCAGGCTTAATCGCCCAACATCAGTGCCCGACCTCACTAATGCTCTTGTGGCTGAATGGAAGCAAGTCCCCCCAGCAATGTTCCAACATCTAGAGGAAAGCCTACATTACAACGGTTTGATTTGTTTGATCTGAGCAATTTTTTAGCTAGCTACTTAGCTGTCTTTGTATCAAAGATAATTGTGTAGTTTAGAGTAATTATCGAGGTTAGCTAGCCAGCTATTTTTGTCCGCCGCGCCGCGCCACCGTTCTCCTACTTAGTCAACAACTGCTAGCTAGCTAGCCAACTTCTACCGACTAGCAGCACTGTAGAAACTAATACATTACAACGGAACGATTTGATTAGTGTAGTGTTAGCTAGCTACATAGTTGTCTTTGCTGTCTTTGTATCTAAGATAATTGTGTAGTTTAGAGGAATTATCGAGGTTAGCTAGCCAGGTTAGCTAGTGTTAGCTAGCTACATAGTTGCCTTTGTATCATGATAAGGTGTAGCACTGAAACTATCGAGGTTACCTAGCCAGCTACACTTTCAAACAAAGTCAACAAGCAGCCACTGCTAGCTAGCCTACTTTACCAGCCAGCAGTACTGTATCATTTTAGTCATTTTAGTCAATAAGTTGTCTTTGTCATAGTTTGTCATAGTTTGATAATTGTGTAGTTTAGAGTAATTATCGAGGTTAGCTGGCCAGCTATTTTCGTCCCCCGCGACGCCATTTCCAAACCTAGCCAACTATTACCGACGAGCAGCATTGTAGAAACTAAATACATTACAAAGGAACGTCTTGATTAGTGTTATGTTAGCTAGCTACATAGTTGCCTTTGTATCATGATAAGGTGTAGTACTGAAACTATCGAGGTTACCTAGCCAGCTACACTTTCAAACAAAGTCAACAACGCAGCCACTGCTAGCTAGCCTACTTCACCAGCCAGCAGTACTGTATCATTTTAATCATTTTAGTCAATAAGATTTTTGCAACGTAAGCTTAACTTT
This sequence comes from Salmo salar, assembly GCF_965601325.2. Lineage (NCBI taxonomy): Eukaryota > Metazoa > Chordata > Actinopteri > Salmoniformes > Salmonidae > Salmo > Salmo salar. The sequence goes on along the minus strand of NC_138318.1, from coordinate 23,912,781 downwards.
CTGAACATTCGAGACGTGTAGTCCACTTGTCATTCCAATCTCCTTTGCATTAGCGTAGCCTCTTCTGTAGCCTGTCAACTATGTGTCTGTCTATCCCTGTTCTCTCCCCTCTGCACAGGCCATACAAACGCTTCACACCACGTGGCCACTGCCACTCTAACCTGGTGGTCCCAGTGCGCATGACCCACGTGGAGTTCCAGGTCTCCGGCAGCCTCTGGAACTGCCGGTCTGCGGCCAACAAGGCAGAGTTCATCTCAGCCTATGCTACCCTCCAGTCCCTCGACTTCTTGGCGCTGACGGAAACATGGATTACCACAAATAACACTGCTACTCCTACTGCTCTCTCCTCGTCTGCCCACGTGTTCTCGCACACCCCGAAAGCTTCTGGTCAGCGGGGTGGTGGCACTGGGATCCTCATCTCTCCCAAGTGGACATTCTCTCTTTCTCCCCTGACCCATCTGTCTATCGCCTCCTTTGAATTCCATGCTGTCACAGTTACCAGCCCTTTCAAGCTTAACATCCTTATCATTTATCGCCCTCCAGGTTCCCTTGGAGAGTTCATCAATGAGCTTGACGCCTTGATAAGTTCCTTTCCTGAGGATGGCTCACCTCTCACAGTTCTGGGTGACTTTAACCTCCCCATGTCTACCTTTGACTCATTCCTCTCTGCCTCCTTCTTTCCACTCCTCTCCTCTTTTGACCTCACCCTCTCACCTTCCCCCCCTACTCACAAGGCAGACAATACGCTTGACCTCATCTTTATTAGATGCTGTTCTTCCACTAATCTCATTGCAACTCCCCTCCAAGTCTCCGACCACTACCTTGTATCCTTTTCCCTCTCGCTCGCATCCAACACTTCTCACTCTGCCCCTACTCGGATGGTATTGCGCCGTCCCAACCTTCGCTCTCTCTCCCCCGCTACTCTCTCCTCTTCCATCCTATCATCTCTTCCCTCTGCTCAAACCTTCTCCAACCTATCTCCTGATTCTGCCTCCTCAACCCTCCTCTCCTCCCTTTCTGCATCCTTTGACTCTCTATGTCCCCTATCCTCCAGGCCGGCTCGGTCCTCCCCTCCTGCTCCGTGGCTCGACGACTCATTGCGAGCTCACAGAACAGGGCTCCGGGCAGCCGAGTGGAAATGGAGGAAAACTCGCCTCCCTGCGGACCTGGCATCCTTTCACTCCCTCCTCTCTACATTTTCCTCTTCTGTCTCTGCTGCTAAAGCCACTTTCTACCACTCTAAATTCCAAACATCTGCCTCTAACCCTAGGAAGCTCTTTGCCACCTTCTCCTCCCTCCTGAATCCTCCTCCCCCTCCCCCCCCCCCCTCCTCCCTCTCTGCGGATGACTTCGTCAACCATTTTGAAAAGAAGGTCGACGACATCCGATCCTCGTTTGCTAAGTCAAACGACACCGCTGGTCCTGCTCACACTGCCCTACCCTGTGCTTTGACCTCTTTCTCCCCTCTCTCTCCAGATGAAATCTCGCGTCTTGTGACGGCCGGCCGCCCAACAACCTGCCCGCTTGACCCTATCCCCTCCTCTCTTCTCCAGACCATTTCCGGAGACCTTCTCCCTTACCTCACCTCGCTCATCAACTCATCCTTGATCGCTGGCTACGTCCCTTCCGTCTTCAAGAGAGCGAGAGTTGCACCCCTTCTCAAAAAACCTACACTCGATCCCTCCGATGTCAACAACTACAGACCAGTATCCCTTCTTTCTTTTCTCTCCAAAACTCTTGAGCGTGCCGTCCTTGGCCAGCTCTCTTGCTATCTCTCTCAGAATGACCTTCTTGATCCAAATCAGTCAGGTTTCAAGACTGGTCATTCAACTGAGACTGCTCTTCTCTGTGTCACGGAGGCTCTCCGCACTGCTAAAGCTAACTCTCTTTCCTCTGCTCTCATCCTTCTAGACCCATCTGCTGCCTTTGATACTGTGAACCATCAGATCCTCCTCTCGACCCTCTCCGAGTTGGGCATCTCCGGCACGGCTCACTCTTGGATTGCGTCCTACCTGACAGGTCGCTCCTACCAGGTGGCGTGGCGAGAATCCGTCTCCACACCACGTGCTCTCACCACTGGTGTCCCCCAGGGCTCAGTTCTAGGCCCTCTCCTATTCTCGCTATACACCAAGTCACTTGGCTCTGTCATATCCTCACATGGTCTCTCCTATCATTGCTACGCAGACGACACACAATTCATCTTCTCCTTTCCCCCTTCTGATAACCAGGTGGCGAATCGCATCTCTGGCAAACATATCAGTGTGGATGACGGATCACCACCTCAAGCTGAACCTCGGCAAGACAGAGCTGCTCTTCCTCCCGGGGAAGGACTGCCCGTTCCATGATCTCGCCATCACGGTTGACAACTCCATTGTGTCCTCCTCCCAGAGTGCTAAGAACCTTGGCGTGACCCTGGACAACACCCTGTTGTTCTCCACTAACATCAAGGCGGTGACCCGATCCTGTAGGTTCATGCTCTACAACATTCACAGAGTACGACCCTGCCTCACACAGGAAGCGGCGCAGGTCCTAATCCAGGCACTTGTCATCTCCCGTCTGGATTACTGCAACTCGCTGTTGGCTGGGCTCCCTGCCTGTGCCATTAAACCCCTACAACTCATCCAGAACGCCGCAGCCCGTCTGGTGTTCAACCTTCCCAAGTTCTCTCATGTCACCCCGCTCCTCCGCTCTCTCCACTGGCTTCCAGTTGAAGCTCGCATCCGCTACAAGACCATGGTGCTTGCCTACGGAGCTGTGAGGGGAACGGCACCTCCGTACCTTCAGGCTCTGATCAGGCCCTACACCCAAACAAGGGCACTGCGTTCATCCACCTCTGGCCTGCTCGCCTCCCTACCTCTGAGGAAGAACAGTTCCCGCTCAGCCCAGTCAAAACTGTTCGCTGCTCTGGCACCCCAATGGTGGAACAAGCTCCCTCACGACGCCAGGACAGCGGAGTCAATCACCACCTTCCGGAGACACCTGAAACCCCACCTCTAAGGAATACCTAGGATAGGATAAAGTAATCCTTCTAACCCCCCCCCTTAAAAGATTTAGATGCACTATTGTAAAGTGGTTGTTCCACTGGATATCATAAGGTGAATGCACCAATTTGTAAGTCGCTCTGGATAAGAGCGTCTGCTAAATGACTTAAATGTTAAATATCAGCAACGGGGGGAACAAACTCCATATTAATGCCCATAATTTGGGAATGAGACGTTCGATGATCAGGTGTCCACATACTTTTCGTCATGTAGTGTACTATACAGTATACTGAACAAAAATATAAACACAACATGTAAAGTGTTGGTCCCATGTTTCATGTACTGAAATAAAAGATCCCAGAAATGTTTCATACACACAAATAGCTGATATCTCTCAAATTTTGTGCACAAATGTATTTACATCCCTGTTAGTGAGCATTTGTCCTTTGCCAAGATAATCCCTCCACCTGACAGGTGTGGCATATCAAGAAGCTGATTGAACAGCATGATCATTACACAGGTGCGCCTTGTGCTGGGGACAATAAATGGCCACTCGAAAATGTGCAGTTGTGTCACACAACACAATGCCACAGATGTCTCAAGTTGAGGGAGCGTGCAATTGGCATGCTGACTGCATGAATATCCACCAGAGCTGTTGAATTGAATGTTCATTTCTCTCCATAAAGCCGCCTCCATAGTTGCTTTAGAGAATTTGGCAGTACGTCCAACCGGCCTCACAACCGAAGACCATGTGTATGGCATCGTGTGGGTGAGGGTTTGCTGATGTCAACGTTGTGAACAGAGTGCCCCATGGCGATAGTGGGGTTATGGTATGGGCAGGCATACGGACACTGAACACAATTGCATTTTATCGATGGCAACTTGAATACCCAAAAATACAGTGATGAGATCCTGAGGCCCATTGTGAGGCCCATTTTTTAAAGGTATCTCTGAAAAACATATTCCCAGTCATGTGAAATCCATAGATTGGGCCTAATTTATTTATTTCAATTGACTGATTTCCTCATATGAACTTTAACTCAGTTGCGTTTATATCTTTTGTTAAGTATACAGTGCATTAGAAAGGTATTCAGACCCCTTGACTTTTTCCACATTTTGTTACGTTACAGCCTTATCAATCTACACACAATACCCCATAATAACAAAGCAAAAACAGTTTTTCTTTATTGTGGAGTGCTGCAGAGATGGTTGTCCTTCTGGAAGGTTCTCCCATCTCCACAGAGGAACTCCGGAGCTCTGTCAGAGTGACCATCGGGTCCTTGATTACCTCCCTGACCAAGGCTCAGTTTGGCTGGGCGGCCAGCTCTAGGAAGACTCTTGGTGGTTCCAAACTTCTACCATTTATGATGGAGGCCACTGTGTTCTTGGGGACCTTCAATGCTACAGATTTTTTTTGGTACCCTTCTCCAGATCTGTGCCTCGACACAATCTTGTCTCTAAGCTCTACAGACAATTCCTTCGACCTCATCGCTTGGTTCTTGCTCTGACATGCACTGTCAACTGTGTGATCTTATATAGACAGGTGTGTGCCTTTCCAAATCATGTCCAATCAATTGAATTTACCACAGGTGGACTCTAATGGGTTTAAATACTTATTAAAATTTTAAAACAGATACCATATTGGCATAAGAGTGCAAAAATGTATAAAAAAAACTGTTTTTGTTTTCTAAATATGGGGTATTGTGTGTAGATTGATGAAGGCTGTAATGTAACAAAATGTGGTTAAAAGTAAAGTGGTCAGAATACCTTCTAAATGCACTGTATATACAGTACCAGTCAAACATTTGGACACACCTACTCATTCAAGGGTTTTTATTTATTTGTACAATTTCTACTTTGTAGAATAATAGTGAAGACATCAAAACTATGAAATAACACATATGGAATCATGTACTGTAGTAACCCAAAAAATATATGTTTTATTTGAGAGTCTTCAAAGTAGCTGTCACGTCCTGACCAGTAAAGGGGTCATTTGTCATTGTAGTATGGTCAGGGCGTGGCAGGGGGTGTTGTTTTTGTGTGTTTTGGGGTTGGTTTATTTAGAGGGGATTTGTTCTAGTTTTCATTTTCTATGTTCGTTTTCTATGTGTGGCCGAGTATGGTTTCCAATCAGAGGCACGTGTCTTTCGTTGTCTCTGAATAGAAGCCATACTTAGGCAGCCTGTTTTTTCCTTTGGGTTTGTGGGTGGTTGTTTTCTGTATAGCCTGTGTGCCTTACAGAACCTTTTCGTCGTTTGTTTATTTTGTTTGAGTGTTCTCTCTAAATAAAGAAGGAAGATGAGCACTATACCCGCTGCGCCTTGGTCTGTCCCTTACGACGCTTATGACAGTAGCCACCCTTTGCCTTGATGGCAGCTTTGCACACTCTTGGCATTCTCTCAACCAGCTTCATAAGGTAGTCACCTGGAATGCATTTTAATTAACAGGTGTGCCTTGTTAAAAGTTAATTTGGGGAATTGATTTCCTTCTTAATGCGTTTGAGCCAATCAGTTGTGTTGTGACAAGGTAGGGGTGGTATACAGAAGATAGCCCTATTTAGTAAAAGACCAAGTCCATATTATGGCAAGAACAGCTCAAATAAGCAAAGAGAAATGACAGTCCACCATTACTTGAAGACCTGATGGTCAGTCAATACGGAACATTTCAAGAACTTTGAACGTTACTTCAAGTGCAGTCGCAAAAAACATCAAGTGCTATGATGAAACTGGCTCTCACGAGGACCGCCACAGGAAAGGAAGACCCAGAGTTGCCTCTGCTGCAGAGGATAAGTTCATTAGAGTTAACTACACCTCAGATTGCAGCCCAAATAAATGCTTCACAGAGTTCAACAGACAGATCTCAACATCAACTGTTCAGAGGAGACTGCGTAAATCAGGCCTTCATGGTCAAATTGCTGCAAAGAAACCACTACTAAAGGACATCAATAATAAGAAGAGACTTGCTTTGGCCAAGAAACATGAGCAATGGACATTAGACTGGTGGAAATCTGTCCTTTGGCCTGATGAATGTGAGATTTTTGGATTCAATTGCCGTGTCTTTGTGAGATGCAGAGCAGGTGAACGGATGATTTCCACATGTGTGGTTCCCACTGTGAAGCATGGAGGAGGTGTTGTGATGGTGCTTTGCTGGTGACACTGTCGGTGATTTATTTAGAATTCAAGACACACTTAACCAGCATGGCTACCACAGCATTCTGAAGCGATACGCCATCCCATCTGGTTTGAGCTTTGTGGGACTATCATTTGTTTTTCAACAAGACAATGACCCAACATGCCAAGCGTGTGCAAAGCTGTCATCAAGGCAAAGGGTGGCTACTTTGAAGAATCTCAAATATAAAATATATTTTGATTTGTTTAACTCGTTTTTGCTTACTACATGATTCCATATGTGTTATTTCATAGTTTTGATGTCTTCACTATTATTCTACAATGTAGAAAATAGTACAAATAAATAAAAACCCTTGAATGGGAAAGTGTGAACAAACTCTTGACTGGTACTGTATTCATATATACATACATACATACATACATACATACATACATACATACATACATACATACATACATACATACATACATACATACATACATACATACATACATACATACATACATACATACATACATACATACATACATACATACATACATACATATAAACACTACATACAATCCAATCTTCTCTTAGACTAATCAAGTAAAGTGTCCATTTAGGAAATTATATATAAACGTACGTATAACATCTACAGGTGTAGGATCTTAATTGGATCACCCTGTTGTTGCAGGACATTTCCTGTCCATTAATTTTAATTCTCCACACAATAATTCACATTTCCTGTTGCTGCAGGATTATTTTCCTACTGTGAGAAACTGGTCAAATTAAAATCCCACATCTGTTATGTCTACTAATACTCTTTAATAGCCTCCTCTCTCTGTCCTCTTCCCTTCCTGATCACTTAGCTCAGAGGACCTGATTAATGAAAAGGCTATATAATGGAAAGGCATTTAGTGCTTTTACCTATCAGTCGCAGTGGAGAAAAGGAGACATGAAGAGGAAGTAATTTGGGCCTATTGGAACACATTCTCTCTCTTAACATGATAGGAAAGGAACCATGGAATTATAATTACTTGGGATTCTTTTTCTATAGACAGAACAAATCACAATGTCCCTGTGTATCACACATTGACTGGATAATACTCTCAATACTTCTCATCTGTCTCCTTATGGGCACTACAGTATATCCAGTGTGTTTTGGACAAGTCACTAAAACCTCTTTTGATTGGATACAGGGCTGTCCTGTCCTGTCCTAGGTATTTTCCCGGCCCTCCAAGACGCTCCAAGAAAAACAAGGCCACTTAGTAAGGCTCTATAAATAGCAGTAGTAGTGCATTACAGAAGTATATTAACCCAGATCCATCTCTTATCGCCCCGGGGGCCAAATGGGATGACATGGTGAGAACAACAGAGCAGAAATGGGTGGACTGGAATATGGGTGTGTGTGCGCGTGCAGGGAGCAATTGAGGATGTAGTCTGGGTTCTTTTGGGATGGTCTGAGAAGCGAACGTGAGTGACTTAGATATTCTCGACAAGTGACTAAACTCACTGCTGATAATCTAGGATGGTTACCCTGTGGTGTGTGTCATTTGACCAGGCTTGAGGTGTGATCTCAGGGTGTGTGCGTGTGTGTGTGCGTGTGTGTATGTGTACAGGCAGGGGACTGTGGCTCTGACCCGACTTCCGCGCTAAATCTGGACTAATCCTGGCAGCATTAACTTCATCTGTACAGTGAAACCTGAAGGATCCATTGACCCATTAGGACACAGTGACAGGAAGGCATTTACTAAATGACTGGTGGAAAATCATAGGGTGTTGCTTAGCTGCTTACTCTAATCAGATGATTGACGCTACTGACGATTAGAGTAAAAGCCCTCCCTTTTTTGAGCCAGGTTTTTTTTATTTTTTTTACAGATGTTGCATTGTGTTATTTGTTTACTGCATATCACTAATTCTTCTGTGGCTGCGGCTGATGCAATGCTTTTTGTGAAATGAAAGGGATTTCTAAAAAGTAAGCCCCCCACCCCAGTCCCTGCACACATACACACGCATGTTCACATGCACGCACACATTGATACAGACACACAAACACGTACACCTGGCTTACTCACAGGTGGATGTATATAACAAAGTAGGGTCAATTATCAGTATTGGATAGAAATGAGTAAATCAGGGAGAACAGAGATTCAAAAAGGATACAAAATAGACTGTGTGTGTGACTGTATAAGACACAATGATGACACACACACACAAACACCGAGCAATGGGGAACACACAAAGGGCTTTATCTTCATGCCCACACATGGGCAGCTTAGAGGAGCCAGCAGACGTGCCAGTGTCCTAGTCGCCAAGCAGACATAGTCACACACACACACACACACACACACACACACACACACACACACACACACACACACACACACACACACACACACACACACACACACACACACACACACACACACACACACACACACACACACACACACACACACACACACACACACACACACACACAGTCTCTGCAGGAATCCCAGCACAGCAACACACCAGTGTGTGATCATTTTCTTCTTCTACAGTGCCACACACACACACACATGCTCAAACACACCTCTTCACATATGTTGTCTGTGTGAGCAGGTGTCTCATTCTATGCACCCTAAAGACAACGTTTGGCTACAAATACTTAACTACCTTTCATGATCATTCCCTCCCTTAAATGAACAATCCACAAAGCCAATTCTATTTCAACCTCTTAGGTCACGAGCTCCACCAAACACCACATGCCTTCTGCAGTGCCATTCTTCCTGCTATACATGTGTGCAGTATGTTGCCATGTGTTTCTGTGTCTGTACATGTCTCTCTCCTCAGTCAGCGTCCACTCTCCATGTATGTATGAATGTGTGATTGTCTGTGTTTGTGCGAGTGTGTGTGCATAAGTGTGTGTGTACGTGTGTGTTTGACTGTGTGTATACATGTGTGTACAGTATATCTGTATGTGAGAGGTCTGTTCTCTCCTCCAGCAGTCAGTGGGCTCGCTGCTGCAGCGCCATTGTCTGAAAGACTATAATTAATTGGAGGAGAAGTGTGGCTGTTGACCTTTTCGCAGGTGATCGTCAGCCTGCCGCGCTCCGCTCGTTAATCGCTCAGCCATCACTCTCTCTCGTTCCTGACCACGACAATTACACACCGGTCGCCCGGCGCACAGAGCGACAGTCGAAACGGCCACTTCCACACCAGGCAGACATACACACACTTACACAATGATGCACTCACAAACACACACTGACATACACACACTCATGCAAACACACACATGAAAAAATGATGCATCAACACAGAGGCACGCACACAGACACACGCACACACACCACACGCGCACACACACACCACACAAAGTATCCCCTATTACCCACTCTGTACAGCTGTTCATTTCACCTGCCCATTACCTGAAATCTGTGTGACATTAGAATAATGCTAACTTTCCTAATGCTCCACTTATCTAGGAGGTCATAAACGTATCATAGAAATGAGACAGGCTGAGAGCCATGTTCCCCTCCTGGGTGGGCACAGGTCAAGCGTTTCAGACACTTTTGGAGGGATTTCTAACTCGTACTACTCTATGTGAGTGGCAGACAGATGGTGTAGATTGATGATGGAGACTAGAAGTGAGGTGTAAGAACCAGGAAGAATCTTTATCATAGGATCCCTGTCATTAGAGTATCCCCTCTTTTCTGGATTATTCACAGCTACATTTACACTTGAGTTAGCTATAGCGCTCCTTACATTGAGTGGGTTGAGGAACACTGAGCGACAGGAATTCCAGATAGTCCCTTTCCTGATCTAGAGGTTGGATAAAGATGTCTCAGGGCCATGAAGCAAATTTCATATTTTTGAAAATATTGTACATATTTGAATCCAGTCTGTATAACTAAACAACGTGAGAAACCACAAGATTACGTTTTGGGCTCTACAAAAAGCTGACCCCAAAAAGTTGACATCAACGGGATGGACAGAGAGCAGGAGAGACAGAGGAGAGGGGAAAACAAACACACAGAAATAGATATGGGACTGAGATGAGATGATGAGAGGAGAGCGAGGGAGAAAGAGCTCTTCATTTCCTGATCAGCACTAAGATCTGTGTTAAGGAGCTGGAGCTAATTGAGATGTTTGTGTTGCTCCTTTCTATTCCTCCACTCCCTTTCTCTTTTATTCTCTCTCCGTCTTTCGCACTCTCCTCGTCTCTCTCTCTTTTTCGCCAAGGCGTAATTATTTGCAATTTGCCTAAGTCATCCATTTGCTGGGACGCCAAGCATGAAAAATAGGCAATTTTGTCAAAATGGAAATGCCTCTCGGAGTCAACCTAGGGGAAATAACCCGGGGAGAGGGGCTGTCTGATGGAGCCCATCTGATAACTGTCACAGGAGCAGAAATAATAAAGTGGCCACGTCAGGCTGCCACGAGGTGTGTGTGTGTACGTCTGTATGTATGTACAGTATGTATGTACGTGTGTGTGTGTGTGTAGAGGGGTAAGTTGTGAACTTGGTGGGTGTGCCCAGCCGAGAGCCCGCTTGCAACTCGCCAGGGGCATCAGGGGTCATTGGCGGTTGTACCTACCAGTCTGCGCACATGACGATGTCAAAGTGTCCCTCCAGCGCTGTGACATCTGTCTCACAGTCCCACCTCACCACTCTGTAGGATGGGTAGAAGTTCAAGTTTTATTGTCACATGCAAAATTACAGTGAAATGCATAACTTTCAAGCTGTACACAACAGTGCAATAATCAATATCAAAATATTATACCTAATAAAAGTAATTATAACAATTCTTTAAAAAACTAATATAGATATATACCGAACAAAATATAAACGCAACATGTAAAGTGTTGGTTCCATGTTTCATGAGTTGAAAGAAAATATCCATAAAGACAAAAATATTATTTCTCTCCAATTTTGTGGACAACTTTGTTTACATCCCGGTTAGTGAGCATTTCTCCGTTGCCAAGATAATCCATCCACCTGACAGGTGTGGCATATTAAGAAGCTGATTAAACAGCATGATCAGTACACAGGTGCACCTTGTGCTGGGGATGATAAAAGGCCACTCTAAAATGTAGACTTTAGTCACAGAATACAATGCCACAGATGTCTCAAGCTTTGATGGAGCGTGGAATTGGCATGCTGACTGCAGGAATGTCCACCAGAGCTGTTGCCAGAGAATTGAATATTAATTTCTCTACCATATGCCACCTCCAATGTAATTTTTGAGAAGTTGGCAGTACGTCCAACCGGCCTCAAAACCGCACACCACGTGTAACCACGCCAGCCCAGGACCTCCACATCCAGCTTCTTTCTTCACCTGCGGGATCGTCTGAGACCAGCCATCCGGACAGCTGATGAAGTTGAAGAGTATTTATGTCTGTAATAAAGCTCTTTTGTGGGGATTTTTTAAAATTTTGATTGGCAAGGCCAGGCTCCCCAGTGGGTGGTCCTGGCTCCCAAGTGGGTGAGCCTATGCCCTCCCAGGCCCATGCATGGCTGCGCCCCTACCCGGTAATGTGGAATCCATAGATTAGAGCGTAATGAATTTATTTAAACTGACTGACTTCCTTATATGACCTGTAACTCAGTAAAATTGTTGAAATTGTTGCATGTTGCATAAATGTTTTTGTTCAGTATATACACCACCGTTCAAAAGTTTGGAGTCACTTAGAAATGTCCTGGTTTTTGAAAGAAAAGCACATTTTTTGTCCATTAAAATAACATCAAATTGATCATAAATACAGTGTAGACATTGTTAATGTTGTAAATGACTATTGTAGCTGCAAACAGCAGATTTTTAATGGAATATCTACATCGGCGTACAGAGGCCCATTATCAGCAACCATCACTCCTGTGTTCCAGTGGCACGTTGTGTTAGCTAATCCAAGTTTATCATTTTAAAAGGCTAATTGATCATTAGAAAACCCTTTTGCAATTATGTTAGCACAGCTGAAAACTGTTGTTCTGATTAAAGCAGCCATAAAACTGGCCTTCTTTAGACTAGTTGAGTATCTGGAGCATCAGCATTTGTGGGTTCGAATAAAGGCTCAAAATGGCCAGAAACAAAGCACTTATTTCTGAAACTCGTCAATCTATTCTTGTTCTGAGAAATGAAGGCTATTCCATGCGAGAAATTGTCAAGAAACTGAAGATCCCGTACAACGCTGTGTACTGCTCCCTTCACAGAACAGCGCATACTGGCGCTAACCAGAATAGAAAGAGTAGTGGGAGACCCCGGTGCACAACTGAGCAAGAGGACAAGTACATTAGAGGGTCTAGTTTGAGAAACAGACACCTCACAAGTCTTCGACTGGCAGCTTCATTAAATAGTACCCACAAAATACCAGTCTCTCTGCTTTGCTGGTGACACTGTTGGTGATTTATTTAGAATTCAGGGCACTCTTAACCAGCATGACTACCACAGCATTCTGAAGCGATACGCCATCCCATCTGGTTTGTGCTTAGTGGGACTATTATTTGTTTATTTGACCAAGAAGGAGAGTGATGGAGTGCTGCATCAGATGACCTGGCCTCCACAATCACCCGACCTCAACCCAATTGAGATGGTTTGGGATGAGTTGGACCGCAGAGTGAAGGAAAAGCAGCCAACAAGTGCTCAGCATATGTGGGAACTCCTTCAAGACTGTTGGAAAAGCATTCCAGGTGAAGCTGGTTGAGAGAATGCCAAGAGTGTGCAAAGCTGTCATCAAGGCAAAGGGTGGCTACTTTGAAGAATCTCAAATCTATTTTGATTTGTTTAACACTTCTTTGGTTACTACATGATTCCATAGGTGTTATTTTGACTGGTATTGTATATAATAAAGAAAACATGAGAAATAAGAGAGGAAGTTATATACAGGGTCAGTGCCAATAGCTCATTTACAATGTGCAGGGATACTGGAGTATTTTTAGAATGGCAAAGGGCTTAGGGGAGAGTAACATACTGTAGGGTAACTAACTATCGTTTACAGACACACAATCAGGTACAAATATGCTCATTCTCCATTAAACATAAGTTATGCTCCCTTTCCCTTTGTCCTGCTCCCTTCCTCCCTCCTTTCTTCCCCTCTCAGTGTGTTGTCCCCTGGCGTCTCAACGCCCCCCACTGTGTGTGTGCCTCAGTGCACAGAGGTAAAACACACCTCGTCAGACCTCTCAGAGAGAGCCCTCTCTGACATGACACCTGAAATCAACAGCTCGATTGTCTCAGCCCAGGAATCCCACTGCTAGTACTACGACTGCTGTGACCACTGACAGGTACTCTCCAAGTCTACAGGAGCATCATCAGTACTACTGTAGTGTACCGAAAGGGCTGCTCCTGCTATTAATGTTAATGTACAGTCTCTAGTCCCAGCTCCTGACAGCCCCCTCCTATACACTATCCACGCCCCGCCTGTGGTCACTACGTCCGCCTTCCTTCTCCTTTCCATCTCCCCATCTCTTCAGCCAGTTAAACACTTGACTCTTTTTTTCTCTCTCTCTCTCTCTCTCTCTCCGTCTCTCTCTCTCAAGAGATCGGGCCCAGGCCCCAGACAGCCAAATGGGATTATTAATAAACCATTATTAACACTCAGTAAACAAAAATTATGTCTTGTGGAAATACAATCTCATCTCCCGGCAGGGGGCCCGCGCCTGCTTTTTATTCAGTGACTTGAGAAAAGCAATCCCCCCTCATCCAATCGCGGGGCGACCTTCACCCCTCTCAAACCGTGCGTTCTGACAGGAGGTTTAATCTGAAAAGAAAACAATCAAAGTAATGCAGGCTAATTATACGTTTACTTTTTCACTTCATCATCCCCGTGTAAATACACGAGGAGGAGGGAGGGAAGAGGTGCAGGGAGCAAGGGAAAGAGTGAGGGAGGGAGAGTAGAGGAGGGGAAGCGAGGGAGACTGGGATCAAGTAAGTGAGATCGCTGAACGACAAAATGACTTTTTAGGGAGGTAATGAATGGTATTTTTCAGCTAGAACTATCCCTGTATCCAGGGTACAACAGAATGTCTGGTGACGTGGGGGTTCTGTTGATGGTTTCTGGATGAGGACATCCAATTAGACCGAATTGTTCTGCTTTGATACATTTACACACAGACACACCTCCTTTACCTCTACCTCAATCAGGACGGGTGATACCTTGACGTTTACATACCTTAACCACGTAATAAGCCCTGACTCTCCAACAGCAGCAGTTAAGCATGGCTAACCCTAACCCAGACTTAACTATTTGCCTTAAAGGTCATGAACAGTCAAAATTATGTTTTTGATGATATTTGGATGAAACCAGTATGATGACCAAAGTATGAAAAATGACTGTTTCTTCTACATTGATAAAGTTTGATCATAAAGTTACTGGTCCCCTCCCCCATGTCAAACACTTGGATTCAGGAGGCGAATTATTAAGGGGATAGGGTGACCCTAACTCTCATTTTAATATACCAATGGTAACATGATATTCTCTTACCTAATTTCAATAAGTACCGCCCTGTAACCAACATCAGAGAAGGCGTGTTTGCAGAGGGGCGTGGTTAATATAGCTAGTTAGCTACTCTACTGGAGACATAAGTTGACTGTAGGGTGTCAGAAAATGTACACTGAACAAAAATATAAACGCAACATGCAACAATTTCAAAGCTTTTACTGAGTTACAGTTCATATAAGTAAATCAGTCAATTGAAATAAATTCATTAGTCCCTTATCTATGGATTTCACATGACGGGGAATACAGATATGCATCTGTTGGTCACAGATACCTTTAAAATATATACTATAACCCCACCGCCACCATGGGGCACTCTGTTCACAACGTTGACATCAGCAAACTACTGCAACCGGGACTCATCCGTAAAGAGCACACTTCTCCAGTGTGCCAGTGGCCATCGAAGGTGAGCATTTGCCCACTGAAGTTGGTTACGATGCCAAACTGCAGTCAGGTCAAGACCCTGGTGAGGACAAAGAGCACGCAGATGAGCTTGAGACGGTTTCTGACAGTTTGTGTAGAAATTCTTCGTTTGTGCAAACCTGCAGTTTCCTCAGTTGGTCTCAGACAATCTTGCAGGTGAAGAAGCTGGATGTGGAGGTCCTGGGCTGGCATGGTTACACGTGGTCTGCGGTTGTGGGGCCGGTTGTAGGTACTGCTAAATTCTCTAAAACGACATTGGAGGCGGCTTATGGTAGAGAAATTAACATTAAATTCTCTGGCAACAGCTCTGGTGGACATTCCTGCAATCAGCATGCCAAGTCCATGCTCCCTCAAAACTTGAGACATCTGTGGCATTGTGTTGTGTGACAAAACTCCACATTGGCAAAACTCCACAAAAGCCACATTAGAGTGGCTTTTTATCATCCACAGTACAAGGTGCACCTGTGTAATGATCATGCTGTTTAATCAGCTTCTTAATATGCCACACCTGTCAGGTGGATGGATTATCTTGGCAAAGGAGAACTGCTCATTAACTGGGATGTAAACAAATGTGTGCAATTGTTTTGTTGAGAAATACGTTTTTGGTGCATATGGAACATTTCTGGGATCTTTTATTTCAGCTCATGAAACATGTGACCAACACTTTGCATGTTGCTTTTATAATTTTGTTCAGCATAATTAAAAGTTGACACTATTCATCTCTGGCAAAGACACTTCTATGTTTCCCCTTTCATCTGTGTCTGGTGTTAGCTAGTTACCGGCTAGCTAGTTCTTCATCTGTGTCTGGTGTTAGCTAGTTACCGGCTAGCTAGTTCTTCATCTGTGTCTGGTGTTAGCTAGTTACCGGCTAGCTAGTTCTTCATCTGTGTCTGGTGTTAGCTAGTTACTGGCTAGCTAGTTCTTCATCTGTGTCTGGTGTTTGCTAGTTACTGGCTAGCTAGTTCTTCATCTGTGTCTGGTGTTAGCTAGTTACCGGCTAGCTAGTTCTTCAGCCAGCATGGAACAAAAGGGGGGGAAGGTTTGTGAGGTACTTGTCATGTCAAATTATCTGTCAGTGCTGCTGTGAATGGCATCACAAGAGACATGCCAAATGGGGGATGTTTAAAAAAGTTGACATCATTGACGCAATTTCCATGTTGTTTGAGTTGCTTTGTGTTTCACCACATTTGCTTGAGATGATTTTACTGCAACACTGCATCCAAGTTTCTTGACATAGGCGTTTCAAAGACCTGTCAGTCAACGCCAGCCTCTTTTCAAACATTCCTGGTTGTAAGCCATGAGAAAAATTACTTACATTTTTTTTTTTTTTTTTACATTTCTATCCACCAAAAATATTATGGGTGATATTTTAGTCACTCAAAAGGCTATTTTACATGGGAATAAGAATGACTGTTCTACAGTGATGTTCCTTTTTGTAAAACCCCTCAATCTACCTTCTTTGTCAGAAAGAAGTAGAAAGTAAAATATGACGTCTTGATCATCAGTCAAAGATGATAACTGAGGTGACTTAATGAGCTGAACCCATATATGGATTTCATTAAAGTAATAGTGATAGAGAGATTTGAGAGGTGTGAGAGAGGGAGGTGTTATCAGATAAACGTCTCACCTGCTGGAAACATCTGTGGAGCCAAAGACACCGGCCTGCCTGTTTCTCTCGATGACTCCACGCACATCTGGTGACCTGGTTAAGGTTACAACTAAACATCTCACGTTCACAACTAACATTAGTCACATGCAGCTACTGACATGATCTAGCATTTTATTAGGCAGGTTTTGAGTCTTTGGTGGTAACTTATCAGCTGCGGTCACGCACGCACGCACGCACACACACACCATCCCTGATCTCCAGGGGCAAAGTGAGAGGCTGCCAGATGCTTGACAGGACAGAGCAGAAATGGGCAGAGCAGAACAGAGCAGAACAGAACAGAGCAGAACAGACCTGAACAGAGCAGGGCAGGGCTTAATGGAGGCCAGCAGATCAATCAGAAGGCTTTTAACCTGTAGCCTACGCCTGAGAGGAGCTCACCACATCACCACTATGACACACAGGCTGATTGATGTCAACCTGTCTATTAATACACTGTCTGGAGGGCCGGTGCTGAGGCAATTCAATTAGGATTTATCTGTCTTTAAAGCAGCAAAGAGCTGTAGCAAATCCAATCTAGAGCGCGAAGAGGGGAAGAGGAAAGAGAGGGGGAGGGGGGAGAGAGGGAGAGGTATCTGCTGGATGGATGGAGAGCCAATCCTAGATCAAAGGGATGGGCCCTTACACACACATGCATGCACACACAAATGTTCGGACAGACACCACACACACAAATGTTCGGGCAGACACCATACACACGGACACAGGGCAGGTCTGTGTAGTAAGAGAGTCAGCACACTGGGATCATGGGCTGAGGAGGAGAGGAGCTTACAGGGTAATCTCATCAGTACCACCTCACTGGGGGAGAGGTCATCCTACACACTGCCAAGTGGTGTACACACTATCTCACTATCTCTCTCACACTCACCCCCCCCCCCAAGTGGTGAAACAGCCATGCACGCACGCACACAAGTACACACACACACACATATAGCCAAGAGCTGTAACAGCCATGCACACACAGTGGTGTAACAGGTTTTGTTGGGGTCAATTCAAATTAAGGTCAACTCTAACAGGCTTGTACACACACTCTCTGTCACTCACACAAATACAGTACTCGAACCGACAGGCATTCAGAAATAACGTTACACTTTACAAGCACTCAAGAATTCAACAGGTTCTCACATAAACACATTCATCTATACAGTAAGTAGATACTCATATTCCTACTGCCAATTGTATAGTACTAGTGCATTTTTTGTCTGTTCTGGGTGTGTAAGCGGAGGAATATATGTCCTTCTGGGTCTTCACACAGGGGGAAGCAGCCAACATTCATGAATCAGACAATGGAAACATTTCAAATGATTTTCAGTTTGTAATTCAAGGTCAGGAGTGAGGGTGCTTGGTGAGCGTGTGTCTACTGTACGTGTGGCTGTATGGCACAATGTGTACGTCCGGCTGTATGGCACAATGTGTACGTGCGGCTGTATGGCACAATGTGTACGTGCGGCTGTATGGCCCAATGTGTACGTGCGGCTGTATGGCCCAATGTGTACGTGCGGCTGTATGGCCCAATGTGTACGTGCGGCTGTATGGCACAATGTGTACGTGCGGCTGTATGGCACAATGTGTACGTGCGGCTGTATGGCCCAATGTGTACGTGCGGCTGTATGGCCCAATGTGTACGTGCGGCTGTATGGCCCAATGTGTACGTGCGGCTGTATGGCCCAATGTGTACGTGCGGCTGTATGGCACAATGTGTACGTGCGGCTGTATGGCCCAATGTGTACGTGTGGCTGTATGGCCCAATGTGTACGTGCGGCTGTATGGCACAATGTGTACGTGCGGCTGTATGGCCCAATGTGTACGTGCGGCTGTATGGCACAATGTGTACGTGCGGCTGTATGGCCCAATGTGTACGTGCGAGGCCCGGTTAAATAATAATATATGCTAGTTGCTACATATTTACACTAAGAACGTGAAAAAGCGACTTTGAGAGGGTACTTACTGTACATGTTTTGTGTTGATTGAGAGAAACGCCTATTCTATTTCATCCACTCTCAATAGCCATATCTGCTCATCTATTTCTCTCCATTCTTTCTCTTTTCTCACACTTATCACACCATTCCATCTATTTCTATTATGAGAACGACTACACAAAAATAGTTTCTCGGGAAAAAGCCTGTGAATGTTGTGAAAGTGGCCTATTGGGCAACACAGCTGATTGTCCATCTCTGTGGTTGCCTTTCCCGCCACCTTCTTTCTTTTCTCTTAAACAAAGCTGCAGTCAACGCTGAATTGTGTACGTTTCCGTCATCAGAGGCCCAGCGATGCTATTGTTACCGCCTCCGTGATATTCAATGACGTCTCATTGTGGTGAACAGTTCTTCAGCTAAATCTGAACCATGTATTTTGTCCAAGCTTAGCGTGTGTAGGTTTCCTGCTTTTGTAAAAGCCACAGATTTCTCTTTATCGTGCTGGTACAATGGAGAAGAGAGGATGGAAGGAGAGGGCTGGGGAGGGTGAGTAGACAGCGCTAACCAATGAGAGTGCAAGGAGCAAAGCAAATCAAACCAATGAGAGAGCAGTGAGCTGGCAGTTCAAACCAGTGAGAGAGCAGGGAGCAGGCAGTGTGGGTACAGGTGAAGGGGCACAAGACCCAATACCTCTGGGTAGGCCGTTCCGTTGCCCCAAGTTGCCCCAAGCAAAACAAACAGAAGGAAAGACACATTAATCACTGAAGCAGTCCAGTTGCTCAGCAACAATGCCCCAACAACTCCTACCTGGATCTGATCCCATCAAAAAATTTAACAAAACTTCAAATGCAGCACAGAGCCCACTCTGGAAATGTGATGTTCTTGTAGAATATGTGTTACATATAACAATATATATATAACTATATATATAACTATAACTATATAACTATATAACTATATATATATATATATATATATATATATATATATATATATATATATATATATATATATATATATATATATATATATATCAAAAAAGGGTACTTTTATGATATTTACATTTATATTTGAAGACTACTCACATTTCAGAGCACACTGTGCAGATTTAAATGACACCAAGAATGGCTTTCTAGCATCTACAGAGTCATCCATCATTGTAGTGTCTTAAAGGAGGCCTGGGTAAGACTAAAATGTCACACATTTCTCAACTTTAATTAGTTCTGTCCCAATAACTATTTTGGATACAGATTTCGAAGGTATGCCAAGCATCCTTCCACCAATGGCCTTTCTATGGATTTAATTTCAGGAAGATCCAAAACATTAGAAATATCTTTGTGACAATCTTGTATGGAATGCCCCTTTATTGAATTTAATTGAATTTAATTGAATTAAATGCTCAGTCATCTATTGTGGCTTTGGCCCTGAGAGGGAGTTAAAAAGACATGCATTTGGAGATACTTTTAGATAGTATGCAATTATTTCACTCAAATGGGGCAAGGTCTTACCAACCACTTTCAATCACTCATATAACACAACTGTAGAAGGATGGATTGAAATGGTATGGAAGGGACATTCTGCTGAATTCTAAGTGATATTGGGCACCAGAGTGCCGAGTGTGTCTTTGTGAAAATGTACATTCCCTCACATTCTCAGACAACTGTAATATTCTCTGACCTTGTAAAAAAAAAAAACACAGACACACACATATACAGACGACCAACATGCCCAGAAACGCTCACGCACACACAGTGTCTCTATGGGGTTGCTAATGACCCAGGGCTGAGTGCTGTGTTTGGGTCTCTGATGGAGTGAGAGAGAGAAGGATACTCTGAATAGCCTTCTCGTTCCCATCTGATAACAGAACTTCCTTCACGTCAGCACAAATGGCAATCTGAAAAGAGAGAGAGAGAAATCAGAGAGTGAAAGATGAGACAAAAAGAGGACAAGAACCCAAAATAAAAGCAAAAGACCCCTAGAGAGAGTTAGGCACTCCCCCTCCCTCTCCTCCCTCTCCAAACACACAAGACAGAAGCATCGCCTCATCTACAAAGCCTCATTCTCAACAGCTCCCTCTCCTTCCCTCTCTCCATCTTCCCTTTTTCTCTCCCTCCCTCCCCTCCTTTTCTCAGTCATCCTTTTTTCCCTCCATTTTATGTCTGCATTATTTTAATCATTCAATCAAATCAGTCAATACTTTTATCATTCCCGTTAGCTGTGGGCCTCTATCTTGCTATCAGTCTGTTCAGTAATTGCATTGTGACAGGGGATGATGGCGAGCAGAGAGCCTTTCATTTGCCGGTTTGTGTTTATCAGGCGGAGCCATCACGCGCGCTGTCACTCTGCTCTCTGCTCTCGGCCTGCCAGATGCCCTTCATATAACTTTGCACCGCAGACGATGGAGTGCTTTGTGCTGCTGCACGCTTCAGCTTCTTTACAACCCCGTCTTTTCTGTGTTTGCACCCTTTTTCTTCCCTTTTTTTTATCATTGGTGTGTGTGTGTGTGTGTGGCACATTCATATAAGATCAATGTTGTCAAATGCTCTATGACACACTGACAAGACCATCAGATGTCACTCCCCCAAACACACACACACCTCCACTCCAATTCAGCACCAGAAAATACACAGAGAGAGCCATGAACATTCCCTCACCCCTCTTCCTCCCTCCTTTTCTCCCTCTCGCCCTAGTGGGCTGCTCGCTCCCTCCCCTTCTCTCCCTGTGGGGTGTAAAGGGACAGCAAGCCCTGTCCCACCAGCTGGCCAGACGGGGAGAAGGAGCCCTAGGCCGAACAGGGCCAGGCCAGCCATGCAGAAGAGAAGAGCAGGACTCCACTCACTCTGGAAACCCTGCCGAGGCAGACCCCCTACAGGGAACTACACAGAGAGAGGGACAGGGAGAAAGAAAGAGAGGAGAGAGAGAAAGGGGAGAATGAAAGGGAGAGGATGAGATGCAAAGGACGCATATGGATGGAGAGAGAAGATGATGGAAGAGAGAGAGGGATGAAGGAGTAGAAAGGAGAAGGGGGAGAGAGGAGGTGTAGATGGAGGAAGTAGGAACTGATGAGGAGGAGGGGGGGGGGGATATGAAGGAAAGGAAAAAATATACAGGAAGCCAAGGGGCAAGAAGAGGAGGAGGGAAGGAGGTAAGGAATGAAGTTGGGAAGAAAGGAGGGAGGAGGGGAGAGGTGTGAGGGAAGGTCTCCAGCAGCAGCCTGCAATGTCACAACACGGGATATTGACTCCAGGGAGATAAAGGCAGGCTGGTCTTCTGAAGACGGTGGCGGATCGATGACACGCTAAAGCCTGTCGATGTGGAGGGGCTCTTAAGACCTCGGCTAACAATCCCTCAACCTGTCAGCACAAGGGGCAGGCCTAGGGCTCTCTGCTCTCCTCCCCCTGCACACACACACACACGGATGCACAGCACAGAATTGCACGTAACAGTAGGAGTGTGTGAGTGTGTGTGTGTAAGGGAGTGAGTGAGTGAGTGAGTGAGTGAGTGAGTGAGTGAGTGAGTGAGTGAGTGAGTGAGTGAGTGAGTGAGTGAGTGAGTGAGTGAGTGAGTGAGTGAGTGAGTGAGTGAGTGAGTGCATGACTGCATACACACGGTGTGTGTATGGATTCACAAGGGGTCAACTTGATTAGTGAGAGAGCAGACATGGTTGTGCAGAAATGTGACATATGGGTAGTATGGTTGAATGTGTGTGGGAGAAATGTTACTTACCATGAGCCCTGCAAGACAGGTCATCCCTCCTCCCAACTCACACACCGCACCCCTAGGAGAGAGAGAGAGAGATACTGTACATTTACACTGGGTGTACAAAACATTATGCTCTTTCCAGGACATAGACTGACCAGGTGAATCCACGATCTCTTATTGATGTCACTTGTTAAATCCACTTCAATCAGTGTAGATGAAGGGGAGGAGACAGGTTAAAGAAGGATTTTGAAGCCTTGAGACAATTGAGATATGGATTGTGTATGTGTGCCATTCAGAGGGTGAATGGGCCAGACAAAATATTTAAGTGCCTTTGAACGGGGTTTGGTAGTAGGTGCCAGGTGCACCGGTCTGAGTGCATCTAGAACTGCAATGCTGCTGGGTTTTTCACCCTCAACAATTTCCCGTGTGTATCAAGAATGGTCCACCACCCAAAGGACATCCAGACAACTTGACACATCTGTGGGAAGCATTGGAGTCAACATGGGTCAGCATCCCTGTGGAAGGCATTCGACACCTTGTAGAGCCCATGCCCCGACGAAGAGGCTGTTGACAGTGACATTGTTGTGCCTTTATCTCCTGGTGGAAATAGGAGTTTGTATTGCAGCAGGGACATTAAGGTAATGATGGTTGTTGGGTTCCCCATGGTGCTGCTGACATTGTGTACTGGATACACACACCAGAGGGCAAAACAGGGGGTACAACGCAATATTAGGAAGGTGTTCTTAATGCTTTGTACACTCAGTGTATGTATATATATATATATATATATATATATATATATATATATATATATATATATATATATATATACTCATTCCTACTCATTCAAGGGTTCTTCTTTATTTTTACTATTTTTCTACATTGTAGAATAATAGTGAAGACATCATTCAAAGTAGGCACCCTTGCCTTGATGAGAGCTTTGCACATTATTGGCATCCTCTCAACCACCTTCAGGAGGTAGTCACCTGGAATGCATTTCAATTAACAGGTGTGCCTTGTTAATTTGTGGAATTTCTTGTCCTCTGCAGCGTTGTCTTAGCTGTGTGCTTAGGGTCGTTGTCCTGTTGGAAGGTGAACCTTCACCCCAGTCTGAGGTCCTGAGCGTACTGGAGCAGGTTTTCATCAAGGATCTCTCTGTACTTTGCTATGTTCATCTTTCCCTTGATCCTGACTAGTCTCCCAATCCCTGCCGCTGAAAAACATCCCCACAGCATGATGCTGCCACCACCATGCTTCACCATAGGGATGGTGCCAGGTTTCCTCCAGATGTGACGCTTGGCATTCAGCCAAAGAGTTCAATCTTGGTTTCATCAGAACAGAGAATCTTGTTTCTCATGGTCTGAGAGTCCTTTAGGTACATTTTAGCAAAGTCCATGGAGGCTGTCATGTCATGTGGCATGTGCCTTTTACTAAGGAGAGGCTTCTGTTTGGCTTCTCTACCATAAAGGCCTGATTGGTGGAGTGCTGCAGAGATGGTTGATCTTCTGGAAGGTTCTCTAGAGCTCAGTCAGAGTGATCATCGAGTTCTTGGTCACCTCCCTGACCAAGGCCCTTCTCCCCCTATTGCTCAGTTTGGCCGGGCCAGCTCTTGGAAGAGTCTTTGTGGATCAAAACTTCACTGTGTTCTTGGGGACCTTCAATGCTGCTGCAATTTTTTGGTACCCTTCCCCAGATCTGTGCCTCGACACAATACTGTCTCAGAGCTCTACAGACAATTCCTTCGACCTCATGGCTTGGTTTTTGCTCTGACATGCACTGTAAACTGTGGGACCTTATATAGACAGGTGTGTGCCTTTCCAAATCATGTCCAATGAATTGAATTTATGACAGGTGGACTCTAATCAAGTTGTAGAAACATCTCAAGGATGATCAATGGAAACAGGATGCACCTGAGCTCAATTTCGAGTCTCATAGCAAAGGGTCTGAATAGTTATGTTTTTTACTTTTAATACATTTGCAAACATTTCTAAAAACCTGTTTTCGCTTTGTCATTATGGGGTATTGTGTGTAGATTTGAGGAAAAAAAAGTAATTTAATACATTTTGAATAATAATAATAAATAAATATATATTTAATACATTTTGAATAATAATAATAAATAATGCACACACACATTTTGTTATGTTACAGCCTTATTCTAAAATTGATTAAATTGTTGTTTTTCCTCATCAGTCTACACACAATACCCCATAATGACAAAGCAAAAACAGTTTATTTTTTATTTTTGGAATTTCACAGCGAGAGAGGTGAAGACAGGGAGAGGGAGAGAGAGAGAAAGAGAAAGAGAGGTGAAGACAGAGAGAGAGAGAGAGAGAGAGAGAGGTGAAGACAGAGAGAGAGAGAGAGAGAGAGAGAGGTGAAGACAGGGAGAGAGAGAGAGAGAGAGAGAGAGAGAGAGGTGAAGACAGAGAGAGAGAGAGAGAGAGAGAGAGAGAGAGAGAGGGGTGAAGACTAGGGAGAGAGAGAGAGAGAGAGAGAGAGAGAGAGAGAGAGGTGAAAACAGGGAGAGAGAGTAGTGAAGACGGAGAGAGAGAGAGGTGAAGACAGGGAGAGAGAGAGGTGAAGACAGGGAGAGAGAGAGGTGAAGACAGGGAGAGAGAGAGGTGAAGACAGGGAGAGAGAGAGAGAAGAGTCATGTTTAACTGGCTGAAGAGATGGGGAGATGGAAAGGAGAAGGAAGGCGGACGTAGTCAGGAGCTGGGACTAGAGACTGTACATTAACATTAATAGCAGGAGCTATTAGACTGGGGGCTAGGGTTGTTAGACTGGGGGCTAGGGTTGTTAGACTGGGGGCTAGGGTTGTTAGACTGGGGGCTAGGGTTGTCAGACTGGGAGCTAGGGTTGTCAGACTGGGGGCTAGGGTTGTTAGACTGGGGGCTAGGGTTGTTAGACTGGGGGCTAGGGTTGTTAGACTGGGGGCTAGGGTTGTTAGACTGGGGGCTAGGGTTGTTAGACTGGGGGCTAGGGTTGTCAAGACTGGGAGCTAGGGTTGTCAGACTGGGGGCTAGGGTTGTTAGACTGGGGGCTAGGGTTATTAGACTGGGAGCTAGGGTTGTTAGACTGGGGGCTAGGGTTGTTAGACTGGGAGCTAGGGCTGTTAGACTGGGGGCTAGGGTTGTCAGACTGGGGGCTAGGGTTGTCAGACTGGGGGCTAGGGTTGTTAGACTGGGGGCTAGGGTTGTCAGACTGGGGGCTAGAGACTGTACATTAACATTAATAGCAGGAGCTATTAGACTGGGGGCTAGGGTTGTCAGACTGGGGTCTAGGGTTGTCAGACTGGGGGCTAGGGTTGTCAGACTGGGGGCTAGGGTTGTCAGACTGGGAGCTAGGGCTGTCAGACTGGGAGCTAGGGCTGTCAGACTGGGGGCTAGGGTTGTCAGACTGGGGGCTAGGGTTGTCAGACTGGGGGCTAGGGTTGTCAGACTGGGAGCTAGGGTTGTTAGACTGGGGGCTAGGGTTGTTAGACTGGGAGCTAGGGTTGTTAGACTGGGGGCTAGGGTTGTTAGACTGGGGGCTAGGGTTGTTAGACTGGGAGCTAGGGCTGTTAGACTGGGGGCTAGGGTTGTCAGACTGGGGGCTAGGGTTGTTAGACTGGGGGCTAGGGTTGTTAGACTGGGAGCTAGGGTTGTTAGACTGGGAGCTAGGGTTGTTAGACTGGGAGCTAGGGTTGTTAGACTGGGGGCTAGGGTTGTCAGACTGGGGGCTAGGGTTGTTAGACTGGGAGCTAGGGTTGTTAGACTGGGAGCTAGGGTTGCAGGTCCTTTGGTAACATGGTGTAGGTTAGAGCACCACATGGCAGCCATTGCTGCCTGACACTGCAGTAACTCTAATTAACTGTGGATACCTTCTCTTAGAAAGTGTGTGTGTGTGTGTGTGTGGATTGATTGGAATGCTGCTCCAGCCAACTCATTGATTTCCCCCCTCCCTAAGCAAGCCAGAGTCAGTGTCTTTGAAGAAGCAGTGACATTGTTGTGCCTTTATCTCCTGGTGGAAATAGGAGTTTGTATTGCAGCAGGGACATTAAGGTAATGATGGTTGTTGGGTTCCCCATGGTGCTGCTGACATTGTGTACTGGATACACACACCACAGAGTCACACACTGACACAGACAATACCATCAATTAGATGCACTTCCTTATATACACACATGCACTTCTTTACAATTACTGCCACCCACACACAGTTACTGTACAGAATCCCTCTCTCCCTCGACACAAAATCCTCAACCAAGGCGGTAATTGGAGTAAAGAAGGTCCATTAAAAACCAGTGTGCTGTCCAGTGCTGCTGTTATGAGCTACAGTGGGCTGAGGAGGCGATGACACGTAGCTATTTGGTCCAGTCTTTTCTTATTTTATCCTCCTCCCCTCGTTCTTTCTTGCTGAGTGGCTGATTACAGGGAGATAGAAAGAGAGTGACAATCTGGCTGACAAACACGCAACTCTATCTCGTGCACGCACAAAAAACACACACAGCCAGAGGCTTGCACCCTGGTTTTCCTTCCCTCCCTTCCTGAGTGTTGCGGCCTAGCTGACCTTCAGCGCAGCGCCCTGATCAATATCCCTCTCTTCCTCTCCTCCTGCCTCTTGAATGTAAAAACAGGAAATCAAAGGGTCGTGTACTGCCTTGAGTGCAAATCAAACATCCCACACACCTTTCAACTCTCTGTTCTCTCTGCCGCAGCAGCCTAACGCAGTGCAGGAGCCAGAGCCAACAATCTATTGTACATTGTAAAGCCTGCCTGGCAGGGACAGAGGTCAGGGGCCAGACCAGAACCACTCACCTGAACATGTGGCGTTTCTTGAGGCAGTAGTGGGCCATCACCTCCTCAGAGGGCCAAACACCTGGGAAAAACAAGAGGACAACATGAAGACATACATCTACTGACTGGCATTATCTATTCACTCTCAGTCCACCACCACCATCAAAACCACAGGTATTCAACTCAATCATTTGAATGTTTACCGTACATAACCATGTACATGTCCATTTCAAAACCTCCAACCAGGGGTGAACTAGCCAACACAACCAAACTAACAACCTCTATATCTACACCAGAGATCTCCTCAACGTGGAGCATTCTTACACCCATCTGTCTGTTTCAACTACAGCAACACATAATAAAGCCTGTCGCCTCTCCTCACTGTGTAGACCTAGTGTGTGTGTGTGTGTGTGTGTGTGGTGTTTTCTGAAAGCTTTCCACAGAGCTGCCACCTTGCCTGTGATACAAGCATCCCCTGTCTATCTGTCTCGCCCCTCCTCACTATGGCTCCTTAGACTTGTAAGCTGGGCAAATGTGTGTGTGGAGAGAGGGGGTCCGGTGGGCGATAATCAGCAGGAGCAAGCCAGTCTGCCTGGCTTATCACCCACTACCAGCCTGCTCCTTCTGTTAGGTACAGAAAGTGCCATGAAGCTGCTATTGTCTCACACACACACAACACACACACACACAGGAGGGAGAGAGAGAAGGAGACAGACACACACTTCCTTGGCAGTGAAAGAAGTAAACACTCATTTGAATAAAACTTCAGCCTTAGCAGCTGGCTTTGATGGGAAGGCTGAGGCTCTGCTCAGCTCTGGTTGACTTTCTTTGTGTGTGTGTGTGTGTGTGTGTGTGTTCATCTTGCAGACGAGAGGTAGCAGAGAGAGAATGTGTTCTGGAAAGAGAAACAGAGAGAGAGAAGGCAGTCGATATAATAAGCAGCTTACAGGCAGCCTCTCTCCACCTCTCAGGCAGCTCGTCTCTCCCTGCACCGCCGGCCCAAAGATTAGCTCAACCAAGGAGGATTTAATAATGCCTATTGATAAAACGTCCAAATATTCCTCTCCTATTAAAAACAGGCCTGCTCACTCCTCACCCCGCAAATACACTCCGCCTGTCTCCTGATGAACCCGGTGACAGCCAGAGACGCTACAATTTACCAGGCGCCTGTATCACGCCACTTTAGAAGCGTAAGAGGCCAACCTGAAGCAGCGTATGGTATTTTAAATGTTTTCTCTGGTAGTCTGGTACTCTATAGAACATTTTCAAGGTCCATGATGAAGTTTACAGTGTTTGACTAACAGTGTGACCTTCCTGAGTGGGGTTGGACAGTGTGGTGTGTGTGTGATTGGACAGTGTGGTGTGTGTGAGTGGGGTTGGACAGTGTGGTGTGTGTGTGGTTGGACAGTGTGGTTAGACAGTGTGGTGTGTGTGGTTGGACAGCGTGGTGTGTGTGGTTGGACAGCGTGGTGTGTGTGGTTGGACAGCGTGGTGTGTGTGGTTGGACAGCGTGGTGTGTGTGGTTGGACAGCGTGGTGTGTGGTTGGACAGCGTGGTGTGTGTGGTTGGACAGCGTGGTGTGTGTGTGGTTGGACAGCGTGGTGTGTGTGTGATTGGACAGCGTGGTGTGTGTGTGATTGGACAGCGTGGTGTGTGTGTGATTGGACAGCGTGGTGTGTGTGTGATTGGACAGCGTGGTGTGTGTGTGGTTGGACAGCGCGGTGTGTGTGGTTGGACAGTGCGGTGTGTGTGTGTGGTTGGACAGTGCGGTGTGTGTGTGGTTGGACAGTGCGGTGTGTGTGGTTGGACAGTGCTGTGTGTGTGTGGTTGGACAGTGCTGTGTGTGTGTGGTTGGACAGTGTGGTGTGTGTGTGTGGTTGGACAGTGTGGTGTGTGTGTGTGTGTGGTTGGACAGTGTGGTGTGTGTGTGTGGTTGGACAGTGTGGTGTGTGTGTGTGGTTGGACAGTGTGGTGTGTGTGTGTGTGTGGTTGGACAGTGTGGTGTGTGAGTGGTTGGACATTATGGTGTGTGTGGTTGGACAGTGTGGTGTGTGTGGTTGGACAGTGTGGTGTGTGTGGTTGGAAAGTGTGGTGTGTGTGGTTGGACAGCGTGGTGTGTGTGGTTGGACAGTGCGGTGTGTGTGGTTGGACAGTGCGTGTGTGTGGTTGGACAGTGCGGTGTGTGGTTGGACAGTGCGGTGTGTGTGGTTGGACAGTGCGGTGTGTGGTTGGACAGTGCGGTGTGTGTGGTTGGACAGTGCGGTGTGTGTGGTTGGACAGTGCGGTGTGTGTGGTTGGACAGTGCGGTGTGTGTGTGGTTGGACAGTGCGGTGTGTGTGTGTGGTTGGACAGTGTGGTGTGTGTGTGTGGTTGGACAGTGTGGTGTGTGTGTGGTTGGACAGTGTGGTGTGTGTGTGTGGTTGGACAGTGTGGTGTGTGTGTGTGGTTGGACAGTGTGGTGTGTGTGTGTGGTTGGACAGTGTGGTGTGTGTGTGTGGTTGGACAGTGTGGTGTGTGTGTGTGGTTGGACAGTGTGGTGTGTGTGTGTGGTTGGACAGTGTGGTGTGTGTGTGTGTGGTTGGACAGTGTGGTGTGTGTGTGTGTGGTTGGACAGTGTGGTGTGTGTGTGTGTGGTTGGACAGTGTGGTGTGTGAGTGGTTGGACATTATGGTGTGTGTGGTTGGACAGCGCGGTGTGTGTGGTTGGACAGCGCGGTGTGTGTGGTTGGACAGTGCGGTGTGTGTGTGGTTGGACAGTGCGGTGTGTGTGGTTGGACAGTGCTGTGTGTGTGGTTGGACAGTGTGGTGTGTGTGTGGTTGGACAGTGTGGTGTGTGTGTGGTTGGACAGTGCGGTGTGTGTGTGTGGTTGGACAGTGCGGTGTGTGTGTGGTTGGACAGTGCGGTGTGTGTGGTTGGACAGTGCTGTGTGTGTGTGGTTGGACAGTGCTGTGTGTGTGTGGTTGGACAGTGCTGTGTGTGTGTGGTTGGACAGTGTGGTGTGTGTGTGTGTGTGGTTGGACAGTGTGGTGTGTGAGTGGTTGGACATTATGGTGTGTGTGGTTGGACAGTGTGGTGTGTGTGGTTGGAAAGTGTGGTGTGTGTGGTTGGACAGCGTGGTGTGTGTGGTTGGACAGCGTGGTGTGTGTGTGTGGTTGGACAGTGTGGTGTGTGTGTGTGGTTGGACAGTGCGGTGTGTGTGTGGTTGGACAGTGCGGTGTGTGTGGTTGGACAGTGCTGTGTGTGTGGTTGGACAGTGTGGTGTGTGTGTGGTGTGTGTGTGGTGTGTGTGTGGTTGGACAGTGCGGTGTGTGTGTGTGGTTGGACAGTGCGGTGTGTGTGTGGTTGGACAGTGCGGTGTGTGTGGTTGGACAGTGCGGTGTGTGTGGTTGGACAGTGCTGTGTGTGTGTGGTTGGACAGTGCTGTGTGTGTGTGGTTGGACAGTGTGGTGTGTGTGTGTGTGGTTGGACAGTGTGGTGTGTGTGTGTGTGTGGTTGGACAGTGTGGTGTGTGTGTGTGGTTGGACAGTGTGGTGTGTGTGTGTGGTTGGACAGTGTGGTGTGTGAGTGGTTGGACATTATGGTGTGTGTGGTTGGACAGTGTGGTGTGTGTGGTTGGAAAGTGTGGTGTGTGTGGTTGGACAGCGTGGTGTGTGTGGTTGGACAGCGTGGTGTGTGTGTGTGGTTGGACAGTGTGGTGTGTGTGTGTGGTTGGACAGTGCGGTGTGTGTGTGGTTGGACAGTGCTGTGTGTGTGTGGTTGGACAGTGCTGTGTGTGTGTGGTTGGACAGTGTGGTGTGTGTGTGTGGTTGGACAGTGTGGTGTGTGTGTGTGGTTGGACAGTGTGGTGTGTGTGTGTGTGTGTGTGTGGTTGGACAGTGTGGTGTGTGAGTGGTTGGACATTATGGTGTGTGTGGTTGGACATTATGGTGTGTGTGGTTGGACAGTGTGGTGTGTGTGGTTGGACAGCGTGGTGTGTGTGGTTGGACAGCGTGGTGTGTGTGGTTGGACAGCGTGGTGTGTGTGGTTGGACAGCGTGGTGTGTGTGGTTGGACAGTGCGGTGTGTGTGGTTGGACAGTGCGGTGTGTGTGGTTGGACAGTGCGGTGTGTGTGGTTGGACAGTGCGGTGTGTGTGTGTGGTTGGACAGTGCGGTGTGTGTGGTTGGACAGTGCGGTGTGTGTGTGTGGTTGGACAGTGCGGGGTGTGTGTGTGGTTGGACAGTGCGGTGTGTGTGTGTGGTTGGACAGTGCGGGGTGTGTGTGTGGTTGGACAGTGTGGTGTGTGTGTGTGGTTGGACAGTGTGGTGTGTGTGTGTGTGGTTGGACAGTGTGGTGTGTGTGTGTGTGTGGTTGGACAGTGTGGTGTGTGTGTGTGTGTGGTTGGACAGTGTGGTGTGTGTGTGTGTGTGGTTGGACAGTGTGGTGTGTGTGTGTGTGTGGTTGGACAGTGTGGTGTGTGAGTGGTTGGACATTATGGTGTGTGAGTGGTTGGACATTATGGTGTGTGAGTGGTTGGACATTATGGTGTGTGTGGTTGGACATTATGGTGTGTGTGGTTGGACAGTGTGGTGTGTGTGGTTGGAAAGTGTGGTGTGTGTGGTTGGACAGCGTGGTGTGTGTGGTTGGACAGCGTGGTGTGTGTGGTTGGACAGTGTGGTGTGTGTGTGTGTGTGGTTGGACAGTGTGGTGTGTGTGTGTGTGGTTGGACAGTGTGGTGTGTGTGTGTGTGTGGTTGGACAGTGTGGTGTGTGTGTGTGTGGTTGGACAGTGTGGTGTGTGTGTGTGGTTGGACAGTGTGGTGTGTGTGTGTGTGGTTGGACAGTGTGGTGTGTGTGTGTGGTTGGACAGTGTGGTGTGTGTGTGGTTGGACAGTGTGGTGTGTGTGTGTGGTTGGACAGTGTGGTGTGTGTGTGTGGTTGGACAGTGTGGTGTGTGTGTGTGGTTGGACAGTGTGTGGTGTGTGTGTGTGTGGTTGGACAGTGTGGTGTGTGTGTGGTTGGACAGCGTGGTGTGTGTGGTTGGAAAGCGTGGTGTGTGGTTGGACAGTGTGGTGTGTGTGGTTGGACAGTGTGGTATGTGTGTGGTTGGACAGTGTGGTGTGTGTGGTTGGACAGTGTGGTGTGTGTGTGGTTGGACAGTGTGGTTTGTGTGTGGTTGGACAGTGCGGTGTGTGTGTGGTTGGACAGTGCGGTGTGTGTGGTTGGACAGTGCTGTGTGTGTGGTTGGACAGTGTGGTGTGTGTGTGGTTGGACAGTGTGGTGTGTGTGTGTGGACAGTGTGGTGTGTGTGTGGTTGGACAGTGTGGTGTGTGTGTGGTTGGACAGTGTGGTGTGTGTGTGGTTGGACAGTGTGGTGTGTGTGTGGTTGGACAGTGTGGTGTGTGTGTGTGTGGTTGGACAGTGTGGTGTGTGTGTGTGGTTGGACAGTGTGGTGTGTGTGTGTGGTTGGACAGTGTGGTGTGTGTGTGTGTGTGTGGTTGGACAGTGTGGTGTGTGTGTGTGGTTGGACAGTGTGGTGTGTGTGTGTGGTTGGACAGTGTGGTGTGTGTGTGTGGTTGGACAGTGTGGTGTGTGTGTGTGGTTGGACAGTGTGGTGTGTGTGTGTGTGTGTGGTTGGAGAGTGTGGTGTGTGTGTCTGTGGTTGGAGAGTGTGGTGTGTGTGTGTGGTTGGACAGTGTGGTGTGTGTGTGTGGTTGGACAGTGTGGTGTGTGTGTGTGGTTGGACAGTGTGGTGTGTGTGTGTGTGGTTGGACAGTGTGGTGTGTGTGTGTGTGGTTGGACAGTGTGGTGTGTGTGTGTGTGGTTGGACAGTGTGGTGTGTGTGTGTGTGTGGTTGGACAGTGTGGTGTGTGTGTGTGGTTGGACAGTGTGGTGTGTGAGTGGTTGGACAGTGTGGTGTGTGAGTGGTTGGACAGTATGGTGTGTGTGTGGTTGGACAGTATGGTGTGTGTGGTTGGACAGTGCGGTGTGTGTGGTTGGACAGTGCGGTGTGTGTGGTTGGACAGCGCGGTGTGTGTGGTTGGACAGCGCGGTGTGTGTGATTGGACAGCGCGGTGTGTGTGGTTGGACAGCGCGGTGTGTGGGGTTGGACAGCGTGGTGTGTGGGGTTGGACAGTGTGGTGTGTGTGGTTGGACAGTGTGGTGTGTGTGTGTGGTTGGACAGTGTGGTGTGTGTGTGGTTGGACAGTGTGGTGTGTGTGGTTGGACAGTGTGGTGTGTGTGTGGTTGGACAGTGTGGTGTGTGTGGTTGGACAGTGTGGTGTGTGTGTGTGGTTGGACAGTGTGGTGTGTGTGGTTGGACAGTGTGGTGTGTGTGTGTGTGTGTGTGTGAGTCAAGTAGAAAAGCTTTGATTGAGACATTAATAAAGCATATGTGGAATCTGATGACTGATCCTTCACTCCAATAACACTAACAGCCGTGGGAGATAGTAGAGGGGAGAGAGTGTGTGTAGCCTGTCCTGGGAGAACAGAACAGACTCCCCTAGTGTGTATGTTTGTGTGTGTGTGTGTGTGTGTGTGTGTGTGTGTGTGTGTGTGTGTGTGTGTGTGTGTGCGCGCACGTGTGCATGTAAGTTCGCGCATGTGTTTTCCAGGTCGAGATGCACTCGGGGAAATGAGCGGATCATGAGGCGAGACCAGATTACTCTCTTCCCGAGGATAATGAAATCATTTCTCACCTTCAATTACCAGATGAGGAAAGGAGCTGCAGGGGTTGTTGAGTCTGCCTTGGCCTGGCCTGTAGGCAGGATAAACTCTTCCTCCACCACGTTTGGCCCCCTAACCCCCTTCCATAACACCTCTCTCTCTTTATTTGTAGCATTAAATGACCAACGCTGTAAGATGCATTAGGAGACCTGAGCATATGAGGAACTCATTCAGCAGCATGTCCCACTGCAGATCATCACTGAATTACAGGCATTACTAGGACTTAGCCTATTATGTGTGGCACAGAGAGGTTCCAGGAAAGATCAGCTCATCCACCGCCCACCCTGTAGTCAGGATTCAACCTAGAACCAACATCTACTGAAGTGTATAGAGAGGCACAGGACTCATTGTCACGCCTGATGTAGGTGTGTTACACAAACGGCCTAGAGAAGACTAGGACATCTTAAACAGAGGTGAAGGTACACACACACACGCACTCTCACACAGGTGTTCTGAGGACTAGACCAGCTTTCTGTCAGTAGGCCTGGGCTTAGTAAGCAGTATAATTGTTCACATTTTATTTATTAGACAGTTACCACACAGACTAACCCGTCTACAAATGGTAAAGCGGACACTGTACCAGCTAGCCATGGCAACTAGCCATTCTAACCAGAGCCATACAATCAGATGACACCAGAGCCATGTATTTTACCCAACTAAGGATGTGCCAACAGACAGATGCAACAGATAGATTCCCCGAGCATCCAGACAGCTTTCCTCTGACTGTGTAATGGGATCCTCTTACTGTCCACTGGTACTTGGCAAATCCCCATAGATCCAATTGAAGCCACACTACCAGACATGGACAGAGCAGGGTTTACAGGGGGGTAGAGGTAAGACTGGGATGAACTTGTGACCTCACAAACTTTGGTGCACAGCACCGGGCTAATCCAACGGGAGTGGCCGACACTAATCACATGATCCCCAGCCCCTATAGGCACGTACCATCTACTTCTGAGCTCTGATAAGTTAGGTGGAATTTCAGCCATATTAATTGCTTACACCGCCCACCTATCCAGTCTCCTACAATCTAGCCAGCTTCCTTGTCTCAGAAGAATGAACTTCTTTACATCAGTGGAAATGATTAACCCTATGCACTGGGGGTAAAGGAAGACGGATCAGATTCTAGAAGACTTTACCTCTGTCTCTGTCCAAGCTCCCCCAGTCAGACCTCCACGCTGATCTTTTTAACGAGGAGCACGTGTGCGTCTAAGTTGAAAAATGTAGGCACACACAAAGAAATTAAGGAGCACAATGAAAAACATTTCAAGCTAGAATCTTTCATTTTCTAGGTGCACTGGTGCTCCTAAATACAAATTCCAGGTTGCGAAGAAAAATATTTAGGCGCATACACGAGTAAAATGGTCGCACTGTAGAGCCCTGCCAGTGCACAGCATGGGGCATATTAGTGTGGC
The DNA here is from genome assembly GCF_965601325.2 of Salmo salar. Taxonomy (NCBI): domain Eukaryota; kingdom Metazoa; phylum Chordata; class Actinopteri; order Salmoniformes; family Salmonidae; genus Salmo; species Salmo salar. The sequence continues at coordinate 23,877,608 of NC_138318.1, read as the reverse complement.
CCCAGGGAGAGGAGTAGGTGGAGGGAGAGGAGGAGGAGGAAAAGACATCAACGAGAGGGGTAGAGCGTACACCCCCACCCTCAGGTTATCAGTCCCAGACGCCGTCGGTAACCGTAGCAGCCAGCTAACCATCCGGCCAACCCAGTCCAGCCCCGCGGAGCTTTCTCCAGATGATCTCCACATTAACTGAGGACTCAGATAATTCTTAAGCCTCCTCCATTTCAGATCCAATAACGGATAAGAGTGCATTTCGGCATGATCAACTGGCAATCTGTCCCCTCACACCTCTAGTTTACTGCTCCTCAGGATTACTGCAGTACGGGGGGTGGAAGAGTTTAGAAGGGTGGAGAGTGTGTGAGTGGGGGGGTCTGTCTAGTTTGGACTGGGACAGAGAGAGGAACAGATAAAAGGAGTGATAGTACCAATCAACATTTAACTCATCATTTTTACAATCTGCAATAAAACATCCAAATATAAAACCTGCAAGATCCTATACTATACACACATCCATAAGATCCTATACTATACACACATCCATAAGATCCTATACTATACACACATCCATAAGATCCTATACTATACACACATCCATAAGATCCTATACTATACACACATCTATAAGATCCTATACTATACACACAGCCATAAGATCCTATACTATACACACATCCATAAGATCCTATACTATACACACATCTATAAGATCCTATACTATACACACAGCCATAAGATCCTATACTATACACACATCCATAAGATCCTATACTATACAGACATCTATAAGATCCTATACTATACACACATCCATAAGATCCTATACTATACACACAGCCATAAGATCCTATACTATACACACATCCATAAGATCCTATACTATACACACATCCATAAGATCCTATACTATACACACATCCATAAGATCCTATACTATACACACATCCATAAGATCCTATACTATACACACAGCCATAAGATCCTATACTATACACACATCCATAAGATCCTATACTATACACACATCTATAAGATCCTATACTATACACACATCCATAAGATCCTATACTATACACACATCCATAAGATCCTATACTATACACACATCCATAAGATCCTATACTATACACACATCCATAAGATCCTATACTATACACACAGCCATAAGATCCTATACTATACACACATCTATAAGATCCTATACTATACACACATCCATAAGATCCTATACTATACACACAGCCATAAGATCCTATACTATACACACAGCCATAAGATCCTATACTATACACACAGCCATAAGATCCTATACTATACACACATCTATAAGATCCTATACTATACACACATCCATAAGATCCTATACTATACACACATCCATAAGATCCTATACTATACACACAGCCATAAGATCCTATACTATACACACATCCATAAGATCCTATACTATACACACATCCATAAGATCCTATACTATACACACATCCATAAGATCCTATACTATACACACATCCATAAGATCCTATACTATACACACAGCCATAAGATCCTATACTATACACACATCTATAAGATCCTATACTATACACACATCTATAAGATCCTATACTATACACACATCCATAAGATCCTATACTATACACACATCCATAAGATCCTATACTATACACACAGCCATAAGATCCTATACTATACACACATCCATAAGATCCTATACTATACACACATCCATAAGATCCTATACTATACACACATCCATAAGATCCTATACTATACACACATCCATAAGATCCTATACTATACACACATCCATAATATCCTATACTATACACACATCCATAAGATCCTATACTATACACACATCCATAAGATCCTATACTATACACACATCCATAAGATCCTATACTATACACACAGCCATAAGATCCTATACTATACACACATCCATAAGCAGTAAACCTGTGATCATCCCCAGAGATCTCCGTTCAGCTCTTTGTCTGCTCTGACTGAAGACAACATGGGAGGACAGAGAAACAGTCATCCTCTATTTTACATTGGAATAGGGTAATTTCAATGATTTACAGTACACACACACACACACACACACACACACACACACACACACACACACACACACACACACACACACACACACACACACACACACACACACACACACACACACACACACACACACACACACAACCCCCTACAAAAGGGAAGACACCTCTGACAGGGTAAAAAAAAAATCAGTCTCGCCCAACTGCGCACATGAGGGCATTTCTTAAACCCCCCCCCAAAAAAAACTCCACCACACACACACACACAGAAAACACTGTGGCGGTCACAGATAACACTTGCCTCCTCTCTCGGTAAACAACTTTTTGGATTACGGGCTGGTGTGGCAGCATAATGAGGGAGGCTATCTGGCTCGCCACGGCTGCATTGTCGCCTCACTCTCAGGGGCAGCGCCAAATCTTTATTCTGCTATTTATCCGCTGTTCTGATAGCTTACTTATCTGCCTTCAAATGCCAGGGCTGGAGGAATCTCATCTAGCTGCGCTGGGCAAGCGGAGGCCTCAGCCCTCTGCCCGGCCCCTGACAGTAAGTTAATAGATATATCAGAGCTGGGGCCTGGCTGCTAAGCTGAACAGATGAACAGGTGCAGGGCGTCATTGATTGATTAGCATAGGGAGAATGGCTGGGCTCCTTTTGACAACCTGAGATTAGGGCTCAGCACAGGGCTTAAATTGCTTACCTTCCTCTGGCTAAGGAAGGCTGGGCTTTCAAAATACAGGTCTGTCACCTGGACCCAACACTGTCTACTTGGGGAATGTTAATGCATATAAACAATTAAGGAGGAGAGGAGGAGAGAGGGAGGCTGGAGGAGAGGGAGAGATGGAGAGAAAATGAGAGAAGGGGAGATAGATAGGGAGGGAGAAACAGTGGATGAATCCCTTGACTAATAGGTTATTGTAATCTATGTGCTGTTGAAAATGGTGTTTTACCAGAAGTAAGCTACCAGAGACAACTCTCATCTGGCTATCGCCTACCTGCTGACAGGGGCTTGCAATAGATTTGATTTTGACTGTTCAGGTTCACCATCAGCAACAGTTTTGGTCGTTTTAAATACGTATTTTTAAGTCTTTTATACAATTGAGACATGGATTTAAGTGCCTTTGAACAGGGTATGGTAGTAGGTGCCAGGCACACCGGTTTGTGTCAGGAACTGCAACACTGCTGGGTTTTTCACCCTCAACAATTTCCCGTGTGTATCAAGAATGGATCACCTCCCAAAGGACATCCAGCCAACTTGACAACTGTGGGAAGCAATGAAGTCAACATGGGCCAGCATGCCTGTGGAATGCTTTGGACACCTTGTATAGTCCATGCCCTGACAAACTCAATATTAGGATTTGGAGGTGCACTGCATGGCCAAAACAGAAGAAGAAACGACCACTAAAAACATCCAAACGGTCAAAACAGAAGAAGAAACGACCACTAAAAACATCCAAACGGTCAAAACAGAAGAAGAAACGACCACTAAAAACATCCAAACGGTCAAAACAGAAGAAGAAACGACCACTAAAAACATCCAAACGGTCAAAACAGAAGAAACGACCACTAAAAACATCCAAACGGTCAAAACAGAAGAAGAAACGACCACTAAAAACGTCCAAACGGTCAAAACAGATGAAGAAACGTCCACTAAAAACATCCAAACGGTCAAAACAGATGAAGAAACGTCCACTAAAAACATCCAAACGGTCAAAACAGAAGAAGAAACGACCACTAAAAACGTCCAAACGGTCAAAACAGAAGAAACGACCACTAAAAACATCCAAACGGTCAAAACAGAAGAAACGACCAGTAAAAACATCCAAACGGTCAAAACAGAAGAAGAAACGACCACTAAAAACATCCAAACGGTCAAAACAGAAGAAGAAACGACCACTAAAAACATCCAAACGGTCAAAACAGAAGAAGAAACGACCACTAAAAACGTCCAAACGGTCAAAACAGAAGAAACGTCCACTAAAAACGTCCAAACGGTCAAAACAGAAGAAACGACCACTAAAAACATCCAAACGGCCAAAACAGATGAAGAAACGACCACTAAAAACATCCAAACGGTCAAAACAGATGAAGAAACGACCACTAAAAACATCCAAACGGTCAAAACAGATGAAGAAACGTCCACTAAAAACATCCAAACGGTCAAAACAGATGAAGAAACGTCCACTAAAAACATCCAAACGGTCAAAACAGAAGAAACGACCACTAAAAACATCCAAACGGTCAAAACAGATGAAGAAACGTCCACTAAAAACATCCAAACGGTCAAAACAGAAGAAGAAACGTCCACTAAAAACATCCAAACGGTCAAAACAGATGAAGAAACGACCACTAAAAACATCCAAACGGTCAAAACAGAAGAAGAAACGACCACTAAAAACATCCAAACGGTCAAAACAGAAGAAGAAACGACCACTAAAAACATCCAAACGGTCAAAACAGAAGAAGAAACGACCACTAAAAACATCCAAACGGTCAAAACAGAAGAAACGACCACTAAAAACATCCAAACGGTCAAAACGAATGAAGAAACGACCACTAAAAACATCCAAATGGTCAAAACAGAAGAAGAAACGACCACTAAAAACATCCAAACGGTCAAAACAGAAGAAGAAACGACCACTAAAAACATCCAAACGGTCAAAACAGAAGAAACGACCACTAAAAACATCCAAACGGTCAAAACAGAAGAAACGACCACTAAAAACGTCCAAACGGTCAAAACAGAAGAAGAAACGACCACTAAAAACATCCAAACGGTCAAAACAGATGAAGAAACGTCCACTAAAAACATCCAAACGGTCAAAACAGAAGAAACGACCACTAAAAACATCCAAACGGTCAAAACAGATGAAGAAACGTCCACTAAAAACATCCAAACGGTCAAAACAGAAGAAGAAACGTCCACTAAAAACATCCAAACGGTCAAAACAGATGAAGAAACGACCACTAAAAACATCCAAACGGCCAAAACAGAAGAAGAAACGACCACTAAAAACATCCAAACGGTCAAAACAGAAGAAGAAACGTCCACTAAAAACATCCAAACGGTCAAAACAGATGAAGAAACGACCACTAAAAACATCCAAACGGTCAAAACAGAAGAAGAAACGACCACTAAAAACATCCAAACGGTCAAAACAGATGAAGAAACGACCACTAAAAACATCCAAACGGTCAAAACAGAAGAAACGACCACTAAAAACATCCAAACGGTCAAAACAGAAGAAACGACCACTAAAAACATCCAAACGGTCAAAACAGAAGAAACGACCACTAAAAACATCCAAACGGTCAAAACAGATGAAGAAACGTCCACTAAAAACATCCAAACGGTCAAAACAGATGAAGAAACGACCACTAAAAACATCCAAACGGTCAAAACAGATGAAGAAACGACCACTAAAAACATCCAAACGGTCAAAACAGAAGAAACGACCACTAAAAACATCCAAACGGTCAAAACAGATGAAGAAACGTCCACTAAAAACATCCAAACGGTCAAAACAGAAGAAGAAACGTCCACTAAAAACATCCAAACGGTCAAAACAGAAGAAGAAACTACCACTAAAAACATCCAAACGGTCAAAACAGAGGAAGAAACGTCCACTAAAAACATCCAAACGGTCAAAACAGATGAAGAAACGACCACTAAAAACATCCAAACGGTCAAAACAGAAGAAGAAACGACCACTAAAAACATCCAAACGGTCAAAACAGATGAAGAAACGACCACTAAAAACGTCCAAACGGTCAAAACAGATGAAGAAACGACCACTAAAAACATCCAAACGGTCAAAACAGATGAAGAAACGACCACTAAAAACATCCAAACGGTCAAAACAGAAGAAGAAACGACCACTAAAAACATCCAAACGGTCAAAACAGATGAAGAAACGACCACTAAAAACGTCCAAACGGTCAAAACGGATGAAGAAACGACCACTAAAAACATCCAAACGGTCAAAACAGATGAAGAAACGACCACTAAAAACGTCCAAACGGTCAAAACAGAAGAAGAAACGACCACTAAAAACGTCCAAACGGTCAAAACAGAAGAAACGACCACTAAAAACATCCAAACGGTCAAAACAGAAGAAGAAACGACCACTAAAAACATCCAAACGGTCAAAACAGAAGAAACGACCACTAAAAACATCCAAACGGTCAAAACGAATGAAGAAACGACCACTAAAAACATCCAAACGGTCAAAACAGAAGAAGAAACGACCACTAAAAACATCCAAACGGTCAAAACAGAAGAAGAAACGACCACTAAAAACATCCAAACGGTCAAAACAGAAGAAGAAACGACCACTAAAAACATCCAAACGGTCAAAACAGATGAAGAAACGACCACTAAAAACGTCCAAACGGTCAAAACAGAAGAAGAAACGACCACTAAAAACATCCAAACGGTCAAAACAGATGAAGAAACGTCCACTATAAACATCCAAACGGTCAAAACAGAAGAAACGACCACTAAAAACATCCAAACGGTCAAAACAGATGAAGAAACGACCACTAAAAACATCCAAACGGCCAAAACAGAAGAAGAAACGACCACTAAAAACATCCAAACGGTCAAAACAGAAGAAGAAACGTCCACTAAAAACATCCAAACGGTCAAAACAGATGAAGAAACGACCACTAAAAACATCCAAACGGTCAAAACAGAAGAAGAAACGACCACTAAAAACATCCAAACGGTCAAAACAGAAGAAGAAACGACCACTAAAAACATCCAAACGGTCAAAACAGAAGAAACGACCACTAAAAACATCCAAACGGTCAAAACGAATGAAGAAACGACCACTAAAAACATCCAAACGGTCAAAACAGAAGAAGAAACGACCACTAAAAACATCCAAACGGTCAAAACAGAAGAAGAAACGACCACTAAAAACATCCAAACGGTCAAAACAGAAGAAACGACCACTAAAAACATCCAAACGGTCAAAACAGAAGAAACGACCACTAAAAACGTCCAAACGGTCAAAACAGAAGAAGAAACGACCACTAAAAACATCCAAACGGTCAAAACAGAAGAAGAAACGACCACTAAAAACATCCAAACGGTCAAAACAGAAGAAACGACCACTAAAAACATCCAAACGGTCAAAACAGAAGAAACGACCACTAAAAACATCCAAACGGTCAAAACAGATGAAGAAACGACCACTAAAAACATCCAAACGGTCAAAACAGATGAAGAAACGACCACTAAAAACATCCAAACGGTCAAAACAGAAGAAGAAACGACCACTAAAAACATCCAAACGGTCAAAACAGATGAAGAAACGACCACTAAAAACGTCCAAACGGTCAAAACAGATGAAGAAACGACCACTAAAAACATCCAAACGGTCAAAACAGATGAAGAAACGACCACTAAAAACATCCAAACGGTCAAAACAGAAGAAGAAACGACCACTAAAAACATCCAAACGGTCAAAACAGATGAAGAAACGACCACTAAAAACGTCCAAACGGTCAAAACAGATGAAGAAACGACCACTAAAAACATCCAAACGGTCAAAACAGATGAAGAAACGACCACTAAAAACATCCAAACGGTCAAAACCATTTGATTTTGAGATGGTGCGAAAACCAACGTTGTGCTATATATTAATCTAATCAGCTCTATATTTTTTATTTAGAATTGAAAATGAATGTGTTTTTAAAACAAATGTTAATGCATGGAATCGTATCAAACAGAATCGCCTCGAACTAAAATAGATCGTTCCTGTATCGTATTGGAGCCCATGTATCTAGATACATATTGAATTGTCTTGAAAGGGAAAGATGCACATCCCTTCTTCTCCTGTCTGTCTGTCTGTCTGTCTGTCTGTCTGTCTGTCTGTCTGTCTGTCTGTCTGTCTGTCTGTCTGTCTGTCTGTCTGTCTGTCTGTCTGTCTGTCTGTCTGTCTGTCTGTCTGTCTGTCCCCTACCTCAGTCACAACAGTGGACAGTTAGGCCTACACTCAGAATGCTCCTCATTTGGACACATCATTATCGCAATCAGAACAGATGACCATAAACCACCAAGCCTGCAAACAACAGATACAATACGTAATGATAAAGAGGCACTCTGAGATTTAATTAACAACAAATCGCCCACCCCGCCTCATTTGTGGTTAACAGCTGAGGGATGGGGCTGGACAAATGTAACCACTCTCAAATTCATAGCTACAGAGGCAAGGACTGACCAATGACCATCCATGAGATGACATTATTACAGACATGTGTGAATAGCTACATAGAGCTAATAGATGTGGACAGGTGTGTGTGTGTGAGTGTGTGTGTGTGTGCCAAACACACCTGTGAGGCGCATTCCCACGGGTAGCGCAAAGTGCTGACACGTTCCCTCTGTCTCCATGGAAACATGCCGTCACTCATACGGCAGCAGTGTATCCAACATGCAGTCTTCAGCCAACGAAATGTAACCAACCCCGTCTTCAAGTTTACATATTCCATGGAAACACTGCTGACAATTATATCTGAACTGTCCAAGTCTAACCCCTGTCTTCAATCATAATCTGTCTGACTGTCCTAGTCTAACCCCTGTCTTCAATCATAATCTGTCTGACTGTCCTAGTCTAACCCCTGTCTTCAATCATAATCTGTCTGAACTGTCCTAGTCTAACCCCTGTCTTCAATCATAATCTGTCTGACTGTCCTAGTCTAACCCCTGTCTTCAATCATAATCTGTCTGACTGTCCTAGTCTAACCCCTGTCTTCAATCATAATCTGTCTGACTGTCCTAGTCTAACCCCTGTCTTCAATCATAATCTGTCTGACTGTCCTAGTCTAACCCCTGTCTTCAATCATAATCTGTCTGACTGTCCTAGTCTAACCCCTGTCTTCAATCATAATCTGTCTGACTGTCCTAGTCTAACCCCTGTCTTCAATCATAATCTGTCTGAACTGTCCTAGTCTAACCCCTGTCTTCAATCATAATCTGTCTGACTGTCCTAGTCTAACCCCTGTCTTCAATCATAATCTGTCTGACTGTCCTAGTCTAACCCCTGTCTTCAATCATAATCTGTCTGACTGTCCTAGTCTAACCCCTGTCTTCAATCATAATCTGTCTGACTGTCCTAGTCTAACCCCTGTCTTCAATCATAATCTGTCTGACTGTCCTAGTCTAACCCCTGTCTTCAATCATAATCTGTCTGACTGTCCTAGTCTAACCCCTGTCTTCAATCATAATCTGTCTGAACTGTCCTAGTCTAACCCCTGTCTTCAATCATAATCTGTCTGACTGTCCTAGTCTAACCCCTGTCTTCAATCATAATCCGTCTGACTGTCCTAGTCTAACCCCTGTCTTCAATCATAATCTGTCTGACTGTCCTAGTCTAACCCCTGTCTTCAATCATAATCTGTCTGAACTGTCCTAGTCTAACCCCTGTCTTCAATCATAATCTGTCTGACTGTCCTAGTCTAACCCCTGTCTTCAATCATAATCTGTCTGACTGTCCTAGTCTAACCCCTGTCTTCAATCATAATCTGTCTGACTGTCCTAGTCTAACCCCTGTCTTCAATCATAATCTGTCTGACTGTCCTAATCTAACCCCTGTCTTCAATCATAATCTGTCTGACTGTCCTAGTCTAACCCCTGTCTTCAATCATACATCTATATCATAATCTGTCTGAAGGAAAGTGCATGAGACTAATAAAGGGTGAGGCAGAATACCACTGGGCTTTTTAAATGACCCTTATGGCAGCTAACAGACAGGGATGGAAAAGAAAGGGGGAGGGAGATAGGGGGATACAAGAAGGAGAGAGAGAGGAAATTACATTCATGAGGATTCTTGTTTCCCATCCACCAGCACCACCAAGCCCCGATGCTTAAAACATGAGAGAGATTTTCCATCTCACTGAAGATGGGCCGGAGACAGGGGAGAGGAAACAGACAGGAGAGGAGAAAGGGAGGAGAGATGGGGAGAGATAGGGAGAAGAGAGGATAGAGAGAGACAGATAGAGAGGAAAAAGAGAGGGGAGAGAGGAATGTGACTTGTATTCATAGCAGATAAATGCCAGTATTGTTCTGAGCAACAGCATCTCTAATCATCACCTCTCTGACAGAGAAACAACCACACCACATTGTTATGGTGTCCATGGTAACCACTCGGTACCCAGTAACCACTCCACACACAGAATCTGACAGTTTACCGGTACCTTTTTTGCATTAAGAATATTGAGACACACAACACACACTATTGCAGCAGGCCTATATATCCACACACATCTGTTTTGATTGACACACAATCAGTACGATATTTTTCCTCTGAAAAATGCCCAGTGAATCCGAATATTTGCATGGTTTCCAATTGATTCCACGGTAATGTTGACAGGATGGGTCGCTGGGTTTAACATGTTCAGATTGGTGGCCAGACTACAGTCAGAGAGGAGAAAACAGGTGTCCATCTGGTCTCAATGCTAAAACATTGGATCATCCACTAGGCTAAATCCTGGCCACGAGGAAATCCCTAATTTTACAAAGATATTCCCTCTTATAAAACCCTGCTTAAGCTAGCTTAGAGACCTCAAGACTTAGATCACAGGGCAACCTCTTAAGAATTACACAATGAAACAATACAGAGATAGAAAACAAACACAGACAGACTGTGTACAGTACACATAGACTCTTGCACATGGTGGATTAAACCATCTTCACAGTAAACATGAACAAATATAGGCCTTCACACATTCTCTGACATCCTCACAAACTAAACTGAAATACACAGATAGAAAAATAAATGGGCAAAATGTTTTGCTACAATAGTCGCAATCTACCAGCAGCACCCCAGTAGGACTGTGTTGGTGGCTCAGTGGAAGACAAGGGCCAAACTATACAGTATGCTAGCTACACCCATGGCTCTCTCTCCTTGAGGCCAACACACACACACACACACACACACACACACACACACACACACACACACACACACACACACACACACACACACACACACACACACACACACACACACACACACACACACACACACACGGGTCCTCCCTCTGTGTGTGTGTGTGCCGTGGCCCTGGGTGCCTGCAGGCCCCCTCTCTGCGTGACCGCTTAATTCTAAACGAAGATGAACGCGGTGATGTCCCCAGGCGCGCTCCAGGCTCACGCCGAGTTTTATCTAACCTGAAATGATTTTAACGCTCCGTTTGGAGCACATCCCAGAAGCAATGTCAACCCGCCTCCTCTCTTTTACTGCCAGGGAGAGGGAGGGATGAAGGGTGGGGAAAAGGAAGAGACAGGAGGAAGTTAACAAAACTGAGCTACTTGGGTCTGCTGTGACACAGGGACTTATCAAGGGGCTTTCCCCGTCATTGCCCACAGGCCGGAGAGAGACGCAGTGTGTGATAGATGAACCAGGGAATTTCTGTCTAATTCAGGTGAAAAGACTAGTCCCCGCATCTTCCTTTCTCCAATCTCTCTCTCCCATGTCCTCCCTCTCCACAATCTCTTACCATCCTGATGCCTTTTAAATGTCACTTATTTTACATGCGCTACTTTGGGGCGAGACGGGAACCAACAGCAATCACCACCATTATCCCCCTGGGGTGATGGTAGGTCCAGATGCATTACAAAACCCTCTTTGACTGGTCACACATTTACCTTCGCCACATCTCAAAAAATTAAGTGGCATTACAGGGAAACCTCTTGTGATCTGAACAGCATGGGCATAACAGGTAGCTCTCTCCCTCTCTCAGCCATTAAGTGAATTCTCCTCCCAAACGGCCCTAATCAAAGTGAAAGCCCTGGACAAAGCTCACCCTGGACACCACAAACGCAGCCCCCCAGGGGGGCATGGACCATTTAGCCTCCCAGTCCCCTCTCACTTTCTCTCTCTCTCACCCGCCCTCTCCCTCACTCCCTCTCTTTCAGCCACCCACTCCCTCCCTCCCTCTTTTCTACAGTAAATGTCAAGTGTCCCAGGGGATTATTCTGCAAGTGCTACAGGTCGCTTCAAAATAGCATCTCTTACCTGAGGAGAGAGAGAAGGAGAGATAGAGAGAGAGGGAGAAACAGAAGGAGAGGAAGAGGGATAAAGAGAGAAAACGAGAGAGAGAAGGATAGAGGAAGAGCTTTTAGCTGTCTGAGTAGGGGTATAATGGAGTGCCCCTCTGCTGCGAGAGAGGAAACAGCAGGGTCGGGGGGGGGGGACACTCCACTCTTAGTGTCAGACAAACACATCCTCTTTCAGACTCTCTCTCCGCACCAGACCAAGTATTAGTCGCACAAATTAAAATGAGGTTCTCTTCTATCCATGATTAACACTGCAATGCCCTCTTGACCTCTCCATTCAATCACCATCCACATCATCAACAGACAACCCAGGCAGACAACTGTTCGCCAGCCACCGACTGCCACACACTTCTTGTACACACAGACGGCAACTCAAGTAGGCACAATGATTCATGAAACAAGTCCGTGTGTCTGTGTATGTGTGTGTGTGTGTATGTATGCGTGTGTGTGTGTATGTATGCGTGTGTGTTTGTATGTATGCGTGTGTGTGTGTGTATGTATGCGTGTGTGTGTATGTATGTGTGTGTGTGTGTGTATATGTATGTGTGTGTGTGTGTGTGTGTGTGTGTATGTATGTATGTATGTATGCATGCGTGTGTGACAGGCCACATTATCACTTCCCTGACACTTCTTCATCTCCCAGAAAGGCATGAGAGAGGGAAAGCGCCGGGGCAAACATCAGGCCTGATATGCTGCAACAGACAGAAAGACAGCTAGGGAGAGACATGTTAGCCATGGTGCTAACGCTAAGTGTGACAGCTCCCATTCAGGGAGAGCCCCGTCACGTCCCTCTCTTACTCAGCTGCAGGCACCAGGCTCTGGGCATGAAGGCATCAGACTTCCAGACTGTTAGTGGTGCTAACATGGGGAGGAACCAGGGAACAGCTTGGATCCTGATTCCTATTTTCCACCCCATCCGTTCCCCTCTCTAACGACTTAGCCTGAACGCTTCCAATGAACCCGAGTGATCATCATGACTGGGCCCTAGGACGCACGCTGTCACACACACACACACACACACACACACACACACACACACACACACACACACACACACACACACACACACACACACACACACACACACACACACACACACACACACACACACACACACACACACACTGTGTCTTACACGTTAAAGCTGTGCCTACATTTGTTTTTACTATTGACTAGTCTGCAGTGGAGAAGCAGAGTATTAAGACAGAATTAATCATGTTGCGTTAAGTCCTTGGATGAACTTTACCTATCCTGGCTTTTTATGCCAAAATGTGCTGTAGATGCTAAAAGTAGATTCCTTCTCCTATATGAAAATCCACAGTAACGACAGTACACGCAGGAGCCTGAAGGAGAATGCAGGAGAGAGTGACAACATAGAGCATGGAAGGATGTGGGGCGGGGGGAGTGGATGAATGGGAGAGAGAAAGCGAGATGGACAGCACCTAGATGGGAGATCAGGTTAGAATTGGGGCAAGGCAGCAGGAGAGGTGAGTCCATTTCACTCTGTTCCTCTAGAGCACCCCAGGGCCCCCAGTTTCCACAAAGCCCACTGCACCTCAGTGCTCCCCTGGGGCAGAGTGACCATAACGGCTCTATTCAGAGCCAAGCGGAGCCGGAGGCTGGTGAGATGTTTGGGGCACTAATTGGCCCACTCTGATATGGTGATTGTGTGAGCACCACTGTCGTGTTGCGTACCTAAGTAGGGTCATTTCCCCCCGCGTCTCCTTTCAGAGCAGTAGGGAGGGCCAGCGAGGGGCCCAGGAGTGGACTATTCACCAAGAGCTGCACAGCACTACAATCAAACTACAATTTTTGCTACTATTTCCACACAAAATACATGGACATGTGAATGCAAAGACACACACATGCAACCAACACAGGTGGAACACACACACACACACACACACAACCCCACACACAAATGCATATGTCCCTAGCTCCAACAGAGCAGTAATACATAACAATACAAAACAATACACACAAACCCAAAACATTTAAATAAAGATTATTAAGAAATATCAGAACAAGCAATTCAGAGTCCAGAATATACATATACACTGAGTGTACAAAACATTAAGAACACCCCTCCAATGCTTTCCATAGTTGTGTCATTGGCTGGATGTCCTTTGGATGGTGGACCGTTCTTGATACACACTGGAAACTGTTGAGTGTGACAAACCGTTCTTGCCTGACACCTACTACCGTACCCCATTCAAAGGCTCTATAAATCTTTTGTCTTGCCCATTCACCCTCTGACTGACACATACACAATCCATGTCTCAATTGTCTCAAGGCTTAAATATCCCCTTCAAGGGATCATAGCTTTCACCTGGATTCACCTGGTCAGTCTGGGTGTTCTTAATGTTTTGTACACTCTGTTTATATTAGCTGTTGCTACGATTTTTGTGTCTTCCTGGTACACTGTACGTAGTCACTGAAGAGCAACAGTAATGAGGTCCAGGAGAGGACCCCTGCTATATGTGGCCCATTTGTATTTGTATTTATTAGGGGTCCCCATTAGTTCCTGCCAAGGCAGCAGCTACTCTTCCTGAGATCCAAACACATTAAGGCATCACACATACAACAAACGATAAAACAGTACATCATATAACATTAACACACCACTACATATCTACAACACAAAATGCATAAAACTACCAGACAACAATATTACAATATACATGTGTGTAGAGTGCATGTGCTAGCGTATGTGTGCGTATGCGTGTGTCTGAACCTGTGTGTGTGTCTCTTCACAGTCCCACGGTTCCATAAGGTGTATTTGTATCAGTTTTTTAAATCTGATTGTACTACTTGCATCAGTTCCCTGATGTGGAATATACTAGTTCCATGTAGTCATGGCACTATGTAGTACTGTGCGCCTCCCATAGTCTGTTCTTGACTTGGGGATTGTGAAGAGACCTCTGGTGGCATGTCTTGTGGGGTATGCATGGGTGTCCGAGCTGGGTGCTAGTAGTTTAAACAGACAGATTGTCAAAACTTGATGAAGTCAATCTCTCCTCCACTTTGAGCCATGAGAGATTGACATGCATATTGTTAATGTTAGCTCTCCGTGCTAATTTAAGGCCTAGCTATGCTGCCCTGTTATGAACCAATTGTACATTTCCTAAGTCCCTCTTTGTGGCACCTGACCACACGACTGAACAGTAGTCCAGGTGCAACAAAACTAGAGGCCTGACTTGTTGATAGTGTTGTTAAGAAGGAAGAGCAGCGCTTTATAATGTACAGACTCCTCCCCATCTTAGCTACTGTTGTATCAACATGTCTTGACCATGACAGTTTACAATCCAGGGTTACTCCAAGCAGTTTACTAAACTTGCTCAATTTTCACATCACTCATTACACAATTTAGTTTATGTTTAGTGAATGATGTGTCCCAAATACAATGCTTTTAGTTTTTGAAATATTTAGGATTAATTTATTCCTTGCCACCCATTCTGAAACTAACTGCAGCTCTTTTTTAATTGTTGCAGTCATTTCAGTCGCTGTAGTAGCTGATGGGTATAGTGTTGAGTCATCCATATACATAGACACACTATCTTTACTCAAAGCCAGTTGTATGTCATTAGTAAAGATTAAAAAAAGTAAAGGGCCAAAACAGCTGCCTTGGGGAATTCCTGATTCAACCTGGATTATGTTGGAGAGGCTTCCATTAAAGAACACCCTCTATGTTCTGTTAGACAGCTAACTTTTTAACCACAATATAGCAGGGGGTGTAAAGCCATAACACATACGTTTTTCCAGCAGCAGACTATGATCGATAATGTCAAAAGCCGCACTGAAGTCTAACAAGACAGCTCTCACAATCTTTTTATCATACATTTCTCTCAGCCAATCATCAGTCATTTGTGTAAGTGCTGTGCTTGTTGAATGTCCTTCCCTATAAGCATGCTGAAAGTCTGTTGTCAATTTGTTTACTGTAAAATAGCATTGTGTCTGGTCAAACACAATTTTTTCCAAAAGTTTACTAAGGGTTGGTAACAGACTGATTGGTCAGCTATTTGAGCCATGCAGAAATCAAACCCACAGCACTGGTGCTGAGAGCAGCTTGATGGAACATTTCTGAATAGGCATGTGTGTTGTACAGTATGTAGTAGGGTCTGTGTGTGTTTATGATCTCAGTATCTACACGTTGGGATGAGGGGTCGACAGAGTCTATGTGAAGGCGTTGAAGTTGCTTTATGATGGTATTCAAACTCATTTAAGACAGTAGTAGACAATGTGAGGCTGCCCTGTGTGAGTGCTGCCCAGGGCTGATCGACAGGAGGCGCAGTAGAAATGAGCAGGACCCAATGGACCGGTGGCCAGAGATCTGGCCGTTCGCCTAGGGAGGCAGTGGAGTCTGAATGACCACACACACAGCCTGCCTGGGGACCCTCGTTACCCTAATAACACAGTGGCCGGAGACACGGTGAGCTTGGAGAGAAATCGTGCACGGCCAGTTTAGACCCACAAAAATGTACCTCATGTTTAAACCCACACACACACACACACTCACCCCATTTAAACCTACAAAATTAGTGCTGCAACAAAAACTAAATGGATAAAAAGAATACAAAAGTAAAACACAAAAAAAGAAAGACAAAACCTAGTGTAGCAGCGATAAAAAAGACAAAATGGTAAAGGAGACATCGGAGACTGTGGAGCTCACACACCCCATGTCTCCAGTGGATGGGGAGCACTGCACTCTAACATGCAGCCCTTCTGCTGCTGTGACATTAAACACAGCGTACAGATAACATGAAACCATAATTGGGAACGTAAGGCTTTTCTAAATATTTAATCTGTGAGAAGAAGCCATTTTTTTTCTCAAAATGGCTCTTGGTATTGTGTTAGTTCCCTGTAGACGTGGGCAGCCTTCTGCAGATGCCCCTCTCTCTCACACACACACACACACACACATGGCTGACTGTCTCTGACACCAGGCTAAAAGAGGCTAAACACTAACATGGCTAACTGCCACTCACAATAGCAGGCTAGGTGTAGAAACTAGAGAGACAAGGCTAAGTCAAGGGCTAAACTGTAAACGCTAGGCTGACATCCACTTCTGATAGCAGTCCAGATGTAGAGAGACGGCTAACTCTCAAAGCTAACCCACTCTGCTGTGTCTGCTCAGATATCATGACCTTACGGTGCACTTTAACATTTAACCTCCTCAACTGCTGTCTACTTCACATACAGTACAGCCCACAAAGACCAATTTGTTTCATATCAATACTTGTGAGACTACATACATAAACTCAGCAAAACAAGAAGCGTCCTCTCACTGTCAACTGTGTTTATTTTCAGCAAACTTAACATGTGTAAATATTTGTATGAACATAAGATTCAACAACTGAGACATAAACTGAACAAGTTCCACAGACATGTGACTAACAGAAATGGAATAATGTATCCCTGAACAAAGGGGGGGTCAAAATAAAAAGTAACAGTCAGTATCTGGTGTGGCCACCAGCTGCATTAAGTACTGCAGTGCATCTCCTCCTCATGGACTGCACCAGATTTGCCAGTTCTTGTTGTGAGATGTTACCCCACTCTTCCACCAAGGCACCTGCAAGTTCCCAGACATTTCTGGGGGGAATGGCCCTAGCCCTCACCCTCCAATCCAACAGGTCCCAGACGTGCTCAATGGGATTGAGATCCAATGGGAGGAAATCACGCACAGAACGAGCAGCATGGCTGGTGGCATTGTCATGCTGGAGGGTCATGTCAGGATGAGCCTGGAGGAAGGGTACCACGATGGAGGAGGATGTCTTCCCTGTAACGCACAGCGTTGAGATTGCCTGCAATGGCAACAAGCTCAGTCTGATGATGCTGTGACACACCGCCCCAGACCATGATGGACCCTTCACCTCCAAATCGATCCCGCTCCAGAGTACAGGCCTCGGTGTAACGCTCATTCCTTCGACGTTAAACGCGAATCCGACCATCACCCCTGGTGAGACAAAACCGTGACTCGTCAGTGAAGAGCACATTTTGCCAGTCCTGTCTGGTCCAGCGACGGTGGGTTTGTGCCCATAGGCGACGTTGTTGCTGGTGATGTCTGGTGAGGGCCTGCCTTACAACAGGCCTACAAGCCCTCAGTCCAGCCTCTCTCAGCCTATTGCGGACAGTCTGAGTACTGATGGAGGGATTGTGCGTTCCTGGTGTAACTCGGGCAGTTGTTATTGCCGCCATCCTGTACCTGTCCCGCAGGTGTGATGTTTGGATGTACCGATCATGTGCAGGTGTTGTTACACGTGGTCTGCCACTGCGAGGACAATCAGCTGTCCGTCCTGTCTCCCTGTAGCGCTGTCTTAGGCGTCTCACAGTACGGACATTGCAGTTTATTGCCCTGGCCACATCTGCAGTCCTCATGCCTCCTTGCAGCATGCCTAAGGTAACGTTTACGCAGATGAGCAAGGACCCTGGGCATCTTTCTTTTGGTGTTTTTCAGAGTCAGTAGAAAGGCCTCTTTAGTGTCCTAAGTTTTCATAACTGTGACCTTAATTGCCTACCGTCTGTAAGCTGTCAGTGTCTTAACGACCGTTCCACAGGTGCATGTTCATTAATTGTTTATGGTTCATTGAACACGCATGGGAAACAGTGTTTAAACCCTTTACAATGAAGATTTGTAACGTGAAGGTTTTTACGAATTATCTTTGAAAGACAGGGTCCTGAAAAAGGGACGTTTCTTTTTTTGCTGCGTTTACATAACCATGCATGCTGTCAGATGCTCTAGATCCTTCATGAACAAACATGCACCCTCGCCACATGGGAAAACGCTGACTCTGACTAATTAACCATAATTACTAAGCTTTTCTTAATTAAGCCTGCTCTGTAATATGCCCACTTTCTTGCCAAGTAAAACAGTGTTTCGCAGCATAACCCAAAACAATGAACTGCCTCCATTTGCAGATAAGTGTCACATTAGGTTGGGGCCTTCAGTATAGCAGAGGTCTCAGTGTGTGTTAGTGAGGGTGCGTGTGTGTGTGTGTGTGTGTGTGTGTGTGTGTGTGTGTGTGTGTGTGAGCGAGAGAGAGTGTGTGAGTGTAGAGCGGGGGAGACCGCCACGGACAGCCGCCATTGTTCAGGCCAGCTCGTATCTCTAGGCGACGAGTAGCCATGGTGCTCTTGTCGCAGTGACACCGATGGACTGAAATGAAGAGAGCTCATCCCTCCCACTCAATTACTGACCCTGACAGCTTGCCATTGTCTGCCGGGCTCTATCATTAACGTCACTTATCAACTAGCTAGCACGCCATTTCTATACAGAACAGTCTGCTCAGCCATCAGCACTCTCAGGGAACATCACACACTGGCGCACACGCACACACACACACAAGTGTACATGTGTGTGTGCACGTACGCACACACAAGAAAAACCATTAACAAAGAAAACACACACGGATACTCACACAAGAACTGACCTACAGGAACCTGGATGATATTTCTCTTCACACATTTGTCTTCACAAGCTAACAACTACAGTATAGGTGGCATTTTATTTATTAAGAAAACTGAAGAAGAAGAAAAAAAAGAGGGGGGGGGGTGTGGGTGTCTCTCCTCACGCATATCACATAGCAAAGTGTTCTCCATACATGAACATTGGTCTGAAACATCGGAAACATCACTAGACATACTGTGGGACTGTACAGGAAACAAAGACCATCCTTCCACTTTTCAATGAGGCTCAGAAACATACAGCCTAGTAGCATGCAGCACCTGCACACACTGACACATGCACGACGAGCTCAAACACTTTTCTCAAACACACAGAGGAAGAAAAAAGAAGTAAAACTCAAAGGGCATAGAGGAGAAAATAAAGTAGCAGTGTGGTTACTGGTTTCAGATCAGCCAAAGGGGAGTAGGATTGAGATAACAGTAGGAGCGTGGCAGAGTGAGGGAAAGACATGATATTAGAGTCATTTTAAACAAAATGATTGAAAGAGGTGAAGCCTGAGAGGGGAGCGGCCCCTGTGCCTCCAAAACCATTCCTCTGTTTGTATTCATTCCCCAACCACGCCACTGACACAAAATAAATACTGCTCAATCTTTCTCCCATGATTGCGCTTCCAGTGTGAAGATAAGTCTGGACACATGGCAGCCATTCAATGAACGGAGAATGAGCCCCTAGGAGAACAATGGAGGAGGAGGAGGGAGACGAGCAGCTTGCGCTACGCCTCAATGTGAGGTCTCCCCCGTGGCGCACATGGACACACACACACACACGGACACACACACACGGACACACACACACGGACACACACACACACACCAGTCAATCATTCTTTGAGTAGGAGCCCTGCAGTGGTTCAAAATCCAGGCCCGGTCAAACCCCCCACTTTCCTGTTGATGCTGACCCAAGACGGTCACACTCCTCCTGGGGCACTGGGCCTGGTGGGTAGGTGCGGCTTGGGTATAATGGAGATATAAATATGGCTCACCGCCTCAGACATGGGACAATCAGACCATTTCACATGTGATCGCCTGTCATGCCTCATTGACCCTGTCAGTATATCTGTGCTAGCAAGAAAGTAGAGGAATACACAGACAACGTTCACACCAGTGTCTCTACAGTACAGACCTGAGCCCTCCCTAACCCGTGTGCCTGTCTCTCTCTTGGGTTTCGTTCAATTCTGTCCCTGGTTCTGACTTGGATCTAGCCTGGTTCCAGTGTAGTTCTAACCTGGTTCTGGCCTGGTTGGGCCCCAGAGCAGAGCAAGGTAGCAGAGGGTCCTGAGTGACAGCGTGGGGCATAGACAAGAGGAGGGGGTGGGCGGTCTCTCCTCTCCGGTGCCCACTGACAGAGCCCGGGAAATGAATATTTCACATCTCCATATGAATATTTTAGGCATGACAAGCGCATGTAAACAGAAGCAGGCAAAGTGCTCAAATCCACTCAGGAGGGACTATTAAGTCGTCAGGCAGGCTGCTGACAGGAGCGGCGCGCTGTGGCAACAGAGGGAAGTCTGCAGACAGTGGGAATCGCTGCCAGACTGCTAATTTAACTTGTCTTTAAAAAAACAACCGATGTCACCGTCACTGTCACCTCACTGCCAGGGTGGGCAGACAGGCAAGGGAGGGGGGGGGGGGGCGTGTGTTTGTGTGTGTGTGAGATGGAGAGAAGAGATGGTTACTGCTCCTCTCCCCCATACCAGAGGAACCCATACACGCACACAAACACGCACAGCCTACTCCAAACGCTCTGCTAGCCAACGTCCGCCCGTCAAATCCAATAGTTTCTCACTCAATAAGGTGTGTGTGTGTGTGTGTGTGTGTGTGTGTGTGTACGCACCAGGGGATCAGAGGAGACGCTTGTTATCTCTGGTGGATGGAGCAGCTGTGAAGGTGACCTGACCACTGCTGTCATCAGGACATGCACCCATCTCTTTAAGCCACTCTCTCTCTCTCTGTCTCACTCGCTCTCTCTGTCTCTCTCTCCGTCCTACTCGTTCTCTCTCTGTCTCACTCGCTCTCTCTGTCTCTCTGTCCTACTCGTTCTCGCTCTCTCTGTCTCTCTCTCCGTCCTACTCGTTCTCTCTCTTGTCTCACTCGCTCTCTCTGTCTCTCTCTCCGTCCTACTCGTTCTCTCTCTGTCTCTCTCTCTGTCTCACTCGCTCTCTCTGTCTCTCTCTCCGTCCTACTCGTTCTCTCTCTCTCCCCGTCCTAGTCGTTCTCTCTTTCTCTCTCTCTCCCCGTCCTAGTCGTTCTCTCTTTCTCTCTTTCTCCCCGTCCTACTCGCTCTCTCCCTTTCTCCTACTCGTTCTCTCTCCGTCCTACCCGTTCTCTCTCTCTCTCCGTCCTACCCGTTCTCTCTCTCCCCGTCCTACCCGTTCTCTCTCTCCCCGTCCTACCCGTTCTCTCTCTCCATCCTACCGTTCTCTCTCTCCCCGTCCTCTCTCTCTCTCTCTCCCCGTCCTACTCGTTCTCTCTCTTTCCATCCTACCGTTCTCTCTCTCTGTCCTACTCGTTCCCTCTCTTTCCATCCTACCGTTCTCTCTCTCCCCGTCTCTCTCTCTCTCTCTCTCTCTCTCTCTCTCTCTCTCTCTCTCTCTCTCTCTCTCTCTCTCTCTCTCTCTCTCTCTCTCTCTCTCTCTCTCTCTCTCTCTCTCTCTCTCTCTCTCTCTCTCTCTCTCTCTCTCTCTCTCTCTCTCTCTCTCTCTCTCTCTCTCTCTCTCTCTCTCTCTCTCTTTCCATCCTACCGTTCTCTCTCTCTGTCTCACTAATTTCCTCAACCTATGAGAAGACACGGTGCTTTCACAGATATAAAACAAATATAAAACAGAGGCCGATGCAGCACTAGCTGCATTCACACCGAATATACCTGGCAAACACACACACACACACACACGCACACACACAATCAGATCTCCATGTCAGCCCACTTTACCTCTCGGAGTTGGTAACCTTGAATCAGGAGTGCCATTTGCTTGCTGAATTGGTATAATTTCAAAGGCGCTACTTTAGGCCTGCTTATTTCACATAGACGCTACTGCTCTTAGTGTATACAGCATTTTCCTAGGGAAGAGATCTGATGGGAAAGGGTGTGGGATTCTAGAAGAAAACTGTGCTGTGTGAGAGTGTATGGGGAGAGAGGCTGGCTGGATGGAGACAGAGAGGATGAATACACACACACAGTTTTCTGTGTCCATTGAGCTTCACAGTGATGGACCTGTGGCTGGGAGGGAATGCTTTCTTTCAAGGTCTTTTCCTGTATTGGACCACTGAGCCTATGAACACCACTGCCACACAATGCTTGATCTGGCTTCGGGTATTGTGTTGAACATGATGAGACATGCCTTCAGAATCTAGGCTGATTAGTTATTATCTGTGAGTATCTAGTGACAACAGGCAAAACCGGTTGACATGACGCTATATTGTGGCCTAGGGTTGACTAGAAGTCTAAGCTGCTGCTTCCAGTGCAGATATCCCACTAGGCACACCACATCATTTCAACATGGATAACTGGGTAATATTTGGTTGAGACGTTGATAAATGAGATTACAACCTATAATAACCCACTGAAAAAGACATGCAAAAGTTAATTCAATTTCCAATGTGTTATCACTATGCTTTCAACCATCTAAAAGCACAACCAAATTCCAATGGAAAAACAATGTCTGATTTTTGCTTTAGTTGTCACCCAAATGTCTATCACTGCACGTTTAACCATTTAAAAACTCAGCAGAGTTCAAATGGTAATATAATGTCAGATATTTTGTTTAATTATACTAAGGAGTAATGTGTTATCACTGTGCTTCATCTAATAGCAATACAAATGACCTGGTTTGGAGTTGAGATAACATTAAAAGTACATGCTGCAAGTGATCAACGTCGTGTAAGATTCTTCGCAGAACAGCTATGTGAAGATCTTCGCAGACCTACGACGACCTATGCATGCTGTCATGAACATGCATGCTTTATACGATTACATAAGACATTTATAGTTACAGTAACCTCAAAATGTGGCCATTGATGTGTTACTCATTTTAGGGTTGAATGTTACGTTAGTTTGTAAGATACGGGTAGGCTTCATTTTAGGCGATTTACTGTATTACAAAAGTAATATTGAATTGTGTTTGGTTGACAACAAAACCAAATACCAACATTTAAAGAAGATGTAGCTACTGCTTGGAAAGTTCCATCTGATCAACTGGCTTAATCCCATTCTTTAACTTTTATTTTGTACAAATTCAACATATTTTATATAAGGTTTGTCTATGTCTGTAAGGTTTGTCTATGTCTAGAAGGTTTGTGTATGTCTATAAGGTTTGTCTATGCTGAAATGTGGTAACCATGATGACATAATCCTGTGGTTAAAATGTTACCCTCAAAACAACAATTTACGTTGATGATTTTTTCAAATCCTATGTATTTTCAACGCAGATTCCATGTCACAATATGTGGACAAATTATGTTGAAACAACATTCATTCAACCAGTTTGTGCCCAGTATGATACCGCTGCTTCATGGGTTCGAATCCGGCCATCTGCTATTTCATCACTCTCCTCTATATTTCACCTCTACTTTTGACCTATCCAATAAATAAAAAATAAATAATAACTAAGCCATATTGACGTAATCATATTGATGCCTGCTGGGAACATATTTTTTCCAGTCATTCCACCTTTATATGTCTCAAACTGTTCTCCTGCCTTTGACCTTGGACTTGAATTCCTGGCCTATCTTGTGGTCCGAATAACCTCTCAAAAGACTTGGAAGACCTGAAATGGCACCCTATTCCATAGTGCCTTGGCCAAAAGCTGTGCACTCTATAGGGAATAGGGTGCCATTTGGGACACAGCCTTACGCAGCTCAGATGCTAGCTTGGCCCTGACATGACAAGACTGACGTCAGTCTCGAACTGGGACAGCTCACAGCGTATCACCACCGGAACCGTTTGGCATGGTTCCCTCGGCGACAGGTCATCTATGCCCAGAACGAATGTGACTGAAACAGATGCCCGGCTAAGTGCCTGATTAAAAGTTAATTAGCTGAAGAGGCGCAAAGGGCGAGATGGGCACCAGCCTCCAGCAAGAGGGCCCTGCCAGATGCTCCGCTCCCCACTGAGAGCCCCCTGGAGCTGGGCACCACAGCTAGGGTGATCACATGTTCCAGATTGTAGGGGACAGTCCTGCATTTTGGCCCTTTGTCCCGCAACCAAACAATCATGTTCCACATTTGATCAACGAATTTAAACAGCACTGATTTAGAAAAAAAAGCTTAATTTGCCCCGTATTTCAGTCATACATTCCAACCTGTCTCTTGCAGTCACGTAGCGCTTAAGAAAATATACATACAGTACCAGTCAAATGTTTGGACACACCTACTCATTCAAGGGTTTTTCTTTATTTTTACTATTTTCTACATTGTAGAATAATAGTGAAGACATCAAAACTATGAAATAACACCTATGGAATCATGTAGTAACCAAAAAATTGTTAAACAAATCAAAATATATTTCAAAGTAGCCACCCTTTGCCTTGATGACAGTTTTGCACAATCTTCGCATTCTCTCAACCAGCTTCACCTGAAATGCTTTTCCAAAAGTCTTGAAGGAGTTCCCACATATGCTGAACACTTGTTGGCTGCTTTTCCTTCACTCTGCGGTCCAACTCATGCCAAACCATCTCAATTGGGTTGAGGTCGGGTGATTGTGGAGGCCAGGGGCCGGATTCACAAAACATTACTTACGAAAAAAAGTAAGAAGTTTCTTAAGGAAAAAAATAGGAAGTTCATAAGATAGTTCATAAATGCAATTCCTCAAAATGTTCTTAGGAACTTTGTAAATATCTTTCTTGAGAACTTCGTAAATATATTATTATGTGGAATTGATATTAGTGACGTGATTGAAACCAATAATGTGACAGGGATGATCGGATTTGGTTATTTTTCACACATTATAGCCATCA
Organism: Salmo salar; assembly: GCF_965601325.2. Taxonomy (NCBI): domain Eukaryota; kingdom Metazoa; phylum Chordata; class Actinopteri; order Salmoniformes; family Salmonidae; genus Salmo; species Salmo salar. The sequence goes on along the minus strand of NC_138318.1, from coordinate 23,852,081 downwards.
GACTAGCTATATCAAAATCAAAAATGGATAACCAAGAAAAGAGATTGAAGTAATGGTGGAGGAAAAAGCAGCCAGGAAAAGGTTGCTGTTGGGGAGACTTGATAACTGCGGGGTCACTGCAGAGACCAAAAAGAAAGGATGGGCGAGAGTAGCTGAGTCTGTCTCTGCTGTCAGGGGTATGGCAAGGGACAGGTTCTTCTTCGCAAATTGACGCGATAGCGCTAGCTATTTAACACTTCTAGAATATTGTAATATATTGTTAATTACTAGCTAGCTAGATAATGTGTGTTTAATTTGTATTCTTGCTGTATTTAAATATATGGTAGCCAACTGTGTCTGTGGCGCAAGAAAACGTTCATGGTTACAAAAGTATCCATTCGTCTCAAGACAAGGGTTTAGCTGTCCTAAAGTTAAGTACATTTCCAAGAGGAAATCCTAAAGCATTATTTTCAAGAATCCCAATTCTTCTTAACTTTTTTCTTAGGAAGAAACTTAGGAAAAAACTTAAGAACATTTCCAATAACTTTATTGAGGAATAGCAACTTTGCTTAACTTTCTTCTTAAGTCTACAGTTAAGGAAAAAATGTCAGTTAAGAAGAAATTTCTTCTTAAGAAGGTTTTGAGAATCCGGCCCCAGGTCATCTGATGCAGCACTCAATCACTCTCCTTCTTGGTCAAATAGCCCTTACACAGCCTGGAGGTGTGTTGGGTCATTGTTTTGTAGCAAAACAAATGCTAGTCCCACTAAGCGCAAACCCGATGGGATGGTGTATCGCTGCAGAATGCTGTGGTAGCCATGCTGGTTAAGTGTGCCTTCAATTCTAAATAAATCACCGACAGTGTCACCAGCAAAGCAACCCCACACCATCACGCCTCCTCTTCCATGCTTCACAGTGGGAGCTACACATGCGAAGATCATTCGTTCACCTACTCTGCATCTCACAAAGACAAGGCGGTTGGAACCAGAAATCAGAAATTTGGACTCATCAGACCAAAGGGCAGATTTCCACCAGTCTAATGTCCATTGCTCATGTTTCTTGGCCAAAGCAAGTCTCTTCTTATTATTGATGTCCTTTAGTAGTGGTTTCTTTGCAGCAATTCGACCAAGAAGGCCTGATTCACACAGTCTCCTCTGAACAGTTGATGTTGAGATGTGTCTGTTACTTGAATTCTGTGAAGCATTTATTTGGGCTGCAATTTCTGAGGCTGGTAACTCTAATGAACTTATGCTCTGCAGCAGAGGTAACTCTGGGTCTTCCTTTCCTGTGGCGGTCCTATTGAGAGCCAGTTTCATCATAGCGCTTGATGGTTTTTGCGACTGCACATGAAGAAACTTCTTGACATTTTCCGGATTGACTGACCTTCATGTCATAAAGTAATGATGGACTGTCGTTTCTCTTTGCTTATTTGAGCTGTACTTACCATAATATTGACTTGGTCTTTTACCAAATAGCGCTATCTTCTGTATTTGACACTGCCCTGGGTGGGGTCAAATTGAAACAAGGCAATGAAGGAGGTATCTTATGAAACTGCATAGCTACTGTAAGTGCCCAATCAGAATACATTTTTGGATTTTATCTACTAAATATTACATCTCCCCTCCTTCTCCCCACATTTGTCAATGCTACATTGGTAAAACCGGCATTGTAATTCATATTCCATTTGTTATGTTTATGAGATGGGGTGGGGGGGCTTTGCCACCCTGTAGAGCCATCCATAAATGAAATACCCCACGCTGTAAATGGGGCATTAGACTTAAAGATACAAGGTTTTTTTGTGAAAATTGTGAGGCTCACCATGCTCATTAGTTACTCATTCAACATCTTTACTGGTGCTTCACTCAACCCCGTTGTTAAAGTCACTTTAATTATGTCATTCGATGCAGCAGGAGCAGGTTATAGTGCTGCCAGAGCGCACCTGAGCGGCGCTCCGCCACTTCTCACAATGATGCTTGTTTAGTAAAGTTAGATAAACGCTGAATCAATGTCTTGTAAGATCACATAACGATTCATTAGTATTCTACATAACAGAACCAAATATAATAATAATAACATGTCATTAGTTAGGAGATTTTAGGATGGTTAGCGGAGTAGTCACTTGTTTTTCCTCATGCGGCCAAAACTCAGCGCGCGCCACTAGCCAGAAAGAATTTGCTTGGATAGATACAGGAAGGCTATATAGTGTGTTAACACCATCTGCTACAATATTATCACGAAAAAGGCATTCAAGAAGATCTAAATGCATATTCCCCTGAAAGTGATTGAGATCAAATTACTGACATGTGATGATGTTTGAACATTTTGTATTCATGTAGGCTACACTGTACCGCAAAATCATCCTGTTTCCCGCATTTGGTTATTTTAAATGTGGTCACTCTAACCACAGCAAAGACCAACAATGTCAATAGAAATGTGACACTACCCTCTACACAGCAGTCCTTAGCAGAAGGTCTATGTGCACAGACCAAGTCAAATCTACGAGAAAAAATGAAGACTCCAAAATAATCCGAAAAGTATGTTTAACGTGATCCTATATTGAATTAGAAATGACCTGGGCTAAATGCTGTCGTGGTGATATACCACTGAACACTCTATTGTATAGAATATATACACTATATACAGAAAATAAATACACTATTACAGTCAGGCCGGTCGTTATGTCATTACATTGTATGGAGTTGGTTCAGTTTTCCCCCGTAGAAAGAGAGATCTGTCGGCTACTGGCAATTCAGTCAGTCATCCTCTGGCTCTCCCTCCATCTCTACCAGAGCTGTGGTTTTCCCCTGTATTTCACCTGCTTGGAAATACTCCACCATCTCCATTGAATCATCTCAGTGAATAACAGAAAATAATACACATTTTTAGAGCGATTCTCTATTATTCACTGAGATGAGTCGATGGAGATGGAAGAGTATTTCCAGAAAAGCTATGGATAAAAATAATTGATTGGTCTGATTCTTAGTAAGACCTTGTTAATTGTTTTGCGTCCTTTATCAGACTGAATGGAATGTGCAGCTTGCCAGTAATATTAGTCCATCAATTGAGAACCTTAAGGCTGGGTGTCAGGAATAGAGAAAGCCATGGAGAGTGTGAGTGTGTGTGCATGCGTGCGTCTGTATGCGAGTGTGTGTGCGTCTGTGGGTTTGTGTATCCGGGAGGTGCGAGTTGCCCACCCTGGGTCAACAAGGCAGCAGCCAATAGTTTACCCACCGATAGCACATTTCATCTGTCTGGCACCTCCATCACTGATTATGCCGTCAATAGCCTTCGGATGAGAGCAGCTGACAATTGACCAGGCCAGATCAATGCCAACTAATAAGCATGTCATGAAGGAAAAGAAAATAGCGACAGTGAAAGAGAGGGAGAGAGAGATACATAGAGAGACTGACAAAGAGTGAGAGAGCGAGAGAAAAGGAGAGAGAGATATTGAAAGAGAGAGAGAGGGAGAGATTTGATCCAAGAGTCAGTTTGATCCAATTCAGTTGTTTCACATGTGAAGGTGTAAGTGCGATGATTGGGGCTGTTATTGGCAGTTTAATGTTAGGCAATCAAGCTATAGTGGTCTAGATATCAACAAACATCGAATAAAATTGTCTCTTTTCTTCTGATACCCTCTTCCCTGACTCCACCTGGCCTGCCCAGAACAAAAACTCAAAACAATCGAGGCTGTGAGACATCACTTTTAAAACCGGAGGTGGCAGAATTGATAGCCAGGGCTGCAGTAAAAAAAAAAAGGATCTTGTTAGTTTTTTTGTTTGTATCGGGAGATCTTCATTCGTTCTTTTCTCCTCCCCTGCTATCGCTCCTAGAGGAACTCGGCAGTCCCTGCTTGTGAGATAATAACACAGTCAGGAGTCTGTGGAATCGGGTGATCTGACTTTGCGTAAATCACCATGTTTTTTTTCTTTACCGGTGTCATTTTCTTTTGCTCAAATTACCTTTTCCGTCGCCCTCCCGATCACACAATTGGAGGTGCTCTATGGATACTGATTGAGGCCTTTTCTCTGCCGGCTTCAACACATTGGCGTATCGCTGATAGTGTTTACAACAGCCTTTATTTACATGCTATTATGCCCTGGGTTTGGAGAAAGCCTCTGTGAGAGAGTGAAGGAAACATGGCCTCCATGATGGATTGATGAATAGATGAGAGAGTGATAGTGAAGCGCAGTAAACCAAGGGGTATGAACGAGATAGTACAGGGTTACGGAGAGAGACGACTGGTGTTATAGAGAAAGATGCTGTTAGTATGGGGTGAGACAGGTTTAGGGATAATTAACACTCACACCTTTTTCAGAGGGGGGGGGGGGGGGGGGGGCAGCTTTAATATTGCAGATATATTTGGGGTTTTATCAAATGAATTGTTTGCATCATTTCTAATCCCAATTATTGATTTATTTTCCCAACCCTACCACCCCGCCCCTGATTAGAGTAAAGGATAATAATACATCTTCTACTGCACTCTACTGCTATTTTCACTCACATACAGTATACTCTAATCTTAATTTCAACTCTCAGATGTCCACAGACTAACCCATCTTTCCTAGCACACAACCATTTTACTATTTCCTTTTACAATACAACTTTCTATTTTACTGTGATGTCTTACGAGGGTCTTGAACCTCTCGATTTGGACCATTTCTACTGAGTGTCCTAAAAATAAATACTTTACTTAAGAGTATAATCATATTTCCCAGTGATTGATCATGGTTTTTGAGATCTCCTAGCAGTACTGTTTGTAGGTCCATGTGAACACAGACATTATGACTTGACAACCACTCTTGGACCTGACTCCAAAAGCGAGCCACCGATGGACAGTACAAAAGAGATGATCTGTTGATTCTGTTCCTCGTGGCAGAGGCTACACAGGGCTCACTAGCCTTTACTTACGAGCACTGACTTTGCTGATCGCTACATTATTGAGGAGAAATGTACTGCCTATGGCTGTGATATGTAGTTGTCTGACATAGCTATCTTAAGATTAATGCTGTAAGTTGCTCTGGATAAGAGTTTCTGATAAAAGACTAAAATGTAAATGTAAAAATGGAAGTAACTTAGGGCTCTGGCCACTCCAAACCCCCAATAACAAAAGCAGAGTTGACCTTCAACTTCTCCCAAACAAAAGATTCTGCTGGTGTCCCAGGCATGTTAATCACTCTGTGGCGATCTTCTAAACATTCAGCGGGTGTCACAGTGCAGACTGTCGGCCGCTCTCATTTACATTTTTATAGCCCCTCGGTGGGGAGGGGAGCGGGGACGTGTCCAATTATCAACCCTGCCGCTTCCTGACAACGCCCCTCAGCCTGCAGAACGCACCCCCCACCCCCCCAACTGACGGGACACATGCTGGGCCTAATGTCACACGGTCGGCTGCTGGAGCAAAGGATGCTGGGATAGTGTCTGGTCTCCAGGAGGTCTAAGTGTGGGCAGCAACACTGAGGAGGCAGGGCAGAGATGGAGAGACAGGTGGGGCAGTTATGACCAGACTCCACTCTATAGTAGTTGTATCTCTGTTAGCCAGGTATATTACTAATCCACATGCCACTACTCTCTACTCTACTTTTATAAAGTAATAATTGCTTCTTAGTATTTCATATTACATGATTGGTAGGGATAGACCCAGAGGACAATGGATCCACCTCAGCTATCCATCAAATCTAGGCCATCTAATCACATAGCCTAGTAGTTCAATAGGAAAATGAATCCCTTGTAAGGGAAGCACAGTATAGTGTCACTCAGAAAGGCTGAGGCGGATGCCACAGTATGACATTGCACCACCATATAAAGGTCTTTAAGGTCATTGGATGGGAGGAAATTAGATCATCTATAGAACTGTAATCCATTGTCACAACTATTAGAGAATGACTGCAGTGTGTGTGTGTGTGTGTGTGTGTGTGTGTGTGTGTGTGTGTGTGTGTGTGTGTGTGTGTGTGTGTGTGTGTGTGTGTGTGTGTGTGTGTGTGTGTTTTGGGGTTTACTATCCTTGTGGGGACCAGAAGTGGGGAGATTTCGCCGGTCCCGACAAGGAATAAAGGCTATTTTATGGTTAGGGATAGGGAAAAAAGGATTTTGAATGGGAATCAATAGTTTGGTCCCACAAAGGTAGCAAAATAAATGTGTGTGTGTGTGTGTGTGTGTGTGTGTGTGTGTGTGTGTGTGTGTGTGTGTGTGTGTGTGGACATATTTAACTATACTTGTGTGGACAATAATTCCCCACAAGAATAGTAAACAAACAAATATTTGACCAACTGGGGAGATTTTGTGAGTCCCCACAAGGTCAAATGCTATTTCTAGGGGGTTTAGAGTTAAAGTTAGAATTAGGGTTAGTTTTAGTGTTAGGAGCTAGGGTTAGTTTTAGTGTTAGTGTTAGGAGCTAGGGTTAGTTTTAGTGTTAGTTTTAGTGTTAGGAGCTAGGGTTAGGAGCTAGGGTTAGTTTTAGGGTTAGGAGCTAGGGTTAGTTTTAGGGTTAGGAGCTAGGGTTAGTTTTAGTGTTAGGAGCTAGGGTTAGTTTTAGTGTTAGGAGCTAGGGTTAGGAGCTAGGGTTAGTTTTAGTGTTAGGAGCTAGGGTTAGTTTTAGTGTTAGTGTTAGGAGCTAGGGTTAGTTTTAGTGTTAGTGTTAGGAGCTAGGGTTAGTTTTAGGGTTAGTTTTAGTGTTAGGAGCTAGGGTTAGTTTTAGGGTTAGGAGCTAGGGTTAGTTTTAGTGTTAGGAGCTAGGGTTAGTTTTAGTGTTAGGAGCTAGGGTTAGGAGCTAGGGTTAGTTTTAGGGTTAGGAGCTAGGGTTAGTTTTAGTGTTAGGAGCTAGGGTTAGTTTTAGTGTTAGGAGCTAGGGTTAGTTTTAGTGTTAGGAGCTAGGGTTACTTTTAGTGTTAGGAGCTAGGGTTAGTTTTAGGGTTAGGAGCTAGGGTTAGTTTTAGGGTTAGGAGCTAGGGTTAGTTTTATGGTTAGGAGCTAGGGTTAGTTTTAGGGTTAGGAGCTAGGGTTAGTTTTAGGGTTAGGAGCTAGGGTTAGTTTTAGGGTTAGGAGCTAGGGTTAGTTTTAGTGTTAGGAGCTAGGGTTAGTTTTAGTGTTAGGAGCTAGGGTTAGGAGCTAGGGTTAGTTTTAGGGTTAGGAGCTAGGGTTCCTTTTAGGTTTAGGAGCTAGGGTTAGTTTTAGGATTAGGAGCTAGGGTTCGTTTTAGGATTAGGAGCTAGGGTTCGTTTTAGGATTAGGAGCTAGGGTTCGTTTTAGTGTTAGGAGCTAGGGTTAGTTTTAGGGTTAGGAGCTAGGGTTAGTTTTCGTGTTAGGGTTAGGAGCTAGGGCTAGTTTTAGGGTTAGGAGCTAGGGTTAGTTTTAGGGTTAGGGTTAGGAGCTAGGGTTAGTTTTAGTGTTAGGGTTAGGAGCTAGGGTTAGTTTTAGGGTTAGGAGCTAGGGTTCCTTTTAGGTTTAGGAGCTAGGGTTAGTTTTAGGATTAGGAGCTAGGGTTCGTTTTAGGATTAGGAGCTAGGGTTCGTTTTAGGATTAGGAGCTAGGGTTCGTTTTAGTGTTAGGAGCTAGGGTTAGTTTTAGGGTTAGGAGCTAGAGTTAGTTTTCGTGTTAGGGTTAGGAGCTAGGGCTAGTTTTAGGGTTAGGAGCTAGGGTTAGTTTTAGGGTTAGGGTTAGGAGCTAGGGTTAGTTTTAGTGTTAGGGTTAGGAGCTAGGGTTAGTTTTAGTGTTAGGAGCAATCCACATGCTGAGATGAGCACATAAGTCACATAATTATCATGCACATGCCATAACATACAAACACAGGCCCAGCTAACGTGTTATGTCCATGTTAATGCACTGTTCTCAGGTTAGCCACTCTCCATGGCAACCGGAGTGATTGGCAGGCACGGCTATGATATATGGAAGACAGGAGAGGTCTGTGTTTCATTTTCTCAATCTGTATCTATCACAGAATCCAGAATTCTGTGTACCATCCAGCCGTCCATCTCAAAAGACCCAACACATCAATGTGACACACAGAGAGAGAGAGAGAGAGAGAGAGAGAGAGAGAGAGAGAGAGAGAGAGAGAGAGAGAGAGAGAGAGAGAGAGAGGAGAGAGAGAGAGAGAGAGAGAGATGAGGAGGGCAAGAGACTGCTGACATTTGTGAAACCTACTCCTCCTCCCCTGAATAAGAATAGGGCCTGATTCTACATTATTATATCTCTGGGTAACACAACCTCTTGGCCTAATCTGGCCAGCAATTGAGACTGTGCCAATAAGCCAGGGTGACAGCAGCAGGCCGGGAGGGAGCAGAGCGACAGTTCCATCCTGCTACAGCAGAGCTCTGAAAGGCATTAAGATAAGAGAGAGCATGGGGCTGCATCAGCACTGAGCACAGAAGAGCAGGGTGACTAATCCATACAGAAAGATGTGCATGGATTCGTATGCATACACACATACACTCAGGAATTTACTCCTATATGCAATCATGAATTAATTGACAGATGTGTTTGAAAATTTGAGTCAGAGAACACACTACAAATGTTACGTGTACCTATCTGACTCCAACACACTTGGGAAGAAATATATTCATAAATACCCACATTTATTCAAAGACAGACTCACATACATTACGCAAATACAATACATTAATACACATAAAAATATCTAATATAAAACCCTTCTTAAAAACAGTAGTACAAAGGCAACCACATCATCACTGATACAGTTGCAAATGCCTCTCTCAATTCTTCACTCCACCGTACTCCCTCCTTCCCCCTCCTAACACACACACACGCACGCACACGCACACACACACACACACACAGCAACAGAATTACTCACCGGGCGGGCGGCGGGCGAATATTAAAAACAAACAGGAGAGAATTCTCTTCCTGAAAGGAATTACAGGAGTCCTGATTACATCTGACCTTTCACCCGACGTGTCAAAAACCTATCAGAGCCCCCCCTCCACACATTCCTGTCTATCTCCCTGAAAGCCCCTCTATACACATACAGTATCTCTGTATGCCAGGATTGGCTCATCACACACCTCCCAAAGAGAACACTACCAAAGAGGGACGTATGCCAACACAAGACAAGGCCACCAACCTAGAGATTAACACACACTCTCTCTTACTCCTAAATGTGATCATACTAAGCTCATACAAAGGCAACCTTCTCTTCTCATCCACAGAGTGCACTATGTCTACTGTAGTGTCCTATCTGAATGCCCTTTACATAGGGTCCAAGGCCCACAGCAAAGGCAGATGTACCAACTTCAATCAGCCCCGCTCATCTGCAATTCAGGCCAGGAAAGGAAAGGAAAGGTGGCGGTGCTTTAATAGGATTTAGAGATGGGAGATAAGGAAAACACATCTCCCTTTGTCTCCTGCCATTTCTGCCATCTCCAAATCCTCGGACAGGCCCTCGCTCTTTCTGTCTATCTCTCTTTCTCTGTCTATTCACTGCACCAAAAAAAAGAACGGAGCAAAAGAAAGAATAAATTGACATTTAAATTGGGCCTAATTTCTCCCTATTTTCTTCTCAGGACTTTATTTCACTTGTCAGTTTCTGTGAGGAATAGGGGTTAGGGGTCAGGGAAAGAGGAGAGGGGGGTTGTTGGTGAGGGGGTTGGAGGGGGAGGGGGGGGGGGGGTGACACCTGGACAGATAGAGACGCCAATCGTCCAATGTCTCAATTATAGTCCTCCCCACCCCCACCTCCCCACCCCCACCTCCTCCCAAAAATACTCACCTCCTGTCCTCTCCTATTGTCATCCTCCATTGCTTCCCTCTTCTCTTCTCCTCTGCTTTACCTCGGTCAAGAGAAAGTGGGGCTATATAGAGGAAGTCATGGGGTTTTTTGTTCTTTATTTTGGTTAGGCCAGGGTGTTACATTGGGTGGGCGTTCTATGTTCCTTTTTCTATGTTTTGGTATTTCTTTGTTTTGGGCCGTGTGTGTGGCTCCCAATCAGGCACAGCTGAAGCTCGTTGCTGCTGATTGGGAGTCACACATAAGGAGCATGTTTTTCCTTTGGGTTTTGTGGGTAATTGTTTCTGTTTTGAGTATTTTCCTAACAGGACTGTTTGCTGTCGTTTTTGTTCATTTTGTAGTGTTCTCTTGTTTTTTTTAATTAAAATTCTAATGATGAACACATCCTCTGCTGCACCTTGGTTCCCTCTTCCAGACAGCCGTGACAATATAGTGGAAGTCGTGGGGCTATATAGAAGAAGTCGTGGGGCTATATAGAAGAAGTCGTGGGGCTATATAGAAGAAGTCGTGGGGCTATATAGAAGAAGTCGTGGGCGTGGGGCTATATAGAAGAAGTCGTGGGGCTATATAGAGGAAGTCGTGGGGCTATATAGAGGAAGTCGTGGGGCTATAAAGCGGAAGTTGTGGGTCTATGTAGAGGAAGTCGTGGGGCTATATAGAGGAAGTTGTGGGGCTATATAGAGGAAGTTGTGGGGCTATATAGAGGAAGTCGTGGGGCTATATAGAGGAAGTCGTGGGGCTATGTAGCGGAAGTTGTGGGTCTATGTAGCGGAAGTTGTGGGTCTATGTAGAGGAAGTTGTGGGTCTATGTAGAGGAAGTTGTGGGTCTATGTAGCGGAAGTTGTGGGGCTATGTAGACGGAAGTCGTGGGGCTATATAGAGGAAGTTGTGGGTCTATGTAGAGGAAGTTGTGGGTCTATGTAGCGGAAGTTGTGGGTCTATGTAGAGGAAGTCGTGGGGCTATATAGAGGAAGTTGTGGGTCTATGTAGAGGAAGTTGTGGGTCTATGTAGCGGAAGTTGTGGGGCTATGTAACGGAAGTCGTGGGGCTATATAGAGGAAGTTGTGGGTCTATGTAGAGGAAGTTGTGGGTCTATGTAGCGGAAGTTGTGGGTCTATGTAGAGGAAGTCGTGGGGCTATAGTGCTCTGGCTAAAAGAGCCCATTGAGTTCAAGGAGGCCTCTCTGCTTTCCATGCAAAACAAACACATGACATTGTCATAACCTATCCTATTCTTACGTATTCAAACCTATCATAACTTACCCAAACCTAGAGCTGGGCGATATAGTCAAAAATCCATGTCACGAGTAAATTGACTCAATTATCACGATAACGATAAATTGAGCGATAACTTTATAACAGTGTGCACCAGGTACTTTTTAAAAATATATTACCCTTAAAACTACTACTACTATTACTACTACTACTATTTTGAATGTTGTAGCTACCAATTGTCCAGTTAGCAATAGCCCATATTAGCAGACTTATTTCATTTCAAACTTAACATTCCTCTAGTAAAATCTACTTATCGTTATTATCTATATCAGTAGAATGTCCTGATAAATACATTGGTTTGGTTTGCATCGATCATTTTCAGTTTATCGTTCCAGCTCTACCCAAACCAATCCTAGCCTAGCCAGTCCAGTCTAAGGGTGCAGCTGGCCTAAACTGCAGCGCTAATCTATGTTTCACAGGAAAAAGTCACCAAGTGGCTTAACTAAGAGCCTTCTTGTGATTCCTGAACACAGCGACAGACTGAATGACTGACTGGGGGTCACTCCGTGGCCTGACCTCTCCAGGCTCATGTCAAACAGCCCACACCGGGGTTAGAGGTAAAAAAAAAAACACACCGGGGTTAGAGGTCAAAAACACCCCACACCGGGGTTAGGGGTCAAAAACACCCCACACCGGGGTTAGAGGTCAAAAACACCCCACACCGGGGTTAGAGGTCAAAAACACCCCACACCGGGGTTAGATGTCAAAAACACCCCACACCGGGGTTAGATGTCAAAAACACCCCACACCGGGGTTAGATGTCAAAAACACCTCACACCGGGGTCCATTGCTTCCCTCTTCTCCTCTGCTTTACCTCGGTCAAGAGAAAGTGGGGCTATATAGAGGAAGTGGGGGGCTATATAGAGGAAGTCGTGGGGCTATATAGAAGAAGTCGTGGGCGTGGGGCTATATAGAAGAAGTCGTAGGGCTATATAGAAGAAGTCGTGAGGCTATATAGAAGAAGTCGTGGGGCTATGTAACGGAAGTCGTGGGGCTATATAGAGGAAGTTGTGGGTCTATGTAGAGGAAGTTGTGGGTCTATGTAGCGGAAGTTGTGGGTCTATGTAGAGGAAGTCGTGGGGCTATAGTGCTCTGGCTAAAAGAGCCCATTGAGTTCAAGGAGGCCTCTCTGCTTTCCATGCAAAACAAACACATGACATTGTCATAACCTATCCTATTCTTACGTATTCAAACCTATCATAACTTACCCAAACCTAGAGCTGGGCGATATAGTCAAAAATCCATGTCACGAGTAAATTGACTCAATTATCACGATAACGATAAATTGAGCGATAACTTTATAACAGTGTGCACCAGGTACTTTTTAAAAATATATTACCCTTAAAACTACTACTACTATTACTACTACTACTATTTTGAATGTTGTAGCTACCAATTGTCCAGTTAGCAATAGCCCATATTAGCAGACTTATTTCATTTCAAACTTAACATTCCTCTAGTAAAATCTACTTATCGTTATTATCTATATCAGTAGAATGTCCTGATAAATACATTGGTTTGGTTTGCATCGATCATTTTCAGTTTATCGTTCCAGCTCTACCCAAACCAATCCTAGCCTAGCCAGTCCAGTCTAAGGGTGCAGCTGGCCTAAACTGCAGCGCTAATCTATGTTTCACAGGAAAAAGTCACCAAGTGGCTTAACTAAGAGCCTTCTTGTGATTCCTGAACACAGCGACAGACTGAATGACTGACTGGGGGTCACTCCGTGGCCTGACCTCTCCAGGCTCATGTCAAACAGCCCACACCGGGGTTAGAGGTAAAAAAAAAAACACACCGGGGTTAGAGGTCAAAAACACCCCACACCGGGGTTAGGGGTCAAAAACACCCCACACCGGGGTTAGAGGTCAAAAACACCCCACACCGGGGTTAGAGGTCAAAAACACCCCACACCGGGGTTAGATGTCAAAAACACCCCACACCGGGGTTAGATGTCAAAAACACCCCACACCGGGGTTAGATGTCAAAAACACCTCACACCGGGGTCCATTGCTTCCCTCTTCTCCTCTGCTTTACCTCGGTCAAGAGAAAGTGGGGCTATATAGAGGAAGTGGGGGGCTATATAGAGGAAGTCGTGGGGCTATATAGAAGAAGTCGTGGGCGTGGGGCTATATAGAAGAAGTCGTAGGGCTATATAGAAGAAGTCGTGAGGCTATATAGAAGAAGTCGTGGGGCTATATAGAAGAAGTCGTGGGGCTATATAGAAGAAGTCGTGGGGCTATATAGAGGAAGTCGTGGGTGTGGGGCTATATAGAAGAAGTCGTGGGGCTATATAGAAGAAGTCGTGGGGCTATATAGAAGAAGTCGTGGGGCTATATAGAGGAAGTCGTGGGGCTATATAGAAGAAGTCGTGGGGCTATATAGAAGAAGTCGTGGGGCTATATAGAAGAAGTCGTGGGCGTGGGGCTATATAGAAGAAGTCGTGGGGCTATATAGAAGAAGTCGTGGGGCTATATAGAAGAAGTCGTGGGGCTATATAGAAGAAGTCGTGGGGCTATATAGAAGAAGTCGTGGGCGTGGGGCTATATAGAAGAAGTCGTGGGGCTATATAGAAGAAGTCGTGGGGCTATATAGAGGAAGTCGTGGGGCTATATAGAAGAAGTCGTGGGGCTATATAGAAGAAGTCGTGGGCGTGGGGCTATATAGAAGAAGTCGTGGGGCTATATAGAAGAAGTCGTGGGGCTATATAGAAGAAGTCGTGGGGCTATATAGAAGAAGTCGTGGGGCTATATAGAAGAAGTCGTGGGGCTATATAGAAGAAGTCGTGGGGCTATATAGAAGAAGTCGTGGGCGTGGGGCTATATAGAAGAAGTCGTGGGGCTATATAGAAGAAGTCGTGGGGCTATATAGAAGAAGTCGTGGGGCTATATAGAAGAAGTCGTGGGGCTATATAGAAGAAGTCGTGGGGCTATATAGAAGAAGTCGTGGGGCTATATAGAAGAAGTCGTGGGCGTGGGGCTATATAGAGGAAGTCGTGGGGCTATATAGAGGAAGTCGTGGGGCTATATAGAGGAAGTCGTGGGGCTATATAGAGGAAGTCGTGGGGCTATATAGAAGAAGTCGTGGGGCTATATAGAGGAAGTTGTGGGGCTATATAGAGGAAGTCGTGGGGCTATAGAGCGGAAGTCGTGGGGCTATATAGAGGAAGTTGTGGGGCTATATAGAGGAAGTCGTGGAAGTCGTGGGGCTATATAGAGGAAGTCGTGGGGCTATATAGAGGAAGTTGTGGGGCTATATAGAGGAAGTTGTGGGGCTATATAGAGGAAGTCGTGGGGCTATAAAGCGGAAGTTGTGGGTCTATGTAGAGGAAGTCGTGGGGCTATATAGAGGAAGTTGTGGGGCTATATAGAGGAAGTCGTGGGGCTATATAGAGGAAGTCGTGGGGCTATAAAGCGGAAGTTGTGGGTCTATGTAGAGGAAGTCGTGGGGCTATATAGAGGAAGTTGTGGGGCTATATAGAGGAAGTTGTGGGGCTATATAGAGGAAGTCGTGGGGCTATATAGAGGAAGTCGTGGGGCTATGTAGCGGAAGTTGTGGGTCTATGTAGCGGAAGTTGTGGGTCTATGTAGAGGAAGTTGTGGGTCTATGTAGAGGAAGTTGTGGGTCTATGTAGCGGAAGTTGTGGGGCTATGTAACGGAAGTCGTGGGGCTATATAGAGGAAGTTGTGGGTCTATGTAGAGGAAGTTGTGGGTCTATGTAGCGGAAGTTGTGGGTCTATGTAGAGGAAGTCGTGGGGCTATATAGAGGAAGTTGTGGGTCTATGTAGAGGAAGTTGTGGGTCTATGTAGCGGAAGTTGTGGGGCTATGTAACGGAAGTCGTGGGGCTATATAGAGGAAGTTGTGGGTCTATGTAGAGGAAGTTGTGGGTCTATGTAGCGGAAGTTGTGGGTCTATGTAGAGGAAGTCGTGGGGCTATAGTGCTCTGGCTAAAAGAGCCCATTGAGTTCAAGGAGGCCTCTCTGCTTTCCATGCAAAACAAACACATGACATTGTCATAACCTATCCTATTCTTACGTATTCAAACCTATCATAACTTACCCAAACCTAGAGCTGGGCGATATAGTCAAAAATCCATGTCACGAGTAAATTGACTCAATTATCACGATAACGATAAATTGAGCGATAACTTTATAACAGTGTGCACCAGGTACTTTTTAAAAATATATTACCCTTAAAACTACTACTACTATTACTACTACTACTATTTTGAATGTTGTAGCTACCAATTGTCCAGTTAGCAATAGCCCATATTAGCAGACTTATTTCATTTCAAACTTAACATTCCTCTAGTAAAATCTACTTATCGTTATTATCTATATCAGTAGAATGTCCTGATAAATACATTGGTTTGGTTTGCATCGATCATTTTCAGTTTATCGTTCCAGCTCTACCCAAACCAATCCTAGCCTAGCCAGTCCAGTCTAAGGGTGCAGCTGGCCTAAACTGCAGCGCTAATCTATGTTTCACAGGAAAAAGTCACCAAGTGGCTTAACTAAGAGCCTTCTTGTGATTCCTGAACACAGCGACAGACTGAATGACTGACTGGGGGTCACTCCGTGGCCTGACCTCTCCAGGCTCATGTCAAACAGCCCACACCGGGGTTAGAGGTAAAAAAAAAAAACACACCGGGGTTAGAGGTCAAAAACACCCCACACCGGGGTTAGGGGTCAAAAACACCCCACACCGGGGTTAGAGGTCAAAAACACCCCACACCGGGGTTAGAGGTCAAAAACACCCCACACCGGGGTTAGATGTCAAAAACACCCCACACCGGGGTTAGATGTCAAAAACACCCCACACCGGGGTTAGATGTCAAAAACACCTCACACCGGGGTCCATTGCTTCCCTCTTCTCCTCTGCTTTACCTCGGTCAAGAGAAAGTGGGGCTATATAGAGGAAGTGGGGGGCTATATAGAGGAAGTCGTGGGGCTATATAGAAGAAGTCGTGGGCGTGGGGCTATATAGAAGAAGTCGTAGGGCTATATAGAAGAAGTCGTGAGGCTATATAGAAGAAGTCGTGGGGCTATATAGAAGAAGTCGTGGGGCTATATAGAAGAAGTCGTGGGGCTATATAGAGGAAGTCGTGGGTGTGGGGCTATATAGAAGAAGTCGTGGGGATATATAGAAGAAGTCGTGGGGCTATATAGAAGAAGTCGTGGGGCTATATAGAGGAAGTCGTGGGGCTATATAGAAGAAGTCGTGGGGCTATATAGAAGAAGTCGTGGGGCTATATAGAAGAAGTCGTGGGCGTGGGGCTATATAGAAGAAGTCGTGGGGCTATATAGAAGAAGTCGTGGGGCTATATAGAAGAAGTCGTGGGGCTATATAGAAGAAGTCGTGGGGCTATATAGAAGAAGTCGTGGGGCTATATAGAAGAAGTCGTGGGCGTGGGGCTATATAGAAGAAGTCGTGGGGCTATATAGAGGAAGTCGTGGGGCTATATAGAAGAAGTCGTGGGGCTATATAGAAGAAGTCGTGGGCGTGGGGCTATATAGAAGAAGTCGTGGGGCTATATAGAAGAAGTCGTGGGGCTATATAGAAGAAGTCGTGGGGCTATATAGAAGAAGTCGTGGGGCTATATAGAAGAAGTCGTGGGGCTATATAGAAGAAGTCGTGGGGCTATATAGAAGAAGTCGTGGGGCTATATAGAAGAAGTCGTGGGGCTATATAGAAGAAGTCGTGGGGCTATATAGAAGAAGTCGTGGGGCTATATAGAAGAAGTCGTGGGCGTGGGGCTATATAGAGGAAGTCGTGGGGCTATATAGAGGAAGTCGTGGGGCTATATAGAGGAAGTCGTGGGGCTATATAGAGGAAGTCGTGGGGCTATATAGAAGAAGTCGTGGGGCTATATAGAGGAAGTTGTGGGGCTATATAGAGGAAGTCGTGGGGCTATAGAGCGGAAGTCGTGGGGCTATATAGAGGAAGTTGTGGGGCTATATAGAGGAAGTCGTGGAAGTCGTGGGGCTATATAGAGGAAGTCGTGGGGCTATATAGAGGAAGTTGTGGGGCTATATAGAGGAAGTTGTGGGGCTATATAGAGGAAGTCGTGGGGCTATAAAGCGGAAGTTGTGGGTCTATGTAGAGGAAGTCGTGGGGCTATATAGAGGAAGTTGTGGGGCTATATAGAGGAAGTCGTGGGGCTATATAGAGGAAGTCGTGGGGCTATAAAGCGGAAGTTGTGGGTCTATGTAGAGGAAGTCGTGGGGCTATATAGAGGAAGTTGTGGGGCTATATAGAGGAAGTTGTGGGGCTATATAGAGGAAGTCGTGGGGCTATGTAGAGGAAGTTGTGGGTCTATGTAGCGGAAGTTGTGGGTCTATGTAGAGGAAGTCGTGGGGCTATAGTGCTCTGGCTAAAAGAGCCCATTGAGTTCAAGGAGGCCTCTCTGCTTTCCATGCAAAACAAACACATGACATTGTCATAACCTATCCTATTCTTACGTATTCAAACCTATCATAACTTACCCAAACCTAGAGCTGGGCGATATAGTCAAAAATCCATGTCACGAGTAAATTGACTCAATTATCACGATAACGATAAATTGAGCGATAACTTTATAACAGTGTGCACCAGGTACTTTTTAAAAATATATTACCCTTAAAACTACTACTACTATTACTACTACTACTATTTTGAATGTTGTAGCTACCAATTGTCCAGTTAGCAATAGCCCATATTAGCAGACTTATTTCATTTCAAACTTAACATTCCTCTAGTAAAATCTACTTATCGTTATTATCTATATCAGTAGAATGTCCTGATAAATACATTGGTTTGGTTTGCATCGATCATTTTCAGTTTATCGTTCCAGCTCTACCCAAACCAATCCTAGCCTAGCCAGTCCAGTCTAAGGGTGCAGCTGGCCTAAACTGCAGCGCTAATCTATGTTTCACAGGAAAAAGTCACCAAGTGGCTTAACTAAGAGCCTTCTTGTGATTCCTGAACACAGCGACAGACTGAATGACTGACTGGGGGTCACTCCGTGGCCTGACCTCTCCAGGCTCATGTCAAACAGCCCACACCGGGGTTAGAGGTAAAAAAAAAAAACACACCGGGGTTAGAGGTCAAAAACACCCCACACCGGGGTTAGGGGTCAAAAACACCCCACACCGGGGTTAGAGGTCAAAAACACCCCACACCGGGGTTAGAGGTCAAAAACACCCCACACCGGGGTTAGATGTCAAAAACACCCCACACCGGGGTTAGATGTCAAAAACACCCCACACCGGGGTTAGATGTCAAAAACACCTCACACCGGGGTCCATTGCTTCCCTCTTCTCCTCTGCTTTACCTCGGTCAAGAGAAAGTGGGGCTATATAGAGGAAGTGGGGGGCTATATAGAGGAAGTCGTGGGGCTATATAGAAGAAGTCGTGGGCGTGGGGCTATATAGAAGAAGTCGTAGGGCTATATAGAAGAAGTCGTGGGGCTATATAGAAGAAGTCGTGGGTGTGGGGCTATATAGAAGAAGTCGTGGGTGTGGGGCTATATAGAAGAAGTCGTGGGGCTATATAGAAGAAGTCGTGGGGCTATATAGAGGAAGTCGTGGGGCTATATAGAAGAAGTCGTGGGTGTGGGGCTATATAGAAGAAGTCGTGGGGCTATATAGAAGAAGTCGTGGGGCTATATAGAAGAAGTCGTGGGGCTATATAGAAGAAGTCGTGGGCGTGGGGCTATATAGAAGAAGTCGTGGGGCTATATAGAAGAAGTCGTGGGGCTATATAGAAGAAGTCGTGGGGCTATATAGAAGAAGTCGTGGGCGTGGGGCTATATAGAAGAAGTCGTGGGCGGGGGGCTATATAGAAGAAGTCGTGGGGCTATATAGAAGAAGTCGTGGGGCTATATAGAAGAAGTCGTGGGGCTATATAGAAGAAGTCGTGGGGCTATATAGAAGAAGTCGTGGGGCTATATAGAAGAAGTCGTGGGGCTATATAGAAGAAGTCGTGGGCGTGGGGCTATATAGAGGAAGTCGTGGGGCTATATAGAGGAAGTCGTGGGGCTATATAGAGGAAGTCGTGGGGCTATATAGAGGAAGTCGTGGGGCTATATAGAAGAAGTCGTGGGGCTATATAGAGGAAGTTGTGGGGCTATATAGAGGAAGTCGTGGGGCTATAGAGCGGAAGTCGTGGGGCTATATAGAGGAAGTCGTGGGGCTATATAGAGGAAGTCGTGGGGCTATATAGAGGAAGTCGTGGGGCTATATAGAGGAAGTCGTGGGGCTATATAGAGGAAGTTGTGGGGCTATATAGAGGAAGTTGTGGGGCTATATAGAGGAAGTCGTGGGGCTATAAAGCGGAAGTTGTGGGTCTATGTAGAGGAAGTCGTGGGGCTATATAGAGGAAGTTGTGGGGCTATATAGAGGAAGTTGTGGGGCTATATAGAGGAAGTCGTGGGGCTATATAGAGGAAGTCGTGGGGCTATGTAGCGGAAGTTATGGGTCTATGTAGCGGAAGTTGTGGGTCTATGTAGAGGAAGTTGTGGGTCTATGTAGCGGAAGTTGTGGGGCTATGTAGCGGAAGTCGTGGGGCTATATAGAGGAAGTTGTGGGTCTATGTAGAGGAAGTTCTGGGTCTATGTAGCGGAAGTTGTGGGGCTATGTAGCGGAAGTCGTGGGGCTATATAGAGGAAGTTGTGGGTCTATGTAGAGGAAGTTGTGGGTCTATGTAGCGGAAGTTGTGGGTCTATGTAGAGGAAGTCGTGGGGCTATAGTGCTCTGGCTAAAAGAGCCCATTGAGTTCAAGGAGGCCTCTCTGCTTTCCATGCAAAACAAACACATGACATTGTCATAACCTATCCTATTCTTACGTATTCAAACCTATCATAACTTACCCAAACCTAGAGCTGGGCGATATAGTCAAAAATCCATGTCACGAGTAAATTGACTCAATTATCACGATAACGATAAATTGAGCGATAACTTTATAACAGTGTGCACCAGGTACTTTTTAAAAATATATTACCCTTAAAACTACTACTACTATTACTACTACTACTATTTTGAATGTTGTAGCTACCAATTGTCCAGTTAGCAATAGCCCATATTAGCAGACTTATTTCATTTCAAACTTAACATTCCTCTAGTAAAATCTACTTATCGTTATTATCTATATCAGTAGAATGTCCTGATAAATACATTGGTTTGGTTTGCATCGATCATTTTCAGTTTATCGTTCCAGCTCTACCCAAACCAATCCTAGCCTAGCCAGTCCAGTCTAAGGGTGCAGCTGGCCTAAACTGCAGCGCTAATCTATGTTTCACAGGAAAAAGTCACCAAGTGGCTTAACTAAGAGCCTTCTTGTGATTCCTGAACACAGCGACAGACTGAATGACTGACTGGGGGTCACTCCGTGGCCTGACCTCTCCAGGCTCATGTCAAACAGCCCACACCGGGGTTAGAGGTAAAAAAAAAAACACACCGGGGTTAGGGGTCAAAAACACCCCACACCGGGGTTAGAGGTCAAAAACACCCCACACCGGGGTTAGAGGTCAAAAACACCCCACACCGGGGTTAGATGTCAAAAACACCCCACACCGGGGTTAAATGTCAAAAACACCCCACACCGGGGTTAGATGTCAAAAACACCCCACACCGGGGTTAGAGGTCAAAAACACCTCACACCGGGGTTAGAGGTCAAAAACACCTCACACCGGGGTTAGAGGTCAAAAACACCCCACACCGGGGTTAGAGGTCAAAAACACCCCACACCGGGGTTAGATGTCAAAAACACCCCACACCGGGGTTAAATGTCAAAAACACCCCACACCGGGGTTAGATGTCAAAAACACCCCACACCGGGGTTAGAGGTCAAAAACACCTCACACCGGGGTCCATTGCTTCCCTCTTCTCTTCTCCTCTGCTTTACCTCGGTCAAGAGAAAGTGGGGCTATATAGAGGAAGTCGTGGGGCTATATAGAAGAAGTCGTGGGCGTGGGGCTATATAGAAGAAGTCGTGGGGCTATATAGAAGAAGTCGTGAGGCTATATAGAAGAAGTCGTGGGGCTATATAGAAGAAGTCGTGGGGCTATATAGAAGAAGTCGTGGGGCTATATAGAAGAAGTCGTGGGGCTATATAGAAGAAGTCGTGGGGCTATATAGAAGAAGTCGTGGGGCTATATAGAAGAAGTCGTGAGGCTATATAGAAGAAGTCGTGGGGCTATATAGAAGAAGTCGTGGGGCTATATAGAAGAAGTCGTGGGGCTATATAGAAGAAGTCGTGGGGCTATATAGAAGAAGTCGTGGGGCTATATAGAAGAAGTCGTGGGGCTATATAGAAGAAGTCGTGGGCGTGGGGCTATATAGAAGAAGTCGTGGGGCTATATAGAAGAAGTCGTGGGGCTATATAGAAGAAGTCGTGGGGCTATATAGAAGAAGTCGTGGGGCTATATAGAAGAAGTCGTGGGGCTATATAGAAGAAGTCGTGGGGCTATATAGAAGAAGTCGTGGGCGTGGGGCTATATAGAGGAAGTCGTGGGGCTATATAGAGGAAGTCGTGGGGCTATATAGAGGAAGTCGTGGGGCTATATAGAAGAAGTCGTGGGGCTATATAGAGGAAGTCGTGGGGCTATATAGAGGAAGTCGTGGGGCTATATAGAAGAAGTCGTGGGGCTATATAGAGGAAGTCGTGGGGCTATATAGAGGAAGTCGTGGGGCTATATAGAGGAAGTCGTGGGGCTATATAGAGGAAGTCGTCGGGCTATATAGAAGAAGTCGTGGGCGTGGGGCTATATAGAGGAAGTCGTGGGGCTATATAGAAGAAGTCGTGGGGCTATATAGAAGAAGTCGTGGGGCTATATAGAAGAAGTCGTGGGGCTATATAGAAGAAGTCGTGGGGCTATATAGAAGAAGTCGTGGGGCTATATAGAAGAAGTCGTGGGGCTATATAGAAGAAGTCGTGGGCGTGGGGCTATATAGAAGAAGTCGTGGGCGTGGGGCTATATAGAAGAAGTCGTGGGGCTATATAGAAGAAGTCGTGGGGCTATATAGAAGAAGTCGTGGGGCTATATAGAAGAAGTCGTGGGGCTATATAGAAGAAGTCGTGGGGCTATATAGAAGAAGTCGTGGGGCTATATAGAAGAAGTCGTGGGGCTATATAGAAGAAGTCGTGGGGCTATATAGAAGAAGTCGTGGGCGTGGGGCTATATAGAGGAAGTCGTGGGGCTATATAGAGGAAGTCGTGGGGCTATATAGAGGAAGTCGTGGGGCTATATAGAGGAAGTCGTGGGGCTATATAGAAGAAGTCGTGGGGCTATATAGAGGAAGTTGTGGGGCTATATAGAGGAAGTCGTGGGGCTATAGAGCGGAAGTCGTGGGGCTATATAGAGGAAGTTGTGGGGCTATATAGAGGAAGTCGTGGAAGTCGTGGGGCTATATAGAGGAAGTCGTGGGGCTATATAGAGGAAGTTGTGGGGCTATATAGAGGAAGTTGTGGGGCTATATAGAGGAAGTCGTGGGGCTATAAAGCGGAAGTTGTGGGTCTATGTAGAGGAAGTCGTGGGGCTATATAGAGGAAGTTGTGGGGCTATATAGAGGAAGTCGTGGGGCTATATAGAGGAAGTCGTGGGGCTATAAAGCGGAAGTTGTGGGTCTATGTAGAGGAAGTCGTGGGGCTATATAGAGGAAGTTGTGGGGCTATATAGAGGAAGTTGTGGGGCTATATAGAGGAAGTCGTGGGGCTATGTAGAGGAAGTTGTGGGTCTATGTAGCGGAAGTTGTGGGTCTATGTAGAGGAAGTCGTGGGGCTATAGTGCTCTGGCTAAAAGAGCCCATTGAGTTCAAGGAGGCCTCTCTGCTTTCCATGCAAAACAAACACATGACATTGTCATAACCTATCCTATTCTTACGTATTCAAACCTATCATAACTTACCCAAACCTAGAGCTGGGCGATATAGTCAAAAATCCATGTCACGAGTAAATTGACTCAATTATCACGATAACGATAAATTGAGCGATAACTTTATAACAGTGTGCACCAGGTACTTTTTAAAAATATATTACCCTTAAAACTACTACTACTATTACTACTACTACTATTTTGAATGTTGTAGCTACCAATTGTCCAGTTAGCAATAGCCCATATTAGCAGACTTATTTCATTTCAAACTTAACATTCCTCTAGTAAAATCTACTTATCGTTATTATCTATATCAGTAGAATGTCCTGATAAATACATTGGTTTGGTTTGCATCGATCATTTTCAGTTTATCGTTCCAGCTCTACCCAAACCAATCCTAGCCTAGCCAGTCCAGTCTAAGGGTGCAGCTGGCCTAAACTGCAGCGCTAATCTATGTTTCACAGGAAAAAGTCACCAAGTGGCTTAACTAAGAGCCTTCTTGTGATTCCTGAACACAGCGACAGACTGAATGACTGACTGGGGGTCACTCCGTGGCCTGACCTCTCCAGGCTCATGTCAAACAGCCCACACCGGGGTTAGAGGTAAAAAAAAAAAACACACCGGGGTTAGAGGTCAAAAACACCCCACACCGGGGTTAGGGGTCAAAAACACCCCACACCGGGGTTAGAGGTCAAAAACACCCCACACCGGGGTTAGAGGTCAAAAACACCCCACACCGGGGTTAGAT
The DNA here is from genome assembly GCF_965601325.2 of Salmo salar. Lineage (NCBI taxonomy): Eukaryota > Metazoa > Chordata > Actinopteri > Salmoniformes > Salmonidae > Salmo > Salmo salar. Next base: position 23,828,496 of record NC_138318.1, on the reverse strand, counting down.
GTCAAAAACACCCCACACCGGGGTTAGATGTCAAAAACACCCCACACCGGGGTTAGATGTCAAAAACACCTCACACCGGGGTCCATTGCTTCCCTCTTCTCCTCTGCTTTACCTCGGTCAAGAGAAAGTGGGGCTATATAGAGGAAGTGGGGGGCTATATAGAGGAAGTCGTGGGGCTATATAGAAGAAGTCGTGGGCGTGGGGCTATATAGAAGAAGTCGTAGGGCTATATAGAAGAAGTCGTGGGGCTATATAGAAGAAGTCGTGGGTGTGGGGCTATATAGAAGAAGTCGTGGGTGTGGGGCTATATAGAAGAAGTCGTGGGGCTATATAGAAGAAGTCGTGGGGCTATATAGAGGAAGTCGTGGGGCTATATAGAAGAAGTCGTGGGTGTGGGGCTATATAGAAGAAGTCGTGGGGCTATATAGAAGAAGTCGTGGGGCTATATAGAAGAAGTCGTGGGGCTATATAGAAGAAGTCGTGGGCGTGGGGCTATATAGAAGAAGTCGTGGGGCTATATAGAAGAAGTCGTGGGGCTATATAGAAGAAGTCGTGGGGCTATATAGAAGAAGTCGTGGGCGTGGGGCTATATAGAAGAAGTCGTGGGCGGGGGGCTATATAGAAGAAGTCGTGGGGCTATATAGAAGAAGTCGTGGGGCTATATAGAAGAAGTCGTGGGGCTATATAGAAGAAGTCGTGGGGCTATATAGAAGAAGTCGTGGGGCTATATAGAAGAAGTCGTGGGGCTATATAGAAGAAGTCGTGGGCGTGGGGCTATATAGAGGAAGTCGTGGGGCTATATAGAGGAAGTCGTGGGGCTATATAGAGGAAGTCGTGGGGCTATATAGAGGAAGTCGTGGGGCTATATAGAAGAAGTCGTGGGGCTATATAGAGGAAGTTGTGGGGCTATATAGAGGAAGTCGTGGGGCTATAGAGCGGAAGTCGTGGGGCTATATAGAGGAAGTTGTGGGGCTATATAGAGGAAGTCGTGGGGCTATATAGAGGAAGTCGTGGGGCTATATAGAGGAAGTCGTGGGGCTATATAGAGGAAGTTGTGGGGCTATATAGAGGAAGTTGTGGGGCTATATAGAGGAAGTCGTGGGGCTATAAAGCGGAAGTTGTGGGTCTATGTAGAGGAAGTCGTGGGGCTATATAGAGGAAGTTGTGGGGCTATATAGAGGAAGTTGTGGGGCTATATAGAGGAAGTCGTGGGGCTATATAGAGGAAGTCGTGGGGCTATGTAGCGGAAGTTATGGGTCTATGTAGCGGAAGTTGTGGGTCTATGTAGAGGAAGTTGTGGGTCTATGTAGCGGAAGTTGTGGGGCTATGTAGCGGAAGTCGTGGGGCTATATAGAGGAAGTTGTGGGTCTATGTAGAGGAAGTTCTGGGTCTATGTAGCGGAAGTTGTGGGGCTATGTAGCGGAAGTCGTGGGGCTATATAGAGGAAGTTGTGGGTCTATGTAGAGGAAGTTGTGGGTCTATGTAGCGGAAGTTGTGGGTCTATGTAGAGGAAGTCGTGGGGCTATAGTGCTCTGGCTAAAAGAGCCCATTGAGTTCAAGGAGGCCTCTCTGCTTTCCATGCAAAACAAACACATGACATTGTCATAACCTATCCTATTCTTACGTATTCAAACCTATCATAACTTACCCAAACCTAGAGCTGGGCGATATAGTCAAAAATCCATGTCACGAGTAAATTGACTCAATTATCACGATAACGATAAATTGAGCGATAACTTTATAACAGTGTGCACCAGGTACTTTTTAAAAATATATTACCCTTAAAACTACTACTACTATTACTACTACTACTATTTTGAATGTTGTAGCTACCAATTGTCCAGTTAGCAATAGCCCATATTAGCAGACTTATTTCATTTCAAACTTAACATTCCTCTAGTAAAATCTACTTATCGTTATTATCTATATCAGTAGAATGTCCTGATAAATACATTGGTTTGGTTTGCATCGATCATTTTCAGTTTATCGTTCCAGCTCTACCCAAACCAATCCTAGCCTAGCCAGTCCAGTCTAAGGGTGCAGCTGGCCTAAACTGCAGCGCTAATCTATGTTTCACAGGAAAAAGTCACCAAGTGGCTTAACTAAGAGCCTTCTTGTGATTCCTGAACACAGCGACAGACTGAATGACTGACTGGGGGTCACTCCGTGGCCTGACCTCTCCAGGCTCATGTCAAACAGCCCACACCGGGGTTAGAGGTAAAAAAAAAAACACACCGGGGTTAGGGGTCAAAAACACCCCACACCGGGGTTAGAGGTCAAAAACACCCCACACCGGGGTTAGAGGTCAAAAACACCCCACACCGGGGTTAGAGGTCAAAAACACCCCACACCGGGGTTAAATGTCAAAAACACCCCACACCGGGGTTAGATGTCAAAAACACCCCACACCGGGGTTAGAGGTCAAAAACACCTCACACCGGGGTTAGAGGTCAAAAACACCTCACACCGGGGTTAGAGGTCAAAAACACCCCACACCGGGGTTAGAGGTCAAAAACACCCCACACCGGGGTTAGATGTCAAAAACACCCCACACCGGGGTTAAATGTCAAAAACACCCCACACCGGGGTTAGATGTCAAAAACACCCCACACCGGGGTTAGAGGTCAAAAACACCTCACACCGGGGTCCATTGCTTCCCTCTTCTCTTCTCCTCTGCTTTACCTCGGTCAAGAGAAAGTGGGGCTATATAGAGGAAGTCGTGGGGCTATATAGAGGAAGTCGTGGGGCTATATAGAAGAAGTCGTGGGCGTGGGGCTATATAGAAGAAGTCGTGGGGCTATATAGAAGAAGTCGTGAGGCTATATAGAAGAAGTCGTGGGGCTATATAGAAGAAGTCGTGGGGCTATATAGAAGAAGTCGTGGGGCTATATAGAAGAAGTCGTGGGGCTATATAGAAGAAGTCGTGGGGCTATATAGAAGAAGTCGTGGGGCTATATAGAAGAAGTCGTGGGGCTATATAGAAGAAGTCGTGGGGCTATATAGAAGAAGTCGTGGGGCTATATAGAAGAAGTCGTGGGGCTATATAGAAGAAGTCGTGGGGCTATATAGAAGAAGTCGTGGGGCTATATAGAAGAAGTCGTGGGCGTGGGGCTATATAGAAGAAGTCGTGGGGCTATATAGAAGAAGTCGTGGGGCTATATAGAAGAAGTCGTGGGGCTATATAGAAGAAGTCGTGGGGCTATATAGAAGAAGTCGTGGGGCTATATAGAAGAAGTCGTGGGGCTATATAGAAGAAGTCGTGGGGCTATATAGAAGAAGTCGTGGGCGTGGGGCTATATAGAGGAAGTCGTGGGGCTATATAGAGGAAGTCGTGGGGCTATATAGAGGAAGTCGTGGGGCTATATAGAAGAAGTCGTGGGGCTATATAGAGGAAGTCGTGGGGCTATATAGAGGAAGTCGTGGGGCTATATAGAAGAAGTCGTGGGGCTATATAGAGGAAGTCGTGGGGCTATATAGAGGAAGTCGTGGGGCTATATAGAGGAAGTCGTGGGGCTATATAGAGGAAGTCGTGGGGCTATATAGAGGAAGTCGTCGGGCTATATAGAAGAAGTCGTGGGCGTGGGGCTATATAGAGGAAGTCGTGGGGCTATATAGAGGAAGTTGTGGGGCTATTTAGAAGAAGTCGTGGGGCTATATAGAAGAAGTCGTGGGGCTATATAGAGGAAGTCGTGGGGCTATATAGAGGAAGTCGTGGGGCTATATAGAGGAAGTCGTGGGGCTATATAGAAGAAGTCGTGGGGCTATATAGAGGAAGTCGTGGGGCTATATAGAGGAAGTCGTGGGGCTATATAGAAGAAGTCGTGGGGCTATATAGAAGAAGTTGTGGGGCTATATAGCGGAAGTCGTGGGGCTATATAGCGGAAGTCTCGTGGGGGCATATAGCGGAAGTCTCGTGGGGCTATATAGAGGAAGTCGTGGGGCTATATAGTGGAAGTTGTGGGTCTATATAGTGGAAGTTGTGGGTCTATGTAGAGGAAGTCGAGGTCAAAAACACCCCACACCGGGGTTAGAGGTCAAAAACACCCCACACCAGGTTTAGAGGTCAAAAACACCCCACACCAGGGTTAGAGGTCAAAAACACCCCACACCAGGTTTAGAGGTCAAAAACAGCCCACACCAGGTTTAGAGGTCAAAAACAGCCCACACCGGGGTTAGAAATCACAAACAACCCAATGGCCACTGACAGAACTACGGAGTTCCTTGGCTGAGGTGGGAGAACCTGCCAGAGGGACAACAGTCTCTATAGTACTTCATCAATCTGGGCTTTATGGGAGAATGGTTAGATGGAAGCCACTCCTGAGAAGAAGGCACATGACAGCACAGCTGGAGTTTGCAAAAAGACATGTGAAAGACTGAGATCACAAGGCAAAAGATTCTGTGGTCTGATGCGACAAAAAATGTACTGTTTGGCCTGAATACAAAGTGCCCGTCTAATACCATCCCTATAGTGAAGCATGGTGTTGGCAGCCTCATGTTATGGGGATGCTTTTTAGCAGCAGGGACTGGGAGACTGGTAAGGATAAAGAGGTGTTGCTGCTTAGATATCTTTCCAGGTGAATGTTGATAACTACAGAGACATCAGAGCTGTGCATCTGAGACATCTAAACCAGGGATGGTTAACTGTGGATCAATTTCCCAGAAAAGTATTATTATTATATTATAAACAGTAGGAACTCAGTCGAGGTCTCAACTTATTGTTGAGAGATAGAAAAGCAGAATACACATTTGTTGAAATGTGGTTAGGGATCAGCAGTTTCTCTCTTGTTATGTCAGTCACTAACCACCTTTCCATCCACAGTCTTTATGTGAGTAAAAGTCAAACCGTAAGAAACATTATCACGACAGCTGTGATGGAAACAGGAAGTTTCGGTACAATTTTATGAACGCCGACAGATCATTTGTTCGTTCGACATGGTGGGATCTTTTAATGTCGGTAAAATGAATTACGTGAAAAACGGCGGTGGATATAATAACTATCATATCGAAGTAAACTTGGAGTCACGCAATGATATGGTGTGTGTGGTCCTCCCACTAGGACTGGGGAAACTTCACAGGGTGGTGGAAGTGCTCAGTAATGAGCTTGATGCTCCTTTCCAATAAATATTGAAGGTATTAATCAAGGGTCTTATTCTGATGCTTGACTGCAATTTGACAAACAAAAGAATTGTCCCTCTTATCCATAATAGTCTCATCATGTAGACAAGCCTACCTGCACAGCCTACCAGCACTGTATCCGCGAGCTGTTGGCTACAGCGCACAAGACCAGAGTATGTACATTTGCTATTTAACACAACAGTTTGTGACAAAACTAATGGTAGAGTTGAAAAAGTGATATTCTTTTGCGGATATGACTACATCTGTGGGTATGGATGTGGGTACGCAGACCCGCGAGCCACTGCGGCCCCTCATGTTTAGTTGTTTTTTGGGGGGGGCCCTCACCAGCAGTCAACAGCAGACCTGCGTTAGGACCCGGAAGGGCTATACGGCCACCAACTCAAGTGGCCCAATCAAAACACATCACTGGTGCTCAGCCATCTGTATCCCATGACCCAGTTTTTTGAGCCCCCCATCCCCCTCTCCTTCTCCAAATAATGACAGCAGTCTGATAACTCAACCCCGTGTTGAACTGCACTTGGGCTCCGGCAGGCAATTTGGCTGCAGTCATGGCTGAAGGCCTTTTAGAGGTGTGTGTGAGACAGAAGAGAGATGGGCTCCAAGGGGTACTCTGCCGCTCCGCTAACAACCCCCTCCCACCTATCTCCCATCCCTCTCCTCTGGTAAAGAAGAAAAGGAGAGTACACTCAGCCAGGGTCTGCTAGGTCTGAGGGCAAGCCTAGCCCAAACATGAATGAGACAGATGGGGACAGTGAGAGAGAGAGTGAGAGACGGAGAGAGAAAGAGAGAGAAAGAAAGAGAGATAGTGAGAGAGAGAGAGAGAGAGAACAAGGGAGAAGGAAGAGTGTCAGAGAGTGTCAACTCCTTCGTAAAGCCTTGGAGTCATCTCATCTGATGTTGCTAAACTCTAGTTACAAAGCCCTCTGGAGCAATCGTCTGCAATTTTGTGTTGGCCTCAGAGGGTATCGGTCATGTTCCGGATCAATACAGCTCTATCTGTACAATACTGTATACAGCAGATTGATATCCCATTCACTCTCAACAGACTGGCCACTGGAGGGATTCAGTTACAGCATATCAGCCCTCACAATAGCCCCTCTATGTGTTTTATTGTACACAGTGGAGAGTGAGAAGGAGTACAGTATGTCAATACCCCCTCAGGGAACTTTCTCCTCTATCCTAATGCTTCAAGACCCTCGACCTCTGAAACCACTACTGTAACCTTCGCCCTCTGAACCCCCTAAAACCACATCTCAGTCATAGAATTAGGTATTAGAATACTAATTTAATAGGATCTCCATGGTCTCAGTCCTCACTTCTCAAACTGAAAGGGACAACTAACCCTCGAAGCATGACCTTGGAGTTAACAGATCGATGACTTTACAACACTTAACCTCGATAACCCCTGACCTATAACCTATCCAACTGTACAAGTGTGACATAATAGAAAGCATAGTGCAAGAGCAGCACTCACCATACAGAGTACAGAGCAGAGGATGTGCTCTTTCAGTACACAGCCTATACACCATTAGTCTCAGACTCTTGTATTGCAGTGACACTGACAAGTCCGAGATGCAGGGCAACAAGAGCGCTGTGAAACGGCACACCAGTCATTAGCCGAGCGGGGTTAGTTTTAATAACAGACAGGGGATGTAAACATCATTACAGGAGTAATGCGTGGAGCTGAGGCTGAAGCTGTGTCAGCCAGCCAGGCAGAGAGCTGGCTGGGTGGGTGTGTAGAGTGGAGAAAGGCATGTGGGGTAGTGGGTAGGGGGCGTAGGGCACCTGCATATGGATGGAGGTCAAAGTGGGGGTTGTTGACATGGCCTATCTCACAATGACATACCGTGAGGGTAAAGAGTTAAAACTCTCAGAAAAATGGGTTTTGTAGATGACAATCTACTGCTTCTAGAGCCAAACAAAAGTGATATGGCTTCTGAAATAAGCTGTGCTTGATTCTCAAAGTCACATCGCACGTTCATCTGTCAAACCAATACCTTCACACGGTCATCTGTCAAACCAATACCTTCATCTGTCAAACCAATACCTTCGCACGTTCATCTGTCAAACCAATACCTTCACACGTTCATCTGTCAAACCAATACCTTCATCTGTCAAACCAATACCTTCATCTGTCAAACCAATACCTTCATCTGTCAAACCAATACCTTCGCACGTTCATCTGTCAAACCAATACCTTCACACGTTCATCTGTCAAACCAATACCTTCACACGGTCATCTGTCAAACAAATACCTTCACACGTTCATCTGTCAAACCAATACCTTCACACGGTCATCTGTCAAACCAATACCTTCACACGTTCATCTGTCAAACCAATACCTTCACGCGTTCATCTGTCAAACCAATACCTTCACACGGTCATCTGTCAAACCAATACCTTCACGCGTTCATCTGTCAAACCAATACCTTCACGCGTTCATCTGTCAAACCAATACCTTCACGCGTTCATCTGTCAAACCAATACCTTCACGCGGTCATCTGTCAAACCAATACCTTCACGCGTTCATCTGTCAAACCAATACCTTCATCTGTCAAACCAATACCTTCACGCGGGCATCTGTCAAACCAATCCCTTCACACGTTCATCTGTCAAACCAATACCTTCACGCGTTCATCTGTCAAACCAATACCTTCACGCGGTCATCTGTCAAACCAATACCTTCACGCGTTCATCTGTCAAACCAATACTTTCACATGTTCATCTGTCAAACCAATACCTTCACACGTTCATCTGTCAAACCAGTACCTTCACGCGTTCATCTGTCAAACCAATACCTTCACACGGAGGTGTTTGCAGGTGAAGGATGCATGTCTTCTACATGTCATCACAGATAGGCCCCAAACACTCCTCACAAAGCCTTGGGGTGGGGCCACCACTGTGTGTGTGTGTGTGTGTGTGTGTGTGTGTGTGTGTGTGTGTGTGTGTGTGTGTGTGTGTCAAGACAGAACCAGGGAGAGAGAATGTGTGTGTACAGGTATACAAGTATGAGTGTCAGAATGTGTGTGAGAGAGGGGGGTCAGAAACAAGGTGCCATCGGTAACAGAAGAGAAATGGGGTTACGCCCTTTCAACCACTCTTTCCATCCCCCGGGGTCACACGTCTGTCCAGAGAGCGCTGGTCAATTTAGACCACAAGAATAGAGGCGGGGAGGCAGCAAATAGGTGCTCCGCCACTGGGCCGATTGGGTGGGCGTCAGGGGCCACAGGGCCAGGAAGACACTGCATACTGGATGAATAGAGGATTCACTGTTGTTGCTCATTCTCCTGCAGAGAAAGCAGCCAGGAGACAGGTAGCTGTACCAAGTCCCCAACTCCATCAGGCTGGCTGAATAGGAGAGGCAGAAGAATAGAGACAGAGGTGCTTCCAATCCTGTTCAGGGTTATCAGGAGGGCGGGGGGAAGGGGGGGGGGGGCAAGGTGTCAGAGCGCTCTTTTGTATATCAGGCACTTACCAGCACATACGAATACAAACATAGACACGAACACATACAAACCCACACACACAAGCACATACAAGCACATTCATATAAGGAATTGAATATACAAACATACTGTATACAAGAATGATCAGCACATACAGAGCCGTGAAAAAGTATTTGCTCCCTTTCTGATTTTCTCTATTTTTGCAGATTTTGATATTGAATGTTATCCGATCTTCAACCAAAACCTAATATTAGATAAAACAAACCTGTGTTTACAAATAACAACCCAAAAAATGATCCAAAACAATCAATAATGTCTACATGAAAATGGCTTAAAAGCAACAAATGTGACATTTCAGAATGGCCTAATCAAAATCCAGACCTAATCCCAATGGAGGTGTTATGGCAGGACTTGAAACAAGCTTGAAAACCCACAAAATGTCACTGAATTATAGTAGTTCTGCACAGAAGAGTGGGCCAAAATTCCTCCACAGCGATGTGAGAGACTGATCAAGAACTACAGGAAGCGTTTGGTTGGAGTCATTGCAGCTAAAGGTGGTACAACCAGTTATTGAGTGTAAGTGGACAATTACTTTTTCAAACAGGGGCATTGGGTGTTGCATAACTTTGTTTATGAAATAACTGAAATAAGTATGTAACTGTTGTGTTATTTGTTCACTCAGGTTCCTTTTATCTAATATTAGGTTTTGGTTGAAGATCTGATAACATTCAGTATCAAAAATATGGAAAAGTAGAGAAAATTAGAAAGGGGGCAAATACTTTTTCACAGCACTGTGCATTCACTCACAGAATTCATCATGCCCACACAGGCACGCACACGCACACACACACACACACACACACACACACACACACACACACACACACACACACACACACACACACACACACCACCCCTTTCAGACACAAGACATGGAGTTCCCACACACTGCAGGGACCTGTGTATGAACTTGAATGTGTGTAGGAGTGTGCGTATTCAGTACAGCATATGCTCTTCTCATTTCTCTCTTGCTTCACTGATTGAACTACTGCACCACAAATACTACACCCTCAGGTTAGCAAAACATTACTCACTCCTATTAGCAGCAGTTAGCAGAGGAACACAATATCTGATTAAAAAAATATCTTAAAATTGTTCACTATTTTTCTTTCTCTCCATCTACCCCTTCATTGTCTGTCTGGCTTCCTCCTCCTCTTCCTGGCAGTGTATGTCCGTCTGTCACCTACATGTCCACTCAGTGAATACTCCACTTCCTTCTGCCTTGGGACACTTCTGCCAACATTTGGTGATTAGGCTCAAGTGGATCCTGTCACAGATATCATAGGCTGATTAAATCATATCTGGGCTGACCCATCACACATAGTGCACTGGCTTACAGACACACACAGAAACACATACAGTTGAAGTCAGAAGTTTACATACACTTATGTTGGAGTCATTAAAACTCGTTTTTCAACCACTCCACACATTTCTTGTTAACAAACTATAGTTTTGGCAAGTCGGTTAGGACATCTACTTTGTGCATGACACAAGCCATTTTTCCAACAATTGTTTACAGACAGATTATTTCACTTATAATTCACTGTATCACAATTCTAGTGGGTCAGAAGTTTACATACACTAAGTTGACTGTGCCTTAAAAGAGCTTGGAAAATTCCAGAAAATTATGTCATGGCTTTAGAAGCTTCTGATAGGCTAATTGACAACATTTGAGTCAATTGGAGGTGTACCTGTGGATGTATTTAGTAGTCCTACATCAACATAACCTGAAAGGCCGCTCAGCAAGGAAGAAGCCACTGCTCCAAAACCGCCATAAAAAAGCCAGACTACTAGAATGGTCCAAACACACCAAGACAGTCGTGAAGAGGGCACGACAAAGCCTATTCCCCCTCAGGAAATTAAAAATATTTGGCATGGGTCCTGAGATCCTCAAAAGGTTCTACAGCTGCAACATTGAGAGCATCCTGACTGGTTGCATCACTGCCTGGTACGGCAATTGCTCGGCCTCCGACCGCAAGGCACTACAGAGGGTAGTGCGTATGGCCCAGTTCATCACTGGGGCTAAGCTGCCTGCCATCCAGGACCTCTACACCAGGCGGTGTCAGAGGAAGGCCCTAAAAATTGTCAAAGACCCCAGCCACCCCAGACCCCAGTCTGTTCTCTCTACTACCGCATGGCAAGCGGTACCGGAGTGCCAAGTCTAGGACGAAAAGGCTTCTCAACAGTTTTTACCCCCAAGCCATAAGACTCCTGAACAGGTAAACAAATGGCTACCCAGACTATTTGCATTGTGTGCCCCCCCCCCCCCAACCCCTCTTTTACGCTGCAGCTACTCTCGGTTTATCATATATGCATAGTCACTTTAACTATACATTCATGTACATACTACCTCAATTGGCCCGACCAACCAGTGCTCCCACACAATCTGAATTGTGCCCCGCCACCAGCCACCCACCACCCGCCAACCCCTCTTTTACGCTACTGCTACTCTCAGTTCACCATATCTACATGTACATACTACCTCAATCAGCCTGACTAACCGGTGTCTGTATGTAGCCTCGCTACTTTATAGCCTCGCTACTTTTATAGCCTCGCTACTGTTATTTTTCACTGTCTTTTCACTCGTTTTTATTTCTTTACTTACCCATTGTTCACCTAATACCTTTTTTGCACTATTGGTTAGAGCCTGTAAGTAAGCATTTCACTGTAAGGTCTATACCTGTTGTATTCGGCGCACGTGACAAATAAACTTTGATTTGATTTGCAACTGGACATGGGGACAAAGATCGTACTTTTTGGAGAAATGTCCTCTGGTCTGATGAAACAAAAATATAACCTTTTGACCATAATGACCATCATTATGTTTGGAGGAAAAAGGCGGAGGCTTGCAAGCCGAAGAACACCATCCCAACCGTGAAGTACGGGGGTGGCAGCATCATGTTGTGGGGGTGCTTTGCTGCAGGAGGGACTGGTGCACTTCACAAAACAGATGGCATCATGAGGGAGGAAAATTATGTGGATATATTGAAGCAACATCTCAAGACATCAGTCAGGAAGTTAAAGCATGGTTGCAAATGGGTCTTCAAGATGGACAATGACCCAAGCATACTTCCAAAGTTGTGGCAAAATGGCTTAAGGACAACAAAGGCAAGTTATTGGAGTGGCCATCACAAAGCCCTGACCGCAACCCTATAGAACATTTGTGGGCAGAACTGAAAAAGCGTGTGCGAGCAAGGAGGCCTACTAACCTGACTCAGTTACACCAGCACTGTCAGGAGGAATGGGCCAAAATTCACCCAACTTATTGTGGGAAGCTTGTGGAAGGCTACCTGAAAGGTTTGACCCAAGTTAAAGAATTTAAAGGCAATGCTACCAAATACTAATTGAGTGTATGTAAACTTCTGACCCACTGGGAATGTGATGAAAGAAATAAAAGCTGAAATAAATCATTCTCTCTACTATTATTCTGACATTTCACATTCTTAAAATAAAGTGGTGATCCTAACTGACCTAAGACAGGGAATTTTTACTAGGATTAACTGAGTTTAAATGTATTTGTCTAAGGTGTACGTAAACTTCCGACTTCAACTGTAGATGGAGAGAGAGCGAGAGACACACAGAGAGAGAGATACACAGAGAGAGAGACACAGAGAGAGAGACAAAGAAAAATACTAAATAACTGTCCATTTGTGACAGAGAGCCTGAGGTGATGCCATGCAGCATGTTCTTCTTCAGCCCTCCATTTAGATCTGAGAACAGCACTCTCTCCTCTCTGTTTCTCTGTCTGAGTCGCTATGGCCAGTGTTGTTGTCACAGACAGACGAGTGATGAGAAAAGACGAGAGGAATGAAAGAGAAGACCAGTGTCATTCCCCTTCAGAGACAGTAGGAATGGAAGTTGCCACGGGGAATAATGTCCCCTGTTCCACAATGGAGAGAGGAAGGGTGAGGAAGACTGAATAGAGGAGCAACCAGATGAGATGCACAGCTGTAAGTCATTTCCCACTCACACACCCCCCCCCCCCCCCCCCCCCCTGTTCACCTGTGTGAAACACCAAGGTGTCATCTCCCTGAATAGGCAGCACTAAGCCTGGTCTACATTACCCGGTTTACATTACCCTGTGCCGCCACACTGGGGGGGGTTTAAACCCACCAAGCACAAAAGGTTAAACCCCCCAAGCATTAGCACTGAGGCACATTAACAAAATCAAAACTACAAGTGAGTAAATCAGAAAATATGTTTTGTAAATGTGAAAGCCTCTATCCCCCCTCCTGTCTCTCCGCTCACCCCGGGTGACCTGGACAGGAGCAGGACAATGGGCTGGCAGTGGCACGGCGCTCACAGACAAAAGCTTGTCATTTCATCAGCCGTTTATACTTCCATCAGGCAGAGAGAGGGCCGGCTAACCCCCACTCACACAATAAGCAGCTACAATACCCCTTCAAATCACATAATCCACACAAATTATGACCAACACTGTTAAATTATGATTGCAAAGCTGGGGGGGTGGAGAGGAAGGGAGGAATTAAACTCCCCTTGATGAGATGTAACTGTGCACACCACGCCATTGTGGAATGGAGCGCACATACACCCACCGTGCTTGTATCGAATGTTCACACACAGAACAAATACAGGGCAAGATGATAAAACAAAACTCAGGCCCAATCCCACTGAAAGTTAATTCCACTTGTTTGTGTCTGCCGTGGCCTGTACCCATGACGACAAGCCATTCTGCAACAATTAGTTATCTTTTTGATAGTCCATAAATGAACATAGATAAAGCCAATTGGTCATCAAGTCTATGCCCTTCCAGTGTAATGTGAAACCTAAATGCTTGTATTGTCTCTCCCAGCCAGCCACGACCCACAGGACACCAGCCACTGACAGCCAGCCACGACCCACAGGACACCAGCCACTGACAGCCAGACACAACCCACTGGACACCAGCCACTGACAGCCAGCCACGACCCACAGGACACCAGCCACTGACAGCCAGACACAACCCACTGGACACCAGCCACTGGACACAACCCACTGGACACCAGCGACTGACAGCCAGACACAACCCACAGGACACCAGCCACTGACAGCCAGACACAACCCACTGGACACCAGCGACTGACAGCCAGACACAACCCACTGGACACCAGCGACTGACAGCCAGACACAACCCACTGGACACCAGCGACTGACAGCCAGACACAACCCACTGGACACCAGCGACTGACAGCCAGACACAACCCACTGGACACCAGCCACTGACAGCCAGACACAACCCACAGGACACCAGCCACTAGCAGCCAGACAAAACCCGCAGGACACCAGCCACTAGCAGCCAGACACAACCCACAGGACACCAACCACTAGCAGCCAGACACAACCCACAGGACACCAGCCACTGACAGCCAGACACGACCCACAGGACACCCGCCACTGACAGCCAGACACGACCCACAGGACACCAGCCACTGACAGCCAGACACAACCCACTGGACACCAGCGACTGACAGCCAGACACAACCCACAGGACACCAGCCACTGACAGCCAGACACAACCCACTGGACACCAGCGACTGACAGCCAGACACAACCCACTGGACACCAGCGACTGACAGCCAGACACAACCCACTGGACACCAGCGACTGACAGCCAGACACAACCCACTGGACACCAGCCACTGACAGCCAGACACAACCCACAGGACACCAGCCACTAGCAGCCAGACACAACCCACAGGACACCAACCACTAGCAGCCAGACACAACCCACAGGACACCAGCCACTGACAGCCAGACACGACCCACAGGACACCAGCCACTGACAGCCAGACACAACCCACTGGACACCAGCCACTGACAGCCAGCCACGACCCACAGGACACCAGCCACTGACAGCCAGACACAACCCACTGGACACCAGCCACTGGACACAACCCACTGGACACCAGCGACTGACAGCCAGACACAACCCACAGGACACCAGCCACTGACAGCCAGACACAACCCACTGGACACCAGCGACTGACAGCCAGACACAACCCACTGGACACCAGCGACTGACAGCCAGACAAAACCCGCAGGACACCAGCCACTAGCAGCCAGACACAACCCACAGGACACCAACCACTAGCAGCCAGACACAACCCACAGGACACCAGCCACTGACAGCCAGACACGACCCACAGGACACCAGCCACTGACAGCCAGACACGACTCACAGGACACCAGTCACTGACAGCCAGACACAACCCACAGGACACCAGCCACTGACAGCCAGACACGACCCACAGGACACCAGCCACTGACAACCAGACACGACCCACAGGACACCAGCCACTGACAGCCAGACACAACCCACAGGACACCAGCGACTGACAGCCAGACACAACCCACTGGACACCAGCGACTGACAGCCAGACACAACCCACAGGACACCAGCCACTAGCAGCCAGACAAAACCCGCAGGACACCAACCACTAGCAGCCAGACACAACCCACAGGACACCAACCACTAGCAGCCAGACACAACCCACAGGACACCAGCCACTGACAGCCAGACACGACCCACAAGACACCAGCCACTGCCAGCCAGACACGACCCACAGGACACCAGCCACTGACAGCCAGACACGACCCACAGGACACCAGCCACTGACAGCCAGACACGACCCACAGGACACCAGCCACTGACAACCAGACACGACCCACAGGACACCAGCCACTGACAACCAGACACGACCCACAGGACACCAGCCACTGACAGCCAGACACAACCCACAAGACACCAGCCACTGACAGCCAGACACGACCCACAGGACACCAGCCACTGACAGCCAGACACAACCCACAGGACACCAGCCACAACCCACTGGACACCAGCCACTGACAGCCAGCCACGACCCACAGGACACCAGCCACTGACAGCCAGACACAACCCACTGGACACCAGCCACTGACAGCCAGACACAACCCACTGGACACCAGCAACTGACAGCTAGACACAACCCACTGGACACCAGCAACTGACAGCTAGACACAACCCACTGGACACCAGCGACTGACAGCCAGACACAACCCGCAGGACACCAGCCACTAGCAGCCAGACACAACCCGCAGGACACCAGCCACTAGCAGCCAGACACAACCCACAGGACACCAGCCACTAGCAGCCAGACACAACCCACAGGACACCAAACACTAGCAGCCAGACACGACCCACAGGACACCAACCACTAGCAGCCAGACACAACTCACAGGACACCAGCCACTGACAGCCAGACACGACCCACAAGACACCAGCCACTGACAGCCAGACACGACCCACAGGACACCAGCCACTGACAGCCAGACAGGACCCACAGGACACCAGCCACTGACAACTAGACACAACCCACAGGACACCAGGCACTGACAGCCAGACACAACCCACAAGACACCAGCCACTGACAACCAGACACAACCCACAAGACACCAGCCACTGACAGCCAGACACAACCCACAGGACACCAGCCACTGACAGCCAGACACGACCCACAGGACACCAGCCACTGACAGCCAGACACGACCCACAAGACACCAGCCACTGACAGCCAGACACAACCCACAGGACACCAGCCACTGACAGCCAGACACAACCCACAGGACACCAGCCACTGACGGACAGCTCTACAGGCTCCAAAGGCACACTGACTCAAAACCTGATCCTAACATCCGACCAATCCTCATCTCCCTAAACAACTGAAAAAATGTGAGAAAAGACACTTCAATTGCGTGGCTGAGCGCTGAACTATTTGTGTGCTGAGGCTGACTCCCTGGTTTTATTAGGGTCCATCTGATATGTGGTGGGGAATCAGGATGGGGACTTCAGAGGCTGTTCAGAGGCTGCCCCCTCAGTTCAGACCTTGAAAGACAGCCATGTTTCACCAAACACCAGTCTGATATGGTGATCACAGGGGGAGAGGAGGAGGAGGAAGACACAAAGAGGAGGAGAGGACAAGAGAAGGAGGAGGAGGAGGATATGCCTTCATAGTGAAGCAAGACTGACTGGATATGAGCTTAGGCAACTAGGAGGGGAAGGATACTTTTCTGTGTTCGTCTCTTTTCCTCTGTCTGTAACCTCGTCCCCAGTCTATAGCTCACAGTACATATAAGCCTGGGAAAACAACCCTTCAAAATTGGCCTGAGTGGGAGTGACCATAGAATTCTATGGGAGTGACCTACTGAGTAAAATATTTGTCATCATTTCATCTTAGCGATTCCCTATGAAAAGCCACTGGCATAGGAGAGAGCCGTCCACAGGAGAGCATCAGCTTTCCAAACGTTTTTGAGGTGAAGTTCCCATTTACTGAGCCAATAAAATATAAATAGCTCCAATGCACATATTCCTATACAAAAGGTAGAGAGAGATGCATTCTATAAGCTGTATCTGTGATCGTTAACAATAGTATGCCCTCTCCTCACGTCTACTACCTATTTACATGTGACCAGTGACCCATGACCCCAACATATAGTGCCCTCTAGTGTACAAAACAAGTTAAAATACCGGTAACCCTTGACAGACAACATATACACAACACATAAAATACATAAATAGGCCAACACGTCTCCTACACACAGGACTGCGAGGCATGGCTCTGCGCTCGTGGTGTGTTAGCATACAGGGTAGGGTTAGGGGGAAGGTGTTGTGGGAGATGATTGGTTGGTAGATCCATTCCATTAAAAAGGTCCTGAAGACTCATTCTGAGAAGTACTTTCTCTCTCATGGCTAACTACCAGGAAGTTTGAAAAGACTGGCTGAGTGGGCGGGGAGCTTATATTCATGAGCTTGCCTTGATTGACAGCTCTTCGAAACACATATGTCAAGCAACTTGCATGTAGTAAGCAGTGTTGCAGTAAAATCATCTCAAGAAAATGTGGTGATACACAAAGCAACTCAAACAACATGGAAATTGCATCAATGATATACACTTTTCCCCCCTTTTTTTTCCTACATATATCTCCAGTTTGGCATGTCTCTTGTGATGCGATTCACAGCAGCACTGACAGATGATTTGACATGACAACTACCTCAGAGTTTTGAACAAACCTTCCCCCTCTTTTGTTCCATGCTGGCTGAAGAACTAGCTAGCCGGTAACTAGCTAACACCAGACACAGATGAAGAACTAGCTAGCCGGTAACTAGCTAACACCAGACACGGATGAAGAACTAGCTAGCCGGTAACTAGCTAACACCAGACACAGATGAAGAACTAGCTAGCCGGTAACTAGCTAACACCAGACGCAGATGAAGAACTAGCTAGCCGGTAACTAGCTAACACCAGACACAGATGAAGAACTACCTAGCCGGTAACTAGCTAACACCAGACACAGATGAAGAACTAGCTAGCCGGTAACTAGCTAACACCAGACACGGATGAAGAACTAGCTAGCCGGTAACTAGCTAACACCAGACACGGATGAAGAACTAGCTAGCCGGTAACTAGCTAACACCAGACACAGATGAAGAACTAGCTAGCCGGTAACTAGCTAACACCAGACGCAGATGAAGAACTAGCTAGCCGGTAACTAGCTAACACCAGACACAGATGAAGAACTAGCTAGCCAGTAACTAGCTAACACCAGACACAGATGAAGAACTAGCTAGCCGGTAACTAGCTAACACCAGACGCAGATGAAGAACTAGCTAGCCGGTAACTAGCTAACACCAGACACAGATGAAGAACTAGCTAGCCGGTAACTAGCTAACACCAGACACAGATGAAGAACTAGCTAGCCGGTAACTAGCTAACACCAGACACAGATGAAGAACTAGCTAGCCGGTAACTAGCTAACACCAGACACAGATGAAGAACTAGCTAGCCGGTAACTAGCTAACACCAGACATGGATGAAGAACTAGCTAGCCGGTAACTAGCTAACACCAGACACAGATGAAGAACTAGCTAGCCGGTAACTAGCTAACACCAGACACAGATGAAGAACTAGCTAGCCGGTAACTAGCTAACACCAGACATGGATGAAGAACTACCTAGCCGGTAACTAGCTAACACCAGACACAGATGAAAGGGGAAACATAGAAGTGTCTTTGCCAGAGATGAATAGTGTCAACTTTTAATTATATTTGTTGACACCCTACAGTAACACATTTTTAACACCGGTAGAGTAGCTAACTAGCTATATAAACCACGCCCCTCTGCAAACACGCCTTCTCCGATGTTGGTTACAAGGAGGTACTTATTTAAATTAGGTAAGAGAATATCATGTTACCGTTGGTATATTAAAATGAGAATTAAGGTGGTCACCTTGTCCCCTTAAGAATGAATCCAAGTGTTTGACATGGGGGAGGTGACCAGTAACTTCATGATCAAACTTTATCAATGTAGAAGCAACAGTCATTTTTCATACTTTGATCTGGTTTCCTTGAAATATCATACAATTTCATGAAAAGCATGATTTTAACTCTTCATGACCGTCAAGCCAATGTGCTGGGAGTTTCTCCTGGTCTCTTTGTATTGGCTAACGAAGGCCAAGTTTGACACGTTGGTTACCAGACTCTTCTTGGGCAGAAGTGCCTGGGAACGAGCTTACTCTGTAAAATATACACAGTACTCATGTTTGTCCAATGTCCATTAGGTATTTTTCCCGGTGTTTCCCCGGTGTGGCTACAGACTATTGTGCTTCCACTTCCACAGCCTGGCTCCAGTGACTCACTGGGCATTGGCTTCAGCGGACCTGCTCTGACTTGGGGCCAAGGCGAGGCCACTGGGACTTTTCCTCTGTAGCTCAGTTGGTAGAGCGTGGAGCTTGCAACGCCAGGATAGTGGGTTCCATTCCAGGAATAACCCACACGTCAAAAGAATGCATGCATGACTAAGTGGCTTCGGATAAAGCGTCTGGTAAAAGGCTTATGTTATGTAATGTTATGTGACATGAAAATGGCTGTGAACATGGGTTAACAACTTCCACGGTAAACACCTTCTCACAAAGCAACTGTCTTGATGATGCAGAGGTTGTTGATTCTGCTCTTCACAAGTCTTTGGTGTCACCCTGGTTGATGAAAACACACTTTTAAAAAAACACAGAGCTTACATGAACACAATCACTGGAGACTGGTGCTGGTATGGAAAAAGGCCAACAATCTCACCCCTCACACAGGCAGAGGACCACTATAGCGGTGGGTGGTGGCCTGTTGGCTGGGCAGGTTCCTTTCCTTAACCCACGGCCACCGCCTTCCCACACACCTCTCCACCTTCCACACCTCCACCCCTCCGGCCCTCACTAATCTGCCCTTTTGTCCTTACGCCCCTCCTGCCCCCTGCTACTACCCCTTCAACCCCTCCACCCCTAAATCCCCAGTCAGTGGTACCTCTCAACCCTCACCCCTAATAGCACTGAGCCCAGCCCCAGTTGACCAGGTGCAGTGTTCTGCTCTGGAGGGGAGGAGAACACCTGTCTGCTGAATGGAAGAATGGACTGTCTTCTGGGGAACAGAACAGAAGTAGGGCAGGGCCAGGATAATGGCCCACTGTAGGAGAGACATTAACGACACGCTGAGATACCTACCCCCCTGCTGCCACGCAGACCCACCCCTACAGCAGGGAGGCAGCAGGGTAGAGCACGACTGGGTTGTCTCAGGTGTGACTTAGTGAAGGGGGGGGGGGGGGGGGGGGGGGGTGTGTCTGTAATGCCATAATACCTGGTTCTGGTGCTCTAGTGCGTTGGGGGAGAAAGTATGGACCAGACAGCTGGCAACATGGTCACCCACAGAGAAGAGAGGGAGAGAGAAGAAGAGAAAGGTAGGGGGTGGACACAAGAACAAAACAAACCCTCAGGCCCCGAAACAGAGGAGCGGAAGTCAAGATGAGGAGACCAACGTTGATTAATAGAACAATTGACTTATCAAATCTCATAAGTGGTCTCTTTCTCTCTCCACCATTTTTAAAGGTACCTCTCCCCCTCATGAGCTGCTTGTCTCTCACCAGCACATACTTATTCACTTCTCAGTCACTCTTTCCCTTCTGTCCCCCTCCACCTCCGTCTCGCCCTCCTTCTCTCTCTCCCTCTCTCTCTCTCTCTACCTCTCTCTACCTCTGTCTCGCCCTCCCTCCCTCTCTGTCTCCGTCTCACCTCCCTCTCTCTCTCTTTCTTTCTACCTCTGTCTCGCCCTCCCTCTCTGTCTCACCTCCCTCCCTCCCTCCCTCTCTCTCTACCTCTGTCTCGCCCTCCCTCCCTCTCTGTCTCCGTCTCGCCCTCCTTCCCTCTGTCTCACCTCCCTCCCTCTCTCTCTACCTACCTCTGTCTCGCCCCCCTCCCTCTCGCTACCTCTGTCTCGCCCTCCATCTCTCTACCATTCTCTCTCCATCTCCCTCTCCACCTCGCCCTCCCTCTCTCTACCGCCGTCTCGCCCTCCATCTCGCCGTCTCCCGCCCTCTCTCTCTCTCGCCCTCTCTCTACCGCCGTCTCACCCTCTCTCTACCGCCGTCTCGCCCTCTCTCTACCGCCGTCTCGCCCTCTCTCTACCGCCGTCTCGCCCTCTCTCTACCGCCGTCTCGCCCTCTCTCTACCGCCGTCTCGCCCTCTCTCTACCGCCGTCTCGCACGCTCTCTACCGCCGTCTCGCCCTCTCTCTACCGCCGTCTCGCACGCTCTCTACCTCCGTCTCGTACTCTCTCTACCTCCGTCTCGTACTCTCTCTACCTCCGTCTCGTACTCTCTCTACCTCCGTCTCGTACTCTCTCTACCTCCGTCTCGCACTCTCTCTACCTCAGTCTCGCACTCTCTCTACCTCCGTCTCGTACTCTCTCTACCTCAGTCTCGCCATCTAAAACAACTTGCCGTCTCACCCTCTCTCTACCTCCGTCTTGCCCTCTCTCTACCGCCGTCTCGCCCTCTCTCTACCGCCGTCTCGCCCTCTCTCTCTACCGCCGTCTCGCTGCCATCTTGCCCTCTCTCTACCGCCGTCTCGCTGCCATCTTGCCCTCTCTCTACCGCTGCCTCGCTGCCATCCCTCTCACTCTCTCTCTCTAACCCCTGGGAGGGAGGGAGGGAGGGAGGGAGGGAGGGGGAGGGAGGGAAGAATGAGGCAGATTAATGTAGAATGTTTGTTTGGAGAGAATAGTTCCATTTGCATAGCCCTCTCCCTCTCTGAATAGAAGCCTCTGTGGGAGGCATGCAGGAGTGTGTGAGTGTTGTGTTAGCTTGCTCCATCCACCGCTCGTGTGTGCGTGTGCATGAGTGTGAATGTGCGTGCCTGCTGGATTGAGTGTGTGACTGACTGACTGAGTATGTTTTTATGATTATGTGTAGGTTGATGCCTATTGAACACTGCAACTGATTCCACCCACTTGAAAACAAACAGCAGGTCCACTTGTGTTTATGTCACAACACTCAGCATAATGTAGGAGCTAGGGTGAGAAAGGCAGCCAATACACTAACACTACGCTGATGAATTCAATACACTAAACAAAGGCAGATATACTGTGTGCTAGGACTACATGCTGTTAAATACGCCTGCTTATCGTTCCAGCTCCACCTCACTCTAACACTCATAACGCAGTGGGAGGTGTGTGTAGCAAAACACTTCTATCAAGCTCATTTTACACATCTAAATTGACATGTGGCCTGCTGTATTGGAAACAGGCCTGATCCAAAGCTAATGTATACCGTGTGTACGGCTGAAAGGACAGAAACAGGCGTGGGTGGGTGTGTGTCAGGTGGCTGTACACAGAGTGTATGACGGGTTCTCCTCTCATCTCCCTATGTATGTATCCCTGACTCCACTCCGGCTGTTTGGTTGGAGGGTCTGCAAAGCTGGGCTCTTACGCCAGGCAGGGCAGGATTAAGGAGAGGGGATAGTCTTTCACCCCAGTAAGCCACGGAGAGAGAGACAGAAAAGGAGAGAGAGAGAGATGTGCTTCAGAGAGCCCATCACGTATGCATTGAAAAATTCTCCCTCACTGCAATTATTCAACAGAGAGCGGCCTTCCGGCAGGAGAGAGGGGGAGAGAGAGAGAAAGAGGATAAAAGAGGAGAGGATTAACACATTGGGTAGTTGGCGTAGCGTAGGCAACACTCTTACACACTGCTGTTTGCTGGCCTACCCTGGTCCCTGAGAGCCTGGTGGCATGGTTGATTCAGAGACTCCCTGGCCTACCCTGGTCCCTGAGAGACTCCCCTGGCCTACCCTGGTCCCTGAGAGACTCCCCTGGCCTACCCTGGTCCCTGAGAGCCTGGTGGCATGGTTGATTCAGAGACTCCCTGGCCTACCCTGGTCCCTGAGAGCCTGGTGGCATGGTTGATTCAGAGACTCCCTGGCCTACCCTGGTCCCTGAGAGCCTGGTGGCATGGTTGATTCAGAGACTCCCTGGCCTACCCTGGTCCCTGAGAGACTCCCCTGGCCTACCCTGGTCCCTGAGAGACTCCCCTGGCCTACCCTGGTCCCTGAGAGACTCCCCTGGTCTACCCTGGTCCCTGAGAGAGACTCCCCCTGGCCTACCCTGGTCCCTAAGACACTCCCCTGGCCTACACTGGTCCCTGAGAGACTCCCACTGGCCTACCCTGGATCCTGAGAGACTCCCCCGGCCTACCCTGGTCCCTGAGAGATGCCCGTAGTCTACCCTGGTCCATGAGAGACTCCCCTGGCCTACCCTGGTCCCTGAGAGACTCCCCCGGCCTACCCTGGTCCCTGAGAGACTCCCCCGGCCTACCCTGGTCCCTGAGAGACGCAAGTGGCCTACCCTGGTGCCTGAGAGACGCCCGAGGCCTACCCTGGTCCCTGAGAGACGCCCCTGGTCTACCCTGGTCCCTGAGAGACTCCCCTGGTCTACCCTGGTCCCTGAGAGACTCCCCTGGCCTACCCTGGTCCCTGAGAGACTCCCCTGGCCTACCCTGGTCCCTGAGAGACTCCCCTGGCCTACCCTGGTCCCTGAGAGACTCCCCTGGTCTACCCTGGTCCCTGAGAGAGACTCCCCCTGGCCTACCCTGGTCCCTAAGACACTCCCCTGGCCTACACTGGTCCCTGAGAGACTCCCACTGGCCTACCCTGGATCCTGAGAGACTCCCCCGGCCTACCCTGGTCCCTGAGAGATGCCCGTAGTCTACCCTGGTCCATGAGAGACTCCCCTGGCCTACCCTGGTCCCTGAGAGACTCCCCCGGCCTACCCTGGTCCCTGAGAGACTCCCCCGGCCTACCCTGGTCCCTGAGAGACGCAAGTGGCCTACCCTGGTGCCTGAGAGACGCCCGAGGCCTACCCTGGTCCCTGAGAGACGCCCCTGGTCTACCCTGGTCCCTGAGAGACTCCCCCGGTCTACCCTGGTCCCTGAGAGACTCCCTGGCCTACCCTGGTCCCTGAGAGACTCCCCAGGTCTACCCTGGTCCCTGAGAGACTCCCCTGGCCTACCCTGGTCCCTGAGAGACTCCCCCGGTCTACCCTGGTCCCTGAGAGACTCCCCCGGCCTACCCTGGTCCCTGAGAGACTCCCCCGGCCTACCCTGGTCCCTGAGAGACTCCCCCGGCCTACCCTGGTCCCTGAGAGACTCCCCTGGCCTACCCTGGTCCCTGAGAGACTCCCCTGGCCTACCCTGGTCCCTGAGAGACTCCCCTGGCCTACCCTGGTCCCTGAGAGATGCCCGTGGCCTACCCTGGTGCCTGAGAGACGCCCGAGGCCTACCCTGGTCCCTGGGAGACGCCCCTGGTCCCTGAGAGACTCCCCTGGCCTACCCTGGTCCCTGAGAGACTCCCCTGGCCTACCCTGGTCCCTGAGAGACTCCCTGGCCTACCCTGGTGCCTGAGAGACTCCCACTGGCCTACCCTAGTCCCTGAGAGAGACTCCCCCTGGCCTACCCTGGTCCCTAAGACACTCCTCTGGCCTACCCTGGTCCCTGATAGACTCCCACTGGCCTACCCTGGTCCCTGAGAGACTCCCCCTGGCCTACCCTGGTCCCTGAGAGACTCCCCCTGGCCTACCCTGGTCCCTAAGACACTCCTCTGGCCTACCCTGGTCCCTGAGAGACTGATAAGGAATGTTCACAATACACACACAGGAGTGGGGCTGGGTAGCTGATGTTCATAATGTTTACTTTGAGTCAAAGGAAGTAGCCTATTCAAGTGTGTGTGGTGTGTGTGTGTGTAAAGAAGGTGTGTGTGTTGGTGAATCTGAGAAAGAGTGTGTGTGTGTGTGTGTGTGTGTGGTGTGTGTGTGTGTGTGTGTCTGTTGGTGAATCTGAGAAAGAGTGTGTGTGTGTATCTGAGAAAGAGTGTGTGTTTGTGTGTGTGTGTGTGTGTGTGTGTGTGTGTAAAGAAGGTGTGTTGGTGAATCTGAGAAAGTGTGTGTGTGTAAAGAAGGTGTGTTGGTGAATCTGAGAAAGAGTGTGTGTGTGTGTGTGTGTGTGTGTGTGTGAATCTGAGAAAGAGTGTGTGTGTGTGTGTGTGTGTGTGTGTGTGTGTGTGTGTGTGTGTGTGTGTGTGTGTGTGTGTGTGTGTGTGGTGAATCTGAGAAAGAGTGTGTGTGTGTGTTGGTGAATCTGAGAAAGTGTGTGTGTGTGTGTGTGTGTGTGTAAAGAGTGTGTGTGTGTGTGGTGAATCTGAGAAAGTGTGTGTGTGTGTGTGTAAAGAGTGTGTATGTGTTGGTGAATCTGAGAAAGAATGTGTGTGTGTGTGTGTGTGTAAAGAGTGTGTATGTGTTGGTGAATCTGAGAAAGAGTGTGTGTGTGTGTGTGTGTGTGTGTGTGTGTGTGTGTGTGTGTGTGTGTGTGTGTGTGTGTGTGTGTGTGTGGTGAATCTGAGAAAGAGTGTGTGTGTGTGTTGGTGAATCTGAGAAAGAGTGTCTGAAACAGACACCCTGTAAACACTGTACACATATGAGAGAACACACAGGCCTCCATTCCCAGACTGACAGAGACATACAATGGAGTGCAGGTGTGTGAGCGTGTGTGTATGAGCCAACCAACACACACACACTTCTCTCCTGTCCCCAGTGTGTGGCCCTGGCCTCTCATTAACTCTGAAGGGTACAGGACAGGAGAAGTGTGTGTATAATGTGTGTGAGAGTTGTGTGTGACCCTCCTGGCCCCGGAAAGCAATCCGTGCTAGTCAATGGGAAGTGACATCCCCATGAACCAGACACTGTTTGGCCCACCAGCCTCACCATCCGGCCTCGGGGAGGGGGAGCCCGGGGAGGGTGGAGGTGCCTTCCTCTAAGAGGAGGAGGAGGAGGGAGAACTACACTCCAACTAAATTCCAACAGGAAAGTAAGTGAAAATTCCTGAGAGGAGAGAGAGAAAAGAAGGTGAGGGGGGTGGAGGTGAGTGGCATTTGGAAAGAGTGGCATGCCAGGAGAAAACAACTTTACACTTGAAAGCAGCAACACATTTTTCCCCCTAAAGAAACACCGCAGCAAGGTGACGGACGGGGAGCAGCTTTCCTCTCCTTCCATTTTGCTGTCTCACTCCCAAAATGGATTCATGCTGAGAGAAAAATAGATCTTTGTAAAAAAAAAATAGGGAAATTTGATATTTGTATAGTACAATGGCATGTGTGTGTGGTATTGTTGTGGAGAGCAGTGCAATATAATGCTGCATGATAGAATAGTCCAGCGGAGAGCCTGAGTAGGTGTGTGTGTGCTTGCGTGCATAACACACAGCATGACGACTTCATACAATTCTACACAAGACCCAACTCTTACCTGCCCAGCTGCCTCAGCATGGACACACTTTACCTTCCGGTAGCCTTACTTATACCAAAGAAACCACAGTCCAAACACTCCAACTAGTGACTAACTTTCAGGTAGAAAATTAAATGAACATGTAGACACATATAGAGAACTAGATAGAGGTTATTCCACTATAGTTATTAGTTACTCTGCTACAATACCAGTGTTGATATAGCCAAGGACAAACCTCAGGGTTATGTTTTAGGACCTCAAACATATGAGCGCTGGGCTGTAAGGTGCGGAAAGCCACCACTCCTCTCCTGTCTCCTATTCTACAGGAAATCTCAGTGCTGTGCTGAAAACACACTCTCACACACACACAATCCCAGATTCATCAGTGGAGAAAGCCCTGTCTAATCTCCAGCCCAGATTGCTGCTATTGCTTTAGGGCAACCTCTAAACATAGAGATGAAGAACCACTAAAAGTCTAGATTAGACCTGCTGAATATTGCATTGCTGTAATGCCTTTTTAGGATGGGACAGATCTGCAAACACCTTCCCTGGTCTCCTGAGCCCGGGAATTAAGAGGATGTTACAGGAAGACTAATTACTTAAGAAAATCCCCCCATGTTTTTCTCTCTTCCTCCCTCTCCCCCGCTCTCCCTCTCTCCCTGATGGCCCATCCCCAGTCTGAATGTTAAGGTCTGTGTGTGTATAATGTCTCAGTCAGGGGCCTGGCTCTGTTGATTTGGCTGCTTTGAGGGGGGGTCTGCCTGGGCTGCATGACTCCGCTGAGTGGAGAGGGGTGGAGAGGGGGCCTCATCACAAGACAACCCGGTGTTTTACCTCGAACAGAAAACAGACAAATCAAATCATGTGATTAGGCGTAGCGACAGTTGTGCTCTGCAAGACAGAACGTTTCTGATGATGAATAAGGGCGCTTCCATCAGGAAATCAGAGCGAATCAGAATAATTTGGCTAGAATGATGACACCCCAGTCGCCGAGCAATCTGCCATCCTCACAGAGTGGCACTGTTGGGATCATCAGAGAGTGTTGTAAAACACACACAACACACCAATAATAACACACACACAGGAAATCAAGTTTTCCTGGTCCTTTCCATCCCCTCTAGTCTGAATATTATGGGCGGTGGGTTCTTGAGGGGGATGTCTCAATGCTGTCAACTAGTGATTAAAGACAGCTGTTGGACTAATTATTTGACTCCTTATAAAGGATTCCAGTGGACCTGTACAGTGTACATGCTAGCTGCTCCATCCGATCCCGGTGGGAAAGCTACTCGCTACCGCTTTATTTCACAGTACATACAATTGCCTGGCATTTACAAAGGAATTAGCTACATCAATCAAATGTATTTTATAAAGCCCTTTTTACATCAGCAGTTGTAATTACATTATAATCACACAGTAACTTGTTTAGTTCTTTAGAATGGCGAAGGCTCCCCATGTACTTACCACAAATGCCTAATTTGCTCAGTTCGCCATATTGTACATTTCTCTCAGTTACACTTATTTTGTGAATTGGCATGAGCACAGTACACGCGATCCCAATTCTAGCTCCAAGACGGCGGCAATTACAAAAAACAAAAAAGTCGATTGTGCCGATTTACTGACACGTGGAACCATGTTGCGCGCCATAGTTGAAGAACTCTGTGGGTAGTGCGAAAAACAAATGACGTCACAACTGTATGCACCTTCATTAGAAAGTAAACACCACTGGGAGTCACAGTACT
Organism: Salmo salar; assembly: GCF_965601325.2. NCBI lineage: Eukaryota > Metazoa > Chordata > Actinopteri > Salmoniformes > Salmonidae > Salmo > Salmo salar. The sequence continues at coordinate 23,800,496 of NC_138318.1, read as the reverse complement.
GATGTCACATAGCTCAATAAGGCATTATTAGTTCCCACATAATATAGACCCCATCAGGTTCTTTGTTCAACCTATAGGCTACTGGAGCTAGTGTACACGAGAACATAACCTTTTTGGAATTATTGTGTGAAAACACTTACCACCTGAATCCACATACTATACCCTCCAACAAAAGCCCTACATACAAGACGGCAGATAATGTTGAAGCTACGTCGAGGTTATGCAGTAAGGCTGCTGGATGCTATTGACAGATAAATGACTGTATGTGGAATCTACATAGACCTATTAGTAGCATCCAGAAGTATCTGTTCAACTGGCTGTTACGTGCGAGCTTGTTAGCAAGCCTTTCAGAGGTGATACAAACGCTAGAGTAGCATGTATTTGTATGAGAGGTGAAGGCCAATTCCTTCACCTCCATTCATACATACAGTCAACAAGAGTGTTCTACCTTTGTGACTTCTATCTTTTGTAAGCTGCACTGCAATTCAGTTTTCTGTATTGTAAACTGCCAAACTGCACCACTGTGGCACATGCATTTGTATATGAATAATAAACAAATCTAACACCGTCTTTCTCAAGCGACTGCATCTATGCTGCAAGTCAACACGTGAAAAGGAGCAGTAGTCTGTATGTGAGCATTTCAGCGAGTGTATCAATGAGTACAACCATTCAATCTTCATCTATTTCAGTGACTACACAAGTGCACATGTGTTGTTATGGCAACCCAGTTCCCATATGTATCAAAAATATGTTCATACATGTGTAGGTGTGTGTGTGTATGCTGGTAACTATACTGGTCAGTGTGTATAAGCTGATCCTGTGCATGGTAGTGAAAACCAACACCTACTCTGCTGCTGCTCAGCCCCTGTGGAATAGAAATAGACTACAAACTGGTGTCACTCAAATGAATGACTTTCGTCTCCATAGCAATTTCCATGAAATTTGATTTAGAGGGATAATATATAATACCCACTCCAGGGAGAGGTTGAGGTGGACTGTGTTTTAATTGAGATGGACTGAGAGATGCTGGATGGCTAGTGAGGGTCTGACCTGCTATTGTTGTTGCTGCCTCCAGGCACTGCTATTCTGAGCTCAGCGTGGATCCTAGTGGCGACATGACACACAGCGTTACTCACTCACTATATACAGCCAAATCTGTCTGAGTGTTTCAGATAGAAGTAAAACGTGTCAATGTGGTGTACAGCAGTGTTATTCAAAGTCGGGGTCGCAACCCTGCAGTGGGAGCACCAAATAACAAATACAAAGTACAGATTATTGTAGGGGAAAATATACAAACGTTTTTGAAAAATATCATTTGAAAAATACAATTTTAATGAGTAAATGTATTCATTGGTTCTCTTAATTTTGATAAGAGAGATGAAAATGTAATGAATTAAGGTTATTTGTTAATAAATCTGACTTCTTCTAAATCTACAGATTTAAGGTTGTGTTAGATTTGGGGTGGGGTTGCCATAAATTCTGGTGAAAAAAAATTGGGTCCCCGTTGATAAAGTTTGAATACCATCACTGTAAAGGAACGTGAGTCAAAATACTGCATTGACACATTGTGTTGACTTGTGTGAATTTCATGTGTGCATATTGTTGTACGTCCAGTAGGTCAGGTTTCTTGTTTCTGTGTGTGAGCAGAAGTCTCACGTGGTTCTCAAAAAACAACTGAAGACTGGACTGTGGACATGGTAAATCCCAGTCCCAATCTCCTTTTCCCTCCATTCATCCCTCTCTCCCTCCCAGGAGTGTTCCCTCCTGCATAGCAGCGCTGCTATTTTTTCCGGAGGAGGATTTGCGATGAGGTGCATTACGGAGAGAGAAGGGCCGGGTGCTGTGTCTGCCTATGACCACTTTAATACACTAAGATGTTGTGGAGCAGGAATATTATTGATGTTTCTGTGGCAACACGCGTCTAAGCAGAGGATTATACTGGAAACATTCACCAGACCAGGGAGAGAGAGAGAGATTGAGAGGGGGGTGGGGGGGGGGGGGGGGTGGGAGGGGGGGCAGAAATGCACTGAGAATGAGGGGGAGCTGAAGGGGAAAGGTTTTTTTATATCAGGAAAGGATTCAAAAGGGCATGATGGATAAGACAGAAGGATGATGGGTAGAGGGAGAGTGCAAGGGGTGGCCCGAAGGAGGGGGGAGGAGAGGAGAGAGAAGGCTGTTAAGGGGCCATATGAGTGACAGCATGAACCTTTTTCTCCTCTAAAACACACAGATGTAGCCTTTAATTCTTCCTGAGAATCCTGATCCAGCTCACTCTCTCTGTCCCATATCAATCAAATGTATTCCCAAAATGATCATCTGTTTAAGAGAGATTATCATAGCAATAGCCATCTATCGAATTACAATAGCACTACTTTTATCCACCTACCCAGATCTCATCCCAGGATTGTGTGTCCAACTGTCCATATGACAGTGTGTGTGTTATATAAAAATGATGGATGCATATAATCATGCACCCTGTGTGTGTGTTTTTCTGCGTGTGTGTGTGTGTGTGTGTGAGTGAGTGAGTGAGTGTGCAACAAGCATTTGCGTATGGTTTGTTTTAAGTGTGCCTTTGCATAATTGTATGGTATCATTGTACTTTAGGTTGGGTTCATTCCATTACAAATCAACAAATACAGTGTTCCTCCTATTTCCCAGAAACAAAATATGCCAATACATTTTTGATATTCTGCCATTATATGAAAGCATTTCATAAAAATAAAATGGACCTCTATCACAATTGAATCAAGGTTTTCATGGTAATATTACAAAGTATATTATATAAAGTATATTTATGGGAACAAAAAGAGCTAATCTAAATCTAAATAAACATCTCTGAAAACTCATCGAAAACAACCTTTTTGTTCCATCTCCCCAAAACACAACATATAAACACGTATTAACAGCTGGCGATGAGCAGGAAAAGGCTTGGGGTAGTTCCTGTTTATAAATAGCATCATTCATTACCAAGATAAAAAGTTACTTTGACTTCTAATTAAAATAATTCACTCAGGTTGCCAGAAACATTTAGAGAGCAGGAGAAAGGCGTTGTAGGGAGTGGTGTGTAGGGCGGGCTGCCACTGAGTGGGACTGACTGCCGAGGAGAGTGTGTGAGAGAGAGCACTTCAGCCGTGGGGCCTTATGCTGCAGGCGCTCTCAGAGACGGTGAACAATCAAAACAGCTCAATTTGGGGTTTATCCGACGCTCAGCCACACACACACAGCTATGTCTTACTATACTTGTGAGACTTTTTGGGTACCAACAATTGATTCCCATTCGAAAACCTATTTTCCCTTGTAGGGCAGCCCCCGAATTGACTCTTCTTATCAACACTCTATGCAACATTTTTTGTCTTCTCGGGTATTCAGCCTTCTCTGTATTATCTCTCCAAACCCCATTCTGTCTCACCTCTGAGAAGCAGATGATGTTGTCTTTACATCTCTCACACTCACTCAGTCACTCACTCAGTCACTCACTCAGTCACTCACTCAGTCACTCACTCACTCAGTCAAGCAATAAGGCACGAGGGGGTGCCATTATTGGCAATATACCACAAACCCCGAGGTGCCTTATTATAAACTGGTTACCAACGTAATTAGAGCAGTATAAATAAATGTTTTGTCATCCCCGTGGTATACCATGGCTGTCAGCCAATCAGCATTCAGGGTTTGAACCACCCAGTTAATAATGCTATTTATCCTATGGAGTCAGATAATTCATTTAATGGGCTAATAGCTTAGTCTTATTACGAGTCGCATGTGAGGTGTATATAATATACATAACCAACTATAGACGGTGAGCCCTCAGTTGACGGGGATTTCTACAGCCTAATCCCTAACCCTAACCTAACCCTAAATCTAAAATAGCCTTTTTACAAGTGAGGACCGGCAAAATGTCCTCACTTCTCAGACTTTTAGTGGGTTTAGCATTCTTGTAAAGACTTCTGATTGGAAGTGTGCAGAGACTATTTGCTGTTACTCACATGTATAGTAAAACATGTACGCACACACACACACACACACACACACACACACACACACACACACCTACTTTTTGTTTTCTATCTCACACACAATCATTTTCTCTCTCTCACACACACCAACACTGAACAAGTTAAAGAAGCTGAACTCCAAGGAGTAACACTGGATGGTCAGTTATCATGGTCAAGTCATATTGACAGAGTTGTTGTGAAGATGGAGAGAGGTATGTCTGTTATTAAAATATGTTCTGTGTTTTTGACACACAGATCAACTGCACTAGTTGTTCAGGCTCTGGTTCTTTCCCATCTTGATTACTGTCAGGTAATATAGTCAGGTGCAGCAAAGGAAGACCTAGCAAAGCTGCAGCTGGCTGAAAACAGAGCAGCACGCCTTGCTCTAACAGCACATCCTGAACTAACATCAACAACATGCATGATAGTCTTTCATGGTTGAGGAGGAATTGACGACTTCTCTGCTAGTCTTTTTAAGAAACATTTATGTATTGAAAGTGCCTAACCACTTGTATAATCTATTTGAATACTCTTCAAACAGACATACATACCCCACCAGACATCCATACCCCACCAGACATCCATACCCCACCAGACATCCATACCCCACCAGACATCCATACCCCACCAGACATCCATACCCCACCAGACATCCATACCCCACCAGACATCCATACCCCACCAGACATGCATACCCCACCAGACATGCATACCCCACCAGACATGCATACCCCACCAGACATACATACCCCACCAGACATACATACCCCACCAGACACACCACTACGGGTTTCTTCATGCTCCCCAAACCAAAAACAGATTTAATGTGTCGCTCAGTTACGTAAAGAGCCATGTCATCGTGGAATGCTCTGCCACCAAAGGTTTCTCAGGCAAAAAGCAAGTTTAGCTTTAAAAAGCAGCATCTCTCCTCTTCCTAAACATCTCATTAAACTGTCCTGTATATAATAATATGAATATGTATATATGAATACTGTGTAAATAGTATTTGTTGTCTCTTGGTGTCTTTACAATATATAACACTCATTTTATTCAGATTTTTTTATTTTGAACTGAATGTTATATCTTATGATGTTCTTCTCCACAACTGTTCTGAACAGTTGAAGTTGTAAGTTTACATACACCTTAGCCAAAGGCATTTAAACTCAGTTTTTCACAATTCCTGACATTTAATCCTAGTAAAGATTCCCTGTCTTAGGTCAGTTAGGATCACCACTTTATTTTGAAAATGTGAAATGTCATAATAATAGTACAGAGAATGATTTATTTCAGCTTTTATTTCTTTCATCACATTCCCAGTGGGTCAGAAGTTTACATACACTCAATTAGTATTTGGTAGCATTGCCTTTAAATTGTTTAACTTGGGTCAAACGTTTCAGGTAGACTTCCACAAGCTTCCCACAATAAGTTGGGTGAATTTTGGCCCATTCCTCCTGACAGAGCTGGCGTAACTGAGACTGATGTCTTGAGATGTTGCTTCAATATATCCACATAATTTCCCTCCCTCATGATGCCATCTATTTTGTGAAGTGCACCAGTCCCTCCTGTAGCAAAGCACCACCACAACATGATGCTGCCACCCCCATGCTTCCCGGTTGGGATGGTGTTCTTCGGCTTGCAAGCATCCCCCTTTTTCCTCCAAACATAACGATGGTCATTATGGCCAAACAGTTCTAATTTTGTTTCATCAGACCAGAGGACATTTCTACAAAAAGTACGATCTTTGTCCCCATGTGCAGTTGCAAACCGTAGCCTGGCTTTTTTTGGCGGTTTTGGAGCAGTGGCTTCTTCCTTGCTGAGCGGCCTTTGAGGTTATGTTGATATAGGACTCGTTTTACTGTGGATATAGATACTTTTGTACCTGTTTTCTCCAGCATCTTCACAATGTCCTTTGCTGTTGTTCTGGGATTGATTTGCACTTTTCGCACCAAAGTACGTTCATCTCTAGGAGACAGAACGCGTCTCCTTCCTGAGCGGTATGACGTCTGCGTGGTCCCATGGTGTTTATACTTGCGTACTATTGTTTGTACAGATGAAGGTGGGACCTTCGGGCATTTGGAAATTGCTCCCAAGGATGAACCAGACTTGTGGAGGTCTACAATGTTTTTTCTGAGGTCCTGGTTGATTTCCCCATGATGTCAAGCAAAGAGGCACTGAGTTTGAAGGTAGGCCTTGAAAAACATCCACAGGTACACCTCCAATTGACTCGAATAATGTCAATTAGCCTATCAGAAGCTTCTAAAGCCATGACAGAATTTTCTGGAATTTTCCAAGCTGTTTTAAGGCACAGTCAACTTAGTGTATGTAAACTTCTGACCCACTGGAATTGTGATACAGTGAATTATAAGTGAAATAATCTGTCTTCAAATCATTTTTGGAGAAATTACTTGTGTTATGCACAAAGTAGATGTCCTAACCGACTTGCCAAAACTATAGTTTGTTAACAAGAAATTTGTGGAGTGGTTGAAAAACGAGTTTTAATGACTGCAACATAAGTGTATGTAAACTTCCGACTTCAACTGTATTTCTACGTTTTATATGGGCCCCAGGAAGAGTAGCTACTGCATGTGCAGTAGCTAATGGGGATTCTAATAAACTTAACACCAGACAGCCAGCACATAACCCACCCAACCAACCGACACAAATGACAGAGAAGTGCCATGCACCTCAATCAAGACAAACAAGACATGGAAGCAAAGCAGAATGTACTTCTAACAGTGATGAGGCACGCAGTTCAGGAAATTCACGTAAACTAGGAATTCCATGCATGTTGCATTGGATCAATATTCCCCCTCTGTTTCTCCCCCTCTGTTTCTCCCCCTCTCTCTCACCCGGGAATCTAAAGCTCCCTGAATATTGACTTGCCCCCGCGAACCTATGAAGCACTTCTTAACAAGGCCCAATCAATTAAGAGCATGTATAAGAGAATACATCAAAGAAATATGGCTACAATGTGTAATCAACAGTTTCTGTCTTCCCGACCCAAGGGGGCAAGGAAAAGGATGCACTGGGGGAATTCTTCATGCCCATAATGCAGCGCTGTGCTTTTCTCTCACCTGCTCCACCACTTGTGATGAGAAAGATCAATACGAACACAACACTTCCTCAATTCTTCATTCCATCTACTTGCACTGTGCATCTCTAGTAAAAGCTAAGATGTATGTAAAATAAACCAAAACTTAAACTATTGAAGCTATATTTACGACACCATTTCTCCAGACCATTTATTGCTTCATTCACTGTTTTACGCCAAAATAAAAATAGGAAAACAAATTGTGTTCATTTCGAAGCCAGGTTCAGGCTTGGGTTTTCTCTGTGCACCCACAGCTGTGAAACAGTAGTCACTGCTTCCACCTTGAGGCCAGAGAGAGTACTGCATGGTGGTGGTTCAGAGAGTGGGTATGTTCCTGTTCTCGTCCCTGTTCTCAGCAGCTCCTCTTCCTCTAACAGCAGAGAGATAGAGAGAGGTGGCTGGCTGGCTGCAGCAGAGAGAGAGGTGACTGGCTGGCTGCAGCAGAGAGAGAGGTGGCTGGCTGGCTGCAGCAGAGAGAGAGTTGACTAGCTGGCTGCAGCAGAGAGAGAGATGACTGGCTGGCTGCAGCTGAGAGAGAGGTGGCTGGCTGGCTGCAGCAGAGAGAGAGGTGGCTGGCTGGCTGGCTGCAGCAGAGAGAGAGGTGGCTGGCTGGCTGGCTGCAGCAGAGAGAGAGGTGGCTGGCTGGCTGCAGCAGAGAGAGAGGTGGCTGGCTGCAGCAGAGAGAGAGCTGGCTGGCTGCAGCAGAGAGAGAGCTGGCTGGCTGCAGCAGAGAGAGAGCTGGCTGGCTGCAGCAGAGAGAGAGGTGGCTGGCTGCAGCAGAGAGAGAGGTGGCTGGCTGCAGCAGAGAGAGAGCTGGCTGGCTGCAGCAGAGAGAGAGGTGGCTGGCTGGCTGCAGCAGAGAGAGAGGGGATTGGCTGGCTGCAGCGGAGAGAGAGAACACTGGCTGCAGCAGAGAGAGAACACTGGCTGACTGCAGCAGAGAGAGAAGGTGACTGGCTGGCTGGCAGCAGCAGAGAGAGCGAGAGAGAGGGAGAGAGAGAGGTGACTAGCTGGCTGCTGCAGCAGAGAGAGAGAAGTGACTAGCTGGCTGCTGCAGCAGAGAGAGAGAAGTGACTAGCTGGCTGCTGCAGCAGAGAGAGAGAAGTGACTAGCTGGCTGCTGCAGCAGAGAGAGAGAAGTGACTAGCTGGCTGCTGCAGCAGAGAGAGAGGTGACTGGATGCAGCAGACCAGAGGGCTGCTCAGAGCTCCTACAAACCTGTGAAGTACGATAAGAGAGGCCTAGGTCCGGGCCCACTATACGAGTGCCAGTTTGTCTGTCTCTGTGTGTGACACACAAAATAGACTGACACAAAAAAGGCAGATCCAATCAAAAACACATATAGACAACGGGACTGACCGTGCCATCAAATAGGGCCGGTGCTAACAATAGTCCTGGATAGTCCACTGTCCGGTGTGTGTGTGTCATTGGGCAGGGTTGTTATGGCGAGCGTGGGGTCGAGAGGCTCCGTTCCTGTCTGATTGTTCCTGAGGAGGATGTGAGGGAGCCTGTTTGTCCAAATCCTCCCCTGACACAGGACACAGGAAACCCACCAACACCCACCAAAAACAACTGTTCAGCCATCCACAAAACATCAGCATTCAACTCCATCTGAAGGAACCTCTGAATGTCCACGTGAGTGTACAGTACAGTAGTAGAGTGAAAAGTGAGTGTACAGTAGTAGTGTGAAATGTGAGTGTACAGTACAGTAGTAGAGTGAAAAGTGAGTGTACAGTAGTAGTGTGAAATGTGAGTGTACAGTACAGTAGTAGAGTGAAAAGTGAGTGTACAGTAGTAGAGTGTGAAATGTGAGTGTACAGTACAGTAGTAGAGTGAAAAGTGAGTGTACAGTAGTAGAGTGTGAAATGTGAGTGTACAGTACAGTAGTAGAGTGAAAAGTGAGTGTACAGTAGTAGAGTGAAAAGTGAGTGTACAGTACAGTAGTAGAGTGTGAAAAGTGAGTGTACAGTAGTAGAGTGTGAAAAAAAGAGTATACAGTACAGTAGTAGAGTGTGAAAAGACACCCTATCCCTACAGGTGAGTACACTATATTGGGCCAAAGGGCAACCCAGGGCATTCCCCCAGACAGGTGCCTAGGTGGTGCCAACTCAGAGGTCTTATGGTTAGAGCGTCCGCCCTGAGGTTCAGAGTTCGTTCCCCGCCTGAGTCATACCAAACACTGTAAAAATGGGACTCGATGCGTCTCTGCTTGGCACTCAGCATTAAGGAGACAGATTGTGGGTAAGGCCCTGTGATAGACTAGCGTCCTGTCTAGGGGGTGTACTTGTACATCAAGCTGCCTCGCGCTACAGAAACAGGAGATAGGAGCAGGAGCCTATGAGCCAAGACGTGTGGTGCCAAAAGGGTGTCTGGGTATAATGTGGCAGCGCCCACACTGCTCTAACTTTCACCTCAAAGCTGTGGTTCAACTCAGCCATGGAGAGCTAACTGCACATACCAAACAGTACAGAGCATCTATCTGCTGCCTTACAAAGAGACACCTGCCATGCACTGTACATGTAGATGGGTGTCTGAAAACTCACTCAGCTTAAAGTGTCTCCACCCGGCTGCCGTATAGCTTGCTTTTCAGTGGCGCGACTGGGTAACACGCTTCAAAAGGGCGGTCATTTGTGTTTGTGAGGCAGAGGTCCTGGGTTCAAACGCCGGTATGAACCCAATCAGGAGGAAGCGGTACTCGCTAAGCAAGCAGCGTGACGTCCTTTACATACAGTTGAAGTCGGAAGGTTACATACACTTAGGTTGGAGTCATTTTCAACCACCACAAATTTCTTGTTAACAAACTATAGTTTTGGTAAGTCAGTTAGGGCATCTACTTTGTGCATGACACAAGTAATTTTTCCAACAATTGTTTAGACAGATTACTTCACTTATAATTCACTGTATCACAATTCCAGTGGGTCAGAAGTTTACATACACTAAGTTGACTGTGCCTTTAAACCGCTTGGAACATTTCTGAAAATGATGTCATGGCTTCTGATAGGCTAATTGACATAATTTGAGTCAATTGGAGGTGTACCTGTGGATGTATTTCAAGGCCTACCTTCAAACTCAGTGCCTCTGCTTGACATCATGGGAATATCAAAAGAAATCAGCCAAGACCTCAGAAAAAACGTTGTAGACCTCTACAAGTCTGGTTCATCCTTGGGAGCAATATCCAAACGCCTGAAGGTACCACGTTCATCTGTACAAACAATAGTACGCAAATATAAACACCATGGGACCACGCAGCCGTCATACCGCTCAGGAAGGAGACACGTTCTGTCTCCTAGAGATGAACGTACTTTGGTGCGAAAAGTGAAAATCAATCCCAGAACAACAGTAAAGGACCTTGTGAAGATGCTGGAGGAAACAGGTACAAAAGTATCTATATCCACAGTAAAACGAGTCCTATATCGACATAACCTGAAAGGCCACTCAGCAAGGAAGAAGCCACTGCTCCAAAACCACCATAAAAAAAGCCAGACTAGGGTTTGCAACTGCACATGGGGACAAAGATCGTACTTTTTGGAGAAATGTCCTCTGGTCTGATGAAACAACAATAGAACTGTTTGGCCATAATGACCATCGTTATGTTTGGAGGAAAAAGGGGGAGGCTTGCAAGCCGAAGAACACCATCCCAACCGTGAAGTACGGGGGTGGCAGAATCATGTTGTGGGGGTGCTTTGCTGCAGGAAGGACTGGTGCACTTCACAAAATAGATGGCATCATGAGGGAGGAAAATTATGTGGATATATTGAAGCAAGACATCAGTCAGGAGGCCTACAAACCTGACTCAGTTACACCAGCTCTGTCAGGAGGAATGAGCCAAAATGTACCCAATTTATTGTGGGAAGCTTGTGGAAGGCTACCTGAAACGTTTGACCCAAGTTAAACAATTTAAAGGCAATGCTACCAAATACTAATTGAATGTATGTAAACTTCTGACCCACTGGGAATGTGATGAAAGAAATAAAAGCGGAAATAAATAATTCTCTCTACTATTTTTCTGACATTTCACATTCTTAAAATAAAGTGGTGAACCTAACTGACCTAACACAGAGCATTTTTACTAGGATTAAATGTCAGGAATTGTGAAAAACTGAGTTTAAATGTACTTGGCTAAGGTGTATGTAAACTTCCGACTTCAACTGTACATACATAATACAACTACTACACCAAATATCATCACATCGCTGTGCTTCGAGAACAATAGCATTCTCTTCCTAAATCCTGTCCCTTCATCATGGTCAAAGCACTCCAACTTGAAATGTTATTCAAGTGTAAAGTAAAACAGATGAATATTCTTCATCACTCCTCACGCTTCAGAACCACTCTGCAACAGCCAAGCAATGTGCCTATGAATGATTGATTGTGTAGAGTCCTACTGTCTAATTTAAGAGATAAATACATCTCTCTTCATGCGGTGCTTCAAGGATACTTCAACAGCATTAGGAACAGTTACCACACAGCTCCATTGAGATACACACTAGAGATTTGTATTCCACTCTCTGCAAGAGAGACCATACTGTGTACTCCGCATCTACACAATGCTGGAGAGACTTGCTCTAAATAACATCAACTGACCCCTGCTTACAGTACTTACGTATGTACAGTAATGTGAAACCTTCCTGATACTGAGAATTACCACAAATGTAAACTACAACACCCCCATCAACATACAGTGGAACCTGTGGCCTTTTACTGCAGGTTCAACTTAGTTCACTGTTCTCACACACACACACACACACACACACACACAGCTGTGCTCAGCGCTGTTATTTATCTGAAGAGCGGCCAGTTCCTCAGAATGCAAGTGGAAGTGAATTTGCTTTTTCTGTCGAGTGTAGTCACGTTGGATTAAGCGGGCTCTCAGGCGGGCGAACGGGCAGGCCTGATGGGTTATCAGTGTGTGTATGCACGCTGAGTGGCGATGCCCGCAGGCTCTCCCAGGCAGCCGCTTTGACACTGGCATATTTGCAGACAGCGCGATGACAGTCCTGCCTTCTGTCAGGAACCATCTCCCTTTGTTTGTTTTTGTAAGCAGCACAAAGTGTGAAGGAATCAGCCAAGGTTCTCTCACATACTCTCTCACACCTTACTGTGAAACGCTTACTTACAAGCTCCAAAACCAACAATGCAGTTCAAGAAACAGAGTTAAGAAAATATTTACTAAACAAACTAAAGTAAAAAAAATATTTTGAAAATAAAAAAGTAACAATAAAATAACGAGGCCACAGTATATACAGGGGGTACCAGAACCGAGTCAATGTGTGGTGATACAGGTTAGTCGAGGTAATTTGTACATGTAGGTAGGGGTGAAGTGACTATGCATAGAAAATAAACAGTGAGTAGCAGCAGTGTAAAAACAAAGGGGGGGTGTCAATGTGGGGACCCATGCTAAATATTTTCAGTCTCCGAGGGGGGAAAAGTGTTCTTGTGCCCTCTTCACAACTGTCTTGGTGTGTTTGGACTAGGGTTGCACATTTTGGGGAATATTCAGAGGTGGAAACTTTGTGGGAATTAACGGGAATATATATGAGACTTAACGGGAATATATGTGAATGAACAGAAATATGTGCAAATGAATATTAATACCATTTAAATGTATATGTTTTTTGCATTGGATATAAACTCGGCAACTAAAAAAAGTCCTCTCACTGTCAACTGCATTTATTTTCAGCGTGTGTAAATATTCGTATGAACATAACAAGATTCAACAACTGAGACATAAACTGAACAAGTTCCACAGACATGTGTCTAACAGAAATTGAATAATGTGTCCCTGAACAAAGGGGTCAAAATCAAAAGTAACCGTCAGTATCTGGTGTGGCCACCAGCTGCATTAAGTACTGCAGTGCATCTCCTCCTCATGGACTGCACCAGATTTGCCAGTTCATCTCTGCTGTGAGATGTTACCACACTCCTCCACCAAGGCACCTGCAAGTTCCTGGACATTTCTGGGGGGAATGGCCCTAGCCATCACCCTCTGATCCAACAGGTCCCAGACGTGCTCAATGGGATTGAGATCTGGGCTCTTCGCTGGGCTATGGCAGAACACCGACATTCCTGTCTTGCAGGAAATCATGCACTGAACGAGCAGTATGGCTGGTGGCATTGTCATGCTGGAGGGTCATGTGGTACCCTTCCTGCAGGCTCATCCTGACATGAGGGAGGAGGATGTCTTCCCTGTAACGCACAGCGTTGAGATTGCCTGCAATGACAACAAGCTCAGTCCGATGATGCTGTGACACACCGCCCCAAACCATGACGGACCCTCCATCTCCAAATCGATCCCGCTCCAGAGTACAGGCCTCGGTGTAATGCTCTTTCCTTCGACGATATACGCGAATCCAACCATCACCCCTGGTGAGACAAAACCGCGACTAGTCAGCGAAGAGCACTTTTTGTCAGTCCTGTCTGGTCCAGCGACAGTGGGTTTGTGCCCATAGGCGACGTTGTTGCCGGTGATGTAAGGCAGGTCCTCACCAGACAACAGGTCTACAAGCCCTCAGTCCAGCCTCTCTCAGCCTATTGCGGACAGTCTGAGCATTGATGGAGGAATTGTGCGTTCCTGGTATAACTCGGGCATTTGTTGTTGCCATCCTGTACCTGTCCCGCAGGTGTGTTTTTCGGATGTGCCGATCCTGTGCAGGTGTTGTTACAAGACAGGGAATTGTGTGTTGTTACAAGACAGGGAATTTTTACAATGATTAAATGTCAGGAATTGTGAAAAACTGAGTTTAAATGTATTTGGTTAAGGTGTATGTAAACTTCCGACTTCAACTGTACATCTGTAAAATGATAGTCTGGAAACTAAAACTTTGGTTGTCTTCCTCTCAGGATTCCATGCCTTCTCCCTGAACCTCAATGTCCACCTCTTGAACATCAGACTCTGCGGCCTCAACTTCACTGTCACTTTCCAACCTTGTTGAGGATGGCTCGTTGTCAGGCTCAAAAAGCCTCGATTTTGCCCAGATGGCCACCAATTTGTCAACCCTTGTATTGGTCAGCCTGTTGCGTGCTTTGGTGTGTGTGTTCCCAAACAAGGACCAGTTGCACTCTGAGGCGGCTGATGTTGGTGGGATTTGGAGGATGATGGAGGCAACAGGGGAAAGAGCCTCAGATCCACAAAGTCCCTTCCACCAGGTGGCTGATGAGATATGTTGGCACGACTGCCATATTGCATCTCCATCCCAAAGCCCTAACTTGGAAGTGCACTTCGCCAGACTGCCAAGAACCTTGCACTCATCCAGGCAAAGTTGGCGAGAAACGATAGTGATGACACCATAGGCCTTGTTGATCTCTGCACCAGACAGGATGCTCTTGCCTTCATACCTGGGGTCCAACATGTACGCTGCGGCGTGTATTTTAAAAAATATATATATTTCACCTTTATTTAACCAGATACGCCAGTTAAGAACAAGTTCTCATTTACAACTGCGGCCTGGCCAAGATAAAGCAAAGCAGTGCGACACAAATAACAACACAGTTACACATTGAATAAACAAACATACAGTCAATAACAGAATAGAAAAGTCTATAGACAGTGTGTGCAAATTAAGTAAGATTCGGGAGGTAAGCTAATAAATAGGCCATAGTGACCAAATAATTACAATTTAGCAATTAAACACTGGAGTGATAGATGTGCAGAAGATGAATGTGCAAGAAGTTGATACTGGGGTGCAAAGGAACAAAAAAAACAATATAGGGATGAGGTAGTTGGGTGGGCTATTTACAGATGGGCTATGTACAGGTGCAATGATCTGTAAGCTGCACTGACAGCTGATGCTTAAAGTTAGTGAGGGAGATATAAGGCTCCAGTTTCAGTGATTTTTGCAGTTCGTTCCAGTCATTGGCAGCAGAGAACTGGAAGGAAAGGCGGCCGAAGGAGGAATTGGCTTTGGGTGTGACCAGTGAAATATAACTGCTGGAGAACGTGCTACGGGTGGGTGCTGCTATGGTGATCAGTGAGCTGAGATAAGGCGGGGCTTTACCTAGCAGAGACTTGTAGATGACCTGGAGCCAGTGGGTTTGGCGATGAATATGAAGCGAGGGCCAGCCAACAAAAGCATACAGTTCGCAGTGGTGGGTAGTATATGGGGCTTTGGTGACAAAACGGATGGCACTGTGATAGACTGCATCCAATTTGCTGAGTAGAGTGTTGGAGACTATTTTGTAAATGACATGGCCGAAGTCGAGGATCGGTAGGATAGTAAGTTTTACGAGGGTATGTTTGGCAGAGTGAGTGAAGATTTCATTTTGAATTGGAGATGCTTAATGTGAGTCTGGAAGGAGTTTACAGTCTAACCAGACACCTAGGTATTTGTAATTGTCCACATATTCTAAGTCAGAACCGTCCAGAGTAGTGATGCTAGCCGGGCGGGCAGGTGTGGGCAGCGATCGGTTGAAGAGCATGCATTTAGTTTTACTTGCATTTAAGAGCAGTTGGAGGCCACGGAAGGAGAGTTGTATGGTATTGAAGCTCGTCTGGAGGTTAGGTAACACAGTGTCCAAAGAAGGGCCAGAAGTATACAAAATGGTGTCGTCTCATCAAGGTGGATCAGAGAATCACCAGCAGCAAGAGCGACATCATTGATGTATACAGAGAAAAGAGTCGGCCCGAGAATTGAACCCAGTGGCACCCCTATACAGACTGCCAGAGGTCCGGACAACAGGCCCTCTGATTTGGGCTTCAGGCAGAAGTGTTCACGCTTTTTGATGTCTTTCAGAATTGCAGTTTCCTCTGCTTGGAGCAACAGTGAAGTGGGCAGGGCAGTACGGATTTCTTATCTTACATCTGCAAGCAGATGAGTCTGAACATCAGACAGGATGGCATTGTCTCCCTCAATCCGTGCAATGGCTACTGCTATAGGTTTCAGGCTTACCGCTCTCTCCCAAAATACATCATCCAGGAGGATCCTCTTGATGGGGCTGTCCATATCGGCAGACTGTGATGTGGCCATTTATTGGAGAGACTCCCCCCCCACAGAAGACTGTCAAACATGATGACAACACCACCCCAATGGGTGTTGCTGGGCAGCTTCAATGTGGTGCTCTTATTCTTTTCACTTTGCTTGGTGAGGTAGATTGCTGCTATAACTTGATGACCCTTCACATACCTAACCATTTCCTTGGCTCTCTTGTAGAGTGTATCCATTGTTTACAGTTCCATGATGTCCTTGAGGAGCAGATTTAACGCATGAGCAGCACAGCCAATGGGTGTGATGTGAGGGTAGGACTCCTTCACTTTAGACCAAGCAGCCTTCATGTTCGTTCGCAGCATTGTCTGTCCCCAGTGGAAATACCTTCTGTGGTCCAAGGTCATTGCTGACTGTCTTCAGCTCATCTGCAATGTAGAGACCGGTGTGTCTGTGCTCTTGTAGAATACTGGTTGAGGGGTGGAGATGATGTAGTTCATTATTCCTTGCCCACGAACATTCGACCACTCATCAGAGATGATTGCAATACAGTCTGCTTTCTCTATGATTTGCTTGACCTTCACTTGAACTCTGCATCCAGCAAATGAGTAGATAAAGCATGTCTGGTTGGAGGGGTGTGTGCTGGGCGAAGAACATTCAGAAATCTCTTCCAATACACATTGCCTGTGAGCATCAGTGGTGAACCAGTTGCATACACAGCTCGAGCAAGACATTCATCAGCATTTCTGTGACTACGTTCCTCCATTGAGTCAAAAAATGTTACAAAAAATCATGTATGTCATATAAAATATATTCACCCCACCCAGTATTGTAATGAAAACTTACCATAAAGCATGTAGTCCTTGGCTCAGACAGTGTAGTACTGAGGGCTCAATAGCAACTCATTAGTGTGCAAGATCTTGAGAAACAGCTGTACATGTGATGGAAGAATGCACTGTGCATGCAGAGGGTTGCAATTCCATTGAATTGGGGGTAGTTTAAACAACATATGCCACAAGACCTAGAATTGCATTGTGTGTATCCCGCAAAAAAAAGGTTCATTGTTATACGTTAACTTTTTTGATGAATTTAAGCAAAATTCATCAAATTCCAGGGCTTCCCATGGGAAATTTCCGGAAAAATTCTAGAAAAGAGAAGGATGGAGGAAGGGAGGGACAGCGAAATTAAGGGTGGTGGTGAGATTTAGCTGGGCTGTACAGGCTGTAGCCTATATCTCAGTAGCTCACATTGACTGTGCTCCCCGTGCCGTCCCGTACACAGTGTTACAAGGTAGTACACAGGGCGGCGCAGCACCTTTAAGACGTGCCAACAACTCCACACGCTACAGATCCCTATCAATCCCTGTCCCACACCAACCCTGATTACTACTTCATATGGAAATGGAGAAGGAAATCGAAAATAGGCCTGATGGGAAGTTTGTATATTGCCTTTTCTTCTCCGCAGAAAAACACTGTTGCACAGGCCTCTGTAGGGGGAGATTATGGTCGCATTTTCAAGAGCGCTCCTGAACAATGGTTTTATTTGCCATATGACACACCCTCCATCATTTTGGTAATTAGTATGCAAATCAGGAATGATACTACAGCCGGAGAATGGGTGGACCCCCTGCTATTCCCCGGCAGCCAACTGGGCAGAGAGGAAGGCAGGCAGGCAGGGAGGGAGGGAGGGAGGGAGGCAGGGAGGGAGGGAGGGAGGCAGGGAGGCAGGGAGGGAGGCAGGGAGGGAGGGAGGCAGGAACGCTGTGGTTGCTGCTGCAGTCCAACCAGCCAGGACAACACAACACCACCGGGGACAAAACACCTCTAAACATAAGCCTATAGCGTACCGTCCGGGAGAGGGTAGAACAATGAACACAATGAGGACACACAAACATACTCTTGAACTCATGTGCAGACCCTGGCCGTGACCCCGCTCTCCGAGGGTGTCTCAGGGGGAGTTGGGATAAAACACATTTCCACACTTGAAACAGGACAAATAAGCACGCACCTATTTATTATTATACACACTGTACTGTACTGAGTGCAGTGCACCAATACAAACACATGCGCACACATGCGCGCACACACCTCCTCCTCCTCTCACATTTAGTAGGGGATAGGATAGAGACAGTCTATTTGAAGTGTGCAGGGGTGAAGGACTTGTCTTGTTTTCCCTGTAATCTGAAGTGGTGTGTAGTGGCTGTGCTATTTGTTTCTGAGATGGTGAATTCAGGTGGACCCTCATTCAGCTCTCTCAGCTGCTGTTCAACTCTCTCAACCAACACAACTAGCCGCCCAGTAAACACAACAACACACAGTCTCTCTCTCGCTCTCTTCCCCCCGTTTGAGTCTGTGAAATAAAGAAAGTTTAATTGTATGCGACATTTCGAATATGAAGTATACTTTACATGCCAGGATGTCATACTGATTTGGGCTTTGACAACAGCTGATCAATTAGATATGGAGATGCGCTACCGAAATCAACCAATAGCAGGAAACAACCCAATCGCCCATGACGCAGTCTCCGTATGCAAAAATGTTATAGTATGTTTAAATGCCAGGTTGTAATTATACTAACTGCGGCTCTTCATCTTGTAGAATTCGATGCACACTTTCCCACAATGCATTGGAAGAGCTGCAAGTGATAGGCCCTAGTTCTCTTCAAGTAGCCAAACAACAAAACTCGGTTACTTAATTGGGAAAATAAGCTTCTGCGGTGGTGTTCAAATGTAGGCAAAGTAGTTTTGTTCTCCTTAAAATGATCAGGAGTAGGCTATTACATCTCTGCACCGTGGACTCAGGATGTGGCAGCGTTATTCATGTCATGTTAATCGTATGGATTGGTTTCGTTTTGTAGGCTAGGCTACCTATTTAATTATTACATGTATGGATCAAGCCTTAGCAGTCATTCTCATCTCATTCCCAATGATCAGTGCTGTAGTTTATCATGTTGCTTCCAGCGGTTCTGAATTTGCAGTGCATCCGACTGACCACGTGTTTCTGTGCAATAGCTTTTTGATTTGAACATTTGAAAAGTTTTGGTGTGTGTACTAGGCTAATTGATTTAATTTATAAATATTACAACACTTTGGTTTTACTAATACATATGTTGAAATAGAACCAAATTGTCTGTTTCTGTCTTCAGTCCTTTTTAAACAGGATAGATGGGCAATACGCTATATGTTGAATGGCACTGTCTGTTTCTGTCTTCAGTCCTTTTTAAACAGGATAGATGGGCAATACGCTATATGTTGAATGGCACTGTCTGTTTCTGTCTTCAGTCCTTTTTAAACAGGATAGATGGGCAATACGCTATATGTTGAATGGCACTGTCTGTTTCTGTCTTCAGTCCTTTTTAAACAGGATAGATGGGCAATACGCTATATGTTGAATGGCACTGTCTGTTTCTGTCTTCAGTCCTTTTTAAACAGGATAGATGGGCAATACGCTATATGTTGAATGGCACTGTCTGTTTCTGTCTTCAGTCCTTTTTAAACAGGATAGATGGGCAATACGCTATATGTTGAATGGCACTGTCTGTTTCTGTCTTCAGTCCTTTTTAAACAGGATAGATGGGCAATACGCTATATGTTGAATGGCACTGTCTGTTTCTGTCTTCAGTCCTTTTTAAACAGGATAGATGGGCAATACGCTATATGTTGAATGGCACTGTCTGTTTCTGTCTTCAGTCCTTTTTAAAACAGGATAGATGGGCTATGTGGACTATGGTATAGGTTGAATGTGATAGTCTGTCTCTAAACAGTCAGAGTAGGCCTATAACTCCATTCCTGTTCTATTCAGACTTTAGAGAAATTCATTGAATTGGAAAAGAGCTATTATCAGGCTGGTTAATGCCATGCATGTCTGTTGACTCCCCCCACAGTCGGCCCAGCCCCACCTACTCAGCCAGTCACTTCTGCGTTGCGGCCGTGGCATACTGTATACTTTTTACTAAACGGTACATGCCAAATAGTATGCAACGATCAGTACATAGTATGCAGTTTAAGTATGTAGTACGCTAGTATGGGTATTCGGACACAGCCTGTGTGATCATGTGAATTTGATCGTGTTTGTGAATGTGGAAGAGTTGCAGAAGGGGAACATGAATGTGTACTGTGTACAGTCCAAATGGCAACACCAAGAGAAGGGAATTGAGAAATGGTGTTAACAGCCAGTAGAACACCATTTAGGCCACACACTCCTAACTGTCTATGTAATTCCCAGCACCCCTCTCCGAGACTCAGTCTATATCAAGAAGAAGAGAAACACATTTGGTTTGTTAACTGTAGGAAAGACGGTGGAAGCTAGGTTGAACACAACAAGGGAATAGGGCGAATAGGAATTCAAAAGACATGTCCTATCCCTACACACATTTACATTAGTGCACTAAAATGACTGGCTAAGTGGTAGTATTGTGACTAATTGATAATGCTCACTAGACTGGAGTACACTCCATGCTATGTGTGTGAGAGGGTGGAGGGTGAACCATGAATAATTCTATCTGTACTTGCCTCAATCTGAGCCACACCAATCAATTAGGTGAATGTCTACTATATACTCTATGTTGGCATATGTGTGTGTGCGTGCGTGTGTGTGTGTGTGTCCAGACCCCTCTACCTCTCTCAGTGTGTGTGTGATGGTCCCTGGGGCCAGGGCTGTGCTCCATCAGCGGAACATTAGGCATTAGTGCTCCATGGCTCTGGCTGGGTATCGATGTGATGCCGTGGCACTGCCACCCCCCTCAGGGCAGACCCTCCCACCCTACTGTGACCACTGACCGCCCTGCCGCTCTGTGTGTGTGTGTGTGTGTGTGTGTGTGACCCCTGACCCCAGGCTGTTTGTCAGAGCGGGGCTCTCAGTGGCGGGCCGGCTGTCATCGATCTCTCAGACACCAGGACAGCACTTAACACTCTGACTGGAGACAGTAATACACCCACACCCTCCATTACTGCTCGGCAGGAGCTACAGCTGCAGCGACATCCCTCTGTCCCGGTCTATCTCTCTCTCTTTATGTCCGTGTCAGTCTGTCCGTCTCTCCTGTCCCCGCGTTGCTCCACTGGCCCTGCATTGCACACGCACGCACTTCTACATAGGTAGCCCTTATGTTTCACCTATACACCTTGTACTGAGTTCCCTATAAACAAATCTCTGAAGTCAAAGCCCTGTTAGGTGATTGAGTCATTGAAATGACCTCCTGCTCCTGGCCTGTTTCATAAGGCCATGGTTCATTTAGCACGGAGGTCTGACAAAGAGCCTGGAAGAAGCACCCTTTGATGAGGAGGTCACACACACACTCACACAGGTACCATTGGTTTGTAAGTGAGTAGGGCTATATGCCACGAGCTATGTCTCTGAGTTGGTCTGTCTGTCAGTGGCCATATCTCCTGGCCAGAGAGAGAGTGAGACAGCTCTTGATTATCCTCAGTAATAGGCTGTCAAAGCAGCACATTAACGGAAGCTAAATAATGCACATACACAATTGGGCAATGTGCATTATCCGCTGGGATTGGAAGCGTTCTCTTTGGCCGCCCGAGGCTAATGTCTAAATTAGATGGTTCACTTGAATTTAATATTTTTTTTATGATCAACCTTGTCCTTTTCCTTCCGTGAAGGTGAGAGAGTGAGCGAGAGAGAGAGAAAGCCCTTTCTCTCTGCCAGGTCTCCTAGTGCAGGCCACAGAGGCAAGGAGGCACTTAAGTGATCTGATTGCCTTGCTGGAGGACTGGAGGAGTACTGGGGCCTGTTCTTAGAAAGGTTACTACTAATATATCCCCCATTTAGATGGCTGACCCTGCTCCCTGCCTGAGCAAGGTCCACACAAAGCCTGAACAGGGCTGGATGGAGTGCAGTGCAGACCTCTTATATAGCCAAAAAGGCATAGTCTCTCTTTCACACGCGCGCGCGCGCACACACACACACACACACACACACACACACACACACACACACACACACACACACACACACATTCTCCCCGCCCCAACACACACACACAGGCCAACAACAACAATCTCATACAAAAAAAGACACACGCCAACCCCTTGCTCTGTCCCTTTTCTACAGACTGGAAAAGAGAATTACACTTATTTTCAATTGATTAGCAAAACGCTGGGGTTTGTGTGTGGGGAGAGAATGGGCTTAAATGACTCCCATTGATTAGCGATGGCCCACTTTGGATCACGCCATGTGAACTCACACAGAGGCTAGACAGACGCAGAGAGGGAGAAAGAGAGAGACAGAGAGAGAGAGAGTACAGAACATATCATAACAGAGAAAGAGATGGAGGGAGGGAGAGATGGAGGGATGAAGAGAGAGGTCTCCATACTGTATAGTTGAACAGTTCCAGTTTCAGCAGGTAGAGCTGGATAACGTGGTAGATATAACCTGCTAGATAACGTGGTAGATCTAGCCTGCTCGATAACGTGGTAGATCTAGCCTGCTCGATAACGTGGTAGATCTAGCCTGCTAGATAACGTGGTAGATATAACCTGCTAGATAACGTGGTAGAAGTAACCTGCTAGATAATGTGGTAGATCTAGCCTGCTAGAGAACGTGGTAGAAGTAACCTGCTAGATAATGTGGTAGATCTAACCTGCTCGATAACGTGGTAGGTCTAGCCTGCTAGATAACGTGGTAGTTCGAACCTGCTCGATAACGTGGTAGAGGTAACCTGCTAGATAACGTGGTAGATCTAACCTGCTCGATAACGTGGTAGAAGTAACCTGCTAGATAACGTGGTAGATCTAGCCTGCTAGCTAACGTGGTAGATCTAGCCTGCTAGCTAACGTGGTAGAACTAGCCTGCCCAGAACGTGGTAGAAGTAACCTGCTAGATAACGTGGTAGATCTAGCCTGCTAGATAACGTGGTAGGACTAGCCTGCACTGGATATCATAAGGTGAATGCACCAATTTGTAAGTCGCTCTGGATAAGAGCGTCTGCTAAATGACGTAAATGTAAATTGTAGAAGATATACACACACACAAATATGTATGTCTTTACATAGTTGAATGTGCTGACAACAAAATCACAGAAAAATAATCAATGGAAATCCAATTTATCAACCCATGGAGGTCTGGATTTGGAGTCACACTCAAAATTAAAGTGGTAAAACCACACTACAGGCTGATCCAACTTTGATGTAATGTCCTTAAAACAAGTCAAAATGAGGCTCAGTAGTGTGTGTGGCCTCCACGTGCCTGTATGACCACCCTACAATGCCTGGGCATGCTCCTGATGAGGTGGCGGATGGTCTCCTGAGGGATCTCCTCCCAGACCTGGACTAAAAAGCATCCGCCAACTCCTGGACCGTCTGTGGTGCAACGTGGCGTTGGTGGATGGAGCGAGACATGATGTCCCAGATGTGCTCAATTGGATTCAGGTCTGGGGAACGGGCGGGCCAGTCCATAGCATCAATGCCTTCCTCTTGCAGGAACTGCTGACACACTCCAGCCACATGAGGTCTAGCATTGTCTTGCATTAGGAGGAACCCAGGGCCAACCGCACCAGCATATGGTCTCACAAGGGGTCTGAGGATCTCATCTCGGTACCTAATGGCAGTCAGGCTACCTCTGGCGAGCACATGGAGGGCTGTGCGGCCCCCCAAAGAAATGCCACCCCACACCATGACTGACCCACCGCCAAACCGGTCATGCTGGAGGATGTTGCAGGCAGCAGAACGTTCTCCACGGCGTCTCCAGACTCTGTCACGTCTGTCACGTGCTCAGTGTGAACCTGCTTTCATCTGTGAAGAGCACAGGGCGCCAGTGGCGAATTTGCCAATCTTGGTGTTCTCTGGCAAATGCGAAATGTCCTGCACGGTGTTGGGCTGTAAGCACAACCCCCACCTGTGGACGTCGGGCCCTCATACCACCCTCATGGAGTCTGTTTCTGACCGTTTGAGTAGACACATGCACATTTGTGGCCTGCTGGAGGTCATTTTGCAGGGCTCTGGCAGTGCTTCTCCTGCTCCTCCTTGCACAAAGGCGGAGGTAGCGGTCCTGCTGCTGGGTTGTTGCCCTCCTACGGCCTCCTCCACGTCTCCTGATGTACTGGCCTGTCTCCTGGTAGCGCCTCCATGCTCTGGACACTACGCTGACAGACGCAGCAAACCTTCTTGCCACGGCTCGCATTGATGTGCCATCCTGGATGAGCTGCACTACCTGAGCCACTTGTGTGGGTTTTAGACTCCGTCTCATGCTACCACTAGAGTGAAAGCACCGCCAGCATTCAAAAGTGACCAAAACATCAGCCAGGAAGCATAGGAACTGAGAAGTGGTCTGTGGTCCCCACCTGCAGAACCACTCCTTTATTGGGGGTGTCTTGTTAATTGCCTATAATTTCCACCTGTTGTCTATTCCATTTGCACAACAGAATGTGAAATTTATTGTCAATCAGTGTTGCTTCCTAAGTGGACAGTTTGATTTCACAGAAGTGTGATTGACTTGGAGTTACATTGTGTTGTTTAAGTGTTCCCTTTATTTTTTTGAGCAGTGTATATACATACACACACACACACACACACGCACACACACACACACACACACATACACACACAGTTGAAGTCGGAAGTTTACATACACTTATGTTGGAGTCATTAAAACTCGTTTTTCAACCACTCCACAAATGTCTTGTTAATTAATAAACTATAGTTTTGGCGAGTGAGTTAGGACATCTACTTTGTGCATGACACAAGTAATTTTTCCAACAATTGTTTACAGACAGATTATTTCACTTATAATTCACTGTATCACAATTCCAGTGGGTCAGAAATGTACATACACTAAGTTGACTGTGCTTTAAAACAGCTTGGAAAATTCCAGAAAATTATGTTATGGCTTTAGAAGCTTCTGATTGACTCAAATTATGTCAATTAGCCTATTGGAGGTGTACCTGTGGATGTATTTCAAGGCCTACCTTCAAACTCAGTGCCTCCTTGCTTGACATCATGGGAAAATCAAAAGAAATCAGCCAAGACATTGTAGACCTCCACAAGTCTGGTTCATCCTTGGGAGCAATTTCCAAACGCCTGAAGGTACCACGTTCATCTGTACCAACAATAGTACACAAGTATAAACACCATGGGACCCAGCAGCCGTCATACCTCTCAGGAAGGAGACGCGTTCTGTCTCCTAGAAATGAACGTACTTTGGTGCGAAAAGTGATAATCAATCCCAGAACAACAGCAAAGGACCTTGTGAAGATGCTGGAGGAAACAGGTACAAAAGTATCTATATCCACAGTAAAACGAGTCCTATATCGACATAACCTGAAAGGCCGCTCAGCAAGGAAGAAGCCACTGCTCCAAAACAGCCATAAAAAAGCCAGACTACAGTTTGCAACTGCACATGGGGACAAAGATCGTACTTTTTAGAGAAATGTCCTCTGGTCTGATGAAACAAAAATAGAACTGTTTGGCCATAATGGCCATCGTTATGCTTGGAGGAAAAAGGGGGAGGCTTGTAAGCCTAAGAACACCATCCCAACCGTGAAGAACGGGGTGGCAGCATCATGTTCTGGGGGTGCTTTGCTGCAGGAGGGACTGGTGCACTTCACAAAATAGATGGCATCATGAGGGAGGACAATTATGTGGATATATTGAAGCAACATCTCAAGACATCAGTCAGAAAGTTAAAGCTTGGTCGCAAATGGGTCTTCCAAATGGACAATAACCCCAAGCATACTTCCAAAGTTGTGGAAAAAATGGCTTAAGGACAACAAAGTCAAGGTATTGGAGAGGCCATCATAAAGCCCTGACCTCAAACCTATAGAACATTTGTGGGCAGAACTGAAAAAGCGTGTGCGAGCAAGGAGGCCTACAAACCTGACTCAGTTACACCTGCTCTGTCAGGAGGAATAGGCCAATATTCACCCAACTTATTGTGGGAAGCTTGTGGAAGGCTACCCGAAACACTTGACCCGAGTCAAACAATTTAAATGCTACCAAATACTAATTGAGTGAATGTACACTTCTGACCCACTGGGAATGTGATGAAAGAAATAAAAGCTGAAATAAATAACTCTCTCTACTATTATTCTGACATTTCACATTCTTAAAATAAAGTGGTGATCCTAACTGACCTAAGACAGGACATTTTTACTAGGATTAAATGTCAGGAATTATGAAAAACTGAATTTAAATGTATTTGGCTAAGGTGTATGTAAACATCCGACTTCAACTGTATGCACACACACACTGACCCATGAAGAATGTAATTTATAATTGCCTCATGAGATTAGTTAAACTGTGGTCGTACCACATCAGAACCTAACATACAACCTTCTCTTATGCAATTATTAGTAAACAATGTAATTGTAAACCAACACTTTATAGGCTCGAAACATGGTTAAAACTATACTTTTTAGATCATGGATGGTCAGTCCTTGCATCCATAGATCTGTCTATGAATTTGAGAGTGGTTAGATTTCTCCAGCCCCATCACACAGTTGCGGCAGGGTGACCACTTTGTTACAGCTTGAACTGCATATTGCCCCTTTAAATATCCATCTAATAATGCAATATCAGCAGATTGGAAAGGTATTTTCACCACAAAATTCTCCATAATGAAAAAGCTAATAGGAATGAGGTTAATATCTGAATGTAAAGTGGAGTTGGTGGAAAGAGGAGAGGACTTGAGGAGAGGACTTGAGGAGAGGACTTGAGGAGAGGACTTGAGGAGAGGACTTGATCAGGGAGCCAAAGTGGAGTTTACCTGTTGTTGTTTTACAAGGGCTGACAGCACCCCCAGCTGGTGAACAACAGGGAAAGGAAAGGCAAAGGGGATACCTAGACAGATACCTCCCGAAATGTGTTTTCTGCATTGAATCCAACCCCTCTGAATCAGACAGGTGCGGGGGGGTTGACTTAATCGACATCATGGGCACCCGGGGAGCAGTTGTGGTGAGGGTTAACTGCCTTGCTCAAGGGCAGAACGGCAGATTTTTACACCTTGCCGGCGAAAGGATTCGAACCAGCGACCGTTACTGGGCCAATACTCTTAACCGCTGGGCCAATACTCTTAACCGCTGGGCCAATACTCTTAACCGCTGGGCCAATACTCTTAACCGCTAGGCAACCCGCCTGTCACACACAGGCTGCCAGAGACCTGTGTCACACACACTTTCCACTGTCACTACTGTCCAACAGTAGGATGTTGTGTGTGCATGCGCGCCTCTGTGTGGTGCAGGAGTGCCAGGATCATTCACAATCAGCGTAAAACACTGTGCACTGTTTTATAGACACACATGTCACACGAAAATACTCACACGCCAAGGCAGAAACAAACATCCAGTCATATTTGTAAATACACTGTGAGACCTACGGTACCGTACTGTGGAGACCTACGGTACCGTACTGTGGAGACCTACGGTACCGTACTGTGGAGACCTACGGTAGCGCACTGTGTGAACATACGGTACTGTACTGTGTAGACATACGTTACTGCAATGTGTAGACATACTGCACTGCAATGTGAAGACATACGGTACTGCACTGTGAAGACATACGGTACTGCACTGTGAAGACATACGGTACTGCAATGTGAAGACATACGGTACTGCAATGTGAAGACATACTGCACTGTGAAGACATACGGTACTGCAATGTGTAGACATACGGTACTGCAATGTGAAGACATACGGTACTGCACTGTGAAGACATACGGTACTGCACTGTGAAGACATACGGTACTGCACTGTGTGAACATACGGTACTGCACTGTGTGAACATACGGTACTGCACTGTGTAGACATACGGTACTGCACTGTGAAGACATACGGTACTGCACTGTGTAGACATACGGTACTGCACTGTGAAGACATACGGTACTGCAATGTGTGAACATACGGTACTGTACTCTGTAGACATACGGTACTGCACTGTGAAGACATACGGTACTGCACTGTGAAGACATACGGTACTGCAATGTGTACACATACTGCACTGTGAAGACATACTGTACTGCACTGTGTGAACATACGGTACTGCAATGTGTAGACATACTGCACTGTGAAGACATACTGTACTGCACTGTGTGAACATACAGTACTGTACTGTGTGAACATACGGTACTGCAATGTGTACACATACTGCACTGTGAAGACATACTGTAGTGCACTGTGTGAACATACGGTACTGCAATGTGTAGACATACTGCACTGTGAAGACATACTGTACTGCACTGTGTGAACATACAGTACTGTACTGTGTGAACATACGGTACTGCAATGTGTAGACATACGGTACTGCACTGTGAAGACATACGGTACTGCACTGTGAAGACATACGGTACTGCACTGTGAAGACATACGGTACTGCACTGTGAAGACATACGGTACTGCACTGTGTAGACATACGGTACTGCACTGTGTAGACATACGGTACTGCACTGTGTAGACATACGGTACTGCACTGTGTGAACATACGGTACTGCACTGTGAAGACATACGGTACTGCACTGTGTGAACATACGGTACTGTACTGTGTAGACATACGGTACTGCAATGTGTAGACATACGGTACTGCACTGTGTAGACATACGGTACTGCACTGTGTAGACATACAGTACTGCACTGTGTAGACATACGGTACTGCACTGTGTAGACATACGGTACTGCACTGTGTAGACATACGGTACTGCACTGTGTAGACATACGGTACTGCACTGTGTAGACATACGGTACTGCACTGTGTAGACATACGGTACTGCACTGTGTAGACATACGGTACTGCACTGTGTAGACATACGGTACTGCACTGTGTAGACATACGGTACTGCAATGTGTAGACATACGGTACTGCAATGTGTAGACATACGGTACTGCAATGTGTAGACATACGGTACTGCAATGTGTAGACATACGGTACTGCAATGTGTAGACATACGGTACTGCACTGTGAAGACATACGGCACTGCACTGTGTAGACATACGGTACTGCACTGTGAAGACATACGGTACTGCACTGTGAAGACATACGGTACTGCAATGTGTACACATACTGCACTGTGAAGACATACTGTACTGCACTGTGTGAACATACGGTACTGCAATGTGTAGACATACTGCACTGTGAAGACATACTGTACTGCACTGTGTGAACATACAGTACTGTACTGTGTGAACATACGGTACTGCACTGTGTAGACATACGGTACTGCAATGTGTAGACATACGGTACTGTACTGTGTAGACATACGGTACTGCACTGTGAAGACATACGGTACTGCACTGTGAAGACATACGGTACTGCACTGTGAAGACATACGGTACTGCACTGTGTAGACATACGGTACTGCACTGTGTAGAGATACGGTACTGTACTGTGTGAACATACGGTACTGCACTGTGAAGACATACGGTACTGCACTGTGTGAACATACGGTACTGCAATGTGTAGACATACTGCACTGTGAAGACATACTGTACTGCACTGTGTGAACATACGGTACTGTACTGTGTGAACATACGGTACTGCACTGTGTAGACATACGGTACTGCAATGTGTAGACATACGGTACTGTACTGTGTAGACATACGGTACTGCACTGTGAAGACATACGGTACTGCACTGTGAAGACATACGGTACTGCACTGTGAAGACATACGGTACTGCACTGTGTAGACATACGGTACTGCACTGTGTAGACATACGGTACTGCACTGTGTGAACATACGGTACTGCACTGTGAAGACATACGGTACTGCACTGTGTGAACATACGGTACTGCACTGTGTAGACATACGGTACTGCAATGTGTAGACATACGGTACTGCAATGTGTAGACATACGGTACTGCAATGTGTAGACATACGGTACTGCAATGTGTAGACATACGGTACTGCAATGTGTAGACATACGGTACTGCAATGTGTAGACATACGGTACTGCACTGTGAAGACATACGGTACTGCACTGTGAAGACATACGGTACTGCACTGTGTAGACATACGGTACTGCACTGTGTGAACATACGGTACTGCACTGTGTGAACATACGGTACTGCACTGTGAAGACATACGGTACTGCACTGTGTGAACATACGGTACTGCAATGTGTGAACATACGGTACTGCAATGTGTAGACATACGGTACTGCACTGTGTAGACATACGGTACTGCACTGTGTAGACATACGGTACTGCACTGTGTAGACATACGGTACTGCACTGTGTAGACATACGGTACTGCACTGTGTAGACATACGGTACTGCACTGTGAAGACATACGGTACTGCACTGTGAAGACATACGGAACTGCAATGTGTACACATACTGCACTGTGAAGACATACTGTACTGCACTGTGTGAACATACGGTACTGCAATGTGTAGACATACTGCACTGTGAAGACATACTGTACTGCACTGTGTGAACATACAGTACTGTACTGTGTGAACATACGGTACTGCACTGTGTAGACATACGGTACTGCAATGTGTAGACATACGGTACTGCAATGTGTAGACATACGGTACTGCAATGTGTAGACATACGGTACTGTACTGTGTAGACATACGGTACTGCACTGTGAAGACATACGGTACTGCACTGTGAAGACATACGGTACTGCACTGTGAAGACATACGGTACTGTACTGTGTAGACATACGGTACTGCACTGTGTAGACATACGGTACTGCACTGTGTGAACATACGGTACTGCACTGTGAAGACATACGGTACTGCACTGTGTGAACATACGGTACTGTACTGTGTAGACATACGGTACTGCAATGTGTAGACATACGGTACTGCAATGTGTAGACATACGGTACTGCAATGTGTAGACATACGGTACTGCACTGTGAAGACATACGGTACTGCACTGTGAAGACATACGGTACTGCACTGTGTAGACATACGGTACTGCAATGTGTAGACATATGGTACTGCACTGTGTAGACATATTGTACTGTGTAGACATACGGTACTGCAATGTGTAGACATACTGCACTGTGAAGACATACGGTACTGCAATGTGTAGACATACGGTACTGTACTGTGAAGACATACTGTACTGCACTGTGTAAACATACGGTACTGCACTGTGAAGACATACTGCAATGTGTAGACATACGGTACTGCAATGTGTAGACATACGGTACTGCACTGTGTAGACATACGGTACTGCACTGTGAAGACATACTGTACTGCACTGTGTGAACATACGGTACTGCAATGTGTAGACATACTGCACTGTGAAGACATACAGTACTGCAATGTGTAGACATACGGTACTGCAATGTGTAGACATACGGTACTGCAATGTGTAGACATACGGTACTGCACTGTGAAGACATACGGTACTGCACTGTGAAGACATACGGTACTGCACTGTGAAGACATACGGTACTGCAATGTGTAGACATACGGTACTGCAATGTGTAGACATACGGTACTGCACTGTGAAGACATACGGTACTGCACTGTGAAGACATACGGTACTGCACTGTGAAGACATACGGTACTGCACTGTGAAGACATACGGTACTGCACTGTGTAGACATACGGTACTGCACTGTGTAGACATACGGTACTGCACTGTGTGAACATACGGTACTGCACTGTTTGAACATACGGTACTGCACTGTGAAGACATACGGTACTGCACTGTGTGAACATACGGTACTGCAATGTGTAGACATACGGTACTGCAATGTGTAGACATACGGTACTGCAATGTGTAGACATACGGTACTGCACTGTGTAGACATACGGTACTGCACTGTGTAGACATACGGTACTGCACTGTGTAGACATACGGTACTGCACTGTGTAGACATACGGTACTGCACTGTGTAGACATACGGTACTGCACTGTGTAGACATACGGTACTGCAATGTGTAGACATACGGTACTGCAATGTGTAGACATACGGTACTGCAATGTGTAGACATACGGTACTGCAATGTGTAGACATACGGTACTGCACTGTGAAGACATACGGTACTGCACTGTGTAGACATACGGTACTGCACTGTGTAGACATACGGTACTGCACTGTGTAGACATACGGTACTGCACTGTGTAGACATACGGTACTGCACTGTGTAGACATACGGTACTGCACTGTGTAGACATATTGTACTGTGTAGACATACGGTACTGCAATGTGTAGACATACTGCACTGTGAAGACATACGGTACTGCAATGTGTAGACATACGGTAAAATACTGTGAAGACATACTGTACTGCACTGTGTAAACATACGGTACTGTACTGTGTGAACATACGGTACTGCACTGTGAAGACATACTGCAATGTGTAGACATACGGTACTGCAATGTGTAGACATACGGTACTGCACTGTGTAGACATACGGTACTGCAATGTGAAGACATACGGTACTGCAATGTGAAGACATACGGTACTGCACTGTGTAGACATACGGTACTGCACTGTGAAGACATACGGTACTGCAATGTGTAGACATACGGTACTGCAATGTGTAGACATACTGCACTGTGAAGACATACTGCACTGTGTGAACATACGGTACTGCACTGTGTAGACATACGGTACTGCACTGTGTAGACATACGGTACTGCAATGTGTAGACATACGGTACTGCAATGTGTAGACATACGGTACTGCAATGTGTAGACATACGGTACTGCAATGTGTAGACATACGGTACTGCAATGTGTAGACATACGGTACTGCAATGTGAAGACATACGGTACTGCACTGTGAAGACATACGGTACTGCACTGTGAAGACATACGGTACTGCACTGTGTAGACATACGGTACTGCAATGTGTAGACATATGGTACTGCACTGTGTAGACATATTGTACTGTGTAGACATACGGTACTGCAATGTGTAGACATACTGCACTGTGAAGACATACGGTACTGCAATGTGTAGACATACGGTACTGTACTGTGAAGACATACTGTACTGCACTGTGTAAACATACGGTACTGCACTGTGAAGACATACTGCAATGTGTAGACATACGGTACTGCAATGTGTAGACATACGGTACTGCACTGTGTAGACATACGGTACTGCACTGTGAAGACATACTGTACTGCACTGTGTGAACATACGGTACTGCAATGTGTAGACATACTGCACTGTGAAGACATACGGTACTGCAATGTGTAGACATACGGTACTGCAATGTGTAGACATACGGTACTGCAATGTGTAGACATACGGTACTGCAATGTGTAGACATACGGTACTGCACTGTGAAGACATACGGTACTGCACTGTGAAGACATACGGTACTGCACTGTGAAGACATACGGTACTGCACTGTGAAGACATACGGTACTGCACTGTGTAGACATACGGTACTGCACTGTGTAGACATTCGGTACTGCACTGTGTGAACATACGGTACTGCACTGTGTGAACATACGGTACTGCACTGTGAAGACATACGGTACTGCACTGTGTGAACATACGGTACTGCAATGTGTAGACATACGGTACTGCAATGTGTAGACATACGGTACTGCAATGTGTAGACATACGGTACTGCACTGTGTAGACATACGGTACTGCACTGTGTAGACATACAGTACTGCACTGTGTAGACATACGGTACTGCACTGTGTAGACATACGGTACTGCACTGTGTAGACATACGGTACTGCACTGTGTAGACATACGGTACTGCAATGTGTAGACATACGGTACTGCAATGTGTAGACATACGGTACTGCAATGTGTAGACATACGGTACTGCAATGTGTAGACATACGGTACTGCACTGTGAAGACATACGGTACTGCACTGTGTAGACATACGGTACTGCACTGTGTAGACATACGGTACTGCACTGTGTAGACATACGGTACTGCACTGTGTAGACATACGGTACTGCACTGTGTAGACATATGGTACTGCACTGTGTAGACATATTGTACTGTGTAGACATACGGTACTGCAATGTGTAGACATACTGCACTGTGAAGACATACGGTACTGCAATGTGTAGACATACGGTAAAATACTGTGAAGACATACTGTACTGCACTGTGTAAACATACGGTACTGTACTGTGTGAACATACGGTACTGCACTGTGAAGACATACTGCAATGTGTAGACATACGGTACTGCAATGTGTAGACATACGGTACTGCAATGTGAAGACATACGGTACTGCAATGTGAAGACATACGGTACTGCACTGTGTAGACATACGGTACTGCACTGTGAAGACATACGGTACTGCAATGTGTAGACATACGGTACTGCAATGTGTAGACATACTGCACTGTGAAGACATACTGCACTGTGTGAACATACGGTACTGCACTGTGTAGACATACGGTACTGCAATGTGTAGACATACGGTACTGCAATGTGTAGACATACGGTACTGCAATGTGTAGACATACGGTACTGCACTGTGTAGACATACGGTACTGCACTGTGTAGACATACGGTACTGCACTGTGTAGACATACGGTACTGCACTGTGTAGACATACGGTACTGTACTGTGTGAACATACGGTACTGCACTGTGTAGACATACGGTACTGCACTGTGTAGACATACGGTACTGCACTGTGAAGACATACGGTACTGCACTGTGTGAACATACGGTACTGCACTGTGTGAACATACGGTACTGCACTGTGTGAACATACGGTACTGCACTGTGTGAACATACGGTACTGCACTGTGTAGACATATTGTACTGTGTAGACATACGGTACTGCAATGTGTGAACATACGGTACTGTACTGTGTAGACATACGGTACTGCAATGTGTAGACATACGGTACTGCACTGTGTAGACATACGGTACTGCACTCTGTAGACATACGGTACTGCAATGTGTAGACATACGGTACTGCAATGTGTAGACATACGGTACTGCAATGTGTAGAGATACGGTACTGCAATGTGTAGACATATGGTACTGCACTGTGTAGACATATTGTACTGTGTAGACATACGGTACTGCAATGTGTAGACATTCGTTACTGCAATGTGTAGACATATGGTACTGCACTGTGTAGACATATGGTACTGCACTGTGTAGACATATGGTACTGCACTGTGTAGACATATGGTACTGCACTGTGTAGACATATGGTACTGTGTAGACATACGGTACTGCACTGTGTAGACATACTGCACTGTGTAGACATACTGCACTGTGTAGACATACGTTACTGCACTGTGAAGACATACGGTAGTGCACTGTGTAAACATACGGTACTGCAATGTGTAGACATATGGTACTGCACTGTGTAGACATACTGCAATGTGTAGACATACGGTACTGCACTGTGTAGACATATTGTACTGTGTAGACATACGCTACTGCACTGTGTAGACATACTGCACTGTGTAGACATACTGCACTGTGTAGACATACGGTACTGCACTGTGTAAACATACGGTACTGCAATGTGTAGACATACGGTACTGCACTGTGTAGACATACGGTACTGTGTAGACATACGGTACTGTGTAGACATATGGTACTGTGTAGACATACTGTACCTGTTCCCTGGGCGCCGAAGACATGGATGTCGATTAAGGCAGCCACCCTGCACCTCTCTGATTCAGAGGGGTTGGGTTAAATGTGGAAGACACATTTCAGTTGAATACATTCAGTTGGACAACTGACTAGGTATCCCCCTTTCCCTTACCGTGTAGACATGCTGTACTGTGTTAAACTGTACTGTGTAGACATACTGTACCGGGTTAACATACCGCACTGTACTATATTAGCATACTGTACTGTGTAGATATACTGCACTAACATACTGCACTGTGTAGACATACTGTAGTGTTAACATGCTGTACTGTGTAGACATACTGCACTGCACTGTGTAGACATACTGCACTGTGTAGGCATACTGAAATGCACTGTGTAGGCATACTGCACTGCGTAGACATACTGCACTGCGTAGACATACTGCACTATGTAGACAAACTACACTGTCCTGTGTAGACATACTGTACTGTGTAAACATACTGCACTGTACTGTGTAGACATACTGCACTGTGTAGACATACTGTACTTGACACACAAAGAAACAAGCCCTAACAAATAACTAAATAAATAAATGAATATCTGAAAAAGTATTTTTTAAACACATTTCCATTGAAAGGAGATTTCTAATAGCACCATCTCATAGTGAATGGTCCTCTTCTATCTCTCAAACGTGTTTACAGGCAACTACACACAGGCACTGTTCACACACTCATATTTGTATTTAGAGTAAATGTTTTCCACACAGTGTCTAAACAAAGGTGATGTGAAATGTACGCACCGGGGGTTTGGAGCCGTCCAGTAAGAGAGACACAATTAGGACGTTACGCCAGATCAATTAACCAGCTCTCCAAATATAAATACATTAGTGTCCTCATTGTGTAAAAAGCCACTTGGAAAAGCTGCTGTATAGTTCTCAGGGTACACGGGTGTGTGTGTGTGTGTGTGTGTGTGTGTGTGTGTGTGTGTGTGTGTGTGTGTGTGTGTAGCAGTTGGGTGAGTGTTGGCAGCAGCAGCACCACACTGGCACATAGTCAGGTCTATCTATAATGGTGGTAGACCAGTGTTGGTGGGTGGTAGACTAGCGTTGGTTGTGGGGGGTAGTCCAGCGTTGGTGGTACGGTAGACTAGTGTTGGTTGGGGGTTAGACTAGTGTTGGTTATGGGGAGGTGGTAGACTAGTGTTGGTTATGGGGAGGTGGTAGGCTAGTGTTGGTGGGGGGAGGTGGTAGACTAGTGTTGGTTATGGGGAGGTGGTAGACTAGCGTTGGTTGTGGGGAGGTGGTAGACTAGCGTTGGTTGTGGGGAGGTGGTAAAATAGTGTTGGTTGTGGGGAGGTGGTAAACTAGTGTTGGTTGTGGGGAGGTGGTAACCTAGCGTTGGTGGTGCGGTAGACTAGTGTTGGTTGGGGGTTAGACTAGTGTTGGTGGGGGGTTAGACTAGTGTTGGTTGTGGGGAGGTGGTAAACTAGTGTTGGTTGTGGGGAGATGGTAAACTAGTGTTGGTTATGGGGGGTAGTCCAGCGTTGGTTGTGGGGAGGTGGTAGACTAGTGTTGGTGGGGGGGAGGTGGTAGACTAGTGTTGGTTGTGCGGAGGTGGTAGACTAGTGTTGGTTGTGGGGAGGTGGTAGACTAGTGTTGGTTGTGGGGAGGTGGTAGACTAGTGTTGGTTGTGGGGAGGTGGTAGACTAGTGTTGGTTGTGGGGAGGTGGTAGACTAGTGTTGGTTGTGGGGAGGTGGTAGACTAGTGTTGGTTGTGGGGAGGTGGTAGACTAGTGTTGGTTGTGGGGAGGTGGTAAACTAGTGTTGGTTGTGGGGAGGTGGTAGACTAGTGTTGGTTGTGGGGAGGTGGTAGACTAGTGTTGGTTGTGGGGAGGTGGTAAACTAGTGTTGGTTGTGGGGAGGTGGTAGACTAGTGTTGGTTGTGGGGAGGTGGTAAACTAGTGTTGGTTGTGGGGAGGTGGGAGACTAGTGTTGGTTGTGGGCAGGTGGTAGACTAGTGTTGGTTGTGGGGAGGTGGTAGACTAGTGTTGGTTGTGGGGAGGTGGTAGACTAGCGTTGGTTGTGGGGAGGTGGTAGACTAGCGTTGGTTGTGGGGAGGTGGTAGACTAGCGTTGGTTGTGGGGAGGTGGTAGACTAGCGTTGGCTGTGTGGAGGTGGTAGACTAGCGTTGGTTGTGAGGGAGTGGTAGACTAGTGTTGGTTGTGGGGAGTGGTAGACTAGTGTTGGTTGTGGGGAGTGGTAGACTAGTGTTGGTTGTGGGGAGTGGTAGACTAGTGTTGGTTGTGGGGAGTGGTAGACTAGTGTTGGTTGTGGGGAGGTGGTAGACTAGTGTTGGTAGACTAGTGTTGGTTGTGGGGAGGTGGTAGACTAGCGTTGGTTGTGTGGAGGTGGTAGACTAGCGTTGGTTGTGGGGAGGTGGTAGACTAGTGTTGGTTGTGGGGAGGTGGTAGACTAGTGTTGGTTGTGGGGAGGTGGTAGACTAGTGTTGGTTGTGGGGAGGTGGTAGACTAGTGTTGGTTGTGGGGAGGTGGTAGACTAGTGTTGGTTGTGGGGAGGTGGTAAACTAGTGTTGGTTGTGGGGAGGTGGTAGACTAGTGTTGGTTGTGGGGAGGTGGTAGACTAGTGTTGGTTGTGGGGAGGTGGTAAACTAGTGTTGGTTGTGGGGAGGTGGTAGACTAGTGTTGGTTGTGGGGAGGTGGTAGACTAGTGTTGGTTGTGGGGAGGTGGTAGACTAGTGTTGGTTGTGGGGAGGTGGTAGACTAGCGTTGGTTGTGGGGAGGTGGTAGACTAGCGTTGGTTGTGGGGAGGTGGTAGACTAGCGTTGGTTGTGGGGAGGTGGTAGACTAGCGTTGGTTGTGGGGAGGTGGTAGACTAGCGTTGGCTGTGTGGAGGTGGTAGACTAGCGTTGGTTGTGAGGGAGTGGTAGACTAGTGTTGGTTGTGGGGAGTGGTAGACTAGTGTTGGTTGTGGGGAGTGGTAGACTAGTGTTGGTTGTGGGGAGTGGTAGACTAGTGTTGGTTGTGGGGAGGTGGTAGACTAGCGTTGGTTGTGGGGAGGTGGTAGACTAGTGTTGGTAGACTAGTGTTGGTTGTGGGGAGGTGGTAGACTAGCGTTGGTTGTGTGGAGGTGGTAGACTAGCGTTGGTTATGGGGAGGTGGTAGACTAGTGTTGGTTGTGGGGAGGTGGTAGACTAGTGTTGGTTGTGGGGAGGTGGTAGACTAGCGTTGGTTGTGGGGAGGTGGTAGACTAGCGTTGGTTGTGGGGAGATGGTAGACTAGTGTTGGTTGTGGGGAGGTGGTAGACTAGTGTTGGTTGTGTGGGAGTGGTAGACTAGTGTTGGTTGTGGGGAGGTGGTAGACTAGTGTTGGTTGTGCGGAGGTGGTAGACTAGTGTTGGTTGTGTGGGAGTGGTAGACTAGTGTTGGTTGTGGGGAGGTGGTAGACTAGTGTTGGTTGTGGGGAGATGGTAGACTAGTGTTGGTAGACTAGTTTTGGTTGTGGGGAGGTGGTAGACTAGTGTTGGTAAACTAGTGTTGGTTGTGGAGAGGTGGTAGACTAGTGTTTGTTGTGGGGAGGTGGTAGACTAGTGTTGGTTGTGGGGAGGTGGTAGACTAGTGTTGGTTGTGTGGGAGTGGTAGACTAGTGTTGGGGGGGTAGAGTCGTGTTGGTTGTGAGGGAGTGGTAGACTAGTGTTGGTTGTGGGGAGTGGTAGACTAGTGTTGGTTGTGGGGAGATGGTAAACTAGTGTTGGTTATGGGGGGTAGTCCAGCGTTGGTTGTGGGGAGGTGGTAGACTAGTGTTGGTTGTGGGGAGGTGGTAGACTAGTGTTGGTTGTGGGGAGGTGGTAGACTAGTGTTGGTTGTGGGGAGGTGGTAGACTAGTGTTGGTTATGGGGAGGTGGTAGGCTAGTGTTGGTGGGGGGAGGTGGTAGACTAGTGTTGGTTATGGGGAGGTGGTAGACTAGCGTTGGTTGTGGGGAGGTGGTAAAATAGTGTTGGTTGTGGGGAGGTGGTAAACTAGTGTTGGTTGTGGGGAGGTGGTAACCTAGCGTTGGTGGTGCGGTAGACTAGTGTTGGTTGGGGGTTAGACTAGTGTTGGTGGGGGGTTAGACTAGTGTTGGTGGGAGGGAGGTGGTAAACTAGTGTTGGTTATGGGGGGTAGTCCAGCGTTGGTGGTGCGGTAGACTAGTGTTGGTTGGGGGTTAGACTAGTGTTGGTGGGGGGTTAGACTAGTGTTGGTTGTGGGGAGGTGGTAAACTAGTGTTGGTTGTGGGGAGATGGTAAACTAGTGTTGGTTATGGGGGGTAGTCCAGCGTTGGTTGTGGGGAGGTGGTAGACTAGTGTTGGTGGGGGGGAGGTGGTAGACTAGTGTTGGTTGTGGGGAGGTGGTAGACTAGTGTTGGTTGTGGGGAGGTGGTAGACTAGTGTTGGTTGTGGGGAGGTGGTAGACTAGTGTTGGTTGTGGGGAGGTGGTAGACTAGTGTTGGTTGTGGGGAGGTGGTAGACTAGTGTTGGTTGTGGGGAGGTGGTAGACTAGCGTTGGTTGTGGGGAGGTGGTAGACTAGCGTTGGTTGTGGGGAGGTGGTAGACTAGCGTTGGTTGTGGGGAGGTGGTAGACTAGCGTTGGCTGTGTGGAGGTGGTAGACTAGCGTTGGTTGTGAGGGAGTGGTAGACTAGTGTTGGTTGTGGGGAGTGGTAGACTAGTGTTGGTTGTGGGGAGTGGTAGACTAGTGTTGGTTGTGGGGAGTGGTAGACTAGTGTTGGTAGTGGGGAGTGGTAGACTAGTGTTGGTTGTGGGGAGGTGGTAGACTAGCGTTGGTTGTGGGGAGGTGGTAGACTAGTGTTGGTAGACTAGTGTTGGTTGTGGGGAGGTGGTAGACTAGCGTTGGTTGTGTGGAGGTGGTAGACTAGCGTTGGTTATGGGGAGGTGGTAGACTAGTGTTGGTTGTGGGGAGGTGGTAGACTAGTGTTGGTTGTGGGGAGGTGGTAGACTAGCGTTGGTTGTGGGGAGGTGGTAGACTAGCGTTGGTTGTGGGGAGATGGTAGACTAGTGTTGGTTGTGGGGAGGTGGTAGACTAGTGTTGGTTGTGTGGGAGTGGTAGACTAGTGTTGGTTGTGGGGAGGTGGTAGACTAGTGTTGGTTGTGCGGAGGTGGTAGACTAGTGTTGGTTGTGTGGGAGTGGTAGACTAGTGTTGGTTGTGGGGAGGTGGTAGACTAGTGTTGGTTGTGGGGAGGTGGTAGACTAGTGTTGGTTGTGGGGAGATGGTAGACTAGTGTTGGTAGACTAGTTTTGGTTGTGGGGAGGTGGTAGACTAGTGTTGGTAAACTAGTGTTGGTTGTGGAGAGGTGGTAGACTAGTGTTTGTTGTGGGGAGGTGGTAGACTAGTGTTGGTTGTGGGGAGGTGGTAGACTAGTGTTGGTTGTGTGGGAGTGGTAGACTAGTGTTGGGGGGGTAGAGTCGTGTTGGTTGTGAGGGAGTGGTAGACTAGTGTTGGTTGTGGGGAGTGGTAGACTAGTGTTGGTTGTGGGGAGATGGTAAACTAGTGTTGGTTATGGGGGGTAGTCCAGCGTTGGTTGTGGGGAGGTGGTAGACTAGTGTTGGTTGTGGGGAGGTGGTAGACTAGTGTTGGTTGTGGGGAGGTGGTAGACTAGTGTTGGTTGTGGGGAGGTGGTAGACTAGTGTTGGTTATGGGGAGGTGGTAGGCTAGTGTTGGTGGGGGGAGGTGGTAGACTAGTGTTGGTTATGGGGAGGTGGTAGACTAGCGTTGGTTGTGGGGAGGTGGTAAAATAGTGTTGGTTGTGGGGAGGTGGTAAACTAGTGTTGGTTGTGGGGAGGTGGTAACCTAGCGTTGGTGGTGCGGTAGACTAGTGTTGGTTGGGGGTTAGACTAGTGTTGGTGGGGGGTTAGACTAGTGTTGGTGGGAGGGAGGTGGTAAACTAGTGTTGGTTATGGGGGGTAGTCCAGCGTTGGTGGTGCGGTAGACTAGTGTTGGTTGGGGGTTAGACTAGTGTTGGTGGGGGGTTAGACTAGTGTTGGTTGTGGGGAGGTGGTAAACTAGTGTTGGTTGTGGGGAGATGGTAAACTAGTGTTGGTTATGGGGGGTAGTCCAGCGTTGGTTGTGGGGAGGTGGTAGACTAGTGTTGGTGGGGGGGAGGTGGTAGACTAGTGTTGGTTGTGGGGAGGTGGTAGACTAGTGTTGGTTGTGGGGAGGTGGTAGACTAGTGTTGGTTGTGGGGAGGTGGTAGACTAGTGTTGGTTGTGGGGAGGTGGTAGACTAGTGTTGGTTGTGGGGAGGTGGTAGACTAGTGTTGGTTGTGGGGAGGTGGTAGACTAGTGTTGGTTGTGGGGAGGTGGTAGACTAGTGTTGGTTGTGGGGAGGTGGTAGACTAGTGTTGGTTGTGGGGAGGTGGTAAACTAGTGTTGGTTGTGGGGAGGTGGTAGACTAGTGTTGGTTGTGGGGAGGTGGTAAACTAGTGTTGGTTGTGGGGAGGTGGTAGACTAGTGTTGGTTGTGGGGAGGTGGTAAACTAGTGTTGGTTGTGGGGAGGTGGGAGACTAGTGTTGGTTGTGGGGAGGTGGTAGACTAGTGTTGGTTGTGGGGAGGTGGTAGACTAGCGTTGGTTGTGGGGAGGTGGTAGACTAGTGTTGGTTGTGGGGAGGTGGTAGACTAGCGTTGGTTGTGGGGAGGTGGTAGACTAGCGTTGGTTGTGGGGAGGTGGTAGACTAGCGTTGGCTGTGTGGAGGTGGTAGACTAGCGTTGGTTGTGAGGGAGTGGTAGACTAGTGTTGGTTGTGGGGAGTGGTAGACTAGTGTTGGTTGTGGGGAGTGGTAGACTAGTGTTGGTTGTGGGGAGGTGGTAGACTAGCGTTGGTTGTGGGGAGGTGGTAGACTAGTGTTGGTAGACTAGCGTTGGTTGTGGGGAGGTGGTAGACTAGCGTTGGTTGTGGGGAGGTGGTAGACTAGCGTTGGTTGTGGGGAGGTGGTAGACTAGTGTTGGTTGTGGGGAGGTGGTAGACTAGTGTTGGTTGTGGGGAGGTGGTAGACTAGTGTTGGTTGTGGGGAGGTGGTAGACTAGTGTTGGTTGTGTGGGAGTGGTAGACTAGTGTTGGTTGTGGGGAGGTGGTAGACTAGTGTTGGTTGTGGGGAGGTGGTAGACTAGTGTTGGTTGTGTGGGAGTGGTAGACTAGTGTTGGTTGTGGGGAGGTGGTAGACTAGTGTTGGTTGTGGGGAGATGGTAGACTAGTGTTGGTAGACTAGTTTTGGTTGTGGGGAGGTGGTAGACTAGTGTTGGTAAACTAGTGTTGGTTGTGGAGAGGTGGTAGACTAGTGTTGGTTGTGGGGAGTTGGTAGACTAGTGTTGGGGGGGTAGAGTCGTGTTGGTTGTGAGGGAGTGGTAGACTAGTGTTGGTTGTGGGGAGTGGTAGACTAGTGTTGGTTGTGGGGAGATGGTAAACTAGTGTTGGTTATGGGGGGTAGTCCAGCGTTGGTTGTGGGGAGGTGGTAGACTAGTGTTGGTTGTGGGGAGGTGGTAGACTAGTGTTGGTTGTGGGGAGGTGGTAGACTAGTGTTGGTTGTGGGGAGGTGGTAAACTAGTGTTGGTTGTGGGGAGGTGGTAGACTAGTGTTGGTTATGGGGAGGTGGTAGACTAGTGTTGGTTGTGGGGAGGTGGTAGACAAGTGTTGGTTGTGGGGAGGTGGTAAACTAGTGTTGGTTATGGGGAGGTGGTAGACTAGTGTTGGTTGTGGGGAGGTGGTAAACTAGTGTTGGTTGTGGGGAGGTGGTAAACTAGTGTTGGTTGTGGGGAGGTGGGAAACTAGTGTTGGTTGTGGGGAGGTGGTAGACTAGTGTTGGTTGTGGGGAGGTGGTAGACTAGTGTTGGTTGTGGGGAGGTGGTAGACTAGTGTTGGTTGTGGGGAGGTGGTAGACTAGTGTTGGTTGTGGGGAGGTGGTAGACTAGCGTTGGTTGTGGGGAGGTGGTAGACTAGCGTTGGTTGTGGGGAGGTGGTAGACTAGTGTTGGTTGTGGGGAGGTGGTAGACTAGTGTTGGTTGTGGGGAGGTGGTAGACTAGCGTTGGTTGTGGGGAGGTGGTAGACTAGCGTTGGTTGTCGGGAGGTGGTAGACTAGCGTTGGTTGTCGGGAGGTGGTAGACTAGCGTTGGTTGTCGGGAGATGGTAGACTAGCGTTGGTTGTGGGGAGGTGGTAGACTAGCGTTGGTTGTGTGGAGGTGGTAGACTAGCGTTGGTTGTGAGGGAGTGGTAGACTAGTGTTGGTTGTGGGGAGTGGTAGACTAGTGTTGG
The DNA here is from genome assembly GCF_965601325.2 of Salmo salar. Classification (NCBI taxonomy): domain Eukaryota; kingdom Metazoa; phylum Chordata; class Actinopteri; order Salmoniformes; family Salmonidae; genus Salmo; species Salmo salar. The sequence goes on along the minus strand of NC_138318.1, from coordinate 23,756,731 downwards.
TTGTGGGGAGTGGTAGACTAGTGTTGGTTGTGGGGAGGTGGTAGACTAGCGTTGGTTGTGGGGAGGTGGTAGACTAGTGTTGGTAGACTAGTGTTGGTTGTGGGGAGGTGGTAGACTAGCGTTGGTTGTGTGGAGGTGGTAGACTAGCGTTGGTTATGGGGAGGTGGTAGACTAGCGTTGGTTGTGGGGAGGTGGTAGACTAGTGTTGGTAGACTAGTGTTGGTTGTGGGGAGTGGTAGACTAGTGTTGGTTGTGGGGAGTGGTAGACTAGTGTTGGTTGTGGGGAGGTGGTAGACTAGTGTTGGTTGTGGGGAGGTGGTAGACTAGTGTTGGTTGTGGGGAGGTGGTAGACTAGTGTTGGTAGACTAGTGTTGGTTGTGGGGAGGTGGTAGACTAGCGTTGGTTGTGTGGAGGTGGTAGACTAGCGTTGGTTATGGGGAGGTGGTAGACTAGCGTTGGTTATGGGGAGGTGGTAGACTAGCGTTGGTTGTGGGGAGGTGGTAGACTAGTGTTGGTAGACTAGTGTTGGTTGTGGGGAGGTGGTAGACTAGCGTTGGTTGTGGGGAGGTGGTAGACTAGTGTTGGTTGTGGGGAGTGGTAGACTAGTGTTGGTTGTGGGGAGTGGTAGACTAGTGTTGGTTGTGGGGAGGTGGTAGACTAGTGTTGGTTGTGGGGAGGTGGTAGACTAGTGTTGGTAGACTAGTGTTGGTTGTGGGGAGGTGGTAGACTAGCGTTGGTTGTGTGGAGGTGGTAGACTAGCGTTGGTTATGGGGAGGTGGTAGACTAGCGTTGGTTATGGGGAGGTGGTAGACTAGCGTTGGTTGTGGGGAGGTGGTAGACTAGTGTTGGTAGACTAGTGTTGGTTGTGGGGAGGTGGTAGACTAGCGTTGGTTGTGGGGAGGTGGTAGACTAGTGTTGGTAGACTAGTGTTGGTTGTGGGGAGGTGGTAGACTAGCGTTGGTTGTGTGGAGGTGGTAGACTAGCGTTGGTTATGGGGAGGTGGTAGACTAGTGTTGGTTGTGGGGAGGTGGTAGACTAGCGTTGGTTGTGGGGAGGTGGTAGACTAGTGTTGGTAGACTAGTTTTGGTTGTGGGGAGGTGGTAGACTAGTGTTGGTAAACTAGTGTTGGTTGTGGAGAGGTGGTAGACTAGTGTTTGTTGTGGGGAGGTGGTAGACTAGTGTTGGTTGTGGGGAGGTGGTAGACTAGTGTTGGGTGTGGGGAGGTGGTAGACTAGTGTTGGTTGTGTGGGAGTGGTAGACTAGTGTTGGGGGGTAGAGTCGTGTTGGTTGTGAGGGAGTGGTAGACTAGTGTTGGTTGTGGGGAGATGGTAGACTAGTGTTGGTTGTGGGGAGGTGGTAGACTAGTGTTGGTTGTGGGGAGGTGGTAGACTAGTGTTGGTTGTGGGGAGGTGGTAGACTAGTGTTGGTTGTGGGGAGGTGGTAGACTAGTGTTGGTTGTGGGGAGGTGGTAGACTAGTGTTGGTTGTGGGGAGGTGGTAGACTAGTGTTGGTTGTGGGGAGGTGGTAAACTAGTGTTAGTTATGGGGAGGTGGTAGACTAGCGTTGGTTGTGGGGAGGTGGTAGACTAGCGTTGGTTGTGGGGAGGTGGTAGACTAGCGTTGGTTGTGGGGAGGTGGTAGACTAGCGTTGGTTGTGGGGAGGTGGTAGACTAGCGTTGGTTGTGGGGAGGTGGTAGACTAGCGTTGGTTGTGGGGAGGTGGTAGACTAGCGTTGGTTGTGGGGAGGTGGTAGACTAGTGTTGGTTGTGGGGAGGTGGTAGACTAGTGTTGGTTGTGGGGAGGTGGTAGACTAGTGTTGGTTGTGGGGAGGTGGTAGACTAGTGTTGGTTGTGCGGAGGTGGTAGACTAGTGTTGGTTGTGGGGAGGTGGTAGACTAGTGTTGGTTGTGGGGAGGTGGTAGACTAGTGTTGGTTGTGGGGAGGTGGTAGACTAGTGTTGGTTGTGGGGAGGTGGGAAACTAGTGTTGGTTATGGGGAGGTGGTAGACTAGTGTTGGTGGGGGGTTAGACTAGTGTTGGTTGTGTAGGAGTGGTAGACTAGTGTTGGTTGTGGAGAGGTGGTAGACTAGTGTTGGTTGTGGGGAGGTGGTAGACTAGTGTTGGTTGTGGGGAGGTGGTAGACTAATGTTGGTTGTGGGGAGGTGGTAGACTAGTGTTGGTTGTGGGGAGGTGGTAGACTAGTGTTGGTTGTGGGGAGGTTGTAGACTAGTGTTGGTTGTGGGGAGGTGGTAGACTAGCGTTGGTTGTGGGGAGGTGGTAGACTAGTGTTGGTTGTGGGGAGGTGGTAGACTAGTGTTGGTTGTGGGGAGGTGGTAGACTAGCGTTGGTTATGGGGAGGTGGTAGACTAGTGTTGGTTGTGGGGAGGTGGTAAACTAGTGTTGGGGGGTAGAGTCGCGTTGGTTGTGGGGAGGTGGTAAACTAGTGTTGGTTGTGGGGAGGTGGTAGACTAGTGTTGGTTGTGGGGAGGTGGTAGACTAGCGTTGGTTGTGGGGAGGTGGTAGACTAGCGTTGGTTGTGGGGAGGTGGTAGACTAGCGTTGGTTGTGGGGAGGTGGTAGACTAGCGTTGGTTGTGTGGAGGTGGTAGACTAGCGTTGGTTGTGAGGGAGTGGTAGACTAGTGTTGGTTGTGGGGAGTGGTAGACTAGTGTTGGTTGTGGGGAGTGGTAGACTAGTGTTGGTTGTGGGGAGGTGGTAGACTAGCGTTGGTTGTGGGGAGGTGGTAGACTAGTGTTGGTAGACTAGTGTTGGTTGTGGGGAGGTGGTAGACTAGCGTTGGTTGTGTGGAGATGGTAGACTAGCGTTGGTTATGGGGAGGTGGTAGACTAGCGTTGGTTGTGGGGAGGTGGTAGACTAGTGTTGGTACACTAGTGTTAGTTGTGGGGAGTGGTAGACTAGTGTTGGTTGTGGGGAGTGGTAGACTAGTGTTGGTTGTGGGGAGGTGGTAGACTAGTGTTGGTTGTGGGGAGGTGGTAGACTAGTGTTGGTAGACTAGTGTTGGTTGTGGGGAGGTGGTAGACTAGCGTTGGTTGTGTGGAGGTGGTAGACTAGCGTTGGTTATGGGGAGGTGGTAGACTAGCGTTGGTTATGGGGAGGTGGTAGACTAGCGTTGGTTGTGGGGAGGTGGTAGACTAGCGTTGGTTGTGGGGAGGTGGTAGACTAGTGTTGGTAGACTAGTGTTGGTTGTGGGGAGGTGGTAGACTAGCGTTGGTTGTGTGGAGGTGGTAGACTAGCGTTGGTTATGGGGAGGTGGTAGACTAGTGTTGGTTGTGGGGAGGTGGTAGACTAGCGTTGGTTGTGGGGAGGTGGTAGACTAGCGTTGGTTGTGGGGAGGTGGTAGACTAGTGTTGGTTGTGGGGAGATGGTAGACTAGTGTTGGTTGTGGGGAGGTGGTAGACTAGTGTTGGTTGTGGGGAGGTGGTAGACTAGTGTTGGTTGTGTGGGAGTGGTAGACTAGTGTTGGTTGTGGGGAGGTGGTAGACTAGTGTTGGTTGTGGGGAGGTGGTAGACTAGTGTTGGATGTGTGGGAGTGGTAGACTAGTGTTGGTTGTGGGGAGGTGGTAGACTAGTGTTGGTTGTGGGGAGATGGTAGACTAGTGTTGGTAGACTAGTTTTGGTTGTGGGGAGGTGGTAGACTAATGTTGGTAAACTAGTGTTGGTTGTGGAGAGGTGGTAGACTAGTGTTTGTTGTGGGGAGGTGGTAGACTAGTGTTGGTTGTGGGGAGGTGGTAGACTAGTGTTGGTTGTGTTGGGGGGTAGAGTCGTGTTGGTTGTGAGGGAGTGGTAGACAAGTGTTGGTTGTGAGGGAGTGGTAGACTAGTGTTGGTTGTGGGGAGGTGGTAGACTAGTGTTGGTTGTGGGGAGGTGGTAGACTAGTGTTGGTTGTGGGGAGGTGGTAGACTAGTGTTGGTTGTGGGGAGGTGGTAGACTAGTGTTGGTTGTGGGGAGGTGGTAGACTAGTGTTGGTTGTGGGGAGGTGGTAGACTAGTGTTGGTTGTGTGGGAGTGGTAGACTAGTGTTGGTTATGGGGAGTGGTAGACTAGTGTTGGTTGTGGGGAGGTGGTAGACTAGTGTTGGTTGTGGGGAGGTGGTAAACTAGTGTTGGTTATGGGGAGGTGGTAAACTAGTGTTAGTTATGGGGAGGTGGTAGACTAGCGTTGGTTGTGGGGAGGTGGTAGACTAGCGTTGGTTGTGGGGAGGTGGTAGACTAGCGTTGGTTGTGGGGAGGTGGTAGACTAGCGTTGGTTGTGGGGAGGTGGTAGACTAGCGTTGGTTGTGGGGAGGTGGTAGACTAGCGTTGGTTGTGTGGAGGTGGTAGACTAGCGTTGGTTGTGAGGGAGTGGTAGACTAGCGTTGGTTGTGGGGAGTGGTAGACTAGCGTTGGTTGTGGGGAGTGGTAGACTAGTGTTGGTTGTGGGGAGTGGTAGACTAGTGTTGGTTGTGGGGAGGTGGGAAACTAGTGTTGGTTATGGGGAGGTGGTAGACTAGTGTTGGTGGGGGGTTAGACTAGTGTTGGTTGTGTAGGAGTGGTAGACTAGTGTTGGTTGTGGGGAGGTAGTAGACTAGTGTTGGTTGTGGAGAGGTGGTAGACTAGTGTTGGTTGTGGGGAGGTGGTAGACTAGTGTTGGTTGTGGGGAGGTGGTAGACTAGTGTTGGTTGTGGGGAGGTGGTAGACTAGTGTTGGTTGTGGGGAGGTGGTAGACTAGTGTTGGTTGTGGGGAGGTGGTAGACTAGTGTTGGTTGTGGGGAGGTGGTAGACTAGTGTTGGTTGTGGGGAGGTGGTAGACTAGTGTTGGTTGTGGGGAGTGGTAGACTAGTGTTGGTTGTGGGGAGGTGGTAGACTAGTGTTGGTTGTGGGGAGGTGGTAGACTAGTGTTGGTTGTGGGGAGGTGGTAGACTAGTGTTGGTTGTGGGGAGGTGGTAGACTAGTGTTGGTTGTGGGGAGGTGGTAGACTAGTGTTGGTTGTGGGGAGGTGGTAGACTAGTGTTGGTTGTGGGGAGGTGGTAGACTAGCGTTGGTTGTGGGGAGGTGGTAGACTAGTGTTGGTTGTGGGGAGGTGGTAGACTAGTGTTGGTTGTGGGGAGGTGGTAAACTAGTGTTGGTTGTGGGGAGGTGGTAAACTAGTGTTGGTTGTGGGGAGGTGGTAGACTAGTGTTGGTTGTGGGGAGGTGGTAGACTAGTGTTGGTTGTGGGGAGGTGGTAGACTAGTGTTGGTTGTGGGGAGGTGGTAGACTAGTGTTGGTTGTGGGGAGGTGGTAGACTAGTGTTGGTTGTGGGGAGGTGGTAGACTAGCGTTGGTTGTGGGGAGGTGGTAGACTAGCGTTGGTTGTGGGGAGGTGGTAGACTAGTGTTGGTTGTGGGGAGGTGGTAGACTAGTGTTGGTTGTGGGGAGGTGGTAGACTAGTGTTGGTTGTGGGGAGGTGGTAGACTAGCGTTGGTTGTGGGGAGGTGGTAGACTAGCGTTGGTTGTGGGGAGGTGGTAGACTAGCGTTGGTTGTGGGGAGGTGGTAGACTAGCGTTGGTTGTGGGGAGGTGGTAGACTAGCGTTGGTTGTGGGGAGGTGGTAGACTAGCGTTGGTTGTGGGGAGGTGGTAGACTAGTGTTGGTTGTGGGGAGGTGGTAGACTAGTGTTGGTTGTGGGGAGGTGGTAGACTAGTGTTGGTTGTGGGGAGGTGGTAGACTAGTGTTGGTTGTGGGGAGGTGGTAGACTAGTGTTGGTAGACTAGTGTTGGTTGTGGGGAGGTGGTAGACTAGTGTTGGTTGTGGGGAGGTGGTAGACTAGCGTTGGTTGTGGGGAGGTGGTAGACTAGCGTTGGTTGTGGGGAGGTGGTAGACTAGTGTTGGTTGTGGGGAGAGTGGTAGACTAGTGTTGGTTGTGGGGAGGTGGTAGACTAGTGTTGGTTGTGGGGAGGTGGTAGACTAGTGTTGGTTGTGGGGAGGTGGTAGACTAGTGTTGGTTGTGGGGAGGTGGTAGACTAGCGTTGGTTGTGGGGAGGTGGTAGACTAGCGTTGGTTGTGGGGAGGTGGTAGACTAGTGTTGGTTGTGGGGAGGTGGTAGACTAGCGTTGGTTGTGGGGAGGTGGTAGACTAGCGTTGGTTGTGGGGAGGTGGTAGACTAGTGTTGGTAGACTAGTGTTGGTTGTGGGGAGGTGGTAGACTAGCGTTGGTTGTGGGGAGGTGGTAGACTAGTGTTGGTTGTGGGGAGTGGTAGACTAGTGTTGGTTGTGGGGAGTGGTAGACTAGTGTTGGTTGTGGGGAGGTGGTAGACTAGTGTTGGTTGTGGGGAGGTGGTAGACTAGTGTTGGTAGACTAGTGTTGGTTGTGGGGAGGTGGTAGACTAGCGTTGGTTGTGTGGAGGTGGTAGACTAGCGTTGGTTATGGGGAGGTGGTAGACTAGCGTTGGTTATGGGGAGGTGGTAGACTAGCGTTGGTTGTGGGGAGGTGGTAGACTAGTGTTGGTAGACTAGTGTTGGTTGTGGGGAGGTGGTAGACTAGCGTTGGTTGTGGGGAGGTGGTAGACTAGTGTTGGTAGACTAGTGTTGGTTGTGGGGAGGTGGTAGACTAGCGTTGGTTGTGTGGAGGTGGTAGACTAGCGTTGGTTATGGGGAGGTGGTAGACTAGTGTTGGTTGTGGGGAGGTGGTAGACTAGCGTTGGTTGTGGGGAGGTGGTAGACTAGTGTTGGTAGACTAGTTTTGGTTGTGGGGAGGTGGTAGACTAGTGTTGGTAAACTAGTGTTGGTTGTGGAGAGGTGGTAGACTAGTGTTTGTTGTGGGGAGGTGGTAGACTAGTGTTGGTTGTGGGGAGGTGGTAGACTAGTGTTGGTTGTGGGGAGGTGGTAGACTAGTGTTGGTTGTGGGGAGGTGGTAGACTAGTGTTGGGGGGTAGAGTCGTGTTGGTTGTGAGGGAGTGGTAGACTAGTGTTGGTTGTGGGGAGGTGGTAGACTAGTGTTGGTTGTGGGGAGGTGGTAGACTAGTGTTGGTTGTGGGGAGGTGGTAGACTAGTGTTGGTTGTGGGGAGGTGGTAGACTAGTGTTGGTTGTGGGGAGGTGGTAGACTAGTGTTGGTTGTGGGGAGGTGGTAGACTAGTGTTGGTTGTGGGGAGGTGGTAGACTAGTGTTGGTTGTGGGGAGGTGGTAGACTAGTGTTGGTTGTGGGGAGGTGGTAGACTAGTGTTGGTTGTGGGGAGGTGGTAGACTAGTGTTGGTTGTGGGGAGGTGGTAGACTAGCGTTGGTTGTGGGGAGGTGGTAGACTAGCGTTGGTTGTGGGGAGGTGGTAGACTAGCGTTGGTTGTGGGGAGGTGGTAGACTAGCGTTGGTTGTGGGGAGGTGGTAGACTAGTGTTGGTTGTGGGGAGGTGGTAGACTAGTGTTGGTTGTGGGGAGGTGGTAGACTAGTGTTGGTTGTGGGGAGGTGGTAGACTAGTGTTGGTTGTGGGGAGGTGGTAGACTAGTGTTGGTTGTGGGGAGGTGGTAGACTAGTGTTGGTTGTGGGGAGGTGGTAGACTAGTGTTGGTTGTGGGGAGGTGGTAGACTAGTGTTGGTTGTGGGGAGGTGGTAGACTAGTGTTGGTTGTGGGGAGGTGGTAAACTAGTGTTGGTTATGGGGAGGTGGTAGACTAGTGTTGGTGGGGGGTTAGACTAGTGTTGGTTGTGTAGGAGTGGTAGACTAGTGTTGGTTGTGGGGAGGTGGTAGACTAGTGTTGGTTGTGGGGAGGTGGTAGACTAGTGTTGGTTGTGGGGAGGTGGTAGACTAGTGTTGGTTGTGGGGAGGTGGTAGACTAGTGTTGGTTGTGGGGAGGTGGTAGACTAGTGTTGGTTGTGGGGAGGTGGTAGACTAGTGTTGGTTGTGGGGAGGTGGTAGACTAGTGTTGGTTGTGGGGAGGTGGTAGACTAGTGTTGGTTGTGGGGAGGTGGTAGACTAGTGTTGGTTGTGGGGAGGTGGTAGACTAGTGTTGGTTGTGGGGAGGTGGTAGACTAGTGTTGGTTGTGGGGAGGTGGTAGACTAGTGTTGGTTGTGGGGAGGTGGTAGACTAGTGTTGGTTGTGGGGAGGTGGTAGACTAGTGTTGGTTGTGGGGAGGTGGTAGACTAGTGTTGGTTGTGGGGAGGTGGTAGACTAGCGTTGGTTGTGGGGAGGTGGTAGACTAGCGTTGGTTGTGGGGAGGTGGTAGACTAGCGTTGGTTGTGGGGAGGTGGTAGACTAGTGTTGGTTGTGGGGAGGTGGTAGACTAGTGTTGGTTGTGGGGAGGTGGTAGACTAGTGTTGGTTGTGGGGAGGTGGTAGACTAGTGTTGGTTGTGGGGAGGTGGTAGACTAGCGTTGGTTGTGGGGAGGTGGTAGACTAGCGTTGGTTGTGGGGAGGTGGTAGACTAGTGTTGGTTGTGGGGAGATGGTAGACTAGTGTTGGTTGTGGGGAGGTGGTAGACTAGTGTTGGTTGTGGGGAGGTGGTAGACTAGTGTTGGTTGTGTGGGAGTGGTAGACTAGTGTTGGTTGTGGGGAGGTGGTAGACTAGTGTTGGTTGTGGGGAGGTGGTAGACTAGTGTTGGTTGTGGGGAGGTGGTAGACTAGTGTTGGTTGTGGGGAGGTGGTAGACTAGTGTTGGTTGTGGGGAGGTGGTAGACTAGTGTTGGTTGTGGGGAGGTGGTAGACTAGTGTTGGTTGTGGGGAGGTGGTAGACTAGTGTTGGTTGTGGGGAGGTGGTAGACTAGTGTTGGTTGTGGGGAGGTGGTAGACTAGTGTTGGTTGTGGGGAGGTGGTAGACTAGTGTTGGTTGTGGGGAGGTGGTAGACTAGTGTTGGTTGTGGGGAGGTGGTAGACTAGTGTTGGTTGTGGGGAGGTGGTAGACTAGTGTTGGTTGTGGGGAGGTGGTAGACTAGTGTTGGTTGTGGGGAGGTGGTAGACTAGTGTTGGTTGTGGGGAGGTGGTAGACTAGTGTTGGTTGTGGGGAGGTGGTAGACTAGTGTTGGTTGTGGGGAGGTGGTAGACTAGTGTTGGTTGTGGGGAGGTGGTAGACTAGTGTTGGTTGTGTGGGAGTGGTAGACTAGTGTTGGTTGTGGGGAGGTGGTAGACTAGTGTTGGTTGTGGGGAGGTGGTAGACTAGTGTTGGTTGTGGGGAGGTGGTAGACTAGTGTTGGTTGTGGGGAGGTGGTAGACTAGTGTTGGTTGTGGGGAGGTGGTAGACTAGTGTTGGTTGTGGGGAGGTGGTAGACTAGTGTTGGTTGTGGGGAGGTGGTAGACTAGTGTTGGTTGTGGGGAGGTGGTAGACTAGTGTTGGTTGTGGGGAGGTGGTAGACTAGTGTTGGTTGTGGGGAGGTGGTAGACTAGTGTTGGTTGTGGGGAGGTGGTAGACTAGCGTTGGTTGTGGGGAGGTGGTAGACTAGTGTTGGTTGTGGGGAGGTGGTAGACTAGTGTTGGTTGTGGGGAGGTGGTAGACTAGTGTTGGTTGTGGGGAGGTGGTAGACTAGTGTTGGTTGTGGGGAGGTGGTAGACTAGTGTTGGGGGGGTAGAGTCGCGTTGGTTGTGGGGAGGTGGTAGACTAGTGTTGGTTGTGGGGAGGTGGTAGACTAGTGTTGGTTGTGGGGAGGTGGTAGACTAGTGTTGGTTGTGGGGAGTGGTAGACTAGTGTTGGTTGTGGGGAGGTGGTAGACTAGTGTTGGTTGTGGGGAGGTGGTAAACTAGTGTTGGTTGTGGGGAGGTGGTAAACTAGTGTTGTGGGGGGTTAGACTAGTGTTGGTTGTGGGGAGGTGGTAGACTAGTGTTGGTTGTGGGGAGGTGGTAGACTAGTGTTGGTTGTGGGGAGGTGGTAGACTAGTGTTGGTTGTGGGGAGGTGGTAGACTAGCGTTGGTTGTGGGGAGGTGGTAGACTAGTGTTGGTTGTGGGGAGGTGGTAGACTAGTGTTGGTTGTGGGGAGGTGGTAGACTAGTGTTGGGGGGTAGAGTCGTGTTGGTTGTGAGGGAGTGGTAGACTAGTGTTGGTTGTGGGGAGTGGTAGACTAGTGTTGGTTGTGGGGAGGTGGTAGACTAGTGTTGGTTGTGGGGAGGTGGTAGACTAGTGTTGGTTGTGGGGAGGTGGTAGACTAGTGTTGGTTGTGGGGAGGTGGTAGACTAGTGTTGGTTGTGGGGAGGTGGTAGACTAGTGTTGGTTGTGGGGAGGTGGTAGACTAGTGTTGGTTGTGGGGAGGTGGTAGACTAGTGTTGGTTGTGGGGAGGTGGTAGACTAGTGTTGGTTGTGGGGAGGTGGTAGACTAGTGTTGGTTGTGGGGAGGTGGTAGACTAGTGTTGGTTGTGGGGAGGTGGTAGACTAGTGTTGGTTGTGGGGAGGTGGTAGACTAGTGTGGGGGTGGTCGTGTTGGTTGTGAGGAGTGGTAGACTAGTGTTGGTTGTGGGGAGTGGTAGACTAGTGTTGGTTGTGGGGAGGTGGTAGACTAGTGTTGGTTGTGGGGAGGTGGTAGACTAGTGTTGGTTGTGGGGAGGTGGTAGACTAGTGTTGGTTGTGGGGAGGTGGTAAACTAGTGTTGGTTGTGGGGAGGTGGTAGACTAGTGTTGGTTGTGGGGAGGTGGTAGACTAGTGTTGGTTGTGGGGAGGTGGTAGACTAGCGTTGGTTGTGGGGAGGTGGTAGACTAGCGTTGGTTGTGGGGAGGTGGTAGACTAGTGTTGGTTGTGGGGAGGTGGTAGACTAGTGTTGGTTGTGGGGAGGTGGTAGACTAGTGTTGGTTGTGGGGAGGTGGTAGACTAGTGTTGGTTGTGGGGAGGTGGTAGACTAGTGTTGGTAGACTAGTGTTGGTTGTGGGGAGGTGGTAGACTAGTGTTGGTTGTGGGGAGGTGGTAGACTAGTGTTGGTTGTGGGGAGGTGGTAGACTAGTGTTGGTTGTGGGGAGGTGGTAGACTAGTGTTGGTTGTGGGGAGGTGGTAGACTAGTGTTGGTTGTGGGGAGGTGGTAGACTAGTGTTGGTTGTGGGGAGGTGGTAGACTAGTGTTGGTTGTGGGGAGGTGGTAGACTAGTGTTGGTGGGGGGTTAGACTAGTGTTGGTTGTGGGGAGGTGGTAGACTAGTGTTGGTTGTGGGGAGGTGGTAGACTAGTGTTGGTTGTGGGGAGGTGGTAGACTAGTGTTGGTTGTGGGGAGGTGGTAGACTAGCGTTGGTTGTGGGGAGGTGGTAGACTAGTGTTGGTTGTGGGGAGGTGGTAGACTAGTGTTGGTTGTGGGGAGGTGGTAGACTAGTGTTGGTTGTGGGGAGGTGGTAGACTAGTGTTGGTTGTGGGGAGGTGGTAGACTAGTGTTGGTTGTGGGGAGGTGGTAGACTAGTGTTGGTTGTGGGGAGGTGGTAGACTAGTGTTGGTTGTGGGGAGGTGGTAGACTAGTGTTGGTTGTGGGGAGGTGGTAGACTAGCGTTGGTTGTGGGGAGGTGGTAGACTAGTGTTGGTTGTGGGGAGGTGGTAGACTAGTGTTGGTTGTGGGGAGGTGGTAGACTAGTGTTGGTTGTGGGGAGGTGGTAGACTAGGTTGGTTTGGGGAGGTGGTAGACTAGCGTTGGTTGTGGGGAGGTGGTAGACTAGTGTTGGTTGTGGGGAGGTGGTAAACTAGTGTTGGTTGTGGGGAGGTGGTAAACTAGTGTTGGGGGGTAGAGTCGTGTTGGTTGTGAGGGAGTGGTAGACTAGTGTTGGTTGTGGGGAGTGGTAGACTAGTGTTGGTTGTGGGGAGGTGGTAGACTAGTGTTGGTTGTGGGGAGGTGGTAGACTAGTGTTGGTTGTGGGGAGGTGGTAGACTAGTGTTGGTTGTGGGGAGGTGGTAGACTAGTGTTGGTTGTGGGGAGGTGGTAGACTAGTGTTGGTTGTGTGGGAGGTGGTAGACTAGTGTTGGGGGGGTAGAGTCGTGTTGGTTGTGAGGGAGTGGTAGACTAGTGTTGGTTGTGGGGAGTGGTAGACTAGTGTTGGTTGTGGGGAGGTGGTAGACTAGTGTTGGTTGTGGGGAGGTGGTAGACTAGTGTTGGTTGTGGGGAGGTGGTAGACTAGTGTTGGTTGTGGGGAGGTGGTAGACTAGTGTTGGTTGTGGGGAGGTGGTAGACTAGTGTTGGTTGTGGGGAGGTGGTAGACTAGTGTTGGTTGTGGGGAGGTGGTAGACTAGTGTTGGTTGTGGGGAGGTGGTAGACTAGTGTTGGTTGTGGGGAGGTGGTAGACTAGTGTTGGTTGTGGGGAGGTGGTAGACTAGTGTTGGTTGTGGGGAGGTGGTAGACTAGTGTTGGTTGTGGGGAGGTGGTAGACTAGTGTTGGTTGTGGGGAGGTGGTAGACTAGTGTTGGTTGTGGGGAGGTGGTAGACTAGTGTTGGTTGTGGGGAGGTGGTAGACTAGTGTTGGTTGTGGGGAGGTGGTAGACTAGTGTTGGTTGTGGGGAGGTGGTAGACTAGTGTTGGTTGTGGGGAGGTGGTAGACTAGTGTTGGTTGTGGGGAGGTGGTAGACTAGTGTTGGTTGTGGGGAGGTGGTAGACTAGTGTTGGTTGTGGGGAGGTGGTAGACTAGTGTTGGTTATGGGGAGGTGGTAGACTAGTGTTGGTTGTGGGGAGGTGGTAGACTAGTGTTGGTTGTGGGGAGGTGGTAGACTAGCGTTGGTTGTGGGGAGGTGGTAGACTAGTGTTGGTTGTGGGGAGGTGGTAAACTAGTGTTGGGGGGGTAGAGTCGCGTTGGTTGTGGGGAGGTGGTAAACTAGTGTTGGTTGTGGGGAGGTGGTAGACTAGTGTTGGTTGTGGGGAGGTGGTAAACTAGTGTTGGGGGGGTAGAGTCGCGTTGGTTGTGGGGAGGTGGTAGACTAGTGTTGGTTGTGGGGAGGTGGTAAACTAGTGTTGGTTGTGGGGAGGTGGTAAACTAGTGTTGGGGGGTAGAGTCGTGTTGGTTGTGAGGGAGTGGTAGACTAGTGTTGGTTGTGGGGAGGTGGTAGACTAGTGTTGGTTGTGGGGAGGTGGTAGACTAGTGTTGGTTGTGGGGAGGTGGTAGACTAGTGTTGGTTGTGGGGAGGTGGTAGACTAGTGTTGGTTGTGGGGAGGTGGTAGACTAGTGTTGGTTGTGGGGAGGTGGTAGACTAGTGTTGGTTGTGGGGAGGTGGTAGACTAGTGTTGGTTGTGGGGAGGTGGTAGACTAGTGTTGGTTGTGGGGAGGTGGTAGACTAGTGTTGGTTGTGGGGAGGTGGTAGACTAGCGTTGGTTGTGGGGAGGTGGTAGACTAGTGTTGGTTGTGGGGAGGTGGTAGACTAGTGTTGGTTGTGGGGAGGTGGTAGACTAGTGTTGGTTGTGGGGAGGTGGTAGACTAGTGTTGGTTGTGGGGAGGTGGTAGACTAGTGTTGGTTGTGGGGAGGTGGTAGACTAGTGTTGGTTGTGGGGAGGTGGTAGACTAGTGTTGGTTGTGGGGAGGTGGTAGACTAGTGTTGGTTGTGGGGAGGTGGTAGACTAGTGTTGGTTGTGGGGAGGTGGTAGACTAGTGTTGGGGGGTAGAGTCGTGTTGGTTGTGGGGAGGTGGTAGACTAGTGTTGGTTGTGGGGAGGTGGTAGACTAGTGTTGGTTGTGGGGAGGTGGTAGACTAGTGTTGGTTGTGGGGAGGTGGTAGACTAGTGTTGGTTGTGGGGAGGTGGTAGACTAGTGTTGGTTGTGGGGAGGTGGTAGACTAGTGTTGGTTGTGGGGAGGTGGTAGACTAGTGTTGGTTGTGGGGAGGTGGTAGACTAGTGTTGGTTGTGGGGAGGTGGTAGACTAGTGTTGGTTGTGGGGAGGTGGTAGACTGGAGGGTGTGGTAACTAGTGTGGGAGGTGGTAGACTAGTGTTGGTTGTGGGGAGGTGGTAGACTAGGTTGGTTGTGGGGAGGTGGTAGAGTCGTGTTGGTTGTGGGGAGGTGGTAGACTAGTGTTGGTTGTGGGGAGGTGGTAGACTAGTGTTGGTTGTGGGGAGGTGGTAGACTAGTGTTGGGGGGGGGTAGACTAGCGTTGGTTGTGGGGAGGTGGTAGACTAGTGTTGGTTGTGGGGAGGTGGTAGACTAGTGTTGGTGGGGGGGTAGACTAGTGTTGGTTGTGGGGAGGTGGTAGACTAGTGTTGGTTGTGGGGAGGTGGTAGACTAGTGTTGGTTGTGGGGAGGTGGTAGACTAGTGTTGGTTGTGGGGAGGTGGTAGACTAGTGTTGGTTGTGGGGAGGTGGTAGACTAGCGTTGGTTGTGGGGAGGTGGTAGACTAGTGTTGGTTGTGGGGAGGTGGTAGACTAGTGTTGGTTGTGGGGAGGTGGTAGACTAGTGTTGGTTGTGGGGAGGTGGTAGACTAGTGTTGGTTGTGGGGAGGTGGTAGACTAGTGTTGGTTGTGGGGAGGTGGTAGACTAGTGTTGGTTGTGGGGAGGTGGTAGACTAGTGTTGGTTGTGGGAGAGTGTGTTGTTGTGAGGGAGTGGTAACTAGTGTTGGGAGGTGGTAGACTAGTGTTGGTTGTGGGGAGGTGGTAGACTAGTGTTGGTTGTGGGGGTGGTAGACTAGTGTTGGTTGTGGGGAGTGGTAGACTAGTGTTGGGGGGGTAGACTAGTGTTGGTTGTGGGGAGGTGGTAAACTAGTGTTGGGGGGGTAGAGTCGCGTTGGTTGTGGGGAGGTGGTAAACTAGTGTTGGTTGTGGGGAGGTGGTAGACTAGTGTTGGTTGTGGGGAGGTGGTAAACTAGTGTTGGGGGGGTAGAGTCGCGTTGGTTGTGGGGAGGTGGTAGACTAGTGTTGGTTGTGGGGAGGTGGTAAACTAGTGTTGGTTGTGGGGAGGTGGTAAACTAGTGTTGGGGGGTAGAGTCGTGTTGGTTGTGAGGGAGTGGTAGACTAGTGTTGGTTGTGGGGAGTGGTAGACTAGTGTTGGTTGTGGGGAGGTGGTAGACTAGTGTTGGTTGTGGGGAGGTGGTAGACTAGTGTTGGTTGTGGGGAGGTGGTAAACTAGTGTTGGTTGTGGGGAGGTGGTAGACTAGTGTTGGTTGTGGGGAGATGGTAGACTAGTGTTAGTTGTGTGGGAGTGGTAGACTAGTGTTGGGGGGTAGAGTCGTGTTGGTTGTGAGGGAGTGGTAGACTAGTGTTGGTTGTGGGGAGTGGTAGACTAGTGTTGGTTGTGGGGAGGTGGTAGACTAGTGTTGGTTGTGGGGAGGTGGTAGACTAGTGTTGGTTGTGGGGAGGTGGTAGACTAGTGTTGGTTGTGGGGAGGTGGTAGACTAGTGTTGGTTGTGGGGAGGTGGTAGACTAGTGTTGGTTGTGGGGAGGTGGTAGACTAGTGTTGGTTGTGGGGAGGTGGTAGACTAGTGTTGGTTGTGGGGAGGTGGTAGACTAGTGTTGGTTGTGGGGAGGTGGTAGACTAGTGTTGGTTGTGGGGAGGTGGTAGACTAGTGTTGGTTGTGGGGAGGTGGTAGACTAGTGTTGGTTGTGGGGAGGTGGTAGACTAGTGTTGGTTGTGGGGAGGTGGTAGACTAGTGTTGGTTGTGGGGAGGTGGTAGACTAGTGTTGGTTGTGGGGAGGTGGTAGACTAGTGTTGGTTGTGGGGAGGTGGTAGACTAGTGTTGGTTGTGGGGAGGTGGTAGACTAGTGTTGGTTGTGGGGAGGTGGTAGACTAGTGTTGGTTGTGGGGAGGTGGTAGACTAGTGTTGGTTGTGGGGAGGTGGTAGACTAGTGTTGGTTGTGGGGAGGTGGTAGACTAGTGTTGGTTGTGGGGAGGTGGTAGACTAGTGTTGGTTGTGGGGAGGTGGTAGACTAGTGTTGGTTGTGGGGAGGTGGTAGACTAGTGTTGGTTGTGGGGAGGTGGTAGACTAGTGTTGGGGGGTAGAGTCGTGTTGGTTGTGGGGAGGTGGTAGACTAGTGTTGGTTGTGGGGAGGTGGTAGACTAGTGTTGGTTGTGGGGAGGTGGTAGACTAGTGTTGGTTGTGGGGAGGTGGTAGACTAGTGTTGGTTGTGGGGAGGTGGTAGACTAGTGTTGGTTGTGGGGAGGTGGTAGACTAGTGTTGGTTGTGGGGAGGTGGTAGACTAGTGTTGGTTGTGGGGAGGTGGTAGACTAGTGTTGGTTGTGGGGAGGTGGTAGACTAGTGTTGGTTGTGGGGAGGTGGTAGACTAGTGTTGGTTGTGGGGAGGTGGTAGACTAGTGTTGGTTGTGGGGAGGTGGTAAACTAGTGTTGGGGGGGTAGAGTCGCGTTGGTTGTGGGGAGGTGGTAGACTAGTGTTGGTTGTGGGGAGGTGGTAAACTAGTGTTGGTTGTGGGGAGGTGGTAAACTAGTGTTGGGGGGTAGAGTCGTGTTGGTTGTGAGGGAGTGGTAGACTAGTGTTGGTTGTGGGGAGTGGTAGACTAGTGTTGGTTGTGGGGAGGTGGTAGACTAGTGTTGGTTGTGGGGAGGTGGTAGACTAGTGTTGGTTGTGGGGAGGTGGTAAACTAGTGTTGGTTGTGGGGAGGTGGTAAACTAGTGTTGGGGGGTAGAGTCGTGTTGGTTGTGAGGGAGTGGTAGACTAGTGTTGGTTGTGGGGAGTGGTAGACTAGTGTTGGTTGTGGGGAGGTGGTAGACTAGTGTTGGTTGTGGGGAGGTGGTAGACTAGTGTTGGTTGTGGGGAGGTGGTAGACTAGTGTTGGTTGTGGGGAGGTGGTAAACTAGTGTTGGTTGTGGGGAGGTGGTAGACTAGTGTTGGTTGTGGGGAGGTGGTAGACTAGTGTTGGTTGTGGGGAGGTGGTAGACTAGTGTTGGTTGTGGGGAGGTGGTAGACTAGTGTTGGTTGTGGGGAGGTGGTAAACTAGCGTTGGTTGTGGGGAGGTGGTAGAGTCGCGTTGGTTGTGGGGAGGTGGTAGACTAGTGTTGGTTGTGGGGAGGTGGTAGACTAGTGTTGGTTGTGGGGAGGTGGTAGACTAGTGTTGGTTGTGGGGAGGTGGTAGACTAGTGTTGGTGGGGGGGAGGTGGTAGACTAGTGTTAGTTGTGGGGAGGTGGTAGACTAGTGTTGGGGGGGGGGGTGGTAGAGTAGTGTTGGTTGTGGGGAGGTGGTAGACTAGTGTTGGTTGTGGGGAGGTGGTAAACGAGTGTTGGGGGGGTAGAGTCGTGTTGGTTGTGGGGAGGTGGTAGACTAGTGTTGGTTGTGGGGAGGTGGTAGACTAGTGTTGGTTGTGGGGATGTGGTAGACTAGTGTTGGTTGTGGGGATGTGGTAGACTAGTGTTGGTTGTGGGGAGGTGGTAGACTAGTGTTGGTTATGGGGAGGTGGTAGACTAGTGTTGGTGGGGGGGAGGTGGTAGACTAGTGTTGGTTGTGGGGAGGTGGTAGACTAGTGTTGGTTGTGGGGATGTGGTAAACTAGTGTTGGGGGGGTAGAGTCGTGTTGTTTGTGAGGGAGTGGTAAACTAGTGTTGGGGGGGTAGACTAGCGTTGGTTGTGAGGGAGGTGGTAAACTAGTGTTGGGGGGGGTAGAGTCGTGTTGGTTGTGAGGGAGGTGGTAAACTAGTGTTGGGGGGGTAGACTAGCGTTGGTTGTGAGGGAGGTGGTAAACTAGTGTTGGGGGGGTAGAGTCGCGTTGGTTGTGGGGAGGTGGTAGACTAGTGTTGGTTGTGGGGAGGTGGTAAACGAGTGTTGGGGGGGTAGAGTCGTGTTGGTTGTGGGGAGGTGGTAGACTAGTGTTGGTTGTGGGGAGGTGGTAGACTAGTGTTGGTTGTGGGGATGTGGTAGACTAGTGTTGGTTGTGGGGATGTGGTAGACTAGTGTTGGTTGTGGGGAGGTGGTAGACTAGTGTTGGTTGTGGGGAGGTGGTAGACTAGTGTTGGTTATGGGGAGGTGGTAGACTAGTGTTGGTGGGGGGGAGGTGGTAGACTAGTGTTGGTTGTGGGGAGGTGGTAGACTAGTGTTGGTTGTGGGGATGTGGTAAACTAGTGTTGGGGGGGTAGAGTTGTGTTGTTTGTGAGGGAGTGGTAAACTAGTGTTGGGGGGGTAGACTAGCGTTGGTTGTGAGGGAGGTGGTAAACTACTGTTGGGGGGGTAGAGTCGTGTTGGTTGTGAGGGAGTGGTAAACTAGTGTTGGGGGGGTAGACTAGCGTTGGTTGTGAGGGAGGTGGTAAACTAGTGTTGGGGGGGTAGAGTCGCGTTGGTTGTGGGGAGGTGGTAAACTAGTGTTGGTTGTGGGGAGGTGGTAGACTAGTGTTGGTTGTGGGGAGGTGGTAAACTAGTGTTGGGGGGGTAGAGTCGCGTTGGTTGTGGGGAGGTGGTAGACTAGTGTTGGTTGTGGGGAGGTGGTAAACTAGTGTTGGTTGTGGGGAGGTGGTAAACTAGTGTTGGGGGGTAGAGTCGTGTTGGTTGTGAGTGAGTGGTAGACTAGTGTTGGTTGTGGGGAGTGGTAGACTAGTGTTGGTTGTGGGGAGGTGGTAGACTAGTGTTGGTTGTGGGGAGGTGGTAGACTAGTGTTGGTTGTGGGGAGGTGGTAAACTAGTGTTGGTTGTGGGGAGGTGGTAGACTAGTGTTGGTTGTGGGGAGATGGTAGACTAGTGTTAGTTGTGTGGGAGTGGTAGACTAGTGTTGGGGGGTAGAGTCGTGTTGGTTGTGAGGGAGTGGTAGACTAGTGTTGGTTGTGGGGAGTGGTAGACTAGTGTTGGTTGTGGGGAGGTGGTAGACTAGCGTTGGTTGTGGGGAGGTGGTAGACTAGTGTTGGTTATGGGGAGGTGGTAGCCTAGTGTTGGTTGTGGGGAGGTGGTAAACTAGTGGTTGTGGGGAGATGGTAGACTAGTGTTGGTTGTGGGGAGGTGGTAAACTAGTGTTGGTTGTGGGGAGGTGGTAGACTAGTGTTGGTTGTGGGGAGGTGGTAAACTAGTGTTGGTTGAGGGGAGGTGGTAGAGTCGCGTTGGTTGTGGGGAGGTGGTAGACTAGTGTTGGTTGTGGGGAGGTGGTAGACTAGTGTTGGTTGTGGGGAGGTGGTAGACTAGTGTTGGTTGTGGGGAGGTGGTAGACTAGTGTTGGGGGGGGGTGGTAGACTAGTGTTGGTTGTGGGGAGGTGGTAGACTAGTGTTGGTTGTGGGGAGGTGGTAAACTAGTGTTGGGGGGGTAGAGTCGTGTTGGTTGTGGGGAGGTGGCAGACTAGTGTTGGTTGTGGGGAGGTGGTAGACTAGTGTTGGTTGTGGGGAGGTGGTAGACTAGTGTTGGTTGTGGGGAGGTGGTAGACTAGTGTTGGTTGTGGGGAGGTGGTAGACTAGTGTTGGTTGTGGGGAGGTGGTAGACTAGTGTTGGTTGTGGGGAGGTGGTAGACTAGTGTTGGTTGTGGGGAGGTGGTAGACTAGTGTTGGTTGTGGGGAGGTGGTAGACTAGTGTTGGTTGTGGGGAGGTGGTAGACTAGTGTTGGTTGTGGGGAGGTGGTAGACTAGTGTTGGTTGTGGGGAGGTGGTAGACTAGTGTTGGTTGTGGGGATGTGGTAGACTAGTGTTGGTTGTGGGGAGGTGGTAGACTAGTGTTGGTTGTGGGGAGGTGGTAGACTAGTGTTGGTGGTGGGGAGGTGGTAGACTAGTGTTGGTTGTGGGGAGGTGGTAGACTAGTGTTGGTTGTGGGGAGGTGGTAAACTAGTGTTGGGGGGGGTAGAGTCGTGTTGGTTGTGAGGGAGTGGTAAACTAGTGTTGGGGGGGGGGGTAGACTAGCGTTGGTTGTGAGGGAGGTGGTAAACTAGTGTTGGGGGGGTAGAGTCGCGTTGGTTGTGGGGAGGTGGTAGACTAGTGTTGGTTGTGGGGAGGTGGTAAACTAGTGTTGGTTGTGGGGAGGTGGTAAACTAGTGTTGGGGGGTAGAGTCGTGTTGGTTGTGAGGGAGTGGTAGACTAGTGTTGGTTGTGGGGAGTGGTAGACTAGTGTTGGTTGTGGGGAGGTGGTAGACTAGTGTTGGTTGTGGGGAGGTGGTAGACTAGTGTTGGTTGTGGGGAGGTGGTAAACTAGTGTTGGTTGTGGGGAGGTGGTAGACTAGTGTTGGTTGTGGGGAGATGGTAGACTAGTGTTAGTTGTGTGGGAGTGGTAGACTAGTGTTGGGGGGTAGAGTCGTGTTGGTTGTGAGGGAGT
This sequence comes from Salmo salar, assembly GCF_965601325.2. Classification (NCBI taxonomy): domain Eukaryota; kingdom Metazoa; phylum Chordata; class Actinopteri; order Salmoniformes; family Salmonidae; genus Salmo; species Salmo salar. Next base: position 23,736,693 of record NC_138318.1, on the reverse strand, counting down.
GGTAGACTAGTGTTGGTTGTGGGGAGTGGTAGACTAGTGTTGGTTGTGGGGAGGTGGTAGATTAGCGTTGGTTGTGGGGAGGTGGTAGACTAGTGTTGGTTATGGGGAGGTGGTAGCCTAGTGTTGGTTGTGGGGAGGTGGTAAACTAGTGGTTGTGGGGAGATGGTAGACTAGTGTTGGTTGTGGGGAGGTGGTAAACTAGTGTTGGTTGTGGGGAGGTGGTAGACTAGTGTTGGTTGTGGGGAGGTGGTAAACTAGTGTTGGTTGAGGGGAGGTGGTAGAGTCGCGTTGGTTGTGGGGAGGTGGTAGACTAGTGTTGGTTGTGGGGAGGTGGTAGACTAGTGTTGGTTGTGGGGAGGTGGTAGACTAGTGTTGGTTGTGGGGAGGTGGTAGACTAGTGTTGGGGGGGGGTGGTAGACTAGTGTTGGTTGTGGGGAGGTGGTAGACTAGTGTTGGTTGTGGGGAGGTGGTAAACTAGTGTTGGGGGGGTAGAGTCGTGTTGGTTGTGGGGAGGTGGCAGACTAGTGTTGGTTGTGGGGAGGTGGTAGACTAGTGTTGGTTGTGGGGAGGTGGTAGACTAGTGTTGGTTATGGGGAGGTGGTAGACTAGTGTTGGTGGGGGGGTGGTGGTAGACTAGTGTTGGTTGTGGGGAGGTGGTAGACTAGTGTTGGTTGTGGGGAGGTGGTAGACTAGTGTTGGTTGTGGGGAGGTGGTAGACTAGTGTTGGTTGTGGGGATGTGGTAGACTAGTGTTGGTTGTGGGGAGGTGGTAGACTAGTGTTGGTTGTGGGGAGGTGGTAGACTAGTGTTGGTGGGGGGGAGGTGGTAGACTAGTGTTGGTTGTGGGGAGGTGGTAGACTAGTGTTGGTTGTGGGGAGGTGGTAAACTAGTGTTGGGGGGGGTAGAGTCGTGTTGGTTGTGAGGGAGTGGTAAACTAGTGTTGGGGGGGGGGTAGACTAGCGTTGGTTGTGAGGGAGGTGGTAAACTAGTGTTGGGGGGGGTAGAGTCGTGTTGGTTGTGAGGGAGTGGTAAACTAGTGTTGGGGGGGAGGTGGTAGACTAGCGTTGGTTGTGGGGAGGTGGTAGACTAGTGTTGGTTGTGGGGAGGTGGTAGACTAGTGTTGGTTGTGGGGAGGTGGTAAACTAGTGTTGGTTGTGGGGAGGTGGTAAACTAGTGTTGGGGGGTAGAGTCGTGTTGGTTGTGAGGGAGTGGTAGACTAGTGTTGGTTGTGGGGAGTGGTAGACTAGTGTTGGTTGTGGGGAGGTGGTAGACTAGTGTTGGTTGTGGGGAGGTGGTAGACTAGTGTTGGTTGTGGGGAGGTGGTAAACTAGTGTTGGTTGTGGGGAGGTGGTAGAGTCGCGTTGGTTGTGGGGAGGTGGTAGACTAGTGTTGGTTGTGGGGAGGTGGTAGACTAGTGTTGGTTGTGGGGAGGTGGTAGACTAGTGTTGGTTGTGGGGAGGTGGTAGACTAGTGTTGGGGGGGGGTGGTAGACTAGTGTTGGTTGTGGGGAGGTGGTAGACTAGTGTTGGTTGTGGGGAGGTGGTAAACTAGTGTTGGGGGGGTAGAGTCGTGTTGGTTGTGGGGAGGTGGTAGACTAGTGTTGGTTGTGGGGAGGTGGTAGACTAGTGTTGGTTGTGGGGAGGTTGTAGACTAGTGTTGGTTGTGGGGAGGTGGTAGACTAGTGTTGGTTGTGGGGATGTGGTAGACTAGTGTTGGTTGTGGGGAGGTGGTAGACTAGTGTTGGTTGTGGGGAGGTGGTAGACTAGTGTTGGTTGTGGGGAGGTGGTAGACTAGTGTTGGTTGTGGGGATGTGGTAGACTAGTGTTGGTTGTGGGGAGGTGGTAGACTAGTGTTGGTTGTGGGGAGGTGGTAGACTAGTGTTGGTTGTGGGGAGGTGGTAGACTAGTGTTGGTTGTGGGGAGGTGGTAGACTAGTGTTGGTTGTGGGGAGGTGGTAAACTAGTGTTGGGGGGTAGAGTCGTGTTGGTTGTGAGGGAGTGTTAAACTAGTGTTGGGGGGGGTAGACTAGCGTTGGTTGTGAGGGAGGTGGTAAACTAGTGTTGGGGGGGGTAGAGTCGTGTTGGTTGTGAGGAGTGGTAAACTAGTGTTGGGGGGGAGGTGGTAGACTAGTGTTGGTTGTGGGGAGGTGGTAGACTAGTGTTGGTTGTGGGGAGGTGGTAGACTAGTGTTGGTTGTGGGGATGTGGTAAACTAGTGTTGGGGGGTAGAGTCGCGTTGGTTGTGGGGAGGTGGTAGACTAGTGTTGGTTGTGGGGAGGTGGTAAACTAGTGTTGGTTGTGGGGAGGTGGTAGACTAGTGTTGGTTGTGGGGAGGTGGTAAACTAGTGTTGGGGGGTTAGAGTCGCGTTGGTTGTGGGGAGGTGGTAGACTAGTGTTGGTTGTGGGGAGGTGGTAGACTAGTGTTGGTTGTGGGGAGGTGGTAAACTAGTGTTGGGGGGTAGAGTCGTGTTGGTTGTGAGGGAGTGGTAGACTAGTGTTGGTTGTGGGGAGTGGTAGACTAGTGTTGGTTGTGGGGAGGTGGTAGACTAGTGTTGGTTGTGGGGAGGTGGTAGACTAGTGTTGGTTGTGGGGAGGTGGTAAACTAGTGTTGGTTGTGGGGAGGTGGTAGACTAGTGTTGGTTGTGGGGAGATGGTAGACTAGTGTTAGTTGTGTGGGAGTGGTAGACTAGTGTTGGGGGGTAGAGTCGTGTTGGTTGTGAGGGAGTGGTAGACTAGTGTTGGTTGTGGGGAGTGGTAGACTAGTGTTGGTTGTGGGGAGGTGGTAGACTAGCGTTGGTTGTGGGGAGGTGGTAGACTAGTGTTGGTTATGGGGAGGTGGTAGACTAGTGTTGGTTGTGGGGAGGTGGTAAACTAGTGTTGGTTGTGGGGAGATGGTAGACTAGTGTTGGTTGTGGGGAGGTGGTAAACTAGTGTTGGTTGTGGGGAGGTGGTAGACTAGTGTTGGTGGGGGGGAGGTGGTAGACTAGTGTTGGTTGTGGGGAGGTGGTAGACTAGTGTTGGTTGTGGGGAGGTGGTAGACTAGTGTTGGTTGTGGGGAGGTGGTAGACTAGTGTTGGTTGTGCGGAGGTGGTAGACTAGTGTTGGTTGTGGGGAGGTGGTAGACTAGTGTTGGTTGTGGGGAGGTGGTAGACTAGTGTTGGTTGTGGGGAGGTGGTAGACTAGTGTTGGTTGTGGGGAGGTGGTAAACTAGTGTTGGTTGTGGGGAGGTGGTAGAGTCGCGTTGGTTGTGGGGAGGTGGTAGACTAGTGTTGGTTGTGGGGAGGTGGTAGACTAGTGTTGGTTGTGGGGAGGTGGTAGACTAGTGTTGGTTGTGGGGAGGTGGTAGACTAGTGTTGGTTGTGGGGAGGTGGTAGACTAGTATTGGTTGTGGGGAGGTGGTAGACTAGTGTTGGTGGGGGGGGAGGTGGTAGACTAGTGTTGGTTGTGGGGAGGTGGTAGACTAGTGTTGGTGGGGGGGTGGTGGTAGACTAGTGTTGGTGGGGGGGAGGTGGTAGACTAGTGTTGGTTGTGGGGAGGTGGTAGACTAGTGTTGGTGGGGGGGAGGTGGTAGACTAGTGTTGGTTGTGGGGAGGTGGTAGACTAGTGTTGGTTGTGGGGAGGTGGTAAACTAGTGTTTGGGGGGGTAGAGTCGTGTTGGTTGTGAGGGAGTGGTAAACTAGTGTTGGGGGGGGGGTGGTAGACTAGTGTTGGTTGTGGGGAGGTGGTAGACTAGTGTTGGTTGTGGGGAGGTGGTAGACTAGTGTTGGGGGGGTAGAGTCGTGTTGGTTGTGGGGAGGTGGTAGACTAGTGTTGGTTGTGGGGAGGTGGTAGACTAGTGTTGGTTGTGGGGAGGTGGTAGACTAGTGTTGGTTGTGGGGAGGTAGTAGACTAGTGTTGGTTGTGGGGATGTGGTAGACTAGTGTTGGTTGTGGGGAGGTTGTAGACTAGTGTTGGTTGTGGGGAGGTAGTAGACTAGTGTTGGTTGTGGGGATGTGGTAGACTAGTGTTGGTTGTGGGGAGGTGGTAGACTAGTGTTGGTTGTGGGGAGGTGGTAGACTAGTGTTGGTTATGGGGAGGTGGTAGACTAGTGTTGGTGGGGGGGAGGTGGTAGACTAGTGTTGGTTGTGGGGAGGTGGTAGACTAGTGTTGGTTGTGGGGAGGTGGTAGACTAGAGTTGGTTGTGGGGAGGTGGTAGACTAGTGTTGGTTGTGGGGAGTGGTAGACTAGTGTTGGTTGTGGGGATGTGGTAGACTAGTGTTGGTTGTGGGGAGGTGGTAGACTAGTGTTGGTTGTGGGGAGGTGGTAGACTAGTGTTGGTGGGGGGGAGGTGGTAGAGTCGTGTTGGTTGTGAGGGAGGTGGTAGACTAGCGTTGGTTGTGAGGGAGGTGGTAAACTAGTGTTTGGGGGGGTAGAGTCGTGTTGGTTGTGAGGGAGTGGTAAACTAGTGTTGGGGGGGGGGGGGGTAGTGTGTAGTAGAGCAGAGAACAGTATTGTTATAGAAACCCTGCAAACAAAATGTCTCCATCTGGGAGCCTCCTTCCCTGTGGCCTTCTGGCGCCCGGATACGTCCCTGTCTAAGGCCCCTAACACACACACACAAGAGACTCAGTGGGGTGGCCTATGGAGGTTGGGGTACGTTCTGTCTGAACCTGGTTACACAGCAATGTTCTTGTAATCCCCACTCACACACACACCACACACACACACACACACACACACACACACACCCCCCCCCCCCCCCCCCCCCCCCCCCCCCCCCCCCCCCCCCTTCTACTTTTTAACTGCCCAGATGACTCCCCATCATTACTACCACAATGGAGCAGGAACAAACTATTATCACATTGGGAGATAGAGAAAGAGGGAGGGAGGGAGGGAGGGGGAGGGAGTGTTCTGGCCCCAGCAAGGAGCCTGCCACAATGTCTTCTGTCCCCTCCCCTCTGTCTACCCCTCTGTCCCCTCCCTTCAGCCTACCCCTCTGTCCCCTCCCTTCAGTGTACCCCTCTGTCTACCCCTCTGTCTACCCCTCTGTCTACCCCTCTGTCCCCTCCCTTCAGCCTACCCCTCTGTCCCCTCCCTTCAGTCTACCCCTCTGTCTACCTCTGTCCCCTCCCTTCAGTCTACCCCTCTGTCGACCCCGCTGTCCCCTCCCTTCAGTCTACCCCTCTGTCTACCCCTCTGTCTACCCCTCTGTCCCCTCCCTTCAGTCTACCCCTCTGTCCCCTCCCTTCAGTCTACCCCTCTGTCTACCCCTCTGTCTACCCCTCTGTCTACCCCTCTGTCCCCTCTCTTCAGTCTACCCCTCTGTCCCCTCTCTTCAGTCTACCCCTCTGTCCCCTCTCTTCAGTCTACCCCTCTGTCTACCCCTCTGTCCATTCCCTTCAGTCATCCCCTCTGTCTACCCCTATGTCCATTCCCTTCAACCTACCCCTCTGTCTACCCCTCTGTCCACCCCTCTGTCCACCCCTCTGTCCATTCCCTTCTGTCTACCCTTCAGTCTACCCCTCTGTCTACCCCTCTGTCTACCCCTCTGTCTACCCCTCTGTCCATTCCCTTCAGTCTACCCCTCTGTCTACCCCTCTGTCTACCCCTCTGTCTACCCCTCTGTCTACCCCTCTGTCCATTCCCTTCAGTCTACCCCTCTGTCTACCCCTCTGTCTACCCCTCTGTCCCCTCCCTTCAGCCTACCCCTCTGTCCCCTCCCTTCAGTCTACCCCTCTGTCTACCTCTGTCCCCTCCCTTCAGTCTACCCCTCTGTCGACCCCGCTGTCCCCTCCCTTCAGTCTACCCCTCTGTCTACCCCTCTGTCTACCCCTCTGTCCCCTCCCTTCAGTCTACCCCTCTGTCCCCTCCCTTCAGTCTACCCCTCTGTCTACCCCTCTGTCTACCCCTCTGTCTACCCCTCTGTCCCCTCTCTTCAGTCTACCCCTCTGTCCCCTCTCTTCAGTCTACCCCTCTGTCCCCTCTCTTCAGTCTACCCCTCTGTCCCCTCTCTTCAGTCTACCCCTCTGTCCCCTCTCTTCAGTCTACCCCTCTGTCTACCCCTCTGTCCATTCCCTTCAGTCATCCCCTCTGTCTACCCCTATGTCCATTCCCTTCAACCTACCCCTCTGTCTACCCCTCTGTCCACCCCTCTGTCCACCCCTCTGTCCATTCCCTTCTGTCTACCCTTCAGTCTACCCCTCTGTCTACCCCTCTGTCTACCCCTCTGTCCATTCCCTTCAGTCTACCCCTCTGTCTACCCCTCTGTCTACCCCTCTGTCCCCTCCCTTCAGCCTACCCCTCTGTCCCCTCCCTTCAGTCTACCCCTCTGTCTACCTCTGTCCCCTCCCTTCAGTCTACCCCTCTGTCGACCCCGCTGTCCCCTCCCTTCAGTCTACCCCTCTGTCTACCCCTCTGTCTACCCCTCTGTCCCCTCCCTTCAGTCTACCCCTCTGTCCCCTCCCTTCAGTCTACCCCTCTGTCTACCCCTCAGTCTACCCCTCTGTCCCCTCTCTTCAGTCTACCCCTCTGTCCCCTCTCTTCAGTCTACCCCTCTGTCCCCTCTCTTCAGTCTACCCCTCTGTCCCCTCTCTTCAGTCTACCCCTCTGTCCCCTCTCTTCAGTCTACCCCTCTGTCTACCCCTCTGTCCATTCCCTTCAGTCATCCCCTCTGTCTACCCCTATGTCCATTCCCTTCAACCTACCCCTCTGTCTACCCCTCTGTCCACCCCTCTGTCCACCCCTCTGTCCATTCCCTTCTGTCTACCCTTCAGTCTACCCCTCTGTCTACCCCTCTGTCTACCCCTCTGTCTACCCCTCTGTCCATTCCCTTCAGTCTACCCCTCTGTCTACCCCTCTGTCCATTCCCTTCAGTCAACCCCTCTGTCTACCCCTCTGTCTACCCCTCTGTCTACCCCTCTGTCCATTCCCTTCAGTCTACCCCTCTGTCTACCCCTCTGTCCCCTCCCTTCAGTCTACCCCTCTGTCTACCCCTCTGTCTACCCCTCTGTCCCCTCCCTTCAGTCTACCCCTCTGTCTACCCCTATGTCCATTCCCTTCTGTCTACCCCTCTGCCTACCCCTCTGTCTACCCCTCTGTCCATTCCCTTCAGTCTACCCCTCTGTCTACCCCTCTGTCCATTCCCTTCAGTCTACCCCTCTGTCTACCCCTATGTCCATTCCCTTCTGTCTACCCCTCTGTCTACCCCTCTGTCTACCCCTCTGTCTACCCCTCTGTCCCCTCCCTTCAGTCTACCCCTCTGTCCCCTCCCTTCAGTCTACCCCTCTGTCTACCCCTGTCTACCCCTCTGTCTACCCCTCTGTCTACCCCTCTGTCTACCCCTCTGTCCCCTCCCTTCAGTCTACCCCTCTGTCTACCCCTCTGTCTACCCCTATGTCCATTCCCTTCTGTCTACCCCTCTGTCTACCCCTCTGTCCATTCCCTTCAGTCTACCCCTATGTCCATTCCCTTCAGTCTACCCCTCTGTCTACCCCTCTGTCCCCTCCCTTCAGTCTACCCCTCTGTCTACCCCTCTGTCCATTCCCTTCAGTCTACCCCTCTGTCCCCTCCCTTCAGTCTACCCCTCTGTCTACCCCTCTGTCTACCCCTCTGTCTACCCTTCAGTCTACCCCTCTGTCTACCCCTCTGTCTACCCCTCTGTCTACCCTCTGTCTACCCCTCCCTTCAGCCTACCCCTCTGTCCCCTCCCTTCAGTCTACCCCTCTGTCTACCTCTGTCCCCTCCCTTCAGTCTACCCCTCTGTCTACCCCTCTGTCTACCCCTCTGTCCCCTCCCTTCAGTCTACCCCTCTGTCTACCCCTCTGTCTACCCCTCTGTCTACCCCTCTGTCCCCTCTCTTCAGTCTACCCCTCTGTCCCCTCTCTTCAGTCTACCCCTCTGTCCCCTCTCTTCAGTCTACCCCTCTGTCTACCCCTCTGTCCATTCCCTTCAGTCATCCCCTCTGTCTACCCCTATGTCCATTCCCTTCAACCTACCCCTCTGTCTACCCCTCTGTCCACCCCTCTGTCCACCCCTCTGTCCATTCCCTTCTGTCTACCCCTCTGTCTACCCCTCTGTCTACCCCTCTGTCTACCCCTCTGTCTACCCCTCTGTCCATTCCCTTCAGTCTACCCCTCTGTCTACCCCTCTGTCCATTCCCTTCAGTCAACCCCTCTGTCTACCCCTCTGTCCATTCCCTTCAGTCTACCCCTCTGTCTACCCCTCTGTCCATTCCCTTCAGTCTACCCCTCTGTCTACCCCTATGTCCATTCCCTTCTGTCTACCCCTCTGTCTACCCCTCTGTCTACCCCTCTGTCCCCTCCCTTCAGTCTACCCCTCTGTCCCCTCCCTTCAGTCTACCCCTCTGTCCCCTCCCTTCAGTCTACCCCTCTGTCTACCCCTATGTCCATTCCCTTCAGTCATCCCCTCTGTCTACCCCTATGTCCATTCCCTTCAGTCTACCCCTCTGTCTACCCCTCTGTCCCCTCCCTTCAGTCTACCCCTCTGTCTACCCTTCAGTCTAACCCTGTCTACCCCTCTGTCTACCCCTCTGTCTACCCCTCTGTCCCCTCCCTTCAGTCTACCCCTCTGTCTACCCCTCCCTTCAGTCTACCCCTCTGTCCCCTCCCCTCTGTCTACCCCTCTGTCTCCTCCCTTCAGTCGACCCCTCTGTCCCCTCCCTTCAGTCTACCCCTCTGTCCCCTCCCTTCAGTCTACCCCTCTGTCCCCTCCCTTCAGTCTACCCCTCTGTCTACCCCTATGTCCATTCCCTTCAGTCTACCCCTCTGTCTACCCCTCTGTCTACCCCTCTGTCCCCTCCCTTCAGTCTACCCCTCTGTCCCCTCCCTTCAGTCTACCCCTCTGTCCCCTCCCTTCAGTCTACCCCTCTGTCTACCCCTCTGTCTACCCCTCTGTCCCCTCCCTTCAGTCTACCCCTCTGTCTACCCCTCCCTTCAGTCTACCCCTCTGTCCCCTCCCCTCTGTCTACCCCTCTGTCTCCTCCCTTCAGTCGACCCCTCTGTCCCCTCCCTTCAGTCTACCCCTCTGTCCCCTCCCTTCAGTCTACCCCTCTGTCCCCTCCCTTCAGTCTACCCCTCTGTCTACCCCTCTGTCCATTCCCTTCAGTCTACCCCTCTGTCTACCCCTCTGTCCCCTCCCTTCAGTCTACCCCTCTGTCCCCTCCCTTCAGTCTACCCCTCTGTCCCCTCCCTTCAGTCTACCCCTCTGTCCCCTCCCTTCAGTCTACCCCTCTGTCTACCCCTCTGTCTACCACTCTGTCTACCCCTCTGTCCCCTCCCTTCAGTCTACCCCTCTGTCCATTCCCTTCAGTCTACCCCTCTGTCTACCCCTCTGTCTACCCCTCTGTCTACCCCTCTGTCCATTCCCTTCAGTCTACCCCTCTGTCTACCCCTCTGTCCCCTCCCTTCAGTCTACCCCTCTGTCTACCCCTCTGTCTACCCTTCAGTCTACCCCTCTGTCTACCCCTCTGTCTACCCCTCTGTCCCCTCTCTTCAGTCTACCCCTCTGTCCCCTCTCTTCAGTCTACCCCTCTGTCCCCTCTCTTCAGTCTACCCCTCTGTCCCCTCTCTTCAGTCTACCCTCTGTCCCCTCTCTTCAGTCTACCCTCTGTCCCCTCCCTTCTGTCGACCCTCTGTCTCCTCCCTCTGTCGACCCCTCTGTCTCTCCCTTCTGTCTACCCCTCTGTCTCCTCCCTTCAGTCTACCCCTCTGTCCCCTCCCTTCAGTCTACCCCTCTGTCCCCTCCCTTCAGTCTACCCCTCTGTCTACCCCTCTGTCTACCCCTATGTCCATTCCCTTCTGTCTACCCCTCTGTCTACCCCTCTGTCCATTCCCTTCAGTCTACCCCTCTGTCTACCCCTATGTCCATTCCCTTCAGTCTACCCCTCTGTCTACCCCTCTGTCTACCCCTCTGTCCCCTCCCTTCAGTCTAACCCTCTGTCCCCTCCCTTCAGTCTACCCCTCTGTCTACCCCTCTGTCTACCCCTCTGTCCCCTCCCTTCAGTCTACCCCTCTGTCTACCCCTCTGTCTACCCCTCCCTTCAGTCTACCCCTCTGTCTACCCCTCCCTTCAGTCTACCCCTCTGTCTACCCCTCTGTCCCCTCCCCTCTGTCTACCCCTCTGTCCCCTCCCTTCAGTCTACCCCTCTGTCCCCTCCCTTCAGTCTACCCCTCTGTCCCCTCCCTTCAGTCTACCCCTCTGTCTACCCCTATGTCCATTCCCTTCAGTCTACCCCTCTCTCTATCCCTCTGTCTACCCCTCTGTCCCCTCCCTTCAGTCTACCCCTCTGTCCCCTCCCTTCAGTCTACCCCTCTGTCTACCCCTCTGTCTACCCCTCTGTCTACCCCTCTGTCTACCTTTCAGTCTACCCTTCAGTCTACCCCTCTGTCTACCCTTCTGTCCCCTCCCCTCTGTCTACCCCTCTGTCTCCTCCCTTCTGTCTACCCCTCTGTCTCCTCCCTTCTGTCTACCCCTCTGTCTCCTCCCTTCTGTCTACCCCTCTGTCTCCTCCCTTCAGTCTACCCCTCTGTCTCCTCCCTTCAGTCTACCCCTCTGTCTCCTCCCTTCAGTCTACCCCTCTGTCCCCTCCCTTCAGTCTACCCCTCTGTCCCCTCCCTTCAGTCTACCCTCTGTCTACCCCTCTGTCTACCCCTCTGTCCCCTCCCTTCAGTCTACCCCTCTGTCCCCTCTCTTCAGTCTACCCCTCTGTCCCCTCCCTTCAGTCTACCCCTCTGTCTACCCCTCTGTCTACCCCTCTGTCTACCCCTCTGTCTACCCCTCTGTCCATTCCCTTCAGTCTACCCCTCTGTCCATTCCCTTCAGTCTACCCCTCTGTCTACCCCTCTGTCCCCTCCCTTCAGTCTACCCCTCTGACTACCCCTCTGTCTACCCCTCTTCAGTCTACCCCTCTGTCCCCTCTCTTCAGTCTACCCCTCTGTCCCCTCCCTTCAGTCTACCCCTCTGTCTACCCCTCTGTCCATTCCCTTCAGTCTACCCCTCTGTCTACCCCTCTGTCTACCCCTCTGTCCATTCCCTTCAGTCTACCCCTCTGTCTACCCCTCTGTCCCCTCCCTTCAGTCTACCCCTCTGTCCCCTCCCTTCAGTCTACCCCTCTGTCCCCTCTCTTCAGTCTACCCCTCTGTCTCCCCGTCCCCTCCTTCAGTCTACCCCTCTGTCCCCTCCCTTCAGTCTACCCCTCTGTCTACCCCTCTGTCCCCTCCCTTCAGTCTACCCCTCTGCTCCGTCTACCCTTCTGTCCATTCCCTTCTGTCTACCCCTCTGTCTACCCCTCTGTCTACCCCTCTGTCTACCCCTCTACCCCTCTGTCTACCCCTCTGTCCACTCCCTTCAGTCTACCCCTCTGTCCATTCCCTTCAGTCTACCCCTCTGTCTACCCCTCTGTCCCCTCCCTTCAGTCTACCCCTCTGTCTACCCCTCTGTCTACCCCTCTGTCTACCCCTCTGTCCCCTCTCTTCAGTCTACCCCTCTGTCCCCTCTCTTCAGTCTACCCCTCTGTCCCCTCCCTTCAGTCTACCCCTCTGTCCCCTCCCTTCAGTCTACCCCTCTGTCTACCCTCTATGTCCATTCCCTTCAGTCTACCCCTCTGTCTACCCCTCTGTCCCCTCCCTTCAGTCTACCCCTCTGTCCCCTCCCTTCAGTCTACCCCTCTGTCCCCTCCCTTCAGTCTACCCCTCTGTCCCCTCCCTTCAGTCTACCCCTCTGTCCCCTCCCTTCAGTCTACCCCTCTGTCTACCCCTCTGTCCCCTCTTCAGTCTACCCCTCTGTCCCCTCTCTTCAGTCTACCCCTCTGTCCCCTCCCTTCAGTATACCCCTCTGTCCCCTCCCTTCAGTCTACCCCTCTGTCCCCTCCCTTCAGTCTACCCCTCTGTCTACCCCTCTGTCTACCCCTCTGTCTACCCCTCTGTCTACCCCTCTGTCCCCTCCCTTCAGTCTACCCCTCTGTCCATTCCCTTCAGTCTACCCCTCTGTCTACCCCTCTGTCTACCCCTCTGTCTACCCCTCTGTCTACCCCTCTGTCCCCTCTCTTCAGTCTACCCCTCTGTCCCCTCTCTTCAGTCTACCCCTCTGTCCCCTCTCTTCAGTCTAGCCCTCTGTCCCCTCTCTTCAGTCTACCCCTCTGTCCCCTCTCTTCAGTCTACCCCTCTGTCCCCTCTCTTCAGTCTACCCCTCTGTCCCCTCTCTTCAGTCTACCCCTCTGTCCCCTCCCTTCAGTCTACCCCTCTGTCTACCCCTCTGTCTACCCCTCTGTCTACCCCTCTGTCTACCCCTCTGTCTACCCCTCTGTCCATTCCCTTCAGTCTACCCCTCTGTCTACCCCTCTGTCCATTCCCTTCAGTCTACCCCTCTGTCCATTCCCTTCAGTCTACCTCTCTGTCTACCCCTGTCTCCTCCCCTCTGTCTACCCCTCTGTCTCCTCCCTTCTGTCTACCCCTCTGTCTCCTCCCTTCTGTCTACCCCTCTGTCTCCTCCCTTCTGTCTACCCCTCTGTCTCCTCCCTTCTGTCGACCCCTCTGTCTCCTCCCTTCTGTCGACCCCTCTGTCTCCTCCCTTCTGTCGACCCCTCTGTCTCCTCCCTTCAGTCTACCCCTCTGTCCCCTCCCTTCAGTCTACCCCTCTGTCCCCTCCCTTCAGTCTACCCCTCTGTCCATTCCCTTCTGTCTACCCCTCTGTCCATTCCCTTCAGTCTACCCCTCTGTCTACCCCTATGTCCCCTCCCTTCAGTCTACCCCTCTGTCCCCTCCCTTCAGTCTACCCCTCTGTCTACCCCTCTGTCTACCCCTCTGTCTACCCCTCTGTCCCCTCCCTTCAGTCTACCCCTCTGTCTACCCCTCTGTCTACCCCTCCCTTCAGTCTACCCCTCGGTCTACCCCTCCCTTCAGTCTACCCCTCTGTCTACCCCTCTGTCTCCTCCCTTCAGTCTACCCCTCTGTCTCCTCCCTTCAGTCTACCCCTCTGTCCCCTCCCTTCAGTCTACCCCTCTGTCCCCTCCCTTCAGTCTACCCCTCTGTCTACCCCTCTGTCCATTCCCTTCAGTCTACCCCTCTGTCTACCCCTATGTCCATTCCCTTCAGTCTACCCCTCTGTCTACCCCTCTGTCTACCCCTCTGTCCCCTCCCTTCAGTCTACCCCTCTGTCTACCCCTCCCTTCAGTCTACCCCTCTGTCTACCCCTCTGTCCCCTCCCCTCTGTCTACCCCTCTGTCCCCTCCCTTCAGTCTACCCCTCTGTCTACCCCTATGTCCATTCCCTTCAGTCTACCCCTCTGTCTATCCCTCTGTCTACCCCTCTGTCCCCTCCCTTCAGTCTACCCCTCTGTCTACCCCTCTGTCTACCCCTCTGTCCCCTCCCTTCAGTCTACCCCTCTGTCCCCTCCCTTCAGTCTACCCCTCTGTCCCCTCCCTTCAGTCTACCCCTCTGTCTACCCCTCCCTTCAGTCTACCCCTCTGTCTACCCCTCCCTTCAGTCTACCCCTCTGTCTACCCCTCTGTCCCCTCCCTTCAGTCTACCCCTCTGTCCCCTCCCTTCAGTCTACCCCTCTGTCCCCTCCCTTCAGTCTACCCCTCTGTCCCCTCCCTTCTGTCTACCCCTCTGTCCCCTCCCTTCAGTCTACCCCTCTGTCCCCTCTCTTCAGTCTACCCCTCTGTCCCCTCTCTTCAGTCTACCCCTCTGTCCCCTCTCTTCAGTCTACCCCTCTGTCCCCTCTCTTCAGTCTACCCCTCTGTCCCCTCTCTTCAGTCTACCCCTCTGTCCCCTCTCTTCAGTCTACCCCTCTGTCCCCTCTCTTCAGTCTACCCCTCTGTCCCCTCTCTTCAGTCTACCCCTCTGTCCCCTCTCTTCAGTCTACCCCTCTGTCCCCTCTCTTCAGTCTACCCCTCTGTCCCCTCTCTTCAGTCTACCCCTCTGTCCCCTCCCTTTAGTCTACCCCTCTGTCCCCTCCCTTCAGTCTACCCCTCTGTCTACCCCTCTGTCTACCCCTCTGTCTACCCCTCTGTCTACCCTTCAGTCTACCCTTCAGTCTACCCTTCAGTCTACCCTTCAGTCTACCCTTCAGTCTACCCTTCAGTCTACCCTTCAGTCTACCCCTCTGTCTACCCTTCTGTCCATTCCCTTCAGTCTACCCCTCTGTCCATTCCCTTCAGTCTACCCCTCTGTCTACCCCTCTGTCCCCTCCCCTCTGTCTACCCCTCTGTCTACCCCTCTGTCCCCTCCCCTCTGTCTACCCCTCTGTCTCCTCCCTTCAGTCTACCCCTCTGTCCCCTCCCTTCAGTCTACCCCTCTGTCTCCTCCCTTCAGTCTACCCCTCTGTCCCCTCCCTTCAGTTTACCCCTCTGTCTCCTCCCTTCAGTCTACCCCTCTGTCTACCCCTCAGTCTACCCCTCTGTTCCCTCTCTTCAGTCTACCCCTCTGTCCCCTCCCTTCAGTCTACCCTCTGTCTACCCCTCTGTCTACCCCTCTGTCCCCTCCCTTCAGTCTACCCCTCTGACTACCCCTCTGTCTACCCCTCTGTCTACCCCTCTGTCCCCTCCCTTCAGTCTACCCCTCTGTCTACCCCTCTGTCTACCCCTCTGTCCCCTCCCTTCAGTCTACCCCTCTGTCTACCCCTCTGTCCCCTCCCTTCAGTCTACCCCTCTGTCTACCCCTCTGTCCCCTCCCTTCAGTCTACCCCTCTGTCCATTCCCTTCAGTCTACCCCTCTGTCCATTCCCTTCAGTCTACCCCTCTGTCTACCCCTCTGTCTACCCCTCTGTCCCCTCCCTTCAGTCTACCCCTCTGTCTACCCCTCTGTCTACCCCTCCCTTCAGTCTACCCCTCCCTTCAGTCTACCCCTCTGTCTACCCCTCCCTTCAGTCTACCCCTCTGTCTACCCCTCCCTTCAGTCTACCCCTCTGTCTACCCCTCCCTTCAGTCTACCCCTCTGTCTACCCCTCTGTCCCCTCCCTTCAGTCTACCCCTCTGTCTACCCCTCTGTCCCCTCCCTTCAGTCTACCCCTCTGTCCATTCCCTTCAGTCTACCCCTCTGTCCATTCCCTTCAGTCTACCCCTCTGTCTACCCCTCTGTCTACCCCTCTGTCCCCTCCCTTCAGTCTACCCCTCTGTCTACCCCTCTGTCTACCCCTCCCTTCAGTCTACCCCTCCCTTCAGTCTACCCCTCTGTCTACCCCTCCCTTCAGTCTACCCCTCTGTCTACCCCTCCCTTCAGTCTACCCCTCTGTCTACCCCTCCCTTCAGTCTACCCCTCTGTCTACCCCTCTGTCCCCTCCCTTCAGTCTACCCCTCTGTCCCCTCCCTTCAGTCTACCCCTCTGTCTACCCCTCTGTCCCCTCCCTTCAGTCTTCCCCTCTGTCCCCTCCCTTCAGTCTACCCCTCTGTCTACCCCTCTGTCCCCCTCCCCCCAGGACCAGGGCCAGGGAACAGGTGGGTTTGGAACACATCAGATCACACCCACCAGACCACACCCACCAGACCACACCCACCAGACCACACCCACAACAGGTTTCTACCCCATAGAACTAAGTCACTAATCATACCAGACAAAGCAACATCTACAAAGCTGATCCACTGGAGCTACTTGTGGAGGAAATCAGAGGGGAAACAAGATGGAGAAAGAGGGGCTGAGAGTAAAATAGACATAGAAAAGGTTGAAGAAGAGTAAGAGAGAGATGAAGGAAGAGGGGAAATACCAGCGAGCGGTTACAGAGAAAGAGCAAGAGACAGAGGCAGAGAGAGATGAATAAGGAGGGGAAGGAGTTAGAGAGCAAAGGAGAGAGAGCGACATCGAAGAAGAGAGAAAGAGAAAGACAGCGAGAGCGGGCCCCTGTCCTGAAAAGCCAGTGATGCGGAGCAGCATCAGCACATATGAAACAGTGAGCAGGACAATGAACCCGGCTCTGTAACCGGACCCCGTGTGCGTAATCTCTCCGTCACAAAAGAAAAGAGCGAGGGAAGGAGGGAGGACGAGGGAGGAGGGAGGGAAGACAGGGGGCTCGGCCATCTTAATCTGGCTTCTCATGGCGAGGCTGGAGCCCAGAGGTGTCATGTTCCAATCCGCCCTCACAAACATTCCTCATTTTTCACTTGAATTGGTGGTGTTTTGTAGCGAGCGGCCCCGTAATTAACACGGGGATCTTCAGAACTCAATGACTGAACATAATTACTTCTCTCCTTTTCTTCTCTCCCTTTCTGCGGCCTGGGCTCTCCCCGGCGAGCAGCCCCCGGGGCCCGGGTTTAGGCCTGACTGGCCAAACACAAAGGCTGGCCCAGCCATCACCCGCTGTGGAGAGAGGGGGAGAGAGAGAGGAGGAGAAGAAAGGGAGGAGGAGGGTGAGAAATGGACTGTCTCCAGCCTGCTAGGGCTGTTGGATCAGCTGTCAGTGAGACACTGGCCCAGTCAGCACTATTGAGAGAGCGCGCTATGACCTTAAAACACTGCTGCAGGGGCCCCGCAGCCTGCACTCAGCCTGGCCAAGCTATTACAGAGAGAGAGAGATAGATAGAGAGAGATAGAGATGGAGAGATAGAGAAGGGGAGAAGGAAAGAGAGACAAATACACAGACTGAGAGACAGACAGAGCGAGAGACAGAGAGAAAGACTAAATGAAAAGAGAGAGACAAACAAAAAGACTATGTTAATTGTTGTCAGCCAGCAGCACATTTCCCTGACAAAAACAAACAGACCTAAAGGGCCCACTTACCATCCACATACAAGTCAGTCACTAAATGAACACCGCCACTGTGCCTTCTGTCACTTGCCAGGCTGTGAGTGTGTTCTCCTGGGGTTGACAGAGTGACTGGCTCCCTTGGCTGCCACTAAAGTCACAGGAAAATGGTCCCTGCAGGCCCAGAGCCCAGGGATCCTCCAGTAGCACAGCTCCCTCGGAGGGCCACTTAAATACATGCGCAACTGTAGGCTAGATTAGGGCCTGCACAAGCTACATTAGCGTTAGCATCTCCATTAGCGTCACAACAGTGATTGACTGACAAGGCCACTCTGGGGTTTGCAAGTGTGAACACAACCACACTAAAGTAAGGGAATGAGGTTTGGATGCTAGCTAATGTTAGCTAATGGTCGCGTACCTCACTGACAAACACATCAACAACAACTTCAAAGACAAGGTAATAAGCTGATGTCAAATTTCACTCAAATGTAGAGTGCAGATACACAAAAAGGGACAAGTATGCTGATGACATGCATTTTTATGAACAGTTTTGAATTTTTCATGAATTTATATGAATATTTACAGCACATAAAACAGACATAAATAAATCATAAAACACACAAATCAAAAGACCACACAACACCAAGTGCACCGTAATAATTCATCTACACAAACAAAGCAATGCAACTGACACAAAAAGAACACATGAAACAAGTACACAAACATTATACACAAAGATCGTTTAAACTAACACTTGATTAGAGGCCCACTCTCCTGATGCAGGTTTTGGAGGGATGTTTCAAGCATGTTGCAGGGCAGCCATTTATAAACTGCACTCTCATCCAAGACGCTAATCAGATAATCATCTATTTGTTTTAAAACATCATCAAGTAGCCTGCATTAGGCCGGAGGACTCATCACCAGCCATGTAGCCGTTGCTAGGCAAACAGCGGCGAAGGGTTTTGTGAGGTGAAAAGGGTGGAAGGAAAGGACCAATAGGACGATGCAGCATGGCACTCCACGGACGCAGAGCGAAGAGCCACTAATTAACCACCATGCACTAATCACTTATCTCTCTAATGGGAGGACACTCACACACTCAATGCGCATATACACATTACAAACACAATGTGCAGACTCACAATGTGCAGGCAGACATTTGCAGGCATCACGTATAATAGGGAGAACAGCTCTGCACCTATCCACAATTTCATTCCATTCATGTTCATGCTCGGCATATAGTGGCCTTAGCAAATCATTTGACTTACTATGGATCTCCGTAGAATCGGAAGCGTAGGGTTCACAGAGTGTTTAGGTGTAGGTTAACACACCGGGCCAGGTTGGAATTAAAAACCTGATTAGAAGGAGGGGAGGAGGGAAGGAGGGAGGGCTGGCTTCTGGGGAGGGTGACTAAAGTGGTGAAAAATCCAATAATTGTGCCATTCTGGGGTGTGGTATTACTCTTTCATTCTCCCTCTAATACCTTTGCAACAGAAGAAAAGAGGACGAGAGAGAGAGGCCGAGAGAGAGAGGCCGAGAGAGAGAGGCCGAGAGAGAGAGGCCGAGAGAGAGAGACCGAGAGAGAGGCCGAGAGAGAGGCCGAGAGAGAGAGGAGAGAGAGAGAGAGCTGGCTGCTAAAGTATGTAGTCTTTGTAATTACCACAGTATTACTGGTCGAACAATGAAGGGCAGCTCTGACTGGGCCACCATCATTTCCTCTCTAATCCTCCTGCACATTGGCAACGCTCAGGTTTCACCACCCCCATCTCCTACCACCTATACTGACCAATACCCAACCAACCATACACTTCACTTCACCAGGGGCTTTATTTCACTAGCCATTGTATTCATTGGCTATTTACCACAGGGGTACGTCTATTGTTTGTGTGTGTGTGTGTGTGTTTTTCTCTGAGAATGTTTTTTTCTTCTATACGGGGCTAGGACAGTTGCCTGCCCTGGACACTAACCCCTGAGCTCTTAACAGCCTAACCCTTGTAGAAGGCAAAGCCATTTCCTCAAGATATGGAACCAAACCAATTACCTTAAATTAAGTCAACTGGCAACTCTTCCCCACTTCTCATCCCCTGAGCCACACGGGGCCCAAAAGCTAATCATCACAGCTAACACCTCCCCCTAGCAAACAGACAGGCCCAAGGGTACACTCACATCACACTCACAAACCATTTACTTAGCTTTTTACAATTTACCAGATTAACTCAAGACTGTAAATATAATATAACAGGGTAAATAAATGCAGTTGTCATGTAGTAGCAGACACCTTCATCCAAAGCAACTTAGGATTCATAGTGACATACCCAGTAGCCTTAATGTGGCCCATGCAGGAATCAAACCCACAACCCTGGTGGTGCTAGCAGCACCATGCTCTCTAACTGTAACAGTGGTTGTTTGTAGCAGCGCTGGTCGCTCCACCAGTATAGTGTTACACTGAGGGGCACATAGGCTCGTCACAGAGCCTGGTCTGTAAACACACACAGGGGAGCACTAATTAACTGTCACCAACACAAGAGTTAAGAGTTGCAGTGTCACAGTGTGTCAGAGTTACAGCCCCCAGACCTGCATGTAGTACCCAGGGCCCCAGCCCTCCGCCATTGTCTAACGGGATATAATTAGATAGCATTCTGGCAGAGTGAATTAGCATAATTATGCAAACAGGGGCTGCTAAAGGGTTGGCACAAGGGAGGGCCACAGGGGGAACCTCTTAAAGCACACACAGTATGCAGTACACTCACACATACACAAATGTGCACACACACTCACACAGGCGTACATATTCATGCTCGAACACTTTCTGCATTAAGGCAGGATGAACCATTATAGAGCTATGGTATCTGAACACACACAAAGACACACACACACACACACGGTGATGTATGTAAGCTCTCGGGCCTACGAGACAGCAGGAGGGGTCGTGTCACCGGGTAATGAGGACGATTAGAAGACTAAAAAGAGTTGTAACCAAAGTGACAATGAGTGGTTTTGTAAAGGAGCCACATTATAAAGCCTGCCTATTTCCAGAGACCTGCTGTGTCCGAACAGAGGTCTGAATGGATGCCCCTATAGCCCTGATTCACACAGCTCATCCCACAGCATATGGATGGCCCCTGTAGCCCTGATTCACCCAGCTCATCCCACAGCATGTCTTACAACACCTCCCTGTAGAGTCTTATGACAGCACAGAGTGAAACCTACAATGGAGGAGCTCTCTAAGACACATGACTATCTGAACCCAACGTGTGACCTAGCCTAGCATACACCCCCCCCCCCCAAAACCAGCCGCTCCTCTCCAGTCCAAACCCTGTGTCAACAAGGCTCTCATGTACCCAGCTAAAACCTCTTCAGCCCCACCTATCCCCATTGTGCCTGGAAACATTGGTCCTCACAGAAAACAAGGCCAGTTAAACCCCAAAACAAGCCCCCCTACAAGCCCTACTCCTATGGCCAATGCAGCATAGAGCACCGAAGCACACATTTGCAGGATTAATCCACCCCCAGCGTTTTGGACTCCCATTCAGGAAGAGAAGGAGCCCAAGGATTGTGGCTTGTACTCTCCTCAGGGGAGGATTTAGGGATGTGCAAGGTGGAGGGGGCCAGGGGGCAGCTAACACAGGGGCAAGGGGCACCCCCTCTTCAGACAATGAGCTCCTGAGCTCCCCCTCCAGCATTTCTGACAGGGGTATTTGGGGTGAGATGTTTGGGCCTAGCAATGCGTGAGATCAATTAGAAGTGGTTGAGAGGAGGGTTTGAAAGGCCCTGCCTAGCGGTGAGGACCCAGGGCCCCCTACCTCTAGAATCTCTACCTCCACCTCCCTCTCCCTCCCCAGGAAAATCCAGACCAGATGTGGGTCAAGGAGACAGATATCTATCTATCTGAGCCAGTGAATAGCTCCTCCAGCTGGGATGGTACGAGGGAGGTGGAGAAGACGAGCATCCTGCTGTGGTCATTGAGGGGAACGAACAGAGCTGGAAGCACCACATTCCTACCAGATGGGTTCTCTTGTACCCTCTTAACCCGAGACCCTGGTCCTGGTGATAGGGTCACCTCTCTCATCCCTCAGTCAACCAACTGAACACCAGATTAGCTGCAGGTCAGACAAGGTTAAGGAGGTAGGATCATCAGCTTTCCTGACAAATAACAACAACATCTAGCCTACAGCTGTCAATTTCATACCACATCAATCTCTATTTAGACAGAATTCTGTAGAACCTCTAATACTTAGAGGTAAAAGATCTTTCAGAAGTAAAAATCCTTGTTTGGTATAATGCCACAATACATCTGAATAATTACTTTATTATACTGAAGGGTCAGAGTGCATTTTAGTATTACCTATGACCCCTAGTTTACACCAGCTAGGCCTACATGTAACCCAGATATGCTAATAAGGGCAAGGGGACCCACTGCTTATTATTTCTGGCTGTTTTCAGGTCCATCAGGATTAGCTGAGGTGATGGTATATGCTGTGCTGTGTGACCTGATAATGTGGGACGACTGAGTACAGTATCGGTTTTGACCTCTACCACGACCCTAGACCCCTGTGTAGCCATCTGGCTCACAGATGACCCTCTGATCCCCATAGCTATGAAGACACAGGAATAACCGGAACCAATCAGGTGACTGTAAAGAAGGCTCGACATACACTATGGGGTGCTAAGACATCCACTCAAACACAAGCGGTCCTTATTATCTCATTGATTAAAATCAGGATTCATCTATGCATAGGTCTACATAGCTACATACATTGATTACCGTGTGTACTGTTACATCACAACATACACTGAGTGGAGCACAAATTAGGGACACCTGCTATTTCCATGACAGACTGACCAGGTGAATCCAGGTGAAAGCTATGATCCCTTATTGATTTCACTTGTTAAATCCACTTCAATCAGTGTAGATGAAGGGAAGGAGACAGGATAAAGAAGGATTTTTAAGCCTTGAGACAATTGAGACATGGATTGTGTATGTGTGCCATTCACAGGGTGAATGGGCAAGACAAAAGATTTACGTGCCTTTGAACGGGGTTTGGTAGTAGGTGCCAGGCGCACCGGTTTGAGGGTGTCAAGAACTACAACGCTGCTGGGTTTTTCACGCTCAACAGTTTCCCGTGTGTATCAAGAATGGTCCACCACCCAAAAGACATCCAGCAAACTTCACAGAACTGTGGGACCATTTGGGGTCAACATGGGCCAGCATCCCTGTGGAACGCTTTCGACACCTTGTAGAGCCCATGCCACAACAAATTGTGGCTGTTCTGAGGATAAAAGGGGGGGTGCAACTCAATAATAGGAAGGTGTACCTAATGTTTTGTATACTCAGTGTATATACTGGGTGACAAATTATTTGTATTTTCTCTGTGGACCCATTTTCTGAAAGACGAAAAGTGAACACACGGGAACACAGAATGAAAAGCCCAGACCACCAGTCTTGTTCGACCACAGTCCTCAACTATAATAACAAAACACCCGAGTTTGGCCTCACTTGAGAGGGAGCTAGAACACAGATAACAGCTTTAGCCAATCTGTTCCTTTCATCACATTTGTGGAATGTTCACCCCACTGGGTAGCAGGTATGTGGGCCTGCTAAAGGCCAGGCTGGTGGGGATCACATGACCACATGACCTGGCTGTCAGGCAGGCATAGAAAGAGAGAGGCAGCTCCCAGGCTCTCTCTGGCTCTGCTGTGTGAATACTGCTGATCAGCGCTGCCTGCTAGTGGGAGTACAGAGAGATGCAGCCTTCCCTGAGGGGTTCCCTCTTCTACAACCAACCTCTCATTTACTGACCAAACTGTTACTCAGCGTTAAATAAGACGATACAGGACAGCTGTCACCGTGGCAACAGAACAGAAAACGATGTTTCCATGGCAAAACAGCTGCATGACCTTCTCACCTCATCACCATCTCCTCGGGATGCTGATTTGATTGGCTTCCACAGCTTAACATCAAATCATTTGTATTACATGAGACTGTGTTAAGTCCTTACAAAAAGGTGATCCTCAATCTACCCTCAGCGATAATGGAAAAAATAGCCTTTTCTCACTCTTGCTTTCCAACAGGCTGAGTGACTCACCAGAAGAGCAATCGATGTAAGTGGGAAAACAGTGTGTTACAGGAGGCCATCATAGGGAGGTAGTCATAGGTTAAATGAACGCACACTCTTAAACATGTATATGGAGGACGTACTCACAGACATTCCCTGTATTGTCAAAACTGTTGAGAACCTCATTCACTCTGATGGGCCCGAGGTTATCTCTGGAAATGAATGAGAGAGAAATATGATTATACAGTGTGTGTAAGCTGCACAGTGCTCGGCTTAAACATAGGACAACAAGGATCTCAAACCCACCTGAGAAAGGCACTGAACTCTGGGAAGGAAGCACTTGTGTATTCCACCCACTGGCCTTCGGAGGGGTCATCTGTCTCTTGGTGCGTGACACTGGTTTTGTTGAACAGGTTGAAGGAGGAGAATCTCCGGACAGACACCTGCTTGACCTCTGAGTCTGCACTGTCCAGTTGTTTCTGCCTCAGCACCTGAGGGAGTGGGAGATATAGCAACTGTCAAACCACACAACCTGACCTGCTTTAAAAACACCACCTCAAAACACATGTACTGACCAAATTAGAGTGACATGGAGGTATTAGAACCTTCTATCTAGCCTAGTGATGAAGATCTGATATGGCTCCAGGCTCTATTGTTCATCCTTGAAACTGATCCCCACAGTTCCTGTAGTAATTATCTTGTCACAGAACACCTTTATTACTAGCCCTTGCTCAGTGCAATATGAATTAGTGATGTTTTATTTGTATTTTTTATACTATACAGTATTTGAAATGCAAGAGGATATTTCTGGAAGCATTTTGTGTATCAGTGAAATGCCCATGTAAGGACAAAACCTCCCTCTCAGGTCATGCCCTCACACTGTTATGGTTACAGCCCAACTGGGACAGAGGACTGGAGAGCTGTATATAATCTGTTACACATGTTACTGTAAATACAGATACAGGTCTATGAATGGTAAATTGCTGATAAATGTAGCTTAGCTAAAGCCAGTATATATCTAGCTAGCTAATGGCGCAATGATATTAGCTAGCTAGCTAACGTTAGGCGCAATGCAACATTGATTCTGTCAGTTGATAACAAACCCATTGGAAATGTGACGCTTGTTTTACCTGTCGTAGGAGAGTCCATCTTGCACGAGCTACGTCGGTTCCACAATTAGGGTCTCGATTGGATTGGTGGTTGGTAATGAGCTCTTTTTCTTTATTTTCTGGCAAGGATGGCAACGGCGATTCGTGATATTTACATTTTTCTGGTTCACCTGTCAACTTCCCTTCCATCCTGTCTTCAGTGTTTTGGGCAAAAATAAATACAATTCTACAATGATTTACAGTGTGAAGCACACGGTCTAATAAAGCGAGTATGGCTCTGTTAGTTCACAGAATAGGACAAGTAGTACAGTGGTAGCGTGTCATCAACCGGTAAAACCCGAACTGCTCCGGTGCTGATGGAGAAAGCATGCTACTTCCGTACACTTGTGACAGCAAGACATAGCAATGTATTACCAACATCATCGAACGCAGTATTGAGTTACAAATCGTATGCCGTCTGGGATTGATTATTTTTGCCTAGTTTATACGCCATCAAACAGCGCTCAAATCAATGTTTTGAAAATGTTCTGCTAGTATCCTGGAGGTTGCGCAACGGCAAAGGCAATCAAACTACATTTAATTACAGTAACTATGGACTATTAAAGCGACACAAGAAGACATACTTGATACTGTTATTTTTTTAAAGAAAAATGTGTTCAAACTTGGGATGGGGTTCACTTTCAAAACAATGATTGACATGAAATTATAGCTTGGTCTGTCAGTTACAGTGACAGCGACTATGTGTTCCATGACCAGTCTGCATTCGTGGCTCAGTCCTCTGATTCGGGGAGGTACATTTAATCAAGTCTGGAGCCTTTTCACCTGCAAACCTAGAGGATTGATCTACCTAACGGGTACACGTCGTTGCACAATAGTAAAGGTGCTGTACTCGCTCTCTATTGGTGCTAGTTACACCGCAGACCTTTACCTCTGATTACTGTCCTCATCTAATATTTAAGGAATGTTTCTAGGGATATGTTACTGACAAACATGCTAGCCTTGTAGTAACCAAAGATGAAGTGGATATCGTAGAGAAACTGATCCTTTTGTTAGAATCTGATAGGCAATGGGGTCTTGTTTTTGTTGTTGGAAATGTACTCTCAAACAGTCAATCCAAATGTATAAAGGCACATATATTCAGATGACAGTCACACTGTGAGCATTTGTGCATACATTTCACCTAATATGTTCATGTCCTTCAGGACCCTTCCAGCTCCACTGTGGAATTCAACTCTCGTAATAAGAAATACAGAAGTCTGGAGAGGTCTTTCAAGAGAAGGTTAAGGGTCATATACCAGAGGTTCTCCGTAGGCCCAGACAATACAATGGTAAAGTTGTGCCTGATGTTTTGGCAAAGGTGTCTAAACAACTAACACTGGTTTAATAAAGTAGTCATTTTACTGACAAACAGCTGTCTCTCCAGATCCAGGGGCGTAACCATGTGTACTTCATGGAGGGGGATGGCATCTATAGAATGGATACCAGGCAGGGTAAGCACAATTTTCTGGACAGACCTTTCCCTAATCACACCACTTTCTACTACTGTCCAGAGCTGAAGATAAGTAAATTACATTAAACAATGTAAGGTGTGGGTTTGTGACTGACTGGCTGCAGGTGACCCAGAGCCAGAAAAGGTGTTGTGTCTGGACTCCGTGGGGGAGGGAGATTGGAGCCTCCAGAGGTTGCGTCTCTCCCCCAGTGAGCATGCCCTGGCTGCCACAGTGAAGGCCCCCCACAGAGAGGAGGCCAGATGTGTCCTTGTCAAGCTAGGAGACAGAGAACCTACCCTGGACCCACCTCAACCTCTACTCACCATTGACAAGGTCTTCAGCGTCGGTGAGAGAGAGGGTTTATAACATGGATATAAACAGCGTAGTGTTATACTGTGCCTTCGTGAAACTTTTCAGCCTTATTCTAAAATTGATTAAATAGATTTTTTTCCTCATAAATCTATATTCAGACCCTTTACTCAGTACTTTGTCTAAGCACCTTAGGCAGCAATTACAGCCGTGAGTCTTCTTGGGTATGACGCTACAAGCTTGGCACACCTGTATTTGGGGAGTTTCTCCCATTCTTCTCTGCAGATCCTCAAGCTCTGTCAGGTTGGATGTGGAGCTTTGCGGCACAGCTATTTTCAGGTCTTTCCAGAGATGTTAGATCGGGTTCAAGTCCGGGCTCTGGCTGGGCCACTCAAGGACATTGAGACCTGTCCCGAAGCCACTTTTGCATTGTCTTGGCTGTGTGCTTAGGGTTGTTGTCCTGTTGGAAGGTGAACCTTCACCACAGTCTGAGATCCTGAGCGCTCTGAAGTAGGTTTTCACCAAGGATCTCTCTGTACTTTGCTCCGTTCATCTTTGCCTTGATCCTGAGGAGTCTCCCAATCCCTGCCATTGAAAAACATCCCCACAGCATGATGCTGCCACCACCATGCTTCACCGTAGGGATGGTGCCAGGTTTCTTCTAGACGTGATGCTTGGCATTCAGGCCAAAGAGTTCAATCTTGGTTTCATCAGACCAGAGAATCTTGTTTCTCATCGTCTGAGAGTCTTTAGGTGCCTTCTGGCAAATTCAAAGTGGGCTGTCATGTGCCTTTTACTGAGGAGTGGCTTCTGTCTGGCCATTCTACCATAAAGGCCTAATTGGTGGAGTGCTGCAGAGATGATTGTCCTTCTGGAAGGTTCTCCCAACTCCACAGAGGAACTCTGTTGCTCTGTCAGACTGACCATCGGGTTATTAGTCACCTCCCTGACCAAGGCCCTTCTCCCCCGATTGCTCAGTTTGGCCGGGCGGCCAGCTCTAGGAAGAGTCTTGGTGGTTCCAAACTTCTTCCATTTAAGAATGATGGAGGGCACTGTGTTCTTGGGGACCTTCAATGCTGCAGAAATGTTTTGGTACCCTTCCCCAGATCTGTGCCACGGACAATTCCTTTGACCTCATGGCTTGGTTTTTGCTCTGACATGCACTGTCAACTGTGGGACCTTATATAGACAGGCGTGTGCCTTTCCAAATCATGTCCAATCAATTGAATTTACCACTAGTGGACTCTAATCAAGTTGTAGAAACATCACAAGGATGATCAATGGAAACAGGATGCACCTGAGCGGAATTGCGAGTCTCATAGCAAAGGGGCTGAATACTTATGTAAATAAGGTATTTCTGTTTTTTTATTTGTAATACATTTACGAACCTTTCTAAAAACCTGTTTTCGCTTTGTCATTATGGTTATTGTGTGTAGATTGCTGAGGATTCTTTTTTAATTAATCAATTTTAGAATAAGGCTGTAACTTAACAAAATGTGGAAAAGTCAAGGGGTCTGAATACTTTCCAAATACACTGTGTTTAATATGGACTCTTCTACACAGAAAATAAGATGTGTGAGGATTGTCGTGTGTGTGTGTGTGTGTGTGTGTGTGTGTGTGTGTGTGTGTGTGTGTGTGTGTGTGTGTGTGTGTGTGTGTGTGTATGTATGTATATGTATAGAGTGGGCTACAGATGACATCCTATTCTACAGCAGTCAGCAGAAACTCCAGTGTCACCATGTGTTCCGTCTGGACCTGACTGCCACTGGGACCAGAAGTGCCCTGTTGTACCAGGAACAGCAGCCTGAGTAAGAATAACACACACCTCCCTTTTTTACACCTGTGTGTGTGTGTGTACATCATGTACTGTAATGTTCGGAAGAGGCCATGTTAGGACACGAGCCATTAAAACACAGAGAACATGTGTTAAAGTGCTCTGTTTTCTTAAGTTTTCTTTTGTCCACAGTGTGTTTGTTGAGGTGAGTCTCTCCAGAGACAGGAGGCTGGTGCTTGTTAACTGTAGCAGTAAGAGGAGCTCTGAGGTGTGGCTGATTGACAGCGCCAAGCCCCTTATGGAGCCCACTCTGGTCCAGGCCCGCCTCCCTGAGCTGCTGTACCATGTAGAGCACTCCCACGGCCAGCTGTACATCCTGGCCAACACTGGACCTGGACAAGAGTACCAGGTAGCCTACTGCCTCAGACAATCCCATAGATATTGATAGAGTACCAGGTAGCCTACTGCCTTAGACAACCCCATAGATATTGATAGAGTACCAGGTAGCCTACTGCCTCAGACAACCCCATAGACATTGATAGAGTACCAGGTAGCCTACTGCCTCAGACAACGCCATAGACATTGATAGAGTACCAGGTAGCCTACTGCCTCAGACAACCACATAGACATTGATAGAGTACCAGGTAGCCTACTGCCTCAGACAACCCCATAGACATTGATAGAGTACCAGGTAGCCTACTGCCTCAGACAACCCCATAGACATTGATAGAGTACCAGGTAGCCTACTGCCTCAGACAACGCCATAGACATTGAAATAAAAATATTCTCTATGGACAAATCAGTGGATCTGCATGCAAACAAACAGCACGCACAGTTGCACACTGTGCTTGTGTGTGTACATGACTTGATAAATGCATGTGTTATCAGTATAATCTATGATTCTATTCTATGCTGTCCCAGGTGTTGAGGGCACCTCTCTCATCCCCCTCCATCAAACACTGGGTCCCAGTGTGTAGCCCTGGTCCTGGGACAGCTGTGAAGGACATGGAGGTGCTCCAGGACCACTGTGTGTTGGCCACCAGGGACCCCTTAGGCCTGCTAGCACTCCAGGTGGTCCCACTATCCCAGCCAGCAACCACATCCACCCTGCAGGTGACAGAAATAGCTATATGAAGGCATCACTCTTATTTGATTAGTATCATTTTTATTCCACAGTTTTAAAATACATAAACTGTTACCTCTTAACAGGCTACTCTATTTCTCCTCCTGCTGAGGCAGTTGATTATCATTCTGATGGCCATGACTATGTTGAACACTGCACTGCCTAGCCAGGTGTACTGGTAGTATACTGTATCATGAAAGCGAGGCCTTAAACGAATACTGAGATTCCGGCAAAGCCATGAAACGACCTCTAACTTCCTTCATACTGCACGCAGAGACATAAAAAGGACATCCACAACTTAATTGCTAGAATCTAGCAGTATCCCTTTAACCAGAACTGTCCTCCATCTCTCAGCTGCCACCGTGGGCCTGTGCCATAGAGACCAAGAGGGCTGGGCTGACAGACAGTGGCTGGTTGGAGTTCCTCCTGTCGTCTCCAGTCCACCCCCCTGTCCTGTACCGCTACTCCCCCAGGGAGAACAGGCTCCTCTTACAGGAGGACACAGAGGAACACAGAACCCCCCAGGAGTATCAAACCACCCGACTAGAGGCCCCCAGCCAGGTAGACTGGATCTGAATCGTACACACACACACACACTCAGAGAGGAAAGCCTCAAGAATACAATGCCGAAATGATGGGTGTGGACTGTATTTTGGTAATCCACTGATGACCTACCAGCCTGCAGTAAGGGTTCACCAGAGGCTCATGAAACACCAAAGTCTAGGAGCTCACACACACATTACATTCCCTCACATACAAGCACATTTTCTTTCGAAAACAGTATGTCATATTTTGTGTGTGTATAGTGATTACTGTACTCTCTCTCTCTCGGCCTATAGGACGGTACCATGGTACCACTGACTCTCTTCCACATACCTATGTTGGAGGAGCTGAGGGGTGCTCCATTGCTGGTGCATGTGTATGGGGCCTATGGCATGGACCTTAACATGGACTTCAGCCCAGACAAAAGACTGCTGCTTGAAGATGGCTGGGCTCTGGCCTACTGCCATGTCAGGTAGCGCTACAACTCCCAGAAGCCTTTGCACCACAGAAACATTGTTCCTACAGGATAAAGTCTGTTGTTGTGGGTGGCTATATTAATTGTTAGTGCTCTCATTGTAATGTTTTCTGTAGAACATATAGTACCAGTCAGAAATGTGGACACACTTACTCATTCAAGGGTTTTTCTTTATTTTTACTATTTTCTGCATTGTAGAATAATAGTAAAGACATAAACTATGAAATAACACATATAGAATCATGTCGTAACTAAATAAGGTGACAAATCAAAATATATTTTATATTTGAGATTCTTCAAAGTAGCCACCCTTTGCCTTGATGACAGCTTTGCACACTCTTGGCATTCTCTCAACCAGCTTCATGAGGTAGTCACCTGGAATGCATTTCAATTAACTGGTGTGCCTTGTTAAAAGTTAATTTGTGGAATTTCTTTCCTTAAGAGTTTGAGCCAATCAGTTGTGTTGTGACAAGGTAGGGGTGGTATACAGAAGATAGCCATATTTGGTAAAACACCAAGTCCATATTATGGCAAAAACAGCTCAAATAAGCAAACATAAATGACAGTCCATCATTACTTTAAGACATGAAGGTCAGTCAATCTGGCAAATTTCAAGAACTTTGAAAGTTTATTCATGTGCAGTTGAAAAAAACGTCAAGCGCTATGATAAAACTGGCTCTCATGAGGACCGCCACAGGAAAGGAAGTACCAGAGTTACCTCTGGTTCAGAGAATAAGTTCTTTAGAATTACCAGCCTCAGAAATCAGCAATTAACTGCACCTCAGATTGCACCTCACAGAGTTCAAGTAACAGACACATCTCAACATCAACTGTTCAGGGGAGACTGCGTGAATCAGGCCTTCATGGTTTAATTGCTGCAAAGAAACCACTACTTAAGGACAACAAAAAGAAGAAGGGACTTGCTTGGGCCAAGAAACACGAGCAATGGACATTAGACCAATGGAAATCTGACCTTTGGTCTGATGAGTCCAAATTTGAGATTTTTGGTTCCAACCTCTGTCTTTGTGAGATGCAGAGTAGGTGAACGGATGATCTTCGCATGTGTGGTTCCTACCGTGAAGCATGGAGGAGGAGGTGTGATGGTGCTGTGCTGGTGACACTGTCAGTGATTTATTTAGAGTTCAAGGCACACTTAACCAGCATGGCTACCACAGCATTCTGCAGCAAATACGCCATCCCATCTGGTTTGCGCTTAGTGGGACTATCATTTGTTTTTCAACAGGACAATGACCCAAAACACACCTCCAGGCTGTGTTAGGGCTATTTGACCAAGAAGGAGAGTGATGGAGTGCTGCAACAGATGACCTGGCCTCCACAATCACCCGACCTCAACCCAATTAAGATGGTTTGGGATGAGTTGGACCGCAGAGTGAAGGAAAAGCACCCAACAAGTGCTCAGCATATGTGGGAACTCCTTCAAGACTTATGAAGCTGGTTGAGAGAATGCCAAGAGTGTGCAAAGCTGTCATCAAGGCAAAGGGTGGCTACTTTGAAGAATCTAAAATCTATTTTGATTTGTTTAACACTTTTTTGGTTATTATATGATTCCATATTTATTATTTCCTAGTTTTGATGTTTCTACAATGTAGAAAATAGTAAAAATGAAGAAAAACCCTTGAATGAGTAGGTGTGTCTAAACTTGACTGGAACTGTATATGATTATCTGTCTTGTAAAAAAAGGAGTTTGCAGCACTTCTGAATGTTTTACCACTCTGACTACATGTGTGGTTGTAGGGGTGGAGGTGAGCGTGGCCTGGGCTGGCATAGACAGGGTCGTATGGAGGGCAAATCGAGAGGAGTGGAGGACCTGGCTGCCTGTATCCACAGGCTCTATGACCTGGGGGTGTCGAGACCCTCTCTGACCGCCCTCACCGCTCGCAGTGCTGGGGCCATACTGGTGGGGGCGCTCTGCAACCTACACCCCCACCTCATACGAGCTGTCACACTACAGGTAAAACCACCCAGACCCTACCTGCAGCCTTCAAAAACACACACACATTTCCACCCCTATTTTCTCTGCTCTCTCAGGCCTGAATCCTTACTTGTGAAAAGTGTGTGTAACTTAACTTTCTGCGCAAATACCCCATTGACGTCAACAGTGGCGACCCGCAGTTCAAGGCAGGTGGGGCAGAGCCGGTGGGGTTTTGAGCCCCACATTTTTAGCAAAAATAAATAAATAAAATGTTACATATACACATATATATATATATAATACACTGCTCAAAAAAATAAAGGGAACACTTAAACAACACAATATAACTCCAAGTCAATCACACTTCTGTGAAATCAAACTGTCCACTTAGGAAGCAACACTGATTAACAATACATTTCACATGCTGTTGTGCAAATGGAATAGACAACAGGTGGAAATTATAGGCAATTAGCAAGACACCCCCAATAAAGGAGTGGTTGTGCAGGTGGTGACCACAGACCACTTCTCAGTTCCTATGCTTCCTGGCTGATGTTTTGGTCACTTTTGAATGCTGGCGGTGCTTTCACTCTAGTGGTAGCATGAGACGGAGTCTACACCCCACACAAGTGGCTCAGGTAGTGCAGCTCATCCAGGATGGCACATCAATGCGAGCTGTGGCAAGAAGGTTTGCTGTGTCTGTCAGCGTAGTGTCCAGAGCATGGAGGCGCTACCAGGAGACAGGCCAGTACATCAGGAGACGTGGAGGAGGCCGTAGGAGGGCAACAACCCAGCAGCAGGACCGCTACCTCCGCCTTTGTGCAAGGAGGAGCAGGAGAAGCACTGCCAGAGCCCTGCAAAATGACCTCCAGCAGGCCACAAATGTGCATGTGTCTGCTCAAACGGTCAGAAACAGACTCCATGAGGGTGGTATGAGGGCCCGACGTCCACAGGTGGGGGTTGTGCTTACAGCCCAACACCGTGCAGGACGTTTGGCATTTGCCAGAGAACACCAAGATTGGCAAATTCGCCACTGGCGCCCTGTGCTCTTCACAGATGAAGCAGGTTCACACTGAGCACGTGACAGACGTGACAGAGTCTGGAGACACCGTGGAGAACGTTCTGCTGCCTGCAACATCCTCCAGCATGACCGGTTTGGCGGTGGGTCAGTCATGGTGTGGGGTGGCATTTCTTTGGGGGGCCGCACAGCCCTCCATGTGCTCGCCAGAGGTAGCCTAACTGCCATTAGGTACCGAGATGAGATCCTCAGACCCCTTGTGAGACCATATGCTGGTGCGGTTGGGCCTGGGTTCCTCCTAATGCAAGACAATGCTAGACCTCATGTGGCTGGAGTGTGTCAGCAGTTCCTGCAAGAGGAAGGCATTGATGCTATGGACTGGCCTGCCCGTTCCCCAGACCTGAATCCAATTGAGCACATCTGGGACATCATGTCTCGCTCCATCCACCAACGCCACGTTGCACCACAGACTGTCCAGGAGTTGGTGGATGCTTTAGTCCAGGTCTGGGAGGAGATCCCTCAGGAGACCATCCGCCACCTCATCAGGAGCACGCCCAGGCGTTGTAGGGAGGTCATACAGGCACGTGGAGGCCACACACACTACTCAGACTCATTTTGACTTGTTTTAAGGACATTACATCAAAGTTGGATCAGCCTGTAGTGTGGTTTTCCACTTTAATTTTGAGTGTGACTCCAAATCCAGACCTCCATGGGTTGATAAATTGGATTTCCATTGATTAATTTTGTGTGATGTTGTTGTCAGCACATTCAAATATGTAAAGAAAAAAGTATTTAATAAGATTATTTCTTTCATTCAGATCTAGGATGTGTTGTTTAAGTGTTCCCTTTATTTTTTTGAGCAGTGTGTATATATATATATATATATATATATATATATATATATATATATACATACAGTTGAAGTCGAAAGTTTACATACACCTTAGCCAAATACATTTAAACTCAGTTTTTCACAATTCCTGACATTTAATCCCAGTAAAAATTCCGTGTTTTAGGTCAGTTAAGATCACCACTTTATTTTAAGAATGTGAAATGTCAGAATAATAGTAGAGAGAATGATTTATTTCAGCTTTTATTTCTTTCATCACATTCCCAGTGGGTCAGAAGTTTACATACACTCAATTAGTATTTGGTAGCATTGCCTTTAAATTGTTTGACTCGTGTCAAACGTTTCGGGTAGCCTTCCACAAGCTTCCCACAATAAGTTGGGTGAATTTTGGCCCATTCCTCCTGACAGAGCTGGTGTAACTGAGTCAGGTTTGTAGGCCTCCTTGCTCGCACACGCTTTTTCAGTTCTGCCCACAAATTTTCTATGGGATTGAGGTCAGGGCTTTGTGATGGCCACTCCAATACCTTGACTTTGTTGTCCTTAAGCCATTTTGCCACAACTTTGGAAGTATGCTTGGGGTCATTGTCCATTTGGAAGACCCATGTGCAACCAAGCTTTAACTTCCTGACTGATGTCTTGAGATGTTGCTTCAATATATCCACATAATTTTCCTCCCTCATGATGCCATCTATTTTGTGAAGTGCACATGTCCCTCCTGCAGCAAAGCACCCCCATAACATGATGCTGCCACCCCCGTGCTTCACGGTTGGGATGGTGTTCTTCGGCTTGTAAGCCTCCCCCTTTTTCCTCCAAGCATAACATTGGTCATTATGGCCAAACAGTTCTATTTTTGTTTCATCAGACCAGAGGACATTTCTCCAAAAAGTACGATCTTTGTCCCCATGTGCAGTTGCAAACCGTAGTCTGGCTTTTTTTATGGCTGTTTTGGAGCAGTGGCATCTTCCTTGCTGAGTGGCCATCAGGTTATGTCGATATAGGACTCGTTTTACTGTGGCTATAGATACTTTTGTACCTGTTTCCTCCAGCATCTTCACAAGGTCCTTTGCTGTTGTTCTGGGAATTATTTGCTCTTTTCACACCAAAGTACATTCATCTCAATGAAACAGAACGCGTCTCCTTCCTGAGCAGTGTGACGGATGCATGGTCGCATGGTGTTTATACTTGCGTACTATTGTTTGTACAGATGAATGTGGTACCTTCAGGCGTTTGAAAATTGCTCCCAAGGATGAACCAGACTTGTGGAGGTCTACATAGTTTTTTCTGAGGTCTTGGCTGATTTCTTTAGATTTTCCCATGATGTCAAGCAAAGAGGCACTGAGTTTGAAAGTAGGCCTTGAAATACATCCACAGGTACACCTCCAATTGACTCAAATAATGTCAATTAGCCGATCAGAAGCTTCTAAAGCCATGACATAATTTTCTGGAATTTTTCAACCTGTTTAAAGGCAGTCAACTTAGCGTATGTACATTTCTGACCCATTGCAATTGCGATACAGTGAATTATAAGTGAAATAATCTGTCTGTAAACAACTGTTGCAAAGAAAAAGCCATATCTCAGACTGGCCAATAAAATAAAAGATTAAGATGGGAAAAAGAACACAGACACTGAACAGAAGAACTCTGCCTAGAAGGCCAGCATCCCGGAGTCACCTCTTCACTGTTGACGGTGAGACTGGTGTTTTGCGGGTACTATTTAATGAAGCTGCCAGTTGAGGACTTGTGAGGCGCTTGTTTCTCACACTAGACACTCTAATGTACTTGTCCTCTTGCTCAGTTGTACACCGGGGCCTCCCACTCCTCTTTCTATTCTGGTTTGAGCCAGTTTGCACTGTTCTGTGAAGGGAGTAGTACACAGCGTTGTACGAGATCTTCGGTTTCTTGGCAATTTCTCGCATTGGTAAGGATTCACTCCATTGTGCTGGAAAGAAAGCTCTGCTGTTGGGACAGTTTTATGTAGGCCCTAACAGTTTGTGGGCACAGCTTGTCGCCATTATAGTGGGGGGCAGCAGGTAGCGTAGTGCTTAGAGCATTGGGCCAGAAAGGTTGCTGGATCGAGTCCCCGAGCTGACAAGTAAAAAATCTGTCATTCTGCCCCTGAACAAGGCAGTTACCCCACTGTTCCCCAGTAGGCCGTCATTGTATATAAGAATTTGTTCTTAACTGACTTGCCTAGTTAAATAAAGGTTAAAAATTGTGCAATTAGTGTGTAGTGCCTTTGCTGGCATGCATCTAATTTACATGCTAAAATCGCCACTGGACATCAATGTATAATTAGTGGAAAAGTTCAAATTACAGTACGGCCACATATCTTGAGTAAGGATTAGGCCTTCACCCTCACAAGTCACTGGTTAGGTGTTCTCTTCTGTCTCCAGGCACCTTTCCTTGATGTGCTGGGCACTATGCAGGAGCCCAGTCTGCCCCTGACGCTGGAGGAGAGGGGGGAATGGGGGGACCCCATGTCAGACCCCTGCCAAAGGGACACTATCGCCTCCTACTGCCCCTGTCATAACATTACACCTCAGGTTTGCTTATAAACCTTACTGTACACAACACAAAACCATAAAATAATATGCAAACATTGCCCAAACAACTTTTAAACTCTGTGCTTTTTCTCTTTGGGGTTTTAGGCTGCGTATCTGTATAGCACTTTGTGACAACTGCTGAGATAAAAAGGGCTTCATAATTTAAATTGGCATTTTTGTGTGTGTATTCCACAGCACTACCCCTCCATGCTGCTCACAGCCTACATAGAAGACAACAGAGTGCCTGTAGCCGGAGTACACAAGTACGAGGAGAGACTTCAGGAAGCAATTCACACACACCTCAATGGCCACCCTGTATCTGGTGAGGAGATAGACATGAAACAGTTACTCTCCCTAAAGCACATTCCAATGAAGACTCATTATCCCAGAATTGTCCAGAGTTTTGTTCTTCCTGAAGAGCAGCAGTGTGGTCAGATTGAGGTCCCACTAGAGGAGTGTGTGTTCCTCAGGAGACTGCTGTAATGGATCATTGCTAGAAGTGTAGGAGTTTATATCCAGTACAGAGCAGAGGTCACCTTGTAGCACAGCAGCTCTATGTGAATCAGCATCAGCAAGTCATACTGATTCCCCCAGTGAGGGACTTACTCTAGCTCTTTACCGCTCCTTAATAATCTCACATCAATTCAATTTCAATATAAGGCCTTTATTGGCATGGGAAACATATGTTAACATTGCCAAAGCAAGTGAAGTAGATAATAAACAAGTGAAATAAATAAACAGTAAACATTACACTCACAGAATTTCCAAAAGAATGAAGACATTTCAAATGTCATGTCTATATACAGTGTTGTAACGATGTGCAAATAGTTAGTGCAAAAGGGAAAATAAATAGACATAAATATGGGTTGTGTTTGTACATCGCTCTCTTTCTCTCAACCACACACTGTCTCCTACTCTGTTTCTCACACACACATTCACTCTGTCTAATTTTCTGTCACTCACAGACATACACACTTGTGTGCAGAGGCAGAGAGGGTCTCTCACTAATCTCTACCCCTCTCCTCTGTCATTGATAAAGTGCTGATCGCACACCCACAGCCGGGTTCATTAGCATGTTTATGAGATAGTGTATCAGCAGGAGAGATAAGGAACAATACACTGGGCTCTGGCAAGGTCAGGAGGAGGCTTGTGAAACACAGCACATTGAGGAGAAAGGGAGGGAGGGAGGACAAGAGGGAGGGAGGGGAGAGAGCGGGAGGGGAGAGAGAGGGAGGGATGGAGCCTAGGAGAGCAGCAGTCAGATTAGAAAGAAATGACTGAGGACTTTTCAGAATTAGAGCTCCTCTTGTTTCCTTTGCTCTTCTCATCAAGCTGTGATCACAGGAGGAAACACTACAGAACACACCAGACACTCACTACATTATAGGGGAAACACCTATTGCTTTTGCACCCAGCCTAAAATATCTTCGCTACTATTGATTAAATGACCATTTTGCTACTAGAGGGACTGGATATTGTTGCACCCCGCCTGACTGCAGCCACATTCCGATCAGAACACTTCCTCCCTGGCAATGACAACCTCTGATGTGGTCATGTTGACAGAGATCGGACACTTGTATTGGACATGATGAACAATGCTGATTTGTTGTTTGTGTTGTCATCTCTGTATCCAGAATCTGAGCCCACACCCAGTGTCATTCTGGACCTTCAACCAGGAGCAGACCACTTTGGCCCAGGGGACTTTGAACTGTCTCTGACTGAGGTACCTATGGGCTCTCTCATGATATCCCTTCTTTTATAG
The DNA here is from genome assembly GCF_965601325.2 of Salmo salar. Lineage (NCBI taxonomy): Eukaryota > Metazoa > Chordata > Actinopteri > Salmoniformes > Salmonidae > Salmo > Salmo salar. The sequence goes on along the minus strand of NC_138318.1, from coordinate 23,699,045 downwards.
AGTCCACGACAATATGAACTGATCAGTCTCTGACCCATAAACCATCTGAGTGGCACCCTATATAGTGCATGAGTTAGTGTAGATTTATGAACACTACATAATCATAAACACTGTAATAAGCATCACTAACCTGCCAACCAAGGTTGTTGAGTTATAAAACATGTTGGCATTGTTGATATGGAGTTATGGAGTCAGGTAAGAGGATTACACTATTATACATTGCTGTTCTCGGGCTGACCTGACAGCCCACTCCTGTCTCTCTCCCTTCCCCACTCAGAGTGCTCGACAGCTGGCCTTTCTCCACACAGAGCTGGGCCTGAACCAGCAGAAGACCAAAAACAGGCGGAATTAGAAGGAAGTGTGGAGGAGAACTCATCAGAGCCATATAGAGATACATGTGTGGTTGAGTAAAATAAAATAAACATTTTGGGGGTATGAACTCAAAATATAAAGACAACAATTTATATATTTTTTTTACTGAGTTACAGTTCATATAAGGAAATTAGTAAATTGAAATAAATAAATGAGGCCCTAATCTATGGATTTCACATGACTGGGAATACAGATATACATCTGTTGGTCACAGATACCTTTAAAAAAAGTAGGGGGTATATCAGAAAACTAGTCAGTATCTGTTGTGACCACCATTTGCCTCATGCAGCGTGACATATCTCCTTCGCATAGACTTGATCAGGCCTGTGGAATGTTGTCCCCCTCTTCAGTGGCTGTGAGAAGTTTCTGGATATTGGCAGGAACTGGAACACGCTGATGTACACGTCGATCCAGAGCATCCCAAACATGCTCAATGGGTGACATGTCTGGTGAGTATGCAGGCCATGGAAGAAGTGGGCCATTTTCATCTTCCAGGAATTGTGTACAGATCCTTGCAACATGGGCCTGTGCATTATCATGCTGAAATATGAGGTGATGGCGGAAGATAAATGGCACGACAATGGGCCTCATGATCTCGTCACTGTATCTCTGTGTATTCAAATTGCCATCGATAAAATGCAATTGTGTTCATTGTCTGTAGCTTATGCCTGCCCATACCATAACCCCACCGCCACCATGGGGCACTTTGTTCACAACGATGACATCAGAAAACTGCTCGCCCACAAAAAAGCAATACACAATGTCTGCCATCTACCTGGTCCAGTTAAAACCGAGATTTGTCCATGAAGAGCACACTTCTCCAGTGTGCCAGTGGCCATCGAAGGTGAGCATTTGCCCACTGAAGTCGGTTACGAAACTGAACTGCAGTCAGGTCAAGACCCTGGTGAGAACAAAGAGCACGCAGATGAGCTTTCCTAAGACGGTTTCTGAAAGTTTGTGCAGAAATTCTTTGGTTGTGCAAACCCACAGTTTTATCAGCTGTTCCTACTGCCAAATTTTCTAAAACGATGTTGGAGGTGGCTTATGGTAGAGAAATAAACAAGCACATTTTTTGTAGCCTTTTATTGTCCCCAGCACAAGGTGCACCTGTGTAATGATCATGCTGTTTAATCAGCTTCTTGATATGCCACACCTGTCAGGTGGATGGATTATCTTGGCAAAAGAGAAATGCTCACTAACAGGGATTTAAACAAATTTGTGCCCAACATTTGAGAAATAAGCTTTTTGTGCATCTGGAACATTTCTGGGATCTTTTAACACTTTACTGGTTGCATTTATATTTTTGTTCAGTATACTTTAAAATGACTAAAACCAAATCAAAACAGTGTAGTACTGATAATGGACCTACATTTATACCGTGTCTGGACTGTGTCCAACTCACTAATAATCACCCAAATTAAAATTCCAAAAACAATGGATAGAGGACTATCTTTTGCTCATTTTGACAGTGAGGAAATAACCCATTTTCAGTGCAGCCCCCCGGCCCTTGTGAAGACCGAATGCGGCCCCCGGGGACAAATGAGTGCCACCCCGGATCTACAGTATGACAGTGACAGTCGTGACATTAGAAGGGTGAGAACTGCAAGTAAGTTGTTTCATCTGCATATTTGTGGTGAGAAGAGAATGACATTTGGAAAATGAATGCTGTTTTTAATGAGAACAAACATTTTGAACAAACAGTCAACTTATTTGAACATACACTGACTCAATCACAGCCAGTCTCATAACACATTTGATTGCCGAGGACATGGCGATTTCTCCTCCCACTCTGAGGCTGCAGTACTCAGCACTTATACAGAATGTCCAAGGCTCCCAGGTAGCAGGCCTTCTCTGAGACAAAACACTGGGAGGCGTGGCCAGGGTTGAACCGCATGTGGGTGGAGTACTCAAGTAGCAGCCCCTCCCCTCGCGCCGTGGCAATTGAAGATTTAATCACCGGCATCCCATAGTTTTCCTGGTTGGTGCTCATATGAAGTGTTAGCTGCTCCGGCAGCTCTGTTATGGCCGAGAGGTTTATAACAGAGTCCGCTCCAAAGTTGAGCACCACGAGGAAGGCCTTGTCCAGGCCGTCTATCTCCCTCAGAAAGGCAAAGACATCCGCGTCGCTCCAGATGTAGCACATCCAACCCCGATGGAGAGGCAGCTGAGTCTGTCGCAGGAGACTCAGGGCCCGGTACTGAGACAGAACTGACCCGCTGTCTTTCTGCTGAGCCTGGAGAGGGCATGGAGAATAGAATAGAGAATTGATAGTATCGATCCAATGACAGTGAACTACTATACAGACAACCTCATAATACTGTTCTTTTCAGTCCCACCAGGTTTTCGTGATACTGTATTTGTGGGTAAAACTGCTTCATTTTGCTGCAGCAATTCTGACATTTTGCATGGTTATATGCAATGATTTTGTCCAATTTGTCACGAAAATGCGCTGACGAGGGGAAAAGTTTGTTGATGTGTGGCTTGACTGAACCATACCATGCAGTAAATGTGCAATGATTGGTTGAAATTGCGAGGCCTCTTTTTGTACTGCGGTAATGGGTCATTTTTATGCGACAATATTGTGATGATTTGCCTGTTTAATGCAGAAATGGTGCAGTGATTGGTCAAATTAGCAAACCCTTTCATAATAGGGGTGGCAGGTAGCCTAGCGGTTAAGAGCGTCGGGCCAGTAACCGAAAGTTTGCTGGTTCGAATCCCTGAGCCAACTAGGTGAAACATCTGTCTGTGCCCTTAAGGCACTTACCTCTAACTGCTCCTGTAAGTCGCTCTGGACAAGAGCGTCTGCTAAATCAACGTTTCCCAAACTCGGTCCCCCCCAGGTGCATGTTTTGGTTTTTGCCCTAGCACTACACAGCTGATTCAAATCATCAAAGCTCGTTGATGAGTTGGTTTTGTGTAAGAGCTAGGGCAAAAACCCAAAGGTTCACCCAGGTGAGGCCCCAGTAGAGTCCTGGATGTTGTACAAGTAGGCCCAGAACAGACTTTGGGAAACCCTGTGCTAAATGACTAAAACATAAAAAGTTAATAATATGCAGGGAATTGTTGATTTTGCACACAAAAAATTGCAAACACAGAATCCTGGAGAGACTGTTGTTTCAATGTTACACTGCGCTCATGACTTTCACTCAGAACTGTAACCCAGATTTCATCACTAAAAGAGGAGTATACTCTACCTCCACATTAACTGTGGTGTGGTGTGGGTGCAAAGGCAGCCAGGTATGATTGGCATCACTGAAGCCAGCATTCGGCCCATCACTCCACTGCATGGGGGACCTCTGAGGGTCACGACTGGCATTCTACAGTATGGAACAGGCACATGTGTCAGCATTAGAGTCCTGGATGTTGACTGTTGTGCAAGCAGGCCCAGAACAGGTTGAGTGCTGATCCTACTGTAGACCAAGAGCTTGTTCAATGAAATGCAACGTTACAGAATGTTCAGATATAAATATATTGTGTAGAAAGAGCTACAATGGTCTGTCATGTAGAATATGGAATCATGTCAGCCATGAAATTTCTATCAACGTTCAAAACATTTTACTTCAGTGAATGCATTCCAGGTTCGGTCCACTTACAGGGTTAAACTTTCCAAAGGGGTCCTGGATCTCGTCAATGGTCACATTGATGTTCACCATGCCTATCTCCTCTCCATAGTAAGTGGTGGGTGTGCCAGGCAGGGTGAGCAGTAGCATGTTGATCACTTTAATGTACTCCTGGCCAACACTGGAGGAGATACGAGGTTTATCATGGTTCCCAACCTAAAGACAGAATGGAACCATTCCTCAGGGGGAAATGCTGTTTCTGATGTGCAATTCTTATCAATACAGCTTTATATCTGCTATCTCATAATGTTACACTGCATTTTTACATGTCTGATGTTGACAAGTTCTGTTTTTCTAACCACTTACCACCCAGTTTGGCCATTTCCCCACTGGCATGTTGGCCATCCACAGATTGACCAGGCCTTGAGCCCCAGTTCCAGTCAGATTAGTTGGCAGGTCCATCAGATAGAAGTTGAAAGGGAAGTCGCTCTCTTTAACATGGGGTGTCCCATAGTACATCATGGTCTTGTCAGTCTCCTCATAGTCATAGGACTCAGCTACCATAAACCTGTTGGAAGTTAGGACAACACAAATTGAAATATACCACTTACTTCAAGGTGAGTCAGAATATGACAAATCTGTAGCACTTGATATGAAGTTTCCATTATACCTAGGTAGTACGATGTACAACATGTTTATAACAATGTTGTTACTGGAGTAATAACAGCAGCATTACACATGTATAAAGCGTTACTGACAAAAATGATGGAAGGTGAAATGGATAGTGGGACACCTGTATCGGCCTGGCTCTCTACTGTAGACGTCCATTTCTCCCCTCCAGGCCTGCAGGATATCATGCAGCCCTAACTGGGTGGTGGTGTAGTCATGGTGGAGCTCAAACTCTGTGTCAATTGTATCCTGAAAGGGGTGAGAGAGGGGAGGAAAGAGGAAAACCAGGGCCAGAGGGGGGAGAGATGGTATCAGTGGAGGTTACTTCCTTCTCTAGTTACTGTGCTACCGCTGAGGCTTGGTGTAATTGTGCCGAATGAGGAAAATAACGGTGAGTCTCAAATCCAGAGAAATATGCTCCTATTAATCCCTTCCCTGTGAGAACGTAGCCTATCAGAAAGCCTGGCCTCTCGTTCTCTCCAGGGGAAAGTTCATTCCCCTATGCTGAATGATCTGGTAGCCCGTTATAGTATGCCCATGCTATTACTCTGTGATGAAGTAATGTCGTTAGGCGTTACTTTACATTAAAACATATTCATTTTGTCAGGCCTTTGAGTGCCTTCCTTAGACCTTTTCTCTGTATCTAATTCACAAGAGTGATCAGGGGGAAAATCTGGTACAGCCTACCCCAAGATCAGAGGTATATGGGCTGAAATGAGGAGGCTTACAGGATCTTGTTGTGGGTCCACTTGGGGCTCATCCCTCAGGTGCTTGGCCTCTAGGATGTGCTTCACAGCGTCCATACGGAACCCATCCACTCCCTTCTCCAGCCAGAAACGAACGATCTCCTGAAGAGAGAGATGAACGGAAGCAGTTATACAGGGCCTATGGCTTTTAAAATCACATAGAAAATCTGCAGGGTGAAGAAAGCAGGGCTCAGTTTTTTTTCTCACAATTCCTGACATTTAATCCTTGTAAAAATGCCCTGTCTTAGGTCAGTTCAAATAAAGTGGTGATCCTAAGAATGTGAAATGTCAGAATAATAGTAGAGAGAATTAATTATTCAGCTTTTATTTCTTTCATCACATTCCCAGTGGGTCAGAAGTTTACATACACTCAATTAGTATTTGGTAGCATTGCCTTTAAATTGTTTTACTTGGGTCAAATGTTTCAGGTGGCCTTCCACAAGCTTCCCACAAAAAGTTGGGTGAATTTTGGCCCATTCCTCCTGACAGAGCTGGTGTAACTGAGTCAGGTTCGTAGGCCTCCTTGCTCGCATACGCTTTTTCAGTTCTGCCCACAAATTGGATTGAGGTCAGGGCTTTGTGATGGCCACTGCAATACCTTGACTTTGTTGTCCTTAAGCCATTTTTCCACAACTTTGGAAGTATGATTGGGGTCATTGTCCATTTGGAAGACCCATGTGCAACCAAGCTTTAACTTCCTGACTGATGTCTTGAGATGTTGCTTCAATATATCCACATAATTTTCCTCCCTCATGATGTCATCTATTTTGTGAAGTGCACCAGTCCCTCCTGCAGCAAAGCACCCCCACAACATGATGCTGCCACCCCCGTGCTTCACGGTTGGGATGGTGTTTTTCGGCTTGCAAGCCTCCCCCTTTTTCCTCCAAACATAACGATGGTCATTATGGCCAAACAGTTCTATTTTTGTTTCATCAGACCAGAGGACATTTCTCCAAAAAGTACGATCTTTGTCCCCATGTACAGTTGCAAAACGTAGTCTGGCTTTTTTTATGGCAGTTTTGGAGCAGTGGCTTCTTCCTTGCTGAGCGGCCTTCCAGGTTATGTCGATATAGGACTCATTTTACTGTGGATATAGATACTTTTGTACCTGTTTCCTCCAGCATCTTCACAAGGTTCTTTGCTGTTGTTCTGGGATTGATTTGCACTTTTCGCACCAAAGTACATTCATCTCTAAGAGAGAGAACGCATCTCCTTCCTGAGAGGTATGACGGCTGCGTAGGTGCATGGTGTTTATACTATTGTTTGTACAGATGAACGCGATACCTTCAGGCATTTGGAAATTGCTCCCAAGGATGAACCAGACAATTTCTCTTCTGAGGTCTTGGCTGATTTCTTTTGATTTTCCCATGATGTCAAGCAAAGAGGCACTGAGTTTGAAGGTAGGCCTTGAAATACATCCACAGGTACACCTCAAATTGACTCAAATGATGTCAATTAGCCTATCAGAAGCTTCTAAAGCCATGACATAATTTTCTGGAATTTTCCAAGCTGTTTAAAGGCACAGTCAACTTAGTGTATGTAAACTTCTGAGCACTGGAATTGTGATACAGTGAATTAGTCTGTCTGTAAACAATTGTTGGAAAAATGACTTGTCATGCACAAAGTAGATGTCCTAACCGACTTGCCAAAACTATAGTTTGTTAACAAGACATTTGTGGAGTGGTTGAAAAACGAGTTTATGACTCCAACATAAGTGTATGTAAACTTCCGACTTCAACTGTATATACTGAACGAAAAATATAAATGCAACATGTAAAGTGTTGTTCCCATGTTTCATGAGTTGAAATAAAACACCGCAGAAATTGTGCATACTCACAGAAAGCTTACATCCCTGTTCGTGAGCATTTCTCCTTTTCCAAGATAATCCATCCACCTGACAGCATGATCATTACACTTGTGCACCTTGTGCTGGGACAATAAAAGGTCACTAAAATGTGCAGTTTTGTCACAGCACAATGCCACAGATGTCTCAAGTTTTGAGGAAGCATGCAATTGGCATGTTGACTGCAGGAATGTCCACCAGAGCATTTAATATTCATTTCTATGCCATAAGCCGCCTCTCCAATACCGTTTTAGAGAATTTAGCAGTATGTCCAACCAGCCTCACAAATGCAGACCACATACAACCACGCCAGCCCAGGACCTCCACATCTGGCTTCTTCACCTGCTGGATCGTCGAGACCAGTCGCCCAGACAGCTGATGAAACCGTGGGTTTGCACAACCAAAGAATTTCTGCACAAACTGTCAGAAACTGTCTCAGTGAAGTTCATCTGTGTGCTCATCATCCTCACCAGGGTCTTAACCTGACTGCAGTTCTGCATCGTAACCAACTTCAGTGGGAAAATGCTCACCTTCTATGGCCACTGGCACACTGGAGAAGTGTGCTCTTCACATATTAATTCCGGTTTCAACTGTACCAGGCAAATGGGAGACAGCATGTATGGCGTTTATTTCAATTGACTGATTTCCTTATATGAACTGTAACTCAGTAAAAATCGTTGAAATTCTTGCATGTTGCGTTTATGTTTTTGTTCAGTGTACATATGATAGTTATTTCAACATGAATGTATTGATTGTAACTCAAGTCATGTCCAGTATAATGTCTGCTTGTTCTCATAACTAAGGTCCACAGATTAAGACTAAGGTCATTTGACACACCTAGTCACTCATCAATAGATAGATGGTCCGTGTTCTGCACTTTGGCCTCTCTGACTCCAGTTGTAAAAACCATAGTAACTACTCAGAGATAATGAGTAACCTGGCCACTAAAGCAGAGGATAAAACATCAATCAATAACCACGGCAACTGTAGCAACACATTGGTAAAGGCTGCTGAGATCCCACTGTTGTTTACTTGCATAGGTGACCATAGGAGATGGCCTGGATTATTTTCTCTCTCTGTGGGCAGAGAGCCCAGGTAAGCCTTACTATGCCAGCTAACTGAGTATAAAGGCTTCTCTGTGACATGAGTGGGACACCAGACTCCCTCTTACCCCGGCCTAGGTAGACTCACGTGAGAACAGACTAGAGGGGGTGAATGGGGCTGAAACAACTCCTCTCTCTTCCTCATTCACACAGCACGTCAATCATCACCTAAAACAGGTCTAGGCCACTCTCACTCTCATCACTCAGCCCTCCCCTCTCACTCTTTACCATTCCTGGGAAACTGGGTCTTATAGCTAGGAAATAAATCATGTATATAGCATGATAAATGTATAATTATTTGATTAAAGAGATTATTTTGTATACTTTTTTGCCAGTAGTTCTGAAAGTAGCGCTCATGAGCCAAAAGTGGTCCCCGAAAATTGTGTACTACGTCACATATGTGCAGATACATGCACCATGTTATTTCTCTCGCTCTGCTGTTTGTATCTTGCTAGCTGTCACTTAAATGGCAAGGGGCTGAAGCTCATTGTCTACAACTGGAATAGTTTGGGTTCTAGGGCTGGCCCATGTGGGGGGAAATGTAGGGGAAATGGCACAGCACAGCTTCTAAAAACGAGTCGCTTTCAAACTAGGGATTTTGTGGCTAATTGAGGTAACACAGTAATTCTGCTCATAGATTATGCATGTATGAACTACACAGACACATCCAGCCCAAAGCGAGAGGTTTCAAAAATACTTACTAGTCGCCAAAGTTCGGAACAGGTCTTTAAATCGGCCACATATTGTGCGTGTGTGCATGAGCAATATCTTACAGTCATCTCTCTACGAACATGTGGGTTGCGGAAGTTGAGGTCGGGTTGCTCCTTGAGGAACTGGTGGTAGTAACACTGCTGCCTCTCCTCAACATACGTCCAGGAGGAGTTCCCAAACACACTCACCTGGGTCGAAAGACACACACACACAGGGGAGTACTTTTATTTGGTTAATACTCTGGTCTGGTCATCCCTCTACAAATAGAACTTAAATTATAATAATCAATGACGGAGTGAAAATTATCCTCACCCAGTTGTTGGGGGCGTGGGTAGTATTGCAGTTGGCCCAGATATAGTAGTCTTTGTACTGTGCATGTCCACTACTGCTGAGGTTGAACCACTGGTGCGTGTCACTGGTATGGTTAGGGATAAAATCCATGATCAACTTCAACCCTGGTGGCAGAGAGGTCAAAGGTGACACTCAAGAGAGCGGTGGAAAAGAAGTTAGGAATTGTACTACTATTACAGTTATTAAAATATACATATTTTGTCCAAATTGCTCACCTTTGTCATGCATGGCAGCGAGGAGGTCATCAAAGTCTTGCATGGAGCCAAAGAGTGGATCGATGTCTCTAAAGTCTTCCACATCATAGCCAAAGTCCTTCATGGGAGACTTGTAGAACGGACTGATCCAGATGGCCTTGATGTTCAGGTACTGAAAGTGATCCAGTTTATCCAAGATGCCTGAACATACGGTACAGCAACGTTAATCAACAGTGGATAAACTAAATGACCGTGCATGAACCTTAGAACTCTGTCACACGTAATACTTAGCTTTCTGAAATCTGACACTACAGAGGGTGATTCTAAATAATGTTAGTGTATGAAATAAATATATCTATTTATCTGATTGTGACCAATCTTATCTATATAGTTATTGTGCAATATTCAAGGTTGGGCTTGAACCATTAACTCTGGCTAAGGGGGAAAGCCAATATATTTGTATTTATTTAACCAAACCCGGACGATACTGGGCCAATTGTGTGCCGCCCTATGAGACTCCCAATCACGGCCAGTTGTCATACAGCTTGGATTCGAACCAGGGTGTCTGTGGTGACGCCTCTAGCACTGAGATGCAGTGCCTTAGACCGCTGCGCCACTCAGGAGCCCAATATCTACTGTACCATAAAGGACCAGACCTCTTAGCTGGAGCTGTGGTAGTTCTAATAGAGGAAGACTACAGTTAGAGTATTGGGACTGTAACGGGTTTGTTGCTCAGGATGTTATGTATCCTTGATTACAGGAAATGTGAGGGGATGTTTGGAGACTGATGTAAATGACCACCTAATGTAAGCCTATAAAACGAGTGATGCATAAAACAAGTGCAATTCAAAGCAGGAACAACAATCCCGACTTCAATACCTGGCAGTAATGACTCCGTGAAAGCACTCATTATGCTCTTAAATAGACTCAATCAATATAATGGTATAGCCATAGGCCTACTAATATGCACCATAATTCATAGGAGTTGGATAGTGCTCACCGTGCTACCCAAAGTTTTATGAATTAGTAATGAATACGAACGCCAAGTAGTAGGCTACAAGAAAATAGGCTACTCTAAAGAATTTCAATATACTACCTTTGAGGTCTCCGATACCATCGCTGTCTGAGTCCTTGAAGGAACGTGGGTATATCTGGTACACTGGAGAAGACTGCCACCAGCTGAGGCAACGGGGAGACATAACGATCACCGTGATGGTCAGTGCAACCAACGCCAAGGTGCACACAATGGTCAGCCAGAAAAGGATCTCCCGGGGCAGTCGGTAGCGAGCTTGGACTGAATATAAAAGCAGGACCTCTTTAGGCATGCCCGCGTAAGGTTTGATTTGGGTATAAGTATCCTCCTCTCTCCCCGGGGACATCCTGACCGTCGAAGTCCTGTTCTCTTCGTCTCCACCAACAGCATCCTCTGTCTTGTCATCCTCATGGAAGCCCGTGTTTTGGATGCACTCCCCCAGTTCCATACTGCTGCCGTTGGCTGTCCCGGAGCTCATGTCTAGGAACAGGTGCCTGTCTACTTGAAATCCTTTCTTGAGAGAAACTGACTCCTTGTAATGATTCGTTCAAACAACACTCTACAAAAAGGTAGCGCTAGTCACAGGGTCCATAGTACAACCCCCCGGAATGTGGGAAATTGGAGAGTTGTAAACGTGTGGTCAGAGATTATCCTCTTGCTCTATTTGTTGGTTTGAATACATCGAGTTAACGTTAAGACTGAATGCAGCCACATTTCCCTAGAATCAGAAGATTCGAATTGTGATTTATGTGCAATTTCTTCTGGCACAAACTGTACTATAAACACTATGACAAAACAGATGTAATTCATATAAAGTCACCATCTTATCAGTTTGATAACAGGACAACCCAATATCCCAACTCTACATTGTGTGTGTGTACTCCCATGCAGGATTGAAAGATAACACACAGAGCATAATCATTTCATCTAAATGTATCCATCCTTTATTGAAGATTATGCTCACGGTATGGTCTGAAACATCACAATGTTATACTGGGAACTATCAGGAGGTATGGTGAACACCCACGATCGACCCCTGAACCCCTCATCACTCAGGTGACCCTGCAGAGGGGGCGGGGCAAACCCTGCCACACATCATAACCGCATACCATTCTCAAATACAGCACCTCTCATGTTAAAGGCTAAAATCAGGAATAAATAAAATGTGGAAATGATCACCATTCTATATATCAATACTTGTAGATACACAAAAAAAGATAAAAGGAAAATCAGGATAATGATTTAGTGCCCAGAATAACATGGGCACTAAATCACCAAGTTCATTTCCAGCCCCCAAAACATCACAAACATTCTCATTTTTCAATCATTACAGTTAGTAATAGTGGGCGGGGCCAGCAAATTGCTCCAGTTAGGGAGGAAGATGAGTGAGAATAAAGATCATATTAATATAACCCCACGTGGGACTCTATAGCCTATATATTCCAATGAAACAATGAAAACTAAATGCCAGGGTAAGTTCTGTCATCAAATAACCAGGTGGAGGAAAGCGTCTGTAGCCTCCTCTCAGCCTGTGTAGTGTAGTGTGAAGGTGAATTACATTCAAAGCAGCCCCACACCCTCTTAACCCAGTGTCTACTATAGCTTAAATATACCCATTAACCAGGACCATCATTCCCACCTCGCCCGTCTGACCCCTATCCCACACCACGCATTCCTCCAACACAAAACATGCACAGCTAAAAAATTATTAAACCCCCCCACTATTTTGTATTTTTTTTAATAATCTCATGAAAATCAATATTGCAAAAAATAGAACCACACCCAACATTCAAGTACCTAAGTCACATGGCACCAAGGCTTGTGTACCAGATCATAGCCAAGCCAGAAACCTGGGCCGAGAGCCACCTCACCCCTCTCCGGCACACTAAATTATGCTTGACTTCTCCTTTTAACACATTTAAATCGGTTTCATTTTTTCATACAAGCAATTTCTATTGAAATTTAGAGAACGCAATGGAACAACCATATTACACTATTAACACGGCATTTGAAAAATAAAAAGGTGAACGTCATCATTGCCTAGAAATGTCAAATTGCTAAATGAAAAAAAAGAACACACTTAATAATATTATCTAAGAAAAATCTAATAAAAAGGCAAGTTGTTGCAAGAGTCCGTTTCTGCTTTTTAAGGAGAGGGTGAGGAAAGACAGAACATAGGATAAACTAATAAGAAAGAGAGAGAAGTGCAAGGAGAAAGGAGTAGTGAGGCTTTGGTGGGCAGTTAGAATCCCTTTAGCCCAAAAACCCAGTCTTTGGGCGGCTGGTTTGTACACGCCCACATGTAGATCTCCTCACGTGTCAATCAAGATCTCTGTTTTACTCCTGAAGTCTACAGACCAGCAACTTCCTCATCTTTACACACACACACACACACACACACAGTAGGCCACATCTGACACGGTTTTTTTTTTTTCTTTTCTTTTTTACATAAATCAAAAATATATGGATTTTATATATATTTTAAATTTTTCTTGATCAACAGCAGGCTAGAAAGCTTATGGAAGTGACATGGTTGAAGTTGAGGCAGTGTCTGTCAATGCAAACATTAGCTGGGTCTCCGTTGTTTTTTTGTTGTTGGTTGGAGAGAAAAGGTGAGGGGAAAAGGTGCAAAAAGCAGTCAGTCTCCAAACCCTTCCACACAAGTAATGCCATAGAATGCAGCCAGTCACTCCTATCCTGTCCACACATTTGGGTTTGTCTATCTGAAATCCCAGTAGCAATGTCCAGCCAGGCAGCCACAGGCCAGTGAGTCCCTGACCCAGTGGTGGTCCTCTGTAGGGCCCCTTGTGTTTGGAAGCAGGGACTTGGGGCCTGGTCAGTTAACAGCTGGCTGCTAGCGCCTCCATCCTCAGCGATGGGGAAAAAGGCACCACAGACTGTACAGGGATGGGCCACAAAATGTCCCAACTACGGCCCTCGTGTCTCTTCATCAGCACAAAAAGAAAAAACACAAAAAAGCTATAAAAAGGAAAACAAAACAACAAGTCTTAATTTGTCTAGTATATATATTTTGTATACATCGTTTATACTACCATCGCAGTCTTTCTTTCCCCCCTTTTTTAACACTAGAAAAAAGAAGAATCCTGCACACTACTCTTGCTAGTATCGCTGCTCTTTATTGAGCTTTACATATCGGCCTCAAGGCCTTCAACAAAGCTCGAACGGTTCTTCTTTTTTCTCATGTTATTCAATTGTTAGCATGCACCTGCAGCAAAGACAGCTCAGATGTGCCAGTGCTTTTTGAACACCCTTTTTTAATCAAAATGTTTTGCAATCCTTTGTGCTGTGTTTTAACTGATTTTTTTTGTGTGATTTTTTAAAAAAATCGGCATTTATGGTCCAATCGATCTCTTGGTATCGTAGGAAAAATAAAAAGGAATAAAGTGAGTAAAGATGTCTTGTGTATAAAGGAGTCCCGTTGTAGGAACAGGCAGTTCTGATGGCCAGTTACCAGGGGTCCTCAAGGTCTGCTCCAGTCTGTGGGTCGGCAAGAGAGAGAGAGATGGAGTAGAGGAGAAGCAAAGTGAAAGAAGAGAAAATACATTGTTAGAAACAGCATGACAAGTAAATCCATAATACCTAATGACAGACTCCTCATCACCGACAGTCCTGGCTTGTTTATGTCACACCAATCCAAAATGGGCCCCTACACAACAAAACCAACTCCACTCCAAGGAGACAAGCAGGGATCGCTCCCCAGATCTCAGAGATAAGCACCTCTCCTGAAGTGCTCGACAATCACATCTGGTACATCCCCAAAGGAGGCAGCCTATAAAACAAGTCAGATTAAGAATGTGCCAATTTGAACACTTTACCTGAAGGCGACACTACTGAGCAAAGAGTTAAGGGTAAAGGGGGCATGAGTACTGTAGGAATGTATTTGCATGTGTGAACTTACCAAATGATACAGGAGGGCTGCATTAACCAGAGTGAACACACAGTTAGATCTACAATTCAGCACCAGCTAACCCTCAGTGTCTATCAAGAGTGTGTAAAGTATGAGATTATCTGAGGACATGCGCACACTTGTTTTGAATGCGTGTGCCTCCATATAAAAGTGTGTGTAGACGTCTTGCTACGTTACACAGACAAGTCTGAGGTTGTTTTCTATGATGTCAGTGTCAGAGAAAGACGCAGGGGCAACAAGGAAGAGAGGGAGAGCAGTTGTGTGTGTGTGTATAAGATTTAAACAGACACACAAACACCCATTCTTTGCTAAGGGCGCGCAAAGACCGCAAGCTCTCTTTACACAAGACAAACCAAGACACCACAACATATCACAGGAGAGTCAAAGGGCCAATCCCATGCACCTAGAACAGCACACTATCCAACAGGATACACACAGAAACACACACGGTGTGGAGGGTCCCGTTTCACAACCCAAACCCTGGATGAGTTGTCATAACTCCAACACACACGCAAATCAATAGTTATGTATCCAGTTCATATCCTCACACAGGCATCCCCATCATAGACTTCAGCCCACACAAGGTCCTAGGGGTCTCAGTGTGCCAGAATACATACGGTCAGACTGTTATACAGCAAGGCCACAGCATGTCATGCACCTTCCCCACCACCATGCAGCTGCTCTATATCAACCAAACCATCAGAGGACATGACATCATCATCATGAGTCAAACATCTGCACACAGCACAGCCAGTAGCGTTTTGGCAGCTGGACAGAATCTACTAGTCATGCATAGGAATGGGTTATAGATGTTAGGTGTTAATTGATGGGACTATCATCCATGGACAGGACTGCTACTGTGTGTTAGTATCACAGCATTGCATGCATGTGGGAATGATTATATGAAAAGGTTTGGGTTTGGAAATGGAGTGTAACAGATTCCCATAGAAATAGATGGTTCTTATGAGTTTATGGATGTAGAATAATGTTGCCCCTAAATCACCACTGGAGGATTGTTTTTTCCTAGCCACTGTGCTTCTGCCTCTGCATTGCTTGCTCTTGGACTTTTAGTCTGGGTATCTAGCAAGAATAACTGCTGATGTAAAAAGGGCTTTATAAAATACATTTGATTGATTGTAGCTCAGTCTGTGTAGGGACAACTTCATCTTAGACTGTATAAAGACATAAGCAGAAAGAAACCTGTCCCCGACGTGTCTTGCTTGCTTTCGTTGACTGTCCCATTTCTGGCCTGCTGGTTCTAATCTACAGAATGTTATTATTTGGCCACAACAACCGGGCCACAACTTTAATGCCTTTATCATGGTATAAGAAAACATAATTCCACATTTTAGCAAATAAACACCAGTCTCTAATAAAAGCCGGTGGTTGAAGCAAATAAATGACAAACACAATTTGATTTGATTTAAATGGTGGGCGTTGAAAGGAAGTTTGACGGTTACATTGTACAAAGTTAGCCTATATTGTGCTAGAAAAATGGTGCAACACTATTCAAAATAATATTATGAAAACAAAAACGTGTTTTCCAAATTTCAGTACCAGCACATGTCTAGAATGATGGACTGTGCCCATAGAAATAGTGATCATTCTAGTTCTGTGGCTGTGACATCCCCGAGCTCCAGAATGGATAAGTCTTTTGTGGGTAGCTTGTGCTCTATGAATAAAAAAATCAATTAAAGACTGCTAGACAACAACAAAAATCTCAGTGACAGAGCAAAAGGAGTAAAACGTGGAGCAGGGCTAGGCCTAGTGTAGGGCTAAGGCAGTCTGATGAGAGGGGAAAACATGCTGTAGGAAAGACAAGGGTATGAAAGAGGTTTAAATATGTTTCTAGACATATATTAGTGGAATATATGTTGTAGAATACATTTGAGAAAAGAGCATCCTGATACTCACCCCGTCCACCTCCCTGTGTGGGTTCAGCCGCTTGTACACCGCTTCCATAACACTGCGTCTGAGTGGTGAACACACACACAGTGAGAGAAGTAAACACACCCTCTACAAGTCAAGAAGTAATTCACAAGAATGACAGGTTTAGGACTAACCTAACAAATCCACCTAGTGCCATCAAATCAATCCCTCTTACTCCTTGATATGGCCCATACGTTCTTTCTCTAACTTACTTTTTTTTTTACTAAACCATTTACCCAAGGATGACATTTACACAGGAGCTATTCACCATGTGAGTCTAATGACTGTGTGTGATTACAGGGAAGGCAGAGAGACTAGAGTAAAGTGAGGGGCTCTTACTTGCTGGCGAGGCCTCCCCCTGGTGGCAGGTTGGGGATGCTTTCTGAGGACAGGTTCCTCATGACCGTCACCAGGTCGGGAATACCCTCCTCTCCTGCCTTCTCTATGATCTCTGAGAGGGGGAGACAGAGAGAGAGAGACACAGAGAGAGAGCGACCGGGGGGGGGGGGAGGGGGTTTGAGAGATATAAGAGGGGGTGATAATTGTTGGGATTAATTTAAGATTGCTACAAAAAAACACAACTGCTGTGAGACCAGTGAGTTTGAGAATGTTTAGTGTGTGTGTGTGTGTGTGTGTGTGTGTGTGTGTGTGTGTGTGTGTGTGTGTGTGGCATGAGACAAAGGAACAAAAGGTCAGAGAGAGAGAGAAAGAGGGGGGGGGGGGCAGACAAGAGGAGAGAAGAGGCGGGAGAAGGAAACCCTTGCAGCCCAGTTGGACTGGTTAGGCCAGGTGCCAGTTAGATGTTCCGCCAGAGCATTCCTCTCTGGAGCAGAGCATTCCTCTCTGCTTGGCAGCAGCTCCCGCCTGCGCTTCCAGCCAAACAACGCTCCGGGCCAACTCCAGGGAGAAGAGTTTACATAACCCCCGAAGACTTTAGAAAACTCTCGCCTGCTTGCCAGAGTATGTCAAATGTCCGAAAGACAGCCGAAAAAGAGGATAAGAGAGAAACAGAGTTGGTAGGGTCATTTGTCAAGAGAGGGAGAGAGAGAGGGAGAGAGAGAGACAGACGGAGGAGACAGAGAGGAGACAGACGGAGGAGACAGACGGCGTAATCTAAAACGGGGTGAAGGGAAGTATGATGGAGACAGGAGGAGAAGGGAGAGGGAGACTGTTGGAAGAAAAGCAGCGAGTGAAGGAGAAGAAGAGAGGGAATGTGGAGTGGGAAAGGGGGTCAGGACATTAACGTGCTTCAGTGGGACTTGATAGGTGTTCGCTTGAGCTCCAGCTGGCCTAAGTCAGCCAGCCAGTCAGTCAGTCTACCTGGCTGTGTCTCGGACTAGGCAGGTTGAGGTTTATTAAGTGTGTGTGATGGATTGGAGGCAGTGTTGTGTTTGAGACCACCTAAAGCGAGACCGATTCAAAACCAAGACCGGAGAAATTCGAGACCGAGTCAAGACCGAGACAAGAAAGATGCGAGTCCAATTCAAGACCATGATTGTAATTTTGTCAAATCACCACCATAATAATATTTCATAACATATGGATTCTTTAGACATTCAGAATAGTGAATAAAGGCATGCTAAGGGAAAATAGAGTCAATCTACAAATTATTACTAAACCAAACACAGTAGGGAACAATGGGCCATCTACGCCTTCAGAGAAGGCCTAAGGATTTAGAAAATAATTATTATAATAATATAACAATGATAATTATATTATTTTCAATGATGTTCTGATTTAATCTCTTCAGTTTTTGTTGGAAAGGATTAACACTGAAGAGAAAAAAAGATCCAATCAGGATTTTTCTTTGCTAGTTTCTGGGGAGACAAATCTAGCTAGCCATAGGCAACGCCATCAGAAGATAGATAAAGGTCCCACAGTTGACAGTGCATGTCAGAGAAAAAAACCAAGCCACGAGGTCGAAGGAATTGTGCGTAGAGCTCTGAGACAGGATTGTGTCGAGGCACAGATCTGGGGAAGGGTAACAAAACATTTCTGCAGCATTGAAGGTCCCAGAGAACACAGTGGTCTCCATCATTCTTAAATGGAAGAAGTTGGGAACCACCAAGATTCTTCCTAGAGCTGACCGCCCGGCCAAACTGAGCCATCGGGGGAGTAGAGCATTGGCCAGGGAGGTGACCAAGAACCCAATGGTCACTCTGACAGAGCTCCAGAGTTGCTCTGTGGAGATGAGAACCTTCCAGAAGGACAACCATCTCTGCAGCACTCCAGCAATCAGGCCTTTATGGTAGAGTGGAGAGAAGGAAGCCACTCCTCAGTAAAAGGCACATGACAGCCCGCTTGGAGTTTAACAAAAGGCACCTAAAGGACTCTCAGACCATGAGAAACAAGATTCTCTGTTCTGATGAAACCAAGATGGAACTCTTTGGCCTGAATGCCAAGCGTCACATCTGGAAGAAACCAGGCACCATCCCTACGGTGAAGCATGGTGGTGGCAGCATCATGCTGTGGGGATGTTTATCAGCGGCAGGGACTGGGAGACTAGTCAGGATTGAGGGAAAGATAAACGGAGCAAAGTACAGAAAGATCCTTGATGAAAACCTGCTCCAGAGCGCTCAGGACCTCAGACTGAGGCGAAGGTTCACCTTCCAACATGACAACGACCCTAAGCACACAGCCAAGACAAGAGTGGCTTCAGGACAAGTCTCTGAATGTCCTTGAGTGGCCCAGCCAGAGCCCAGACTTGAACCTGATCTAACGTCGCTGGAGAGAGATGAAAACAGCTGTGCAGCGACACTCCCCATCCAACCTGACAGAGCTTGAGAGGATCTGCAGAGAATTATGGGAGAAACTCCCCAAATACAGGTGTGCCAAGCTTGTAGTGTGATACCCCAGAAGACTCAAGGCTGCTTCAACAAAGTACTGAGTAAAAGGGTCTGAACACTTATGTAAATGTTATATTTCTAAAAACACATTTTTGCTTTGGATTATTGGGTATTCTTTGTAGATTGATGACAAGAAAAACATTGATCAATTTTAAGTCAAGGGGTCTGAATACTTTTAGAATGCACTGTATTCTAAGCCATTTGAGAAAATTCTATAGAAATATATCTTGAGAAAGCGGCCGTGCTTTTGGACAATTAAAAGACACTCCAGTAAATAAAACCAAAACATAAACATCTGTCTTGTCCAGGACTGGAGTCTACACATACCGGGGCGCTGTAGCCAATCAGAGCTACAATAGGCGTTTATACAAACAAGCCATTTGCCACAAGGGCCTGCCATCATTCACCTTGAACTGGACTGTGTGTTTACAGGCAGTTGCTACAGTGCGACTTTAGATCATTAGAACACATTCGTCAAATGCCACAAAATACACCTGAATGGATTTCTGCAAATATGTAACCACCACAGGAGTCCTTTTACACTTCGGAACTTTACAGTCCTATTGATCAAACAACCATGAAAAGGTAGGCTCTCTCTCCCTCAGTTATGCACCTCAACAACATTACATAAAACCTCTCAATCTTTTTCAGCCGTCAAACTTGCACTGATAAACAATGGGGAATTGGAGCCTCCTCGTTCTTCTGCAGCTTGCCTGCCAATGCATGCTTGTCCCAACCAAGCAGCCAAGCTAACTGGCTAAACTTGTACGGTAGCCCGCTAGCAAGCCCGCCCAGTCAAAAGTTTGGACACACCTACTCATTCAAGGGTTTTTCTTTATTTTGACTATTTTCTACATTGTAGAATAATAGTGAAGACATCAACACTATGAAAAAACACATATGGAATCCTGTAGTAACCAAAAAATTGTTAAACAAATCAAAGTATATGTTATATGAGATTATTCAAAGTAGCCACCCTTTGCACACGCATTCTCTTTCAAGTATAACTTTTGTATGACTGAAGCCTTCAGTGAGAGGCTAATGCTTTAATAATTTAGTCATTTCTGCCCTTGGAATTCATATTCATTATACAAGTAGACCCGTTGAAATTGGTCAGGATTGCCGTTCAAAATAAAATTGAATATTTCTTTCTCATAAACTGGGATAAGACTGAAGAGTTAATCCGAGTGATTTTTCCACAAACAGACATGTATTTTCCTTTCCATGGTAGCAAGATCTTATCTATTTTTGCTAACTTTCTATTAAAATGAAGTGAGATCATTTCTTTCTTTTGGGATATACTGAGTACGTCCACGTCACCAGACCATTTTCCAATACGCATTATAAACTCAACAAAAAAAGAAACGTCCTCTCACTGTCAACTGCGTTTATTTTCAGCAAACTTAACATGAGTAAATATTTATATGAACACAACAAGATTCAAAAACTGAGACATGAACTGAACAAGTTCCACAGACATGTGACTAAGAGAAATTGAATAATGTGTCCCTGAACAAAGGGGGGGGGGTCAAAATCAAAAGTACGAGTCAGTATCTGGTGCACTCCTCATGGACTGCATCAGATTTGCTGCGAGATGTTACCCCACTCTTCCACCAAGGCACCTGCAAGTTCCCAGACATTTCTGGGGGAATGGCCCTAGCCTTCACCCTCCGATCCAACAGGTCCCAGACGTGCTCAATGGGATTGAGATCCGGGCTCTTCGCTGGCCATGGCAGAACACTGACATTCCTGTCTTGGAGGAAATCACGCACAGAACGAGCAGTATGGCTGGTGGCATTGTCATGCTGGAGGGTCATGTCAGGATGAGCCTGCAGAAAGGGAACCACATGAGGGAGGAGGATGTCTTCCCTGTAACGCACAGCGTTGAGATTGCCTGCAATGACAACAAGCTCAGTTCGATGATGCTGTTACACACCGCCCCAGACCATGATGGACTCTCCACCTCCAAAATCGATCCTGCTCCAGAGTACAGGCCTCGGTGTAACACTCATTCCTTCAACGATAAACGCGAATCTGACCATCACCCCTGGTGAGACAAAACCGCGACTCGTCAGTGAAGAGCACTTTTTTTCAGTCCTGTCTGGTCCATAGGCGACGTTGTTGCCGGTGATGTCTGGTGAAGACCTGCCTTAAAACAATCCTACAAGCCCTCAGTCCAGCCTCTCTCAGCCTATTGCGGACAGTCTGAGCACTGATGGAGGGATTGTGCGTTCCTGGTGTAACTCAGGCAGTTGTTGCCATCCTGTACCTGTCCCGCAGGTGTGATGTTCGGATGTACCGATCCTGTGCAGGTGTTGTTACACATGGTCTGCCACTGCGAGGACGATCAGCTGTCCATCCTGTCTCCCTGTAGTGCTGTCTTAGGCGTCTCACAGTACGGACATTGCAATTTATTGCCCTGGCCACATCTGCAGTCCTCATGCCTGCTTGCAGCTGCCTAAGGCACATTCACGCAGATGAGCAGAGACCCTGGGTATCTTTCTTTGTGTTTTTCAGAGTCTGTAGAAAGGCCTCTTTAGTGTCCTAAGTTTTCATAACTGTGACCTTAATTGCCTACCGTCTGTAAACTGTTAGTGTCTTAACGACTGTTCCACAGGTGCATGTTAATTAATTGGGAAACAGTGTTTAAACCCTTTACAATAAAGATCTGTGTAGTTACTTGGATATTTACAAATTATCTTTGAAAGATAGGGCCCTGAAAAAGGGACGTTTCTTTATTTGCTGAGTACATATCATAATTTGGTTGTAATCCAGGGAGGTTAGAAAAAGTATCTAGATCCTCTATGAGGGTGGAGGGATCCAAAATGTGGATTTAAAAGAAAACATGAATCATCAGCGTACAATGACACCTTAGCATACCCATTGTTGCCTTAGTTAGCAATTGACTGGTAGATATCATAAGTTGAAATGTCTTTCCTACCTTACCGGCTACCGATGTCATTCTTCTGTGAGCTGCTCCATAAAATAACCAGCTGAGAACTGCACACTCTTGCTGCCTGCAGATGATATTCTTCTGAAACTAGGTTGTGTGTGCAGCGCGCATGTGAATATATTTCACATTCTTTGCAATTGTGTAGGCTACTTTGTGCGTGATTTCTCTATTGTACTACATATTTGGTAAGTCGTATACCTCAACTACACTATTTCGATACGCATCACTAGGGATTAAGTAGTGAGTATAAGCAATGCCCACTGAAAAAAAAGCGGGTATACGGTTTATACCTGTGTATAGTGTCATGACGTTGGCCTGTGGGTAAGGTTGAAGACCCCCCCCCCCATAAATACCTTTCTCCCTTCCCCTCTCTTTCTAACCCTACTGAAGGACTTGAATAGCCTGTGTTAAATATAGAGAGTCTGGGAACATCAAACAAATGGGGAAAAGGAACCATATTTTGGTAATAAAACCAGTTGGAAATATGCTTGGGAACGTAATGAGTATGGATGTCAGTTCGGTTGTCATCTGAGACATTATGACTGATGACAGGACGACATAAACTGTACCTGAGAAAGTATACACCCTCTAGTTATCAGAGTAACATGGAATTGTTATGCAATTGAAAGTTTGATATTGAAATTGTTTGTTAGGAGATTAAATGTAATTTTAGCTTCCAAATGAGAGAATTGGGTTTTCATAAGGAAAGTGCCCTGCTTGATCAGTGGCCCACCCCTGTGAAGAGACAGGGGTTATAAACGATGAAACTCATCCTTCCCCCTCTCCACTATATAAGCCTTTGACAAAAAGATAACCATTGTTCAAGTACGTGAGGTTTGCAGCCTCTACGTTAGAAGGACACACGTCAAGTACAGAACTAAGCCAACCTCGGCGTGAGCTTTGGTGGCGAATGGTATGAACTTTGAGCTTATTCACTACAGAAGTGACACTTCCTAGCCGTTGAGTTAGCAGCGGCCGCTGTAGACGTGGGCTAGGAAAGGACGGACGACGGAGCCAGTCTAACAGACAGACGAAGATACCACCACGTATCCAATGTACCACCAGAGACATTCTTCCGAGGACAGGAAGATCTGTTGGCCAACCCGTCCAGCATCTACGACCAATCTACCGAAGCGCAGCTCAGAGTAAATATTTATTGCATTTTCCTTTTCCAAATGGGCGGTAATTTAGAATGCATAAGATAATGTATTTACGATAGCATAGCTGCTGTTTCTTTGTTCCTAAGTCTTCCCGCTCTTTCATTCAAGCCCAACCCCCTTTCCTTTGTGTAACCAGCCATCATACAGGTTCCGTCCACCGGGATGTTTTCTGTATGACATCATTTGTATTCTGTGTATTTGTAATTCTGTGTGGTTAGTTTATTTAGCAAATAAATAATTATACCCAATTTTACAGTGCCTTCTCCACTTGTTAGCCCAGAGTATACTCTGCTTCCTAAGAATTTAACATTGTTCAATGATCCGAAAAGGGTCTGAACAGACATATTTGGCGCACCCTGTGGACTCTAAAACTAGGCCGCACGTTTGGGTAATTTCGACATTTGGAGCCCCCGTGCGAGGAATCTAAAATAGGATGACGCTTTCATTTTGATTCAGCCTATATAAAATTGAAAAGCAGATTACATAATATACCAAGTTTATTATATACATTATGGGAATTGTAGACCGGAATTATTGGTGCGTGTGTGCTCTGGAGAATCGCCTCCGTGTTGTGCTCTGACGTAGGCAGTGGGTAGCATAAGCTATACAGTTGTGTATGAGGGCTGATAAAGCTATCTGAGAAATAGCGCGTTTGGCCAAACGCTGGGCTATTTCTGCCTCGCGCGTTTCAGACGCGTGTTGGCTAGGTCATTATTAATTTCTCGAGCGAGGACAAAGAGCCAGCCGATTGAAATTTAGGAGAGATTAGCTTGACCAGCGATAAGTATCTCTCTGTCTCTCTCGCGTTTCGATGCGAGTAGACCACGGTGCATTTCGTTGTTTGCCGCGAGTTCCGGTTAAAACATCGTCAAATATCGCCGAAAAGGGTTTGAACATAATACGTTATGAGTAAAACCTTTCCCTTGCCAAGGGAATCCTATGTTATGCTGAAATATGCAAAAAGTAGGATTAACTTGCTCGAGATGCTAAGCTAACAAAAGGGAAAACAGCCATTTTGTTTTGTGCCACATTGTAATTCATCCGACTTGCGGAACTGAAGTCCCGCCCTGGGTACTTCCGTTTGATTTCAGCGTGTGCTAGCAGGGACCTCTGAAGAGTCACCAGTACTTTCCTGCAAGAAGAATTAGTCAGGTGACACTCAAGTCGTTACTCGTGATATCCAGACGGATATCGATGTTTTATTCAATTGAACTAATAAGTGAAATTGCCAGATTTACATTCTCAAGTGGATCTTTTAAATAATATCCAAATTGATGAGTTTTCTAAATGAGACATTGTAATCTTTTTTCCACATTAACCTAGATGAATAAACCTCTCAGGTTAATTAAAGTTTAAATCCCAAATAGCCTATACAGGTTTGATTTATCATTAAAATTGATCAATCAGTAAAATTTGGTTTTTGCAAAACCCATTCAGTAATCCAGTACTGACAGAAGTCCCGCCCCCGCGGGAATCCCATGTGGCTTCGGCCCAAGGAAGAAGTGTACCATAGTGGGGAGTGTTCCCAACATTTGAACTACTGTTTACACTTATGATATCCAATCAATGGAGATTGTATGGATTATCATCTCATTCAATTTAACAAGTTAAATTGTTGAACATACCTTAATGTTCTTGCAATCAAATGAGACACTTTTAAACTTCCCATATTAACCTGGATGAAGCAACCTCTCAGGTTAATTCAAGTTTAATACCCAGATAGCCTACCCAGGTAGGATTAATCATTGGAATTGATTAATTAATTAAATTTGCTTTTGCAAATTCATTCACGTCCAACTTCCACATTACTGGTACAGTACTGATGGCTCATCAACATCTATGAATAGATTAAACTTGTCTTTGCAGCTTCCAATGAATTCCAAACCCAAACATTGAAAAAAAAAAATAGGAAAATTTTTCCTCTAATAATGTGCAAACTACCAAAGGAGGTGGTCACCACTCCTCCGCTAATTAGTGAACCTCAACCCATAAAAGGATCGATCTCTGACCTTAGCAGGGATACCAACCCTAATTATGACATTAGCGAAAACACAGCCGAAATTGCGAACGCTCTCCAAAATCAACCATCAAACACAGGCTTTGTGACGGTTCTCTCCACTTTA
Source organism: Salmo salar (assembly GCF_965601325.2). Classification (NCBI taxonomy): domain Eukaryota; kingdom Metazoa; phylum Chordata; class Actinopteri; order Salmoniformes; family Salmonidae; genus Salmo; species Salmo salar. The sequence continues at coordinate 23,673,524 of NC_138318.1, read as the reverse complement.
GCACTTATGTATCGCCATCAAAGGTTGGCATCGATCCAATACCACAGTGCACAGCTGAAACACGTGCAAGACATGGCTAACATGAGGGCAAAGGTGGAGAGAACTGAGCAACTATTGACAAAAGCAGGAAATGAAAACATTCTGCTAGTCGAGGAACTGCGTTTGAAATCGGAAGAATTAAAAGTAATTGCAAATACTTATGACGATGAACGAGCACAAACTCTCCAACAAAATCATCGTCTGCAGGAACAACTCGATTTAGCCAAAACTAAATGCGATGTAGTCCACGCCAAACTAGATAAATCTGTCGAGTTATCTACAAACAGGAACGCGCAATTTGATAACATGCAGGCAGTTTTGTTGAACGTTACTCAAGGTAACAATGTTCTACTCCAAATTCTGCAGACCAAAGACGATCAGTTGATGAACACAATGACAAAGTTGGATGACAAATCAGCATAACTTATTGAAGTTGCTGACCAAATGAATGATGAGAGAACTCAGGTGATGAGGATGGAAATATTGATTTCTAAGCAAGCAAAGGAAATCTCATCACTGAATCTCTCGCTCCGTACTCGAGACCTCTACCTGCAAACCATGACAGATAAGTTTGAGACCGAAAGGAGCAGGTGTGACACTCACATGTCCAAAATTGGTACTCTAAGCGCTCAAGTGGACTCTGCAATGCAGCAGAAGACCACCCTTAGGTACCATCTGGAGGAAGTCCAGAATGGTCACACTCTACAGCATGACTACCCATCCAAGCAACCGGAGTCCGGTACTCAAAGGAGTGAAGACGATAGGTTTCAGACATTGCCTCCATCATGTGTCCCTCAGTCTTCTCCTCTTGGCCATTCGGCACTGAGTAATATGGAGCCTCTTGGCCAACAAAGCCAAAGCTTGGCTTCTCCTCTTGGCCTGTTGGCCCCAATTTCTCCACAGGATGAAGCCAACCCTCTCTGCCCGCTTGGCGCGGAATACCTTGACAAACTCGTCAAGAATTTCCCCACCTTTGACCCCGTTCCAGGTCAGCCAAACGATACTGAGACGTTCCTAGCTGACATAGAGGACGCGTTGGGTGGCTAACCGAATGCTACGGGTTCTGACAGGGTTTACCTGTTGAAGTGAACGTTGAATAGACACGTGACGAGGTTCATTCGCATACAACAGCAACACGTGCTAAATGACTACGCTAAACTTGCCACAGCTTTGAAATTAGAATTCAGTGATTCTGCGACTCGCAAACACGACAGCTCACTGGCTAACACGGTCAAACAAGCTCGGAACGAACACCCACAAGCTTTCTATCATAGGCTTCGTTCAGCTTACTTTGGCCTACTCACGGAAACAGGAATGGAAGAGCTGTTACCATTCAAACAAATGTTTCTGTCGAACATGTATCCCACCTTCATTACCTACTTGGGCCCTGCAGCCCACGTTGGCTTGCCTATCTTACAACTCAGAGAGCTTGCAAGCACAGCTTTTGAGGCATCAAAAGCTCGCAACGCTAAGAGCCCTGACCACTCGGTTTTGAAGTTTGACCAGGAGCACTCACTCCAGTTAGAGGGTGCATTATCAGGTATTGGAGCGTCGAGAGCTGACGCACAACAACAGTTTCTACCACGAAACCATGATTCCAATAACCGCCGCGGTCGAAATAACTGTAAAGTACGTCGCCTTCAAAACGACTACCGCTACAATCGACCTGTTCGCTACGTTCCTGCACCCAACCCACACAAAGTGTCAAAACAAAGGGTTGAAGGACGATCAAAACGTAGACCAATGTTCTCCAGAAGTTCCACTACGTGAAGAACTAAAGCGAGAACAATTTGAGAAAAGGGTAAAAGATAAGTCACAAGGACTAGACGGGGAATTACTGAACACCAGGTCCGCAGAAATTAACACCCATAGCAAGGACGTTAAAGTTCAAATTTCTCCCGCTCTCATTCAAGACCCTATCCAGGGCCCGCCTGATCAAGAAACAAGCCCCCGGGCTTTGTCTGTAGACTCTGATACAAAAGTTAAGAAGAAAAAGGTCAAACGCTTCGTTAAAGCCAAGCCCACTCAAAATCGGAAAAGTCAATCTGCTTCCACCTTGAACAGAAATGGCACATCACGTCGTTGCGAACGACCACTCCACTTTGTGGGGAATATGTCCACTAACCACGAATCTAAACAGCCATACCTGGGAACAGTCCTGGAGGACTGCTTAACTTGTCATGCGCTAATTGATTCGGGTGCGACAATATCACTCATCTCTCAAACATTGTTTGATGATCTCAAAAGGGCTTTGAAGCCTACTAAACGTTGGTTAAAAGTGGAACGATGCGAAACTACACTTCGAGGGGTCACTCAGACTACCTCGCCTCTCACATTGAGAGTCATGCTGAAACTACAGTTCAAGGACGTATCGCTCGTTCACCCTGTGTATGTTACCAGCCTCGAAACTGTACCCCTGCTACTTGGAGCACACTTGATGGATCGATTACTCCCATTGATGGATTGGGAAACCAACCAGGTATGGTCACAGGCCACAGTGCCTTCTCCACTGACCACACTGTCTTCCCCTAACGCTAGCTGCAACGCAGTCATTCACGAGGGGTATCTGTCGAAAGCACCCCTTGGGAAAAAGACGTTTAGAAACCTCTTGGTGCAGAATCCGATCCAAGGAGATATTACGATATCTCGACACATTCCATCAGCCAATCTGATTGACCATTCTTTTCATGATTTCGAGCCAGCTGTCTCTGTGAATGAGCAACTTCCCTCCTCCTTGCAGTCCTGCAATACGGTAGTTGAGATAAACTTCTCTTGCCCTTCGGACACTTCCGCAAGCACTGCGGCCGTCTCAGCAAGAAAAATATTGATGCGCAGAGTACACTCTGCTTCCGATGATACACCTTCTGCTTTGTTGGGGACTGTCACCCCTTACAATGACACTAATGGCGTCAGTCCAGCAACTGACCCGATGACTCCCACTGGTGAAACACTTTGCGATATCACAGACCAATATCCTCGTCTCAGTTTGCAGGTACTGAAGGGGTTGCCACACGCGGACGCGGTGGTGACTGACAGACCTCGACAGCCACTGAGGGTGTTGACGCACAAACACCAAGAGATTTGGTTGAAAGGTTACAGCCATTCTCATAATAACGCGGCCACTGACAACTCGTACATAGGGTCTGAGCTTTTCGTTTGCGCCTCGGACACCAACACCACCCGCTGGTGGGGGGGTCCCGAGACACAAAGGGGGGGAATAGTAGCCCAGACCCATGATGAGCCTCACCGAGGCCGGTGGGGGGGGTCGAGACTACGGACAACGCCGTACGAGGCCACCAGAGCATAAATCAAATCTAGTTGTAAACTCCCCTATGAGAACAGTGAGGAGCAGACAGGCCCCTAGACGGGGATATTATCTTAGAACACATCTAAGATAGTACTGAGGTGTACCACACTGGTCGTAAAGGAAGTCCAATGGACTTGTCCACCTCCAAAACAAATGGCAACAATAATCATTCCTTGCCATGTGTAGGTTCAACTACAACTAGTAATATGCTCCAATCATGTGTTCCGGTAGATAATATTTCAGAATAAATCGGTAGGACAACTGGACCCCTTGAATACCAGTACCAATACCACAGTCAGTCCAGCAACACTCAGTAAGAGGATTAGTAACCTTACAAGTTAAATTGCTATTGATAATAGCGACATAGGAGTCACTCAGAGTGCAACACGGGGAAGGGAATCTCCATTGCACTCTTCCAATGGTTAACACATGCCACTAATAAATAGAACACTCCGTTCAGGAGAAAAGTTATTAGAAGTCACGAAGCATGATCACACCACGTACGACTGGTCTAATACTTAGAGTACTTCCGTCGTGAGGTTAGCTCCTCTGTGGATAACATAGCTATGAAATAGACTTCATACCTACCGCCACTACAATAGTGGAAGACACCGTGACTTGTAGAAAACTACTACAGACTCCCTTGACACCAATTCTGACTGACCTCCAGGCATTGACCTGAAAATTACCTGACTACGTCAGACTCATTCTGAACAAGTTGTAATCTGCCAGGATACTTGGTTTTCTTCCCTTGACATGCGCGATTGTGTAAGCATAAACGCACATGCACAACGGAACATCCAATTAGGATTCATGCTAGGATCACTTAAGGGTCCAAGCAAAATACCAGCCTTAGTAAATTTGAACATTTACTTCTAGGCCTTTGACTCTACAGCACTCACCAGTTTTCTAACCAGAAGTCCATAGGTCATCCCTGTAGACTGCCCAAAACTAGTGCCTTACAGCTGTAGACTTATCATATAGTTGTCAACTTAGGATAGTACCCTAAGCGCCACCCCGCAAATTAGGAAAGCCCTAAATATGACATTAGACAATGCCATGATAGGGTCATTTTGCCAAGACCATGGACGTAGATAGAATACAGTCCAATTAGATGATTAAGGTGGCATAACTATATTTTGTTTTGTTTATGCTTTCATTCATTTTGTTTCATTTTCTTCAGCACATAGAAAGTGATAAAGCCATAAACAACTCCCCCATACAACCATCAGTTAGTGCCACAACGCCACTCATTTGGGAGGAAATATAATGATATATTTCATGAGTGTGTGTGCGTGCGTGCGTGCGTTGTTAACATCTGCCTAAGTTACTGCCCAGATATTCCAGTCTGGATGACCAGACGACGGGTCCGGAACGGCGATCCCAATCCGGACATCCGCTGCCGAGCCATGGAACGGACTTCTTCATTTGCAGAGACCCTACCCGGGTCGACCACCAGAGGGGGGACTGCAATAGCAACCACCAACTGGACATCTGCTGCCCAGCCTTGGAGCGGACTTCTTCATTTGCAGACACCCTACCCGGGTCGACCGCCAGATGGGGACCACAACGATGATCCACAACCAGGACAACCCACGTTCATTTTTATGTTGGTTTACAACATGCAGGCTAATCGCAAGATTGAACCCAACATGGGGGGACTGTCATGACGTTGGCCTGTGGGTAAGGTTTATGACCCCCCCCATAAATACCTTTCTCCCTTCCCCTCTCTTTCTGACCCTACTGAAGGACTTGAATAGGCCTGTGTTAAATATAGAGAGTCTGGGAACATTAAAAAAAATTGGGAAAAGGAACCATATTTTGGTAATAAAACCAGTTGGAAATATGCTTGGGAACGTAATGAGTATGGATGTCAGTTCGGTTGTCATCTGAGACATTATGACTGATGACAGGACGACATAAACTGTACCTGAGAAAGTATACACCCTCTAGTTATCAGAGTAACATGGAATTGTTATGCAATTGAAATGTTTGATATTGAAATTGTTTGTTAGGAGATTAAATGTAATTTTAGCTTCCAAATGAGAGAATTGGGTTTTCATAAGGAAAGTGCCCTGCTTGATCAGTGGCCCACCCCTGTGAAGAGACAGGGGTTATAAACGATGAAACACATCCTTCCCCCTCTCCACTATATAAGCCTTTGACGAAAAGATAACCATTGTTCAAGTACGTGAGGTCTGCAGCCTCTACGTTAGAAGGACACACGTCAAGTACAGAACTAAGCCAACCTCGGCGTGAGCTTTGGTGGCGAATGGTATGAACTTTGAGCTTATTCACTACAGAAGTGACACTTCCTAGCCGTTGAGTTAGCAGCGGCCGCTGTAGACGTGGGCTAGGAAAGGACGGACGACGGATCCAGTCTAACAGACAGACGAAGATACCACCACGTATCCAATTTACCACCAGAGACATTCTTCCGAGGACAGGAAGATCTGTTGGCCAACCCGGCCAGCATCTACGACCAATCTACCGAAGCGCAGCTCAGAGTAAATATTTATTGCATTTTCCTTTTCCAAATGGGCGGTAATTTAGAATGCATAAGATAATGTATTTACGATAGCATAGCTGCTGTTTCTTTGTTCCTAAGTCATCCCGCTCTTTCATTCAAGCCCAACCCCCTTTCCTTTGTGTAACCAGCCATCATACAGGTTCCGTCCACCGGGACGTTTTCTGTATGACATCATTTGTATTCTGTGTATTTGTAATTCTGTGTGATTAGTTTAGTTAGCAAATAAATAATTAAACCCAATTTTGTATTGCTGATTCAACTTGTTAGCCAGGGTTCGTGAAGATAACCAAGAATTTACAACTTTCATTATGAGACTGAAAATAAGGTAAGGGTTAATATTGACTGCTATCGATGTAAAATATAAATAGGTCTTTAAGAGTTTATTCGGAAGATAACGGTTCTATAAACACTCTTCCGTGGTGTCCCGACTTTCTAGTTATTTACATTTACATGATTAGCTTAATCAGGTAATATTAATTACAGATAAAGAATTTTATAGGTTAGCATGTCATATCACTTAATCCGGCATAGCCAAAGACACGACAATAGCCTCCACTACACCACTGGCCCCTTGTGTTTTAATAGAAGTGCACTCTTCTACATGAGTGCGCTGGTATTATGGTCACACACTGAAGACCTATAGGTTTACCACTGTACTAACCTGTCACACACTGAAGACCTATAGGTTCACCACTGTACTAACCTGTCACACACTGATGACCTATAGGTTCACCACTGTACTAACCTGTCACACACTGAAGACCTATAGGTTCACCACTGTACTAACCTGTCACACACTGAAGACCTATAGGTTCACCACTATACTAACCTGTCACACACTGAAGGCCTATAGGTTCACCACTGTACTAACCTGTCACACACTGAAGGCCTATAGGTTCACCACTGTACTAACCTGTCACATACTGAAGACCTATAGGTTCACCACTGTACTAACCTGTCACAGACTGAAGGTCTATAGGTTCACCACTGTACTAACCTGTCACACACTGAAGGCCTATAGGTTCACCACTGTACTAACCTGTCACACACTGAAGGTCTATAGGTTCACCACTGTACTAACCTGTAACATACTGAAGGTCTATAGGTTCACCACTATACTAACCTGTCACACACTGAAGGTCTATAGGTTCACCACTATACTAACCTGTCACACACTGAAGGTCTATAGGTTCACCACTATACTAACCTGTCACACACTGAAGGTCTATATAGATATAAAGGCTGTTAAGATACTGTATTAATGTTTTAAGAAAGGAGTGGATATATTTGGCCTGGCGAAGCAGTGACTGAATGGAAGCTGATAATTTTACGTTTTTTTACTCTGCTGGTCTCGGGAAGAAATTATGAGTCCTCACTGTCTTAGACAGAGTCAAGACCGAGTACAAATGTATCCAACACCGAGACAAGAATGAGACACCCAATATGCGGTCTCAAGACCGGATTCGAGTCTCGAGTACCACAACACTGATTGGAATTGTGTCCCGATGGGAGTGTAATACATTTAGACTGGGGCTGCGGTCGGATTCGCCAACCTTCTCCCCTAAGTGTGTTCACTCCTTCACTTCCCAACATGGATTTAAAAGCAAGTCTGAAATATGCTGTAAACTCCCTCCAATCCTAAATCGATGCTTTTTAAAGCCGTAAGGGGGAGGAAAGAAGTGCACACTTGTAGAGGATGGTACTACAGAATGATACTAGAGAATGGGACAGCAGCCTGGATGAAGGCAACAGGATGGAGGGGAAGGGAGTCATGGGTACAATCATTCTCACCTTCCACGCGAGACTCCAGGAACTTATCCAGCTCTGTATCTTTCTTCACCGCCTCCTCTGACACTTTAGGGCAGTTTGGCAAACACACCAACACAACACTCATGTTATCCCGACTTCCCTGTGGTGGAGCGGGGAGAGGGATGGAGAGAGAATCATTACATGTGGGGGCTCTTAACGCTGATGACAAAACGAGAGAAAGAGCTTCTAAATGAGCTTCCTTAATTACTGCAACAAAACACGCTAGACAATTGTTTACATTTCTACATGTTAAAATAACACACACACACGGACATACACAAACACCCACACTAGCCTCACTGTACCTTGTGCAGGCAGGTGTCCAGCACCTGGTTGCAGACCTTCTCCAGGTCGTGGGATACCTCCAGACGGGACTTGACAAACTCGCACAGCTCCTCGTTGCTCATCACGTCCCAGATACCGTCGCAGGCCAGCACCACAAACTCGTCCTCTGGGGCCCTCGCAATCTCAAACACCTCGGGCTCTGGGGACACCAGCTGCTCCGTGGCACCCCTCCCATCCACACACTTGTAGTCGTAGTCTCCCAGGGCCCGGGACACGGCCAGGGAACCATTCACCCTCTGGATCATTACCGAGCCGCCTGCGTTCTGGATCCTCTCCTTCTCCCGTGGGTTGCAGGGCTTGTGGTCAAGCGTGGAGAAGCAGACGTGCGCGTTGCGGTAGAGCACGGCCCGTGAGTCACCACAGTTGATGAAGTAGAGGTGCTCTGGCGAGAGCAGTACGGCCACGGCCGTCGAGCCGCTGCGGTCCATGCCGTTACGCAGGTCTGAGAAGTTCCTCATGTGCTCGTCAATGTTCAGGAAACCAGTGCGGATCCCCGTCTTGACCGCATCCACGGTGGGGGCTGGGGTGACACCTTCAGGGCCCGGGGAACCCATGCTGTGGGTGATGATGTGCCCCAGCAGGTGTTTAGAGGCATAGTTAGCCACGCGGGAGCCGGCATGGCCGTCGTAGACAGCGAAGAAGGACCAGTCATCCAGGCCATGGGGGAGACCCACCATAGCGGTGTGAGCGTCCTCCATCTCCACCCGCCAGCCCTGCATGCTGCTCAGGCCATAACGGAGGTTGTTGCCCTCACCGTGGGCATTGTGCTTCTCCGTCTTGGGCTTGTCCAGGAACGCCCCCATGGCTTAGGCCACCACCTGGGGACAGGAGAAGAGAGGAGGAGAAAGGGGGAGGGAATGATGAGACTGGTTAGTTTGCACAAATATAAACACATAATCTCATTTCACTTCTGAGATGGGCCTATCTAAACAGAGCAACTGAAAACAGATTGTATTCAATTCATGTTGATAAAAGTTAAATGGCAACAGTAAGTGAAAGACGAAAACACCACTATAGGAGTTAACAGTTTGTTTCCTGATGCCTCCCACATTGCATCTGCTGTGGTGTCTACGGAGAATGTCTATTCAGAACAGAACACATTTGTCTTTATAGCAACCAACAACTAAACCCACACAATGAGATTATAACACATTGACTTAGTTGGCGTGGATGCCAGACTGCATTCAGTGTTGCACTCAGTATTAAATAAAAACAAAATGAATGAGGAAAAGTCTGAAATGTACCCTTATCATGTAGAAATCTGATTTCTAGACGGAACAAAAATATACATGCAACAACTTAAGATTTTACTGAGTTACAGTTCATAAGGAAATCAGTCCGTTGAAATAAATTCACTAGGCCCTAATCTATGGATTCCATATGACTGGGAATACAGATATGCATCTGTTGGTCACAGAAACCTTTTAAAAAAAAGGTAGGGGACTGGATCAGAAAACCAGTCAGTTTCTGGTGTGACCACCATTTGCCTCATGCAGTGCAAAATCTCCTGCCATAGAGTTGACCAGGCTGTTGATTGTGGTCTGTGGAATGTTGTCCCACTCCTCTTCAATGGCTGTGTGAAGTTGCTGGATATTGGCGGGAACTGGAACACGCTGTCGTACACGTCGATCCAGCGCATCCCAAACATGCTCAACAGGTGACATGTCTGGTGAGTATGCAGGCCATGGAAGAACTGGGATATTTTCATCTTCCAGGAATTGTGTACAGATCCTTGCAACATGGGGCCTGTGCATTATCATGCTGAAATATGAGGTGATGGTGGCGGACGAATGGCACGACAATGGGCCTCAGGATCTCGTCACAGTAACTCTGTGCATTCAAATTGCCATAGATAATATACGATAGTGTGAAAGGGAAAAACATCCTGCACCTTGAAAGTCTTGGAGAACGTAAATCCACCATTAGACGTCGAGTTATCACCTCGCCAGATCAGACACTCTATAGAACAACATTCTATTAATGAACTGAGTTGGGGTGGGATCGAAAAAGTTAATCTACCACGTAAAGCTGGTGACTATGACAACAGATTACTTCAAAGAGAAGCCATGTGGATATATCAATTCAATTGTGCATCTCCACATGGTTTAAACAAAGAACTAGATTTCACCTCCTTCCTATAAGCCACATTTAGGCTGTTATACAAGAACACTGTCCATATCAGATTTTACATATCATTTATGGTTTGGCCCCACGTTTACGAACGGCTTTACCTGATGTCCTCTCTCGTGAATTGATATGAAGTATTTAGGTGAGTGGACAGCTGGGGTGGTTGATTTGTGAATTTCTCTTCGTGCCCGCTCCCATAGCCTATAATTCTGTATTTCTTTGTGACTAATTTGCATACAGGTAGACCAGAAAAGCCACATGCCTGATTGGCAGGTGAGTAGCAACACTGATTAGAACCACTTGCTGCTCATCTGTTGTTCTTTACAAATGCTGTTTTGAATTCAAATAAAAAATTTACCTACACACTGAAGAAGGCTGTAAAGCGGAAACGTCTGTGTACGCTATCCCTGATACAGTGAAAATAATTAAAAACATCAAATAATTAAGCTTTATGTGACATCTTTTCAAGTGCGAACCCATTACAACTTTTTGTTGATCTTTTATTTCAGCTCATGAAACCAACACTTTACAAGTTGCGTTTTTATTTTTGTTCAGTGTAGCTCAGAGTATTAGAGACATTTCAGAGAGAAGCACCCCACCAGACAGTGATGGAGACGGGGGAATAGTGCATTAAATCTAAATCGCCATAGGGTAGAAATATAAATAAAAAAGAACTTCTCTGCTTTTCAACTCGTCAAGTACAGATGACCGTATTTAGTGTTAGTAACTATTCTGTATGGTGTTCTGTTGGCTGGGTGAGTATGGATGGGGGTTAGGGGAGCTGAAGCCATTGTAGGTCTTGCTGTAACACAGATTAAACCTCTCACCCTGCAGGATGACAGGATTTTCTCTACTCAGACAACCTGGCTCTTAAAGCTCTGCTAGGAACACAACATTTCAAAGTAAATTGCACTGCCAGATTACTGAGTACTTACCACATTGCTTTTGCACTACGAAAATGTCTCCCTTAGTGTTTTGATGGTGGGCAGGCTGCGAGCAGGGCAGGCCGCTGGATGTCTGAAGCCTGGGGCTTGAGTGGGAAGAGCTGCCTGGCTTTGAGAGACCAAAGACTGCCATATGGTTTGACAACTATGAACAGAAATGATACCTAATACCTAACTAGCATAATTGCAGCAACAATCACGTGGAGGCCTGGCATAATGGTATTCCAGATGATTTCTCAAACCATTGCGTCAAAATAAAAGGTTAAAAAAACTACCTGGTAAGCTAGCCTAAATCAAGAGCACCTCAAATATCCTGTTAGGGTAGGGGGCAGTATTTGCACGGCCGGATAAAAAAATGTACCCGATTTAATCTGGTTATTACTACTGCCCAGAAACTAGAATATGCATATAATGATTGGCTTTGGATAGAAAACACCCTAAAGTTTCTAAAACTGTTTGAATGGTGTCTGTGAGTATAACAGAACTCATATGGCAGGCAAAAACCTGAGAAGATTCTGTACAGGAAGTGCCCTCTCTGACCATTCCTTGGGCTTCTTGACTCTCTTTATTGAAAATTTAGGATCTTTGCTGTAACGTGACACTTCCTACGGCTCCCATAGGCTCTCAGAACCCGGGAAAAAGCTGAATGATGTCTTTGCAGCCCCTGGCTGAAAAACATTAGCGCCTTTGGTGGTCTATCAGAGGACAATGAGACTGAGGCGCGTGCACGAGGCCACCCCATGTTTTTATTTTCTCTCTCTTTGAACGTAAACACGGTTTCCCGGTCGGAATATTATCGCTTTTTTACGAGAAAAATGGCATAAAAATTGATTTTAAACAGCGGTTGACATGCTTCGAAGTACGGTAATGGAATATTTAGCATTTTTTTGTCACGAAACGCGTCGGGCGCGTCACCCTTCTTTACACTTCGGATAGTGTCTTGAACGCACGAACAAAACAGAGGATATTTGAACATAACTATGGATTATTTTGAACAAAACCAACATTTGTTATTGAAGTAGAAGTCCTGGGAGTGCATTCTGACGAAGAACAGCAAAGGTAATAACATTTTTCTTATAGTAAATCTGACTTTGGTGAGGGCTAAACTTGGTGGGTGTCTAAATAGCTATCTACTCAGAATATTGCAAAATGTGCTTTCACCGAAAAGCTATTTTAAAATCGGACATAGCGAGTGCATAAAGGAGTTCTGTATCTATAATTCTTAAAATAATTATGTTTTTTGTGAATGTTTATCGTGAGTAATTTAGTAAATTCACCGGAAGTTTGCGGGGGGTATGCTAGTTCTGAACGTCACATGCTAATGTAAAAAGCTGGTTTTTGATATAAATATGAACTTGATTGAACAAAACATGCATGTATTGTATAACAATGTCCTAGGATTGTCATCTGATGAAGATCATCAAAGGTTAGTGCTGCATTTAGCTGTGGTTTGGGTTTATGTGACATTATATGTTAGCTTGAAAAATGGGTGTCTGATTATTTCTGGCTGGGTACTCTGCTGACATAATCTAATGTTTTGCTTTCGTTGTAAAGCCTTTTTGAAATCGGACAGTGTGGTTAGATTAACGAGAGTCTTGTCTTTAAAATGGTGTAAAATAGTCATATGTTTGAGAAATTGAAGTAATAGCATTTCTAAGGTATTTGAATAACGCGCCACGGGATTCCACTGGCTGTTACGTAGGTGGGACGATTTCGTCCCACCTACCCTAGAGAGGATATCTAACTTTTATTTCACCATCTGTCCGGTGTAGGCCTACACTGGGTGCAGGCAGTTCGCTGGAAGTTGGGTATGTAGTAGGGCTGGGAATTGCCAGGGAACTCACAATACTATCATGATACTTAGGTGCCAATACGATATATATTGCAATTCTCACAATGTATTGCGATGGGCTCCCGAGTGGCACAGCGGTCTAAGGCACTGCATCTCAGTGCTAGAGGCGTCACTGCAGACACCCTGGTTCGATTCCAGGCTGTATCACAACCGGCCGTGATTGGGAGTCCCATAGGGCGGCTCACAATTGGCCCAGCGTCGTCCGGGTTTGGCCGGTGTAGGTCGTCATAGTAAATAAGAATTTGTTCTTAACTGACTTGCCTAGTTAAATAAAAGGTTAAATTAAAATAAATAAAGATGCGACACTGATTTTATTGCGATTTGATGTTCCAAACATATTGCAAACCATATGTCTGCTGCAGAGGGACAAGAGAGAGTCATGAGAAAACACGTTTTAATCAGTCATGGAAATAAGTGCTGAAAACAAATTGTCTCAGATACAACCAACTAGCGCAAAAATAATATTGCGATTGTCAAAACGATTCTGTTTTGGAGGAAACAATGTTGTTGGAGGGGCAACAAGGCCAAACTATCTAAATCCTTCCATTTGAATTAGAGGACCAGAGCAGTGCCTCCAATCGTAGTTTTGCCTGAATGTTCTTTTCAGAAGATCAGACATTATGCCTGTCAGGAGAGTAGGCCATCTTCGACTGGACCTGCATTACTGTGGGCATACAGCAGCAGTTCCAGGTCTCTACCACTACAATATGGTGTAAACCCATTGTTGTAAAAACATATGGTCCTCTCTCCAAGTTAGCTAGTGATATCCAGAGACAGTCACAGGCCTACTCTAAGATTATGAATGGAGCAGCTTTAAGCTCCTTTGGCGAAACCTGACCGGTAAGAACATTACACGCACCAAGAATAGACTTGTGAACTAGCGTTCCTTCCAAAATTATGTATAAGCTAGGCTTAAGAGGTCAGACACACCGAGAAAACTGATGGCCGAGAGGTAATTAGCACAGTAGGAGGCCGTTCCTTCTCTTGCTAAAAAAAAAAAAAAAAAGACACCGCCTGCTGGGTACCTAACTGGTAGGGTCGAGCCGGCCGTTTCTACATATAGAATCGCCTGCCCAACAGTGGCCGACAACTTGACTTAAGGCAAATCAGAGAGCAAGGACCGCCGCGAGGGGAGCCAAAAGGAGTGACAACAAAAAGGTTAAGGCACTTTTCCCTGTGTAATTCACCCCATTTTCATCAGAATTGTTCTAACTAAAACAAAGCTGCCTAATACATATTTTTCTGGAACAAGTCTATACATCTAGCTAAGGAGTTGTGATCTTGAAGCTTTTTTGTTAGATTTGATAAATGTGCACTTGCTCATTAGTTAGCTAGCTAATGTTAGCTTGCCAACTGAGCCAGGCAGTCACACAAACTTCATTTGAAATTAATGGGCTGGTAAGTGCAAAAAATGCACACAGCACTAAATGTTTTAGCAAGCTAGCTATCTAGCAAGATGATAAATACATCATGTAATTCAGTCTCCATTATCCCATACTGACAGTCCCAGTTCACTTGCTAGCTAAAGTTAGCTAAACGGTTAGTATCACCATTTGTCAGTTACCACAACATAGTTAGCTAGCTACAACATTGTTAACTAGCTAACTACGCTAGTTATCTAGTTGTGGCCATCTGACTAGTATAAACAAGGGCTTACTACAAATTATTGCTAGCTAGCAAAAATATTAGCACAGCTTGTTAGTTAGCGAACATTGGCTGTCTACACATTTAGAAAGCAGGCACAAGTCAAACATAGGATAGGGGGCAGCATTGGGAAGTTTGGATGAAATGCGTGCCCAGAGTAAACTGCCTGTTACTCAGGCCCAGAAGCTAGAATATGCATATAATTGGTCGATTTGAATAGAAAACACTCTAAAGTTTCCAAAACTGTTAAAGTAATGTCTGTGAGTATAACAGAACTCATATGGCAGGCAAAAACATGAGAAAAATCCAACCAGGAAGTGGTTATTCTGAGGTTTGTAGTTTAAGTGAATGCCTATCGAATATCCAGTGTCTGTGGGGTCAGATTGCACTTCCTAGGGCTTCCACTAGATGTCAACAGTCTTTAGAAGTTGTTTCAGGCTTCTATTGTGAAAGGGGAGCGAATAAGAGCACTCTAAGCAGATGGCCCAGGTGAAAGCCTTTAGTTTAGTCACGTGCGAGCTCCGTTCCCTTTCCTTTTTAATGAAAACAGTATTGGCCGGTTGGAACATTATTGAATATTTATGATAAAACACCCTAAGGATTGATTACAAACATCGTTTGACATGTTTATACGAACTCAAATGGAACCTGTTTTACTTTTCTTCTAGACTTTGTGCCCGCGCTTTGTGCATTTGGATTACTGGACTAAACGCGCAAACAAAAAGGAGGTATTTGGACATAAAGATTAACTTTATCGAACAAAATGAACATTTATTGTCTAACATGGAGACCTGGTAGTGCCATCAGATGAAGATCACAAGGTAGGCCCTATTCCAATTAATTTTAATGCTATTTCTGACTTTTGTGACACCTCTCCTTGGTTGGAAAATGGCTGTATGGTTCTCTGTGGCTAGGTGCTGACCTAACATAATCGCATGGTGTGCTTTCACCGTAAAGCCTTTTTGAAATCGGACACAGCGGCTGGATTAACAAGAAGTGTATCTTTAATCGTATGTATAACACTTGTATCTTATATCAATGTTTATTTCTGTAATTTGATGTGGCTCTCTGCATTTTCACCGGATGTTTGTTTGAGACAATGCATTTCTGAACATAACACGCCAATTTCAAATGAGGTTTTTGGACATAAAGATTAACTTTATCGAACAAAACAAACATTTATTGTCTAACATGGAGTCCTGGGAGTGCCACCAGATGAAGATCAAAGGTTAGTGATTCATTTTAATGCTATTTCTGACACCTCTCCTTCTTTGGAAAATGGCTGTATGGTTTTTTGTGGCTAGGTGCTGACCTAACATAATCGCATGGTGTGCTTTCACAGTAAAGCCTTTTTGAAATCGGACACTGTGGTTGGATTAACGAGAAGTTTATCTTTAAAATGGTGTATAATACTTCTATGTTTGAGGAATATTAATTATGAGATTTCTGTTGTTTGAATTTGGCACCCTGCAATTCCACTGGAGTAGGCCAGGTGTTCCGCTAGCAGAACCCCCTTCCCAGAAAGGTTAAGAAAGAAACGTTACTGCCACCTTCTGGTCTGGAGTATTTTAACGAGGTTGATGAACTGTGCTATGTGATCAACAGAAAAAGTACTCCCGACACCCTGGGCAGAGGTGCCAAGTATCTCTCGGCCGTCAGTATCCTTGGTGTATCTGAGGCTTAAATGAAAACTCGCAATCAGCTGCAGAAGACGGGTTATTCTACTCACACAGGTAGAAGAACATTATGTTCACAAATGGCATTGCATACCGAGCGTGTAAGCTAGGCTACTAGTTCCCCTACACAGTTGCACACCTACTTTACTACTATACCAGTTTTATACCAAGCAGTACAATGTGAAAAGAAAATAGGCTATATGAGCGAGTACAGTTCAGGTCAGCACGATAGTGTGAAAAAGGGTATTAGTTGAGTGGGCAAGGGTGAGCCTGTCCTGTCTGTGGTCTGTCCTATGGTGTCACAGAGGGAGCACCGTGCCCGTCTGTCTGTGCCCACAACACCTCACTAACACAAGGCTATAAATACCACAGGGTTTGGGTTACACTCCACACTCTTGTCCCCTTCACCCAGTGTACCGACAGACAGGCCCAGAGGAAGCCACTTCCTGCAACCTCCCCGGTCCCCCAGCAGAGCCATGTGCCAAGGCAGAGACATTAACCCTGGAGCTGGAGTACCTAGGGAGGAGACTGTGACTGGCTTAGAAATGACATCACTGACACTGTGGTTAAAAAAGCAACAGTTATGTTCAATGTAGCTCAGAGCCCTCCCTCAACCTCCCTGTATTACCTAACTCCAATAGGGGTGCCATTTGCAAGAGGCACATTCAAGGTATTCTGTTTGTATAGCAGCTATGACCTGCTTGTCCAACACCTTTTTTTTAGTATTTATTGTGGCTTTTCCCAATTCTTCTTCCAGTCTCACAGAATAACACCTGCTCCTTCACACACCTGGTCCCTGACTCCATCCTCCTCTGCCTGCTTTGATCCCATGCTGACATTGATGACAGAACATTATCCCCCCCAAAAAAATCATGTTACCTGTGCAACTACAGACAAAACTCTAGATCACCTTTACTCCACACACAGAAATGCATACAAAGCTCTCCCTCGCCCTCCATTTGGCAAATCTGACCATAATTCTATCCTCTTGATCCCTGCTTACAAGCAAACACTCAAACAGGAAGTACCAGTGATGTTCTCAATACGGAAGTTGTCCGATGAAGCAGATGCTAAGCTACAGGACTGTTTTGCTAGCACAGACTGGAATATGTTCCAGGATACATCCGATGGCATTGAGGAGTTTACCACATCAATCACCGGCTTCATTAAAAGGTGCATCGACAACGTCGTCCCCATAGTGACTGTACATACATATCTCAAAGAGAAGCCATGGATTACGGGCAACATCCGCCAAGAGCTAAAGGCTAGAGCTACCGCTTTCAAGGAGCAGGACACTAATCAGGACGCTTGTAATAAATCCCACTACGACCTCCAACGAGCCATCAAACAGGCAAAGCATCAATACAGGACTAAGATCGAATCCTACATGCCAGCTCTGAAGCACGTCAGATGTGGCAGGTCTTGCATACTAACATGGATTACAAAGTGAGACCCACACGCGAGTCACCCAGTGACGCGAGCCTACCAGAAAATCTAAATGCATTCTATGAACGTTCGAGGCAAGCAACACTGAATCATGCATGAAAGCACCAAATGTTCCAGACGATCATGCTCTCCATAGAAGATGTGAGAAAGACCTTCAAGCCACTTCCCTGTGGCTCAGTTGGTAGAGCATGGTGTTTGCAATGCCAGCATGGTGTGTGCAACACCAGGGTTGTGGGTTCGATTCCCACGGGGGGCCAGTACAAAAATAAATACAAAAATAAATAAAAAATGCATGAAATTAAATGTAATGTATGCATTCACTACTGTAAGTCGCTCTGGATAAGAGCGTCTGCTAAATGACTAAAATGTAAAATGTAAATGTAAGAGCCAGATGGATTACCAGGTCTCATACTCAGAGCATGCGCTGACAAGTTTCTTGTTAACAAACTATAGTTTTGGTATATTGGTTAGGACATCTACTTTGTGCATGACACAATTTTTACAACAGTTGTTTACAGACAGATTGTTTCACTTATAACCTACTGTATCACAATTCCAGTGGGTCAGAAGTTTACATACACTAAGTAGACTGTCTTTAAACAGCTTGGAAAATTCCAGAAAATTATGTCATGGCTTTAGAAGCTTCTGATAGGCTAATTGACATCCTTTGAGTCAATTGGAGGTGTACCTGTGGATGTATTTCAAGGCCTTCTTTCAAACTCAGTGCTTCTTTGCTTGACATCATGGGAAAATCAAAAGAAATCAGCCAAGACCTCAGAAAAAACATTGTAGACCTCCACAAGTCTGGTTCATCCTTGGGAGCAATTTCCAAACTCCTGAAGGTAACCCGTTTATCTGTACAAACAATAGTTTGCAAGTATAAACACCATGGGACCACGCAGCCGTCATACCGCTCGGGAAGGAGACGCGTTCTGTCTCCTAGAGATGAACGTACTTTGGTGCGAGAAGTGCAAATCAATCCCAGAACAACAGCAAAGGACCTTGTGAAGATGCTGCAGGAAACAGGTACAAATGTATCTATATTCACAGTAAAACAAGTCCTATATAAACATAACCTGAAAGGCCGCTCAGCAAGGAAGAAGCCACTGCTCCAAAACCGCCATAAAAAAGCCAGACTACGGTTTGCAACAGCAGATGGGGACGAAGATCGTACTTTTTGGAGAAATGTCCTCTGGTCTGATGAAACAAAAATAAAACTGTTTGGCCATTATGACCATCGTTATGTTTGGAGGAAAAAGGGGGAGGCTTGCAAGCCAAAGAACACCATCCCAACCGTGGAGCACGGGGGTGGCAGCATCATGTTGTGGGGGTGCTTTGCTGCAGGAGGGACTGGTGCACTTCACAAAATAGATGGCATCATGAGGGTGGAAAATGATGTGGATATTTTGAAGCAACATCTCAAGACATCAGTCAGGAAGTTAAAGCTTGGTCGCAAATGGGTCTTCCAAATGAACAATAACCCCAAGCATACTTCCAAAGTTGTGGCAAAATGGCTTAAGGACAACAAAGTCAAGGTATTGGAGTGGCCATCACAAAGCCCTGACCTCAATCCTATAGAATATTTGTGGGCAGAACTGAAAAAGCTTGTGCGAGCAAGGAGGCCTACAAACCTGGCTCAGTTACACCAGCTCTGTCAGGAGGAATGGGCCAAAATTCACCCAACTTATTGTGGGAAGCTTGTGGAAGGCTACCTGAAAGGTTTGACCCAAGTTAAACAATTTAAAGGCAATGCTACCAAGTACTAATTGAGTGTATGTAAACTTCTGACCCACTGGGAATGTGATGAAAGAAATAAAAGCTGAAATAAATCATTCTCTCTAATATTATTCGGACATTTCACCTTCTTCAAATAAAAGTGGTGATCCTAACTGACCTAAGACAAGGCATTTTTGCTATGATTAAATGTCAGGAATTGTGAAAAACTGAGTTTAAATGTATTTGGCTAAGGTGTATGTAAACTTCCGACTTCAACTGTAAATTACCTCGTACCCTTGCAGACTTGGTAATGGAATCCCGTGTATATAGCTAAGTTTTCATTACTCATTGTGTATTATTATGTGATATTACTTTTATTTAAAATTCTCTGCGTTGTTGGAAAGGGCTCGTAAGTAAGCATTTCACTGTTAGTCTACACCTGTTGTTTACGAAGCATGTGACGAAAAAAATTGGATTGATAACCCAGCTCTGCTCATTGCTTATGGATCTGTGTGTGTGTGTGTGTGGTGTGTGTGTGTGTGTGTGTGTGTGTGTGTGTGTGAAGGTGTATGTGTATGTGTGTGTGTGTGTGTGTGGTGTGACAAACACCAAACACACACCGCTTAATCAGGCAATGTCAAGGGGAGGAAGTGAGCAACGGTGTTGTCCGTTTGAAGTGTGTTTCTTTGACGACGGGCATCTCGGGGACAAAACGGTTGGGCTTTACAAACCTCTGATGTCCGGAGCCAGCAGCACAGGGCTTTGTTCCACAGCAAACACCCACTCTGACTTTCATCCTCTCATGTTTGTCCATTTATAGCTTGTTCTTTTTTTCCTGGTTGTTACGGCAATGACAACAAAGCCTCAAGCCCTGTTGAATCAGAGCGGTGAATAGGGTCACTGATATAATACTCTAATATAGATTACTATTACTCTCCAATCAGCCTTTGCTTGCACAGCAGGTAGACTGGATAGTTACAAGACTAATGCAAACAGGCTGTACAGTACTGTAAATGGCAGCTAGCAGGACTCTACAGTGCGACCATTTTACTTGCATATGCACCTAAATATTTTGCTGTGCGACCTGGAATTTTTTATTTAGGAGCACCAGTGCGCCAACATTTTTTAAAGGATTCTAGCTTTATTACTTTTAATATTTTGCATTGTGCTCCTAAATTTTTGTGTGCGCCTACATTTTTCAACAAAAAAAGGTCAGCATCGAGCCCTGCTGCAAGGCATCTTTGAAACATGTAAGCTCAAATCAGATAGTTAAACACGAACAGGTAAACACGAACAGGCTACTATCTCAAAAAGCAGATCATACTGTCCTGATTAAGTTATTCCTATCTTGCTAAACATATCTGATATAAAATGGTGTATGAATTGAAAGCTGTTCCCATACTACAAGATGTTCCCTTTCTCTCGCTCTCCCACACAATACTACAGAAAATCCTTGAAGTCAGTGGCACTGCAGTGATGTAACCACAGGACTGCTTCAGCTCTGGGGCTGATGTCATGTGTTCCATCTCTATGGTTACAGGGCTTGGAGTGGCAGCCAAGTGGTTTGGACAGAGAGCTCTTGCAGTGCTGCATAGCAAACCCCTGACCATGCACTGTTCCTTTGCTGAAATGACAGGAGTGTTGTGGAAATAAACAACACACACACACACACACTTCAGTCATCACCCTATCTCCCCTGAATCCTCGTGTTTAAGTGTAAGCCAGTGTACTTCAACAACAACAAGTGTAAGGTAATAACACCTCTCAGCTTGGATTCATGTCCCACCTCCCCCAAACATATTACACAGCTCTCAGTGAGTCACCTGGATATCAATTAATTTAATTACAGCACTGTTTAATTAAATGTCCCCAGGAACATAAGGAATAGCCTGCTCGGTGGGATTTATTACCAAAGATGGGTTTTTAGATTCAGATATACCTCTTTTCCTTAGGGCAATTCCTACAGTGATGAGCGCTGCCAATGAAGACTACAACTTAATCTGTTTGGTAATACAAGACTCATTACCAATGATTAACATGTGTCCCAAATTTTCTGGACAACTTGTCTACTTTCTCACTATCAATCATTCATTGAAGGTTTGGGACAAAAATATGATATTTAAGATCATATGTGTATCTTAAGTGCTGTGTGTGACCGCTACATGAATCAGAAGGAGCATATAGCCTAGAGCTGTACCTTACATGTAAATTATGCTCTGTGTGCCTTAGTGTGTGTGTCCAGTTGATTTAATCTCCTAGGCATCAGTCAGTCAATCATAAGGTCAGAGTCAGTCAGTCAGTGAGGGCAGGGTATTGGCAGAGCGGGCCCAGCTGCCTCTCAGCTGAGTCGTGATCTCTTAGTGCACACGCCCGCTCTTTATTTCATTGCTGGGAAGATGGGGCATGGCCCGCAGGGCTGGGCTATGGCAGGGTGAGCCAGACTTGGTCCCCCCTGGAGACCCAGAACTGAGGACCTGCTGAGGGATTTGGACTGGGTTTGGGTGCTGAGCAGACCCTTCATAGAATTATGAAGTCACGATGCAAAATAAGTATTCTCATCCTCTTCTATACACACCAATACTGAACTCCGCATCTGTTGACTAAGAGCATTTCGCTGTATGGTTTACACCTGCTGTATTCTGCATATGTGACAAATAAACATTGAGTTGAACCTTTCATTCCCACACTCTAATCCGAGCCCATTCATATGCTCATCACATCCCCACCAGGGTCATGCAGATCTAAGTGTTAGCTAGCAGCCAGACAGCATCTCACTGGTGACTTCAGTTCTATACCATATTAAAAATGGGCCATGCCAGGGGGAATCCATTCTAAATAAAAGATAAACAGAGAGGCGTTTCCAAGCTACTCAGAGATCCCCTCTTTAAAGCCTGCATGGCATCATCCAGACCAGCTGTCCCATGAACACCATGTGATAAGATGGTGAGGGCATCCTACAACAGGACAGGGCCACAAGTGACCGCCATACAGCCCCAGTCCACACGCACCCCCCATGGGCAGGCAGCCACTCGAAGGGTGCCAAGATACAGAGAAGTGCCTCATAATTAACAATGCCCCCAAGATATGTCATACTACGCTGCTATTTTCATGATACTCAGTGGCTTATTGTAGTCTTCAAAGTAGATATTGTCCATGTCCCTCAAATAGAGGTATAATTAAATCACATTTCATTTCTCTGTATAGAATTTCAACAAAATTGATTTGAAGTTGATTTCCCGGACTTTGTGTTTGAGTTGCGGTCCATTGTCCACGACTTTCTGGTCCCTCTCCAAGAGGTAGAGTTCCAGTCCATGTCCTTGGTACAGGCCCATCTCACAGCCTGTGGACTGGGGTAGACTAGACCATAAACATAGAACAGAACGTAGACCTGGAATTGTTTATCTCCTCTCTGTCAGTAGTATGGATTCTCGCTGGACTACTGAAAGACATTCTAAATTCACAGCATGTGGGACAGCTCAGTCCCCTACTATTTCCTTTCAGTACCATCCCATCTGTGTTATTTTCCTGCACCCAGCCAACACAAAGACACAGCCAACACAAAGACAGACACACACCCTTGTGACCTTGACGGCAGACCTCCTCCCTGGTTCTCCAGGAACCTATAAGAAGGACCAACTTTAAAATGTCCACTTCCTCGCTCTAATTGGGAGAAGCGAAAATCTCTGGCCAGGGGGACTTCAGAGTGTCTTTTAACAAGGTAACTAGATTTGGTAATCTTCTCATTGGATCCATGCAGTGCCAAATTAGCCTCTGAACAGTGGCCGGCCCAAAGGGAGGGATGCATGGCACTGCTCTAGCTCTCATGGGGGAAAATCATAACTTTGACTTAAATTAAATTTCACTTAGTCATGCATTGAGGTCAATGGGAGACTAGCCTAACAAAAAATGTGATTTAGGACTGGCCCCATGATGTATTCAGAACCACCATAGAAGACCACGGAGATCAGCAAAGAAACTAAGGAGAAGTAAAGCCTAGACAAACGTAACCTTTAGTTTGTCACCTAGATCTACAGGTGTGCAGATATACAGTGGCAAGAAAAAGTATGTGAACCCTTTGGAATTACCTGGATTTCTCCATAAATTTAAGTCACAACAATAGACAAACAGTGCTTAAACTAATAACACAAATTATTGTATTTTTCTCATCTATATTGAATACATCATTTAAACATTGACAGTGTAGGTTGGGAAAAGTATGTGAACCTCTAGGCTAATGACTTCTCCAAAAGCTAATTGGAGTCAGAAGTCAGCTAACCTGGAGTACAATCAATGAGACGAGATTGGAGACGTTGGTTAGAGCTGCCCTATAAAGAAACTCACAAAATTTGAGTTTGCTATTCACAAGAAGCATTGCCTGATGTGAACCATGCCTCGAACAAAAGAGATCTCAGAAGACCTAAGATTAAGAATGGTTGACTTGCATAAAGCTGGAAAGGGTTACAAAAGTATCTCTAAAAGTCTTGATGTTCATCAGTTCACGGTAAGACAAATTGTCTATAAAAATGGAGAAAGTTCAGCACTGTTGCTACTCTCCCTAGGAGTGGCCGTCCTGCAAAGATGACTGCAAGAACACATTATTTGTAATACATTTACAAACCTTTCTGATTTTTTTTTTTTATACATTTATGGGGTTTTGTGTGTAGATTGATGAGGGAAAATTTTTATTTAATCATTTTTAGAATAAGGCTGTAACGTAACAAAATCTGGAGAAAGGGAAGGGGTCTGAATACTTTCCGAACGCACTGTATACACAGGGTACCAGTACAGAGTAAATTTGTGCAGGGTTACGCGCTAATTGAGGTAGATATGTACATATAACTAGGAATTAAGGTGACAGATAAAACAATAGCAGCAGGATATGTGATGAGTCAAATTTTGTGTTAAAAAGGGTCAATGCAGATAGTCCGGATAACTAACTATTTAGCGGTTTTGGCTTGGGGGTAGAAGCTGTTCAGGGTCCTGTTGGTTCCAGACTTGGTGCATCGGTACCGCTTCCCGTGCGGTAGCAGAGAGAACAGTCTATGACTAGGGTGGCTGGAGTCTGACAATTTGTAGGGCCTTCCTCTGACACCGTCTGGTATAAAAGGTCCTGGATGACAGGGAGATCAGCCCCAGTGATGTACTGGGCCGTACGCACTACCCTCAGTAGCGCCTTGAGTTCGGATGCCAAGCAGTTGCCATACCAAGAGGTGATACAGCCAGTCAAGATATTCTCAATGGTGCAGCTGTAGTTCTTTGAGGATCTGAAGGCCCATGCCAAATATTTTCAGCCTCCTGAAGGGGAAGAGGCATTGTCGTGTCCTCTTCACAAAAGTGTTTTGGTGTGTGGAGCATGATAAATCCTTAGTGATGTGGACACCGAGGACCTTGAAGCTCTAGACCCACTCCAGTACAGCCCCGTTGATGTAAATGGGGGTGTACTTGGGCCTCTGTTTCCTGTAGTCTAAGATCAGCTCCTTTGTCTTGCTGACGTTGAGGGAGAGGTTGTTGTGCTGGCACCACACTGCCAGGTCTCTGACCTCCTCTCTATAGGCTGTCTCATAGTTGTCTGTGATCAGGCCGACCACCGTTGCGTTGTCGGAAAACGTAATGATGGTGTTGGAGTCTTGTGTGGCCACGCAGTCGTGGGTGAACAGGGAGTGTAGGAGGGGACTAAGCACGCACCCCTGAGGGGCCTTCTTGTTGATGGTCAGCGTGGCGGATGTGTTGTTGCCTACCCTCACAGCCTGGGGCGGCCCGCCAGGAAGTCCAGGATCCAGTTGCAGAGGGAGGTGTTCAGCTCCAGGGTCCTTAGCTTAGTGATGAACTTGGAAGGCACTATGATGTTGAATGTTGAGCGGTAGCTTAATTGAGGTGAATCACAGCCCTTTTTCCCCCCAACAAAGTAGACATCTTCATGGTAAGATGAAGAAAGCTATTTCTAAATCCTCAGTCACTCCTTCAGAATAAACACCCCTGCAGGGCACTAACTAGCCTAATCATGAAATCACAGTCTGGCTTTGGATGAAGAGCAGATCCTAATTTCATCATCCAAATATAGGCCTATACACACACACACACAAATCTACAGTCAAACCCATGAAAACTTCACATTCTTACAAAGTAATAAGTGAACTGCTCCCAATGGTTCAGTAAAAAGTGTTCCCAGGAATGACCGGGCCAGAGGCAGGTCTCTCTCCCATGCAGAAAGCTGGAACTGCTTCAACTGGCTTGAATATTAGGCTACATGGAATGTTTTTCAGAGGGCAAAAAGTTAAATCAACACTTGTACCAGGAGAAATAATGATCCTCTTTGGGAGAACCTGGGTACTCAGAGGCTTCACTGTGATATGGTGTGAATATCAGAGTGACTCCCCGGGCTCTCCACACTAAAACACCCAACATTGCACATACAACATACACCCGCACACACTCATAGATGGTGCACAACCCTCAAAGCAAATGAACATGCTGCACCTGTACATAGCCAATCTGTAAATAGTCCATCCAACTACCTCATCACCATGTTATTTATTTGATTTATTTTGCTCCTTTGCACCCCAGTATCTCTACTTGCACACTCATCTTCTGCACATCTATCACCCCAGTGTTTAATTTGCCATAATGTAATAATTTCACCACTATGGCCTATTTATTGCCTCACCCTCCTTATCCTACCTCATTTGCACACACTGTATATAGAGACTTTCTCTATTGTATTATTGACTGTATGTTTGTTTATTCCATGTGTAACTGTGTTGTTTGTGTCACACTGCTTTGCTTTATCTTGGCCAGGTCGCAGTTGTAAATGAGAACTTGTTCTCAACTAGCCTACCTGGTTAAATAAAGGTGAAATAAAAATGTTTTAAAAAATGTGTTAAGTTAGGGCTTCACTTTATATTGATTTAGAGTTCCATTATCTGACCTCTCGACCCGTTCATCTCTTGTCCCACAGATACACAACACTCTTTACACAGACACCCTGTTCAACATTATAAGTAACCCAGCACTTGACACTTATCAGAGTTATTCTGAGCCCTCCAGTCAACACTCCGTGTGCCGACACGTATGGCCAGAGAAGACAGGGTCTATCAGATTTGGAGGATAGAGAGCCAGCCAGAGCGGAGTTACTCACAGTTGACACCATTTCCTTTGGTGACATCATCAACGATCACGTCAACTAGTAATTGTTTGACAAACATTTTTGCATCGTGACCCGGTAGAAGCCATTCATATTTTCTTGTGAACCGTACAATGAACAAACGTAATATTTTTGGCACGACCAAAAATGGATTTGCAGACTGCCTGATTAAACTCAACTCCAAAGGACTGTCTGTGTGACACTGTCAAGGACATGGTATTTTGGGGGTATTTTATAAGGAAAAGCATTAGCTGTAGCAAAAGCAGCAACTACTCTTCCTGGGGTCCAAACAAACCAGGAAACATGACATTATACAGAACATTAATAGACAAGAACAGAACTACATACATTTGCTTTTTAAAGGCACACAGCCTACATATCAATACATACACAAACTATCTAGGTCAAATAGGGGAGAGGCGTTGTGCCGCGAGGTGTTGCTTTATCTGTTTAAAAAAAAACTTGGTTTACTGTTTATTTGAGCAATAGGAGATAGATCAGAGTTCCATGCAATAAAGGCTCTATATAATACTGTACACATTCTTGAATTTGTTCTGGATTTGGGGACTGTGAAAAGACCCTTGGTGGCATGTCTGGTGGGGTAAGTGTGTGTCAGAGCTGTGTGTAAGTTGACTATGCAAACAATTTTGGATTTTCAACAATGTTTCTTATAAAAAGAAGTGATGCAGTCAGTCTCTCCTCAACTCTTAGCTAAGAAAGACTGGCATGCATAGTATTTATATCAGCCCTCTGATTACAATGAAGAGCAAGACGTGCCGCTCTGTTCTGGGCCAGCTGCAGCTTAACTAGGTCTTTCCTTGCAGCACTGGACCACACAACAATCAAGATTAGACTAAACTAGAGCCTGCAGAACTTGCTTTTTGAAGTGTGGTGTCAAAAAAGCAGAGCATCTCTTACTTACAGACAGACCTCTCCCCAACTTTACAACCATTGAATCTATATGTTTTGACTATGACAGTTTACAATCTAAGGTAACGCCAAGTAATTTAGAAACATCAAATGGTTTTGTGATGAATAAGCCATCTGATTTGATGAAAGATGAGTTGAATGTCTTTCTGCCCATAATTTCATTTAAAGTACTTCAAAGTTTTTTTCCATCATTCTTTATATCATTGATCTTGGCTTCATAAAACAGTTTCTTCTTTTTGTTGAATTTAGTCACATAATTTCTCAATTTGCAGTAAGTCAGCCAGTCAGATATGCAGCCAGACTTATTAGCCACTCCTTTTGCCCCATCTCTTTCAACCACACAGTTTTTCCAATTCCTCATCAATCCATGGAGCCTGAACAGTTCTGTCAGTTTCTTTACAGGTGCACGTTTATCAATAATTGGAAGAAGCAATTTCCTAAATGCATCAAGTGCAGCATCTGGATGCTCCTCATTAATCACATCAGATCAACAAATATGTTTAACATCATCCACATAAGAGTCACAGCAAAATATTTTGTATGATCTCTTATACACCATCTTAGGCCCAGCTGTTGGAACTTTGGCTTTCCTGGATATAGCCACTATTTGTGATCACTGCATTCAATGGGCACGGACACAGCTTTAGAATAAAGTTCTACAGTATTAGTAAAAATGTGATCGACACTGCATCGCAATGCTAACTGTGCCACTAGAGATCCTGGTTTGAGTCCAGGCTCTGTCGCAGCCGGCCGCGACCGGGAGACCCATGGGGCGGTGCACAATTGGCCCAGCATCATCCGGGTTAGGGGAGGGTCTTGCCAGCAGGGATGTTCTTGTTCCATCGCGTACTAGCGACTCCTGTGGCAGGCCGGGCGCAACACATGCTGACACGGTTTCCTCTGACACATTGGAGCGCCTGGCTTCTGGGTTAAGCGGGCATTGTGTTAAGGAGCAGTGCGGCTTGGCTGGGTTGTGTTTCGGAGGACGCACGGCTCTCAACCTTCGCCTCTCCTGAGGCCCTACGGGAGTTGCAACGATAGGACAAGAATATAACTATCAATTGGATACCAAGAAAAATTGGGATGAAAAAATGTATATAACAAAAAACATAAAAATACATGTTGGTGACCTTGTTCCTGTAGTGTTTGTAAACACCCTGGTAGGTTGATTAATAACCTGAACCAGACATAACATTGAAGGTTGTGCAATGTAACAGCAATATTTAGACTTAAGGATGTCACCCGTTAGATAAAAAACGGAACGGTCCCGTATTTCACTGAAAGAATAAACGTTTTGTTTTCGAGATGATAGTTTCCGGATTTGACCATATTAATGACCTAAGGCTCATATTTCTGTGTGTTATTATATTATAATTAAGTCTATGATTTGATAGAGCAGTCTGACTGAGCGGTGGTAGGCAGCAGCAGGCTCGTAAGCATTCATTCAAACAGCACTTTCCTGCATTTGCCAGCAACTCTTCGCTGTGCTTCAAGCATTGTGCCGTTTATGACTTTAAGCCTATCAACTCCCGAGATTAGGCTGGCAATACTATCGTGCCTATAAGAACATCCAATAGTCAAAGGTATAGGAAATACAAATCGTATAGAGAGAAATAGTCCTATAATAACTACAACCTAAATCTTCTTACCTGGGAATATTGAAGACTCATGTTAAAAGGAACCACCAGCTTTCATATGTTCTCATGTTCTGAGCAAGGAACTTAAACGTTAGCATTTTTACATGGCACATATTGCACTTTTACTTTCTTCTCCAACACTTTGTTTTTGCATTATTTAAACCAAATTGAACATGTTTCATTATTTATTTGAGACCAAATAGATTTTATTGATGTATTATATTAAAATAAAAGTGTTCATTCAGTATTGTTGTAATTGTCATTATTACAAATTTATATAAAAATCGGCAGCGGCTTTTTTTGGTCCTCCAATAATCAGTATCGACGTTGAAAAATCATAAATCGGTCGACCTCTAATTGCTACTGCTGTATCAAATTAATTATCTAAGTGAGTCTCAGAAATGACTAAAATATGAATGTTATCTGATGTTAGCAAGTTATTGATTTCATTTACCTTATTTCCAAGGCTACAAATATTCATATGGGCTATTTTCAGCCCTTTCCTGGGTAGCTTATCAGAGAGACATAATACTGAAAAGAGCAAACAAAGCAAGACAAAAAATATATATACATTCAGCAGCCATTAATCAATTGGTGTGTGAGTTTGCTGTGGGGTTGAAGCTACGGACCCATAGGCTTGGCTCTCTTATCCCTTCCAGGCTTCTGGGAGGGAGGGTGGACAATGAACCGGTCATAGCAGATGTAAGCAATGTCCCTACTCGCTCTAGCAGCTTTCATGGGATCAGTTCTTTCCTCTTCTGGCGCACAGCTTCAGGATAGTCCTCGTTGAGGAAGATATAAGTTCTTCTCAAGTTCTTGGCTCTTTCCAGAACAGCTACCTTGTCCTTGAACGTCAGAAACTTAACCACTATCAGCCTGGGCCTGTCACCTGGGCCGGTGGTGGGTTTTCCAGTCCTGTGGTTGCGCTCCACCTCAATCGTCCTGTGGTTCATCTTCAATTTCTCAGAGATCATTTCCCGTCACTTTGTCCTCAAGACTCAGTCCAGGTTTTATGTTGAGATGCTGCAATTCCGTCCACAACCATGTTGTTCCGCCTTGATTGTCCCGAGACTGATTGTCCCGAGACTGATTTATCCTGTTATCATGGATCCTGTTATCATGGATTTGTTATCATGGATTCACACAGAACTGATGTCCTCTCTCACCTTTCCGTTCTCCTGTTTCAACTCATCGAGCTGACCCTGGGAGAACTGCAAACTGTTCTTCAGGTCCTGGACCTCTCTGGTCAAGTTATCCATTCTATTATTAGTTGAATCCACCAGTATTTGGACAAAACACTTGAAGCTATTGTCTTGTTGTAACAACTGCTTGTAGAACTCTATTTGTTTGTTTAAAAGATCTTTCACCTGTGCTAGAAACTGTCAAATAGCTCCTCAGACCCATTCTTGGTCAGCAGGATCACTGGATCGAGACAAGCAGTCCCTGCAACTGATGCCAACTGTGTCGCGGGATCCAAACTAAAACGTTAGCTAGCTAACTCTCAACACGCTATGACGCATATCCCATTAATGAGACCAAATGTGTGCGCGTCCAGCGTAAATACCAGCTCTACAGCTAAGTGGGAATAACAGACTGAATCAGCAGCTGGGTTGTGTTTAGTTCCATGCAACAAAGAAAAGGATGACATGTTTTGAAATACAGTGAAAAGAGAACAAGCCTAGATCTACTAGGCTACTTCATCTTAACCAATAAGAACAAGGAGTCAAGAACATCAACAATTTAACTCTCCTCCATCAGTAGAGGCCAGCAAAAAATAAAATATCTCCCATCCTCTCTATTTGGGCTATCAGCCCCACCTCCACCCCCCATGAGGGACTACTGAGACCAAGGATAACAGGATGTTACGACACCTTGAGGACTCAGGTAGCCTAGAGGTTAAGAGTGTTTGAATACCCAAGCCGGCAAGGTAGAAAAATCTGCTGTTCTGCCCTTGAGCAAATCCCTTAAACCCAACAACAACAACTGCTCCCTGGGCGCAGATGACGCCGATTAAGGCAGCCCCCCGCACCACTCTGATTCAGAGGGGTTGGGTTAAATGCGGAAGACCCATTTGGGTTTAATGCATTCAATTGTGCAACTGACTAGGTATGCCCTTTCCACTAATTCTCTATGGCAGTTGAGGCAACAGGATCAAAACAAACAGAGAGCTACCTTCCTTCCAAGAATGTGAAAAGCTCTTTCTTGGAAGTAGACATTGTTTGTTTTGACTCCATCACCACCTCACCCGAGGTCATCTGAAGCCCCAGGGCTATTAAGGCCTAATCACTTTCACTTAATCATAGAGAATCTCAGTCATCATGAGTGTGGCCCATCTACACCAACATAACAAAATATACATATTCAGGGGCTACAAGAGAAAGACCTGCAGTTCTCAGTTCACTTTACAGGGCAGTAGAATGAATGAGGCCTCTGGCCCTCTTGAACTGCAGGCTTATGGGATTTCAAAAGATGTCATTGACGTGAACACCAGAGTTCTCTCTCTCCCTTCATTCCAGACCATGATCGCATCACTTACTTATCACTGTCAGCAACTACTTGGGCTACTTTCCTTTTTCCTCCCTCTTCTTGTCAGTGACCTCTGTATAAAGGATATTACAGACTAGGCCTATTTATTGACTCATGTAAAGGCAAGTGGATTCAACAGAATAATAATCAATGTAATAGCTCCCATCTGACACACATGAAAGTCTGCCAATGTCCCAGCTTTGTCTTGGAAAGGTTCAGGCTACATCAACACATTTAACAGTTGACACAGGCAGACCAAACAGAATTCTACTTGGTTGTTGTGTTGGCAGTGACAGGATGGCACTGGTCAGTCACGTTTACATCTAGCACAAGGATGTTGAGAGCTTCTGGCCAACAAACGTCCCTTTCCCCTCCCCTCTGGCTGAGAGAAGTGATGTTTACAGTGGGACAGGGGCAGCATTTTGCACCAAAGTGTCAATATAAATATGTCAATGATGATTACATTTCATCCACAAAGCTGATCCTCCCCCAGGCTGTTGGTGGTCAGTACCAACAACACAATAAGTCATTGTCACCTCTATGGCTGTGGCGGTCAATAAAATTTAATCAGCCGGTGATTGACAGTTATTTGCTTGACAGTCTCACGGTAATTGACCGTTTAATTAACAAACACATTTAGCATCTCCTGGCTTCCACACATAGCCTACAAACCCATTTTAAAAAGTCTAATTCATCCATGTAATGTAGCCTACACCATCACAATAATAATGCATTATTTATTTTAGACAGGTCTAAAGCTGATATGAAGAAAATGTAGTCTATTTCAGAAGAAAAGAATAGCATACCCCGAGTTGTCCTTATGTTAGGTCCTGATGTGCCAAATGGCTGTGGGCGACACTAGTTCATTTAGCAGGCAAGATTTGCTTATAATTCCGTGGCATTATTTTATAGAATGAACAATACAATTGAACAAAGCTGAATCAAATATATATTCTCCAAACGATTTGAGGGAGTGCACACATGCGGCTATTCTGTGCTGAGCGGTAAACAAAGAAATAGGTACTCCTATATGCTTAATTTAGAGTTATTAATGTAACTTTAGTAGTTCTACAAACGTTGGGCTATATGTTTTGATTTTATAATACATTGTGAGGCTGCATGATGAGTAATGATGATTTGAAAAAAGTAACTTGAAAGGCATGAGCTCTGTTTTTTGCACAGGCTTTACACACTTCATCAGCCTCTCATTCACAATTTGACAAGCATTGATAATGCCTCGAATTTAACAGTGGCATCCCCTAAAAAAAAAATCCATGCCTTTTGCAGCCTGGAGTTGCGTTGTGACCATCTCCCTGAGCGTGCTGTGCAATCCGAAGTGTCTCTCACTCACACGGCTCTACGTCACGTGATCATGTCTTTCTCACAGGCTACAAGTTAAGACAGACACATCGGGGACGCAACTGCGCGAGTCCTTATCCAATTCCGATACAAACCTTATTAAAACATATAGGTCTATGGGCTAGGCTACATGAGGTGTTCGACTATGATTTTTCTTTTTCCTATTGTGTTATTGACTGTACGTTTGTTTATTCCATGTGTAACTCTGTGTTGTTGTTTGTGTCGCACTGCTTTGCTTTATCTTAGCAAGGTCACAGTTGTAAATGAGAACTTGTTCTCAACTGGCCTACCTGGTAAAAAAATAAATCACAAAATGATTCAAACAAGTCGCAAAAAAAAGGCATTGTTTCTTATGCTGGGCATCATTCACAAGTGATACTATATAATTCACAAGTAATAAGCTAATATTATCACCCATCAGACTATTTTCAATTGAATATTGTCTTCACATATACTAAATCATATGTGGGACATTTGTTTTGATTTAGAATTTACCATTATCATGCACCTGTATCGAAACGGGGCAGCGGGAAAAAATACATGTCATCTATGCACTTAAATAACAAACGGAGTACGTTTTTCCCCGTAGCCAGCCAGAAAGGCTATACTCCCGTTGTAAATATAAGCAATGTGCTTACTATTAGGAAAATTGAGAAATAAATATAGTAGGCCTAGCCTATATAAAGCTGATGGGATCCTCGTCTTTTTATTAGCGGCCATCACTCCGTTTTCTCCCGCAATTACATAGCCTAAAGAAATGTTGAGCAACAAGAGCTCTCATGAAGTGTTTGATCCTCGATTTTCAAAAACATTTGCATTGATATCAGAGTGATTTGAGGGAGAATAGAGTACTGAGTACCAGGCAGTTAGCAAGTTTGGTAGACTACTAATGACCAGCAGCAGCATCAGAGCTTGGAGAAGCCTAATTACCGTGACTAAACAGTCATGTGGAATTTGACTGCCTTCATGGCTCGTGACTGCCGGTGTGGCGGTAATACGGTCACCGCAACAGCCCTAGTCACCTCCACTGAAACCTGAAGGGGGGAACCATATAGTGCACCCATCCATAATCTAAACAGTTGTGACGGTTCAGATCTCACATGCTGGAGAAGAGTTAGCCTACAATTAAACATTTCTGGTCCTGACAGTACTTGCACTTAGCCTTATAGTTGTACAATATACACTTTTCAAAATAATAAAGGGAACACTTAAACAACACAATGTAACTCCAAGTCAATCACACTTCTGTGAAATCAAACTGTCCACTTAGGAAGCAACACTGATTGACAATACATTTCACATGCTGTTGTGCAAATGGAATAGACAACAGGTGGAAATTATAGGCAATTAGCAAGACACCCCCAATAAAGGAGTGGTTCTGCAGGTGGAGACCACAGACCACTTCTCAGTTCCTATGCTTCCTGGCTGATCTTTTGGTCACTTTTGAATGCTGGCGGTGCTTTCACTCTAGTGGTAGCATGAGACGGAGTCTACAACCCACACAAGTGGCTCAGGTAGTGCAGCTCATCCAGGATGGCACATCAATACGAGCTGTGGCAAGAAGGTTTGCTGTGTCTGTCAGCGTAGTGTCCAGAGCATGGAGGCGCTACCAGGAGACAGGCCAGTACATCAGGAGACGTGGAGGAGGCCGTAGGAGGGCAACAACCCAGCAGCAGGACCGCTACCTCCGCCTTTGTGCAAGGAGGAGCAGGAGAAGCACTGCCAGAGCCCTGCAAAATTACATCCAGCAGGCCACAAATGTGCATGTGTCTGCTCAAACAGTCAGAAACAGACTCCATGAGGGTGGTATGAGGGCCTGACGTCCACAGGTGGGGGTTGTGCTTACAGCCCAACACCGTGCAGGACGTTTGGCATTTGCCAGAGAACACCAAGATTGGCAAATTCGCCACTGGCGCCCTGTGCTCTTCACAGATGAAAGCAGGTTCACACTGAGCACGTGACAGAGTCTGGAGACGCCGTGGAGAACGTTCTGCTGCCTGCAACATCCTCCAGCATGACCGGTTTGGCGGTGGGTCAGTCATGGTGTGGGGTGGCATTTCTTTGGGGGGCCGCACAGCCCTCCATGTGCTCGCCAGAGGTAGCCTGACTGCCATTAGGTACCGAGATGAGATCCTCAGACCCCTTGTGAGACCATATGCTGGTGCGGTTGGCCCTGGGTTCCTCCTAATGCAAGACAATGCTAGAGCTCATGTGGCTGGAGTGTGTCAGCAGTTCCTGCAAGAGGAAGGCATTGATGCTATGGACTGGCCCGCCCGTTCCCCAGACCTGAATCCAATTGAGCACATCTGGGACATCATGTCTCGCTACATCCACCAACGCCACGTTGCACCACAGACTGTCCAGGAGTTGGCGGATGCTTTAGTCCAGGTCTGGGAGGAGATCCCTCAGGAGACCATCCGCCACCTCATCAGGAGCATGCCCAGGCATTGTAGGGAGGCCATACAGGCACGTGGAGGCCACACACACTACTGAGCCTCATTTTGACTTGTTTTAAGGACATTACATCAAAGTTGGATCAGCCTGTAGTGTGGTATTCCACTTTAATTTTGAGTGTGACTCCAAATCCAGACCTCCATGGGTTGATAAATTGGATTTCCATTTATTTTTGTGTGATTGTTGTCAGCACATTCAACTATGTAAAGAAAAAAGTATTTAATAAGATTATTTATTTAATTCAGATCTAGGATGTGTTGTTTAAGAGTACCCTTTATTTTTTTGAGCAGTATATATAACTACCAGTAAAGCCTAAACTATTTGTCTTTAGCTGCACCTGTTTGTTTTTAGAAATAATACTTTCTCTCTGAGATGGAATGAAGGGACTACACCTGTGTGACAACAAGTGCAGTTACATTTACATCATTTAGCAGACGCTCTTATCCAGAGCGACTTACAAATTGGTGCATTCGCCTTATGATATCCACTGGTACAACCACTTTACAATAGTACATCTATTCACAGTTCACAATTGTGTTGCATAAGTGGGGTGTATTCACCAGGAACCAAACAGATTGGAGTAAAACGTTTTTCCAATGGTGTCCAACTAATAAATACATCCCCGGCAACAGGAGTTCCACTGAAGGCCACTGCTTTCACACAAGTTACAAAGGTCAACAAGTTAGTCAAGGATACAGAACACACCATGTCAGTTTGCATTTGGTTGTAGTCCTAGCTTAGCTAGCTATATCCACCTGTCCTGGCACTGTTGATCATGGGATAGCTAATGAGGAACAATAAAATCACGATGGTTCCTTATGTTATACAACTTGCCAGAGGCTAAATCTCGGAGGTTTAGTGTTACATTTAGGGTTTAAACCCCTCATTATAGTTTTGGCGGGGGGTTTCCGCAAAATTACCAGGAGAATTGCAGTCGACCAATGTTTGTAGTTAGCTAATGTTGTTTATTTGAGTTAAGTTATTGCACACTACCAACTAATGTCACTTACATAAAGTTATATACAGAGTAAATTAGTGGAACGGTAGATAGCATAACCACAACTAAAGCTAGCTTGCTGGCTGTCTATAGCCCCTCTATGTCCAACATGGATGGCGACCAAATAAGCGTGTATTTTTAGCTGGCTAGCTTTCTGTAGCCAACAACAAGTAAATACTGGACCAGTGTGGCTCCTGTGGCAATGGACCAGTTAGCTATCTAACTAATCTACTGTGGGGACATT
Source organism: Salmo salar (assembly GCF_965601325.2). Lineage (NCBI taxonomy): Eukaryota > Metazoa > Chordata > Actinopteri > Salmoniformes > Salmonidae > Salmo > Salmo salar. The sequence goes on along the minus strand of NC_138318.1, from coordinate 23,636,801 downwards.
TTCTATGTTGTCAACAACAACAGCTAGCCAGCTAGCCAAATACCGGTATGTTACCTACAAGCGAAGGTCGACTTCAATCAATGGCCATTTATTGTTTTCGCTATATAAATGAAATGAACTATGGTAACCATAACTAACTACACACATCACTATCAAATAATTAGCCTTAAAGTCATGATTGAGTGTGACTGCAATATGACTAGTTAACGTTACTAGCTAGCTAACGTTAGCTAGCTGGTTACCTTAGCTATTTACTTAACATGCTAGCTAGCAAGTTGGCTAAATCCAATCCACCTGAAAGTGAAATAGTTCTCTACTTACGTTTTAGCAGAAATTGAGTTTGCTTCAAATAGCCCCTCGTCTGGTTGCAATTGAATATTTCTTTACTTGGATATTAATTTTGGGTTTTAATTCGGTTTCTTGAACTAGCTAGCTGATCAGAATTGTAGCTAACCAAGATAGCAAGGCTAGCACTTGCCTTTACACGAATTCCCCTTTCAACATTTCTTGGCACTGACTGTGGTCTTTTTTATGCATATTTGGCACACAAAAGAGACAGCGCTATGAAAATAATCTGTTGTGGGATAAAAATACTAGTTTAGGGAAGAACTGAACTGATTTGGTAGCTAACTAAATGTATGAAACAGATGACGTTCTTTCCTCCATTGATGGGCCAAAGCACAGAAGAGCTATGCTCGATGTCCAGATCAAGGGGAGTGACATTCTCTCCACTCTTTACAGTCATTGGTCAAAGTCTACTACAAATTTGAGCTGAGATTGGTATTTAAATTTGTCAGTCAAATTACATTGTGACCTACCCTTTGAGGCAAAATATTGTATAAACATTGTTTGATTGTTTCATTGATTGCCTAGGCTATTAACTGTATCCCCCCCCCCCCCTTACATATTATTTAACATTTTCCAAATAGATGGGTTTGGAAAGATCGGGCCTATTTGAGATAGTATATTTTAAAACCTTATTATCTTACTTTTATTCTGTTCAGGAGTCTTACGGGTTGGGGGTAGAAGCTGTTGAGAAGCCTTTTGGACCAAGACTTGGCGCTCCTGTACCGCTTGCCGTGCGGTAGCAGAGAGAACAGTCTATGACTAGGGTGGCTGAAGTCTTTGACAATTCTTAGGGCCTTCCTCTGACGCCGCCTGGTATAGAGGTCCTGGATGGCAGGAAGCTTGGCCCCAGGGATGTACTGGGCCGTACGCACTACCCTCTGTAGTGCCATGCGGTTGGAGGCTGAGCAGTTGCCATACTAGGCAGTGATGCAACCAGTTAGGATGCTGGCGATGGTGCAACTGTAGAACTTTGAGGATCTGAGGACCCATGCCAAATCTTTTCAGTCTCCTTAAGGGAAATAGGCTTTGTCATGCCCTCTTCATGACTGTCTTGGTGTGTTTGGACCATGATCATTTGTTGGTGATGTGGACATCAAGGAACTCTCAACCTGCTCCACTACAGCCCCGTCGATGAGAATGGGGGAGTTCTCGGTCCTCCTTTTCCTGTAGTCCACAATCATCTCCTTTGTCTTGATCACGTTGAGGGAGAGGTTGTTATCCTGGCACCACACGGCCAGGTCTCTGACCTCCTCACTATAGGCTGTCTCATCGTTGTTGGTGATCACGCCTACCACTGTTGTGTTGTCAGCAAACTTAATGATGGTGTTGGAGTCATGCCTGGCCATGCAGTCATGAGTGAACAGGGAGTACAGGAGGGGACTGAGCACGCACCCCTGAGGGACCCCCGTGTTGAGGATCAGCGTGCTGGATGTGTTGTTACCTACCTTTACCACCTGGGGGCGGCCCGTCAGGAAGTCCAGGATCCAGTTGCAGAGGGAGATGTTTAGTCCCAGGGTCCTTAGCTGAGCGATGAGATTTGAAGGCACTATGGTGTTGAACGCTGAGCTGTCGTCAATGAATAGCATTCTCACATCGGTGTTCCTCTTGTCCAGGTGGGAAAGGGCAGTATGGAGTGCAATAGAGATGGCATCATCTGTGGATCTATTGGGGTGGTATACAAATTGGAGTGGGTCTATGGTTTCTGGAATAATGGTGTTGATGTGAGCCATGACCAGCCTTTCAAAGCATGGCTACAGACGTGAGTGCTATCTGTCGGTAGTCATTTGGCAGGTTACCTTAGTGTTCTTGGGCACAGGGACTATGGTGGTCTGCTTGAAACATGTTGGTATTACAGACTCAGTCAGCGATAGGTTGAAAATGTCAGTGAAGACACTTGCCAGTTGGTCAGCACATGCTCAGAGTACACGTCCTGGTAATCCATCTGGCCCTGCAGAATGTTGACCTGTTTTATAAGTCTTACTCACATCAGCTATGGAGAGCATAATCACACAGTCGTCCGGGACAGCTGATGCTCTCATGCATGCTTCAGTGTTGCTTGCCTTTCTAAGCGAGCATAGAAGTAATTTAGCTCGTCTGGTAGGCTTGTGTCACTGGGCAGCTCACGGCTGTGCTTCCTTTTGTAGTCTGTAATAGTTTGCAAGCCCTGCCACATCCGACGAGTGTCGGAGCCGGTGTAGTACGATTCGATCTTAGTCCTGTATTGGCGCGTTGCCTGTTTGATGGTTCATCGGAGGGCATAGCGGGATTTCTTATAAGCTTCCGGGTTAGAGTTCCGCTCCTTGAAAATGGCATCTCTACCCTTTACCTCAGTGCGGATGTTGCCTGTAATCCATGGCTTATGGTTGGGGTATGTAGTGAAAAGAACAGGTCCTAGTATCGACCCCTGAGGAACAGCTTTATGTACTTCAAGAAATTTGCACTGGCCTGAGTTCTGTCACTAAGAATATCATGAATTGGCGTCAGAGCCAAAGCCTATGAGGACAACTTATTCAATAAAATAAGATGATCAACAGTATCAAAAGCTTTTGAAAGGTCCACAAACAAAGCAGCACATTTTATTTTAGTGTCTAAAGCATTGACAAGATCATTAAAAACTGAAGGGATTGCTGAAATAACGCTATTCCCAGGTCTAAACCCTGATTGGTTTACATTCAAAATAAAAGTATCATACAAAAATTTGTACAAAAAGTTGTACATTTACCAAGGATTCAAGAATCTTAGCTAGACAAGGAAGCCTTGAAATTAGGCGATAGTTATTAAGATCACTAAAGTCCCTGCTCTTATGGAGCACAATAGCTGATTTTCAAAATGTTGGAATATTTCCTGATAACAATGTTAAATAAAAAATATGGGTAATAGAGCCCCACAGTGGAGGTGTTATAATACCCTTGAAGCGTAGCAGTAAAAGAGGGAAATGGTTCCATTCGTTTTTCCACCATCCATTTTTTCCCATATGGAATTTTAGAAACATTTAAAATAAGAGCTGTGTTTTGTGTTGGGTTACCATGGCACAACGTTCTGATAACCACGTACTGTAAATTTCTCTCGGACAGCATGACTTTTATCAATATATTCAGCTCTATTTAGTCTCATATTCTAACATGCTAATTAGCATCAAAGTAGACATCATGTAAGACTACAAATGCCTGAAAGCTCCTGCACGTAATCTCTAGCTGACACCTTTGCTAACAGTTTAAAGAATTGTCAATTTAGCAAAATGTTGTCAATTTATTCATTACTAAATTTAGCTAACATTAGATAGTTAATCCAGAGGTTCTTAAAGTCTTGTGCACATCATCATGGCATTTGTAGTTCTTTATGATAGCCACATTAGCAGCTAGTTAGCATTTCATTTTTGTGGGGTAAATACAAGCAAATATATTGATAAAAGCCACCTTGTCGTAGAGATATTTACACGGTTATCAAAATGTCACACCAGGGTAAGGCTGCAGAAAAACCAGACCTGATTGCACATATTTATTTATTTATTTTGTTTGTACTTTACACCCTTTTTTCTCCCCATTTGGTAGTTACAGTCTTGTCCCATCGCTGCAACTCCCGTACGGACTCAGGAGAGGTGAAGGTTGAGAGCCATGCATCCTGCGAAACATGACCCTGCCAAGTCTCACTGCTTCTTGACAATCTGCTTGCTTAACCCGGAAGCCAGAATCACCAATGTGTCAGATGAAACACCGTACAGCTAGCAACCGAAGTCAGCGTGTATGTGCCTGACCCGGCACAAGGAGTCACTAGAGCACGATGGGACAAGGACATCCCGGCCAGCCAAACCCTCCCCTTACCCGGACAACTCTGGGCCAATTGTGCCCTTCCTCATGGGTCTCTCGGTCGCAGCCAGCTGTAACTCAGCCTGGGATTGAAACCTGGTTTGTAGTGACGCCTTTAGCACTGTGATGCAGTGCCTTAGACCACTGCGCCATTCGGGAGGCCCTTAATACACTTATTTTAAGTGTTTCTAAAATCCTCTATGGGAAAACTGAATAGGAAGTAGGAAGCTACAATGGCTTGCGAAAGTATTCACCCACCTTGGCATTTTTCCTATTTTGTTTGCCTTACAACCTGGAATTAAAAAAATAGTTTTCGGGGGTTTGTATCATTTGATTTACACAACATGCCTGCCACTTTGAAGATGCAAAATATTTTTTCTTGTGAAACACAAGAAATAAGACAAAAAAAAACAGAAAACTTGAGCGTGCATAACTACTCACCAACCCTAAGTCAATACTTTGTAGAGCCACCTTTTGCAGCAATTACAGCTGCAAGTCTCTTGGGGTATGTCTCTGTAAGCTTGGCACATCTAGCCACTGGGATTTTTGCCCATTCTTCAAGTCAAAACTGCTCCAGCTCCTTCAAGTTGGATGGGTTCCGCTGGTGTACAGCAATCTTTAAGTCATACCACAGATTCTCAATTGGATTGATGTCTGGGCTTTGACTAGGCCATTCCAAGACATGGATACGTTTCCCCTTAAACCACTGATTTAGCAGTATGCTTAGGGTCATTGTCGTGCTGGAAGGTGAACCTCCGTCCCAGTCTCAAATCTCTGGAAGACTGAAACAGGTTTCCCTCAAGAATTTCCCTCCATCCATCATTCCTTCAATTCTAACCAGTTTCAAAGTCCTTGCCAATCAAAAACATCCCCACAGCATGATGCTGCCACCACCATGCTCACTGTGGAGATGGTGTTCTTGGGGTGATGTGAGGTGTTGGGTTTGTGCCAGACATAGCATTTTCTTTGATGGCCAAAAAGCTCAATTTCAGTCTCATCTGACCAGAGTACCTTCTTCCATTTATTTGGGGAGTCTCCCACATGCCTTTTGGCAAACACCAAATGTTTGCGCTTATTTTTTTCATTAAGCAATGTCTTTTTTCTGGCCACTCTTCCATAAAGCCCAGCTCTGTGGAGTGTATGGCTTAAAGTGGTCCTATGGACAGATACTCCAATCTCCTCTGTGGAGCTTTTCAGCTCCTTCAGGGTCATCTTTGGTCTCTTTGTTGCCTCTCTGATTAATTCCCTCCTTGCCTGGTCCGTGAGTTTTGGTGGGCGGCCCTCTCTTGGCAGGTTTATTGTGGTGACATACTCTTTCCATTTTTTAATAATGGATTTAAATGGTGCTCCGTGGGATGTTCAAAGTTTCAAATGTTTTTTTATAACCCAACCCTGATCTGTACTTCTCCACAACTTTGTCCCTGACCTGCTTGTAGAGCTCCTTGGTCTTCATGGTGCCGTTTGCTTGGTGGTGCCCCTTGCTTAGTGGTGTTGCAGACTCTGGGGCCTTTCAAAACAGGTGTATATATACACTGAGATCATGTGACAGATCATGTGACACTTAGATTGTACACAGGTGGTCTTTATTTAACTAATTATGTGACCTCTGAAGGTAATTGATTGCACCAGATCTTATTTAGGGACTTCATAGAAAAGGGGGTGAATACATATGCATGCACCACTTTTCCGTTTGTTATTTTGTTTGAACTTTCTTGAAACAAGTTTTTTTTTTTTCATTTCACTTCATTTGGTCTATTTTGTGTATGTCCATTGCATGAAATCCAAATAGGTTGCAATGCAACAAAATAGGAAAAACGCCAATGGGGATGAATACTTTTGCAAGACACTGTATCTCATCCATTTAGAAAGCAGATGACACAGTCTTATACTCAGCTGGCCCCTCCCCGGATTGTGTTAAACACTCTACAACAAAGCTTTTTTAGTGTCCAACAAGCTTTCTCTGCCCTTAACCTTGTTCTGAACACCTCCGAAACAAAGGTCATGTGGTTTGATAAGAAGAATGCCCCTTTCCCCACCGGTGTGATTACTACCTCTGAGGGTTAAGAGCTCTAGGTAGTCACCTCATACAAGTACTTGGAAGTATGGCTACACTGTCCTCCTCTCCCTTAGCTGGAGGCTAAGGTTAAATCTAGACTTAGTTTCCTCTATCATAATTGCCCCTCTTTCACCCCAGCTGCCAAACTAACCCTGATTCAGTTGACTATGCTAGATTACGGAGATGTAATTTATAGATCAGCAGGTAAGGTTGCTCTCGAGCGGCTAGATGTTCTTTACCATTCGGGCATCAGATTTGCCACCAATGCTCCTTATAGGACACATCACTGCACTCTATACTCCTCTGTAAACTGGTAATATCTGTTTACCAATCGTAAAACCCACTGGTTGATGCTTATTTATAAAACCCTTTAAGGCCTCACTCCCCCTATCTGAGATACCTAATGCAGCCCTCATCCTCCACATACAACACCTGTTCTGCCAGTCACATTCTGTTAAAGGTCCCCAAAGCACACACACATCTCTTTTCAGTTGCTGCCATGCTATGTTGCCGTCTTAGGTCTCTCTTTATGTACAGTGCTTTGCGAAAGTATTCGGCCCCCTTGAACTTTGACCTTTTGCCACATTTCAGGCTTCAAACATAAAGATATAAAACTGTAATTTTTTGTGAAGAATCAACAACAAGTGGGACACAATTATGAAGTGGAACGAAATGTATTGGATATTTCAAACTTTTTTAACAAATAAAAAACTGAAAAATTGGCCGTGCAAAATTATTCAGCCCCTTTACTTTCAGTGCAGCAAACTCTCCCTAGAAGTTCAGTGAGGATCTCTGAATGATCCAATGTTGACCTAAATGACTAATGATGATAAATAGAATCCACCTGTGTGTAATCAAGTCTCCGTATAAATGCACCTGCTCTGTAATAGTCTCAGAGGTCCGTTTAAAGCGCAGAGAGCATCATGAAGAACAAGGAACACACCAGGCAGGTCCGAGATACTGTTGTGGAGAAGTTTAAGGGCGGATTTGGATACAAAAAGATTTCCCAAGCTTTAAACATCCCAAGGAGCACTGTGCATGCGATAATATTGAAATGGAAGGAGAATCAGACCACTGCAAATCTACGAAGACCCGGCCGTCCCTCTAAACTTTCAGCTCATACAAGGAGAAGACTGATCAGAGATGCAGCCAAGAGGCCCATGATCACTCTGGATGAACTGCAGAGATCTACAGCTGAGGTGGGAGACTCTGTCCATAGGACAACAATCAGTCGTATACTGCACAAATCTGGCCTTTATGGAAGAGTGGCAAGAAGAAAGCCATTTCTTAAAGATATCCATAAAAAGTGTTGTTTAAAGTTTGCCACTAGCCACCTGGGAGACACACCAAACATGTGGAAGAAGGTGCTCTGGTCAGATGAAACCAAAATCGAACTTTTTGGCAACAATGCAAAACGTTATGTTTGGCGTAAAAGCAACACAGCTCATCACCCTGAACACACCATCCCCACTGTCAAACATGGTGGTGGCAGCATCATGGTTTGGGCCTGCTTTTCTTCAGCAGGGGCAGGGAAGATGGTTAAAATTGATGGGAAGATGGATGGAGCCAAATACAGGACCATTCTGGAAGAAAACCTGATGGAGTCTGCAAAAGACCTGAGTCTGGGACGGAGATTTGTCTTCCAACAAGACAATGATCCAAAACATAAAGCAAAATCTACAATGGAATGGTTCACAAATAAACATATCCAGGTGTTAGAATGGCCAAGTCAAAGTCCAGACCTGAATCCAATCGAGAATCTGTGGAAAGAACTGAAAACTGCTGTTCACAAACGCTCTTCATCCAACCTCACTGAACTCGAGCTGTTTTGCAAGGAGGAATGGGCAAAAATTTCAGTCTCTCGATTGTGCAAAACTGATAGAGACATACCCCAAGCGACTTACAGCTGTAATCGCAGCAAAAGGTGGCGCTACAAAGTATTAACTTAAGGGGGCTGAATAATTTTGCACGCCCAATTTCAGTTTTTTATTTGTTAAAAAAGTTTGAAATATGCAATAAATTTCGTTCCACTTCATGATTGTGTCCCACTTGTTGATTCTTCACAAAAAATTACAGTTTTATATCTTTATGTTTGAAGCCTGAAATGTGGCAAAAGGTTGAAAAGTTCAAGGGGGCCGAATACTTTCGCAAGGCACTGTAGTTTTGTGTTGTCTCTCGTCGTGATGTGTGTTTTGTCCTATATTTTTAATCCCAGCCCCCGTCCCCGTATGAGGCCTTTTGGTAGGCCGTCATTGTAAATAAAATGTTGTTCTTAACTGACTTGACTGGTTAAATAAAGGTTAAATAAAAAATAAAGAAAATACTCTGGTATTGAGCCAACAATGATGGACGGTGCACACTTAAGCAGACCGGGATCCAATTGGTCAGGCCATGTGGATTTCTTGTTGTCTATTGCTAGCAAAGCAACCAGGACATATTTTTCTGTTAATAAGCTAAAATGGTTTGAATATAATTTCTCTGATCCTTCAGCAAGTTTCCCTTATCAGTATCCAGCCCAATATCATTGTGAATAGGCTTAGAAGTTATTTCAAATAGATAGCCCGCTGAAATAAAATGGTGATTAAGTGCATCAATGATGGAATGCTTTCTGGAATGAGACCCGTGTTTGAATTAATTTGATGTGGCAGAGAGGAGGAAGTATAACCCTTCAGGGATTTGACAGTTCCCATTACAATCCGAAAGAGCAGTTACATAACAATCTGATTTGTCTTACTCAATGATTCCTCAGTTGCTTAAAAGCTTGGCAGTCTGGGCCTAAGCCTGTGTTCCTGGCTTTGACCCAAGCACCATCTCTTTTATGAATGACTTCTGATCATTTCAGAATGTACCAGGCATTCAATCTACCTTTAACCCTTAATTTCTTTAATGGAGCATGATTATCCACAATAGTATTGAAGACATCTGCAAAAGGTTGAAAAGCTAAATGAGGTTCAGGGATTGCTGAAAAACAATCAAGGCCACTAAATTAAAGATCATGTAAAAAAGCCTGTTCACTGAATTTTTTTAAGTTCCTCTTTGTGATGACACGAGGCTTATATTTTGTTTTCTCACATCTAACACAAACAACTGGGCAATGGTCACTATGGTCACTAATATTTTGGGTGAAGACACCAGTAGAAACATACACTACCGTTCAAAAGTTTGTGGTCACTTAGAAATGTCCTTGTTTTTGAAAGAAAAGCATTTTTTTGTCCATTAAAAAAACATCAAATTGATCAGAAATACAGTGTAGACATTGTTAATGTTGTAAGTGACTATTGTAGCTGGAAACGGCTGATATTTTATGGAATATCTACATAGGTGTACAGAGGCCCATTATCAGCAACCAAATCAGCAACTCCTGTGTTCCAATGGCACGTTGTGTTAGCTAATCCAAGTTTATCATTTAAAAGGCTAATTGATCATAAGAAAACCCTTTTGCAATTATGTTAGCACAGCTGAAAACTGTTGTGCTCATTAAAGAAGCAATAAAAAAAACTGGCCTTCTTTAGACTAGTTGAGTATCTGGAGCATCAGCATTTGTGGGTTCGATTATAGGCTCAAAATGGCCAGAAACAAAAATAACTTTCTTCTGAAATTCGTCAACAATGAAGAGGCGACTCCGGGGTGTTGGCCTTCTTGGCAGGCTGATGCTCCAGATACTCAACAAGTCTAAAGAGTGACACCTCACTACAGACCCGGGTTCAACCTTTGCGCTGCTCGGGACGCCATATAGTATTCTTTCTAACAAAGATAACTACATATATTTCAGGATGTTGTGTATCCCTGTAAAAAATCTGAATTCATGTAAACATGACAGTTTTTAAAACATAGCTTGTCCAAAAAACGTAGTCACTTGGTACAACATATCCCTGGTATGGAGTAAGTTGAGCCGCAGGACAGGGTAAATTAAGCTGCCTACAAATTTCTGTACTAAATGAAATATTCCCACTACCTTTTTTAAAACCCTGTCCATCTGTATTTCCCCAAACGTAATTAAACACAATCACAATTTTGTCTTAATCATTTAAAGTATCTTTTAACACAGGCTTAACACCTAACAAACACTTTGTACTTTTTTTAAACAAACTTAACATAGGCCAGGTCTTGTTGGTACCTCATACCAGCGATGATGCCTTGCATTACGCCTGGGAAGAAAACACTTCAATTTGCTCAACTTGCCATTGGCTCAACTTACTCCATGGCCATTGGTTCACATTACCCCAAGGTAAACATATTGACTATATTAGCCCACACAGCTACAAGGATGCACTGTCATGCTAGGTTTAGAACCTTATATTGAAGCTTATAGAGAACTCAACTGATGTATAGAACAATCTTAAAGCGGAACTGCAGCCGCTGATTTGGCCTCGTTTTTTGGATTGGTCTTCAAGAAATGCTAGCAGCCATGACAGAAGCCAAAAGTGAGTTGGCTTCGGGGTATGGTTTGATGTGGGTGTTTCTTCAGTGTGTCCTTGCCACCACCCAGACACACCCATCTGTCAGAACCTTGCCCGCAGAAGCAGTGTTCTGCTAATATAACAATGTGCTCCTTTCATCTTTCATTCCCAGGGGATACAGATACTGTGCCTATCGGCATTTGTCTGGTGGTAATGGGACTAAAGTGCCTTCATAAAGTATTTACACCCCTTGACTTTTTACACATTTTGTTGTGTTAGAAAGTGGGATTGAAATTGATTTAATTGTTATTTTTTGTCAACGAGCTACACAAAATACTCTGTAATGTAAAAGTGGAAGAAAAATTCTAACATTTGTAAAAACATTTATATATATTTCTTTATTTAATTTGGCAAGTCATTGTTATTTACACATTTTTTTTTTATTTCACATTTATTTAACCAGGTAGGCCAGTTGAGAACAAGTTCTCATTTACAACTGCGACCTGGCCAAGATAAAGCAAAGCAGTGCGACACAAACAACAGAGTTACACATGGAATAAACAAGATACAGTCAATAATACAATAGAGAAAGTCTATATACAATGTGTGCAAATGAGGTAGGATAAGGAGGTAAGGCAATAAATAGGCCATAGTAGCGAAGTAATTACATTTTAGCAAGTTAACACTGGAGTGATAGATGTGCAGATGATGTGGAAGTAGAAATACTGGAAATACTAGTGTGCAAAAGAGCAAAAAAGTAACTAAAACAATATGGGGGTGAGGTAGGTAGTTGGATGGGCTATTTACAGATGGGCGATGTACAGCTGCAGCGATCGGTAAGCTGCATCGATAGCTGATGCTTAAAGTTAGTGAGGGAGATATAAGTCTCCAACTTCAGCGATTTTTGCAATTCGTTCCAGTCATTGGCAGCAGAGAACTGGAAGGAAAGGCGGCCAAAGAGGTGTTTGCTTTGGGGATGGCCAGTGAGATATACCTGCTGGAGTGCGTGCTACGGGTGGGTGTTGATATGGTAACGAGTGAGATGAGATAAGGCGGAGCTTTACCTAGCAGAGACTTATAGATGGCCTGGAGCCTGTGGGTTTGGCGGCGAATATGAAGCAAAGGCCAGCCGATGAGAGCATACAGGTCGCAGTGGTGGGTGGTATATGGGGCTTTGGTGACAAAACGGATGGCACTGTGATAGCAAACTGGATGCAGTCTGAGTAGAGTGTTGGAGGCTATTTTGTAAATGACATGGCCGAAGTCGAGGATCGGTAGGATAGTAAGTTTTACGAGGGTATGTTTGGCAGAGTGAGTGAAGCAGGTTTTGTTGCGAAATAGGAAGCCGATTCTAGATGTAACTTGGAGATGTTTAATATGAGTCTGGAAGGAGAGTTTATAGTCTAGCCAGACACCTAGGTATTTATAGTTGTCCACATATTCTAAGTCAGAACCGTCCAGAGTAGTGATGCTAGTCGTACGGGCGGGTGCGGGCAGCGATCGGTTGAAGAGCATGCATTTAGTTTTACTAGAGTTTAGGAGCAGTTGAAGCTCGTTTGGAGGTTAGTTAACACAGTGTCCAAAGAAAGACAGCCTACCCCAGCCAAACCCAGACGACACTGGGCCAATTGTGCACACTGCCCTTGGGACTCCCAGTCACAGCCAGTTGTGATACAGCCTGGAATATGCTGTTCCCACATGCTTCAAAAGGGCCACCATTGTTTCTGTTCCCAAGAAAGCAAAGGTAACTGAGCTAAATGACTATCTCCCCGTAGCACTCACTTCCGTCATCATGAAGTGCTTTGAGAGACTAGTCAATTTGCTTACCACCCCAATAGGTCCACAGACGACGCAATCACAATCACACTGCCCTAACCCATCTGGACAAGAGGAATACCTATTTAAGAATGCTGTTCATCGACTACAGCTCAGCATTTAACATCATAGTACCCTCCAAACTCGTCACTAAGCTCAAGACCCTGGGTCTCGACCCCGCCCTGTGCAACTGGGTCCTGGACTTCCTGACGGCCCGCCCCCAGGTGGTGAGGGTAGGTAACAACACCTCCACCCCGCTGATCCTCAACACTGGGGCCCCACAAGGGTGCGTTCTCAGCCCTCTCCTGTACTCCCTGTTCACCCATGACTGCGCGGCCATGCACGCCTCCAACTCAATCATCAAGTTTGCAGACGACACTACAGTGGTAGGCTTGATTACCAACAATGACAAGACGGCCTACAGGGAGGAGGTGAGGGCCCTCGGAGTGTGGTGTCAGGAAAATAACCTCACACTCAATGTCAACAAAACAAAGGAGATGATCGTGGACTTCAGGAAACAGGAGAGGGAGCAGCCCCCTATCCACAGATGGGACAGTAGTGGAGAAGGTGGAAAGTTTTAAGTTCCTCGGCGTACACATCACGGACAAACTGAAATGGTTCACCCACACAGACAGCGTGGTGATGAAGGCGCAGCAGTCCCTCTTCAACCTCAGGAGGCTGAAGAAATTCAGCTTGTCACCAAAAACCCTCAAACTTTTACAGATGCACAATCGAGGGCATCTTGTCGGGCTGCATCACAGCCTGGTACGGCAACTGCTCGGACCACAACCGTAAGGCTCTCCAGAGTGTAGTGAGGTCTGCACAACGCATCACCGGGGGCAAATTACCTGCCCTCCAGGACACCTACACCACCCGATGTCACAGGAAGGCCAAAAAGATCAAGGACAACAACCACCCGAGCCACTGCCTGGTCACCCCGCTATCATCCCGAAGGCGAGATCAGTACAGGTGCATCAAAGCTGGGACCGAGAGACTGAAAAACAGCTTCTATCTCAAGGCCATCAGACTGTTAAATAGCCATCACTAACATTGTGTGGCTGCTGCCAACATACTGACTCAGCTCTAGCCACTTTAATAATGAAAAATGTATGTAATAAATGTATCACTAGCCACTTTAAACAATGCCACTTTATATAATGTTTACATACCCTACATTACTCATCTCATATGTATATACTGTACTCTATACCATCTACTGCATCTTGCCTATGCCGTTCGGCCCTCGCTCATTCATATATTTTTATGTACATATTCTTATTCATTCCTTTACACTTGTGTGTATAAGGTAGTTGTTGTGAAGTTGTTTGGTTAGATATTACTGCATGGTCGGAACTAGAAGCACAAGCATTTCGCTACACTCGCATTAATATCTGCCAACCATGTGTTTGTGACAAATACAATTTGATTTGATTCAAACCACGGTCTGAAGTGACACTTCGAGCACTGAGATGCAGTGCCTTAGACTGCTGCGCCACTCAGGAATCATCATTAGATAAGTATTCAACTCCCCGAGTCTGGTGGAAAGCAGACTAAACCAGGATTTCACTTTGCTTAGCTCCATTCCGTTTCTTTTTTATCCTGAAAAACTCCCGTCCTTAACGATTACAAGCATGCCCATAACATGACGCAGACACCACTATGCTTGAAAATATGGAGAGTGGTACTCTACTGTAATGCGTTGTATTGGATTTGCCCCAAGCATAACACTTTGTATTCAGGACATGAAGTTAATTTCTTTGCACATTTTTTGCAGTATTACTTTAGTGCCTTGTTGCAAACAGGATGCATGCTTTGGAACATTTTTATTCTTTACATGCTTCCTTCTTTTCATTGTCATTTAGGTTAGTATTGTGGAGTAACTACATTGTTGTCCATCCTCAGTTTTCTCCTATTACAGCCATTAAACTCTATAACTGTTTTTAAAGTCACCATAGGTCTCTTGGCAAATTCCCTGAGCAGTTTCCTTCCTCTCCGGCAACTGAGTTAGGAAGGACACCTGTATCTTTGTAATGACTGGGTGTATTGATACACCATCCAAAGTTTAATTTATAACTTCACCATGCTCAAAGGGATATTCAATGTCTGCTTTTTTTAATACCCATCTGCCAATAGGTGCTCTTCTTTGCGAGGCATTGGAAAACCTCCCTGGTCTTTGTGGTTGAATCTGTGTTTCAAATTCACTGTTTGACTGAGGGACCTTACAGATAATTGTATGTATGGGGTTCAGAGATGAGGTAGTCATTCAAAAATCATGTTAAACACTATTATTACACACAGAGTGTGTCCATGCAACTTATTATGCAAATATTTACTCCCGTTTACTTATTTAGGCTTGCCATAACAAAGGGGTTGAATAATTATTGACTAAAGACATTTCAGCTTGTCATTTTTTATTAATTTGTGAACAATTTGAAAAACATAATTCCACTTTGACATTATGGGGTATTGTGTGTAGGCCGGTGACAAAAAAGAAACCTCAATTTAATTCATTTTCAATTCAGGCTGCTATACAACAAAATTAGAAAAAAGTTAAGTGGTGTAAATACTTTCTGAAGGCACTGTACCTTGGCAAACATGTCAGAGAGGTCATACCTTCCTGTGTTGTGTCCCGTATACAACAGGAGTTCCTGTAGTGCAATGCGTACTGGCGGCAGAGAAGTCAGGTGCAGGAGAGCGAAAAACTGATTTACAACAGTGTCGTTTAATATCCATAAACCACCGTCAACAGAACAATACAATAAATGGGTCACACAAAACCCGGTAAAATACCAGCATACCGTGCATAAGCACTACAAGAAACAATTACCGACAAGGACATGAGGAGGAACAGAGGGTTTAATACACAACATGTAATTGATGGAATTGGAACCAGGTGTGATGGAAGACAAGACAAAACCAATGGAAAATGAAAAGTGGATCAGTGATGGCTAGAAGGTCGGTGACTTCGACCGCCGAACGCCTCCCGAACAATGAGAGGGACCAACTTCGGCGGAAGTCGTGACAGTTCCTTAATCCTGGTGCAGTTTCTCCCTCCCGATATTGACTGACACCATTCAATTCAATAATAAAAAAAGACAACACAAGTAAAAGTTGTGTCTAGTCAAAAGTTTATGCCAAGTGCCAGGTCTCTCTCCATTCAAAGACATCAGTATCTATCACACCCTGATCTGTTTCACCTGTCTTTGTGCTTGTCTCCACCCCCCTCCAGGTGTCGCCCATCTTCCCCATTATCCTCAGTGTATTTATACACGTGTTGTCTTTGTTTGTCTGTTGCCAGTTCATTTAGTTTGTCAAGCCTACCTCTGGTTTTCCCCTTGCGCCTGTCTTTTTCTAGTTCCTGTTTTCTAGTGTTCCCGGTTTTTACCATTCTGCCTGCCCTGAGCCTGCCCGCTGTTCTATACCTTGTCACACCACCCTGGATTATTGACCTCTTTCTGCCCTGCCCCTGAAGACTGTCTGCTGTTCTGTACTTTATGGACTCTGATCTGGATTACTGACCTCTGCCTGCCATTTTGCCTGCCCCCTGTTCTAGTAATAAACTTTTGTTACTTCGACACTGTCTACCTTGGGTCTTCTCCTGAAACGTGATAGTATCAAGCCCTTCTGTCAGTCTGGACTTCATCACATCATCTTGCACGTCTCCATTTGCTGGCTCCATACATGTTTCTGTAAACACATACACACACATAGTCACTGTTCTATTACCAATGGCAGTTTGTGTCAGATATTAACTATCCTATATTGAAGTTTAAACAAGTCAAACTAACCCTACCTAATTCTGTTCTCCCCATCAACGATCGTTGGTGAGCAGGCAAGTGGTGAGGTCTTTGCCAGTGCCCTAGGGAGCTCCCGAGTGGCGCAGTGGTCTAAGGCACGGCATTTCAGTGCTAGATGCGTTACTACAGCCCCTGGTTTGAACCTTTATTTAACTAGGCAAGTCAGTTAAGAACAAATTCTTATTTACAATGATGGCCTAACCCTAGCAAAACCCTAACCCGTGCACCGTCCTATGGGACTCCCAATCATGGCCGGTTGTGATACAGCCTGGAATCAAACCAGGGGTTGTAGTGACACCTCTAGCACTGAGATGCAGTGCTTTAGACTGCTGCGCCGCTTGGGAGCCCTAATGTTAGACTACATCAATTATGTTTCTCAATTGGTTTCTCAAATGTATCAAATTAATGAAGTGGGTTACCTTCTGTATTTGTACAAATGATGAGCCTGTGAAAGCTGTTGCTACTGACAGGTGAAGGTTGCTGGCCGGATGCTTGCCAACATGTGGCTGTCTGTTATATTCATGTGAATGTTCACCTTGCTGGTCTTCTCTATGCTGCATGTTGGGCTGCAAAATGAAAATCTCTCAAAAGGTGGTGTTGACTGGGAGAGCCTGTGATAGGGTGAGATAATAGGCCAGTGTTTCCCAACTGGGGGTACGCATACTCCTAGAGGTATATGGGCAGTCCCCAGAGGATACATGGGAAGATTTTTTTTTAAATGTACAAAAAATCTATATTTATACGTTCATGTTATTTCTATCTTAATTTTACATTTACGTCATTTAGCAGACGCTCTTATCCAGAGCAACTTTAATAGGCAGGTAAACATTTACTGAGGTCACTGGTGTGAAATTTCCTGTTTATTTTATATTTATAGGCCTACTTTTTTACTTTAGTTTCAGTGCGTGCGTATTGCTCTGTCTCCCCGGCCTCCGCCCATTGATCCTCTACTTGTGCCAAGTGCACATGATCCTCTGCTCCGCGAGCTAGAGTGGCTCACCATTCCAGTTAGCTTTCAGTAGAAACTAGCTGTGGATCAATGGCTGAAAACGCACTGTTCCAAGCAGCAGTAGCAGCGCTAGCACCAGCTCAAGTGAACCCGTGGAAAAAATAAAGAAGTTTTACAAGTCAAAGTACTGTCAATTTCATGAACAGTATGTTGTTTTCGGTTTCACCTCCACACCTACGGAGCCGCCTAAGCCAATGGGTTTCCTCTGCAGCAAATAATAGCTCTCAAATAATAGCATGAAACCAGCCCATTTAAAACAGCACCTCAGTACCAAGCATCTTTCCTGTGTGGGTAAGACAGCAGAGCTTTTCCATAGAAAGCTGTCAGAATTTAAGGGAAGTCAAGAGAGTTCCCAACTTGGAATTTCGAGTTGGATGACCGTTCAAAAAATGTTTCAGTATTTTCCCAGTCGGAGCTAGTTGTCTTGATTGGATATCACAAAATTGGGGAGAAAAAAAAATATATATATATTTGATTAAACATTCACATGCAACGCAATGGGCTAGAAGTTACTATCTTGTCTCATCGCTGCCACTCCTCTACGGACGTCGAGAGCGAGAGCCAAGCCGCACTGTTTCTTGACACACTGCTCGCTTAACCCAGCCGCACCAATGTGTTGGAGGAAATACCGTCGAACTGACGACCGCAGTCAGCTTGCAGGTGCCCGGCTCCCCACAAGTAGTCGCTAGAGCACACAACTTGTTGTGTAATGTTTGTCCAATGGCCTATGTGCACTGACACGCTTTATCTATAATTTATCTTCATATGACAAGGATTGAAAAGGATTGTTGACTTGATTGTCGACTTGATTCATGATGATGACTGCTTGTCTAGCTTTCTAGCTGAGATTTTGAAAGTATGACGTTGACATGATCAGTCCAATCAAAGCTATGGTAGATATAACGTGATTTGACGTAATTTTATCTGTGGCCAATGACCTTGAGCCTTCTTGGATGGGCACTTCTAATGTAATGCTATGGCAGCACCCACAGTGTTTGACTTTTCAAGCTCACCTGTAGATTTTGCGGTGACGTAGTGTCCCCATGAGTGACAGAACACTGAGCCAATCACGGCGCAACTAGAGAACATTACCAACCCCTCCATATTTTCTGCTGGCTGCCCCACCACCACAGAAAGCACTGAGCTAGGCTGAAACACCTGCATTTTGGAGCTGCCTTACTAAAGAAAGCAAAAAAGAGACCATGTTTGTATGCGGCTTTAATAACATTTTTTTTTTTTACATTGTTTGCAAACTGATATGTGACACGTATTATTGCCAATATAACATGTAAAACAGGAAACAAACAAAAAAAAAAAATATATATATATATATATATATATATATATATATTTATTTACACACTACTGAGCCTCATTTTGACTTGTTTTAAGGACATTACATCAAAGTTGGATCAGCCTGTAGTGTGGTATTCCACTTTAATTTTGAGTGTGACTCCAAATCCAGACCTCCATGGGTTGATAAATTGGATTTCCATTGATTATTTTTGTGTGATTTTGTTGTCAGCACATTCAACTATGTAAAGAAAAAAGTATTTAATAAGATTATTTTTTTCATTCAGATCTAGGATGTGTTGTTTAAGTGTTCCCTTTATTTTTTTGAGCAGTGTATATATATATATATATATATATATAATATACAGTACCAGTCAAAAGTTTGGACACACCTACTCATTCCATGGTTTGCATCTCATAAAGACACAGCAGTTGGAAGCAAAAATCTACAATTTGGACTCATCAGACCAAAGGACAGATTTCCACCGGTCTAATGTCCATTGCTCGTGTTTCTTGGCTCAAGCAAGTCTCTTCTTGTTATTGGTCTCCTTTTGTAGTGGTTTCTTTGCAGCAAATTGACCATGAATGCCTGATTCACGCAGTCTCCTCTGAACAGATTTTTGATTTTGAGATGTGTCTGTTACTTGAACTCTGAAGCATTTCCTACTACATTATTCCATATGTGTTATTTCATAGTTTTGATGTCTTCACTATTATTCTGCATGTAGGACATTTTACAAATAAAGAAAAACATTGAGTAGGTGTGTCCAAACTTGACTGGTACTGAATATATATACACACACACACACACACACACACACACACACACACACACACACACACACACACACACACACACACACACACACACACACACACACACACACACACACACAGGGAAAGGGGGATCTATATAAATAAAGGGAAAGGGGGATACCTAGTCAGTTGTACAACTGAATGCCTTCAACCAAAATGTGTCTTCCGCATTTAACGTCTGAATCAGAGGGGTGTGGGGGGCTGCCTTAATCAACATCCACGTCTTCGGCGTTCGGGGAACAGTGGATTAACTGCCTTGCTCAGGGGCAGAACAGATTCTTACCTTCTCAGCTCGGGATTTGATCCAGCAAACTTTCGGTTATTAGCCCAACGCTCTAACCACTAGTTTTCCATGTTATCAGAACTCAGGGTAAGACCCAGATGCAAATAGCTAGAGTCACAGATGTTTATTGACCCAAACAGGGGGCAGGCAAAAGACAGGTCAAAGGCAGGCAGAGGTCCTTTATCCAGGGCAGAGTAAATAAGGTGCAGAACAGCAGGCAGGTTTGGGGTCAAGACAGGCAGATGTTCATAAATGGGTTAGAGTCAGGCGGGTACAGAACGGCAAGCAGGCTCGGGGTCAGGGCAGGCAGTATGGTCAGAACCGGGGAAACTAGGAAACAGAACTTGAGAAAGCAGGGAGACGGGAAAACATGTTGGTAAGACAAGACGAACTGGCAACAGACAAACAGAGAACACAGGTATAAATACACTGGGGATAATGAGGAAGATGGGCGACACCTGGAGGGGGGTGGAGACAAGCACAAAGACAGGTGAAACAGATCAGGGTGTGACATATATACGTACATTTAAACTCAGCAAAAAAAGAAACGTCCTCTCACTGTCAACTGCGTTCATTTTCAGCAAACCTAACATGTGTAAATATTTGTATGAACATAACAAGATTCAACAACTGAGACATAAATGGAACAAGTTCCACAAACATGTGACTAATAGAAATTGAATAATGTGTCCCTGAACAAAGGGGGGGTTAAAATCAAAAGTAACAGTCAGTATCTGATGTGGCCACCCACTGCATTAACTACTGCAGTGCATCTCCTCCTCATGGACTGCACCAGATTTGCCAGTTCTTGCTGTGAGATGTTACCCCACTCTTCCACCAAGGCACCTGCAAGTTCCCGGACATTTCTGGGGGAATGGCCCTAGCCCTCACCCTCCGATCCAACAGTTCCCAGACGTGCTCAATGGGATTGAGATCCGGGCTCTTCGCTGGCCATGGCAGAACACTGACATTCCTGTCTTGCAGGAAATCACGCACAGAACGAGCAGTATGGCTGGTGGCATTGTCATGCTGGATGGTCATGTCAGGATGAGCCTGCAGGAAGGGTTCCACATGAGGGAGGAGGATGTCTTCCCTGTAACGCACAGCGTTGAGTTTGCCTACAATGACAACAAGATCAGTCCGATGATGCTGTGACACACCGCCCCAGACCATGACGGACCCTCCATCTCCAAATCAATCCCGAGTACAGGCCTCGGTGTAACGCTCATTTCTTCGACGATAAACGTGAATCCGACCATCACCCCTGGTGAGACAAAACCTCAACTCGTCAGTGTAGAGCACTTTTTGCCAGTCCTGTCTGGTCCAGTGATGGTGGGTTTGTGCCCATAGGCAATGTTGTTGCCGGTGATGTCTGGTGAGGACCTGCCTTACAACAGGCCTACAAGCCCTCAGTCCAGCCTCTCTCAGCCTATTGCAGACAGTTTGAGCACTGATGGAGGGATTGTGCATTCCTGGTGTAACTTGGGCAGTTGTTGTTGCCATCCTGTACCTGTCCCGCAGGTGTGATGTTTGGATGTACCGATCCTGTGCAGGTGTTGTTACACGTGGTCTGCCACTGCGAGGACGATCAGCTGTCCATCCTGTCTCCCTGTAGCGCTGTCTTAGGCGTATCACAGTATGGACATTGCAATTTATTGCCCTGGCCACATCTGCAGTCCTCATGCCTCCTTGCAGCATGCCTAAGGCACGTTCACGCAGATGTGTAGGAACCCTGCGCATCTTTCTTTTGGTGTTTTTCAGAGTCAGTAGAAAGGCCTCTTTAGTGTCCTAAGTTTTCATAACTGTGACCTTAATTGCCTATCGTCTGTAAGCTGTTAGTGTCTTAACGACCGTTCCACAGGTGCATGTTAATTAATTGTTTATGGTTCATTGAACAAGCATGGGAAACAGTTTTTAAACCCTTTACAATGAAAATCTGTGAAGTTATTTGGATTCTTCTGAATTATCTTTGAAAGACAGGGCCCTGAAAAGGTTTATTTTTTTGCTGAGTTTATATTTGCTAAACTGGTGGATCCCTGAATGACCCTTCGCCACTGCTGAGCACTCTCACCCCTTTTGTCTGTATTCGAGGACACAGCCACAAGCCCGCCTTGCCTATCTTGCTGATGTGTTCAGCAAACTGAACAATCTGAATCTAACTCTGCATGGTGAAGACACACACATTCTAAACCTGTATGACAAAGTGTGTGGATTCATGAAGAAGATCAAACTGTGGGAGAGGAAATGTGAAGATATAAGTTGTTTCCAGCAGCTTGACATCTACCTTTCTACGGGTGATGTTCACAGCGCTGCTATGGCGCAAATAGTAAACTCTACATTTATCCAACTCAATAGTGAGTTGAACTCCTACTTCCTGACGTTGAAAACAAGTCTGCCAAACTTGTCTGGGTGCGTAATCCTTTCATGACTGACAGTACCAACAACAACATTCTGGATATGGATATGTCCTCCGACTGTGGCCTGAAGATTAGGTACTCAGAAACAAGACTGTCACAGTTGTGGTGTGATGTGGAGAAGGACTATCCTGAGGATACGCATCCTGGGGAAACATTCACTGAATGAACTGCTGCACCTTTGGATCTACATACTGTACTTATGTGAAGTGACATTTTCATCCATGGCCCTAATCAAGATCAAGCACAGGAACATTCTCGACTTGGAAAAAAGCCTGAACACTGCTGTTGCCACACTGCCCCCAAGATTGACAAAGCGTATTGGTGAGAGACAGGGTCAAGTTCCTAATTAATTGTTAAGTCCTCATATGTCATACAAAAGTCTCGAAATATGGCTTACATGTATTGGGAGTATGCGTATAAAACGTGATCTTTTTGTTTTTGTATAATTTGTTTGGACTAGAATAAATCCTAGAATAAATATTAAACTGATGTTAAGTGTCACGTCCTGGCCAGTATAAGGGTTAATTGTCATTTTAGTTTGGTCAGGACGTGGCAGAGGGTATTTGTTTTATGTGGTTCAGGGTGGTGTGTTAGTTAGGAGGGCGTTTGATTTATTATTCCGGGGTTTTTGGGCACTGTTCCTTGTTTACGTATTTCTATGTTGATCTAGTTAGTTGTATGTCTATGTTTGGTTAATTGGGGTGGACTTCCAATTGAAGGCAGCTGTGTGGTGTTGCCTTTGATTGGAAGTCCTATATTAGTTGGGTGTGTTTGTCTGTTTAATTGTGGGAGATTGTTCCGTGTATAGCATCAAGCCTTACAGGACTGTTTATTGTCGGTGTGTTTCGTTTGTATACGTGTTTATTTTGGGTTTTCCTTCTTTCAATATAATAAAGAAGATGAGTTTACACATACCTGCGGCATTTTGGTCCTCCATTACCGACGACAATTGTGACATTAAGAGTACATGAGTATTATTACAGTTATACATTATCATTATTCACAGTTACATGACAGATATAGACAAATAATATTGATATTAAACAACATTGCTGTCAAATATACACATAATCTAGGAATCTGGGGAATTAGCCTACTATTTTATCAAGCCTGGTATTTTTTTTAATACAACTATTCACATAACACACATTACCTGTTGTTGTTGATGAAGCCATCTATGTCATCAGGGCACGTGTCCAATCTCTGTCGCTGCCGACCGCGACCGGGAGACCCATGGGGCGTCATACAATTGGCCCAGCGTTGTTCGGGTTAGGGGAGGGTTTGGCCGGCAGGGATGTCCTTGTCCCATTCCGCACTAAAATACAAAAATAAATGTCATCAGGGCAATAAACCTCGGGTCACTATCAGAGTGGAGTGTGCTTTTCATAGGAGTCGAGGGAGACTTTGGCAAGAACGGAGGAGGTGTCACAAGGGCACTTGTGTCGTAAGACAAACTTTTATTCCTATGTCTTGCCTGAAAAGCTGTGAAAATAGCAAGTGAACAGTGAATTAAATAATTTTTGGAGGTCGATGAACGATCACATTGCTGGACATGTTACGATACCCGCTCCTCCTGGTAGGTCCCAGCATCCATGTTCAGACCAGACCAGTTCATGACCAGAGGATCAGTCTGGCGTCCAACTGTGCAGTTTATCTAACAGAAAAACATGGTCAACGATTCTCATAATCCCTCAATTATAAACGTAGCTCGAGAAATAACGTAACCGTTTGGAAGCTAATTCTATGCTTTACAGATTGAATCGCTCCAGATTGCATTAGATTCAGGAAGGTGACGCCGTTCCACAATCAACCAACTGGGACATGTTTTGCTATGACCCTGGGTTTGCTTGAGTTTGTTGCTGCTAGTTAGTACACTGTTGTTATTTGCTTTCTTTTGAAATGTTGTCGTGTTTCCAAGCCAAATCCGAATTATATTGAGATAGGCTAATGTTAGCCAGCTAGCTAGCTAGGTAGCTAGCTAGTTTGGTTGATAGCTAGCTAACTTGATAGTTGGTAGCTAGCTAGCTAACACCAGCTATGCTAGCGATGATAGTGATAATGATTATCAAAATATACATAACCAGATACGTAGATAACCAGCAGTCTATGGTCTACATACTGGTATTCTCACCACTACTGGGGACCAACAAACTCCAACCACTTATTCTGCATTATAGGGTCCTTCGTCAGGGCATGCAAACCATAGTTGTTGGCTGTGCATCCTGCTGGACGCATGGATTGCATGGTCAATTCGTATAAGGCTTTTCAGTCTCAAACGGCCGTTATCCTTTGAACGTGTTGCTTTAAAACATGAAACAACGGTCCCCCACTCAATGATAGGAAGCGGAGTGGAGCATGATTTGTTGACATACTGTAATTGTAATTCAAACCCAATCTTTATTCACTTGTTGTGACGCACTGAGGCTCCAAACTCAGTTTTAGATGAGACTGACTTTATGACCAACTTACTCCACTCTCCCTACTGTGTTCACATTTTCATGCACTGATTTCCTGCAAAATTCTGAGAAATGAGAACTTCTATCTGAAAGAATAGTATGCATGAGGAGGGACAGGCAGTCAGAGCTACAGAGCTTAGGCCGCCGTGGAGAGCAGAGGGTTTTGTGAAAAATAAAGATCTAGAGACTGCATTTCACAGTTTCCATAGCAATGAAAGCCTCTCACTCCATGGTCTCCATAGCAATGTCTGTTTAATGGCAGTCACTAATGGACCCCACAGTGTATGCTGTCCATCTAGCTGTAAAAGGAGGAAAGTGGAGAGCACCATACAAGAGAGACAGGCATACATATTACATTGAGACCTACTTTCCTATGGAATGAGAGCGTAAGGGTTCAATCCACATTACCTGCCCCTTCACTTAGCCATACAATACAGGCACAATCAAGAGCTTGACAATTGACAAGTTGCCTTGGAACCAATGCTGGGTTTGGGGATACAGTGCATTTGGAAAATATTTGACTTTTTCCACATTTTGTTATGTTACAGCTTTATTCTAAAATGTATTAAATAATGTATTTCCTCATCAATCTACACACAATACCCCATAATGACAAAGTGAAAACAGGTTGTAAGAAATGTTTGCAAAAGTATTAAAAATAAAAAACAGAAACACCTTATCTACACAAGTATTCAGACCCTTTGCTATGAGTCTCAAAATTGAGTTCAGGTGAATCCTCTTTCCAATGATCATCCTTGAGATGTTTCTACAACTTGATTGGAGTCCACCTGTGGTAAATTCAATTGATTGGAAATGATTTGGAAAGGCATACACCTGTCTATATAAGGTCCCACAGTTGACAGTGCATGTCAGAGCAAAAATCAAGTCATGAGGAATTGTCCGTAGAGCTCCGAAAAAGGATTATGTCGAGGCACAGATCTGGGGAAGGGTGCCAAAAAATGTCTGCAGCATTGAAGGTTCCCAAGAATGCAGTGGCCTCCATCATTCATAAATGGAAGAAGTTTGGAACCATCAATACTCTTCCTAGAGCTGGCCAAACTGAGCAATCGAGGGAGAAGGGCCTTGGTCAGGGATGTGACCAAGAACCCAAAATTCCACAGAATTCCTCTGTGGAACCTTCCAGAAGCACAACCATCTCTGCAGCGTTCCACCAATCAAGGCTTTATGGTGGAGTGGCCAAACGGAAGCCACTCAGTAAAAGGCACATGACAGCTTGCTTGGAGTTTGCCAAAAGGCACCTAAAGACTCTCAGACCATGACAAACAAGATTCTCTGGTCTGATGAAACCAAGATAGAACTCTTTGGCCTGAATGCCAAGCATCATATCTGGAGGAAACCTGGCACCATTCCTACGGTGAAGGATGATGGTGGCAGCATCATGCTGTGGGGATGTTTTTCAGCGGCATGGACTGGGAGACAAGTCAGGATCGAGGGAAAGACGAACGACGCAAAGTACAGAGAGATCCTTGATGAAACACAAACATTGGCACAGACTCATGCACACACACACACACACACACACACACACACACACACACACACACACACACACACACACACACACACACACACACACACACACACACACACACGATAACATATGCACTATACATACACATGGATTTAGTACTGTAGAAATGTGGTAGTGGTGGAGTAGTTGCTTGATGGCACACAGTGTGTTGTGAAATCTGTGAATGTATTGTAATGTTTTTAAAATTGTATAAACTGCCTTAATTTTGCTGGACCCAAGGAAGAGTAGCTGCTGCTTTGGCTGCACCTAATGGGGATCCATAATAAATACAAATTCAAATACAAATACATTGACAGGGCTGTAGTGGAGCAGGTCGAGAGCTTCACGTTCCTTGGCGTCCACATCACTAAGGACTTAACATGGTCCACACCCACCCACACAGTCGGGAAGAGGACACAACAGCTCCTCTACCCCCTCAAGAGTCTGATATTTGGCATGTGCCCTCAGATCCTCAAAAAGTTAGATAGCTGCACCATAGAGAGCATCTTGACTGGTTGCATCACCGCCTGGTATGGAAATTGCACTCCCCTCAACCGCAAAGCCCTACAGAGAGTGGTGCAGACGGCCCAGTACATCACTGAGACTGAGATCCCTGACATCCAGGACCTCTATGTCAGGTGGTGTCAGAGGAAGGGCCGAAAAAGACTTCAGCCATCCAAGTCATAGACTACTCACTCTGCTACTATCTGCAAACGGTACCGGACCAACAGGCTACAAGGAAGCTTCCACCCCCAAGCCATAAGACTGCTTATTAAGACTGCTAAATAGTTAATTAAATGATTGCTCAGACTATCTGCATTGACGCTATCTTGTACTGACTGTATGCATACTCACAAGACTATATATAATCACTTTATACTGAGTATACAAAATATATACTGCTCTTTCCATGGCACAGACTGACCAGGTGAAACCAGGTGAAAGCTATGATACCTTCTTGATGTCATCAGTTAAATCCACTTCAATCAGTGTAGATGAAGGGGAGGAGACAGGATAAAGAAGGATTTTTAAGCCTTGAGACAATTGAGACATGGATTGTGTATGTGTGCCATTCAGAGGGTGAATGGGCAAGACAAAATATTGAAGTGCCTTTGAACAGGATTTGGTAGTAGGTGTCAGGCGCACCGGTTTGAGTGTGTCAAGACCTACAACGCTGCTGGGTTTTTCACGCTCAACAGTTCCCCATGTGTATCAAGAATGTTCCACCACCCAAAGGACATCCAGCCAACCTGTTACAACTGTGGGAAGCATTGAAGTTAACATTGGCCAGTATCCCTGTGGAACACTTTCCACACTTTGTAGAGTCCATGCCCTGACGAATTGAGGCTTAATGTTTCGTACACTCAGTGTATATTCTTATTAGTTATATAGGGTGAAGACTCTTTACATGTATGTACAGTCAGGTCCATAATTATTGGCACACTTGATAAAGATGAAAAAAAAAGATGAACAAAAACTATATTGTATGATCCAAAAAATGTGGAAATTATATTATTTTCACTAAGACAATTGCTCAGAGAAAGAGATTTAAAAAAAAAAGTTATATATATATATATATATATTTTAAATTAAAGATAGGGGTCAAAATGATCCTCTATGGGCTAGGTGGGACGTGACCGTCCCACTCTATTCAACAGCCAGTGGAACAGCTTGGCGCGAAATACCAAAACCTCAAAAATGCAATAATTAAAATTTTTCAAACATACGACTATTTTACACCATTTTAAAGGTAAGACTCTCGTTAATCTAACCACATTGTCCGATTTCACACAGCCATTTTTCAAGCAAGCATATATGTCACAAAAACCCAAAACACAGCTAAATGAAGCACTAACCTTTGATGATCTTCATCAGACGACACTCCTAGGACATTATGTTATACAATGCATGCATGTTTTGTTCAATCAAGTTCATATTTATATCAAAAAACACCGAAAACTTCTGGTGAATTTACTAAATTACTCATCATAAACGTTGACAAAATACATAACAATTATTTTAAGAATTATAGATACAGAACTCCTTTATGCAATCGCTATGTCAGATTTTAAAATAGTTTTTTGGCGAAAGCACATTTTGCAATATTCTGAGTACATAGCTCAGCCATCAGGGCTAGCCAAATTCAGAGCACACTAAGCTCAGAATTAGTATTAGAAAAATTGTATTACCTTTGCTGATCTTTGTCAGAATGCACTCCCAGGACTGCTACTTCCACAATAAATTTTGTTTTTGTTCCAAATAATCCATAGTTATGTCCAAATACCTCCGTTTTGTTCGTGCGTTCAGGTCACTATCCAAAGGGTAACGCACGAGCGCATTTTGAGACAAAAAAATTCAAAATGTTCCATTACCGTACTTAGAAGCATGTCAAACGCTGTTTAAAATCAAATTTTATGGTATTTTTCTCGTAAAATAGCGATAATATTCCAACCAGACAATAGCATATTCATTCAAAGGCTGAAAGAAAAAACAGTGTGGTCTCGTGAACGCGCATATCCAATCTCTTTGTCACCAGGCAGACCACTGAGAAACTGAGCTACTATACTCTGCCCAGAGAAAGGAGATGCCTCAATCCGCTTTCTGAAGGCTTTAAAGAACCAATGGAAGCCTTAGAAAGTGCTATGTAACCCCACAGATACTGTAGTTTCGATAGAGAATCAAAAGAAAAACTACAAATTCTCAGACAGGCCACTTCCTGCTTGGAATTTTCTCAGGTTTTTGCCTGCCATATGAGTTCAGTTATACTCACAGACACTATTCAAACAGTTTTAGAAACTTCAGAGTGTTTTCTATCCAAATCTACTAATAATATGCATATTCTCGTTTCTGGGCAAGAGTAGTAACCAGTTTAAATTGGGTACGTTTTTTATCCGGCCGTGAAAATACTGCCCCCTAGCCCAGACAGGTTATTGTCGCCCTTGTTTTCAATACACTAGCACCCTCCCTTTGCGAGGATAAGGACACTCAGCCTTTTTCTAAAATGTTTAATGAGATTGGAGAACCCGTTGGGAAGGATCTTAGACCATTCCTCCATACAGAATTTTTCCAGATCCTTGATATCATTCATCTGCTCTTCGTCCAAAGGTTCAAATCTAGAGGCTGTTTGTTGATTTTGTGGTGAATGAATAATTTCTATGTGGATTTTGATTAGTGGTCTTGCTGGAAGAGCCACTTGCGGCCAAGTGTCAGCCTCCTGGCAGAGGCAACCGGGTTTTTGGCTAAAATGTCCTGTTACTTGATAAAGTTCATTATGCTGTTGACCTTAACAAGGAGCAGTGGAAGCAAAATAGCCCCATAATATCAAAGATCCACCACCATATTTTACTGTAGGTATGAGGTACTTTTGTGCAAATGCTGCATATGCTGGAACTTGTGCTATGGTCAGATGACATGAAAATAGAGCTCTTTGGCCGCACACAGCAGTAGTGGGTTTGTCATTGAAAAACAGAAGCATATGCATACAAGTACCTCATACCCATGTTAAAACAAGGTGGTGGATGTTTGATGTTATGGGGCTTTTTTGATTCCACTGGTTAACGGCTGCTTCCCCTCCATAATGGGATTACACTCATTAAACAGCTGTTTGTTAAATGGCAGTAGACCTCTGTCATTCCCAGCATTTTTCCGGACCTTTTTGATCCGTAATCAGCGGGCCTGGGTTAGTTCTGTGGGGTTGAATAGGAACAAGAACAGCTGCCCAACGCGAGAGGATTACTCCAAGAGGACGGGCTCCCCACGAAAAATCACATGCTTGTATGTCCCATTCACCGACATATGTTCTGACACACCCACTCTCATAACATGTGTTATAAACTGGGAAAGGTTTATAAAGATAGCGTTAACAGTGGCCTATATGTGTCACGGTTGTCTAAATGAGCGGACCAAAATGCAGCGTCTGTTTCGTTCCACATATTTATTAGACTGTGAAACTTAATGCAATACCAAAATAAACTGAAGGACAAAACAACAAACCGTGACGCAGGAGGAACAAACACTACTCACAAAATATAATCACCCACAAAAACAGGTGGCACAAACATCAACTTAAATATGACCTCTAATTAGAGACAACGACAACCGGCTGCCTCTAATTGGAGGTCATGCCAAACAAAAACCAATATAGAAATACAAAACTAGACACTGAACATAGAAATACAAAAACAGACAAACACCCCCTGTCACACCCTGACCTACTCTACCATAGAAAATAACAACTTACTATGGTCAGGACGTGACAATATGTGTGTGCCATAAGCTCTGTTTTTCCTATAAGCACCACATCTATCAAAATCACGACATAACTTTACATTATGTGTGACTGTGATCTGACTGAATGTCATTGTCATGGTGACTCCCATTGTTTCAGTTGTGGGTCTTTCAATGAAACCAACCAGACCCTGAAAGCCAAACCCCAACGGGAAAGT
Organism: Salmo salar; assembly: GCF_965601325.2. Taxonomy (NCBI): domain Eukaryota; kingdom Metazoa; phylum Chordata; class Actinopteri; order Salmoniformes; family Salmonidae; genus Salmo; species Salmo salar. The sequence continues at coordinate 23,606,329 of NC_138318.1, read as the reverse complement.
GTATCTATTATTACCGTCAATCTTACTAGAAGTAACTTACACAAGGATACATTTACCTAAAGTGTGGGACATGGGGCGGTAGGTAGCCTAGTGGTTAGAGCATTGGCCAGTAACTGAAAGGTTGCTAGATTGAATCCTCAAGCTGACAAGGTAAAAATCTGTCGTTCTGCCTCTGAACAAGGCAGTAAACCCACTGTTCCTAGGCTGTCATTGTAGATAAGAATTTGTTCTTAACTGACTTGCCTAGTTAAATAAAGGAACAATAAATAAAACATGTCTGTAAGTGTGCTCAATAACCCATAGGGCGGCGCACAATTGGTCCGGGTTTGTCTGGTGTAGGCCGTCATTGTAAATAAGAATTTGTTCTTAACTGACTTGGCTAGTTAAATAAAAGCTAAAAAGTTTTTTTTAAAGTCTGCAATGGCATGCTGAATGTTGGTCTGACCTGCTGTAATAGAATCTGTTTTACAGTATCTATCAGCAGCATGACAGCACCATCTAGTGGTACTAGGTAGTACTGCCATGTATACCAGCACAGTAGTGTAATGGTTACCTAACAGTTCTAATTATGTTTTAAGAGTATTATCAGAACAGGGTTAATGGAAGGAGATAACTAGGACAGGAATGACAGGGAGGTGAAGTGATGACCAGGAGTAGGATGCCAAGGTGACCTGGGAACTCTGGGGAACTCTAACCTCTAACCTGCACCTACAGTATCTAAGCCTCTCCGACTGAGAATGGTTCAGCCGGAAGAAATCATTTAACAAAGCAAGGACAGCCTTTTTCCCTAAGCATCCACAGGGCCACCTCTGTCTGTCTCACCATGACATTTCACTGTGTATTGATCTGGATAGGAAAACACGGCGTATTTGTTAGTCTGCATGGGGATGGAGAACCAGGGAGAGTTCAGGAGAGCCGTTGGAGACGAAGAGGGGGAATGACGGAGAGAGGAGTAAAGATCCAGGAAGGACCAGGAGTAATGGGATGGCAAAGACCGATACAGAGAGTGATCTCCAAGGAATATCTACAGGTTCTGTCTTCTCTCATCCACCTCATAGCAGTGAGCAGCAGTAACATTGACCCTTGGGTGGAATGGGAGCAGTGGGTGGAAAGGGACAGTTTATAAAGTATGTTAAACTATGTGAAGCTGAATTCTGCTCTTGAAATGTTGAAATTAGTAAAGTAGTTGCGCAAAACTGAAAAAAATATTCACACAATTTATTCTAATAATAATCACTTAGGTAATCTCAGTTAACACTATAAGACATGGGCTGCCTTTTTTTTAGATATACAGACAGAAATGCAAATGCACACATGCTCTCTTTGTGCATTCTTCATGATTGCATAAAACATGCAAAGAGTTGGCATCTTGTCATGCGTCACAACTCCCTTAAATGCAGAGTGGTGAGTGAGTTGGAGCACTCTGAGGGTCCATGGCCGGTGAGGCAGACAAGGCCTAATGAGCTGTAGCTTTAATTAAAGATTCAGACCGCAGTCTGACCTACATAGAGCAGGTTCTGAGATGAACCCTTCCCATTCTGATCTCAGCCTGCACTGCCACTGATAGGGCCCGTCCATTATTGATGATGTCATTTAAATATGCACAAGGACAAAACAGGCAAGGCGGCAGAGCATGTTTCACCCGCTGTGTCACTAGCACTCCTTCCCTTCTCATTCCCAAAAAGGTGAGAACTGAAATAAGAGAGGATGAGAGACACTGAAACTTCTTCTTATAAATTCTGCTCCAACACAATTATAATTTCTCTATAATTGACAAAACATTGTGAATTACTGTAAGTTACTACTGTTCACATACTGTAGTTCTTTGTTTGTTTAAGGTGCAGTCAGTGTGTGTCACTGTACACTTGTTGATCTGAGTGAGTTTCTGTGAGGGAGTGAAGTCTATGAGTGACTTTCTGTGAGGGAATGATGTCTATGAATGAGTTTCTGTGAGGGAGTGATGTCTATGAGTGAATTTCTGTGAGGGAGTGATGTCCATGAGGGAGTTTCTGTGAGGGAAGGATGTCTATGAGGGAGTTTCTGTGAGGGAAGGATGTCTATGAGGGAGTTTCTGTGAGGGAAGGATGTCTATGAGGGAGTTTCTGTGAGGGAAGGATGTCTATGAGGGAGTTTCTGTAGGGAGTGATGTCTATGAGGGAGTTTCTGTGAGGGAAGGATGTCTATGAGGGAGTTTCTGTAGGGAGTGATGTCTATGAGGGAGTTTCTGTGAGGGAAGGATGTCTATGAGGGAGTTTCTGTAGGGAGTGATGTCTATGAGGGAGTTTCTGTAGGGAGTGATGTCTATGAGGGAGTTTCTGTGAGGGAGTGATATCTATGAGGGAGTTTCTGTGAGGGAGTGATGTCTATGAGGGAGTTTCTGTGAGGGAGTGATGTCTATGAGGGAGTTTCTGTGAGGGAGTGATATCTATGAGGGAGTTTCTGTAGGGAGTGATGTCTATGAGGGAGTTTCTGTAGGGAGTGATGTCTATGAGGGAGTTTCTGTGAGGGAAGGATGTCTATGAGGGAGTTTCTGTAGGGAGTGATGTCTATGAGGGAGTTTCTGTGAGGGAAGGATGTCTATGAGGGAGTTTCTGTAGGGAGTGATGTCTATGAGGGAGTTTCTGTGAGGGAGTGATATCTCTTAGTGAGTTTGCCAACATGTATATGGGAATTTATGGGTGAGTGAACATGTAAAGGTATTTCAGCAGAGGGTTATGCAAATTTTATGGAGTTTTCCATGTGTCTAAATGAACCTGTGTGTGTGTGTGTGTGTGTGTGTGTGTGTGTGTGTGTGTGTGTGTGTGTGTGTGTGTGTGTGTGTGTGTGGAGTTTTCCATGTGTCTAAATGAACCTGTGTGTGTGTGTGTGTGTGTGTGTGTGTGTGTGTGTGTGTGTGTGTGTGTGTGTGTGTGTGTGTGTGTGTGTGTGTGTGTGTGTGTGTGTGTGTGTGTGTGTGTGTGTGTGTGTGTGTGTGTGGTGGCGGTGCATAGCTGCGATCACAGCTGTGATCTAACAACAGCTGACAGGCAGGTTTGAGGGCACTCTCTGGGGTTCTGGCCCAGTGCGGAGGGCGGAGGCTGGAGCACTCTACGCTGCATTACGCCAGAACTGCTCCCTGTCCCGCTGAGCTCCCAATTAGCACACACGCCACTAGAGCAGACCCCGGCCACCACTACCGCAACCTGCCCCCGGACTATCTAATACTCACCCAGAGACAGGCTCAGCAACCTGGGCAGCAGTCTGATCTGTTACCCCTTCTACATTTAACATGAGCCAAGTCTGCTACTTCTTTACTTATTCATCCTCTGCTCTGTCTTCTGCTCTGTCCGCCTCTCACCCAGGCTAACCCGAAACGACAGCTGGCCGTCTGATGAGGACCTCTCCATCTCGTCTGTCTCCTTGGACTAAACCTAGACCCCCCCACACACACCCCAAAAAATCTATAAAAAACACTATGCACGCACACGTTGGCAAACACACACATACACGTGGGCAAGCACACACACACACACACACACACACACACACACACACACACACACACACACACACACACACACACACACACACACACACACACACACACACACACACACACTACCCGCTCTTCAAATGTTGATGTGCAGTCATAACACACACAGCCCCCATGGGATGTATGGTTTGGCTGGTTGGCAGGAGGAAGGGAGGTGGGGGTGTGTTGATGAGGGAGAGGGATCGATGCCATGATCACTGGAGTGTGAATCTGTTATGGCCTTCTTTACCCAGACGTCTGAGACCAGGGACGTTGACCATCTCTAGAGAGAGACCTCACAGACTGGAGACAAAAACAAGATCCACTTACCCTCTGTAATGGAGTGTACCACTGTTCCATCATTCACAGACCCACTCCCTCACTGTAATGGAGTGTACCGCTGTTCCATCATTCACACTCCCACACTGTAATGGAGTGAACCACTGTCCCATCATTCACATGGAGCTTCTCCACCAGGGGAGTATCAGTGTGAAAGTTCTTCTTCAGGGCACTGGAGTGTGAGGGTTTCTCTGGGTGTGTGTGTGTGTGTGTGTGAACATGTCAGGGAGTGTATAGCCTGTGTGTGTGTGTGTGTGTGTGTGTGTGTGTGTGTGTGTGTGTGTGTGTGTGTGTGTGTGTGTGTGTGTGTGTGTGTGTGTGTGTGTGGGTGTGGGTGTGGGTGTGTTCGCGTGTGTGTGTGTGAGTTTGTGGGTGTGTTTGCGTGGGTGTGTTTGCGTGTGTGTGTTCGCGCATGTGTGTGTGTATGCATAGGGGGTATGATGGAGCAGGGGTCATGAGAGGGGGGTGTGGGTCTCCTTGCGATGTGGCTGACACCCAGCATATGATCCTGAAAGAGCGTGACGGCTCCCTTCACACCCCCACCACATTCTGAGTGACAGCCATCCTGTCAGGGACCTTACACATCTGCCTGGCCACTGGGCCCATGGATGGAGGGATGGAGGAATAGATGGATGGGTGGATGGATGGATGAAAGGAGTGAGGGACAGAGAGATTGACTTGAGGCTAAAGGGCAGACAGATACAGGGTTGGACAAGGCACCTAAGGCCAGGTGGAGGGTGTAGATGGCGGCGGCCATTTTGGACAGGTCTGCTGTGTTGTGCTATGGGGTGGAATGTAAATCAGCTCAGAGTTGTAAGAGAAACACAGGAAGAGGAAGAGAAGAATAGGACGAGAGGATTGCTGATGAAGTTTGAGACGTCCCTTAGGAGAGGCTGAGTGAGGGAGTGAGTGCTCTACTCTGACAGACGAGACAGATGACATGAGTAGAGGGTTCAATCTCTAGCTAATGAGATTCAGTGAACACTCCAAAGTCTGAAGGAGGGATAGAGGAAGAGAAGGTGGAAGGGAGAGACGGAGAGGGGAGAAAACAAGGGCAGAGGAACTATTTGACAGATGTTGAAAAGTAAAGAGGGGATGGGCATTGTGTAAAGTAAGGGCAACAATCTGACAGAGAGAGAAAAAGAAAGGGGGGATTAATTAATCTCACGAGGACGGATTATGCGTGATTACTAGATATTTTACTTCTGGGTTAAGTCAGATTATACGTACATGAGAGATGGGTGCAGTAATGATCAGGGTTATTCTGGGGCCAATGTGTTGATCATAGCGAAGCAGGAGATGTAGAAGTGGTGATATGTATGAGCCAGATCACAGAACAATGGGTTTTATCCTCACCTCCTCTGCCTCCAAAAAAGAAAGGTATCTCTCCATGAGCTCCTAAAAACACAACCCCCCCACCTCCGCCGCTAAACGCCCCCAGGGCCCTGTTTTCACAACGCAGCAGAATGCAGAAGCAGCGCAACAGTAATCTCCCTCCCCCCGGGAACGCAGACTCTAACTGATAAGTGCCACAGAGCGGGGGGACTGATTCTGTCAGTGGCGTCTTCAGCGGAGCGCGATGGCACGCGGCGTCTCCTCACAGTGCAGAAATGTAATGCGAGGCGACACGACTGACATTACACACCGCCACAAATCACAGAGAGGACTTCACAGTCTGACTGCAAAGCGAGAGGGAGGGAGAGGAAGAGAAAGAAAGAGAGAAGGAGAGAGAGGCCTCAGTGGGAATATCGAAATGCACCTATCCTTCTCCAGGGGCCACAGACAGGGTACAGTTCAAGGGGACAGGGGCCATATAGATTGTACAGGTCAAGGGGCCAGGTACATTCTCTCTCTCATCTTTCCCAATTTAATTTTTACTTTTTCATTTCTCAGTGGGACAATTTGATTATGCGCTCGGTTGTTCCTTGGATTATAATGCTATAGCTGTGTTTAATGATTTATTTGTTTGTTTGTTTACTATTCTTTTTCCTCCATCCTTAAGCCTATCAGAGCACAGAGTGACTTAGAGATTAGAGGTAGTTGGAGTTGAATATGGATGCAGAATAAACAGCAACCAAAGAGGATCTTTCATTCACCGTGGGGGAATGTTCAGATTCTACTTACAGTATACTTACTGTATGTTCATCCATTTGAAGAGCCACCTGTGATTCTAATTCAATTGAACGATTAACCCCACATATTTCTAGACATTACCAATTTATGAAGCTGGAGAGATGGATTAACAGAAATGCCATCCTGGTGGTGAAGTTCTAAAGGTCACGCTTTCTAATGGCGCAGGACAGAACAAGAAGCCTTGCTGCTATTGGCTGTGGTGGAAGGTGGGAAAAGGTCAGATCAGGTGGCGATCCTCACCTTCCCAAAATGTTGTCAAGATATGGAGGGGGAGAAAAGGACAAAGGCAAAAGCCGAAATAGTGAAATTGGAAAAGAAACATAAAGGGACAGTTTTCCAAATGTCATTTAGCTCAGGGCTGTGGGGGTCAAAGGTGCAGAGAGACGTGTGGAACATTTGAGGAATTGTGTTTGAGAGAGAGGGAAATCTGTGATAGGGAAGAAGAGGTAGAAAAAAGAGAGGGAGATGGGGAGGTGAGGATACTGTCTGAGGAACGTCCCCTTCTCACCTGAGAAACAGAGAACCCCTTGAGACCTGCAGGTTTTTAGCTGCACAGGTAAAATGGCTGCCAAAAGTCAGCCATAGAACAAATGGGTGTCAACAGACCCTGGGTAGGGTGTCAACCGTACAGCAAATAGTACTGTGGTATCAAAGTGAATGCACATTGTACATTAAGCAGATGGACATGAGTGGTTGTGTGGGTATGTATGCTGATGAGTGTGTGTGTGTGTGTGTGTGTGTATGCAAATGTGTGTAGTGTTTCCAGGCCTTGCCAGAGGAGGTCTTTCAGGGTCTTGTGAGACTCGCTCTCTCTCTCTCTCTCTGTGTGTGTGTGTGTGTGTGTGTGTGTGTGTGTGTGTGTGTGTGTGTGTGTGTGTGTGTGTGTGTGTGTGTGTGTGTGTGTGTGTGTGTGTGTGTGTGTGTGTGTGTGTGTGTGTGTGTGTGTGTGTGTGCTTGCTCACAGGGTTTTTTCACACTGATGTCAGACACTCTGTTGCCTGTGCATGACTGAACACTCATCTCCCTCTGGCCTACCCTTCCTTTCTCCCTCTCTCCCTCTTTTACATTCTTCACTCCCTTCAACTCCTCCCTTTAATTAATTATTAGTAATCAACACCATTAAAATATTATGCTAATGCAGGGTGGGAAAGGCTGGAGGTAGGAATGAATGTATATTTGTGAGCCTGTGTGTGTGTGCGTGTGTGTTTGTGCATGCGTGTGTGTGTAACATATACTGTATAATGCACAAACCCAGCAGCACACCAATACTATAGCTATACACACACTCACATACTGTATGCATAGGCTACACACTAGATATGTACATCCATTATAAACAACTTGTACATGTACACAATCAATAATTGAGAATAACCTGCTCCTCTCGTGGCTTTAAACATTAAGGTACAATCATTTGAATGAACCTGATTCATACTATTCAGTAAACAGTAAAAATAATGAGCTAAACTCAATAATATCTCACATTATTGCATTATCATATTGTTTACAGTTTATTTTCCTCTATTGATTATCTCTGTTCTGTGCCATAAGGTTTTATTTGTCCAATATATTTCATGGTTCTCAGTTGAAGAGATATCCTCATAGTGATATTGGCTATCATACAGACAGGAGGGGCATCAAGACGCTGTCAATGTCCATAAGGATGACCTTATCCTCCTCCTCTGCAACACACAGACAAATGAAATTGTGTTTGTCACATGTGCCGAAAACAACAATGCTTCCCAATGATGCAGAGTAAAACAATTATAGAATGAAAAATACAAATAGTAACACAAGAAGAATACAATACACTAGAATGAAGCTATATACAGGAAGTACCAGATCAATGTGAAACTATATACAGGAAGTACCAGATCAATGTGGAGCTATATACAGGAAGTACCAGATCACTGTGGAGCTATATACAGGAAGTACCAGATCAGTGTGGAGCTATATACAGGGAGTACCAGATCAATGTGGCGCTATATACAGGAAGTACCAGATCAATGTGGAGCTATATACAGGAAGTACCAGATCAATGAGGAGCTATATATAGGAAGTACCAGTACCAGATCAATGTGGAGCTATATACAGGGAGTACCAGTACCAGATCAATGTGGAGCTATATACAGGGAGTACCAGTACCAGATCAATGTGGCGCTATATACAGGGAGTACCAGTACCAGATCAATGGGGAGCTATATACAGGGAGTACCAGATCAATGTGGAGCTATATACAGGAAGTACCAGATCAATGTGGCGCTATATACAGGGAGTACCAGTACCAGATCAATGGGGAGCTATATACAGGGAGTACCAGATCAATGTGGAGCTATATACAGGAAGTACCAGATCAATGTGGAGCTATATACAGGAAGTACCAGATCAATGTGGCGCTATATACAGGAAGTACCAGATCAATGTGGAGCTATATACAGGAAGTACCAGATCAATGAGGAGCTATATATAGGAAGTACCAGTACCAGATCAATGTGGAGCTATATACAGGGAGTACCAGTACCAGATCAATGTGGAGCTATATACAGGGAGTACCAGTACCAGATCAATGTGGCGCTATATACAGGGAGTACCAGTACCAGATCAATGGGGAGCTATATACAGGGAGTACCAGATCAATGTGGAGCTATATACAGGAAGTACCAGACCAATGTGGAGCTATATACAGGAAGTACCAGATCAATGTGGCGCTATATACAGGAAGTACCAGATCAATGTGGAGCTATATACAGGAAGTACCAGATCAATGTGGAGCTATATATAGGAAGTACCAGTACCAGATCAATGTGGAGCTATATACAGGGAGTACCAGTACCAGATCAATGTGGAGCTATATACAGGGAGTACGAGTACCAGATCAATGTGGAGCTATATACAGGGAGTACCAGTACCAGATCAATGTGGAGCTATATACAGGGAGTACCAGTACCAGATCAATGTGGAGCTATATACAGGGAGTACCAGTACCAGATCAATGTGGAGCTATATACAGGGAGTACCAGTACCAGATCAATGTGGCGCTATATACAGGGAGTACTATTACCAGATCAATGTGGAGCTGTATACAGGGAGTACCAGATCAATGTGGAGCTATATACAGGAAGTACCAGTACCAGATCACTGTGGAGCTATATACAGGGAGTACCAGATCAATGTGGAGCTATATACAGGAAGTACCAGATCACTGTGGAGCTATATACAGGAAGTACCAGATCAATGTGGAGCTATATACAGGGAGTACCAGATCACTGTGGAGCTATATACAGGAAGTACCAGATCAATGTAGAGCTATATACAGGAAGTACCAGATCAATGTGGAGCTATATATAGGAAGTACCAGTACCAGATCAATGTGGAGATATATACAGGGAGTACCAGTACCAGATCATTGTGGAGCTATATACAGGGAGTACCAGTACCAGATCAATGTGGAGCTATATACAGGAAGTACCAGTACCAGATCAATGTGGAGCTATATACAGGGAGTACCAGTACCAGATCAATGTGGAGCTATATACAGGGAGTACCAGTACCAGATCAATGTGGAGCTATATACAGGGAGTACCAGTACCAGATCAATGTGGAGCTATATACAGGAAGTACCAGTACCAGATCAATGTGGAGCTATATACAGGGAGTACCAGTACCAGGTCAATGTGGAGCTATATACAGGGAGTACCAGTACCAGATCAATGTGGAGCTATATACAGGGAGTTCCAGTACCAGATCAATGTGGAGCTATATACAGGGAGAACCAGTACCAGATCAATGTGCAGGGCTACGAGGTATTTGATGTAGATATGTACATGATGGCAGGCTAAAGTGACTAGGGTAAAGTGACAAACAAACACATTTTTCTCTTGTATCCTCATTTGGACCAAAAATGTATTTCCATTCAAAATCCTATTTTCTCTAACCCCTAACCCTTCCCTTAACCCTAACCTTAACCCTAACCTTAACATATAACCCTAATCCAAACCCTAAAACTAAACCTATACTAAACTTCCCAAAGTGGGGATGTGTTTTACTATCCTTGTGGGGACTTTTGGGGATTTTAGGTCCCGGCAAGGATAGAAGAACCAACCCCCACAACACACACACACCAGCCCTCTCACCTGCAGAGCTTGGGGCAATACCCAATATCACACCTCCTAATTCCTTCCCCAAACCTGTCTGGATGTGCCCCATACCTCCTGTGTCAGGGGCACAGCCAGGGCCCTACTGCTGTCACATCAGCTTCCCCACAACCTTTTCCAGCTACGGCTAACATATTGTGAGAGGAACACTGTGTGTATGTGTGTGTGCATTCCAGAGCCCCAAAATACAAATAGACCCCTCTCTCTGTCTGCAACAGCCCTCCAGGATTTATATTACGCTTGCCCTCATAGAGTTTATAATAAATAGACTATATTCCCTGACCACTGTCGACGTGGTCTTATGTCACTTGTGCATTAAAGTAATGAGTGAATGTCGTTTTTGTGTTTGGCAGTTAACGGGTAAGGACCAGACATGAAATGGGTTTAGTATATTTATTGAGGAAATGGAATGGCTGTGAGAATGAGAATGGACCAGAGGAAGCCGCGGGCTGCAGATTAAGGACTTGGGGGGTGGAGTCTGTAAGGTTTGACTTGGAGTCTCAGGTAGACATCACTGTCAGGATGTGGTAGTTAAGCTGCTGTGGTGAAGGCAACCCCCACCCCCCAGAGAGGATGAATGACTGTTTGGTCAGGTTTTAAAAAATGGTCAGTTGAAACTTCTACGGGATCATTGTCCCCCCCATGGGACGGTTGAGCTAGCGTGCGCTAATGTGATTAGCATGATGTTTTAAGTAACAAGAACATTTCACAGGACATAGACATATCTGATATGGGCAGAAAGCTTAAATTCTTGTTAATCTAACTGCACTGTCCAATTTACAGTAGCTATTACAGTGAAATAATACCATGCTATTGTTTGAGGAGAGTGCAAAGTTATGAACTGGAAACGGTATTATTAACCAATTAGTCACATTTGGGCAGTCTGTGTAAACATTTTTAACAGAAATGCAATGGTTCTTTGGATCAGTCTAAAACGTTGCACATACACTGCTGCCATCTAGTGGCCAAAATCACAATTGTGCCTAGATTCTTAAGTCATAAGAAATGTCCTCTCACTGTCAAATGTGTTTATTTTCAGCAAACTTAACATGTGCAAATACATAAACTGAACAAGTTCCAAAGACGTGATTAACAGAAATGGAATAATGTGTCCCTGAACAAAGGGGGGGGGGGGGGGGGGGGGGGGGGCGTCAAAATCAAAAGTAACTGTCAGTATCTGGTGTGGCCACCCACTGCATTAAGTACTGCAGTGCATCTCCTCCTCATGGACTGCACCAGATTTGCCAGTTCTTGCTGTGAGATGTTACCCCACTCTTCCACTGAGGCACCTGCATGTTCCCGGACATTTCCGGGGGGAATGGCCCTAGCCTTCACCCTCCGATCCAACAGGTCCCAGACGTGCTCAATGGAATTGAGATCCGGGCTCTTCGCTGGCCATGGCAGAACACTGACATTCCTGTCTTGCAGGAAATCACGCACAGAACGAGCAGTATGGCTGGTGGCATTGTCATGCTGGAGGGTCATGTCAGGATGAGCCTGCAGGAAGGGTACCACATGAGGGAGGAGGATGTCTTCCCTGTAAGTCACAGCGTTGAGGTTGCCTGCAATGACAACAAGTTCAGTCCAATGAAGCTGTGACATACCGCCTCAGACCATGACGGACCCTCCACCTCCAAATCGATCCCTCTCCAGAGTACAGGCCTCGGTGTATCCTCATTCCATCGATGATAAACGCGAATCTGACCATCAACCCTTGTGAGACAAAACCGCGACTCATCAGTGAAGAGCACTTTTTGCCAGTCCTGTCTGGTCCAGCGACGGTGTGTTTGTGCCCATAGGCAACGTTGTTGCCGGTGATGTCTGGTGAGGACCTGCCTTACAACAGGCCTACATGCCCTCAGTCCAGCCTCTCTCAGCCTATTGCGGACAGTCTGAGCAATGATGGAGGGATTGTGCATTCCTGGTATAACTCGGGCAGTTGTTGTTGCCATCCTGTACCTGTCCCGTTGGTGTGATGTTCGGATGTACCCTTTCCTGTGCAGGTGTTGTTACACGTGGTCTGCCACTGCGAGGATGATCAGCTGTCCGTCCTGTCTCCCTGTAGCGCTGTCTTAGGTGTCTCACAGTACGGACATTGCACTAAATTGCCCTGGCCACATCTGCAGTTCTCATGCCTCCTTGCAGAATGCCTAAGGCACATTTACGCAGATGAGCAGGAACCCTGGGCATCTTTCTTTTGGTGTTTCTCAGAGTCAGTAGAAAGGCCTCTTTAGTGTCCTAAGTTTTGTGACCTTAACTGTGACCTTAATTGCCTACTGTCTGTAAGGTGTTAGTGTCTTAACGACCGTTCCACAGGTGCATGTTCATTAATTGTTTATGGTTCATTGAACAAGCATGGGAAACAGTGTTTAAACCCTTTACAATGAAGATCTGTGAAGTTGTTTGGATTTTTCCAAATTATCTTTGAAAGACAGGGTCCTGAAAAAGGGACGTTTCTTTTATTGCTGAGTTTATATTGGCCTTTCTCTTGCATTTCAAAGATGATGAAAAAAATGGTATTATCTTTTACCAGTTCGAATGTGTTATATGGTCCTATATTAATTTCACATTTCCTCAAACTTCAAAGTGTTTCCTTTCAAATAGTATCAAGAATATGCGTATCTTTGCTTCAGGTCCTGAGCTACAGGCAGTTAGATTTGGGTATGTCATTTTAGGCGAAAATTGAAAAAAGGGTTAGATCCTTTAACCTGTTATGGCTAGGGGGCAGTATTTTCACAGCCGGATAAAAAAACGTACCCGATTTAATCTGATTAGTACTCCTGCCCAGAAACTAGAATATGCATATAATTATTAGCTTTGCATAGAAAACACTCCAAAGTTTCTAAAACTGTTTGAATGGTGTCTGTGAGTATAACAGAACTCATTTGGCAGGCCAAAACCTGAGAAGATTCTATGCAGGAAGTGCCCTGTCTGACAATTTCTTGGCCTTCTTGATTGTCTCTATCCATTACAGGGGATCTCTGCTGTTACGTGACACTTCCTACGGCTCCCATGGGCTCTCAGAAGGCGGCAAAAAGCTGAATCGTGGCTTTGCAGGCTCTGGCTGAAAAAAAGTAGCGCGTTTGGATAGTGGCTGGTCACAGTACTGTGAGACTCAGGCTCGTGCCCGAGTCGACCCCATGCTTTATTTTCTTTCGTCTGTTTACCTACACGCAGATTCCCGGTCGGAATATTATCGCTTTTTTTACGAGAAAAATTTCATTAAAATTTATTTTAAACAGCGGTTGACATGCTTCGAAGTACGGTAATGGAATATTTAGAAATCTTTTGTCACGAAATGCGCCATGCTCATGACCCTTATTTACACTTCGGATAGTGTCTTGAACGCACGAACAAAACGCCGCTATTTGGATATAACAATGGATTATTTTGAACAAAACCAACATTTGTTATTGAAGTAGCAGTCCTGGGAGTGCATTCTGACGAAGAACACCAAAGGTAATCAAACTTTTCTAATAGTAAATCTGACTTTGGTCAGGGCTAAACTTGGTGGGTGTCTAAATAGCTAGCCGTGATGGCTGGGCTATCTACTCAGAATATTGCAAAATGTGCTTTCACCGAAAAGCTATTTTAAAATCGGACACCTCGATTGCACAAAGGAGTTCTGTATCTATAATTCTTAAAATAATTGTTATGTTTTTTGTGAACGTTTATCGTGAGTAATTTAGTAAATTCACCGGAGGTTTGCAGGGGGGTATGCTAGTTCTGAACATCACATGCTAATGTAAAAAGCTGTTTTTTGATATAAATATGAACTTGATTGAACAAAACATGCATGTATTGTATAACATAATGTCCTAGGTGTGTCATCTGAATAAGATCAAAGGTTAGTGCTGCATTTAGCTGTGGTTTTGTTTTTTGTGACATTATATGCTAGCTTGAAAAATGGGTGTCTGATTATTTCTGGCTGGGTACTCTGCTGACATAATCTAATGTTTTGCTTTCGCTGTAAAGCCTTTTTTGAAAATCGGACAGTGTGGTTAGATAAAGGAGAGTCTTGTCTTTAAAATGCTGTAAAATAGTCATATGTTTGAAAAATTGAAGTTTTTGTATTTTTGAGGAATTTGTAATTCGCGCCACGCCTATCATTGGATATTGGAGCAGGTGTTCCGCTAGCGGAACGTCTAGATGTAAGAGGTTTTAAGAACAAATTCTTATTTACAATGACGTCCTACCCCGGCCAAACCCTCCCCTAAACCGAACGACGCTGGGCCAATTGTGCGCCACCCTATCGGACTCACGATCACGGCTGTAGTGACACCGCTAGTACTGCGATGCAGTGCCTTAGACCACTGCGCCACTCGGGAGTGGTAGAAGTGGTGATAAAGGAGAGTGAGAAGCTGATTAGCAGTTAGGAGCAGCTGTGGCAATTTGTGACAAGATCTTAAGGCCCATTGTCGTGCCGTTCATCTGCCGCCATCACCTCATGTTTCAGCATGATAATGCACAGTCCCATGTCGCAAGGATCTGTACACAATTCCTGGAAGCTGAAAATGCCCCAATACTTCAATGACCTGCATACTCACCAGACATGTCACCCACTGAGCATGTTCGGGATGCTCTGGATCAACATGTACGACAGAATGTTCCAGTTCCCGCCAATATCTAGCAACATGGTGAAAGGGGACGGGAGTGACTGCGAGAGGTTCGGAGCAGATTGACATAAGGAATAGCTATTCCTGGAAATCTCTGAAACTCACTTAGATGATACAGTGGTAGCAATACATGCTAATAAGATCTACAGAAAATACAAAAATGCCAAAGGTGGAGGTGTGGCGATTTGTATTCAGAACCACATTCCTGTAAAGCTTAGAGAGGATTTCATGTTAACCTGTTTGGGCTAGGGGGCAGTATTGAGAATTTTGGAAAAAATATGTGCCCATTTTTAACTGCCTCCTACACCAACTCAGAAGCTAGAATATGCATATTATTGTTCAGGTTTGGATAGAAAACACCCTAAAGTTTCTAAAACTGTTTGAATGGTGTCTGTGAGTATAACAGAACTCCTATGGCAGGCAAAAACCTGACAAGGTTTCATGCAGGAAGTGACCTGTCTGACAAGGAGTCGTGCGTCTTGCATCTGTTTATTGAAGAGTAAGGATCTTAGCTGTAACGTGACAATTCCCAGGGCTCCAATAGGCTCTCAGAACCCGGGAAAAACCTGAACGATGACGAGGCAGCCTCTGGCTGAAACAGATTATCGCCTTATCCAAGTGGCCGATCAGAGGACCATTGAATGAGGCGCGTGCACGATTCGCCCCCGTGGAGAAATTTCATTCGGCTGTTTAGCTTATTGCAGATTCCCGGTCGGAATATTATCGCTTTTCTACGAGATAAATGGCATAAAAATTGGTTTTAAACAGCGGTTGACATGCTTCGAAGTACGGTAATGGAATATTTAGACATTTTTTGTCACGCCATGCGCCATGCGCACGACCGTTATTTACCATTCGTATAGTGTCTAGAACGCACGAACAAAACAGAGGATATTTGGATATAACGATGGATTATTTGGGACCAAACCTACATTTGTTATTGAAGTAGAAGTCCTGGGAGTGCATTCTGACGAAGAACAGGAAAGGTAAGAACATTTTTCTTATAGGAAATAGGATTTTGGTTAATCTTGGCGGGTGTCTAAATAGCTAGCCGTGATGGCTGGGCTATGTACTTAGAATATTGCAAAATGTGCTTCATCCGAAAAGCTATTTTAAAATCGGACATATCGAGTGCATAGAGGAGTAATGTATCTATAATTCTTAAAATAATTGTTATGCTTTTTGTGAACGTTTATCGTGAGTAATTTAGCAAACTGTTAGTAAATTCCCCGGAAGTTTGCGGGGGGTATGCTTTTTCTGAACATCACATGCTAATGTAAAAAGCTGTTTTTTGATATAAATATGAACTTGATTGAACAGACATGCATGTATTGTATAACATAATGTCATAGGTGTGTCATCTGATGAAGATCATAAAAGGTTAGTGCTGCATTTAGCTGTGGTTTGGGTTTTTGTGACATTATATGCTAGCTTGAAAAATGGGTGTCTGATTATTTCTGGCTGGGTACTCTGCTGACATAATTTAATGTTTTGCTTTCGCTGTAAAGCCTTTTTGAAATCGGACAGTGTGGTTAGATTAAGGAGAGTCTTGTCTTTAAATAGCTGTAAAATAGCCATATGTTTGAGAAATTGAAGTAATAGTATTTCAAACGATTCAAAAATCGCGCCACTGAATTCAGGTGGCTGTTACGTAGGTGGGACGAATTCGTCCGGCCTTGCCCATAGAGGTTAAATACTGTTGAAATAATATGGCTACAGGTTCATCTGCCTTACCTAAAGCCCATTCTGGTGTGAAGCTGCTATAGACCACCAAGTGCTAACAGTCAGTGTCTGGATAACATGTGTTACTTGTTACCTGTCTAACAGAACACAGAGGGTGTTCTTTAAAGGAAGCCTCTGCAACATAATCCAGGTCGAATCAGGAATTCCCCAGGGCAGCTGACTAGGCCCCTTACTTTTTAAAATCTTTAATAATGACATGCCACTGGCTATGAGTAAAGCCGGTGCATCTATGCATGCGGATGACTCAACACTATACATGTCAGCTACTACAGCAACTGAAATGACTGCAACGCTTAACAAGTTAGTTTGTGAATGGGTAGCAAGTAATAAGTTAGTCCTAAATATTTCCAAAACTAAATGGATTGTATTTGGGACAAAACATTCACTAAACCTCAACTAAATCTTGTAATGAATAATGTGGAAATTGAGCAGTTGAGGTGACTGTTGGAGTAACCCTAGATTGTAAATTGACATGGTAAAAACATACAGTGGGGGAAAAAAGTATTTCATCCCCTGCTGATTTTGTACGTTTACCCACTGACAAAGAAAGGATCAGTCTATAATTTTAATGGTAGGTTTATTTGAACAGTGAGAGACAGAATAACAACAAAAATATCCAGAAAAATGCATGTCAGAAATGTTATAAATTGATTTGCATTTTAATGAGGAAAATAAGTATTTGACCCCCTCTCAATCAGAAAGATTTCTGGCTCCCAGGTGTCTTTTATACAGGTAACGAGCTGAGATTAGGAGCACACTCTTAAAGGGAGTGCTCCTAACCGCAGCTTGTTACCTGTAAAAAAGACACCTGTCCACAGAAGCAATCAATCAATCCGATTCCAAACTCTCCACCATGGCCAAGACCAAAGAGCTCTCCAAGGATGTTAGGGACAAGATTGTAGACCTACACAAGGCTGGAATGGGCTACAAGACCATCGCCAAGCAGCTTGGTGAGAAGGTGACAACATTTGGTGCGATTATTCGCAAATGGAAGAAACACAAAAGAACTGTCAATATCCCTCGGCCTGGGGCTCCATGCAAGATCTCACCTCGTGGAGTTGCAATGATCATGAGAACAGTGAGGAATCAGCCCAGAACTACACGGGAGGATCTTGTCAATGATCTCAAGGCAGCTGGGACCATAATCACCACGAAAACAATTGGTAACACACTACGCCGTGAAGGACTGAAATCCTACAGCGCCCGCAAGGTCCCCCTGCTCAAGAATACATATACATGCCCGTCTGAAGTTTGCCAATGAACATCTGAATGACTCAGAGGACAACTGGTGAAAGTGTTGTGGTCAGATGAGACCAAAATGGAGCTCTTTGACATCAACTCAACTCGCCATGTTTGGAGGAGGAGGAATGCTGCCTATGACCCCAAGAACACCATCTCCACCGTCAAACATGGAGGTGGAAACATTATGCTTTGGGGGTGTTTTTCTGCTAAGGGGACAGGACAACTTCACCGCATCATTTGACGGGACGATGGACGGGGCCATGTACCGTCAAATCTTGGGTGAGAACCTCCTTCCCTCAGCCAGGGCATTGAAAATGGGTCGTGGATGGGTATTCCAGCATGACAATGATCCAAAACACACGGCCAAGGCAACAAAGGAGTGGCTCAAGGAGAAGCACATTAAGGTCCTGGAGTGGCCTAGCCAGTTTCCAGACCTTAATCCCATAGAAAATCTGTGTAGGGAGCTGAAGGTTCGAGTTGCCAAACGTCAGCCTCGAAACCTTAATGACTTGGAGAAGATCTGCAAAGAGGAGTGGGACAAAATCCCTCCTGAGATGTGTGCAAACCTGGTGGTCAACTACAAGAAACATCTGACCTCTGTGATTGCCAACAAGGGTTTTGCCACCAAGTACTAAGTCATGTTTTGCAGAGGGGTCAAATACTTATTTCCCTCATTAAAATGCAAATCATTTTATAACATTTTTGACATGCGTTTTTCCGGATTGTTTTGTTGTTATTCTGTCTCTCACTGTTCAAATAAACCTACTATTAAAATATAGACTGATCATTATCCCTGTGTTTCCTGTCTCTCTGTGCCAGTTTGTCTTGTATGTTTCCAAGTCAACCAGCGTTTTTACTGTTCTCCTGCTTTTTGTATTCTCCTTTTTCTAGTCCTCCCGGTTTTGACCCTTGCCTGTTTCTGGACTTTGTACCCGCCTGCCTGACCATTCTGCCTGCCTTGACCATGAGCCTGTCTGCCAATCTGTACCCCCTGGACTCTGATCTGGTTTTGACCTTTTTACCTGTCCACGACCATTATCTTGCCTACCCCTTTGGATTAATAAACATTGGAAGACTCCAACCATCTGCGTCCTGTGTGTAAAGCATCTGTGTGTAGCTGGTGAGATGAGTCAGGCGCAGGACAGCAGATAAGAGTAAAGAAAGCAATTTTACTCAAAATATATCACAATACATGTCGTAAATATAAGACCACACAATACGGACCACAATACAATAAACAATTACTCACAAACAAACATGGGGGAACAGAGGGTTAAATAATGAACAAGTAATTGGGTGATTGAAACCAGGTGTGTAAGACAAAGACAAAACAAATCGAAAATGAAAAGTGGATCGGCGATGGCTAGAAGGCCGGTGATGTCGAACGCCGCTTGAACAAGGAGAGGGACCGACTTCGGCGGAAGTCATGACAGTAGCCGCGCGCCGACACCGACGACGACCCGGAGGACGAGGCGCAGGGCGATCCGGGTGGAGACGGTGGAAATCCCGCAGCAACGAAGGGTCCAAGATGTCCTCCACTGGCACCCAGCATCTCTCCTCTGGACCGTACCCCTCCCACTCCACGAGGTACTGAAGGCCCCTTGCCCGATGCCTCAAGTCCAGGATGGCTCGAACAGCATATGCCGGGGCCCCCTCGATGTCCAGAGGGGGCGGAGGAACCTCCTGCACCTCAGACTCCTGGAGTGGACCAGCCACCACCGGCCTGAGGAGAGACACATGGAACGAGGGATTAATACGGTAATCTGGGGGAAGCTGTAACCTATAGCATACCTCGTTCAGTCTCCTCAGGACTTTGAATGGCCCCACAAACCGCGGACCCAGCTTCCGGCAGGGCAGGCGGAGGTGCAGGTTTCGGGTCGAGAGCCAGACCTGGTCCCCCGGTGCGAACACCAGGGCCTCACTGCGGTGGCGGTCGGTGCTCACCTTCTGCCGCCTCACGGCCCGTTGCAGGTGCACATGGGCGGCGTCCCAGGTCTCCCCTGAGCGCTTAAACTGCAGGAGCTTCGATTTGGCTCTGATGCCAAGGTGCCAGAACTGGCTGATACCCCAATACGCACTGGAAGGGAGAGAGGTTAGTGGAGGAGTGGCGGAGTGAGTTTTGGGCCATCTCTGCCCAGGGGATGAACGCCGCCCACTCCCCCGGCCGGTCCTGGCAATATGACCGCAGAAACCTACCCACATCCTTGTTTACTCTCTCCACCTGCCCGTTACTCTCGGGGTGAAAACCTGAGGTGAGGCTGACCGAGACCCCCAGACGTTCCATGAACGCTCTCCAGACCCTGGACGTGAACTGGGGACCCCGATCAGAGACTGTGTCCTCAGGCACCCCGTAGTGCTGGAAAACGTGAGTGAACAGGGCCTCCGCAGTCTGTAGGGCCGTCTATTCAAGGCTTGTCGCTTCTGCTGAGGCCCCGGGGCCGGACGCTTCTGCTGAGGCCCCGGGGCCGGACGCTTCTGCTGAGGGACTGGGGTAGGACTTCACACTTGACGGGGCATTGTGGCCAGTAGCTCCTGCTGACGGGGCATTGTGGCGAGTAGCTGCTGCTGACGGGGCATTGTGGCCAGTAGCTCCTGCTGACGGGGCATTGTGGCGAGTAGCTGCTGCTGACGGGCCATTGTGGCCAGTAGCTCCTGCTGACGGGGCATTGTGGCCAGTAGCTCCTGCTGACGGGGCATTGTGGCCAGAAGCTTTAGCATTTGGACCAGACACCACACTTGCTTGGGCATAGGATCCAGTTGGTTCAAGTCCAGTGTAGGCAGGATGCCCATAAGCGTTACCTTTAAGTGTAAAACAAGTTATCCCTCCAATTAGCAGGCAACAAATCCAAGAAACACTCAAAGAGAGTCCAAAAGTCACAGCCATATTAGTGATCAAAACCACAACCGTATTCAGAACTAATGCTAGACAGACACCCGCCTGAGGGTCGAGCGGAGGGTGAACGTCTGTTCCACCTGAGGCAGGGGACGTGGAGCGCACACAAATTCGCTTTGGACTTCCGGGACCCTGGCCGCCAGTGCGGGATGGAACGACAAGGCCCTGCTCGATCACTACCGGTGCAGTCTGTGCGAGGACGTCCTTCGGGAGTTGGCCTGCCGAGACACCACCCTCACATTGGACCAGCTGGTGGACATGTCTATCCGGCTGGACAACCTGCTGACTGCCCGCGGATGTCCGGATCGGGGCCTGTCAGTTCCATCCCCCAGCACCTCCGCTCCGACGCCCATGGAGCTGGGAGGTGCTGCACTTAGGGCGTCCGGAGGAGGGACCATTCCCTGCACCATCTGTGGCCGCAGAGGGCACACTGCTGGTCGGTGCTGGGGGGGTTCCTCAGGGAGTCGAGGCAGCAGGCAGGGCACTATCGTGTCACCCCAGGTGAGTAATTCTGTAAAGCGTCTGTGTGTAGCTGGTGAGATGAGTCAGGCGCAGGACAGCAGATAAGAGTAAAGAAAGCAATTTTCCTCAAAATATATCACAATACACGTCGTAAATATAAGGCCACACAATACGGACCACAATACAATAAACAATTACTGACAAACAAACATGCGGGAACAGAGGGTTAAATAATGAACAAGTAATTGGGGGATTGAAACCAGGTGTGTAAGACAAAGACAAAACAAATGCAAAATGAAAAGTGGATCGGCGATGGCTAGAAGGCCGGTGATGTCGACCGCCGAACGCCGCCCGAACAAGGACAGGGACCGACTTCGGCGGAAGTCGTGACACTGTGTCTGCATTTGGGTCTCGCCTTGTGACTTGATAACTGTATTCCATATCAAGTAACTCATGCAAGCAGTAAAATTAGAATTTAAAAAAGATACAAATACACCTTATCCTCTATGGGCTAGGTGGGACGCTAGCGTGCCACCCGTGGTGCACTCCATCAACAGCAGGTGCATTTCAAGAGCGGCAAATTTGAATCCAAATAAATGTCAAAATTCAAATTTTTCAAACATACAACTATTTTACACCCTTTGAAAGATAAACATCTCCTTAATCTAACCACGTTTTACGATTTCAAAAAGGTTTTACGGCGAAAGCATAAATTTAGAGTATGTTAGGACAGTACATTTACAAGAGTTGTGTGTAATGTTTTGTCAAGTCAAAGACAGGGTCACCAAAACCATAAAACCAGCTAAAATGATGCACTAACCTTTTACAATCTCCATCAGATGACACTCCTAGGACATTATGTTAGACAATGCATGCATTTTTAGTTCTATCAAGTTCATATTTATATCCAAAAACAGCGTTTTACTATGGCATTGATGTTGAGGAAATCGTTTCCCTCCAATAACCGGCAGTCAAGTCAGCGTCACAAATTAAATAATTAAAATTAGAAAACATTGGTAAAATATTATATTGTCATTTAAAGAATTATAGATTTACATCTCTTGAACGCAATCAACTTGCCAGATTTAAAAATAACCTTACTGGGAAATCACACTTTGCAATAATCTGAGCACTGCGCCCAGAAAAATACGCGTTGCGATACAGACTAGACGTCATGTTGGGGAGATCTAAAATCGAAAATACTATGTAAATAATCCATTACCTTTGATTCTCTTCATCAGATGTCACTTCCAGGTATCACAGGTCCATAACGAATGTAGTTTTGTTCAAAAAAGCTCATCATTTATGTCCAAAAATCTCCGTCTTGTTAGCACATGATCTAAGCCAGCCGGACTTCTCGTCATGAACGAGGGGAAAAAATATATTTCCGTTCGTTCAAACATGTCAAACGTTGTATAGCATAAATCATTAGGGCCTTTTTTAACCAGAACATGAATAATATTCAAGGTGGACGAATGCATACTCTTTTATAACGTATTGGAACGAGGGTACCCAACATGAACTCGCGCGCCAGGTGTCTAATGGGACATCATCGTTCAGAAAATGTCCCAGGGTTTTGCCTGCCAAATGAGTTCTGTTATACTCACAGACACCATTCAAACAGTTTTAGAAACTTTAGAGTGTTTTCTATCCATATATAATAAGTATATGCATATTGTAGTTACTGGGTAGGATTAGTAACCAGATTAAATCGGGTACATTTTTTTTATCCAGACGTGCAAATGCTGCCCCCTAGCCCTAACAGGTTTAAGGAACAGAGGGGACTGTGAAGCAAACAACATAGGCACACACACAATAACATATGCACTATACACACAGATTTTGTGTTGTAGATGTGGTAGTAGAGTAGGGGCCTGAGGGCACACACTTAATGTGTTGTGAATGTATTGTAATGTTTAATAAATTGTATAACTGCCTTAATTTTGCTAAATAAATCCAATACTTCTCAGCCATTGAAGGGAACATTCCATAGGCCACAATCTGCCTGATCAACTCTATGTGAAGGAGATGTATCATGCTACATTAGGGAAATGGTGGTCACACCAGATACTGACTGGTTTTCTGATCCACGCCCCTACCTTTCTTTTTTAAAGGCATCTGTGACCAGATGCATATCTGTATTTCCAGTCATGTGAAATCCATAGATTAGGGCCTAATTTATTGATTTAAATTGACCGATTTCCTTATATAATCTGTAACTATTTTTGTTCAGTGTAATTAGTGACTTTAATTCAATGAATCAAGTACATGGCAGGAGCAAAACAAACACAGACCTCCGTGGAATGAGTTTTACGTGCTGTAGGGTTTAGCTTTGAGTCTCAGGTAGACATCACTGCTGCGGTGAAGGCAAATCCCCCACAAAAAACAACGGTAAGTTAGTTGGACCCTTGAGAAGAAGTGAGCTGCAGGTGCTGAATGCTTGGCGATATAGTTGAGGTAGTACAGGCATACGGACGAGATACCCACGGAGTGAACCAACCTTAGACCGCAGAAGAACAAGCAGAAGCGACGGTGGCAAGGGAAAAAAACTCCCTTGAAGGGGGGCCAATCCTCTTTTGGCTGGTTCAGTCAGACACTCGGCCCTCCATGGAATGAGTTTGACATGTGCTTAACACCACTACAACTCACTTCTCCAGTAATGTAACAACCATGAACTGTATTTGCTCACAACAGCTGCACACACAGAGAGAGACTAAGGTGAGATGGCGAGGAAGTGTGTGTAGGAATTTCTTCATGCTGGATTGCCTCACAGAATATCAGAAGTGAGATGGATATAGCACTGGAAGAGAGACGAGCGAGAGCCGCTGACCAGGGAGGCAGATTTAATCCTCAGGTGATTATAGCCAGGCCTGGGCCCTGGGGCATCATTGGAATGGGCATACACTGCCCCCTCCAGCCTCCCTCCATCCTCCTTTGATTCCCTCTCCCTCACTCAAGGTCGACTTAACCACCCCTTCTGCTGAGTTAATAAGGAGAACAACCCAGGGTTACACGATCCCCAAGATGGCATGGGGCTGGCACGGCTATAAGACAGAGGTGTGGATAAAACATATCTCCCATCTGCCATCCTTCCATCACGCTCCGCAGGGCGGGAGAGAAGTGCAGTCTCTCTGAGGACCCTGATGAGTGGTGACATAGACAGCGCGGATGCCACGCGGTGAGGGTGCTAGGTGGTGGAGCGTGAACTGATCCACTGGGCTAATATCGATATAATGATGGTGCTAATGATACTTGCATGGGGCTGAATGTCACTGTGTTTTGGGATCAGTGGAGGATGGTCATCTCCACCTCCGCTCCACCGAGACAGAGATGTGAGTCACTCCTTGCATAGGAACACACAGAGGGAGATGAGAGAGAATAAAAAGTAGAAATCCACAGGATAAATATAAAGAGGAAGAGACTTTGTATATGGTTTAGAATGTGCGTGTAAAGAAAATGTACTTGCGAGAGGAAAAGATTGCATGTGCTAGAGGGAAACAGGAGAAACAGTGAGATAGATGTGCCTGTCTCAATGTACAGTATACAGTATATTTATAATAGAGGAATTGATACGTTTGTCAGTATGGCTTGGTTGGGCCTTGGGCTACTGGGTAAGGGGGAGTTACTGTACAAATCCCTTTGCCATGAGGATCCTCACAAAGACATCACACCCACAGCACTTTATTTTTAAAACATATTTTTTTTTGGGGGGGGGGTAGATCAGCTTTCATATTGCAGATAGATTGTAGCTTCCATCAATGTAATTGTCTGCATAATTTCTAATCCCCCATATATATTTTTTGTAAATGTATATATCTACCCATTCTAGGGTATTTCTTTATTTTGACCATTTTCTACATTGTAGAATAATAGTGACGATATCAAAACTACACCATTCCATCTGGTTGCGCTGAGTGGGACTATCACTTGTTTTTCAACAGGACAATGATCCAACACACCTCCGGGCTGTGTATGGGCTATTTGCTGCATCAGATGACCTGGCCTCCACAATCACCCAACCTCAACCAAGTTGAAATGGTTTGGGATGAGTTGGACCGCAGAGTGGAGGAAAAGCAGCCAACAAGTGCACAGCATATGTGGGAACTCATTCAAGACCGTTGGAAAAGCATTCCAGGTGAAGCTGGTTGAGAAAATGCCAAGAGTGTGCAAAGCTGTCATCAAGGCAAAGGGAGGCTACTTTGAAGAATCTCAAATATAAAATATATTATAATTTGTTTAACACTTTTTTGGTTACTACATGATTCCATATGTGTTATTTCATAGTTTTGATATCTTCACTATTATTCTACAATGTAGAAAATTGTAAAAATAAAGAAAAACCCTAGAATGAGTAGGTGTTTCCAAACTTTTGACTGGTACTGTATATATATCTTTTAAAAATATATTTTCCTTTATTATTTTCCACAACCCTACCACCCGTCCCCTAATTGGAGTAAACTAATGAACAACAACACTTAGGCTTCTACTTCCAGATTATACCTACTATATACATTTTACGGACACAATCTATTTTACAATAGTTATATTTTGTTTGTTTTTAGTGCTTCCTCTACCCTCAACCTCTCCCATCTATTTCTATTTCTGATTTCTATTTGCCATATATTTTTAACTGTGCTGCTTCACAAAAGTTCTGAACCTACATACATTTTACGGACACAGTATATTTTAAAATTGTTATCTTGTTGTTATTAGTCCCAGCCTTCAGCTCAATGTGTCTCCTCCCATCTATCTCTTAACACCATCCATATTGGATTTCTATTTGCCATATATTTTTCAACTGTGCTGTGATGCTTCACAAAAGTTCTGAACCTTTCTATTCTCATAGTTTCTACAGATTGTAAATTAAAGATAAACATTTTTGCTAAAAGTATTATAATATTATCGATTGATTGACTATGACTTTTCAGATCACCCAGTATTGCTATCTGCAGCGTTAGCTCCAGGTAAATGTTACAATTCTTCAGCCATTCCTGGACCTGTGACCAAAAACAAGCTACATATGGACAGTACCAAAATAAATGATCTAAGGACTCTGTCTCTTCACAGCAAAATCTGCAGAGCTGGGATGGTTGTATCCCCTATATATATATATATAACATTCTATTTGTTTCAAGAATTGTGTTTAATAATTTAAATTGAAAAATTCAACGTTTTCAATCCGGCGTCGTTTTGCATATAGTTCATAAACCAAGTGCCATGGAATCTGTACATTGAAAATCTCTTCCCAACTATAAAAAAAATAACTCTAATCTATATGGGACAGCTGTCAATTTGTTTGTCCACCCACAGCACTTGTTACAATCTCAATTTCCACAATCACCATAGAAAAACAAGAATACTGACTGTACCCCAAATAATGTCTCATAGGACACATACATGCGCTCACACACACACACACACACACACACACACACACACACACACACACACACACACACACACACACACACACACACACACACACACACACACACACACACACACACACACACACACACACACACACACACACACACACACACACAGTGTTTGTAGTGTCTGATTTGCCACCAGCTCAACCTGCGATCTTCACATATGTGACACTTGAGCTCTCTGGGGTTTGAGGATAACAACTGTCCTCACACTGGGGAAAGTTCTCCTGCTGCCTTCACATTCACACTTCCTGATGTAGATGGACAGCAACCACTCCTTAGGGAGACACACTTCTCTCTTTCCATTTCTGTTTGTGCTCCATGTCTCTCTCCCTCATTCCTTCCATATCTCCCTCTCCCTCTCTTGGGGGTGCGGGGGTGCTGGGGTGCGGGGGTGACATTGAGTCATGTGATATAGTAGTGTCAAGGATTGGTCTCGAGGGGATGGTGTGATGGTGGATGGATACTCTCAGACACCTGCCACCATCAGGCAGGAAAGCGCTGGCGTAGGCACAGGACAGAAACAGGAGCGCTGAATCCTGTTGGATATAACCGACAAGCACCAGAGTGCTGGGACCTCACCTGGACAGGAGAGCCTGTCAACACATACTTTAGGTCACTTAGAGGGTAGTGCTCCATCTACCTGTGTTTTAGCACAGTTCACGCTGCACTACACAGATGGGAAAACCTCCGGTCCTGGGCAGGAGGGAAAGGGGTTTGTTTATATGAATCGACTGGCCCAGGTTATCAATTAGGGGACGGCCGGGCAAAAGTAAGACTGAGGGCAAAAATCTTTTAGAAAATAAAATAAAATAATCTGTAAATAATGGATAATACTGATGAATTATAGATCACTTACACAAATGCATTCATGCTGTGGAAAAATAGAACAGGCCTTTCCCAAGTTCATTCAGCGAAAAAAAAGAAAGAGGAGGAGAGTAGAGTGGGGGCTTTGCTCAGTGGTGCCCTCCCTCCTTCATTATTCAGTGACCTTGAGATATCCTCCTTCTCCTCCTCTGCATCATACTTTTAGCTCACATGGACCTTTGGACCCTAGAGCCTGCCGGGCATGTTCACTTCGGAGCCGTCACACATGCTCACTCGTCGTTCTGAAGCAGGAGAAGGGCAGGTGATGGTGGCAGCAATCAATTCTTGAGCAGGCCAGTAAAAACACAAGTAAATAGAGAGATGCTCCTACAGGACAGGATGAGCAACTACTTCAGTCCCACAGTTACAGCTGTATGATCTCCTCCTCTTGTCTGCCCCAGCTGCAGCCTCAGGTAGATCAAGATTCAGCCCCTGAACAGCTTTCACAAGCACTGCAGAGGCTGCTGTGCGGGGGAGGTGCTCCCTTTCCCAGCTGTTCCAGGAACACCCTCTTGTTCCACTTATCAGGCATCCAGGTAGGGTTGATCTTGTTCCATATCACAAAGGTATTGTATGAGGACACATCAAGGATGTTATGGAAGATGACCAGGGGCCAGCGGGCAGTCTTCCTCCTGCAGCTGTAAGTTCCAATCACCTTGTCCAGGTTGTCCACGCCTCCTCTGTTGTGGTTGTAGTCCAGGATGATGGCTGGCTTCCTGTCCTCACGATATCATTCATTTTGTGCACTGTGCTCAGGAGGACCACATTCTTATTCCGCTTTGGGAGGTAAGAAACTAGAGTGGTGGTGGGGGTGAAGGCAAACTTTGATGAGAAGGCCTCTCTCCCCCTTGTTGTGAGGAGTGCAGGGGGGAGCTCATAAGTTCATAAGAGGTGAAGAAATTGTCACATGTGACATTGTGCCCCCTCAGTCCATCTGTCACATCAAGGACAACCCGCATCCCCTGGTTCTTCTCTGGGCCTCCACCGGTCAGCTTCCCTGTGTAGACTTGCATCTTCCAAGCGTAGCTGGATTGTGCATCACAGGCCACCCATATCTTGATGACATACTTTGCTGGCTTGCTGGGCATATACTGCTCGAAAGCACAGCGACTTTTTGACAAAAGAGATTACTATCAGTAATTAGTATCAGTGTCACAGAAAACAATCACATAAATCAATGATATTACAGCAATACATAATAAAATTATCAGTAAAAATCACTTACATTACAGAAATGAAAATAAAAATGTACTTCTGAATGGAACCAGTTGCTCATCCACTGTTCACTACTTATCCACTACTTCAGGCTTCACCCACTTCTCCCAGACCGCTCTTATGGCCGCCAGTTTGTCTCTCACACATCTTGCAGGTCTTGACTCACAGTTATCAAATCGTGGCATTCTTGAGAAAGTGAGAAAGACTTTCAGTGGCATTGTGGCACAGAAAATCGCCCTCTGCATCCCAGAGACTACATGTAGCCTCGCTCCGGGACCTATACACACCCGCTAAGATTAGCAGCCCTATGTAGGCACGCAGGTCAATCTCATCCATCCTTTTCCAGTTGTCTCCATATTTACGGAAACCCTCCAAATTTGGCATCTCCAGGATGATTTTTTCGATGGCTAGTTTGATGAACATGTAGAATGTTGAGGTGATGTCCTGGGCATGGGCAACTGCATGTCTTGTGGGCCCTGGGGTCATCCTTATGATATTTTGTGCTGCCATCATTCCCTGGTTGTCATATGGACCATGTTATTTTGCTGTTCTTTGACAAAAATGTCTTTCTTTCAGCTTGGGGGATTTCTTCTTCATCTGAAGATGATGCATCGTGCTCTGGGTTGTATTCTTCCCCATCTTCTTCTTCAGATACCTCCTCCTCTTCTAAATCATTGTTCTCTTGTTCCTCCTGGACATCTGAAAAAATCTGATCTACGACCTGTTGGGCATTGTCTGAAATGTTGTTGATTTTGTCTGAAATAGTTTTTATTTTGTCTGTGAACTTGAGTCATGTGTGGGATTGTGGAGAGGAGATGCTGCACATGCACAAGAATGTTTTAGTTTTGTCTGAGTTCAATCAGTAGCACACATAATCTTAATTTATCATTGTGTGTGTGTGTGTGTGTGTGTGTGTGTGTGTGTGTGTGTGTGTGTGTGTCTTTGTGGTTTTTGTGATGTGTAAATTATTTTATAACTGCTGGGTCAAAAATGACCCTAAGACAATCTTTGTACCCTGGTGGTGTACAGCTTTCATGGAAATATGAACAAAGGCAATGTTTCACCTTTTCTAATGTTGGGGTCACTCTAGAAAAAGTCATCAAATTTCAAGTTAAAAAAATATAATTTAGGGGGTTTTCTCTGCGGTTAAACATAGTGGCGGGTCATTTTTGACCCTTAAGACAACACAAGGGTTAATTTGAGCCAGTTTGCTACAGCAGAAAAACAATACTGCAGCAACAGGAAATGTGAATTATTATGTGGATCAAAATTAATGGACATTTTTGTAGGGTTTGATACATTTTTCTGTGAAGGGAAAATCAAGTCTGAAATGTTAAAGTGGAAATTACAATCTTCAGAAGCCTTTTAAAACCTCAAATACACTACAAGTTTTACATTTCCTGCATTGCAGCAAAGTTCTCCTGCAAAAGGGTGATCATATTAAGATCCTACATCTGTAGCACCTTACTGGTGAACTAACATTAATACCATCATCTATTATGGTTCTGCCTAAATCTTTCCATCCCCCTGTCTGTGGTACAGTAGCTGCCTATCATGCTTACTGCGATCAGACAGGAAGACAGTTTCAAGAGACGAGAGAGAAAAAGCTCCCTCGCACATACTGTACTGTTCTCACCCGCCAGTTATAAACCAGTGTATCTTTAATGCATGATCAGGAGGAATATTTTCTTTGGCTAAATTATAAAAGAGTGAGGCGGTGTGATCTAGGAGAGACAAGGAAGCCAGTGGTGTATGTTTGAGGCTGTTCTCTGTTATCTCACAGTACAGCACTGATAGGGGATACACAGGGAATACGGCATAACACAGTGAGCATAAACAAACTGAAGAATAGGAGCTGCACTTATCCTGGGGGAAAGATGTGCTCTAGTTGCTAGAGGGGAAATACAGGCAGCTCAAATGTTGTAATATACTCATGTCACCACATGGCACACAGCAGCATCACTTACACTCACTGGGCCATTAGGAAACACATTCATCATTCAAAATAGTTCAGTTTCGCTCTACTACTAGACCTGTCTATGGTGTGACTCTGGTTAAATCTCTCTCAAGATAAGGCATGGTGACTAAGGCTGTGTGTTGGTTGGTATTTGTGCCATCAGGTTGAGCTGCCTCACCATGCCTTGCCAAAGCGCCCTCCCCCTCTTCCCCCTGGCCCTCTCTGGGTGGGCAGACGGGCGGGTCTAGACGGGCAGAGGCTCAGACAGAGAGAGGACAGCTCCAGCAGGGGTGGATGTGCCTGGCAGGCAGAGCCTGTTTACTGTCACCTGTCAGTTGGGTAACACCATGCGAGGTGGCATGCCATACAGCATGGGGTGGGGGGAGATGGGGGCTGTGACTACCGGGGGCAAATGTCACCCTGGTGAGCCGGGGAAGGCATGGCACACGTCAACCTCACCAGACCTCCACCGGCTCTGACGCTCCACAGCGACCCACAGGGCGTCGGCCCACGCCTGCCAACACACCACCTGGGTGACCTTTACCCAACTTGACCCCTAGTAGAAGCCAATCAGCCTCTGCTCACAGCCCCATGGTAAACACGCCACTTTAAAAACAAACAGCAGCAGCTTGCGGCTGACGTCTGACAGCTTGAGCATTTACCACTGAGGGGGTATTGTGGTAAATCGTATCGGTAATGACAATCTGACTTGAGAATGCTCTATGCTGTTGACACATATTTTCTATGTAAAGTGCTCCAATGCATAGCCTCATTGTCCGCGTCCCCGCTTATAAATATCTGGATCACAGGAGGCTGCTGAGGGAGGACGGCTCATAATAATGGCTGGAATGGCGCGAATGAAATGGCATTAAACACATGGAAACCATGTGTTTGACGTATTTGACACCATTCCTCTCCAGCCATTACCATGAGCCCGTCTTCCCTAATTAAGGTGCCACCAACCTCCTGTGATCTGGATTGATGAAAAGCTGTCTTTCAAAAAGCCTGTTGATGAGTTAGTTAAGAAATTAAGAATTCAAATAGCCTTCTTCTATAGGAACAGGTTGTCTTGCGTTAAATACAGCAGAAAACGAATCATTCAGACAACATTCATTCTGGTTACTGACTTTGGTGATCAAATCAAATCAAATGTTATTGATCACATACACATATCTAGCAGATGTTATTGCTGGTGTAGAAACATGCTTGTGTTCCTTGCTCCAACAGTGCATTAGTATCTAACAATTCACAATAAACACCAATTTCAAAGTAAAAGAAAGGAATTAGGAAATATATAAATATTAGGATGAGCAAAGTTGAAGTGGTATTGAGTACAATACAGTATATACATGTGAAATGAGTAAAACAGTATGTAAACATTAATAAAGTGACCAGTGTTCCATTATTATCGCAGTTTGTATCAGAAAGTAGGCGGGCCCTCTTTAAAGTCTCGTAGATCGATGCATTGTGCTCTTTTTGTCTATAAAGGCCTCTTGCATACACTTTCGCCATACCTCACCTCATTGTTAACCTTCAGACATGTAAGTGTACAGACCTGGACTCAGGGATGAATAACCCTGGAGATTCCTTCAATCACCACCCAGTTAGGTAAATCTGCTTTTTGTTTTTTTGCACCTCATGTGGAATGATCTCCATAACTCTTTAAAGATTGTGGAGTTGGTGCCTTTAGAGCAATTCAGGCAGATGCCTTTTTACTAATGAATGTGTTTGTGTCACATGATTGTGTTTTGCTTTCATGTTTCGTGTTCGCTTTTCATGTATTGTATAATTGATGTGTATCCTGAGACTAGGGTCTCTTTTTCAGATGAGCCCTACATAAATACATCAAACACATATACAACATACAATATACAAAATTACAAAACATATTAAGAAGAACAGACACATTTCTCAACTTAGAGGTCTCTGATCATTTCTCTGAATTGACCAAGGGGGACCAGATCATCTCCTTTCAGAGATCTATGTGAGATCTTCAACATAAAGTCAAAGCAGCTTTATCCAACTATACTGAACAACTCAACATGCAACAATTTCAAAGATTTTACTGAGTTACAGTTCATAAATCAATCTCATCACGGTATCTCTAGGCATTGAAATTGCCATTGATAAAATGCAATTGTGTTCATTGTCCATAGCTTATGCCTGCCCATACCATAACCCCACAGCCACCACGGGGCACTCTGTTTTCAATGTTGACATCAGCAAACCGCTCGCCCACACGATGCCATACACGTGGTCTGTGGTTGTGAAGCCAGTTAGACGTATAGCCAAATTCTCTAAAACGACATTAGAGGCGGCTTATGGTAGAGAAATTAACATGAAATTCTCGGGCAACAGCTCTGCTGGACATTCCTGCAGTCAGCATGCCAACTGCACGCTCCCTCAAAACTTGAGACATCTGTGGCATTGTGTTGTGTGACAAAATTGCACATTTTAAAGTGGCCTTTTCTTGTTCCGAGCACAAGGTGCACCTGTGTAATGATCATGCTGTTTAATCAGCTTCTTCATATGCCAAACCTGTCAGGTGGATGGATTATCTTGGCAAAGGAGAAATTCTCACTAACAGGGATTTAAACAAATTTGTGCACAACATTTTAGAGAAATAAGCTTTTTGTGCATATGGAACATTTCTGGGATCTTTTATTTCAGCTCATGAAATATGGGACCAACCCTTTACATGTTGCGTTAATATTTTTGTTCAGTGTAAGGGGAGACTGAAGGGGCCTCCAGTGTTATCCAAGCCTGTGACTGTGTTTGGTAATTTGTAAGTGTACGTTTAATTAATGTTGATTGATACAGTTTCTGCATGAGTGCATTGTAAATAAACATAAGAGAATGCCGCTCTCTCCTTACATACAAAGAGGCCCAACCCATTTTTTGATACAAAACACAACAGTGAGTTCTATAACCATTACGAGTAATAAACCTAAGGGCACAATTGAAAACAGCATCTAGTTATGTGTAGATGCTGCCGAATGCATAAAGATAAAATAGACCTAAGAGTGGCCTGGACAATTTCCTTCCCATTAACAAAAGTCAGACATGCCTTGTTTCTGTAAACAAAACCAACCTTGAACTTCAACTTATTCACCAGCTCAGTGACATGTTTTTTTAAATGACAGTTTGTCATCAAGCCAGATACTAAGATATTTGTAGGAAGGAACTCGCTCAATTTGTGTACCGTTCAAACAAGTCATTGCAAATTCATTTTGTATAGATATGTGTAGTGTAATTGTTGTTTATTGATGTGTTCATGCAGGGCTCATCTGCAAAAGAGACTGTAGTTTCCACATGACTCCCTGGCTATACAAAGGTTAAATAAAACCAGGGGAGGGTTGTAGAGCAAGATTTTCAACATTTATTACTTTAATAAATATTATTACTTGAGGCAATTTTTACATAAGGAACAATAACTTTTGTTTACAATTGTATTTTAGGAATTGTAACTTGTCATTGTTCCCTGCCAACCTTGAGGTTTGGTCTCACTGAAGGACCTCTGTCTTATCACTCACCTCACCCAATTCTATGGGGCAAGAGCGTCCCCAACTGGATGTCCATGAAAATGCGACAGTAGGTTATATTCGTCAAGCTGTCCACTAAAAAAAAGCTTCAGACTGTAACCAGTGCCTGCAACTTGGTTCAGGTTATCAGTCAACCTTCCATGGTACTTACAAACAGAACAGGAACTAAATCATCCACTTGTATTGACCCCATCATAACAAATAAATAATCTACTTGTATTGACCCCATCTTAACTAATGCTGCAGAAATCTGCTCTAAAGCAGTATCCACACCCATCGGATGTAATGATCATAATATAATAGACATATCTTGGAAAATCAAAGTTCCAAAGACTGGACCTAGAATAATGTATAAGCGATCATACAAGAGGTTTTACAATCAAATCAAATCAAGCTTTATTTATACAGCACATTTTAGACACGGAATGCGACGCAATGTGCTTCACAAGAAAAAACAAATAAAAAATGATTTCTATGTTGAAGATATGAAAAATATTTGTTGGTCTGATGTCTGTAATGAGGAACATCCTGACGCTGCACTTGAAGCATTTAGGAAATTGCTTCTTCCAGTTACTGATAAGCATGCGATGGGCCCATAAAGAAACTGACTGTTAAAACGTCCAAATCCCCATGGAAAGATGATGAATTGAAAAACTTTGTCTTATTGGACTGACCAATAAGTTTGGCAACACAGTAAATTGGCAAACATACAGTCAATTGAGAAATCACATAACTAAACTAAACAAAAAGAAGAAGAAACTATACCATCGAACAAAGATACATTATATAAAGAATTATAGTAAAAAGCTCTGGAGTACCTTAGATGAAATTCTAGCCAGAAAAGCTAACTCAGCTCCATCCTTCACTGAGGCGGATGGCTCATTCATAACAAACCTTTTGATGTTGCCAACCACTTTACTACTTTTTTGTTGACAAGATTAGCAAACTTAGGCGTGACATGCAAACAACAAATGCTGAGCCTTCATATTCATGTATAACGGACCAAATAATGAAAGGCAAGCACTGTAGCTTGGAATTCCGCAAAGTTAGTGTGGAAGAGGTGAAAAACTGACTGCTATCTATAAATAAGGACAACCCACCTGGAACCGACAACCTGGATGGTAAATTTCTGAGGTTGGTAAGGGAATACATTGCGACTCCTATTTGCCACATCTTCAATCTAAGTCCAGAAGATGGTGTGTGCCCTGAGGCCTGGATGGAGGCAAAGGTAATTCTACTGCCCAAGAATAGCAGAGCACCTTTTAATGGTTCAAACAGCAGACAAATCAGCCTGTTACCAGTGCTTAACAAACTTTTGGGGAAAATCGTGTTCGACCAAATACAATGTTATTTTACAGAAAACAATTTAACAACAGACTTTCAGCATGCTTATAGGGAAGGGCACTCAACATGCTATGCACTTAAACAATGATTGGCTGAAATAAATTGATAAGAAGAAGATTGTGGAAGCTTATTATAACTTAATTAGCTTAATTATAACTTATTGCTGAAAAAACGTAGGTCTTATGGATTAACACCCTCATGGATGTACAGTTACCTATCAAATAGAACACAGAGTGTTTTCTTTAATGGAAGCCTCTATAATGCAAATTCGGTTGAGTGTGGTGTACCGCAGGGCAGCCGGCTTGGACCATTATTATTTTCTGTGTTTACTAATGCCCTTCCACTGACCTTTAATATAGCCTGTGTGCAACAGTCAAATAAATAACTGATACCCTTAACATAGATCTCCAGTCAGTTTTAGAATGGGAAACTAGCAATAGGCTGGTGCTAAATATCTCAAAAAATAAAAGCATAATTTTTGGAACAAATCACTCGCTGAACCCTAAACCTCATCTGGATCTATTTTTGAATAATGTGGCTATTGAGCAAGTTGAAGAGACTAAACTGCTGGGTGTCACCCTAGATAGCAAGCTATCATGGTAAAAACATATAGACTCAATGGTTACTAAAATGGGAAGAGGTCTGTCCATGATAAGGTGCTGCTCTGCTTTCTTGATATCTCAGTCAGCCATATAGGTCCTACAGGCCCTAGTTTTGTCGCACCTGGACTACTGTCCAGTTGTGTTGTCAGGTGCCAGCCTCTGTTCTGGTTGGTCCAAAACAGTTGGTCCAAAACAGAGCAACACGTATTGCACTTAGATGTACATGGAGGGCGAATGTCAATGACATGCATGTCAATCTCTCCTGGCTCAAAGTTGAGGTGTGAGGTGTTGATGTGTTGAAGGTACTGAACTGTCTACCAAACTTTCTGTTCAAGCATTTGGCACACAGTTTGGACACTCATCGGTATCACACATGACATGCAGCCAGAGGTCTCTTCATAGTTCCCAGGTCCAGAACAGAGGCTGGGAAACACACAGTATTAAATAGAGCCATGATTAAATGGAACTCTGCCACCCCACCCAAGCAGATGAAAAAAATCATACTTCAGTAACATATTTTACATTTAATGTATTTATGTCAATTTTATTTGTATTTTATTAGCATGAAGTATATTAAATACGTTTACAATTATTAAAATGATCTAAATTGGGACACTTTTTATTTACTTAAGTATATTCTTAGTATATATATAAAATATATATTTTATGTATATTTCTCATAAATTAGAAATACTGTATACTAAACTCGTTTTTGAATTAGAATTCCTGTATTTTCTTTACAAAAAAAGTGTATTTATAATGTGTTTCAAGTATACTTTTAGCTATAAAACAAAGAGAGTCGCACACTCCATATAGACTTATGTATAAACTCCCAGTTTTCACTGAGCAAAAATATAAACACAACATGTAAAGTGTTGGTTCCATGTTTCATGAGCTGAAATAAAAGATCCCAGAAATGCTCCATACGCACAATAAGCTATTTTCTCTCCAATTTTGTGCACACATTTGTTTTTATCCCAGTTAGGGAGCATTTCTCCTTTGCCAAGATAATCCATCCACCTGATAAGTGTGGCATACCAAGAAGCTGATTAAACAGCATGATCATTACACAGGTGTACCTTGTGCTGGGGACAAAAAAAGGCCCCTCTAAAATGTGCAATTTTGTCACACAACGCCACAGATGTCTCAAGTTTTGAGGGACCGTGCAATTGACATGCTGACTGCAAGAATGTCCACCAGAGCTGTTGTCAGATAATTTAATGTTAATTTCTCTACAATAAGAGAAATGAACCAATGTCGTTTTAGAGAATTTGGTAGTACGTCTAACCGGCCTCCCAACTGCAGACCACGTTCATGGCATCGTATGGGCGAGCAGTTTGCTGATGTCAACGTTGTGAACAGAGTGCCCCATGGTGGCGGTGGGGTTATGGCATATATGGGAAGACATAAGCTACAGACAACAAACACAATTGCATTTTATCAATGGCAATTTGAATGCAGAGATACCGTGACAAGATCCCGAGGCCCATTTTTGTGCCATACATCCGCCGCCATCACCTCATGTTTCAGCATGATAATGCACAGGCCGATGTTGCAAGGATCTGTACACAATTCCTGGAAGATGAAAATGGCCCAGTTCTGCATTGGCCTGCATACTCATCAGACATGTCACCTATTGAGCACGTTTGTGGCGCCAGGTAACCTAGTGGTTAGAGCGTTGGGCCAGTAACTGAAAGGTTGCTGGATTGAATCCAAGAGCTG
Source organism: Salmo salar (assembly GCF_965601325.2). Taxonomy (NCBI): domain Eukaryota; kingdom Metazoa; phylum Chordata; class Actinopteri; order Salmoniformes; family Salmonidae; genus Salmo; species Salmo salar. The sequence goes on along the minus strand of NC_138318.1, from coordinate 23,568,555 downwards.
ACAAGGTAAAACTTTGTCGTTCTGCCCCGGTAGGCTGTCATTGCAGTAAGAATTCGTTCTTAACTGACTTGCCTGGTTAAATAAAAACATTTGGGAATTATCTGGATCGACGTGTGTTCCAGTTCCCGTTAATATCCTTTAACTTCTCACAGCCATTGAAGATGAGTGGGACAACATGCCACAATCAACAACTCTATGCGAAGGAGATGCGTTGTGCTGCATGAGACAAAATGGTGGTCAAATCAGAAACGGACTGGTTTTCTGATCTATATCCCTACTTTTTTTTTTTTTTACTATCTATGACCAACGGATGCATATCTGTATTCCCAGTCATGCGAAATCCATAGGGGCCTAATTTATTAATTTCAATTGACTGATTAACTTATATTAACTGTAACTCAGTAAAATCTTTAAATTGTTGCATGTTGCATTTATATTTTTGTTCAGTATACATTCATGACTAGACTAAGACGCTTCGTGCTTTTCCTCATGTAATGAAACCGAGGTGGATCAATAGAATAACTGTATCGTTGGGGGTGTTGCCGTATAATAAATCCAGACAATGCAATGTAAGATAGAACATAGGCAAGTAATGGTCATAATATGTACATTTACAAATGTCTATCATGTAAAATTATAACACTTCTCAGATTGGTTAAAACTCTGGGAATAATATAACTCGACAATAAGCAAAACCCCTCTACTGATCTCTTGTTCTCGACCGTTAGCCTTTGAACCCATCACGTGGTGCGGATGCCCTTCCATTCCTCGCACTTTAGGTTAAACATGGCTGCACTCTTGAGATCTGCACGACTTCTGAAATGTTCGCCATCGGGCTTTCTTCAAAGAACAGGGACGAACAGAAATGGACCGCAGCTCAGTCGACTGTACAGTGGAGCGATCGGTGGTAAAGGCTCCGGAGTCTGTTCAAGACAAATCGTCCCAGGCCCATACAGTGTACACAGGTAGCGTAATGCTGGCTAGCCGGTCCATGCTGGATTGGCATCCTACGGTTGTCATTGAGCTTCAATGACAGTCATAGTAATGCACCTAAACATTAATATGACCGGTTATCATGAGAGCAAATGTATTGATGTGTGTATATATGTTATATACTGGTATCAGCCTGTATTATTTAGTCAACAATCTAGTATGTAATAAAAATACGGCCTCCTTGCATAAGTCCTAATGACGTTCATGTAACGTTAGCTAATTATAACAAAATCATGTAACGTTAGCTAGCTATCTATGTTGTATGGGACGACTATTAACTAATTGTATTTAAACTAGTAACCCTGATTCTGCACAAATGAATATACAGAGAACTGATGGCTACAATCTGAGGGCTTGACGCCATCTTCTGCTCCATTAAAAGAACGTTAGCTAGCCCGGGAGGGGTTCGATTTGAAGGAGTTGGTGACTACACTTTGGCCCACAGGCCTGTATAGGGTGATGAGTGCCTTTCGGATCAGGCAAGGAAGCAGGGGTGCTCAGGACAAGGTCATTCTTGTGGCACCGTGGCCTTTAATGGGAGATCCAAAACTGTATCTTTGCTGTAAGCCTATTGCCATAAACCATATATAACCCATTGCATGGTCTTCCCTCTGCTAGGTGTGTGTGGCCCTATGCAGGGGTACGTCACTACGCCACGGTCACAGAGCAGCGGGGACTACCCACTGATGAGTCCAGTTTGGGTGTGCGATCGAAGCAGGCCCAGCAGTTTGACTGGGCCCTGGCAAAGCTTGACAGTTCAGTGAGGAGGACGGGACGCATCACCAAGACCCTGCTGCTGCGCATCTTCCACGACATCTGCCGAACAGGTAAATAGTTAAGCACCTTGACCACTTTCCTCCTTCCTTTGAGAACCTCAGACAAGCACCTCACTCCTTTTTTGTTAAAACATTTTTTTGTTCTACGTCTTGACATGCTTCCCCTCCAACTAACACATGGCTTGTACTTCTATATTTTTGTCTCTCTTTCTCAAGGCTACCCTAGTGGGAACCAGGCCCTGCTCCTCCTGCGGAGCTGTGGCTCTCTACTGCCTGAGATGCCCCTGGCGGAACGCACTGAGCTGGCGCACCGAATCTGGGACAAGCTACAGGAGCTGGGTATAAGGCCGCGCGCATAGAACCCAAACCCAGAGGGCATTATTGGGACAGGACACTGGGAGGAAATGATCAGTGGATGTATGAGGGTCAGAGGACAATGAAAACGGAGGGCGGGTGGGTGGGTGGAGGCCCAACTGAAACTAACAGTGCTGTAGGAAGAAATGGGGTATTGAGATGACAAAATGAATTGGCTGACTGGTTTGTGGTCATGTTGGTGATTAGTAAATGTTCCTTTTTTACTGTCAAGGTGCCTCATACGACGCCAGTCATTACAACGCACTGCTCAAGGTATACCTGCAGAACGAGTTCAAGTTCTCCCCCACAGAGTTCCTGGCCAAGATGGAGGCAGCCGGCGTGCAGCCCAACAGAGTGAGTAGATTCACTGCATCCTATCTATTACCTTGATGTTCTTTACTGGAACTTTGTTCTTGCTTTTTTTGTTGTTGCTGTCTTTCTTTGTATATTGTAACTGAGTACTTACGTCATGATAAGATGAAGGTCTTCAATATAGATGAAAGCTTGATATGACAGCTCTCCTCCTGTTTAGGTTACCTTCCAGAGACTGATTGCAGCCTACTGCCATGATGGAGACATTGAGGGTGCCAGGTAAGACAGACCTTTACCAGTTTATTAAGACAGAGACTTGATATCGGAGCAATGTGAAGTGAAGGACTGTTTATTGTTTCCTCATCACACTCCCTTTCAGTACAATCCTGGGTTTCATGAAGAGCAAGGACCTGCCAATCACAGAGGCTGTTTTCAACTCCTTAGTGACAGGTCATGCACGTGCAGGGTGAGTGTCACATTTGAATCCTTGCTTGTGTTGTAGGTTATGTATGTGTAATGCATGTCAATGATAAGTATAAATGTGGCCCTACCGCCTAATTCTTAATGTGTTTTGGTCTTGTTAGGTTGTAGATATCAGAGTTAGAAGTTGACGGGCACTATGAAAGCTCCAACCAAGTTTATTCACCCATTGGGTCAATACAGCTACGTAAGACAAAGACATGGTTCCACCAGTGATAGTATATATATATATGTATATACCCCAATTTGGGTAGAGTCTCCTCTCTAAACATAACTTCCTGCCTAGCAATAAAGATGTAAAGTGATAAGGGCAATAAACTGTTCCTTCTCCCGTAATGTGACCTTACCTCGAACCCCCTTCCTCACGAATCCACATCTCTCCACCCTTATCAGTGCCTGCCATTATGTGATCGTCTTCCTCCTACAGATAACCATTAACTTCCGGTGCAGACCCTAGACCAGGGATTCTCACCTGGGGGGTCGCGTCCCCTCCCCATGGTGGTCTTAAGATGATTTTAAGGGGTCATGGGACTTTCGCAAGAATATAAAAAATGTAATTAATATTTTAAAGGTAACCGCCGCACTGACATTTTTATATTGAAAGGATACGGCCTCGTCGCATATTGTTGCTGACTTTCACAACGTTACCGCGACACACTGGTGTGCGTGCGCTGCACCTCTTATTGTTGCTGACTTTACACGTGCAGCGCGTCAGCAATGTTGAAATGACTAGCTACGTTCGGACTTGGAGGGTTTTCACGCTGCACACACTCCACGACACCCCCCCCCCCCCACGCTAATCCAATGAAATGGCGGATTTCTCGACACACACACAAACACACACTGATCCAATAAACATTATTTTGTTTTAAATGTGACACGTCCAATCAGATAATACAGATCCTTTGACAGCTAGTTTGATTGACAGCTAACTATGCAGATGTGTTCTGCAGGCATTGCACATGTGGATAGTTAGCTGTCATTTAACTCATGTAGGCTAGCTGTCAAGAGTAAAATTTTTGACAAGTTTTTAAAACATTCAGCTCCCTCTTCATCTACTGCTGTTTCCAATGTCAACAACAAGGCAGATAACCCTGTCCCTGTCAAGAAGAGAAAATACGACCACGACTTCATCAATTATGGTTTTAGAAGACAGGCTGTCAGCTAATGAGTGTGTGAAACCCTCCAAAATGAAAAGGCATCTGGACACCAAGCATCCAAGTCACAAAGATAAGACAGACTTTTTTTAAAGAAAATGTCAATATCTGGTGTCCTCACACGATTCGTTGTTGAACATATGCACCGTACAAGAAAAGCCACTTCGCACATCATAGCAATGCGCTGGGCGACAAGGTAAGTGCAAAAAAGCCCACACCACTACAGAGGATCGCATACTCCCTGCTGCGATTGATATGTTCACTGAAATCTCGGAAGAGTCAGCTGCCAACAAACCTAAAACTATACCCCTATCCAATGACACCATGAGGAGGAGAATCCAGGATGTGTCTGAGGACATCAGAGCGCATCAGTGAAAAATGCCATTACACACTGCAGCTTGATGAATCCAAAGATGTGGCTAACCATACAATTCTAATGGTCTATGTTAGACACGTGTGGGATAATAACTTTCAGGAGCAGTTCCTTTTTTAGTGCTTATTTGCCCACCACTGCAGAGGCTGTCTTTAACACAATTGATATGCACCTAGGCTCCGTGGGACTGGTCTGGGATGGGTGCGTCAGTGTGACCACTGATAGGGCAGCTGCCATGACGGGAAAGCACTTAGGAGTAGTAAAGCTGATCCTGGAGGGAGCACAGAGTGCAACGTGGAACCACTGCTTCCTACACAGGGAGCTCCACGACACTATCCAAGATGTGTGTCAACTATATAAAAAAGAAAAGGTATTTCCAGGCCTTCTGTGGGGAGTGGGCACCAGCAGGAGCTTTATCATGCAGAGGTCCGCTGGCTTTCCAGGAGTAAAGTGTTGGGTCACTTTTATGATTTTTTTGCGGAGATTGGTGCGCTTCTTTTGGAAAATAAGTAATCTCTGTCGGAACATTTTGATTGTGAGGAATGGCTCACATAGGTTGCCCACCCGGCAGATATTTTTGATCATTTGAATTTGCTCAATGTGTCAATGCAAGGGAGGGGGCACAATCGATTTGAACAGAGGGACAAAGTGGATGCCTTCAAGCTGAAGCTTACCGTTTGGGCAAATCATATTTCTAACGGGAGTATTGACATGTTTCCCAATGCCCAGAATCTGATCAACAAAGAGCACGGCGACACACTGGGGGAAAAAAACTAACATTTAACAGCATCTTGTCACGCTGCAGGGAACATTTTGTGACTACTTCCCGAAAAGGATCCGCTGGTGGAGCTGTCATTTGGTCGCGGACTGCGCATGCGCATCCCGGAAATGACACTGCCACAGTTCTGGTGCAGCTTAATGGGAGAGAATCCTGCTCTCGCCTGCCATGCAACCAGAATCATGCTACAGTTCAGCACTACCTATCTGTGTGAAAGTGGCTTCTCTGCTATGGCCGTGCTGAAATTCTAAAAGTAGAAATAAACTGGACAGCCAGTATGACCTCCGAGTTTCCCTGTCAACCATCACCCCAGACTTCAATAAACTTATCCAACTGAAAAAACACCCCCAGCTTTCCCACTGATAGGCCACACACACAGTAAATAAACAGGTTAATGAGTTATTGGTCACTAGGTTAATTAACTAATTCTGACATTCATATTACATGTTATTGAACTGGTTAAATTTACACCTTTAAAAAAATATATACTTTAAGGTTGTGAAACTATTCACATGGTAATTGATGAGTAAGTATTCCTAATGATTGTTGTTTTTTCTATTTTAACTGGTATGTGTTACTGTTCATTAACATTATTGGACTGGTGTGTGTTACTGTTCATTAACATTATTGGACTGGTGTGTGTTACTGTTCATTAACATTATTGGACTGGTGTGTGTTACTGTTCATTAACATTATAGGACTGGTGTGTGTTACTGTTCATTAACATTATAGGACTGGTGTGTGTTACTGTTCATTAACATTATAGGACTGGTGTGTGTTACTGTTCATTAACATTATAGGACTGGTGTGTGTTACTGTTCATTAACATTATAGGACTGGTGTGTGTTACTGTTCATTAACATTATAGGACTGGTGTGTGTTACTGTTCATTAACATTATAGGACTGGTGTGTGTTACTGTTCATTAACATTATTGGACTGGTGTGTGTTACTGTTCATTAACATTATTGGACTGGTGTGTGTTACTGTTCATTAACATTATAGGACTGGTGTGTGTTACTGTTCATTAACATTATAGGACTGGTGTGTGTTACTGTTCATTAACATTATTGGACTGGTGTGTGTTACTGTTCATTAACATTATTGGACTGGTGTGTGTTACTGTTCATTAACATTATAGGACTGGTGTGTGTTACTGTTCATTAACATTATTGGACTGGTTTTGATGTTAGGTTCTGAGTCTGATAATGTATTACACCCCACTCCTGAACTGGTCTCCTAATTAAAATGGCTTATTCTCTTGAATTTATGTTTTCTCAGTTAATATGGCTGTGTAATGACTTTCTTTAATACCATAATAGTAGACCAGTGAGACAGTCTATTTTGCAAGTGAAACTTGCCCAAGAATGTAGCTGCAATATATTACAAAATGTAATCATCAACAGTCCATAATATTGGGTCGCGACTCAATTGTCATTGTCAAATTTGGGTCCCCAGGCAAAACCTGTTGAGCACCACTGCCCTAGACTATGGCACCCCTCATGTTTCTAGTATAAGTAGTGATTAACAAAATTGTCAAGTTTACAAATCTGAACCCATCAGTCTTATTGTGTTGACTTGGGTGTCTCTCGTGCCCATACAGTGACATGGAGAGTTCAGAGAGCATCCTGCAAGTCATGAAGGGGGCAGGCATCGAGCCGGGCCCTGACACATATGTGGCACTGCTCAACGCCTATGCAGAGAAAGGAGATATGGACAAGATCAAACAGGTGAGTGGACCATTGGGTTTGTGTGAGTGGATAAGATCTAGTAGGTAAGTGCACTATGACACCTTGTAGTGTGTATGTCAGGGTTTCCATTAGCCAGTAATGGCCGGCTTTTTGTAAAAAAAATATATATATATTCGATAAAGAAAATTGCAGCCTGTCAATTATCGGGGAGAAGAAAAAATCATTTAGCGAAATAATGCTTTTTAGCCTATTCATTGATGGAAATACATTTGACTGGTCATGCTTATCGGTCTATAGGTTAATTTGCATAATTTAGTGGAATTAAATTGACACGTGTGTGTGTGTGGGGACTATTTTCATTATGTACAGTGCATTCGGAAAGTATTCAGACCCCTTGACTCTTTTTGTTGCGTTACAGCCTTATTCTAAAATTGATAGAAATCTTATCAATCCCCATTATGACAAAGCAAAACCTGTTTTTGGTAAAATTTTTTGCAAATGTATTAAAAAATAAATAACAGAAATACCATAATTACATATCTGGGTAAGGGTACCAAAACATTTCTGCAGCATTGAAGGTCCCCAAGAACACAGTGGCCTCCATCATTCTTAAATGCAAGAAGTTGGGAACCATCAATACTCTTCCTAGAGCTGGCCGCCGGCCAAACTGAGCAGTAGGGGGAGAAGGGCCTTGGTCAGGGAGGTGACCAAGAACCCGATGGTCACTCTGACAGCGCTCCAGAGTCCCTCTGTGGAGACTGGAGAACCTTCCAGAAGGACAACCATCTCTGCAGCACACCACCAATCAGGCCTTTATGTTAGAGTGGCCAGACGGAAGCCACTCCTCAGTAAAAAGGCACATGACAGCCCACTCTGAGTTTAACAAAAGGCACCTAAAGTGTCTCAGACCATGAGAAACAAGATTCTCTGGTCTGATGAAACCAAGATGGAACTATTTGGCCTGAATGCCATTCTTCACATCTCGAAGAAACCTGGAACCATCCCTACGGTGAAGCATGGTGGTGGCAGCATCATGCTGTGGGGATGTTTATCAGCGGTAGGGACTGGGAGACTAGTCAGCATCGAGGGAAAGATGAACAGAGCAAAGTACAGAGACCCTTGATGAGAACCTGCTCCAGAGCACTCAGGACCTCAGATTGGGGCGAAGGTTCACCTTCCAACAGGACAATGACCCTAAGCACACAGCAAAGACAACGGAGTGGCTTGGGGACAAGTCTCTGAATGTCCTTGAGTGGCCCAGCCAGAGCCTGGACTTGAACCCGATCGAACATCTCTGGACAGACCTGAAAATAGCTGTGCAGCGACGCTGTGCAGCGACACTGTCCAACCTGACAGCTTGAGAGGATCTGCGGAGAAGAATGTGAGAAACTCCCCAAATACAGGTGTGCCAAGCTTGTAGCGTCATACCCAAGAAGACTTGAGGCTGTTATCACTGCCAAAGGTGCTTCAACAAAGTACTGAGTAAAGGGTCTAAATACTTATGTAAATGTGATATTTCAGTTTTTGCTTTGTCATTATGTGTGTAGATTGATTTGGGGGGAGAAACGATTTCATCCATTTTACAATGAGGCTTTCTGGACAACTAGGAACTCTGGAAAATATTAGGTCAAATCATGACGTCAGTGATCTTTAGGTCTGAAAGTCAGAGCTATACAAAGAGGCACCAAGTTCTCGAGTTGGAATTCTGAGTTGGATGACCGTTCAAAATGATTTTTCCCAGTCGGAGCCCCCCCCCCCCCAGTGTTCTTGAACACACTGAAGTCAGAAGTCTGAGATTTCCGAGCTCCCAGTTGTATTGAACGTGGCATCAAACGGCAATGGAAGGCAGGCTTCATCAGCACGTCACACATCACTTTGCAATGAGCTGGAGGCAGTATGCATTTTTAAACCTATATACTTAATTGTTTGAAACCTGAATAGTTAATATATATTATGAGACGTGTCTTACCAAAACTGGCCCAGAAGCTGTTTGGAGTAGGCTATTTCTTTCTTGACAAGCTGACCAATAGAATAAATACCTTAAACTTTTTTACTATAGTAGATTGACATAGGTTAGTTTGCTGTTCATGACTCATCATGTTGACTGAGAAAAAGTCCATGTGGACAGTCTAACATGTTTAAAGTGCACATCAGAATTCAATAAGAAGGACCGCACATCGTTTCATCCTCGACTTGCACGTTCTGTTAATTACCATATTCTAACTGTCATTCTGAGAACCATGGGTAGATACCCTAATCAGATTACACACCCAATGCATGTGGGTCCGGTAAATTTAAAATGTTGTCGGTCAACAGAAATCCTGGTGTGTGTGTGTGTGTGTGTGTGTGTGTGTGTGTGTGTGTGTGTGTGTGTGTGTGTGTGTGTGTGTGTGTGTGTGTGTGTGTGTGTGTGTGTGAACTGACCCTCCCGTGTGTCCCATCCCCAGACTCTGGAGGCTGTGGAGCACACAGACACCAGTCTGATGGACAGAGACCTGATGCAGGTGGTATTCAGCCTGTCCAAGGCAGGCCATCAGCAATATGTACCAGAGATAGTGGAGCGTATGAGACACGAGAGAGGATATGTACCAGGTATGAATCAGCTCTGGAGGACTAGCACTTTTTACAGTGATTTTTTTTTTCAGGACCTTGCAATGCAAGTGAAGGTTTAACACTTGACTTTATTGTTGAGGGGTCCTGTACTTAGACGGTGCGGGGACTGAAACTACCCCTGAACATTCTGGTTATGCGTTGTTGAGATAACAAAGATTATGATATTGATGAATTGAATGTCAATTGGATGAGTCAACCCATCTGTCTTGTCCTCTCCCCCCTGTAGATGCTATGAACTTGTGTCTGAGCCTGATCACCCAGGGCCAGGAGGACACAGCCTTCACTGTGCTGAAGACCTTCCCCACCCTGCAGCAAGAGACCCAGAGTGGAGACTCCCCCAACCTGGGCAACTTCTTCCTGCGCCACTGTGTCAACATGGACAAGGTAAGGCTTTAGTGTTTCCACTGCAAAAAATACAAAGTTTTAGAAAATCAATTTCGTGATGGTATAACGTTTTTAGTGTAAACTTCAACAATTCCAACCAGATATAAAGTATGTGCAAAAGATAATGGAGCTATATACTTTGAGAACTAACAATTACCTAAATGAAAACTAGACAGTCGGGGAGAATCTTTGTTATAATGCTTGAGTTACTCAGATAGTTACTCAGATAGCATAACAACAAGGCGTAAGCCATGGCCAAATGTGTAGAATTGCAGGAAATTAGCTTTAACAACCAAATTGCCTCTGCGGTCAAGAGGGGGCCTCTAAAACCGCACCATTGGCCACTGCCACCACCACGTCCCCCCCCCCTGTTAACTTTGCCACCGCTGTTGAAAAATATCCTAGGGGAAACAATGGTTCTAGACCAGGATTGCTCAAGCTGGCCTCCTGGAGAGCTACCCTTCTGCACACTATAGTTCCAACCCTTATCTACTACACCGGATTCTACAAATGAGCTGCTCAATAAATGTCCATCTGTCTGTGTTTTTAGCCAGTGGATAAGGTGGCGCGCTACTGCAAGGAGCTGCAGGACTCCAGCTACCACGCTGCTCCCCTGCAGTTCACCCTCTACTGCTGCCTGGAGGCCAAGAAGACTGGTAAGCTACATCCTTCTGAGAAATGCACAGGAACGAGTAGGAGGCTGCACAGCCGAGGGAGTTCTTCATCTCTCTAATATTCCCTCCTTTTCTCCAGCTACTGCAGTGGAGGTGATGAAGATGATGAAGGAACAGGGGCAAACCATCAGACCCCACTACTTCTGGCCCCTCCTCACACAACATGCCAAGGACCAGAACACAACAGGTATGGAAATGTGATTAAAACCTACAAACACGAAACCGTTTGATATAAAATACTGATAAATAGGGATTGAATGGGTCATTTCAGCTCCAGTGTTCTCTCGATAGAACCCTCCATCTTCATTTGTTTAGCCCATTCATGCTTTGTGGTTGGAGATTCAGATGTGAACTAGTACCACCCTCTGGACTGGCCATTGTAGTAGATTGACGTTCCAAGTTGACCACCCATGTTAGCTTCACTTGCCAGGGTGTCCCTGGGTCACTCTCACCTCTACACGGGGCCAACACAGAGAGTGACAGGGTTCAGAATGAGTGAGGGAGCTGTCCGTCACGGCTTTGTGGACGGCGACGCCTCCATGCCACTCCCTGGTGGGCGCCGGGGTCTGATCCCTAACCCACCACAGGGCATGATGGGACCTGTCTGATGTCACTGTCTGAGAGGTCACTCACATGACGTACACCCACAGTCTTCTCTCTCGCTCCAATAGCATAAATATATTTTATGAGAGAGGCACTCCTGGAACTAGATGCTCTGATGCTTGAAATAGTTGTTCTAAATGTGTGCATTTTAGAAGGGATTGAAGATAGTTGAGGTATTGGTTTTAAGTCACTGTGGTTGAAAGGCATATGTGTATGTGAGAGCCTAATGTGATGCCCTGAGCGTCAATGCTGCTGTGTGTGTGTGTCTACTGTAGAGATATAGGCTTTATGTAGTACTCTGTGGATAGAGAGACTCTCGGAGCCCACAACATACTCAGGCCTTGGCCAGGTTATGACTTCTCCAGACCACTCCTTCGGAAGGGGCTTTTAGAAGAGCAGGGCCTGTCAAATATTTATGGGCCAGAGTGGTCCAACCTGGAACGATTTCACTGGTTTGGGGGCAAGTGGGGGGAAAGAGGTCGGATCTGAGCCTGAGATGGAGAGAGGGCACTCCAGGCAGAACGGAACAGATGATGACCCCCCCCCCTCTCGGAATAGATCTTAGTAAAGGTCAAGGAAGGTCCCAGGATAACTACTGTATGTTCTTATTCTCCTCCAAGACTAAAAAAGGCCCAGGACTGGAAGTTGTTTTGGTTGTCTGACTGTCAAACTGCACTTTCCTTTCTTCCCCTTTTGTTGCTCTGCTGCGCTCCATCTTTCGCTCTACCTCACTCCTTTTCCACGTCCCTCAGTGAATTAGCATAATGGCAGGTTTATCTAAGCGATGCTCTTCTCTCTCATATGAGGAGGAGGCTGATGTGACCCCTGCCCTGATGGGGAAAGGATGGGGTCCCCCTTTTTGGTGGGGATTGGGGGACGGTAGCCTGAGGGGTTTAATCCCCCACCCCCTAGCTTCTCCTGGGGGCTGTGGGCGTAGAGGTCACAGGTCATTCTGCTCCAGTGGCTGTGGAAGCCTCTAGTTTCCTATAGTCCAGTTTCAGCCCTGAAGAAACTACAGGGCCTCATGGGAGAAGGGGGTTTAGGAGCAGTTCATCCTTCCAACAGTGATTGGGAGTGTTTTCATATATTGATATAGAAAACGATTAATTGTGTTGCTACTTTATTTCAGAAAGATAAATGGCTAGACTGAAATGGTCCAAGGCGATTTCAAATTCGTGTCATAATGACCATATTTGGACATTGTCTGAATGTATCTGCCTTTGAGAAGCGATACATTCTTTTTGTTCTTGGAGTCTTAGTTATAGGTGAGAATGGCTGCTTCAGAAGGTTCAGAGTAGCGTGCTAGCAGACTCCACCCTGGTTTGAACATATGGTACATCCATTTAGTTGTCAGACCGCTTAGTGGAAACAAAGAAACTTCTCTTTCTTTTATACTCTGGTTGTCTCTGTGTTGTTAGCGTTAACCCTCATGAATGATGCAGCCGCTCTATGGCTGCAGGAGGGGCGTGTTTGTGTCCATCCGTGTGTGTGTGTGTAAAAGCGTTCAGGGTCAGCGTGGTGGAGGTGATGTGACTGATGCGGAGTGACTTGATTTCATGTAAATGCGAGCGCTCTGAGGGAATTCACTTTGGATTACCCGCACCACTGTGCACCGGCATGAAATATTAAGCGCCATGTCACTTTCTGTCCACAGGTGTCACTGGCGGGCAGGAGCGGGGCAAAAAAACTTAGCATTTTGATGAGGTGTGGATTTGGGCAGGCGAGTTTGAGGAAGCATATGCTCTGCTTTTGTTCCCACCAGCCGTGAGCCACGGCCGGCTTGTCACTCCCGAGCAGGGAGCGCGCGCTTATCACTTGTGACAACGGCGAGAGAGAGCGAGAAAGTGGTGCGGCGAGCCGCCTCTTCGCCTCTGCTTTACGAAGAGGCTTTTATGTTTTGTGTGGTGCCGATTAAAGCCCCCCGTCTGCCACCAGGCATCCAGTCTATTCCCCCCCCCCAACCAACTCTCCTCGACCTCTTCAACAAATGCCCCCTCCCTCTAACCCAGCTCTCACCACTTCCTCTCCTGCCATCCCTCAGTCCACCCTGTGAGTGTTAGTGTGGTAATTAATGGAACAAGAAGTGATTCCATCTGACATCGTCACAGCCACCTGTACTCCTAGAGACAAAAACCGAGCGCGACGGACGGAGGGAGGGAGGGAGGGGGAGAGGGGGAGAGCGAGGCAGAGAATGTACAGGTACTCATTTCAAGGACAGAGGAGGAGTGTAAGAAATAGCAACCAGTTCACTTAATTCTGGTCCTCTCCTTGCTATTCTCCTCTTTCATTTCCCTTTCTCTTTGTCAATCTCTTGACTCAGAGGGCTTCTGACCTAGTCTCCTCTGCCTCAGTGGACATGTAGTTATAGTCTGGCATGCGCATGTACCAGGACGTTTAAGGTGAGGATTAGGCCTTTAGTCCCAAGGAGTCAGTCTTGTCAGTCACTATGACCTTCCTCTGCTGTGCTCCAGCCAGTCTCATGCCTCACCTGTGCAATATTAGAGGGTTAGATATTCCCACAGTGTGAATCCTGCTCCAATTGTAAGATGAAGTGCACTTGGAAAAAGCTAAAAAGAAATGTTAGCTAACCTGTCTTAAAACCTTTTACCCTAATATCAAAAGGATCATTAATTCTACTTTATGCAGTGAGTTTATGAACTGTGTATATGAAGCCTGTTTGTAACCCCGGCGTTTGGCTGTTAGATCACCAAGTAACCACTGAACCAGCGCCTACCCTGCTGCTTTTAAAAGTAACCACTGAACCAGCGCCTACCCTGCTGCTTTTAAATGTAACCACTGAACCAGCGCCTACCCTGCTGCTTTTAAAAGTAACCACCCTACCAGCGCCTACCCTGCTGCTTTTAAAAGTAACCACTGAACCAGCGCCTACCCTGCTGCTTTTAAAAGTAACCAAGTAACCACTGAACCAGCGCCTACCCTGCTGCTTTTAAAAGTAACCAAGTAACCACTGAACCAGCGCCTACCCTGCTGCTTTTAAATGTAACCACCGAACCAGCGTCTACCCTGCTACTTTTAAATGTAACCAAGTAACCACTGAACCAGCGCCTACCCTGCTGCTTTTAAATGTAACCACTGAACCAGCGCCTACCCTGCTGCTTTTAAATGTAACCACTGAACCAGCGCCTACCCTGCTGCTTTTAAATGTAACCACTGAACCAGCGCCTACCCTGCTGCTTTTAAAAGTAACCACTGAACCAGCGCCTACCCTGCTGCTTTTAAATGTAACCACCGAACCAGCGTCTACCCTGCTGCTTTTAAATGTAACAAAGTAACCACTGAACCAGCTCCTACCCTGCTACTTTTAAAAGTAACAAAGTAACCACTGAACCAGCGCCTACCCTGCTGCTTTTAAAAGTAACCAAGTAACCACTGAACCAGCGCCTACCCTGCTGCTTTTAAATGTAACCACCGAACCAGCGTCTACCCTGCTGCTTTTAAATGTAACCACCGAACCAGCGTCTACCCTGCTGCTTTTAAATGTAACCACTGAACAGAGCCTACCCTGCTGCTTTTAAATGTAACCACTGAACCAGCGCCTACCCTGCTGCTTTTAAAAGCCACTCACTCCCTCGCACACTTGCATTAGTGAAAAAGTGCTGATTCTAGAATCTCATGTGAGAACCAGGTCATATACAGTATATACTGAATATATAAATGCAACAATTTCAACAATTTGACTGAGTTACAGTTCATATAAGGAAATCAGTCAATTTAAATCATTTTAATAGGGCCCTAATCTATGGATTTTACATGACTGGCCCGCCTACTGGGGAGCCAGGCCCAGCCAATCAGAATGAGTTTTTCCCCACCAAAGGGCTTTATTACAGACAGAAATACTTCTCAGTTTCATCAGCTGTCTGGGTGGCTGGTCTCAGACAATCCTGCAGGTGAAGAAGCCGGATGTGGAGGTCCTGGGCTGGCGTGGTTATACGTGAGGCCGGTTGGACGTACTGCCAAATTCTTGAAAATGACGGAGGGGGCTTATGGTAGAGAAATTAACATTCAGTTCTCTGGCAACAGCTCTGGTGGACATTCCTGCAGTCAGCATGCTAATTGCCACACCTGTCAGGTGGATGGATTATTTTAGCGAAGGAGAAATGCTCACTAACAGGGATGTAAACAAATGTATTCATAACATTTGAGAGCGATAAGCTTTTTGTGTGTATGGAACATTTCTGGGCTCAGCTCATAAAACATGGGACCAACACTTACCAGCTCCATTGACATGTTTTCTATCAGTCTGGCTCGCCCAGAAATGGATCATAGATTATTCAACAGGAAAACAGGTGCTCTTCTCCTTTCATAAAAAAATGAAGAAAAGATGAGAGGAGAGGACACTCACAGGCTCCATTGAGAAGAAAGCATCAGATTGACAAATTTTTTTCTTTTTCTTGAAAGCAGTGAGGGCATTGAGCTGTGAGGGAGAGAGGGGTGAATGAAGGATACATATGATGGAGTGGCCTGAGTGAGCCAGGTGCCTACCTGGTTAATGCTACCCCTCTCTCCTGCTTCACCTCCACCCCCGGCTGGTTTTACCCTCCACCCCCAGGTTTTAATGGTGGATAAAAGCAGGTCCTTATCTTTTATTCAGGTGTGTTTTGGGGCAGTGGAGGGTATTACCAGGTGAACAGAGACCCTCCCAAGAGGACTGAGATACAGAGAGCTGTGTGGGCCTGAGTGGAGTGTAAACACACACACACACACACACACACACACACACACACACACACACACACACACACACACACGCGCGCAGGGAGGGAGCCAGGATGTGTCTGTGCGCCCACATACAGCACTGAAACACTTAGCCTGCCCTCTTGCTGAAGTCTGCATGGAAACATACATGAAACATAGCTAGGTATTTCTCACCCTGAGAAACGCGCGCAGACAATCACTGGTTCATTCCACTCTTGGCCTCATATGTCCGTCCAGGCCTAGGCAGCACAGTGCCTGTTCCATATGCATGTGGCCGCTCCCGGGGTGGGTGTACCTGGGGCGGAGACTTGCGAGGAGGGCAGGGTGATGGGAATGGGTTTGGAGCCCGGCCCCTCAACCCCTGGATGCTGCAGGGTTGGGGTCCATTTCTATTTAAATTCCCGTCAACTCCGAAAGTAAACCCAATTCCAAATGTTCCTCACTCAAAAGCATTAAAGGAAATTGGTATTGGAATTTCAGTGTGCTTCCTGAATTGACTGGAATTGGAAATGGGATTGATCCCATCCCTGATGTCCACTGTTGTGCTGTCTTGTACTGTGCTGTAGCAGAGCTGGGTATGCTAGTCTGTGCTGTAGCAGAGCTGGGTATGCTAGTCTGTGCTGTAGCAGAGCTGGGTATGCTAGTCTGTGCTGTAGCAGAGCTGGGTATGCTAGTCTGTGCTGTAGCAGAGCTGGGTATGCTAGTCTGTGCTGTAGCAGAGCTGGGTATGCTAGGTCTGTGCTGTAGCAGAGCTGGGTATGCTAGTCTGTGCTGTAGCAGAGCTGGGTATGCTAGGTCTGTGCTGTAGCAGAGCTGGGTATGCTAGTCTGTGCTGTAGCAGAGCTGGGTATGCTAGTCTGTGCTGTAGCAGAGCTGGGTATGCTAGGTCTGTGCTGTAGCAGAGCTGGGTATGCTAGTCTGTGCTGTAGCAGAGCTGGGTATGCTAGGTCTGTGCTGTAGCAGAGCTGGGTATGCTAGGTCTGTGCTGTAGCAGAGCTGGGTATGCTAGTCTGTGCTGTAGCAGAGCTGGGTATGCTAGTCTGTGTTGATGTTCCTCCAGGGATCATGGAGGTGTTGAAGGGCATGCAGGAAGTGGATGTACCAGCTGATGTAGAGACATTGTCCTTCTACGTCCTGCCTGCTTTCCCGAACATAGACGCTGCCCGGGACGCATTCAAGGTATGATGTGTAGGGTGGGTGGGTGTGTAGGGTGGGTGGGTGTGTAGGGTGGGTGGCCTCCACATGAAGTGGCACCAGCGCCTGAAGCGCTACCCCCACCCATGCACAAGAGGAGCATTCCTCATCGTCTTCAATGGACAGCCAAGATGAGATGTGTACGTGCGTTGCTCATTTCTGATAGTCTTGGTGTGTATGTGTGTGTACGTTTGCATTTTATATATTTTTATGTGTTCATGTGAATGGTGTGTATTTGTTGTAGGAAATGGGCTGCTCCTTGGAGTCTGAGGGTTTCTTGTCCTCTGAGATGCGCTCTGAGGCTAGTAGTGGGAACCTGGCAGGACTGTTGGTTACAAGTGAGTATCTACCTGTATTTCAACTCTGTCTTAATGGCTTCCTCTGTCCATTCAACATGTCAAAACACACCTCTATTACAGGTCGTTATGCCCGTAATCATGTCTAATGCACTTCCCTTGTTTTCATCACTATCTTTACTCTATTAGTTGTTATCCTCAATCATGTACATCAACATACATCTATTACAGGTCGTTATGCCCGTAATCATGTCTAATGCACCTTCTTTGTTCATTTATGTACACAAACATACATTCATGATGGCCCCATTCCTAGTCATTCATAGTTCACAGAGGGGTCCAAGGGGCACTCTCTACCTAGCACAACTCTCTGGGCCCAGGGTTGGGTTATGTAGGATGCACTGGGGAGTTGACTCTCGTCATCAGCATCTGGCCTCTGTTTTGCCTGGAGCCTAATTGCCCCATCAGAGAGCGGTCTCTCGCCTGCTCTTCTTTCGCTCTCTCTCCGCTCCGCGTACACTCCTAGCTCATCAGGGCTTTTAAGTGATTAGTGTGTGTGAATATGTTTGGAGGAGCGGGAGATCGAGGGAGCAACGCGCCTAAACTGGTGGAGGTGAAGAGTGATGGGAGGGGATGAGGTGGAGGGGTGTTTAATAATGGATGCTCGTTCGCTCTACCCGTTTGCTCTCGTTCACTTAATCTGTCACACACCCCTTTTTTTTGTCCATCTGGTTGCTTGGATTTTTCTCTTTAGTCTTATTGGTCTTTCACACCACATTGACATGTCATTCTATCTATAAAGGCTTTGGGAAACCAAACATCCTTAGTGTACTCCTCAGAATGTGTCTGTTTCTCACTCCCTCTCCAGTGTCTGCTCCCTCCTTCCCTGCCCTGGACCTGAGTACCTTCAGAGGAAGTCTCATCCAGGGCTTCAGAAGGTGAGTTCTCTTACGTGGTAACTGTTTTTAGAGTAAGAGTGCTCTGTTTGTCTTTACAAGTGTAAAGTGTGTGTGCAAATTTGTTGGTCTGCCTCCCCCCCCCCCCTGTCAGTGAGTGAGTGAGTTAGACTGCAGCGTTGTTCTCCCTTGTTCACCCAGTTCCGGGCCCTGGCTGCCTCATGCATATGGACACAGTCAGTCAGTGGTCCTGACCTGGAGCCCTGGCCCAGGAGCACCCTGGGATATATGTTAATGAGGGTACTCTGAGCCCTGCCCCTAAGGCTCTGCCCTGACCCTACCCAGCCTGAGGTCTGTAGGCAGGCTACAGGCAGGAGGGCAATGATGTACATTTTTACGCTTTACACCCACTCCTCCCGCCCTCATCTGTCTTGACCCCCCCCAGGGAGCCCAGAGGTCCTGGCATACTTACTGGTGTTTGTGTGCTGCTGTACTGTCCTCCCCTCACACCAATATACACACACTCGTTAGTTATGACTATGAAATGATAGTTAAAGGGGCTGATATTGCAGATGACAGGAACATCATCACCTCATGAGGAAGATTGACAAGTTTCTAGATGAATGTCATGTGAATGATTGACTACATCTGGACTCGTTTCTCACTGGTCTCTGGACGATGTTCCTGGTAGAATGGCTGCCTGCTATAGATTCAGCTGTGAGCCTCGCGGTGTTGTCGTTGCCAGGCGGCCTGTTACGCCCATAATTGGGGTTGACGCCAAAGAAGAGGGGGGTGTCACTGGGGAGGGTGTGCTGTGTCAGAGCCATGTCACCACGCTCCACAACCTGCTTCTGTCAGAGCATGGTCAAGGGATAATTTAATCATTAAAGACCCCTGCTCTCCCTCCACCCTCCTCTCGTCTCTGTGCCTCTTAAACCAGCTGACAACGCTACAAACGCTCGGCTGTGTCATCATCATTTAGGAATCGTTTTGTGTGAGTGCGTGTGTCTGACATGGTTTTCGGGTGACTATTCATCTAAATATTGTGTAGGGTGCCTCTTTTCTTCCCTTTAGTCAAGTTCCTCTCTTTTCCTCAGATGATTTGTCAAGGCAAAGTGGCAGTGCTCTTCTCTGTCGTGTGTGTGTGTGTGTGTGTGTGTGTGTGTGTGTGTGTGTGTGTGTGTGTGTGTGTGTGTGTGTGTGTGTGTGTGTGTGTATATATCTCTATCCCTGTTGCATTGTTTTCAGTGATCATGTATCTCTGTTAGAGCATTCAGAATTGATAGTTTGCTTCTTCAGAAGCCCAGGCTCTTGTCATCCCTGTCCGTTTACTGGTCGTTTGCCATGTGACATTAACAGAGTTGTCATGCTCCATTGGGACTCATAGATCAGTAATCTGTCATATTGTTCTTATAGAAGCTTGATCCTTCAAAGTAGCCACCCTTTGCCTTGATGACAGCTTTGCACACTCTTGGCATTCTCTCAACCAGCTTCATGAGTCTTGAAGGAGTTCCCACATATGCTGAGCATTTGTTGGATGCTTTTCCTTCACTCTGCAGTCCAACTCATCCCAAACCATCTCAATTGGGTTGAGGTTGGGTGATTTGTGGAGGCCAGGTCATCTGATGCAGCACAGCCTGGCGGTATGTTGGGTCATTGAAAAACAAATGATAGTCCCACCAAGCTCAAACCAGATGGGACGGCATATCACTGCAGAATGCTGTGGTAGCCATGATGGTTAAGGGTGCCTTGAATTCTAAATAAATCACTGACAGTGACACCAGCAAAGCACCATCACACCACCTCCATGCTTCACGGTGGGAACCACACATGCAGAGATCATCCGTTCAGAACAAAGCAACACATGACAACACAGCATGTTAGCAGCACAACATGGTAGCAGCACAAAACATGGTACAAACATTATTGGGCACAGACAACAGCACAAAGGGTATGAAGGTAGAGACAACAATACATTATGCAAAGCAGCCACACCTGTCAGTAAGAGTGTCCATGATTGAGTCTTTGAATGAAGAGATTGATATTAAACTGTCCAGTTTGAGTGTTTGTTGCAGCTCGATCCAGTCGCTAGCTGCAGCGAACTGAAAAGAAGAGCGACCCAGGGATGTGTGTGCTTTGGGGACCTTTAACAGAATGTGACTGGCAGAACGGTGTTGTATGTGGAGGATGAGGGCTGCAGTAGATATCTCAGATAGGGGGGAGTGAGGCCTAATAGGGTTTTATAAATAAGCATCAACCAGTGGGTCTTGCGACGGGTATACAGAGATGTCCTGTTTACAGAGGAGTATAGAGTGCAGTGATGTGTTCTGTAAGGAGCATTGGTGGAAAATCGGATGGCCGAATGGTAAAGAACATCTAGCCGCTAGAGAGCACCCTTACCTGCCGATCTATAAATGTTGTCTCCGTAATCTAGCATGGGTAGGATGGTCATCTGAATCAGGGTTAGTTTGGCAGCTGGGGTGAAAGTGGAACGATTACGATAGTGGAAACCAAGTCTAGGTTTAACTTTAGACTGCAGCTTTGATATGTGCTGAGAGAAGGACAGCCATATTCCCAAGTACTTGTATGAGGTGACTACCTCCAGCTCTAAACCCTCAGAGGTAGTAATCACACCTGTGGGGAGAGGGGCATTCTTCTTACCTAACCACATGACCTTTGTTTTGGAGGTGTTCAGAACAAGTTTAAGGGTAGAGAAAGCTTTTTGGACACTAGGAAAGCTTTGTTGTAGAGCATTTAACACAACATCCGGGGAGGGGCCAGCTGAGTATAAGACTATGTTATCTGCATATAAATGGATGAGATACAGTGCCTTGCAAAAGTATTCATCCCCATTGGCGTTTTTCCTATTTTGTTGCATTGCAACCTGTAATTTAAATAGATTTTTATGTGGGTTTCATGCAATGGACATACACAAAATAGTCAAAGTGAAATGAAAAAAAACAACTTGTTTCAAGAAAATTAAAAAATGCCTGAGCTATCTTGATGTGAATTGAGAAGAGCGTGGGTCCTAGGATTGAGCCTTGGGCTACTCCCTTGGTGACAGGCAGTGGCTGAGACAGCAGATTTTCTGACTTTATACACTACGCTCTTTGAGAGAGGTAGGTAGCAAACCAGGCCAGAGACACCAATACTCCTTAGCCAGCCCACAAGAATGGAATGGGCTACCGTATCAAAAGCTTTGGCCAAGTCAATAAAAATAGCAGCACAATATTGCTTAGAATCAAGGGCAATGATGAAATCATTGAGGACCGTTAAGGTTGCAGTGACACATCCATAACCTGAGCGGATATCAGATTGCATACCAGAGAGAATCCTATAGACATCAAGAAAGCCAGTCTGTTGATTATTTTCAAGTTTTTCCAACACTTTTTTGATAAACAGGGCAAAATAGAAATAGGCATATAACAGTTAGGATCAGCTTGATCTCCCCCTTTAAATAAAGGACGAGCTGTCTCTGCCTTCCAAGCAATGGGAACCTCCCCAGAAAGGAGAGACAGGCTTGGCGGTGTATCACATCCGGCCGTGATTGAGAGTGGAGTCCCATAGGGCGGCACACAATTGGCCCAGCGTCGTCCGGGGTAGGCCGTCATTGTAAATACGATTTTTTTCTTAACTGACTTACCTAGTTAAATAAAGGTAAAAAATAAATTTTAAATAAAATGTAAAAAAAAAAAATAATAATATTAAAAACTTAAAGAAGAAAGGGTCTAAACCATCTGACCCAGATGGTTTTTTGGTGTCAAGTTTAAGGAGCTCCGTTAGCACCTCAGACTCAGTGACTGTCTGCAGGGGGAAATTTTGTAGCGGGGCAGGGGAAAAAGAGGGAGAAGCATCGGGGATAGTCACATTAGAAGGGGTGGGAGATGAGGACATGTTGGACAGGCAGGGAGGCATGGCTGAGTCAAATATGAATCCTGACTTAATGAAGTGGTGATTAAAGAGCTCAGCCATGTGCTTCTTGTCAATAACAACCACATCATCAACATTAAGGGCATGGGCAGCTGTGAGGAGGAGGGTTTATTCTCTAGGTCTTTAACCGTTCTCCAGAACTTCTTGGGGTTAGACCCACAGAGAGAGAACTGCTCCTTAAAGTAACTAACTTTGGCCTTCCGGATAGCCTGAGTGCACTTATTGCTCATTTGCCTGAACGAGAGCCAGTCAGCCTGAGTATGAGTGTGCCGAGCCTTTCGCCAAATGCAATTCTAGAGGTGGAGTAACTCCGCAAGATCACGGCTGAACCTGTTTTTAATTCTCATTTTCTTGGTGGGTGTGTGTTTGTTAACAATATCATTGAAAATATCAAAAATGACGGTCCAAGCGTCTTCGACAGAGGGGATCAAGCTGATTCTATACCAATTTACAGAGGCCAGGTCATGAACGAAGGCTTGCTCATTCAAGTTTTTTAGCAAGCGTCTATGACAAATCAGGACAGGTCTTTTCACTGAGCAGCCATTACGAACACAGGCTGTAAAACAGTGATCACTAAGGTCATTACAGAAAACACCAGACTGATACCTATCAGGATTTGTGTGAGGATAACATCGAGGAGAGTAGCCTTTTCTGGGTGTTTTGAAGATGACTACCTTCATGTCTTAAAGTAATGATGGACTATCGTTCCTCTTTGCTTATTTGAGCTGTTCTTGCCATAATATCGACTTGGTCTTTTACCAAATAGGACTATCCTTCTGTATACCAACCCTACCTTGTCACAACACAACTGATTGGCTCAAATGCATTAAGAAGGAAAGAAATTCCACAAATGTACTTTTAACAAGGCACACCTCTTAATTGAAATGCATTCCAGGTGACTACCTCATGAAGCTGGTTGAGAGAATGCCAAGAGTGTGCAAAGCTGTCAAGGCAAAGGGTGGCTACTTTGAAGAATCTCAAATATAAAAAATATTTTGATTAGGTTAACATGTTTTTAGATACTACATGATTCCATATGTGTTATTTCATAGTTATGTCTTCACTGTTATTCTACAACGTAGAAAATAGTAAAAATAAAGAAAAACCCATGAATGAGTAGGTGTCTAAACTTTTGACTAGTACTGTATGTGGCTGCGTTTACACAGGCAACCTAATTCTGATTTTTTTTAAAATCCACTAATTGGTCTTTGACCAATCACATCAGATATATGTTTTGAGAATTAGGTCAATTCTGAATTGGGCTGCCTCTGTGAATGCAGCCTAAGTATCCTGATTCTGTGTGCCGATTTCTGTCGGTGTCCTTGTATTCTGATGTCTTGTCCTCTGCTGCCCCCTACAGGTCTGACGATCTGGAAAGCATGGCCAAGGTAAGACAATGCACTGCTGCTTGGTTTCAGCTCTGTTCATAATCGGCTGGGAGAACCTGGCAGGGGTTTATTGAAGCGGGTGGAAGGTTCAGAATGTTGCAGGGAGAAATGTATGACATATATAAAATCTTGATTGTAATTTGGATGACCAACAGACTACCAGTTTTTTATAGATATTTATTTCTGCAATGATTTTTTTTCTAACCGTTCCCCTGTTGATTCCATTGATGCATTTTAAAAGGCAACAATATGACTGCTATATAATTCTGGGGCATGAGTTTTCACCATGTGATGCTGTGCGATTTGTATGTAGGTGTGTCTTTGAATGAGATGCATCTCTTAAGGTTATGCTTGTTTTCAGATCACTGAGCTGCTGTACAAAGATGAGCGTTTCTCTCAGGGAGCTACAGGATCTGCTGGTAAGATCGTTTGTGAATGGATGAAAATCTGGCCATAAGAACACTATCTATTTTTTTAGTTTTACATTGGAGTCATTTAGCATACTCTTATCCGGTAGTGAGCGCATATATTTGCATACTTTATTTGTGCTGGTGCCCCATAACTCTGGCGTTGCAAGTTCCATTATCTACCAACTGAGCGACATGGGACAGTCAAGTGTTTGTGTGCATGTCTGTCTGTCTGTCTGTCTGTCTGTCTGTCTGTCTGTTTCCTTCAGAAAGTATTCACACTCCTTGACTTTTTCCAAAAAATGTTGTTAGAAATTGGGATTTAATTGTTTTTCAACGATCTACACAATTCTGTCAGTGGAAGAAAATGTTTTACATTTTTTAAAGATTCATGAAAAATTAAAACACTATCTTAATTAGATATTCAACCCACTGAGTCAATACATGTTAGAATCATCTTTTGGCAGTGATTTACAGCTGTGAATCTTTTTTGGGTCAATCTCAGAGCTTTGCACACGTGAATTGTACAATATTTGCCCATTTTTATTTAAGCTCTGTCAAGTTGGTTGTTGCTAGACATTTTCAGGTCTTGACAGATTTTCATCCCAATTTAAGTCAAAACTGTAACTAGGCCACTCAGGAACATTCAATGTCCTCTTGGTTAGCAACTCCAGTGTAGATTTGGCCTTGTGTTTTTGTTTATTGTCCTGCTGAAAGGTGAATTTGTCTCTCAGTGTCTGGTGGAAAGCAGACTGAACCAGGTTTTCCTCTAGGATTTTCGCTGTGCGTATCTCGATTTACGTTTTTTTTAACTAGTCCTTGCCGATGACGAGAATATCCATTACATGATGCAGCCACCACCATGATTGAACATATGAAGTGTAGTACTCAGTGATGTGTTGGATTTGTCCCAAACATCATGCTTTGTATTTAGGACAAAAAGTACATTTCTTTGCAATTTATTTTTGTTTGCAGTATTACTTTAGTGCCTTAATGCAAACAGGATGCATGTTTTTGAATATTTTTTTATTCTGTACATACTTCCTTTTCACTGTCATTTTAGGTTAGTATTGTGGACTAACTTCAATGTTGTTCCATCCTTCGTATCCTCTCTCAGCCATTAAAATCTCTATTGGCCTCATGGTGGAAAGTGGTGGTTTCCTTCCTCTCAGGCATCCTTCCTAACTCAGTTGCTGGTTACTTTGTAGTGACTGGGTGTATTGATGCACCATCCAAAGTGTAATTAATAACTTCACCATGTTCAAAGGGATATTCAATGTCTGCTTTTTTATTTTGACCCATCTACCAATCGGTGCGCTTCTTTGCGAGACATTGGAAAACCTCCCTGGTCGTTGTGGTTGAATCTGTGCTTGAAATTCACTACTCGACTTAGGAACCTTACATATAATTGAATGTGTGGGGTAGAGATGGAGTACTCATAAAAAAATGTCAACCACTATTATTGCAAACAGTGAGTACATGCAACTTATTATGGGAATTGTTAAGCAAATGTTTACTCCCAAATCTATTTAGGCTTGCTTTAACAAAGGTGTTGAAGGTTATTGACTAAAGACATTTCTGCTTTAAATTTTTCATTCATTTGTAAACATTTCTAAAACAAAATTCCACTTTGACATTGTGGGGTGTTGTGTGTAGATCAGTGGCACATCTCAATTGAATCCTTTTTAAATTCAGGCTGTAACAAAACAAAAAGGGGTTGTGGGTCAAGGGGTATAAATACTTTCTGAAGGCTCTGTATCTGTGTCTCTGTCTATGCGTTCACTGTGTATATATCTGCAGTCTCCGTTGCAGGAGTCTGCTGATGCGCTCACCCTGCGTTATGAAGACTGTTTGCACGTTCATGTCCTGCCCTAGATATAGGGTGGGTGTGAGACCTGGCCAGAGGGACAGCCTGTCTGTCAGGGAAATGGGCCCAGGCTGCTGACACAGCGCTGAACAAACAGCCTGCGTCTAGTTTGTCAGGAATGTGTGTCTTTCAGTGTGTGTGGCGCGGCTGTGTCTCTCCGTGTCAGTGTGTGTGTGTGGTCTGACCGGGCTGCAGTGCTGGTGGGAGAGATGGAGACAGTTATCCGTGTCACTTCCCGTTGTGTCCTCCGCACGGCCGCCCCAGAGTGCGAGGCTGTCACCCACTGCCACCCGCCCGACACGCATTACTGTTCGCTTCACTCAAAGAATACCGTCAGCACTACTCTCTCTCTCACACACACACACACACACACACACACACACACACACACACACACACACACACACACACACACACAGCCATTATCCTGGGACCACGTTCTATGTCCTTGTATCCATCTGTGTGTGTGTGCGCACGTATAACATCACTCCTCTCTTCCATCTCTACAGAGGCTGTGTCCTACTTTCTCTATAACCTGATGGACAGCATGACTGAGGCAGAGGTGCAGGCTCAGGAGGACAAGCTCAGGCAGTACTTCAACCAGCTGAAGAGCATGGTACACACACACAGATATTAGACTCATCCCATTCATAAATACAACCCCTCTGACAGGCTTACACACATTGATCTCAGATTAAGAGTTGTCTATGTGGATAATAAGATTCAGATTACCCACGTCCCAAATCTCACATTTCAGATTAGCAATCTGCCCCCTCCTAAAATGGACAACCCCAGGTGAAAGAGAATGAATTTTAATCCTGTTCTCCCGTGTTTGACCTGCAGGGTATCATCATCCCAGGGAACATCTACAGAGGGATCAGAAACCTGCTAGACTCCTATCACGTGCCTGAGCTCATCAAGGTATCTGTCCTAAATCACTGACTCACAGCTACTGTATTCTTAATGATGCAGTTTTGGTTTCTTTCTTATGTGGTTCTTTTGGTTTCTTTTAGGATGTCATCGCCCTGGTGGACAGCAAAGAACCTCTGAACCTCTCAGACAACAGAGTCGTTGTGAGTGTATTCATTGGGTTTTAGAGATATAGGTGATGGTCATTTAGGGAGAGTGCGTGTAGCGTTTTCCTGTCTACCTTTCAGAGTCTGGATGGCAAGGTGTTGGCGCTGGAGAGCAGGCTGGCTGAGCTGAAGGCTGACAGTAAACCAGTAGGAGCTACCCTGAAACAACTCATCCTCACTCTGTGTGCCGAGGAGGTACAGTCTCAGCACACATGCCCTCTCTCTTTTGGGTAATGTTTGTTAAGCTTAAACCTGGTTTAGTTCCAGAGTGATAGTCTGCTGCCGACAGTAAGAGACAATTAAATGAGGGTTGTTAATGCCCTACTGGGCCGGCTGACTATTGCGGTTCTTAGGATTAAGCATTTGAGATGAAGGTTGATTTTTAAAAACGTCTTGTCTTTCTGACAGAAACTGGACAGGGCTCTGGAGCTGAAGAGACAACACGAGGCAGACATGGTTGCCGGGAGCTACGCCACCCTCATCCACCTCTGCTGTCGCCATGACAATGTGGAAGAGGCGCTGAACTTGAAAAGAGAGCTGTAAGTGGATTGGGAAACACACACACACATTCCCCTATACTCGGTCCAGCTAAGCATTAAAGTTTAACCTGAGCTGGATTAGGAGAGACGTTAATGCACTGGCCGGGCCAGAGCAGTGGACAGGGGTGTTCTGATGAATCCGGTGCATACGTACACCCATCTCTTCTCCTCACCCCACACCCTGCATCCGTAACCTTTCTGAAACAGAAAGGCCTCGGTGCTGCACTCACCTTCAGCTCCAATCTCTGTCTCCCTTTCCCATGCACTGCTTCATCAAAGTGGGAGGGGGGGTAGAGGAATCTGAATTGTTGGGAGATGGGAGTTGCAATTGTGACATGAACTGCATCAGCCACGTTCGAGATCTTTTACACACAAATGACATTTAAAAAATAAAAAAAAGTATATTTCTCTAATCTATGGTCTAACTCTCTCAACCCCCCATGTCTAGGAGCCGTAAGGATTCCTCAGTGTCTCTGGATTCCAGCAAGTACGTGGCTCTGGTCAAGGTCCTGACCAAGCAGGGCAGACTGGAAGGTGAGTGGGCAATAGACACTGTCAGGGCAACGTAATCGAGGGAAGTTGCATTCTGTTAAAGAAAAGCTTTCAGGGTTCCTTGTCCAGACTGCTGAGAAACCTTGCCTGAAAAGTCACCATGCTTGAGACCTGAAGACTTCCGTTAGCTCCCCGAGCTAATGCTTTGGCTTTAGCTCAGCAGGCTAACACTAGATTTGTTCCCGGTCAGTCATATTTTCGGGATAAATGTGTGGTTTGGTTAAGCCTGTACATCTACAGTTGAAGTCAAAAGTTTACATACACCTTAGCCAAATACAGTTTAGTTTTTCACAATTCCTGACATTTAATCCTAGTAAAAAATTCCCTGTCTTAGGTCAGTTAGGATCACCACTTTATTTTAAGAATGTGAAATGTCAGAATAATAGTAGAGAGAGTGATTTATTTCAGCTTTTATTTCTTTTATCACATTCCCAGTGGGTCAGAAGTTTACACACTCAATTAGTATTTGGTTGCATTGCCTTTAAATTGTGTAACTTGGGTTAAATGTTTTGGCTAGCCTTCCACAAGCTTCCCACAATAAGTTGGGTGAATTTTGGCCCATTCCTTCTGACAGAGCTGGTGTAACTGAGTCAGGGTTGTAGGCCTCCTTGCTCGCAAACGCTTTTTCAGTTCTACCCACACATTTTCTATGGGACTGAGGTCAGGGCTTTGTGATGGCCACTCAAATACCTTGACTTTGTCGTCCTTAAACTGTTTTGCCAGACCTTTGGAAGTATGCTTGTGGTTATTGTCCATTTGGAAGATCCATTTGCGACCAAGCTCTAACTTCCTGACTGATGTTTTGAGATGTTGCTTCAAAATATCCACATAATTTTCCTACCTCATGATGCCATCTATTTTGTGAAGTGCACTAGTTCTTCCTGCAGCAAAGCACCCCCACAACATGATGCTGCCAACCCCGTGTTTCACGGTTGGGATGGTGTTCTTCGGCTTGCAAGCGTCCCCCTTTTTCCTCCAAACATAACGATGGTCATTATGGCCAAACAGTTCTATTTTTGTTTCATCAGACCAGAGGACATTTCTCCAAAAAGTACGATCTTTGTCCCCATGTACAGTTGCAAGCCGTAGTCTGGCTTTTTTATGGCGGTTTTGGAGCAGTGGCTTCTTCCTTGCTGAGCGGCCTTTCAGGTTATGTCGATATAGGACTCGTTTTACTGTTGATATAGATACTTTTATACCTGTTTCCTCCAGCATCTCCACAAGGTCCTTTGCTGTTGTTCTGGGATTGATTTTCACTTTTCGCACCAAAGTACGTTCATCTCTAAGAGACAGAACGAATCTCCTTCCTGAGCGGTATGACGGCTGCTGGGTCCCATGGTGTTTATACTTGCGTACTATTGTTGGTACAGATGAACGTGGTACCTTCAGGCATTTGGGAATTGCTGCCAAGGATGAACCAGACTTGTAGAGGTCTACAATGCTTTTTTATGAGGTTTTGGCGGATTTCTTTTGATTTCCCATGATGTCAAGCAAAGAGGCACTGAGTTTGAAGGTACGCCTTGAAATACATCCACAGGTACACCTCCAATTGACTCAAAGGATGTCAATTATCAGAAGCTTCTAAAGCCATGACATCATTTTCTGGAATTTTGGTGTATATAAACTTCTGACTCACTGGAATTGTGATACAGTGAATTATAAGTGAAATAATCTGTCTGTAAACAATTGTTAGAAAAATTACTTGTCATGCAAAACTATAGTTTGTTAACAAGAAATTTGTGGAGTGGTTGAAAAACGAGTTTTAATGACTCCAACCTAAGTGTATGTAAACTTCTGACTTCAACTGTACATCTTTCTTTACAAGATGCCTATATCCATAAGCCATATGAAAGAACATCAAAGTTCAACTCCTGAGTGAAGGAAGTGTTTGATGCAGTTAAATGTCTGCTGAAGGAGTAATTATTTTCTCAGAGAGCAGGCTGTATGCATGTGGCGAGGAGCAGGCAGCAGCCGCCTTTTTCTCACTCTCAGGACGCCCACATTAACCAGCCATTATCTGAATGCCACGGTGGGTTTCTGCCTGCCCATGTAAGACCCAATTACAATAAAAGTGTTTCTTCTTTGCTTTGTGCACACAGTGACAGCGTAAATGTGTGCCCCGTCTCTCTCACGCTACCTCTCTCTCTTTCCTTCAAGATGCGTGTCACTCTCACCCCCCCCCCTTCTGTCCGCCTTGTCTCCCCCCGTCACAGAGAGAGAGAGCGAGAGAAAATTACAGGACTCGCGCTACTTTAACAGAATTACAGAAATCCGTCCTGATACTAATGGCATATCATGTCCGGGAAAGTGCTTGAACATTTCACACACACAAATTTGCATGTGAATTCAAGCAGAGGTGCTGTGAAGGGAGGGAGGGAGGTGGGGGGGGTTAGCTGGCCATTAGCCCCAGTGAGTGCGGCGGCGGCTTGTCATCCACATTAGCACACCTCGCTGCCCCGGTCTACCGGGCCGCGCTACAGACAGCCAGGCCCGCACTGAAGATCATGACTTGTGGCAGGACCGCTCACTGGCTCCCCGCTTTTAATGGCTTTGTTGTTTTCCTTACTTCCTTCCTTTACCTCCACCTTCACCTCTCCACCTTTCCCTTCATCCCCCTGCATAGGGATAGCTAAAGCCTCTGTGGGGTCCTCCGGTAAACACAGCCCTGGGTGTGCAGGGGCCTAGTGGAACGCAAGGCAGGGAAATTAGAGGGATTAATGGCCTGTGTGATATTTGTTTACCTGGCCGTGGCAGTATGTGGCTGGATGAGTTTCAGATCCCTGGCTGGCTGGCTTGGCTGATATACATACCACTCCGTCTGCTTGGACGCCTAGCCTCCATTTGGTCATGTTAGCGCCGAGCCACTGGTCGTGGTGATTAGTGGTGCCGTCAGGAAGGAGAGAAGAAGAGATGAGCTGTCTCTTCTCTGATGGGTGCTCATTCCCTCGCAGGCTAGCTAACATGTTCCTTCCCCCAGTACGACTCTGCTGGTGTGTGTAACGTGCTGATGGGCAGTCGGGGAGTGGGTAACTTTTCCCCCCCCCTAACCCCCCCACTCTCGTTAACTTGGGTTTGATCCTAATGTCAGATTTCCCCCACCAAAAACTCTGATATTTCCATCAACTACAACATTTTCCGCCAACATAGAACTGCCAAAGGGGGCAGAGTCGCAATCTACTGCAGAGATAGCCTGCAGAGTTCTGTCATGCTATCCAGGTCTGTGCCCAAACAGTTCAAGCTTCTACTATTTAAAAAGCCACCTTTCCAGAAATAAGTCTCACTGTTGCCGCTTGTTATAGACCCCCCTCAGCCTCCAGCTGTGCCCTGGAATCCATATGTGATTTTATTGCCCCCCTTCAATCTTCAGAATTTGTACTGTTAGATGACCTAAACTGGGATATGCTTAACACCCCGGCCGTTCTAAGCTAGATGCCCTCAAACTCACACAAATTATCAAGGAACCAACCAGGTACAACCCTAAATCCGTGAACACGGGCACCCTCATAGATATCATCCTGACCAACCTGCCCTCTAAATACACCTCTGTTGTCATCAACCAGGATCTCAGCGATCACTGCCTCATTGCCTGGGTCTTAATGGGTCCGCCGTCAAATGACCACCCCTCATCACTGTCACACGCTCCCTAAAACACTTCAGCGAACAGGCCTTTTCTAATCGACCTGGCCCGGGTATCCTGGAAGGATATTGACCTCATCCCCGTCAGTAGAGGATGCCTGGTTATTCTTTAAAAGTGCTTTCCTCACCATCTTAAATAAGGATGCCCGTTCAACAAATTTAGAACTTAAAAACAGATATAGCCCTTGGTTTACTCCAGAATTGACTGCCCTTGACCAGCACAAAAACATCCTGTGGCGTACTGCATTAGCATCGAATAGCCCCTGCGATATGCAACTTTTCAGGGAAGTTAGGAACCAATATACACAGTCAGTTAGGAAAGCAAAGGCTAGCTTTTTCCAAACAGAAATTTGCATCGTGTAGCACAAATTCCAAAAAGTTTTGTGACACTGTAAAGTCCATGGAGAATAAGAGTACCTCCTCCCAGCTGCCCACTGCACTGAGGCTAGGAAACACTGTCACCACCGATAAATCCATGATAATCGAGAATTTCAATTAGCATTTTTCTACGGCTGGCCATGCTTTCCACCTGGCTACCCCTACCCCGGCCAACAGCTCTGCACCCTCCTGCAGCAACTTTCCCAAGTCCCTCCCCTGCTTCTCCTTCACCCAAATCCAGACAGCTGAGGTTCTGAAAGAGCTGCAAAATCTGGACCCCTACAAATCAGCTGGGCTAGACAATCTGGAACCTCTTTCTAAAATTATCCGCCGCAATTGTTGCAACCCCTATTACTAGCCTATTCATCCTCTCTTTCGTATCGTCTGAGTTACCTAAAGATTGGAAAGCTGCTGCAGTCATCCGCCTCTTCAAAGGGGGAGAAACTCTAGACCCAAACTGTTATAGACCTATATTCATCCTGCCCTGACTTTCTAAAGTCTTCCAAAGCCAAGTTAACAAACAGATCACCTGGTTCACCAACTACTTCTCAGATAGAGTTCAGTGTGTCAAATCGGAGGGCCTGTTGTCCGGACCTCTGGCAGTGTCTATGGGGTTGCCGCAAGGTTCAATTCTCGGGCCGACTCTTTTCTCTGTATATATAAATGATGTCGCTCTTGCTGCTGGTGAGTCTCTGATCCACCTCTACGCAGACGACACAATTCTGTATACTTCTGGCCCTTCTTTGGACACTGTGTCTTAACAAACCTCCAGACGAGCTTCAATGCCATACAACACTCCTTCCGTGGCCTCCAACTGCTCTTAAATGCAAGTAAAACTAAATGCATGCTCTTCAACTGATCGCTGCCCACACCCGCCCGCCAGACTAGCATCACTACTCTGGACGGTTCTGACTTAGAATATGTGGACAACTACAAATACCTAGGTGTCTGGTTAGACTGTAAACTCTCCTGCCTGACTCACATTAAGCATCTCCAATACAAAATTAAATCTAGAATCGTCTTCCTATTTCGCAACAAAGCCTCCTTCACTCATGCTGCTAAACATACCCTCGTAAAACTGACTATCCTACCGATCCTTGACTTTGACTTCCAACACTCTACTCCGCAAATTGGATGTAGTCAATCACAGTGCCATCTGTTTTGTCACCAAAGCCCCATATACTACCCACCACTGCGTCCTGTATGCTCTTGTAGGCTGGCCCTCGCTTCATATTCGTCGCCAAACCCACTGGCTCCAGGTCATCTATAAGTCAAATCAAATCAAATTTATTTATATAGCCCTTCGTACATCAGCTGATATCTCAAAGTGCTGTACAGAAACCCAGCCTAAAACCCCAAACAGCAAGCAAAGCATGTGAAAGAAGCACGGTGGCTAGGAAAAACTCCCTAGGAAAAACTCCCTAGAAAGGCCAAAAACCTAGGAAGAAACCTAGAGAGGAACCAGGCTATGAGGGGTGACCAGTCCTCTTCTGGCTGTGCAGGGTGGATATTATAACAGAACATGGTCAAGATGTTAAAATGTTCATAAATGACCAGCATGGTCAAATAATAATAATCATAGTAGTTGTCGAGGGTGCAACAAGCACGTCCGGTGAACAGGTCAGGGTTCCATAGCCGCAGGCAGAACAGTTGAAACTGGAGCAGCAGCACGGCCAGGTGGACTGGGGACAGCAAGGAGTCATCATACCAGGTAGTCCTGAGGCATGGTCCTAGGGCTCAGGTCCTCCGAGAGAAAGACAGAAAGAGAGAATTAGAGAGAGCATATTTAAATTCACACAGGACACTGGATAAGACAAGAGAAATACTCCAGATGTAACAGACTGACCCTAGCCCCCCGACACAAACTACTGCAGCATAAATACTGGAGGCTGAGACAGGAGGGATCAAAGTCTTTGCTAGGTAAAGCCCCGCCTTATCTCAGCTCACTTAGTCACCATAGCAACACCCACCCGTAGCACGCACTCCAGCAGGTATATTTCACTGGTCATCCCCAAAGCCAAATCCTCCTTTGGCTGCCTTTCCTTCCAGTTCTCTGCTGCCAATGACTGGAATGAATTGCAAAAATCACTGACGCTGGAGACTTATATCTCCCTCACTTTAAGCATCAGCTATCTGAGCAGCTTACCGATCACTGCACCTGTACAGAGCCCATCTGTAAATAGCCCATCCAACTACCTCATCCCCATATTGTTATTTATTTTTGCTCTTTTGCACCCCAGTATCTCTACTTGCACATCTATCGCTCCAGTGTTAATGCTAAATTATAATTATTTTGCCACTGGGGCCTATTTATTGCCTTACCTCTCTCATCTTACTACATTGGAACACTATATATAAATTTTTCTTTTGTGTTATTGACTGTACGTTTGTTTATCCCATGTGTAACTCTGTTGTTTTTGTCGCACTGCTTTGCTTTATCGTGGCCAGGTTGCAGTTGTAAATTAGAACTTGTTCTCAACTGTCATACCTGGTGAGAAAAAAAATATATATCCCTGGCCCAGTGAGTTCACACCTACAGCTAAGGAATTCAACTCTCGCCCCTTAGTCCAGTTCTCAAGGGCTGCAGTGTTTGCTGGTGTCCTACCCCATGATACTTGGTACTTGATTTATCAATCGATTTCATAGAACCACAGAGCTGGTTTTCCATGTTTTTTTCGTCAGTTGTCTGCAGGTTGTCTGCAGGTTTTCATCCAATACCATTCAATCACAATGAGGCCATAGCCTGCAGGTAGAAATCCCAACCATTCTGGGGAACAGCATCCAAGGCTTTCTTTGTCATTAGTCAAGGCTTTGATTCCTCTCCACAGTATCATCCTATAGAGAAATATATTCAGAGATCCAGTGAAGGGGATGTCCACAGGTACATGTAGGGTCATCCCAACCCCAGAGGGACATGACCCAACTGGGCCCTGTTCAGATCCATATCCACCCCATCCTGACGCCCCGGGGAGAGAACAGAATGAGCCCCAGACACAAAACAAAAGCTGCCTCTTAGAAACCCAATGTGACCCACATGAACCCCCACCCCTCTTCCCCTTTCCAATTTCCCTTTTTGCTTCATTAAATCTGTGACAGTCACAGACTGTGCTTCATTTGCATAACAACTCATGAAAATGAGGGGGGAGGGAGAGATTGAGAGGCAGACTGGAATTTGGATGCCAAAGCACACACCAGTGTGTGTGTGTGTGTGTGTGTGTGTGTGTGCTGTCGTGTCACTGGAGTGTTCATCCCTGAGAGAACACTCTGGTTGAAGAGGTATAATAGCTAGCCAGAGAAGTAGACTGCCAGAACTGGAGGGATGGTGGCATCCAACTGCACTCACCTGTAGTGGTCAACACAGGGTCCTTTCTGTTCTGGCTGTTATTGAGTCTGCTAGCCACAGCACTCACACTGTGAGTAGCAATTGGGGTTTGAGCCCAAATGAGGCCAGAACTCACATATGCGTGGTAGTTGAGGGCCAAAGCCAATAATAGTTAGTTTGTTTGTGTGTGTGTGTTTACATGGGGTGTGTACTGACGAGCTAGATGTTTTCTTTCTCTGACCAGGCTGTGATGATTAGTATCACCGGTGTAAACAGACCCTATCGGTATCAGCCCATTAGCACGCCTCTAAACACAGTGTAAACACATCTTAATTGTCTGGCCCTGCCACAGAGCAGCTGACTGCTGCCGGGGGAGAGAGACGAGAAGAGGAGAGTGTTCACTCCGCACGGCCCAGTCAGCCAGATGGGTGCCCAGCCTGCTGAAAAGCCTCCATTATTACCTCTGTAGGACCCGGGGCCAGGGCACGCCGGGCACTCGCCGCACACCTATAATTTAGCCCCATCGCTTTCGGCACAGGGACGGGAAAAAGCGGCCCGGTAATTGTAGTCTCGTTTAGAAATGCAAGTAGCAATTAGCAGGAAATTGGCATTATACGGGCCGATTTGCATTCCTGCTGGGTGTAAAACGCTGTTTTAATAGCGGTTTGTTTTCCCCACATGGAATTATCTAAGGGGCCTTTTATCACCTTCTCCCCATCTCGCTCTCATTCTCTCTCTCACATTGTCTCCTCCTTCCCTCCCTCTTTCATTTGGAGTCTTCCCATCAAGTGAGATTGAGCGCTGACTACTTATTTTAACCACCCCATTGTAGTTCCTGGCCCCCTAAGTCTCTCTAGGACAAGGCAGTTAAGCCACAAGTAACTGACTGTAATACTAGATGACATTTATTGAGTAATTGTGTCAGATGTTGACATTCGCTTGTAGTTTTATCAACATGCATTTGGCCAGCTCCCATGTTGACTTTATCTCTCCCCGCCCCTCTCTCTCTTCTCCCTCCCTCCCTCCCTCCATCCATCTCCCCCCTCTCTCTCTTCTCCATCTCTCCCCCCCAATCACAGAGGCGGTGGACATGCTGAAGGAAATGAAGGAGAAGGAGGTGGCTGTGAGGGACACCACAGTTACCCTGCTCTTCCACGTCCTCAATGCTGCGGCCATGAAGGGGGACGTGGCAGCTGTCCGCAGGCTCCAAGACACCATCTTCACCCTGGGCCTGGCCACGCCCACCGCCAACCTCTGCTCCCCCCTGGTCTCAGCCCACCTGGAGACGTGAGTAGTACTTCCTCCTTCAGTCCTAACAGCTGTCAGGTACTCTATAGGACTTGTGGGCTAGACTCCTGTGTCCAGACTGCATACTAGCATCAGACCTGTGTTCAAATACATGTATTTAATTATTTCTTATTTAAATATTAACTTATAGCGTATTTTCAAATAATGTGGCCATTTTGAAATGTCCTTAAAACTTGAATTAATAACCCTGACATTTATTTGTTTAAATCACTGAATACAACAGGCGCTTATTAGAGACAGGCTTCTATTTGAGCCAGGTGTCTTTTTCCATAATGCACACAGCTTTGGCTCATTTGCATAGTTACTTGTTTATTTTCAGCTTTCACTTCCAGCATTTTAATGAATTTCTTCATTTCATGCAATGTGTTATTATTTACACATTGTCACATTTATTTTTGTCTTAGTACGTCTCTAAAAAAATATATATATATATATATATATATATATATATATATATATATATATATATATATATATATATATATATATATATATATATACACACGGAACCAGTCAAAAGTTTGGACACCAACTCATTCCAGGGTTTAGTGAAGACATCAGAACTATGAAATAACACATGGAATCATGTAGTGACCAAAAAAGTGTTAAAATATAATTTGATTTATATTTGAGTTTCTTCAAAGTAGCCACCCTTTTGCCTTACATTTACGTCATTTAGCAGACGCTCTTATCCAGAGCGACTTACATATTGGTGCATTCACCTTATGATATCCAGTGGAACAACCACTTTACAATAGTACATCTACAGTGGGGGAAAAAAGTATTTGATCCCCTGCTGATTTTGTATGTTTGCCCACTTACAAAGAAATGATCAGTCTATAATTTTAATGTTAGGTTTATTTGAACAGTGAGAGACAGAATAACAACAAAAATATCCAGAAAAACGCATGTCAAAAATATTATAAATTGATTTGCATTTTAATGAGGGAAATAAGTATTTGACCCCCTCTCAATCAGAAAGATTTCTGGCTCCCAGGTGTCTTTTATACAGGTAACGAGCTGAGATTAGGAGCACACTCTTAAAGGGAGTGCTCCTAACCGCAGCTTGTTACCTGTAAAAAAGACACCTGTCCACAGAAGCAATCAATCAATCCGATTCCAAACTCTCCACCATGGCCAAGACCAAAGAGCTCTCCAAGGATGTTAGGGACAAGATTGTAGACCTACACAAGGCTGGAATGGGCTACAAGACCATCGCCAAGCAGCTTGGTGAGAAGGTGACAACATTTGGTGCGATTATTTGCAAATGGAAGAAACGCAAAAGAACTGTCAATATCCCTCGGCCTGGGACTCAATGCAAGATCTCACCTCGTGGAGTTGCAATGATCATGAGAACGGTGAGGAATCAGCCCAGAACTACACGGGAGGATCTTGTCAATGATCTCAAGGCAGCTGGGACCATAGTCACCAAGAAAACAATTGGTAACACACTACGCCGTGAAGGACTGAAATCCTGCAGCGCCCGCAAGGTCCCCCTGCTGAAGAATACATATACATGCCCGTCTGAAGTTTGCCAATGAACATCTGAATGACTCAGAGGACAACTGGTGAAAGTGTTGTGGTCAGATGAGACCAAAATGGAGCTCTTTAGCATCAACTCAACTCGCTGTGTTTGGAGGAGGAGGAATGCTGCCTCCTATGACCCCAAGAACACCATCTCCACCGTCAAACATGGAGGTGGAAACATTATGCTTTGGGGGTGTTTTTCTGCTAAGGGGACAGGACAACTTCACCGCATCATTTGACGGGGCCATGTACTGTCAAATCTTGGGTGAGAACCTCCTTCCCTCAGCCAGGGCATTGAAAATGGATCGTGGATGGGTATTCCAGCATGACAATGACCCAAAACACACGGCCAAGGCAACAAAGAAGTAGCTCAAGAAGAAGCACATTAAGGTCCTGGAGTGGCCTAGCCAGTCTCCAGACCTTAATCCTATAGAAAATCTGTGGAGGGAGCTGAAGGTTCGAGTTGCCAAATGTTAGCCTCGAAACCTTAATGACTTGGCGAAGATCTGCAAAGAGGAGTGGGACAAAATCCCTCCTGAGATGTGTGCAAACCTGGTGGTCAACTACAAGAAACGTCTGACCTCTGTGATTGCCAACAAGGGTTTTGCCACCAAGTACTAAGTCATGTTTTGCAGAGGGGTCAAATACTTATTTCCCTCATTAAAATGCTAATCATTTTATAACATTTTTGACATGCGTTTTTGTGGATTTTGTTGTTATTCTCTCTCTCACTGTTCATATAAACCTACCATTAAAATGATAGACTGATCATTTCTTTGTAAGTGGGCAAACGTACAAAATCAGCAGGGGATCAAATACTTTTCCCCCCCACTGTATATCTTTTTTTTTGGGGGGGGGGGGGTTTAGAAGGATTACTTTATCCTATCCCAGGTATTCCTTAAAGAGGTGGGGTTTCAGGTGTCTCCGGAAAGTGGAGATTGACTCCGCTGTCCTGGCGTCGTAAGGGAGCTTGTTCCACCATTGGGGTGCCAGAGCAGCGAACAGTTTTGACTGGGCTGAGCGGGAATTGTGCTTCCGCAGAGGTAGGGAGGCGAGCAGGCCAGAGGTGGATGAACGCAGTGCCTTTCTTTGGGTGTAGGGACTGATCAGAGTCTGAAGGTACGGAGGTGCCGTTCCCCTCACAGCTCCGTAGGCAAGCACCATGGTCTTGTAGCAGATGCGAGCTTCAACTGGAAGCCAGTGGAGTGTGCGGAGGAGCGTGGTGACGTGAGAGAACTTGGGAAGGTTGAACACCAGACGGGCTGCGGCGTTCTGGATGAGTTGTAGGGGTTTAATGGCACAGGCAGGGAGCCCTGCCAACAGCGAGTTGCAGTAATCCAGACGGGAGATGACAAGTGCCTGGATTAGGACCTGTGCCGCTTCCTGTGTAAGGCAGGGTCATACTCTGCGAATGTTGTAGAGCATGAACCTACAGGATCGGGTCACCGCCTTGATGTTAGCGGAGAACGACAGGGTCTTGTCCAGGGTCACGCCAAGGCTCTTAGCACTCTGGGAGGAGGACACAATGGAGTTGTCAACCGTGATGGCGAGATCATGGAACGGGCAGTCCTTCCCCGGGAGGAAGAGCAGCTCTGTCTTGCCGAGGTTCAGCTTGAGGTGGTGATATGTCTGCCAGAGATGCGATTAGCCACCTGGTTATCAGAAGGGGGAAAGGAGAAGATTAATTGTCTGTCGTCTGCGTAGCAATGATAGGAGAGACCATGTGAGGATATGACAGAGCCAAGTGACTTGGTGTATAGCGAGAATAGGAGAGGGCCTAGAACTGAGCCCTGGGGGACACCAGTGGTGAGAGCACGTGGTGCGGAGACGGATTCTCGCCACCCCACCTGGTAGGAGCGACCTGTCAGGTAGGACGCAATCCAAGAGTGAGCCGCGCCGGAGATGCCCAACTCAGAGAGGGTCGAGAGGAGGATCTGATGGTTCACAGTATCAAAGGCAGCAGATGGGTCTAGAAGGATGAGAGCAGAGGAGAGAGAGTTAGCTTTAGCAGTGTGGAGAGCCTCCGTGACACAGAGAAGAGCAGTCTCAGTTGAATGACCAGTCTTGAAACCGGACTGATTTGGATCAAGAAGGTCATTCTGAGAGAGATAGCAAGAGAGCTGGCCAAGGACGGCATGCTGAAGAGTTTTGGAGAGAAAAGAAAGGATACTGGTCTGTAGTTGTTGACATCGGAGGGATCGAGTGTAGGTTTTTTGAGAAGGGGTGCAACTCTCGCTCTCTTGAAGACTGAAGGGACGTAGCCAGCGATCAAGGATGAGTTGATGAGCGAGGTGAGGTAAGGGAGAAGGTCTCCGGAAATGGTCTTGAGAAGAGAGGAGGGGATAGGGTCAAGCGGGCAGGTTGTTGGGCGACCGGCCGTCACAAGTCGCAAGATTTCATCTGGAGAGAGAGGGGAGAAAGAGGTCAAAGCGTAGGGTAATGTGAGCAGGACCAGCGGTGTCGTTTGACTTAACAAACGAGGATCGGATGTCGTCAACCTTCTTTTCAAAATGGTTGACGAAGTCATCCGCAGAGTGGGAGGAGGAGGGGGAGGAGGATTCAGGAGGGAGGAGAAGGTGGCAAAGAGCTTCCTAGGGTTAGATGCAGATGCTTGGAATTTAGAGTGGTAGAAAGTGGCTTTAGCAGCAGAAACGGAGGAAGAAAATGTGGAGAGGAGGGAGTGAAAAGATGCCAGGTCCGCAGGGAGGCTAGTTTTCCTCCATTTCCGCTCGGCTGCGCGGAGCCCTGTTCTGTGAGCTCGCAATGAGTCGTCAAGCCACGGAGCAGGAGGGGAGCACCGGGCCGGCCTGGAGGATAGGGGACATGGAGAGTCAAAGGATGCAGAAAGGGAGGAGAGGAGGGTTGAGGAGGCAGAATCAGGAGATTGGTTGGAGAAGGTTTGAGCAGAGGGAAGAGATGATAGAATGGAAGAGGAGAGAGTAGCAGGAGAGAGAGAGCGAAGGTTGCGACGGCGCAATACCATCTGAGTAGGGGCAGAGTGAGTAGTGTTGGAGGAGAGCGAGAGGGAAAAGGATACAAGGTAGTGGTCGGAGACTTGGAGGGGAGTTTCAGTGAGATTAGTAGAACAGCATCTAGTGAAGATGAGGTCAAGCGTATTGCCTGCCTTGTGAGAAGGGGGGGACGGTGAGAGGGTGAGGTCAAAAGAGGAGAGGAGTAGAAAGGAGGCAGAGAGAAATGAGTCAAAGGTAGACGTGGGAGGTTAAAGTCACTCAGAATTGTGAGGGGTGAGCCATCCTCAGGAAAGGAACTTATCAAGGCGTCAAGCTCATTGATGAACTCTCCAAGGGAACCTGGAGGGCGATAAATGATAAGGATGTTAAGCTTGAATGGGCTAGTGACTGTGACAGCATGGAATTCAAAGGAGGAGATAGACAGATGGGTCAGGGGAGAAAGAGAGAATGTCCACTTGGGAGAGATGAGGATTCCAGTGCCACCACCCCGCTGACCAGATGCTCTCGGGGTATGCGAGAACACGTGGTCAGACGAGGAGAGAGCAGTAGGAGTAGCAGTGTTTTCTGTGGTAATCCATGTTTCCGTCAGCGCCAAGAAGTCGAGGGACTGGAGGGTAGCATAGGCTGAGATGAACTCTGCCTTGTTGGCCGCAGACCGACAGTTCCAGAGGCTGCCGGAGACTTGGAACTCCACGTGGGTTGTGCGCGCTGGGACCACCAGGTTAGAGTGGCAGCGGCCATGCGGTGTGAAGCGTTTGTGTGGCCTGTGCAGAGAGGCGAGAACAGGGACAGACAGACACATAGTTGACAGGCTACAGGAGAGGCTACGCTAATGCAAAGGAGATTGGAATGAAAATGAACTAAACAACTGGGGAAGCGAGAGAGCAGGGCCTCCCTCACTAACCATTCACTGAAATACTTAACTTTTCCAACTTCCACTTTAGAAATTATAATTGATGTAAACTACAGTGGTTCAATGTTTCCAGGAATAGGCTCAAACTTAGTTTATTCAGCTAGATAACTTGGTACAGTATTCTTCCTGAAACCCACCCAGTGCACCGTATCATATGACGCCGTAGCTAACTAGCATGCCTTGATGACAGCTTTGCACACTCTTGGCATTCTCTCAACTAGCTTCACCTGGAATTATTTTCCAACAGTCTTGAAGGAGTTCCCACATATGCTGAGCACTTGTTGGCTGCTTTTCCTTCACTCTGCACTCCAACTCATCCCAAACCATCTCAATTGGGTTGAGGTCGTGTGATTTGTGGAGGCCAGGTCATCTGATGCAGCACTCCATCACTCTCCTTCTTGGTCAAATAGCCCTTACACAGCTTGGAGGTGTGTTGGGTCATTGTCCTGTTGAAAAAACAATTATAGTCCCACTAAGTGCAAACCAAATGGGATGGCATATCGCTGCAGAATGCTGTGTTAGCAATGCTGGTTAAGTGTGCCTTAAATTCTAAACAAATCACTGACAGTGTCACCAGCAAAGCACCATCACAC
Organism: Salmo salar; assembly: GCF_965601325.2. Taxonomy (NCBI): domain Eukaryota; kingdom Metazoa; phylum Chordata; class Actinopteri; order Salmoniformes; family Salmonidae; genus Salmo; species Salmo salar. Next base: position 23,525,858 of record NC_138318.1, on the reverse strand, counting down.
CTCCTCCATGCTTCACGGTGGGAACCACACATGCGGAGATCATCCGTTCACCTACTCTGTGTTTCACAAAGACACGGCGGTTGGAACCCAAAAACTCAAATTTGGACTCATCAGACCAAAGGACAGATTTCCACCGGTCTAATGTCAATTGCTCGTGTTTCTTGGCCCAAGCAAGTCTCTTCTTCTTATTGCTGTCCTTTAGTAGTGGTTTCTTTGCAGCAATTCGACCATGAAGGCCTGATTCACGCAGTCTCCTCTGAACTGTTGATGTTGTTGACATGTATCTCTTACTTGAACTCTGAAGCATTTATTTGGGCTGCAATCTGAGGTGCAGTTAACTCTGATGAACTTATCCTCTGCAGCAGAGGTAACTCTGGGTCTTCCTTTCCTGTGGTGGTCCTCATGAGAGCCAGTTTCATCATAGTTCTTGATGGTTTTTGCGACTGCACTGACCTTCATGTCTTGAAGTAATGATGGACTGTCATTTCTCTTTGCTTATTTGAGCTGTTCTTGCCATAATATGGACTTGGTCTTTTACCAAATATGGCTATATTCTGTATACCATCCTACCTTGTCACAACACAACTGATAGGCTCAAACGCTTTAAGAAGGAAAGAAATTCCACAAATGTACTTTTAACAAGGCACACCTGTTAACCTCTATGGGCTAGGTGGGACGCTAGCGTGCCACCCGTGGTGCACTCCATCAACAGCAGGTGCATTTCAAGAGCGGCAAATTTGAATCCAAATAAATGTCAAAATTCAAATTTTTCAAACATACAACTATTTTACACCCTTTGAAAGATAAACATCTCCTTAATCTAACCACGTTTTACGATTTCAAAAAGGTTTTACGGCGAAAGCATAAATTTAGAGTATGTTAGGACAGTACATTTACAAGAGTTGTGTGTAATGTTTTGTCAATTCAAAGACAGGGTCACCAAAACCATAAAACCAGCTAAAATGATGCACTAACCTTTTACAATCTCCATCAGATGACACTCCTAGGACATTATGTTAGACAATGCATGCATTTTTAGTTCTATCAAGTTCATATTTATATCCAAAAACAGCGTTTTACTATGGCATTGATGTTGAGGAAATCGTTTCCCTCCAATAACCGGCAGTCAAGTCAGCGTCACAAATTAAATAATTAAAATTAGAAAACATTGGTAAAATATTATATTGTCATTTAAAGAATTATAGATTTACATCTCTTGAACGCAATCAACTTGCCAGATTTAAAAATAACCTTACTGGGAAATCACACTTTGCAATAATCTGAGCACTGCGCCCAGAAAAATACGCGTTGCGATACAGACTAGACGTCATGTTGGGGAGATCTAAAATCGAAAATACTATGTAAATAATCCATTACCTTTGATTCTCTTCATCAGATGTCACTTCCAGGTATCACAGGTCCATAACGAATGTAGTTTTGTTCAAAAAAGCTCATCATTTATGTCCAAAAATCTCCGTCTTGTTAGCACATGATCTAAGCCAGCCGGACTTCTCGTCATGAACGAGGGGAAAAAATATATTTCCGTTCGTTCAAACATGTCAAACGTTGTATAGCATAAATCATTAGGGCCTTTTTTAACCAGAACATGAATAATATTCAAGGTGGACGAATGCATACTCTTTTATAACGTATTGGAACGAGGGTACCCAACATGAACTCGCGCGCCAGGTGTCTAATGGGCCATCATCGTTCCATGGCTCTTGTTCGGTCAGATCTCCCTCCAGAAGACTCAAAACACTTTGTAAAGGCTGGTGACATCTAGTGGAAGCAATAGGAAGTGCCAAAATATTCCTCAGCCCCTGTGTTTTTCAATGGGATAGGTTTAAAGGTAATACAACACATCAGGTATCCACTTCCTGTCAGAAAATGTCTCAGGGTTTTGCCTGCCAAATGAGTTCTGTTATACTCACAGACACCATTCAAACAGTTTTAGAAAATTTAGGGTGTTTTCTATCCATATGTAATAAGTATATGCATATTCTAGTTACTGGGTAGGAGTGGTAACCAGATTAAATCGGGTATGTTTTTTTATCCAGCCGTGTCAATACTGCCCCCTAGCCCTAACAGGTTAATTGAAATGCATTCCAGGTGACTACCTCATGAAGCTGGTTGAGACAATGCCAAGATTGTGCAAAGCAGTTACCAAGGCAAAGGGTGGCTACTTTGAAGAATCTCAAATATAAAATATATTTTGATTTGTTTAAAACTTTTTTGGTTACGACATGAATAATAGTGATATGTTATTTCATAGTTTTGATGTCTTCACTATTATTCTTCAATGTAGAGTAGGTTGATTGAGTAGGTGTGTCAACTTTTGACTGCTACTATATAATATTATTATTATTATTCTCCACTTTGACGGTCCATTTTGGCAGTTATTACTTTTGTGAATAGATAGCGATTTGCCATTTGTTTTTGGTGTCTGTACTCTGAAGTTGTTGACTGTGTGAGCTTGCCAGTTAGCTAGCAGTTCTCTGCTGTTAGCAGCCACTGGCTAGTAGTTCTTACTGCCCATTTAAATACTGATAATAGCAATTATTTTTAGAGTCAATGAATTATTTAATGTAACAATTCATTTAGACCCTGTGTTTTATTTGAAACAGCCGTTTATTTGCTGATATGTGAGCAGGCACAGGGACAAGCGGCTATTTGAGACTGTTTATGTGAAGTTTTATGGTATTTGAAAATATTTTAAATACTCCTAGGACCTGGGTTCAAATGCATGTGAGTATTTATTTGTATTTGGTTATCTCAATATTTACTTTGAAGTAGTATTTGAACCCAGGTTAGACTAGCATACCACTAGAATCACTGCCTGGTATGGTAACTGCTCGGCCTCCAACCGCAAGGCACTACAGAGGGTAGTGTGTACGGCCCAATACGTCACTGGGGCTAAGCTGCCTGCCATCCAGGACCTCGACACCAGGCAGTGTCAGAGAAAGGCCCTAAAAATTGTCAAAGACCCCAGCCACCTCAGTCATAGACTGTTCTGTCTGCTACCGCATAGCAAGCGGTACCGGAGCGCCAAGTCTAGGACCAAAAGTCTTCTCGACAGCTTTTACCCCCAAGCCATAAGACTCCTGAACAGGTAATCAAATGGCTACCCAGACTATTTGCAGTGTGTGTGTGTGTGTGAGTGTGAGTGTGTGAGTCCCATAGTAATCCTTCATTCTAAGTGGTGGAATGGACCAGAGCCCAGATGATAACGCCCAACAGGGTACCTGAACACTTTCTCTGGGAAAAGGACTTCCTGTGTCTCACTGCTTCGTTGTTCATCATTGGCTGTGGTGGGTCATGTGAGCCAGAGTCCTGATCATGCTTGAAGGAGCATTCTGGGGAACTGGTTCAGTCAGGGAGGGTTTGGATCTGGGGCTGTGCTGTGCATGCATTTTGGTGTGTTTGTGTGTCTTTCTAACAGAGGTGGGGGGAGGGGGTTAGATTGCGAGGCTTTGTGTGCGTGTGTGTATGTTTGGGGATCGGCCAGCTGCTGTACCCCTAACAACCCTAGCCTCCCCCTCCTGACCCCTATTTACATAACTCTGACTCACGCTCCGCTTCTCTGAGATGGCTATCGATGCCTTCTCGCTAAAAATGTAATATGCAAATGAGTCCGGGGGAAAAACCTGTGTTTCTGGGAGCCATGGCCCCACCCCTCAGCCCCTGTTCAGGTCTATTTGTGAGAACAGCTTTTAAGTAGATCAGCTCATTTGCATGTTAATTATGTACAGAGCACTAATTGCTGGATTTGCCACAGCCATGCGGCGCACTGTTCGAAACAACCCCCCTTCGCCCCCACCTCTCTCACACACACACACACACACACACACACACACACACACGTGTACCAAGGGTGTACACACACACGTGTACCAAGGGTGTACCTTTACACACATGGACGTTTGACACACTGAACAGTGTGGTGCAAGCGCCCCCCTGGGGCTGTTTGTTTGCTGTCAGTCAGTGCTCAACACAAACACACCGTGGAGGTTCATGCCTTAATTGCTGCCTGCTCTGAGATTAGTTTGGTAATTTCCCCAGGTTCATTAGCAGCAGTGAAAACAAGGGATCTCTCTTCTCCCTGCACAGAGCAGAGCCACGTTCACCGCTGAATGACTGGGGTTCACTGGGCTCACAATACAAAACCCAGGCCGAGGAATGCTTTCTAGAGGGATTTCTACACCTGTAAAGAACCTCTCTGTGGCCTAGTATAGCCTAGACCTCTACTTGGCACAAAGACAAAGTTTAGAGACGTATGTTAAGGATTTTTGCCTTCTTTTTTTCCATCCCCAGAATAAGGTTTCCCGTTCTCTTCACGTCTCTGCCCTTTATCTTTTCCACATCTATCGCTTTCCCCTTTCTTCTCCATATTTATCCCTTCCCATCTCCTCCACTATTCATCCCTCCTTTTCGCTCTCCATCTCATCCCCTCCTCTTTCTCTTCTCTCTGTTGGTGCCGTCCGTCAGGGAGGCGTTGGCGGCGGAGGACAAAGCGCTACGTGTCATTCTGGCGACGCTGTCTCATCACAGTGTCAGCAGTAATGACTTAATGAACACTTCTCCCCCAGATTAACGCTGACAGCCCGTCAGCCTAGCCAGTTAGCCGCCGAGTACCGCTCCAACACACTGGCTCTCTCGCTGAGACACGCTAACCGCTTGCTAACTGCCTTACTGGATCCATATCCTTGATTAGCACCCCTGCAATGCTAATGAGCCTAACAATGGGAGGTGGGAGAGACAAGTCTTGGAGAGGAGTGGGGGGGAGGGGGGGGTATTACAGTTGGAGATGAGACGGAGGAGAGCTGTCAGGCGGCTGCGGCCTGAGATGGAGAACTGGATTCACTCCTAGTGTGTGTGCGTGAGGGGGTGAGGGACAAATTGGGAGTGGAGTATGTAAGTGCAGCTGTACAACAGAAATGGGGAACCGAGACAGACTAGCCATTAAGTTGGACTTGACCACAGATTAATCAATATGTCTGTCACTGTGTGTACAGAGTATACTGTATGTTGTGGCTTAGCAGCCGTGTCCTAATGTAACTCATAACAGCAGGCTAGAGGTGTCACGATCAAACACCACACCCCCACGCACACACACTCTCCCCTACACACACCCTCTTCTGCTCGGCCCTCCCTCCCTTCCTTCCAGGGGACAGTGGTGTGATAACGTGAATGCCAATCTCTGTGGAACAAAAGAGTGGGACGGAGGAGAGGAAGGAGGGAAGGAGAGGCGTGCAAGGAAATAATGAAAGGATGGAAAGAAATGATCTTTCTTGTCTAATCCTTCAGGTTCTGTGCGTAAAGCACTCGCTGCCACCATCTTTTTTCAGGACTTAATTGGCTGGAAAGTGCTTGACATGCAAAGTTGGTGACATTAACGGGGGAACGTGTTTGAGTAAATCGGAGCGCAAGTGACAGCTAAATTGTACCTAGGGAAATTATGAAGCCTTCAACATGGTTAATTCTCTTTTTGGTTGGAGATGGGAGGAGAGGGCGCTGTAATTGCGATGCTGGTCGGGAGTTTCTAAAGACGTTTTTTTTCCTGTAAGAAGGGGTTTGGGGTATTTGGGTGGGCGGAATGGAGGTGTCGTCGAATGGAGGGAGGGTGGTGTAAATGTCTGATCGACCGTCTTGGAATGAAATGATTCTGTAGAATTTGACAGAATACCTTTGGAACGAGGTAACACTGACTGAGTGTATGTATGGCTGTAACTTAACTCCAGTTTGAGGATTCATATAAACATGACTGGCAGGTAGATCACGGGTCATTATATTCCTGTCCAGTAAAAGTTTCTCCCTCACTTTTTTTTTTGAATAAATTACACCTCTTCTCTCCCTCTCTCTGCTGCTCTCTCATTCTCTGGAGAGTGGCTGTTCAATCAGGAAGCGAGTGGTTGAATTGCCTCTTGACTCCTGCTTGATGAATAATGTTGTCGCTCTTCATTTCAATTAAAACCGATTGCCTGAGCCCAGTTTGTGTTCCAAGCTCAATCACATCCTGTGTTTTTTGCCCGTACCCACCTCCCTCTCCATTCTGTCCATACCAAGGTCAGACTTTTTTTGGGTGGGAGGCACATTACCTTGTCCGGTGGCTGTATAATCTTCAAGGGTAGAAAACACTACAGAAATTATACCTGTTACTCACTCCCTCCCCTCTCTCTGGCTCGCTATCCCACCCCACCTGACCCCTCCCAACGGTGCCCTATCCGCTGTGACCTCTGTGTGATTGGCATGGTAATTACCCAATCAACAGATTGATGGCGGCGCAGTCACAATAGAAGGGATTGGAGTGGTGTTTTTCTGTCTTCTCTGTCAGCCCCACTCCCAGGCTCTTTGTTCAGGGGGAGGAGCGGGAGGAGGGTGGAGATGGCACGGGGAGCGCTCTAATTTTGTTGCCATATTCCTCTAAATTGCGCAGCTGGGGGTGAGGTGAGGGGGGTGAGGGATGCTGAAAGCGTTGGAGAACAGGAGAGAAGGCTAAAGATCACAAAAGAGGTTGTTTCCCGTCTATTCATCCATTCACCCTGGAAAAGCCCAATGTTTTTAATCATTTGTTCTACCAGAGAGATTTGTCAAAGGAGCGTGGCCAATTGCCTCATCTCCTGGTTGACCTGTCAGGGCTGAAAAGGGCTCCATTGTTGTGAGGTCAGTCGTTTGTGACGGAGGTCAAAGGCCTGGAGTAGTCTTGTTTTCGCTCAGCCATATAGATTTGATTTTAAATGAATGTTCTCTTTCTCTGCGTGTCTCACCAGTAAGGACCTTGGCGGGGCTCTGGAGGCAGCTATGGAGTGTCAGAAGCAGTATGGACAACTCCCACGTATCCACGACGTCATCTGTGGCCTGGTGGAGAGGGGAGACACGGAGCTCCTACAGAAAGGTGAATGCCACCACCACAAATCACATTTCTTGATCACATGCGCCAAATACAACTGGTGTAGACGTTACAGTGAAATGCTTGCTTACGTACCTTTCCCAACGAGTCAGTTTAAAAATAATAATACAAAATTAAATGGTAACTAACACAAGGAATACAATACACTAGAATGGAGCTATATACAGGAAGTACCAGATCAATGTGGAGCTATATACAGGAAGTACCAGATCAATGTGGAGCTATATACAGGAAGTACCAGATCAATGTGCAGGAGTGCGAGGTATTTAGGATATGTACATGAAGGCAGGGTAAAGTGACTAGGTATCAGGATAGATAATAATAAGGTATTTGAGGTAGATATGTACATGAAGGCAGGGTAAAGTGACTAGGTATCAGGATAGATAATAATAAGGTATTTTAGATATGTAGATGAAGGCAGGGTAAAGTGACTAGGTATCAGGATAGATAATAATAAGGTATTTTAGATATGTACATGAAGGCAGGGTAAAGTGACTAGGCATCAGGATAGATAATAAGGTATTTGAGGTAGATATGTACATGAAGGCAGGGTAAAGTGACTAGGCATCAGGATAGATAATAATAAGGTATTTTAGATATGTACATGAAGGCAGGGTAAAGTGACTAGGTATCAGGATAGATAATAATAAGGTATTTTAGATATGTACATGAAGGCAGGGTAAAGTGACTAGGCATCAGGATAGATAATAATAAGGTATTTTAGATATGTACATGAAGGCAGGGTAAAGTGACTAGACATCAGGATAGATAATAATAAGGTATTTTAGATATGTACATGAAGGCAGGGTAAAGTGACTAGGCATCAGGATAGATAATAATAAGGTATTTTAGATATGTAGATGAAGGCAGGGTAAAGTGACTAGGCATCAGGATAGATAATAATAAGGTATTTTAGATATGTAGATGAAGGCAGGGTAAAGTGACTAGGTATCAGGATAGATAATAATAAGGTATTTTAGATATGTACATAAAGGCAGGGTAAAGTGACTAGACATCAGGATAGATAATAATAAGGTATTTAAGGTAGATATGTACATGAAGGCAGGGTAAAGTGACTAGACATCAGGATAGATAATAATAAGGTATTTGAGGTAGATATGTACATGAAGGCAGGGTAAAGTGACTAGGCATCAGGATAGATAATAATAAGGTATTTGAGGTAGATATGTAAATGAAGGCAGGGTAAAGTGACTAGGCATCAGGATAGATAATAATAAGGTATTTGAGGTAGATATGTACATGAAGGCAGGGTAAAGTGACTAGACATCAGGATAGATAATAATAAGGTATTTCAGGTAGATGTGTACATGAAGGCAGGGTAAAGTGACTAGGCATCAGGATAGATAATAATAAGGTATTTTAGATATGTACATGAAGGCAGGGTAAAGTGACTAGACATCAGGATAGATAATAATAAGGTATTTGAGGTAGATATATACATAAAGGCAGGGTAAAGTGACTAGGTATCAGGATAGATAATAATAAGGTATTTTAGATATGTACATGAAGGCAGGGTAAAGTGACTAGACATCAGGATAGATAATAATAAGGTATTTGAGGTAGATATATACATAAAGGCAGGGTAAAGTGACTTGGCATCAGGATAGATAATAATAAGGTATTTGAGGTAGATATGTACATGAAGGCAGGGTAAAGTGACTAGGCATCAGGATAGATAATAATAAGGTATTTGAGGTAGATATGTACATAAAGGCAGGGTAAAGTGACTAGACATCAGGATAGATAATAATAAGGTATTTTAGATATGTAGATGAAGGCAGGGTAAAGTGACTAGACATCAGAATAGATAATAATAAGGTATTTGAGGTAGATATGTACATGAAGGCAGGGTAAAGTGACTAGACATCAGGATAGATAATAATAAGGTATTTGAGGTAGATATGTACATGAAGGCAGGGTAAAGTGACTAGACATCAGGATAGATAATAATAAGGTATTTGAGGTAGATATGTACATGAAGGCAGGGTAAAGTGACTAGGCATCAGGATAGATAATAATAAGGTATTTTAGATATGTAGATGAAGGCAGGGTAAAGTGACTAGGCATCAGGATAGATAATAATAAGGTATTTTAGATATGTAGATGAAGGCAGGGTAAAGTGACTAGGTATCAGGATAGATAATAATAAGGTATTTTAGATATGTACATGAAGGCAGGGTAAAGTGACTAGACATCAGGATAGATAATAATAAGGTATTTTAGATATGTACATGAAGGCAGGGTAAAGTGACTAGGTATCAGGATAGATAATAATAAGGTATTTTAGATATGTAGATGAAGGCAGGGTAAAGTGACTAGACATCAGGATAGATAATAATAAGGTATTTTAGATATGTACATGAAGGCAGGGTAAAGTGACTAGGTATCAGGATAGATAATAATAAGGTATTTGAGGTAGATATGTAGATGAAGGCAGGGTAAAGTGACTAGACATCAGGATAGATAATAATAAGGTATTTTAGATATGTACATGAAGGCAGGGTAAAGTGACTAGGTATCAGGATAGATAATAATAAGGTATTTTAGATATGTAGATGAAGGCAGGGTAAAGTGACTAGACATCAGGATAGATAATAATAAGGTATTTTAGATATGTAGATGAAGGCAGGGTAAAGTCACTAGACATCAGGATAGATAATAATAAGGTATTTGAGGTAGATATATACGTGAAGGCAGGGTAAAGTGACTAGACATCAGGATAGATAATAATACAAATAAAATAAAGAACAGAGTAGCAGCAGCAAATGATGCGTTTGAATGTGTGAGGGTTTTGTGTAGTTTGTGTGTATATGTGTCTAGTGAATGTGTACATATTTGTATTTATTATGGATCCCCACTCTTCCTGGGCTCCAGCAAAATTAAGGCAGTTATACAATTTTAAAAACATTACAATGCATTCATAACAGATTTCACAACACACTAAGTGTGTGTCCTCAGGCCCATACTCCACTACCACATATCTACAATACAAAATCCATGTGTACGTGTGTGTATAGTGCCTATGTTATCGTGTGTGTGTATGCATGTGTTTGTGTTACTTCACAGTCCCTGCTTATAGTCTAGGTCAGTGCAGATAGTTCAGGTATCATTAGTTGACTATTTAGCTTCTACCCCCAAGCCATAAGACTGCTGGTCCGTGAGTCGATGCTCCGGTACTGTTTGCCAGACGGTAGCAGAGTGAACAGTATGGTTTGGCTGGCTGGAGTTTTGGCAATTTTTCAGGCCTTCCTCAGATATAGAGGCCCTGGATGGCAGGGAGCTCGTCCCCAGTGTTGTACTGGGCTGTCTCCCAACTCTTCATCCATCCCTCCTCCCTCCATCCTCACATTCATGACATGTAGTGCAACAATGTGTGTTGTGATGTACAATGTACACTCTCCCAGGCCAGCCCGTAGTCACTGTGTAGTGTCTACTAAGAGCCCACCATTGACAACGGGCCCCAGGTCACTGTGTAGTGTCTACTAAGAGCCCACCATTGACAACGGGCCCCAGGTCACTGTGTAGGATGCTGGCGATCATGATTTTAATGGCTCCTCCTCTTGACAAAAGGGTGGTGAAGGGGTTAAGTCCTTTGTGTGCAGTAGGTGAGTGGGTTTGAGTGCCCCCCCCTGTTGAGCACCACTCTACACCCCCTGGCCCTATGCCCTCTTCTCTCACCCTGTGAGTGGCACTGCCCCTGCCCAGGGTCAGACAGGGCTCCCCTTAAACACACACCCCTGTGCTGCTCTGTCCTCTCACCCTGCCTGGAAACAACATATGGTGTCAGTTATCAAAAATTCACTTCATTTCTATCCCTCAGCAAACTTATGAATGGATGGAAATAGTATTCTGGGTGTTTGTCCCTTTTTCAAATGTACAGATTGTTGAAGAGTGTGAGGTTTGCATTGGTATTAGTTTTGAGTGTTTCTATGGATAGACTGTGTGTGCTGGTGTGTATGCAGATGAGCCCCCACATCTCCACCTGGCCAGTGCCTGATAGAGGGAGATTGGCAGCAGACTGCTGAGAGCAGCTCTTTGAGAAGTTTCAGCTCTGAAAGCCAAGCAGCTTATAGCCATTCTAATGGGACTGGAAGAATGCGGGGAAAAGCTTTCTGCGTGTGTGTGTGTGTGTGTGTGTGTGTGTTGTTTTGTTTAGCCTCTCATACCTCTCTCTCCTCGCTCTCCGTCTCCTCTTCCCACAGCGATGGACTTTGTGAGCCAGGAGCGAGGCGAGATGACAATGCTGTACGACCTCTTTTTCGCCTTCATGCAGACCGGCCGCCACCGGGAGGCCCGCAAAATCATTGAGGTGGGACCACCACACCACCTCCCATTGTGTTTGCATGCAGCACACAGCTATTTTAAAGATACTTAATTAGACGGCAGTAATAAGTTCCCTCTTTTTAAATTAGATTGGGTCTAAATCTGAACTAATGCCATTCCTCACCAACACAATAGAACAGGTGAGGGAAGCAGAGGAGTGTGTGTTTGTGCGTGTTGCGTGCTGGATGTGGCCAGTGGTTTATATGAAAAGCAGTCACTTATTTCCCATTTCTATTAAGAGATTGGAGCCAATCCTATCTCTGTGAATTTCCTGGGAGCTAACAGGTCAGGGGTTAAGCTACACTTCTGATTTGAAGGATTGACTGGGTTTTTGTATTTGCATATTAACTGGCTAGAGAGGACAGGCACGTTCCTGAACACATTGCTGTATATAGCTGTGGTATTAAGGGGTAGGTTAACGCCTAAAACTCTGGGGAGCTGTTTAACGTCTCGGGAACCACATTACTATGATATAGCCGTCTTCTGAGATTGCCAGCAAACACCGTTTCAGGAGAGGGATGCTAATTGGACTGTTGTGTGAGGTGGTTACTCCTTAGATTTGAGGGGGGTACCTCATTCTGGGGGCAGGGTTAGGGTTCAGCAGAGCTGCACATTGAAGATGTTTTGCGGCTGGAGTGGAGAAGAGCTTCTATTAGCTGGAGGTACCTAGGGAAGAAGAGCTCCGTACAAGTCCTGTTTTCTTGATTCGTTTTCTGTGTCTTTTGTTCGTGTCAGTCCATCCGCCGTCTCTGCTTTCAGGCCGTTCCCCCGACACACACTCCAAACACGTGCAGCTCACGAGTCTATTCTTCCTCACTGAACATTTATTTAGACAAAACCATTCAGATGTTTAATTATCCAACCATTCTAATCTCCCTGCTCAATTCCCCTGTCTACTCTGTCCACTTGCATGACTGGATGGATACCAGTTAGTACGGATTAGTGCCATGAGGTGTGTTTCTGTGCGTATTCTTGTTTTAAGTCAAATGGGGGTATTTGTGTACTGTGTGTTGTATGTGGGGCGGAAGCTGGAACGCAGATGCTGTAACCATATGTGCGTGTCTTAATGCAGATATTAATTTGACCATAGACACAATCCATCCCGTTTAGGATTTCATCCTTACCATTTCCAGAACTGTGCCCTCATACGATCCTTATTAAAGTTAGGTAGATGTAGTGGTTGTTGTTATTGTTGTTCTGGGCTGCAGCAGGCTGGCTGGCAGGGCCCATCTTAAGCCTCTTCCTGGTTATTAAAAACTCATCAGATGAGGAGGCTTTGGTCCGGGGGGATAAGATGAAAATGATGTCGGTGAGGATGGATCGACAGCAGAGGGATGGTCTCTCGATAAGGAGGGGAGCAGGCGATTTAGTTATTTGGCCCTGAACGCCTTTTAATATCCTGATTCTTCAGGATGAGAATAATGCTGTCTGCTGGTACTGTGTGGCTCTCGCACTCTCTCTCTCTCTCTCTCTCTCTCTCTCTCTCTCTCTCTCTCTCTTTCAACTTGACCAGATCATCTATGTATCATGGTGTCCTGGCCCTGTGTCAGGGCTAGCCAAAAGCTGCTTGTCCCCTCTGAGTTTCTATAAGGAGGATTTAGGACATGAACTATGATTCGCAAACCCTCTTAAATATTGACATGCTATTATTGTGTACTAATACCCCTCTAAGAATGGGACAGGGACTGTCCGTTTCATGTCATCTTAGAAGGGGAGGTTCCGACAAGCTTCAGATGATACCAGACCAACACTAAACATTTAGTATTATACATTTCAACTTCAATATCTTCTCTTGGGTTTTTGTTTTGACCTGAAATGCCCTTCAGTTCTGTTGACATTCTTCTGGTTTTGTATGTTTGTGATAATCTGTTTTCAAATGTGGGCAGTTGGATTTAGGCCTGACGGGAGTCTCCTTTCTGGTCTATTGTGAACTTGTGACTCACTACATGTAGTTGTGTACTGTGGTTAATGTCTCCATATTGTGCAGAGCTTTGTATTGAGGCTAAACGTAGAAGAGAACTCTACCTGGTCTGTGTGTATAAATAGCAGCGAAGTGGTCTCATGTCAGACCGGTAGGTCAGAATCAGAAAAGGCTCTCGTTCCCCCAACCAGATATCCTCTCCATGTGAACTCTGACCCCTAACTCTGCCCACTAATTAAAACGAGTGATATCTGGGAGGTCAGATGGATGACGGAGATCTATCACAGAGACCTTTCCTCTTCAGTGGAGCTTCAAGTGTCAGAACAGAGAGGCTAGCCGCTGACTCTGTTTTCTATAATTGCAAGGTGTTTAATTGCAGGTAATTAAATGAAATACAATAGAAATGGGTACCACTTTTTGGTTATGGTTAAGGTTAGGTGGTTTTGTTAAGGGGTGGGCACCATTAGGTAGGGGTGGGTGGGTGGGTGGGTGGGTGGGTGTGTGTGTGTGTGTGTGTGTGTGTCGGGTAAGGTGAGTTGTGTAAGTGGGGAGTATTAATTATAAGTGTCAAATACACGGAATTGAGATTGTTGAGCATAATCTGTGAGCGGGTGGCATGACTACATGAGGATGAGTATAGAAAGGCTATGTGAGTTTGTGCAACAGTCACTACTGCATTGTCTTTTGCTGTGTGATGTGAGCTTGTTGTGGCGCTCTAGTCCAGACAGCATAGTCAAAGGGGCCGAGTTTCATAAACCACAAAGCAGCAGGCAGGAGATTGTCTTAATAATCTGACCTAGATGTCCTTTTGGGGATTGGGATATGTGCTGGAAGTGAAAAGTAGAGAGTGTGTGTGTGAAGCGGGAGGAAGAGGGACTTATCACCATGGATTTTATGCCCGGGAAGATTTGCCCTCAGGGGGCTTAGATCTCTGGCTGGAGGGGTGGGGGGGTAGCAAGCTGGGCTGGGGGGGGGATTTCCTGTTCGCCGTAGAAAAAATATGTACCACTTGCGCTCGGCCTTATTTACTAAGCAGATTAGACGCGGCGGCGGAGAACAGAACAAATTGTAATTTGTCCTTTGGCTGGTTGTATAAGACCATAATGCGTAGTCTTTTTTTGATCAAGTAGCCATGGTCCTGCAGCACAGGGGGATTGAGAGATCTTGGTCATACACAGATTAACATTCTGGCCTATCTCACTCTGATTGACTGGAGCACTGATGAAATGCTATCCCATCTCTAACCCCTTCCACCCCACCCTCCCTAGCCCATATGAACACATATCACTCCAAAAATACAGTGTGCTTATGCCACCCTCTGTGTGCGTGTCCAAAGGGCATCATACCATAATATTATCCAGAGCCATTATTATATGGCTCCGGTATTATCCATATACACCCTTCATCTTCTATCTTTTTCATATCTGTTTCTAGTCATTTTGAGCCTGTTGGATATTACTTTCTTGGATAACTCAGGGGGATTGTTCTAGAGTTGAGATATTCAGATATTCACTTCTGGGAAATTACAGGAATTTATGGGTTTAATGTATATTCAATCATATACTCAATCATGAGGTATGAAATGGAGGTCCCAGTATGTTTCAGCTTGTTGGGTTTTTGATGTACCCTGTACAGTATGCAATACAGAAAGGTTTATGAGGCACTAGGTGATTTAACATAAACCATGTTGTATTTGTTTATGAAGTCCTTTCTGTTGCTCCCACAGACTCCAGGTTTAAGGGCTCGACCAGGACGCCTTCAGTGGTATGCTGAGAAATGCATTAACGGCAACCAGGTGAGAGAGGGACCACACACAGTCGCGCACACACATGCGCACACACCACGTCTAAAGTGTTGTGTCCCTGTGTAGATGGAGTCTTTGGAGAGCATGGTGGACATGACAGCCAAGCTGTTTGAATGTGACCGAGATGAGCTGTATCACTACCTGTTGAGGCTCTGCAGTAAGTCCCCCTCAACCTCCATCCCTACTCTTCTCTGACTGGCTGGCTTTCCTGTCGACATCCTATTGACTTACTATTCTATTAGTATTCTAATCAGGGTTGGGCTCAAGAATCAAAGGCAGTCAATTCAGGAAGTAAACTGACATTTCAAATAAATGATTGAAAAGGGGGCATCTATTTTTAATGGCTTCTCGATAAACTGAAAAGGATATATTTGTCAAATCACTTCCTAAATTGATTCCCTTCAATTCGAATAAAGCCCAACCCTGATTCTAATTCATAATTCTAAGGTCTTTCCTGTATCTCACCATGGCTGTATGGATGGACTGACTGCATGCCAGATATTGTTCATCTACGTTCTCCAACAGGGGAAGTTTATGAACCTCACTTTACCCCTGACTGGTTATATTAAGCCCCCCCAAGTATCACTAAAGTCACTACTACTTACATCCCTCTCCTCTTCTCATATGACCGTTTAACCTTTGCCCCCCCCCCCCCCCCCCCCCCCAATCCCTGGCAGCAATGTGGCGTAACCCTAGGGCCATTTTGTGTGTGAGAGAATGGGTTCAGAATCCCAGTATCCACAGATAGTGTATGATTAGATTACATCTCGTGATTGGAAGATTGAGCTTTTTGGAACTGTTTGCCCAATTCAGCCTGGGTCAGATGAAGCCTGCTCGGATACAAATCAAATCAGCCCAGAGTTAAGTGTCTGGCTGACGAGGATGAGCAGATTAGGCCATTTCTGCCTTGATTGCTCTCTCAGCATTAAGCAGCATGAGTGTCAACAAGGAATCTTGATGTCTGTGTGCGTATACACGTTTGTGTGTGTGTTTTATTTTTTTTATTTAACCTTTTTATTTATCCAAGTCTCGTTTATAAAATACATTTTTCAAGAGTTTGTGTGTGTGCGTACGTGTGATCATGCTCTTTCTCACCCTCAGAGGACACAAACGACTGGCGCAAGGCGGAGGCCACCTGGACCAAGATGCAGGAGGAGAACGTGATACCAAGAGAGAGGACCCTGCGCATACTGGCTGACATTCTCAAGAGTAATGGACAGGAGGTGCCTTTCGAGGTGCCTGAGGTAAAAAGCCTTCTGAAATCACTTACCGCTCTGCCACCACTAGTAAGCACAGCTCTCCTTTTATTTCTATTCCATCAAATCAGTAATTTTCCAAAATCAGTGTTTGCTTCATTAAAGCTCATCCTCTCTGCTAATGTTCAGTTTGTTGCACAGTGAATCGTGGGCAGGACGCTACCTTTTAGTACCTCAGAGTTTATTATAGGCTTCATTATCATTGGCTTGCCATGGTGCCCCCTCTGTCCTGGTTGACTCCAAGTTTGTTGAAATCCCTGAACTAGTCTGATTTCTCCGCACCTCTGGCGACAGTCAGTCTGAAACAACAAATCGTTGTATTTTAGCTACAGCTAGGGTAAATTTGAATTTGGGATGATCGTTGGGACAGGAATTAATACTAGCCCCTAATGCCTAAATAATTCAGCCACTGCTAAATAACACCATGTCTGCTGCTTAGGGGACTTTAGCACAAGTCTCTAGAGGACTCTGGCAGAGGCTACTGGAAAGATGTGACCAAATTACCCAGCATTCCCTCCGCCTGACTGCACCCGTTTCCTCTGTTGATTCAAAATACATTATTTCTCCATTGGAATACATTATTTTCCAGCTTCCTTCCAGTTGTGTCCATGTTTGTTTGGCTTGTTGGTGAGGCCTGGAGGGAGATGAGACTCAAAGTGATGGCTTTAGCCCTTGGCGATGACCCTTGTGACCTGAGGCGCCCTGGAGTTGTCAACCCCCACACCCCCTTTTAGCCTCCCCGGCCCGTATGCCTAGCCTAATTTACCCCTGGCCAGTGTAACTTAACCCCCTCCCCCGGTCGCTGAACGGGTGACTGAAGATTGAGGGGCCCTACTCAGTCTACTAAACACACACACACCTCACTCAAAAAAGACGCATCGCAATTCTTATACTTAAAGGGACATTTCACATGACATGCGCAAAAGGTTCCTGCAACGTGGGTATAATTAGTGTCATTGAACAGGCCTATACCCGTGCTAGAGACTGAATGACAAAGCCTAGTCACTGGCACGAATAGAAACCAGTACAAAACACCCCCACGTTTGTGTTTTTCCACGGAGTACAGCCCATGTGCCGGTCGCATCAAATCCATTGTATTGAAACACTGGAACATCCTCAAATGTGATCCAAATCTACGAGAATTCACAACATGTCCCTCTCGCATTTGTTTTCGCCGTGCGCGCAATCTAGCCGATTCCGTTATGCACAGCATGCAGCAAACCAACAAGCGTGACACTAGGCTCCCAGGCCCTCCCAATGGAAATTACATTGACAATATGACCAATACAACAACAACAAAAATACCACCCAAGAACAGGTCAAGAATAATACAAAATCTAAAGCATCATTAATTGTAGCACCACAAAAGTCCTATACATGTTCAAATGCATCTGTGCTGCTGTTTATATTGGACATACTAAGCGAGCATTGAAGCATCGCAGAACTTAAGGCTGCTATTAGAAATAAAAACAGACTATGCTATTGCGCGCCACTGCATCGAAGCCAACCATGGCTCACCTTCCTCCCTGCTCTTTGTAGCCATAGAACACTTCCAATTTTCACCAAGAGGAGGTGATATCGAACATAACTAAAACCTTCTGCCATTGTTTTTTCATTATGTTCCGGCTGCACGACCATCCGCTCAAGAAGAAAAAATTGTCCAGTGCACTGATAATAAAAGAGAATTCATAATTTAAAAAAAGATATATATATTTTACAGTCTTATAGAGAGAAGACTATTCACTAGTTTTATGAGAGAACTAGAGCGAGGGCGTAATGGTACCAACGAAAGCCTCGCTGACAGCTGTCTATAGGCATTTAGAAGAAATGTCTGTGGTCTGCAGCCACTACAAAATAACACAAGGTATTTTTGAATACGAGGTGTTATTTATATGTATAGCAAGTAGTGGCAAGAGAACCGTTGACGCTACATAAGGTAAATGGCAAGTAACAACAAGAGAATCGTTGAAGATGCACATGGGTAATAAGGGAGATTACCGAGTGTGTTTGGGAATGGTACTAAGTGGATGTGAAGTTGTGTGATTGTGAGATATGACATGTAAAGCTGATTTAAAAATTTTGATAATAAGAGCTTCTGACAGATGTTCACTATAGTGCATAACTTTTTTTGGAACCTCTCCAGTGTGCGGATAATTAACAATGATCCATTTAAGATGGACTTTAAGTGTCCCTGTGTAAGAATTTCCACAACACGTCCGAACGGTTTGGCCTATAAACTAATATGGAAAGATGAGGACTCTCACGAACTCTGTTCTCCGTTTTGCTCGATGACACCCACAAGTCAGTAACGCTGATGTGCCAGCTTCTGTCTGTAGCATCCGAACCGTTTTGGGCTACAAACTAACCCCACTGTGGAAAGGGAAGACTCTCACGATGGTCTTCTCCGTTTTGCTCTACAATCCCCACAAGTGTCAATGTTGAGAAATACACAAATGGCAATAAACCAAATCCTGGTGAGAATACACTATTTAATTCTTACCCTTGTCGATGATATTTGATGGTCTTGCAGGAGATATTGATGTGCCATCCATGGTCCGGACTGATGAAATTGCTGGGTGTAGAAGCTCATTTTAGAAAAATGTTTAATCTTCGATGGCAGAAGCAAGTCGTCTTGCAACCAAAACGGAGTTGCAAATCAACGCTGTGGTTCTTAACCAAGCATTCTCAATACAAACATTCTACTTACTTTGCTTTGGTTGATTTTGTGTTTTCATGATTCAGAATTGCCATGACAATGAAAAATTGTGAAATTAAGTGAAGTACTAAAATCAGTTTTACATTGAACTCGACACAGACATGCACCAATCACCCAGATATGTTGTGATATGCAATTTGCGACTCTGTTTCTATGATTCATTGTAGAATTATGAAACACACATTCACTTGCGCACGCACACACTTTTTCTATGGGATAAGCATGGATATATCTGCTCTTGTGTTCCTATCGTTTGTGTACCATGGGGACCGGTGTTTTTGGATCGTGTGAATGGTGACCCATATGTTACCAGTGGCTGTTTTGATACTAGTTATTCACAGCATGTTGTACTCTACCTTTCCATAGGTGTGGTATGAGCAGGCTGCAGACAGAGAAGCACAGGCAGAGACCAAGCCTGAAGGGTCAAAGGGCAAAGCCACCAAGTCAGCCAGCACTCAGGCTGCTACTGCAGAGAACAGCCCTGCTGACTATCAGTTCAGACTGCTCACCCTCTGCAAGAAGGGCAAGGCTAAAGGTACGCAGCCCTGGGGAGTTTATATTGCTGCCTGACCTCCATTGGTAATATTGGGGATTTCCTGGGCTTCTCTTAATACAGGAACATCAATTCTACAGACTGTCCCATGACCACTGAGACATGTTTTACGAGATATTTTTTGGTTGTCCCGTTGACATGGTGGATTGTTGAATGCTTTTCATATGTTTCCTGATGGTGATCTCTATCAACCCCTCTTTCCTGCTACATTTCTCATTCCCTCTCCTTCCATCTCCCTCTGTTGGTCTGTCCAGAGGCCTATGATATGCTGAAGGATATTGATAGGAAGGGTGTGACCCTGGGCCCGGCCCCCTACGACAGTCTGATCCGGGCTCTGCTGGCCGAGGGTAGTATGGAGGACGCCATGGTGGTCAAAGAGATGTGAGTTTGTCTGTCCTGTGTGTGTTCACCAGTCAGTATGTCCTGTGTCCTCTCCCTCACTCCCCCTCTCTATCTGCCAATGGTCCTGACAAAGAAACCACACACTTTTACAGTGGGCTACTTCCACACTCGGAGCCAAATTCTGGTTTGTCACAGGTTAAGCCTACAGTATACAGGGCAGCCAGGGCTCTTGAATTAGGTTTGAGATTACCAAGTGATTGTGAATTGACCCTTAACCCTGCTGGATGTGAACAGCAGTGGTCTGGTAAGCCTCGGAAGCGCTTGAGCCCCTTCCTATCGCCACAGATTAATTTGGTTTTCTGGGAAGCGGATGACTTTGCACAAAAATGACAATCTTCTGCTGATTAGTAATGTATCGTGTGTGTGTTTTTTGGTTGTCCTGGGATCTTAGTAGCAGGAGTTATCCCTTTTAAAAAAACGAGAGCGAAATTAGGTTCTCATCGCTCATAACACGACTGATGATCTGTCCCCTTCGAGCAGGAGAGTCTTTGTATAATCCTCTCCTCTTCCTTCCCTCGCTCACTGCCCTCGCTCACTGCCCTTGGGTGGCTGTTGAACTTCCCTATGTGTGTCTGTCTGTGTGTTTATGAACAGTTACAGAATTACCACAAGGACTCAACGCCTACCTTCTACATTACACACGTCACATCTCATTCCCACCTGTCCCCCTTCGCTCCAGAACTTTTGGTACCCCTATGTCAGGCCAGTATAGGGCATGACTTAACCCAGGGTATTTTAGTCCTGTGAGGGACCTTGAATTTATCAGAGAAGGGAGGGAGGCAGGGGGGTTGGTTTAATCATGTGGGAAGATGATCAAGACGCCAGTACAGTAATAATTCCCCTAGTGTGTATAAAGCCCAGTCTCTTGCGTGTGGATGACTTAGACAGGGCTGGAGCCAGATGGGGCCCAAGGCTGGGTTGGGGAGAGGAGGAGGAGGAGGGGCTGCATCATAACTGAGCAGTGGGGGCGCTTAGCAGAGATTAAGGGGATTGGGATGGAGAGAAATGTGGGAGGGTCAGAGCGGAAGTTGGGTGGAGGGGGGAGACCCCAGAGAGAGGGTGAAAAGAGTGCGGGAGATGGGGAGGCTAGAGGGCAGCGACAGGAGGGATTTTCTTTCCTTGGGATTGATAAGAATCACTCTGACCGAGGTTTCCGCAGCAATCTGTCCGAGTGAGCGGAGGGCTGGTGGTTGGTCGGCCCGGCGATAAGGAGCATGAGGCCAACGCTCAATTGAGCAGCCAGATTAATCCGGTCGGAGACCGTAATAATAAAAGAGAGATTGATTGAGGTATTAGTGGCTCTGAAATGGGAAAAAAGATGTCTGAAAGGACAAGGGGATAGATTGAGGGATGGAGGGAAAGGGACATTACCTAGGGTCTCATCACTGCAGCAGCTGTTCTCTCCCTGCCCAGCCCCGGAGGAGACTCACAGCCCCCCACACTAGGCGCTGGAGAGGACCTCAGAGGGAGTAGTCTGAACACCCGGTTGTTTTGTAATACTTCTATGGCCAGACTTGATTGGCAATCGGACTCACTTTCACTCTGTCCCTCTGTTTCAGTCTTATTTTCCCCCTCTTCTCTCTATGCCCATTTCAATGGAGTGGAGGGTTGGTCACCTCTGCTGTAAGGTTGAAGATTGTTGACTTATGTCTGTTCTTCTGTCTCTCTGTTCCTCAGTGCCGTAGGCCGTGTCCCAGGGTTCAAGCTGAATGACATAGCCAACAGCCTCCTCATCATTACACAGGTCAAGAGAGGGCTAGCCAAAGGTGGGTTTTTGCGTGATCCGTGCACAAACACACACCCAGCGAGTTTCTTTGTTGCATACATTCTGTTGCCTTCCTCCCACCCTTAGATGGCATGTCCACACTCAAGTCCATGCTGCAGGGAGACCAGGTGCCCTCAAAACTGTCCGTCACACGATTGGTGCAATCCCTCGGTAGCCATGGGGACGTCCAGGGCATCCAGGAAGTGGAGGTTCTGATGAAAGGGTTGGGCACACCCCTCAACCTGTCAAGTATGGTCTTTCTCAACAACACTGCCATGGCACACATCAAAAAGTAAGGTTCATCTAACTCACCTACTTAGCACTCAATCGTGCCCAGCTTTATGAAGGGGTATTGTCATGCCGTTATCATGGGTTTCAGTAGCATTGCAGTGAACCTGTTTCTCTACGCTCTGTTACCACTTGGTTGCAGGGTTAAAAATCTCCTGGCCTCCAATACACAGCAGGGTTACCCAACTGGCGCCCTGCGGGTGGTTTTATTTGGTCCCCCAAGTTTCCTGAGCAAAAATGTTCATTGTTGTACATATACACTGTAAAAACACCAGGAAATCTGTTCCAAAGTATTCCCACGCATAATAGAGGTGATTGTATACAAATAATAATTAATAATAATTGATTGGATTTGTATAGCACTTTTCTGCCTACTGACGCTTTATGTACAGTGCATTCGGAATGTATTCCGACCCCCTTTTCAACATTTTCTTATGTTACAGCATTATTCTACAATTTGTTACATCGTTTGTTCCCTTATCAATCTACACACAATCAAATCCAATTTATTTATAAAGCCCTTCTTACAACAGCTGATATCTCAAAGTGCTGTACAGAAACCCAGCCTAAAACCCCAAACAGCAAGCAATGCAGGTGTAGAAGCACGGTGACTAGGAAAAACTCCCTAGAAAGGCCGGAACCTAGGAATAAAGCTATGGAGGAACCAGACTATGAGGGGTGGCCAGTCCTCGTCTGGCTGTGCCGGGTGGAGATTATAACAGAACATGGCCAAGATGTTCAAATGTTCATAGATGACCAGCAGGGTCAAATAATAATAATCACAGTGGTTGTCGAGGGTGCAACTGGTCAGCACCTCAAGAGTAAATGTCAGTTGGCTTTTCATAGCCGATCATTCAGAGTATCTCTACCGCTCCTGCTGTCTCTAGAGAGTTGAAAACAGCAGGTCTGGGACAGGTAGCACGTCCGGTGAACAGGTCAGAGTTCCATAGCCGCAGGCAGAACAGTTGGAACTGGAGCAGCAGCACGGCCAGGTGGACTGGGGACAGCAAGGAGTCATCAGGCCAGGTAGTCCTGAGGCATGGTCCTAGGGCTCAGGTCCTCCGAAAGAGAGAGAATTAGAACATACTTAAATTTACACAGGACACCGGATAAGACAGGAGAAATATTCCAGATATAACAGACTGACCCTAGCTACCGACACATGAACTACTGCAGCATAAATACTGGAGGCTGAGACAGGAGGGGTCGGGAGACACTGTGGCCCTATCCGAACGATACCCCCGGACAGGGCCAAACAGGCAGGATATAACCCCACCCACTTTGCAAAAGCACAGCCCCCACACCATTAGAGGGATATCGTCAACCACCAACTTACCATCCTGAGACAAGGCTGAGTATACCCCATAATGACAAAGCAGAAATAGGTTTTTAGACATGTTAGCAAAGTTTTTTTTATTTGTAATAAACATCACATTTACAGAAGTATTCAGACCCTTTACTCAGTACTTTGTTGAAGCACCATTGGCAGCGATTACAGCCTTGAGTCTTCTTGGGTATGACGCTACAAGCTTGGCACACCTGTATTTGGGGAGTTTCTGAGATGTTTCTACAACTTGATTGGAGTCCACCTGTGGTAAATTCAATTAATTGGACATGATTTGGAAAGGCATGCACACCAGTACCACAGTTGACTGTGCATGTTCAGATCAAAAACCAAGTCATGAAGTCGAAGGAATTGTCCGTAGAGCTCCGAGACAGGATTGTGTGGAGGCATTGTGTGGAGGCACTTCTCTCCCGGGCCTGCAGCATTGAAGGTCCCCAAGAACACGGTGTCCGCCATCATTCTTAAATGGAATAAGTTTGAAACCACCAAGACTCTTCCTAAAGCTTGCCGGCCCGTGAGAGAAGGGCCTTGGTAAGGGAGGTGACCAAGAACCTGATGGTCAATCTGACAGTG
Source organism: Salmo salar (assembly GCF_965601325.2). Lineage (NCBI taxonomy): Eukaryota > Metazoa > Chordata > Actinopteri > Salmoniformes > Salmonidae > Salmo > Salmo salar. Next base: position 23,501,984 of record NC_138318.1, on the reverse strand, counting down.
CTCTAGAGTTCCTCTGTGGAGATGGGCGAATCTTCCAGAAGGACAAACATCCCAGCTTTGATGCACCTATACTGACCTCACCTTCTGGATGATAGCGGGGTGAACAAGCAGTGGCTAGGGTGGTTGTTGTCCTTGATGATCTTTTTGGCCTTCCTGTGACATCTGGTGCTATAGGTGTCATGGAGGGCAGGCAGTGTGCCCCCGGTGATGTTGGGCAGACCGCGCCATCCTCTGGAGAGCCCTGCTGTTGCGGGCGGTGCAGTTGCCGTACCATGTGGTATACAGCCCGACAGGATGCTCTCAATTGTGCATCTGTAAAAGTTTGAGACTTTTAGGTGCCAAGCGTGCTAAAGTTGAAAAGGCGCTGTTGTGTCTTCACCACACTGTCTGTGTGGGTGGACCATTTAAATTTGTCAGTGATGTGTACGCCAAGGAACTTGAAGCTTTCCACCTTCTCCACCACGGTCCCGTCGATGTGGATAGGGGGGTGCTCCCTCTGCTGTTTCCTGAGGTCCACGATCAGCTCCTTAGTTTTGTTGATGTTGATTAAGAGGTTATTTTCCTGGCACCACACTCCCAGAGCCCTAACCTCCTCCCTGTAGGCTGTCCCCTCATTGTTGGTAATCAAGCCTACTACTGTTGTGTAGTCTGCGAACTTAATGATTTGAGTTGGAGACGTGCTTGGCCATGCAGTCCTTGGTGAACAGGGAGTACAGGAGGGAGCTGAGCACGCACCCATGTGGGGCCCGAGTCTTGAGGATCAGTGAAGTGGAGGTCTTGTTTCCTACCTTCACCACCTGGTGGCGGCCCGTCAGGAAGTCCAGGACCCAGTTGCACAGGGCGGGGTTCAGACCCAGGGCCTCAAGCTTAATGATGACCTTGGAGGGTAATATGGTGTTGAATGCTGAGCTATAGTCAATGAACAGCATTCTTACATAGGTGTTCTTCTTGTCCAGATGGGATAGGGCAGTGTGCAGTGCGATGGCGATTGCATCGTCTGTGGATCTATTTGGGCGGTAAGCAAAGTTTGTCTAGGGTGTCAGGTAAGGTAGAGGTGAAATGATCCTTGACTAGTCTCTCATAGCACTTCATGATGACAGAAGTGAGTGCTACTGGGCGATAGTCATTTAGTTCAGTTACCTTTGTTCCTGTACCGAAGAAGACAATGGTGACCATCTTGAAGCATGTGGGGACAGCTGACTGGGTTTGGGAGAGATTGAATATGTCCGTAAACACAGCAGCCAGCTGGTCTGCGCATGCTCTGAGGACGCGGCTAGTGATGCCGTCTGGGCCGGCAGCCTTGCGACGGTTAACACGCTTAAATGTCTTACTCACAGCGGCCATGGAGAAGGAGAGCCCACAGTCCTTGGTAGCGGGCCGCAACGGTGCACTGTGTTATCCTCAAAGCGGGCGAAGAAGGTGTTTAGCTTGTCGGTAAGCAAGACATCTGGTTTTCCTTTTGTAGTCCGTAATTGTCTGAAGACTGAGCCGTTGAATTGCAACTCCACTTTGTCTCATCTCTATACTGACGTGTTGCCTGTTTGATTGCCTTGCGGAGGGAATAACAACACTTTGTATTATTCCACATTCCCAGTCACCTTGCCAAGGTTAAATGCGGTGGTTCGCACTTTCAGTTTTGCGCAAATGCTGCCATCTATCCATGGTTTCTGGTTAGGGTAGGTTTTAATAGTCACAGTTGGTAGAACATCTCCTATACACTTCCTATACACTCTGTCACATTATCAGTATATTCGTCAATATTATTCTCCAAAGCTAACCGGAACATATCCCAGTCCGCGTGAACAAAACATTCTTGAAGCGTGGATTATGATTTGGTCAGACCAGCGTTGAATAGTCCTTAGCACGGGTACTTCCTGTGTGTTTCTGCCTATAGGAAAGGAGGAGCGAAATGGAGTCGAAGTCAGATTTGCCGAAAGGAGGGTGGGGGAGGGCGTTGTAGGCATCCCGGAAGTTGGCGTATCAGTGGTCAAGTGTTTTAGCAGGATATTGCCCTGGGGGGTGCGAACAAAGGATCCGCTTCGGGGAAGTCGTAGTGCTGGTGAGTTACCGCCGCTCTGATAGCCAATAGTTCTTCCCGGCTGTATGTAATAACACAAAACAAATCTGGGCTAATAATGTAAGTAGTAATACATAAAAGAGCTAGAAGCGAGGCAGCCCTCTGTCGGCGCCATTTCTCTGCAGCACTCCACCAATCAGGCCTTTATGGTAGAGAGGCCAGATAGATTTCACGCCTCAGTAAAAGGCACATGACAGCCCCTTGGAGTTTGCCAAAAGGCACCTAAAGGACTCAGACCATGAGAAACAAGATTATCTGGTCTGATGAAACCAAGATTGAACTCTTTGGCTGAATGCCAAGCGTCACATCTGGAGGAAACCCGGCACCATCTCTACGGTGAAGCATGGTGGTGGAAGCATGCTGTGGAGATGTTTTTCAGCGGCAGGGACTGGGAGACTAGTCAGGATCGAAGGAAAGATGAACGGAGCAAAGTACAGAGATTCTTAATGAAAACCTGCTCCAGAGCATTCAGGACCTCAGATTGGGGTAACGGTTCACCTTCCAACAGGACAACAACCCTAAGCACACAGCCAAGACAACGCAGGAGTGGCTTTGGGACAAGACTCTGAATGTCCTTGAGTGGCCCAGCCAGAACCCGGACTTGAACCTGGTCAAACATGCTCCCCGTCCAACCTGACAGAACTTGAGAGGATCTGCAGAGAAGAATAGGAGAAACTCCCCAAATACAGGTGTGCCAAGCTTGTAGCATCATACCCAAGAAGACTCAAGGCTATAATCGTTGCTAAAGGTGGTTCAACAAAGTACTGTGATATTTAAGATTTCTTTGTTTTAAATACATTTGCAAAAATGTCTAAACCTTTGTCATTTTGGGGTATTGTGTGTAGATTGAGGAGGGAAAAAAACAGATTAAATCAATTTTAGAATAAGGCTGTAATGTAACAGTGTGGAAAAAGTCAAACGGTCTGAATGCTTCCCAAATGCACTGTATGCCAATTAGGAATGAGGGGGATGATCAGGTAACCATGATGGAATGTGGCCAGGTTGGGAATTTAGCCATGACACCGGGGTGAAAACCCCTAATCTTACCCTAATCTCATGGGATTTTGAATAACCAGTCAGGACAGCCGTTTTAACGTCCCATCCGAAAGTCAGCACCCTACGCTAGGCAATGTCCGCAAATGTAGTTGAGGTTTGAAATGATTGTTTTAGTCATATATCTGTTTGGGCTTCAATTTATTATGTTCCGGCTGCACGACCATCCGCTCAAGAAAAAATTGGCCTCCGGCTTAATCCAGTTGATGCTCCCTGACCCAGAGGGTTAACAATACACTGGCCTCCAATACCCAGAGGGTTAACAATACCTTGGCCTCCAATACCCAGAGGGTTAACAATACCCTGGCCTCCAATCCCCAGAGGGTTAACAATACCCTGGCCTCCAATCCCCAGAGGGTTAACAATACCCTGGCCTCCAATCCCCAGAGGGTTAACAATACCCTGGCCTCCAATCCCCAGAGGGTTAACAATACCCTGGCCTCCAATCCCCAGAGGGTTAAAAATACCCTGGCCTCCAATCCCCAGAGGGTTAAAAATACCCTGGCCTCCAATCCCCAGAGGGTTAACAATACCCTGGCCTCCAATCCCCAGAGGGTTAACAATACCCTGGCCTCCAATCCCCAGAGGGTTAACAATACCCTGGCCTCCAATCCCCAGAGGGTTAACAATACCCTGGCCTCCAATCCCCAGAGGGTTAACAATACCCTGGCCTCCAATCCCCAGAGGGTTAACAATACCCTGGCCTCCAATCCCCAGAGGGTTAACAATACCCTGGCCTCCAATCCCCAGAGGGTTAACAATACCCTGGCCTCCAATCCCCAGAGGGTTAACAATACCCTAGGAGAATACAGCACACACAATGTCCCGGTTAACATTGATGTGATCACACAGAGGAATGTTTATGAAGAGGTTGCCACTACCAAATAGGCTAAACTCACCAAATATGAACAACCTAACCTGGGACCCCAACAAGCTAACACTTAACCCTTCTCCCTCCTCCCTTCCTCTAGTTCTCCCCCTTCCCTCTACATCCTTTCCTCTCCTTCTCCACCAGCCCACATGAATATTTCATCTGTGCCTGAATCCACTGTGATCGCTGTGACTGAGTCTGAATAATTTACTGAGGTCCAGCTCTAAATGTGGCGCTCCTTTCTGGACCCTTCCCTCTTAACCAGTCAGCTCGGCTCAAATCGTGCCGCCCCGCACGTGTCACAGCTGTTTAGGCCAATCGTGCTGGGGGTGGGGTCAGAGTTCTTCCTGACAGGCCCAGGCAGGCGAGAGAGCAGGGAGTGCTGCCCAATCGGGCATGAGCGCCTTTTCACTTCCGCTATCCTATCTTCCTGCGTCTTGGCCCTGGGAGCTAGGCGGGGATGACACCCCCACGCCACTGTTAGCGGAGAGAATGCTAATGCAGCCGATTATAGTTTGATGCACTTTGTTTTTCTCTTTCTGTGTTTGGACGAATGATGAGGGGGATGCTCCTCGCATATTTAGAGAATATTTAATCATACCTCCCTGTATGCCCTCATCGACCGCTCTGTCTCCGTTACTGTCGTGTTTTACTGGTTATTTCTTTCCCAGAAAGTTCTGCTGCTGCTACTTCCCCCAGCGGATACATTGAGCTCTCAGTGAAGAGATTGGAGTCTTTGTTTTTTTCTGTTTTTGACCTAGCGAAATGCCTATATTCTGTCTCTCTCTCTGTCTCTGTCAGTGGAGACCTGGACTCTGCAGTGGAGGGCTTGGAGGCTGTCTACACACAGGGTGATGGGCCTCAGGGTCCGGCTGCCAGCATGGCCTTTGTCTTCAGGAAGGTGTTGGAGGAGAACAACAGCGCTGCACTGGATAAATGTAAGGAACACAGACACCTGTATAACCTCACCCGCCCACCTTCAGACAGTGTCTTTAATGTCCAACACGGTCCCCACTTTCATATAGAATTTACTGCAGTAGTTGATACTCTTGGAACAGACCATCGGCAAGCAGCGTACCAGCCTGTATACCCTATCAGATCAATCTTCTCATTAACCTTGCTGAGTGAGATCTATGTTGATTGTGACCCTGTCTGTGTGTCTCTGTGTAGTGAGTGCCATGGCAGAGAGGCTGGCAAATCACTTTTCATCGTACAGAGCTGCTTCAGACCTCTTCCTACAGCTGCTGGAGGCTAACATGGTAGAGGACGCCAAGTTCATGCTGGCCGTACGTATCCCACTCACCCAGTGACATCAGTCACTACATTCAATCAGTTTGAGTTATTCGTCTCTGTGTGTAGCTCTCATGGCTGGCTGGCTGTCTGTTTCTCTGTCTCTGTGTGTTCATGTGTGGGCAAACATTAGGAACACCTGCTCTTTCCATGACATAGACTGACCAGGTGAATGCTATTATTCCTTAAGTCTGTGGGTGTTGCTCTCGTGGCTGGCTTTCTATCTATTTCTCTCTCTGTGTGTGTCTGTTCATGTGTGCGCAAACACGATTTTGGCCCGGATTTAGCAGTCCCAGACAGGTTTTTGAGCTCCTGGACAAAATGCCCATGTAGTTGCCTACTCTGGGCGCGCGGCTGTCACCAACGCTCTTTTAATGTGAGCGGGTCAGAGACTCAATCTGAGAGCTACCAATCTCGTCTTTGAGCAGTCCCAGACATCCTGATATTTTCAAACACATTTTATTTTATCGGCACAAAATCTGCAGTGCTCTTGTAGTGTGAGATGTGCAACGACAAGTTTTGAGCACGCTGATCAGCAATAGCCAATGAGAGCTCACCGGAGAAGAAGCCAGTGAGGTGTTTTTCATCACCCAGAATGTGGAGACTCTTCAGCAGGAGCGATGACCACTACTAGTGTGCGTCTGTTCTTGCCAAAGTGTCAAATCGTTACAGCTCTAACGTTTCACAAGCAATGTTATTCCATTCAAAATGTTGGCTATATATTTGAACTCCAAATGGCAAGCGTGAATATCTGACTGAAAACGTATGCGGCTGATTTGAGCCAGATCTTGTTGTAGCTACGTTAAGTGTAATCACATCACATTGTTTTCACGGGACAGCGTGGTGTCGAACCCTCACGACCACCCTGTCTGTCCCATATGGTTTAGTGTGAATAACACAACAGGAAAGCTGGTCCTTTAATGTAAGAGGCTCAGCCATTTTTAGCATTTTGAAAGTTGTGTAGTCTACACCCGGCTTTATTGTTGTCACTTGTTAAATCCACTTCAATCAGGGTAGATGAATGGGAAGAGACAGGTTAAAGAAGGATTTTGAAGCCTTGAGACAATTGAATTGGCAAGACAAAATATTTGAACAGTGCCTTTGAACAGGGTATGGTAGTAGGTGCCAGGTGTACTGGTTTGAGTGTGCCAAGAACTGCAACACTGCTGGGTTTTTAACGCTCAACCGTTTCCCACGTGGATCAAGAATGGTCCACCACCCAAAGGATATCCAGCCAACTTGACAACTGTGGGAAGCGTTGGCGTCAACATGGGCCAGCATCCCTTTGGAACGCTTTTGACAACCAACAAATTTAGGTTGTTCTGAAGGCAAAAGGGTTGTATAATAATGTGTTAATAAGTATATTTTGATTTCCATGCACATATCGATATATCCACAATCTGAATAAAGGCAAAGGTTATTTAGCATACTTTGACTTCAAATCACCCTCAGTCACATTGAAATATAGATCACCTTCGCATCACAAATGTCGATTAGTATAATGTACTTTGAAAATATGCAAGATGGATCGGTTTGCTCAGTTATGTTATTTAAATGTAGCTCGAGCCACATGAACATTGAGAGGGAGAAGGATCAAAAGAGACCTTCTGCTACCACACCCCTCCAGATCATGTTCCCCTTGAATTCACATGTAATTATACTGCTGCTCAATGATTAACAAGATGGTTTATTCCAACGGAGACATGAAAATGAACACAGATACTACTCTAAGTTCATAAGAAATTAAAGCCAAATTAGAAGAATCCGTGTTTCGTGTAATATGCATCTGCTTGAGCATATTTAGCAACTTGGCTGGTATTTCTGCAGGCCTCTTCCAGGTTTATTGTAACGGAGGAACAATTCTATTCTAGAAGAAACTGTTAGCTAAACTCTGAAAAGCTTTTAACGAGGCAGATGACAAGTGTGTTGAATGAAGTCATTAAGAAGTGAGTCGGACCAGAAGTCAGTGAGGCAGGGTCCTCCTAGACCTGCTCTGGGAGGTGGGGGGTTGGGGGTAGAGATATTCTGACATTCCCTGCTTATCCAGAGCTTTTAAGCAGCCGTGAGGGAGTATGCTCGTCTGGGATCAGGGATACAGGGGGTTACGTCACGGCCAGTCTGGCTTCTGGATAAAACGGGTCCTAGCGGAGAGAGCGAGCGACTGGAGAGAAGAGGAGAGTGGAGGAGTGTTGTTCTAATTGCCTGATTGTACTAAAGCCATTCTGCCGCTGAGTGACTCTGGCCCTCTGTTTAATACGCTGCTACACTGCGCTGCGGTTAAAAGCCTCCGAGGCCGTCGCTTTTAATTCCACCCAAGGAAAGAAACACGGCGTTCACGAATGGCTTGTAATGTGACCTCATTGCCACTGAACCCAGAGAAGACTCAGAGCACGGCAGGGTTTAATGCGGCACTCACACTTTTCAGTCTTTACTTCTTACCATTTTTTTTTAAGGTTACATCTTTAGCCCAAAGCAAATCCCTCTTAATTGTTTTATATAAAAAGTATTTCTAAATCGTAGCCCTGAATTTAAAATGGCTGCTTTGTGATAAAGAGCCTGTTTACATACATTCTTCCGTAGGTTTGAACCTTGGTTGGTTTCACTCATTCTCTCCTCGTTATGAGAGCTACTTCCCCTACCTCACTTCCTGCCTCTGGTAATTGGCTAATGACAGAAAGTAAAGGTGGTGAAGTAAATTACCCCCTAGAATGCTTCAGCGTAGTACAGATTCCAATCAGCCCCTTTATGTTGCTAAGTGTAGATAATTATACTTTAAAGTGAACAGGCACTGTACATTTTTAAATTTGATAAAGAAATAAGTAGTTATCTGGCTGACACCCTGTTGGCGGTGTAATGAACCTAGAACTGCAGAACGCTATCTGGAGTGCAGGGCATATAATAAAAGGCCTAAAGCAATTCAAAAACACTTAAGACACAAAACACTCACGGTACAGGAAATAGAACCCTGTTCACAAGCAGATGTACTCCTACAGTACATGTACCCTTTTTACAAGTCCCTGAATTGCTGTGTGTGGTTTTACATTTGCATGTCTGCATTTGTTTCTGCACAGTCACTAGCTAGGTTTCTATCCAATTGGCGAATATTCTAAAATCCTGCATTTTCCAACCAGAGACATGTTTCCATCAAATTTGCTTGTTGTTGAGGAAAGGCTGTGTGTGACGACGTAGTGCACTTAAAAATAACTTTTGCGGGTAAATTTACCCCACCAAAAAAGCAAGTTCCGTGGGTTTCCATCGCATTTTCAACTCTACTGATGGTTTTGTCACAAATGATGCGCTATAGCGAATGTGCCGACTGGTCTTGGCACTTGTGCTCTATCCAACATATTGCAGACAGTATGGGTAGGCTCCCTACATGATGAGAATATGGATAAGAGCAAGCATCGATCATCATGTCACCAGAATAAGCCTGGATATTTATTGGAAAGGAGCATCAAGCTCATCACCGTGCTCTTTCACCACCCTGTGAAGTTCATCATAACTTGTTACATGTAGCCTAATAAACTGCATGGTTTCCCAAGTAGTGGGAGGACCACACGCCATATCGCATGACCTGAAGTTTACTTCAATATGATGGCTATTATATCCACCACCATTTCTCGCATAATTAATTTTACAGACACAAAAAGATCCCACCTTGTCTAGCGTATTGGGTTTTGTTGACCTATGGAATGTTTAAATGATCATTTTCCATCACTCCTGTCGTAACATTTTATTTTATCCAACATGTACTTTACTCGCATAAAAAGGTTGGATGGAAACCTGGTTAGTCATGACTCTGATCTCTCCTGTCCCTCTTCTCTTTCTGTAGCGCTGTAATGCTGTGGCTGAACAGAAGGAGATTCTGGTTTCTTACATGTCCAGGCTGGCCCAGAAACCAGGCCAGGTACCACCATCTCCTTCAACCTCACTATGTCAGATCTGAACCAACGCTTTTCTTTTTATTGGCCTTCATTTAAAGTGCCTGGAGAAATGCATCATCATTACATTTGACATTTGAGTCATTTAGCAAACGCACTTATCCAGAGAGACTTACAGGAGCAATTAGGATTAAGTGCCTTGCTCAAGGGCACGTCGGCAGATTCTTTACCTAGTCTGCTAAGGGATTCTAACCAGCAACCTTTCGGTTACTGGCCCAACGTTCTTATTCGCTAGGTTACCTGCATGCATATAGTATTATCATTTTAAGGAGTGTTATGACTTGGTGGCATCTATTTAACTCTGTCGATCTGTTATAGGTGGGCAAGATCAAGACCCTGATGACTCTCATCCCTGACTTCACAGAGAAGGAGACGTTGTATCCCTACCTGATGAAGTGCTATGGTAAAACGTTGTGTAAAGACATGCTCAGACTAGACTAGAGATCATCGACTAGAATCAGCCAAGGGACCTTTGTTTCTTTTCTTGAATGAATGGTCAGGGGGCAGGAACATAATTACAAATAGCTTGTAGAGTGCAAATTTAACGCAAGAAGCCCAAACAGATAATTGACTTGAACATAATCATTTCAAACATTGCTTTCATTTGTATACGATCACATATCTCTCTATTATGCGTGGGAATACTTTGGAATAGATTTCCAAATTGTAGTGTTTTTTTATGTCCCCTAAAAATACTGGCGACCCCTAGACTAGAGCATTTTACATAATGCACTCATACTTAGGAAATATTCTATATAAATGATCCAACTTACGTATTTTACTGTCATTTTGCTTACTGTTTTTTGTACGATACAGTCAAATCACAGGTCAGGATAATGAGCTTCAGTATATCAGTTAGGTGCTCGGCTCCCTGGCCTGTCTAGGCTATAGTGAGGCAACTTAAGCAGGGTGCGTCATTCGGCTCGCTGGCCTGTCTAGGCTATAGTGAGGCAACTTAAGCAGGGTGCGTCATTCGGCTCGCTGGCCTGTCTAGGCTATAGTGAGGCAACTTAAGCAGGGTGCGTCATTCGGCTCGCTGGCCTGTCTAGGCTATAGTGAGGCAACTTAAGCAGGGTGCGTCATTCGGCTCGCTGGCCTGTCTAGGCTATAGTGAGGCAACTTAAGCAGGGTGCGTCATTCGGCTCGCTGGCCTGTCTAGGCTATAGTGAGGCAACTTAAGCAGGGTGCGTCATTCGGCTCGCTGGCCTGTCTAGGCTATAGTGAGGCAACTTAAGCAGGGTGCGTCATTCGGCTCGCTGGCCTGTCTAGGCTATAGTGAGGCAACTTAAGCAGGGTGCGTCATTCGGCTTGCTGGCCTGTAGCTAAGTCGTCATTAGCTAGCAAATGAAATATGCATCAGGCGAGAGGGAGCAGACGGCGTCTGCTGGAACCTGAGAGGTGTTTTTGGAGAACAGGATGTTCACTAATGACTGATTCTGCTTCAGCCAGTGTGGCATGCTAAATGTGACATTCTGAAGTACTTCAGGCCTGCTGTTCTGCCTGACTATTTCATTAACACTGTTCTCCTGGTGGTCATGAAGAGGTCAGAGGTAACAGTGGTAATATTAACACTGTTCTGCTGGTGGTCATGAAGAGGTCAGAGGTAACAGTGGTAATATTAACACTGTTCTGCTGGTGGTCATGAAGAGGTCAGAGGTAACAGTGGTAATATTAACACTGTTCTCCTGGTGGTCATGAAGAGGTCATGGTGGTCATGAAGAGGTCAGAGGTAACAGTGGTAATATTAACACTGTTCTGCTGGTGGTCATGAAGAGGTCAGAGGTAACAGTGGTAATATTAACACTGTTCTCCTGGTGGTCATGAAGAGGTCAGAGGTAACAGTGGTAATATTAACACTGTTCTCCTGGTGGTCATGAAGAGGTCAGAGGTAACAGTGGTAATATTAACACTGTTCTGCTGGTGGTCATGAAGAGGTCAGAGGTAACAGTGGTAATATTAACACTGTTCTCCTGGTGGTCATGAAGAGGTCAGAGGTAACAGTGGTAATATTAACACTGTTCTCCTGGTGGTCATGAAGAGGTCAGAGGTAACAGTGGTAATATTAACACTGTTCTGCTGGTGGTCATGAAGAGGTCAGAGGTAACAGTGGTAATATTAACACTGTTCTCCTGGTGGTCATGAAGAGGTCAGAGGTAACAGTGGTAATATTAACACTGTTCTCCTGGTGGTCATGAAGAGGTCAGAGGTAACAGTGGTAATATTAACACTGTTTTCATGTTTCTGTCTTCTGCTTTTGTTCTTCTTTCCTTCAACACTTTTTGACCTCATGCATCAACTTTGTCTCACTCTTGCAAATGCATCCCACACAAACCCAGGTGTGGACAACGACCTGGTGTCGGCTAAAGCCCTGTACCAGCAGATGCAGATGGAGGGAGTGGAGGCTGATGAGCTGTGTCTGAAGAGACTTGCCGTGCTGTACAGGAACGCAGGAGAGACCGTCCCCTTTACTGAGCCACCTGTGAGCGCGCGCGAGCACACACACACACACACACACACACACACACACACACACACACACTTTGCTCTGCTTGCCACCTCAACGGTATAGCAGTGTGTCTGTCATGAATGTTAGACTACAAATATTATTTGGTTGTTGGAAAGAAGATCCAAGCCTGACCAGTGTCATACCCAGCAGACTGTCCTAGTCCTGAGGGCTTGTATTGTCTACTGGGCTACAGAACAACAAATCACACTCTTACAAAAACACACACACACGCAGTGTACCAGGCCACACACACCCCAGCCCTAACTGGGGTTGGCATCTTTTCCACTGGTGACCTAATGTCTGTCAGGGTGTGTGTGTTGATGGGAGTCTGCCTGCTCTGAGCGCCGCCGAGGCCTCCATTCAGGAGGCCTCTGCTCCATGCTCTACATGTTTCTGCTTTTATCTGGCCTTTTGTGGCTTGCATTGGATTATGCCTGCAGTCATAACCTACACATTACTATGTATTACACTGATATCTGTTTTGATTGCAGTGGTCTTGTTTGTTTTTTAGGTGCAAGTCTATAGGTTTGTTTGGCACATAATTCTGTCAGTGAGTTGTGTACTATGAGGCTGTAATGAGCTGGTAAGAGAGGTAGGGATTTAACAGCACTTGAATCATCGGACAATATAGTACATTAACACAACACCGGCAAATTGGCAATCAGCCAAAGTAGTCACACTGCACTCCAGGAGTTCTCACTAACTAGGTCAACCACTTGAGTTGTTTACATTGCCCTACAATCACACGCACACACCTGCAGAGCAAGCTCTGTCGATGCCGTGCCCCACCCACCCCCACCCACAGAGATGCAGCTAGAACTCGCAGAACAGGCTCACTGCATAATTCAATACCTGTCGGAAAGGTAGAGCCACGTTCCAAAACTGCCACAGTAGAGTAGAGATGGGGGGGGGGGGGGAAATGTCAAACATAACCCCCCCTTTTTTTTTGAGAACAGTCTTCAGAGCTCTCAAATCACCTTTTAAAGTTTCAACAAACCAATCTCAGGTAGTGCCCCCCTTCTCTACACCCTCTTCCACCCTTCTGTTTTCAGACTGCTGTTCTAGCTGGAGTACAAAGCCGTCTCCTGAGAGAGCAGATAAGGAGAGATTTGAAGCGCGGCCCGCGTCAGGCCCCTCCCGCCAACACGGCTATTTATCGACTTTAATTACACGGTTAATAGGGGAATATACAATGTTACAGCAACGTTAATCTCCTGAAAGCACTCACCTTCTCAAAAATGCCCCACTTTTTTCAGCCTGAAAGCAGGGCTTAATTAGGTGGACTAGTGGGAGGGGAGGAAAAGTGTAAATCCCGTATTTGTGTATTAATCAGGATGTGGAGATGAAACAAGAGCCCGTGATTGGATGGAGAAGTCTATTAGTTAGACCCAGGGGTGCGGTGGACTTGTTGAAAGGGGAGTGAGCCCTGGCTACGATTTGCGATACACACACAAATACACACACACACACACACACAAATACACCAACACAGTCCACACCCACACTGTTAATTTGTAGATTGTACAGACTTTGGTTTTGGTTGTTCCCTGTCATATACTGACTATATCTGTTACTATGAACTGCGTCTGCTAAATTACCATATATAGTTGAAGTCGGAAGTTTACATACACTTATGTTGGGGTCATTAAAATTTGTTTTTCAATCACACAAATTTCTTGTTAACGAACTATAGTTTTGGCAAGTCTGTTAGAACATCTACTTTGTGCATGACACAAGTCATTTTCCAACAATTGTTTACAGACAGATTATTCACTGTATCACAATTTTCAGTGGGTCAGAAGTTTACATACACTAAGTTGACTATGCCTTTAAACAGCTTGGAAAATTCCAGAAAATGTCATGGCTTTAGAAGCTTCTGATAGGCTAATTGACATCATTTGAGTCAATTGGAGGTGTACCTGTGGATGTATTTCAAGGCCTACCTTCAAACTCAGTGCCTCTTCGCTTGACATCATGGGAAAATCAAAATAAATCAGCCAAGACCTCCACAGATGGTAGACCTCCACAAGTCTGGTTCATCCTTGGGAGCAATTTCCAAATGCCTGAAGGTACCACGTTCATCTTTACAAACAATAGTACGCAAGTATAAACACCATGGGACCACGCAGCCGTCATACCGATCAGGAAGGAGACGCGTTCTGTCTCTTAGAGATGAACGTACTTTGGTGCGAAAAGTGCAACTCAATCCCAGAACAACAGTAAAGGACCTTGTGAAGATGCTGGAGGAAACAGGTATAAAAGTATCTATATCCACAGTAAAATGAGTCCTATATCGACATAACCTGAAAGGCCGCTCAGCAAGGAAGAAGCCACTGCTCCAAAACCGCTATAAAAAAGCCAGACTACGGTTTGCAACTGTACATGGGGACGAAGATCTTACTTTTTGGAGAAATGTTGTCTGGTCTGATGGAACTGTTGGGCCATAATGACCATTGTTATGTTTGGAGGAAAAAGGGAGGTTTGCATGCTGAAGAACACCATCCCAACCGTGAAGCACGGGGGTGGCAGCATCATGTTGTGGGGGTGCTTTGCTGCACTTCACAAAATAGATGGCATCATGAGGAGGGAAAATTATGTAGATGTATTGAAGCAACATCTCAAGACATCAGTCAGGAAGTTAGAGCTTGGTCGCAAATGGGTCTTCCGAATGGACAATGACCCCAAGCATACTTCCAAAGTTGTGGCAAAATCGCTTAAGGACAACAAAGTCAAGGTATTGGAGTGGCCATCACAAAGCCCTGACCTCAATCCCATAGAAAATGTGTGGGCAGAACTGAAAAAGTGTGTGTGAGCCAGGAGGCCTACAAACCTGACTCAGTTACACCAGCTCTGTCAGGAGGAATGGGCCAAAATTCACCCAACATATTGTGGAAGGCTACCCGAGACGTTTGACCCAAGTTAAACAGTTTAATGGCAATGCTACCAAATACTAATTGAGTGTATGTAAACTTCTGACCCACTGAGAATGTGATGAAAGGAATGAAAGCTGAAATGAATCATTCTCTCTACTATTATTCTGACATTTCACATTCTTAAAATAAACTGGTGATCTTAACTGACCTAAGACAGGGAATTTTTACTAGGATTAAATGTCAGGAATTGTGAAAAACTGAGTTTAAATGTATTTGGCTAAGGTGTATGTAAACTTCCGACTTCGCCTGTAACTATCGGGTGACCACCTTCTTTGATCCCCTCTTTCCAGGAGACGTTTAAGTTTTATGCAGAAAAGCTGAAGGCGAAATCCAAGGGATCGCAGCCGAGCGACGCAGTGGAGGAATAAGACTGTCGCTACTCTTCTTCATTCTGTCGTTGTAGTTTTTTTTTATAAGCTGTGAAAACAGATCTTGTGGAAGTATTACTGGATGTTAAACTCTGTCCTCCATGTTGATTTATGATGATTAAAATTGATGTACAGAAGTATTTATGCAATAAATGTTAGGAACTAGACTGACACTTTTTTTTTCTGGAGCCACTTTTCAAAGGGAAATGGTGTACATGTAGGTATCCATCTACAGTTCCTTCAGGAAGTATTCACACCCCTTGACTTATTCCACATTGTTGTTACAGCCTGAATTAAAAAATATAATAAATTGTTTTTTTTCTCAACCATCTACACACAATACCCCATAATGACAAATTGAAAACAAGTTTTTAGAAATGTTTGCTAATGTATTGAAAAGGAAATATACATATGTATTCACACCCCTTTGCTATGACAATCCAAATTGAGCTCAGGTGTATCCAATTTCCTTTGATCATCCTTGATATTTCACTACAACTTGAAGTCCACATGTGGCCAATGATATAGTTTGGACATGATTTAGAAACACTGGTCTAAGGTCCCACAGTTGAAAGTGCATGTAAGAGCAGAAACTATAGGCTATAAAACCATTTCTAGAGTGTTGAACGTTTCCAAGAGCACAGTGGTCTCCATCAATGGAAAATTGAAAGAATATGGAACTACCCAGACTCTGCCTAGTGCTGGCCGTCCAACCAAACTGAGCAACCGGGCAACAAGTACCTTGGTCAAAGAGGTGACCAAGAACCCAATGACCACTCTTGGTGAAGTGCTGTAGAGACTGACAGAGTTCCTTGGCTGAAATGGGAGAAGCTGCCAGAAGTACAAGACTCTACAGCACTTCACCAATCTGGCCTTTATGGGAAAGTGGCCAGACTGAAGCCACTCCTGAGAAAAGGGCACATGACAGCATGCCTGGAGTTTGCAAAAAGGCATGTAAAAGACTGAGCATAAGGCGAAAGATTGTGGTCTGATGAGACAAATGTACTATTTGGCCTGAATGCAAAGCGCCATGTCTGGAGAAAACCAGGCACAGCTCATCACCCATCAAATACCATCCCTACCGTAAAGCATGGTGTTGACAGCATCATGCAATGGAGATGCTTTTCAGTGGCAGGGACTGGGAGACTGGTAAGGATAAAGGCAACGTTGAATATAGGCAAATCCTTGAGCACCTGCTTCAGAGTGCAAACGGCCTTAGACTGGAGGGCGAAGATTTAGGTTCCAACATGACAATAATCCCGAGCATACAGCCAAAGCAATGCTGGAATGGCTTCAGAACAAGAATGTGAAAATCGTTGAGTGGCCCAGCCAAAGACCAGACTTGAATCCCATTGAAAATCTGTGGAAAGACTTGATTGCAGTTCACTGCCGCTCCCCCATCTAACTTAACAGAGCTTGAGAAAATCCCCAAATCCAGATGTGCAAAGCTTACACACACACAGTTATGACTAGTCTAAGACACTCACTGACCTCTTATCAACTTGCATTAAGAATATTAGTTTTTCTTATGCCAAGTTTCAATATCCCTCAGATCTCAACTCTTGCATACATGCATGTAAGGAAGACAGGTTTATTCCATGGCAGTATTAGACTGGGTATGATTACATGTCTGGAATCGTAGTAAGGGGCACAATGTGAACCTACCTCAAGCGGATGTACTTCAGTTGATTTAGTCCTTTAATCTAAAACATGGCCGCTGTACATTTATCAGGCTTTTGCACCAGTGCAAAACGTACATAATCTACAACGCCAACCCCTTTTCAGTGTGACTTTACTAAACCTCTCACTAGCTTTTACTAGACCTTCTACTGGTACACATATTGTTAAGCTTAATAGCCTTACATATACAAAAAAAAGATTAAGCACTGTAAAAACAAAAAGAAGAAAAAAATATGTAAAATGGAACAAGTGAAAGCTTGAGTGGCGCTCAAATCATTTGCCAAGATTTGTTTTTTAATCCCTCATTGAAACTAATTTACACAGAATGCAGTACTTTGCTGCCATCCAATGGCAGAGGGTGGTACTGAAACGAGCATTGGTTTGTTTTACAGTCCTTTTAGGATGAGACAAGAGACTGGTTTCTGTAACCATGGTTTCACCAGTCCTGGCTGGACTTCTGCTTGATGAATTTGAGTGATAGGTAGTAGAGCAGCATGAAGCCCACTACGACAGCGATGAGAACCAGGTAGCAGGAGTAGAGAGGGTACTGGTTCATATCCATAGCTTCCACCACCTGGACAGAAACAAAGGTCAAAGATATCATTATACTATAAGGTTGGTCCTCTGTAGCTCAGGTGGTAGAGCATGTTGTTGCAATTCCAGGATAATGGGTTTGATTCCCAGGACCACTCATACATAAGTGTATGTACACTTATGGACTCCCGAGTGGCGCAGTGGTCTAAGGCACTGCATCTCTGTGCTAGAGGCATCACTACAGACCCTGGTTCGATTCCAGGCTGTATCACAACCGGCCCTGATTGGGAGTCCCATAGGGCGGCGCACAATTGGCCCAGCTTTGTCCGGGTTAGGCCATCATTGTAAATAACAATTTGTTCTTAACTGACTTGCCTAGTTAAATAAAGGTAAAAAAAAAATACTATTAGTTGCTTTGGATTAAAGCGTCTGAGTGGCCCTGCGTTGTGGCGTCACTACAACCTGGGTTCAATCCCAGGCTGTGTCACAACCGGGAGTCCCATAGAGCGGCGCACAATTGGCCCAGCGTTGTCCGGGTTAGGGGAGTCGTCTCACACTGGACAGCTATGTATCTAATGACTCACATGTATGCCATCGATGTTGAGGGTGAAGTTGCCGATGGAGACGGGGTACTTGAGTCCCCTGAACTGGACCTGCAGCATGCCCTCAAAGCCCCAGCGCATGAAGGAGGCATGGGAGAACCAGGACGCCACTGAGGAGAGACACACAGTTCAGAGAGACACAGGTCAGAGGTCACAGATGTTGCAGAGTACACGTTACATACAAGATAGAGGGTCCCATATTGTCATGCTCATGTAAACTGTCATATGTTTCTAAGGGATTGGGATTGCTAGTATTGCATGTGGCCCTATAGAATCTTCATTAAAAAAAAGGCCTAGAATGCGGCAAATGTACGAGGACCAGAGCAGAGACTTGTGTCCTCCTCACCTAACCACATGTTCTCCAGGCTAATGACGAAGCCTCCAGTAAGGTAGAACACAGTGAACAGAGAATTGCCCATGAAGGCTGATGTCTGCAGGGTGGGTAAGGCTGCAGCCACAAACAGAGCCATGCTGCGGCTGCAGTACACCATGAGCCACACCAGCAGGAAGTTGAGCAGGAAGCGGTCCGGGGCCTGGTTCAGGCCAGCCAGCCAGTAGATGGGTAGGCCGTAGACCAACGTGAACACACAGTGCTCTGGAAGCTCCCCCAGGACCTGGTTGAGACGTACGCACACATTTATGTTTCTACATCACATTAACTGACTAACAACTGACTAACAACATTAACTCACTAACAACTGCTTACACTGGACCATAGTTTACATAGCATGTAAATACTGTGGCTACATTGCTTTTGTCACTGTGAAAAGTGTGTGTCCTCTGCAGGGTTTTTACACAACAGTATGAAATCCTCACTGAGGTCAGGCAAGCATGGAGCTATACTGACCCCTACTGGTTCATATGTTAACCAACATTTTGAGAACCACTAAATTCTTCTTTCTTTCTTTGGCATTTAGCATACATCTTTTACGTATTGGTGGTAGCGGGAATCTAACCCACTATCCTGGCATTGCAAGCACCATGCTCTACCAACTGGGCTACAGAGGACCAGGAGAGCGGATGGTCAGGGGGCAGAACATAGTTATAAATCCTTTGTAAACTGCAAGAAGCCCAAACAGATAGCGTATGTGACAGAAGCGGAATCATTTCAAACCTTGATTACATTGGGTGGGATACGTTCACATAGGCCTCTCTATTTATGCGTGGGAATACTTAGGAACAGATTTCAGAAATTATCAATTTTAGAACAATGAAAATGATATATATATATATATATATGTGTGTGTGTATATATATATATTTTATTAGTATATTTTTTATGCAATTATTTTTTGCTCAGAAAACTTGGGGGGCCAAATAAAATCGCCCTCGGGCCACATAGTGTGAAGAGGTAGTAGTGTGAACTGTTACCTTGGCAAAGAAGTAGGATGTGACGTTATACATGCCGTCCTCCAGCTCATGGTACAACATAGCTCTCTCTGTGTGACCTGCGGATGTCCAAAATTACACAAGGAGCAACACTCATTGGCTCATGATGGATTCTTTCACTCTCAACTGAGCACTCTGATTGGTCACTGTGGCTGCCACTCACACTTTGCTATGACGTCCAGGACCACAGCGAATGGGGTGAGAGCTCCGATCATATAGAGCAGGGCGACTGTGTCCTGGATCGACAGACGCTCCTCCCCTGCCCCGAAGTACAGGAAGCCAATCAGCAGAGACATGAGCAGAGCCTCGAAGCCGTGCACCAGCAGAGTGACCAGGTCTCGGAAGTCATTGTGCACCTGCCGCCTGTGAGGAGGAAGCACTTTCACCGTTACTGCAGTTTCTCCTCTCAGATCACTGGGATGAATCCTAATTTAAGATGCATGCACATAGCTCGGCCATTCGCGAAAATCAGGCATTCATGTGAATGGAAGATTTCTGAGAAAACTGAGACAGAATGTCCCAAGTGCATCATCATCTTACCTGATGAGGATGGTGAACTGGTGTAGTCGGCCTGGCAGGCGGTCCTTTTGTTTGGATATAGTGATCACTTCCTCCTGAGGTGCGGACTGAGTGCTGTGTGGGTGACAAACAAACAGAATCACTTGTTCGTTACAATGATGTGAAGCAAAATAAGATGTTTAATGCAATGCATTAAAAACAGCACATTAAGAAGGTCTCTGAGAAGGTCTCAGAAGGTTTCATAAGCGAGACTCACATCGTGATGGCCTCCAGGGTTGTGCTTGGCTCCTCTGGCTTCCACATGAAGTCATCTGTCCCTCTCACCTTCTCCACAAACTGGGCTGACAGCACCCTGGCCCTCTCCAGACACTCAGCCTCTCTCTCTGGGCTGCGCCGGTCTATACTGATCAGATCCACTGAGGGGATGGACACACGCATGATCACAGGTACACACATACATTCAGATACACTCAACTGACTTCACAATTTCTCCTTTCTAGATTAGAAGGGAATAGTCGTGGCTATTCGGAATGATAAATGTCCATTGGGGTTCTGGCAGGGTAGACGTCTGTGTCAAAAGCGGGAGGAACATGGGGAACAGATAGCTGACTATTCAGCAGCCTGATGGTCTGGGGGTACAAGCTATTGGCCAGTCTGTTCGTTTTTGCTATGATGCTCCAATACTGAGTGATGGAAGCGGGGAGAACAGGCCGTGGCTCGGGTGGCTGAGGTCCTTGATGATCTTCTTGGTCTTCCAGCAACACCTGGTGTTGTAGGTGTCCTGGAGGACAGGCAGTGTGCACCCAATGGTGCGTTGGACTGAGCATACTGTTGTGCCTTGCGGTCAACGGCGGAGTTGCCATACCAGGCTGTGATGCAGCCCGACAGAACAGTATGCTCTTGATGGTGCTCCTGTACAACACTGTGAGAGCCCTCTGGGACAGGCCAAATTTCTTCAGCCTCCCAAGGTTAAAGAGTCGCTGTCGAGCCTTATTCACCATGGTGTCAGAGTGGTTTGACCATTTCAGATCCTTGGAGATGTGTATGCCAAGGAACATAACATGTTTGACCGTCTCATACCCAACATACAGTATATCCCTTACCTTAACCTACCATAGAAGTCGGAGGGGTTGCAGTAGCGGGGGCAGGGGTGTCCCAGGGCTGTGAAGTATGGAACCATGTCTTTAGCGGGCCCACAGTAGACGGCTGAGCCAGAGGAGAGCAGGACCACCAGGTCAAATAGCTGGAAGATGTCTGAGCGTGGCTGGTGGACGGAAAGCAGTACCAGGCGGTTCCCCCGGGCCAACCGGGACAGAGTGATCACCAGGTTATGGGCCGTGAAGCTGTCCAGCCCCGACGTGGGCTCATCTAGGATCAGGATACCTGCACACAGAGAATGAGATTAGATGAGTGCCTTTTACTGTGCTCAATACAGGGCTCTGGGTATAATGATAATCTGAAGTAGTTAAAAGTACAGGTAGAGTAACATTGCATAAAGGAAATGTACCTATGTTAATTACAGCACTGAGGGGAGCAAACGTCTCCATCTGGATTATATCAACGCATATCCACTCATTTCAAAATAAGTCATATTGGTGCATTCTTCATTACTTGACCTCCCTCATTCTAGATCTCACCAGGGTTCCAGAGCAGCTGCACAGCGATGCTGACCCTCCTCCTCTCTCCCCCAGACACCCCTCTCACCAAGTCATTGCCCACCCGGGTGTGGGCACACTGTCGCAGACGTAGCTCTGCAATGACGTCATCCACCTATACAGGCAGTGCAGCCACAGTCACATGACAAACAGCTGAAGTGTTATTATCATAATTCCTACACTCTTAGAAAAAAAGTGCTATCCAGAACTTAAAAGGGTTTATCGGCTGTCTCCGTAGGAGAACCCTTTGAATAAACCTTTTTGGTTCCCAGTAGAACCCTTTTGGGTTCCATGTAGAACCCTTTCCACAGAGGTTATCCTATTGTTATCCAAAAAAGGTTATCCTATGGTGACAGCCAAAGAACCCTTTTGGAACCCTTTTTTCTAAGAGTGTATGGAGCTTGTTTATGATTTTACTTAAGTTCTACAATGAACACAAATATAAAAGTAACATGCAACAAGAGTTACAGCTCATATAAGGAAATCAGTCAATTGAAATGAATTCATTAGGCCCTAATCTATGGATTTTACGTGACTGGGAATACAGATATGCATCTGTCGCAGATGCCTTTAAAAAAAAAAGGTAGATGTATGGATCAGAAAACCAGTCAGTATCTGGTGTGACCACCCCTTGCCTCGTGCAGCTCGACACATCTCCTTTGCATAGAGTTGATCAGGCTTTTCATTGTGGCCTATGGAATGCTGTCCACTCCTCTTCAATGGCGGTGCGAAGTTTCTGGATATTGGCGGGAACTGGAAAACACTGTTGTACACATCAACCCAGAGCATCCCAAACATGCTCAATGGGTGACATGTCTAGTGAGTATGCAGGCCATGGAAGAACTGGCGCTGGGGCTGTGCATTATCATGCTGAAAAATTAGGTGATGGCGGCGGATGAATGGCACGACAATGAACCTCAGGATCTCATCACGGTATCTCTGTCCATTCAAATTTCCATCGATTAAATGCAATTGTGTTAGTTGTCCGTAACTTATGCCTGCTCATACCATAACCCCACCCCCACCATGGGGCACTCTGTTCACAACGTTGACATCAGCAAACTGCTCGCCCACACGACACCATACACTCTGTCTGCTATCTGCCCGGTACAGTTGAAACCGAGATTCATCCTTAAAGACCACACTTCTCCAGTGTGCCAGTGGCCATCGAAGGTGAGCATTTGCCCACTGAAGTCGGTTACGACGCCGAACTGCAGTCAGGTCAAGACCCTGGTGAGGACAACGAGAACACAGATGAGCTTCCCTGAGATGTTTTCTGACAGTTTGTGTAGAAATTCATTGATTGTGCAAGCCCACAGTTTCATCAGCTGTCCGGGTGGCTGGTCTCAGACGATCCCGAAGGTTAAGAAGCCGGATGTGGAGGTCCTGGGCTGGCGTGGTTACACGTGGTCTGCGGTTGTGAGCACGGTTGGACCTACTGCCAAATTCTCTAAAACGATGTTGACATCTGTGGCATTGTGTTATGTGACAAAACGGAACCTTTTAGAGTGGCCTTTTATTGTCCCCAGCACAAGGTGCACCTGTGTAATGATCCGGCTGTTTAATCAGTTTCTTGATATGCCACACACCTGTCAGGTGGATAGATTATCTTGGCAAATGAGAAATGCTCACTTACAGGGATGTAAACAAAATTGTGCACAAAATTTGAGATAAATAAACTCTGTGCGTATTGAACATTTCTGTGATCTTTTATTTCAGGTCATGAAACATGGGACCAACACTTTACATGTTGCGTTTAATTTTGTTCAGTGTACATTGTTGAATATCGTTGATGGTCCTCATGGTGTGCAGGCTTTTGTTCTGGCCCAGCACTTACAGAACATCAGGTCTGTTAGTCCTGGACTGGAACAGAACATCAGGTCTGTTAGTCCTGGACTGGAACAGAACATCAGGTCTGTTAGTCCTGGGCTGGAACAGAACATCAGGTCTGTTAGTCCTGGGCTGGAACAGAACATCAGGTCTGTTAGTCCTGGGCCGGAACAGAACATCAGGTCTGTTAGTCCTGGACTGGAACAGAACATCAGGTCTGTTAGTCCTGGGCTGGAACAAAAGCCTGTACACCCTCTGAGTCCCGGGGATTGGGAAGAACACTGCTATAACGTCCCATGTGACATGACCTGGGAAGTTTACCAATGCTTACCCTCTGGTCCCTCTGTTTCTGGCTGAAGTTTGTGGGTAGCCGTAGCTTAGCCACGAAGGCTAGTGTTTCCCTCACAGTAAGGTGAGGCAGCAGGCGGTCGTCCTGGCGGACATGGGCTATGGTCTTCCTCACCAGTTTTGGGTTGCTAGGTTGCCCGTTGATTAGCACTTGGCCAGACGTCATGGAGCCACCCTCATCACGACACGTTATGACGTCCAGCAGGGAGGTCTTTCCACAACCTGTGGAGGGACAGGATATGAAAGAGGTTATAGGGCATATCTTTGCATAGTCATCATCAGACCATAACTGTTTGGGGAATATCCACACTAGATTAAGCTATGTATTGGGAATGCATTCGAAGTGATATGCTAGTTTGGATATTGGAACAAACTGTAACTAGGCGACACTGGGCACAAAGTAACACAGTGCACAAAGCAACAACTAAATAACACATTAGAAACCGCTTAGAAAGCTCTTATTCAATGTGCTTCTGCTTGGTTAGTGTATCTACATGCCTAGGAAGTTTTGCTTAAATCCATAAATATGTCTGTTGCTTTTCAGGCTGAATTCGAAATATTCTTGCCGCCTCTCTTTTTTGAATATTGACCTGTGGAACATTCCCCATATATCTAATAATATATCATTTTCTTCAGTAAGAAGAGGTCTTTTGATTGGTATAGTTGATGACAATAATTATTGTTGTATTTTCTCACAAGACTCAGATTTGTAGTGGGGGCAAATTGTACTATTTGTAACAATTAACCCCTTACCTAAAACACAATTTTGTTTTAGGCCTACTGTGCTGTCTACCATTTGGAGTAAATTATCTTGAATCCTATCTTTCTCATGTAGAAGTACAGCCAGTTGTTGACAAAACAGAGCTAAGATTAGTGCTGCCTCCTGTGGAGAGTAGCTGTGTATGTACCTGAGCTGCCGATGATGGCCAGCATCTGGCCACTGCGGACTCGCAGGTTGAGTTTGTTTATGGCTGTCTGCTTGTCTCCCTTCATCTCCCAGGGCATCTTAAACTCTGAGAGCTTCTCATACCATGGGATCTGAGCAGCCGTGTCCACCTGACACACACACAGGCACACACACACACATTAGACTTTTTGATACTGTGGTGAAGCTGTGGGACAGCTTGTAAGGGAGGATGTCACTAAATCATGAACCACTGTAAGTCACTCTGGATAAGAGCGTCCGTTAAATTACAAAAACGTACATGTAAACTAATTGCTCGCACCTGTGCCTGCTTGCAAGTCTTTGCCTGGGACTCTGTGAGAAACTGATATAAGGTAGAGCAGGGCCGGCGTTATGGGCAGGGCCCGGACCGCCCTACCGTACCTCCTTGCCCATCCAAATAAAATATTGATAATTTATTTGACCGAGACGCACGCGGAAAGAAAGACGCATCAATCTCAGATAAAGCATCCGAGCGAGTGAAACAGCGCCCCTCTGTCTCCGTATGTGTAGAACCTGTATCTGATGCTGTCCGGACAAAAAGGGTATAGCATGTCATACTTTTTCTGGCCAGACAGCATCAGATACATGGGGTACATATAGTAAGACAAAGGGGCGCTGTTTCCCTCGCCAGTTTCAGCAGAGAGGAAGCGGCGAAGCGAGAGGGCTCACTCGCCAAAATCGGTCCTGAATAAATCCAATGCGTTTCTATGGGTATCATATGCAGACCTAAGCTTATCGCCTGCATTACCGCCTTTGGGACAACTACTTGCATTGTTAGGGTGGAGACATGAGCAACTTGTCATTATATACAGATCTCTGGTTTCAGCCGCTTGCGAATTAGAAAGCAAAGTTGGCGGGTGCACAGGGCACTGTTAGGATGCTGCCTTCCCCTAAAGTAAATTTATGTTTTGCCCAAATTATATAATTACTTCTGTCAAAATGAAATAATTCAAAATACTTTACCAGAGAGCTTGACTTAGCCACAGAGGATCATTAGCTTATAGCTGTGGATTGTTTCAAATCACAAGTGTGTAGGCCTATGCCTGGCAATATGCTTAGCTGATTATTGAGTTGTGGTTGTCAGTGAAAAGCATCTAATATGTGTGAATATAATTCAAAATGTTGAGTCAAGAAGAAGGGGAGGAATGCACTCAGCCCTCTAGAATGTGCTCCGCTGTCTCCCGCCAATTCTAGCACATTCATTGTTTCATTGTATATATTGTTTGCCCTTTGATTGTTTCGTTTTATCAATTCCCCATTACATGCTACTAGTAGGCCTTGTACTGTTTATCCCAGTCATTTGGTTACATACATTTCTGTTAATGCAGGTATTACAGTCATTTATTGTTCTCATTTTTGCAGTGGAAACGTTGTTTGCGGAGTTTACAACCTGCTACACTTGTGAGAAACAAGTTTTGGTTAATTTTATAACCATCACTTTAGGAGTTTTGTAAATGTGTCCATTGTCTTTCATTTGGAGTGCTCCATATGTAAATGTAACTTTTAAAAATGCATAGCACTCCCAGCTGATGGGATAGCTTATTAATTTGCATGTCCAAGAACACGCTACAACGCGAAACGTGGTCTATTCTCAAAAGCAGGAGAGGTGGCTCGCACTCCTACCGACCCCACTATCTTATCCGGTTCCGCAAATCCCGCCTCACTTCCTGTCTTCATCACCTGCTGCCCTACCCAGCAGCGAATGACAACGTCTCCCCGTTAAGGTGAGTGCAATGCGTTATCAGGACAGAGAAACCACACGCATGCTGATATGAAATGTTATGTCAATGTTCTCTTTCGTCGGCCTAGTCTTTTTAAATGTATAGTTTTTAAAATACAGTGTGGGTTATGTGGGTCGAACAGAATTGCAGACCATGTAGCTCAAAGTGGGGGGGGGGGGGGGGGTTCTATGTCTTTATTATCAGGTGTGGGTCTCAGGACTGTGGGTCTCAGGACTGTGGGTCTCAGGACTGTGGTTGGGTCTCAGGACTGTGGGTCTCAGGACTGTGGGTGGGTCTCAGGACTGTGGGTCTCAGGACTGTGGGTGGGTCTCAGGACTGTGGGTGGGTCTCAGGACTGTGGGTGGGTCTCAGGACTGTGGGTCTCAGGACTGTGGGTCTCTGGACTGTGGGTCTCAGGACTGTGTGTAGGCTATTATGCCCATGTGTGCAGAGAATGTGCATGTTTGTACAATTACATTTCATTGGGCTTGGCCCGGTTTGCAGTGAAGTAGTACTAGAACCTTGTAACCCAATCAGTTCTCCTTAACGTATATCTCACTACTGTGTGTGTAGTGTCACTTTTTAGTGAGTTATCGCACTTTCTTTAAAAAAACATGACCTTTATTTAACTAGGCAATTCAGTTAAGAACAACTTCTTATTTACAATGACGGCCTAGGAGCAGTGGGTTAACTGCCTTGTTCAGGGGCAGAACAACTGATTTTTACATTGTCAGCTCGGGGAATCAATCCAGCAACCTTTCAGTTACTGGCCCAACACTAACCACTAGGCTACCTGCCTCCTCTAACCACTAGGCTACCTGCCTCCCCACTTAATAGCCGTGTGCCTTACACCTTATTAGGCTCATTGCAGCAATCCTGATTGGGTTACAGAGCCTACAGGAATTTAGCAGGTAGCCTAGCATTTCATAAAAATATGAAATTGTATATTAAATAAAGATAATTTTTTGCTATATCTGTGTTGAGTTTTGTTGTGTCTTATCCTCTGACGACAGACCATACCGGTCAAACAAAGGTGGTGGCAGCTTCAGAGCTACTCTGCTCTATCCAGTACTTGCTCCACCTCTCAGGTGGTCTATCGAGCTTTATTACAATACTGACAGAATGTAAAAGGCAGGCAAAACTGAGACTGATACAATCAGTGATAAGGAGCATAGGGAAATTGGGAAGAGTAGAGAGAAAGAATAGAGTGGGAGAAAGGTGTTGTTACCTCATAGTGCAGGTTGCTGACCTCTATCTCATTGCGACCTCCACTGTAGGTGAAGTACAGGCTACTGTCCTCTTCAGAAGAGGAGAAGAGCTCAGTGTCTCCTCTCTAAGGAAGGAGTAGAGGTTACTGTAGGTTACTGAGTGAGGAAGTGGTCAAAAAGTTACTCAGTTTTGTACTGTGTACACATACCATTCACTTATCAGAGGGCCATTCACATATCGTAACTAAATCTTCACTGGCATCCATTTACCTTATTTAATATGGTAATAAACCCTTGTATTTCTCTTAGTATATTCTGCCAGACATTTGTCTTAGCAAATCTAAGAACACTGGTGTATCTTTAGAGGCTTAATTTTTTGGGCCACCAATGCATCGTACGATGGATTTAATTACCACTTTATCGGACGGTTCTGATGACTCCTGTATAAAAGTGATTAGTTATGATTCCAGATAAACGGATCCTAAACTGAGCGGTGTGTGATAAAAGGTTATATAGCATTCTGGTAAACCGTGTAGGAGACCTCCAGCCTGTCCAGGGTCCACTCAAACAGAGCTACATGTCACCATTATGTAATTTAAAAAGCCTAGAGATAGATAGGCAGATGCTTGCCACCTCTCTAGAGTAGCATGAATATTGAAATACTATTTTATTTGTCACATGCGCTGAATACAACAGGTGTAGACCTTACAGTGAAATGCTTACTTACAAGCCCTTAACCAACAATGCCGTTTTAAGAAAGAGTTAAGAAAATATTTACTAAATACACTAAAGTAAAAAAAAGTAACACAATAAAATAACAATAACAAGGCTATATACAGGGGGTACCGGTACCGTGTCAATGTGCGGGGGTACAGGTTAGTCGAGGTAATTGAGGTAATATGTGCATCTAGGTAAGGGTAAAGTGACTATGCATAGATAATAAACAGCCAGTAGCAGCAGTGTGTGGGCCTCAATGCAAATAGTCCGGGTAGCCATTTTATTAATTGTTCAGTAGTCTTATGGCTTGGGGGTAGAAGCTGTCGAGGAGCCTTTTGGACCTAGACTTGGCGCTCCGGTAGCGCTTGCCGTGCGGTAACAGAGAGAATAGTCTATGACTTGGGTGGCTGGAGTCTTTGACAATTTTTTGGGGCCTTCCTCTGACACTGCCTAGTACAGTATAGAGGTCCTGGATGGCAGAAAGCATGGCCCCAGTGATGTACTGGGCCGTACGAAACTACCCTCTGTAGCACCTTACGGTGGGATTCCGAGCAGTTGCCATACCAGGCGGTGATGCAACCAGTCACGATGCTCTCGATGGTGCAGCTGTAGAACTTTTTGAGGAGCCATGACAAATCTTTTCAGTCTCCTGAGGGGTAATAGGCGTTGTCGTGCCCTCTTCACGACTGTCTTGGTGTGTTTGGACCACGATAGTTTGTTGGTGATGTGGACACCAAGGAACTTGAAGCTCTTGAGCCGCTCCACTACAGCCCCGTCGATGTGAATGGGTATGTGTTCAGTCCTCCTTTTCCTGTGTAGCACAATGAGCTCCTTTGTCTTGCTCCTGTTGAGGGCGAGGTTGTTGTCCTGGCACCACACTGTCAGGTCTCTGACATCCTCCCTGTAGGCTGTCTCATCGTTGTCGGTAATCAGGCCTACCACCGTTGTGTCGTAAGCAAACTTAATGATGGTGTTGCAATCGTGCTTGGCCACGTAGTCGTGGGTGAACAGGGAGTACAGGAGGGGACTAAGCATGCACCCCTGAGGGGCCCCGTGTAGAGGATCCTTGTGGCAGATGTGTTGTTGCCTACCCTTACCAGCTGGGGTCGGCCCGTCAGGAAGTCCAGGATCCAGTTGCAGAGGGAGGTGTTCAATCCCAGGGTCCTTAGCTTAGTGATGAGCTTTGTGGTCACTATGGTGTTAAAACGCTGAGCTGTAGGCAATGAACAGCATTCTCACATAGGTGTTCCTTTTGTCCAGGGGGAAAGGGCAGTGTAGAGTGCGTTTAAGATTGCGTCATCTGTGGATTTGTTGGGGCGGTATGCAAATTGGAGTGGGTCTAGGGTTTCCGGGATGATGGTGTTGATGTGAGCCATGACCAGCCTTCCAAAGCACTTCATGGCTACAAATGTGAGTGCTATGGAGCGGTTGTAATTTAGGCAGGTTACCATGGCATTCTTGAGCACAGTTACTATGGTGGTCTGCTTGAAACATGTAGGTATTACAGACCCGGTCCGGGAGAGGTTGAAAATGTTGTACACATCCTGGTAATCCATCTGGCCCCGCGGCCTTGTGAATGTTGACCTGTTTAAAGGTCTTACTCACATTGGCTACGGAGAGCGTGATCACACAGTCGTCTGGAATAGCTTGTGCTCTCGTGCATGCTTCAGTGTTGCTTGCCTCGAAGCGAGCATAAAAGGCATTTAGCCCGTCTAGTAGGCTTGCGTCACTGGGCAGCTCGCGGCTGGGTTTCCCTTTGTTGTCCATAATAGTTTGCAAGCCCTGCCACATCCAACGAGCGTCAGAGTAGTAGGATGTAGTAGGATGTAGTAGGGTGTAGTAGGATTCAGTCATAGTCTTGTATTGACGTTTTGCATGTTTGATGGTTCGTCTGAGGGCATAGCGGGATTTCTTATAAGCATCCAGATTAGTGTCCGGATGGAGGGCAAGGGAGAGCTTTGTATACATCTCTTTGTGTGGAGTAAAGGTGGTCTAGAGTTTTTTTTTGCTCTGGTTGCACATGTGACATGCTGGTAGAAATTAGGTTAAACTGATTTAAGTTTTCCTGCATTAAAGTCAACGGCCACTAGGAACGCCACTTCTGGATGAGCATTTTCTTGTTTGCTTATGGCCTTATGCAGCTCATTGAGTCAATGACGGAAATCATAGAAAGTCAAACTAAACCCAAACATAAAAAAAACAAGTGAATGAACCTAAGAACTAATTTTTTCCCAGTCTGTTTCTCAGTCTCTGTGTGTCCTATCCCATGTCACTGTACCTGTGTTGAAGGTCAGAGCTGGTCTGTAGATCGTCATTGACTCACCGTCTGTGGGGGGCCACCGGCAACGATCCCTGTCTCTGGATCTGGCCTGTTGTCTGTCCCTCCAGTATACATGGCTTGTGGAGTTGTAGGCGGTGGTGGAAGTTCTGATATAGGGCTCAGTGCCCCATGTGCCTGGTTGGTTCTGAGTCTGTATGTCTCCCTGGTCTTCCCTCTCCTCTCCTCTCCCAGGCTGACATAGACTGACTGCACAGCATAGGGGAGACCTGTGACTTATTGTTACCTTTCTCTTTATACAGCCCAAGAGCAAAGTTCCACTGATAAGAGCCCTGTGTTAATGGTGTTGGCTCCACTGTCACAACGTAATGCTGAATGGCCACAAACAGCCGACTACAGAAAGAAGACGCACATAGAGACAACAGATATTTGTGGCTTGGATGAGCAGAGCTGTGAAACCATGATGAATGGGTCCTACTCTATGAAAGTAACACCAGAGGGGACAGAGAGCAGGTCTAAGGAATCATTTAAGTTTGTGTCAGAGAAGAGCGTGGTGAAGAGGTCTGGACCAGAACCCTCTGACCAACCGCAACCCTCCTGCTGCCTGAGCGTTAGCCACGTCTCCTACAGCGTCAGGTAAGCTAATGCTATTGACAAGATGGAAAGATGTGTTACGAATGTGATGCGGGATATCACTGTCCCTTGGTTTGGAACTGTGAATGAACTGTTAAAACAATCTTACGGATTGTGCCTTTAAACATTACAGTTAGGTCATACTCTACATAAGATAGGGCTTGTTATACCAGTAAACAGTCGCATCAAGCGGCAAGATTTTGTACTTGAACATACTATTCTGGTACAGTAACAGGGAGGTAAAAATGGAAACATTGTATCTGCTCATCTAAAGCAGAGCAGCAGTGCATGTCTAGCAGTGCATCTCTGTATCTACTGTGCAGATCATTACATGAATTGGGTCGTTCCTACAAAATGGGTAGTGTAACTTGATTTTTTGGGGGTCGATTTCACCTAATTTTTACATTCTGTAATGAAGAGCACATGTTCAACCTAATAAAAAATATGTTTTCCCATTTTAATTTACTATAGTAAGTGCTTATTAAGTGCCAAATAAAGTAACAGGTTGACCATATCAGGGTTGACGATTTCATCTTAAATCAACCATAATTCACCTTTATTAATTTCAAATGTTCCATGTGGTCTATATTAAAAGGTACTTCATTTAATAATAAAATTATATTTTAAAATTCAATATTGGTGCACAATTTGTACTTATGATATTAAATGGGTCCAAAAGGGACACATTTCGTGGAACGAGCCAATTATACTCATAACACAGATTCAGTAAACTTTGTGTGTGTGCGTGCGTGCGCCCTTGTCAGTGAGCGCGTGGGGCATTGGTGGGACCTCGCCACCTTCAAAAAGAAATGGACCAGACAGATTCTCAATGGCGTCTCCTTCCATGTGAACAGTGGGCAGATCATGGGAATACTGGGGAACTCAGGTGGGTAACACAAACACACCACTACAGCTGACAGGCAATGAAGAACAAAATACTCAGTCAATCTGGTCTCAGAGCATAATGTATTATATGCTACTAACATCCGTGCCAATCCGTTTAGTATGATACAGTGCCTTGCAAAAGTATTCATCCCCATTGGTGTTTTTCCTATTTTTTTGCATTACAACCTGTAATTTAAATTGATTTTTATTTGGATTTCAGGTAATGGTCAGACACAAAATCGTCCAAATTGGTGAAGTGAAATGAAAATAATAACTTGTTTAAAAAAAAAAAAAAAGACAGAAAAGTGATGCGTTTTTATGTATTCACCCCCTTTGCTATGAAGCCCCTAAATAAGATCTGGTGCAACCAATTACCTTCAGAAGTCACATAATTAGTTAAATAAAGTCCACCTGTGTACAATCTAAGTGTCACATGATCTGTCACATGATCTCAGTATATATACACCTGTTTTGAAAGGCCCCAGAGTCAGCAACACCACTAAGCAAGGGCCACCACCAAGAAAGTGGCACCACGGACACCAAGGACTTCTCCAAACAGGTCAGGGACCAAGTGACAAAGATCAGGGTTGGGTTATACAAAAAATATCAGAAACTTTGAACACCCCACGGAGCACCATTAAATCCATTATTCAAAATTGAAAGAATATGGCCCCACAACAAACCTGCCAAGAGAGGGCCGCCCATCAAAACTTACGGACCAGGCAAGGTGGGCATTAATCAGGAGAGGCAACAAAGAGACCAAAGATAAGGCTGAAGGAGCTGCAAAGCTCCACAGCGGAGATTGGAGTCCTGTCCATAGGACCACTTTAAGCCATACACTCCACAGAGCTTGGCTTTACAGAAGAGTGGCCAGAAAAAAGCCATTGCTTAAAGAAAAAAATAAGCAAACATGTTTGGTGTTCACCAAAAGACATGTGGGAGACTCCCCAAACATATGCAAGAAGGTACTCTGGTCAGATGAGACTAAAATCGAGCTTTTTGGCCATCAAGGAAAATGCTATGTCTGGCACAAACCCAACACCTCTCATCACCCCGAGGACACCATCCCCATAGTGAAGCATGGTGGTGGCAGCATCATGGGGGATGTTTTTGGGAATGTTTTTCATCGGCAGGGACTGGGAAACTGGTCAGAATTGAAGGAATGATGGATGGCGCTAAATACAGGGAAATTCTTGAGGGAAACCTGAGATATGAGACTGGGACGGAGGTTCACCTTCCAGCAGGATAATGACCCTAAGCATACTGCTAAAGCAACACTTGAGTGGTTTAAGGGGAAACATTTAAATGTCTTGGAATGGCCTAGTCAAAGCCCAGACATCAATCCAATTGAGAATCTGTGGTATGACTTAAAGATTGCTGTACACCAGCGGAACCCATCCAACTTGAAGGTGCTGGAGCAGTTTTGCCTTGAAGAATGGGCAAAAATCCCAGTGGCTAGATGTGCCAAGATTATAGAGACATACCCCAAGAGACTTGCAGCTGTAATTGCTGCAAAAGGTGGCTCTACAGAGTATTGACTTTGGGTTGGTGAGTAGTTATGCACGCTCAAGTTTTCTGTTTTTTTGTCTTATTTCTTGTTTGTTTCTATTTTCTATTTTAATTCCAGGTTGTAAGGCAACAAAATAGGAAAAATGCCAAAGGGGGTGAATACTTTCACAAGCTAATGTATGTTAGGCTACGTTACATTGGCCTACCAATGTAATAACAGTCGTACAATATAATATGAATTGTAAGACATATCGAATGTTGCGAATTACAATTTGTATGATATGTTACAAATTGCAATTCGTGCTAAAATGCTAAAGTGGCCCGTGATAAGATTTGTCTCACAACATTTGGGTTGCTAGACGTTTGCGTTATACACCTACCCATCCACCCCACAACCACCCTCCACTCATTTTTGCCTTAAGTAACCTACTGTCTTATCGAACATAATATATACTGAACAAAAATCTTAACATAACATGGAAAAATGTCTATGATTTTACTGAGGTACAGTTCATATAAGGAAATCAGTGAATTGAAATACATTCATTAGGCCCTAATCTATAGATTTCACATGACTGGGCAGGGGCACAGCCATGGGTGGGCCTGGGAGGGCATAGGCCCAGCCAATCAGAATTAGGGCTTTATTACAGACAGAAATACTCCTCAGTTTCATCAGCTGTCTGGGTTTCTGGTCTCAGATAATCCCGCATGTGGAGGTCCTGGGCTGGTGCACGTGGTCTGCGGTTGTGAGGCTGGTTGGACGTGCTGTCAAATTCTCTAAAATGACTTTGGAGGTGGCTTATGGTAGAGAAATGAACATTGAATTATCTGGTAACAGCTCAGGTGGACATTCCTGCAGTCAGCATGTCAGCACGCTCCCTCAAAATCTGTGGCATTGTGTTGTGTGACAAAACTGCACATTTAAGAGTGGCCTTTTGTTTTCCCCAGCACAAGGTCCACCTGTGTAATGATCATGCTGTGTGTAATGATCATGCTGTTTAATCAGCTTCTTGATATGTCACACCTGTCAGGTGGATGGATTATCTTGGCAAAGGAGAAATGCTCACTAACATTTGAGATAAACAAGCTATTGGGCGTATGGACAATTTCTGGGATCTTTTATTTCAGCTCATGAAACATGGGACCAACAGTTGCGTTTATACTTTTGTTCAGTAAATCATAATAAATGTGTCAAATAATTTAACGTAACGCAACATATACTATACTAAATGGAGTGGCATAGATTTTAGTAACATATAATATGTTTTGCTCTGAGACCAGACTGTCAGAGTAATTTGTTTCTGGGTGCCGAGACTACTAACATAATCAGTAACATAAAATATTTACCACAGTGGAACATAAATGCACAAATCATACCTGACATAGGCTTACAGTACAGTTTATGGTACAATGCCTCCTCTTACCATGCAATCTATGTAAAATACTGTACTACCGCACAATCATATTTGTCTCATCCTGTGCTGCCCTTGGCTTTCTGTGTGTGCCAGGCTCAGGGAAGACCACTCTCCTGGATGCTATCTCTGGGAGGATTGGAAACTCAGGGACTCTTCTGGGAGATGTGTCTGTCAACGGGAGGAAGCTGAAAAGAGAGCAGTACCAGGATTGTTTCTCCTATGTGCTACAGGTAAACACACACAAACAAAGTAATACAGTCTCACCTCTCACTCACTATTCACAGACCGCCATAAATATTGTTCTTAGCTTATCATATTTGCTAGCTGTATAAAGTTCAAGCTGGCTGACATTACGTTGAGCTTTGTCCGTAAACTGCTGCATGAGAAAGTGAGAGAGAGTGGGTGAAATACGTGGCATGGGGTAAATAAGAATCCACAAAGACACTCCCTCCATCAACTCTACTCACTTCAAGTAGGGGATGGGTGGCCAGCCAGGGTGGAATTAACTGGAGTTACAGATAGCTTCTACATACAGTAATCTTTCTCTGGGATGTTCATGTGTATCCACAGCTAAATTAAATCACTGAGTTTAGAACCCAGTCCTTTGAAATAATCTTTCCTTTTACTGCAGATAAAATCCTCCCTGCTCACCGGGGCCATAAACTAATCCAGTCATTAAATTTCCCTCCTAAGCCTTGGATGAGATGATGATATTAAATCGCACAGTAATTAAGAAGAGGAGCAGGAGAGTTCATTCACGCACGCACTCACCCATGCATCCACGCTCATACCCATGGTGCGGGAGCACATCAAAGTTCCATAATCCAGTAGGGCTCTGCTGTCAGTCAATCATTAAAACTTAGCCCATTCAATCTATGTTAGGGGCACACAATAAACAGAAAGAGAAAGACAACATTATACAGCTGCCATACATACACACAAAACTCTCACAGTTTACCTCACCTTTAACACGGATCACTTGGGTAACAGACAGTCCCCTACGTCTGTGCAGAGGTAGGTAACAGACAGTCCCCTACGTCTGTGCAGAGGTAGGTAACAGACAGTCCCCTACGTCTGTGCAGAGGTAGGTAGGTAACAGACAGTCCCCTACGTCTGTGCAGAGGTAGGTAGGTAACAGACAGTCCCCTACGTCTGTGCAGAGGTAGGTAGGTAACAGACAGTCCCCTATGTCTGTGCAGAGGTAGGTAACAGACAGTCCCCTACGTCTGTGCAGAGGTAGGTAACAGA
Organism: Salmo salar; assembly: GCF_965601325.2. NCBI lineage: Eukaryota > Metazoa > Chordata > Actinopteri > Salmoniformes > Salmonidae > Salmo > Salmo salar. The sequence continues at coordinate 23,465,828 of NC_138318.1, read as the reverse complement.
CAGTCCCCTACGTCTGTGCAGAGGTAGGTAACAGACAGTCCCCTACGTCTGTGCAGAGGTAGGTAGGTAACAGACAGTCCCCTACGTCTGTGCAGAGGTAGGTAGGTAACAGACAGTCCCCTACGTCTGTGCAGAGGTAGGTAGGTAACAGACAGTCCCCTACGTCTGTGCAGAGGTAGGTAGGTAACAGACAGTCCCCTACGTCTGTGCAGAGGTAGGTAGGTAACAGACAGTCCCCTACGTCTGTGCAGAGGTAGGTAGGTGCAGAGGTAGGTAGGTAACAGACAGTCCCCTACGTCTGTGCAGAGGTAGGTAGGTAACAGACAGTCCCCTACGTCTGTGCAGAGGTAGGTAGGTAACAGACAGTCCCCTACGTCTGTGCAGAGGTAGGTAGGTAACAGACAGTCCCCTACGTCTGTGCAGAGGTAGGTAGGTAACAGACAGTCCCCTACGTCTGTGCAGAGGTAGGTAGGTAACAGACAGTCCCCTACGTCTGTGCAGAGGTAGGTAGGTAACAGACAGTCCCCTACGTCTGTGCAGAGGTAGGTAGGTAACAGACAGTCCCCTACGTCTGTGCAGAGGTAGGTAGGTAACAGACAGTCCCCTACGTCTGTGCAGAGGTAGGTAGGTAACAGACAGTCCCCTACGTCTGTGCAGAGGTAGGTAGGTAACAGACAGTCCCCTACGTCTGTGCAGAGGTAGGTAGGTAACAGACAGTCCCCTACGTCTGTGCAGAGGTAGGTAGGTAACAGACAGTCCCCTACGTCTGTGCAGAGGTAGGTAGGTAACAGACAGTTCCCTACGTCTGTGCAGAGGTAGGTAACAGACAGTCCCCTACGTCTGTGCAGAGGTAGGTAGGTAACAGACAGTCCCCTACGTCTGTGCAGAGGTAGGTAGGTAACAGACAGTCCCCTACGTCTGTGCAGAGGTAGGTAGGTAACAGACAGTCCCCTACGTCTGTGCAGAGGTAGGTAGGTAACAGACAGTCCCCTACGTCTGTGCAGAGGTAGGTGGGTAACAGACAGTCCCCTACGTCTGTGCAGAGGTAGGTAACAGCTCCAACTGTTTAACACCTGTTGACCATTTTACAAAGGATACATGGTGCTCTGAGTAGAAAACGTAAAGTTCACTATACAGTGCATACACAATACATGGACTACTAATATTTTGATCTCATGCCTTCGATCTGTCTTTCTCCCTGGCTTTCTGTCTTCCCTCTGTAGAGTGACAACCTGTTGAGTTACCTGACAGTGGAGGAGACTCTGACATACACAGCCCAGTTGGCCCTGAGACGACACTCAGCAGATGTCATCCACAAGAAGGTGTGAATAGTACAGACTATAGATAACCTCTAGACCAGGGCTGGCCTACAACAGATACACATTAAGATATCTTTGATTTCTCAAGCGATTCTGGTATCAACTGTGATAAGTTGTTGACCCCTGACCACTTGGCCTGGCCTGCAGGTGTTGGCAGTGATGGCGGAGCTGAGTCTCGGTCACGTGGCCCACAGTGTGATCGGAGGACGCATCTTCCCAGGGATCTCTGGGGGAGAGAGGAGGAGGGTGTCCATTGCCATGCAGTTGCTTCAGGACCCCAGTGAGTACAAAGAAGCTGTCTTTGGTCATTGCCTGTGCATAATTTCAGGAGACAAGCATGTAAATACCCCTTAAACAAACACACAACTATACCGTACATTACTAAAATATGTGTAGAAAAATACAGGCTATTCTACAAAACCAAGAAAACACATTTTCAATATCATGGATTAAACTGTGCCTTGTTAGAATAAGAGTATGTCACCTTGAGCGAAGGAAAAAGTTGATCATCACAGAGTTCAACCACTTCTGAGCGGCTAACAATGGGACCTGTGTCTAATAATAGACTAGAAACAGAGAGGGATGGACAGAGGGGTGATAAGAGAGGAAGAGATGGGGGAGGGTAATGAAAGGCAGGGTTATTACACACTCAGTATTAAGCTGAGTGAATCATGTGGGGGGTCCCAGGTGGAGTTTATCAGGGCCTGAGTACCCACAGGGGGTGAGAGGGTCTCAGTCCTCATTCGGATTAGACGGAGCCCTCTCCACCCAAACACTAGGCCACATTAATGAAGGGTTCCCATCCGCTGCCTCGCCAATCAACCAGGAAATGAATTAATCATCACACAATTAATGCATCTGTTAATTCCACTCATCCTTTTTAAAAAGGCAATCTTTTAATTGTGCTAATTGGATAAATTAACAGAAAAGAACACACTTATCTCAAAGAGTTGCCCCTTAGAGGGGGACTGTGCCATTTAAAAAAGTTCAACTCTGTTTTTAAAAGTTAGAATAAAATTGATGTTGAAGTTTTTTCTATGTTAAATATTCCGATGTGTTACTTTGGGACATGTGATGTCGTTTCAGAGGTCATCCTTCTGGACGAGCCAACCACGGGCCTTGACAGCATGACGGCCAATCAGATTGTTGTTTTACTGGCTGAGCTGGCCAGAAGGGACCGCATTGTCATAGTGACCATCCACCAGCCACGCTCTGAACTCTTCAGGGTGAGGGAAAGAGAACAAAGCTGCTTTGTGTTATTCCCTTACGTTCAGTGATTATGTCAATTTTACAGATTATTTTCATCCCTGAGATTTGTCTGTTGATGCATTATACTCTCTGTTATGTGTGTTCCCTAGGTCTTCAGTAGAATAGCCATAATGAGTAAAGGTGAGCTGGTGTTCTGTGGCCAGCCTGGAGAGATGGTGGACTTTTTCAGCGCATGTGGCTACAACTGTCCAGAATACTGCAACCCCTTTGATATCTATGGTACAGTAATATATTAACTTCACACAATGTATTCATGTACCACCCCTATCTCTCTATTGACTCTCCCGCCTGGTCTGCCCTATGGATTGACCAACAGTGGATCTGACGTCAGTGGACACGCGCTGCAGTGAGAGAGAGGCCACCACCTACAGCCGCATGCACGAGATCACCTCGTCCTATCAGGACTCAGAGATCAATCAGAGCATGCTGAGACAGATTGAGCAGAGTTGCCAGCGAACAGACAAACCCAGCATCCCCTTCAAGAGCAAAGAGTCACCCAGCGGCCTGGCCAAACTGGCTGTGCTTCTCAGGTCAGAGGTCAAACTACTGTGCTGCGTTTGATTATGAAGGTAAAATAAGTCTATGTTTTTTTCCTAAGGGTATAGTAGCCTATGATGAGGTAGTATGATGCCACTACCTCTGATTTACTGTCTGACTCCGTCCTGTCTAACCTCCATCGTCTCCAGTGCTGTCTGCACTGATCTGGCTTCTGGCAACGCGTGTCGTGTTAGAATGACGCCACCTGACGGAAGACAATGGTCTAACCTTTCTCTCTTTCTGTAGGAGGACTGTGAGGAACCTGTCTCGAGACAGGATGGGTGTCCTGATGCGTCTGTCCCAGAACCTCATCTATGGCCTGTTTGTGGCCTTCTTTGTCATGAGGCTGGACGATGATATCACCAAGGGAGCGGTACAGGACCGGATTGGCATCATCTACCAAGCTATGGGGGCGTCGCCTTACACTGGCATGCTAAACGCTGTAGCTCTGTGTGAGTTAGCTTGTTGTTTCTTACACTGGCATGCTAAACGCTGTAGCTCTGTGTGAGTTAGCTTGTTGTTTCTTACACTGGCATGCTGAACGCTGTAGCACTGTGTGAGTTAGCTTGTTGTTTCTTACACTGGCATGCTGAACGCTGTAGCCTTGTGTGAGTTAGCTTGTTGTTTCTTACACTGGCATGCTGAACGCTGTAGCTCTGTGTGAGTTAGCTTGTTGTTTCTTACACTGGCATGCTGAACGCTGTAGCTCTGTGTGAGTTAGCTTGTTGTTTCTTACACTGGCATGCTGAACGCTGTAGCTCTGTGTGAGTTAGCTTGTTGTTTCTTACACTGGCATGCTGAACGCTGTAGCTCTGTGTGAGTTAGCTTGTTGTTTCTTACACTGGCATGCTGAACGCTGTAGCTCTGTGTGAGTTAGCTTGTTGTTTCTTACACTGGCATGCTGAACGCTGTAGCTCTGTGTGAGTTAACTTTCTGTTTCTGCATGGTCTATGTCTGAAATGGCACCCTATTCCCTGTAATAGTGCACTATTTTTGCTGGCTCTAGAGTAGTAGATAATCACTCAGTAAGTCTCTCATTTTCAAAATCAGATCAGGCTGATTTACAGGCTACTATTGTACACCTGCGGAGAAACATATTGAGTTACAATAACATCAAAATGGTCCAATGTTGTCAAACCATGCCTGCGTAACATCAACTGCCTATGTTCTGGTCACGTGGACCTTATTTGGTGAGAGGACACTGACTAGGAACTTTTCTCCAGATCTCAATGGAAAGTTCAATGAACCCTCCTATTTTACCCCGTCTCCTTCCATCCCCTATCTCACGGAGTAGCGATTAGGGATATAGAAGGAGATAAGGCACTAGGCCAAGCGACTTAAGGGCAACCTCGAGTCAATAAGCACCTAAACAGCTGTAGATAGTGGCAGTCGGTTTATAATGTTTATCTGTCTTGAACTTTGGGATATTTAGTAGCCCATAGGCAAAGCTACTTTTAGCACACACATCTCTGTGCTGAAATGACATTATACAAGAGAAACTAATACAATCAGTGTTAGAGTTTAATGGTAAAACAATTCAAGGTATCCTTGGAATATTTACCTGGATGCAATAGCAGGGGTTGTGTTCATATCATAATCACCACTGCCCTAATGATGCTGTCGTCTCTAGTTCCTGCTCTGAGGGCCATGGCTGACCAGGAGAGTAAGGATGGCCTGTACCAAAAGTGGCAGATGTTCTTGGCCTACATCTTCCACATCCTCCCCTTCAGCATCATCAGCGTGTTCATCTTTTCCTCCTTCCTCTACTGGTGTGTGTGTGTGTGTGTGTGTGTGTGTGTGTGTGTGTGTGTGTGTGTGTGTGTGTGTGTGTGTGTGTGTGTGTGTGTGTGTGTGTGTGTGTGTGTGTGTGTGTGTGTGTGTGTGTGTGTGTGTGTGTGTGTGTGTGTGTGTGTGTGTGTGTGTGTGTGTGTGTGTGTGTGTGTGTGTGTGGATTCTTCTATCCTTGTGAGGACCTAAAGTAAAACAAGTCAAATTCTCCCTTATGGGGACATTTTCCACATCCCCATGAGAACAAAGGCTATTTTAAGCTTAGGAGTTAGGTTTACAATTAGGGTTAGGTTCAGGGGTTATGGAAAATAGTATTTTGAATGTACATTTATTTTAGGTCCCAACGAGGATAGAAGAACATAACGTATGTGTGTGTGTTTACCATGTAGATTTGCATTCATGGTCTCTCACACGTGATTGTGTGTCCATGCATGGGTGTCTCTCTCTCTCTCTCAGGACGGTGGGGATGAACCCAGAGATGTGGAGGTTCCTGTGTTTCTCAGCAGTGATCCTGGTGCCCCATCTGGTGGGTGAGCTGCTGACCCTGGTCCTGATGGGAGTGGTGCAGGACCCCAACATGGTCAACACAGGAGTGGCGCTGCTCAACGTAGCTGGAATCATGGTGGGCTCCGGATTCCTCAGGTCAGACCACTACTAGGAAATATGGACTTGTGTTTTCAGTGTCTAATTGTCATCCTATTGTTTTACATATCCTTTAACAATTCCCTTTAACAATTAATTTGGTAAATTATTGGTACTGGTGAAGTTTTATGTGTTTGTGCATTGGCTCTCATAACCCCTCTCAAAGTTGTAAACTATGGACCATATTTAACTAATGGTCCTGTTCTGTTTTTCTCCCTCCATAGGAGTTACCAGCAGATGCCTGTGGTGTTCCAGTGGCTCAGCTACCTAACCTTTCAGAAGTACGGATGTGAGCTTCTCATCGTCACAGAGTTCCATGGCCTCAACTTCACATGCAGTAAGACTCATACCAAATCTTTCTCCAGTTGACGAAGCTAGTGACACCAGTGTCCAAATGAATCAGGAGATTCTGTGATCAGTGCACTGTAACAGTATGTAACATCCCAATCAGGTTGCTCTAAAAAGCCAATGTCAAGACTCATGCATATTATATATCGGCTGATCTTTACAATGAGTCTGGGGTTGATTACTTCTGTCTATGTTCTATGCCGGTACAGGCAGTATACCTCTGCCAGGCGCCTGTCTGATGACTGATGGAGATGACATCATAGACCAGGGTTACCCAGGAGCCCTGGACCGCTACACCCTGGACTTCCTCCTGCTCTACTCCTTCCTGCCTGCCCTGGTGCTGCTGGGAGTCATCAGCTACAAGATCAGAGACTGCCTCGTCCAACACTGAAACAGACACTGACACCAACATGGAGACAGAAAGGGGTGTGGGAGTGCTGTTGTTTGGGCTAGTGGTACTGTAAGCACAACCTGCACAATATACCACATACTCAGTGGCCAGTTTATTAGGTACACCACCCCGTTCACGAAAATGGTTCGCTCTGACAGAAAGTGAGTCACGTAGCTTGCTATATAAAGCAGGCAGACAGGCCAATGAGTGTATATTCCCCAATGGCAGGGGTTCGAACCCTTGGTCCACCACTTTCTATGCAGTTTACCCCCTTCCATCTGTCTTCAAACTGTCTAATTGAAAGTAAGAAACACAAATAAGGAATGGAGTTATATTCCCTGCCCATTTGGGGAAGGGAGGGGGGGGCATTTCTGCTGTTATTGAATACTGGACTTCTTTGGTAAAGTCTGTCCTGTAAAGACCGCCATGGAAGTGGTTCTTGAGTTGGACTATCACATTTACTAGGAGTGTCATGAGCAAAGAAAGTGATTGGTGTAATGTCGGTATGGTAACAAATCTAGTGAATGATTCTCTGACACACTGTAAAGAAGTAATACTACTGTAATACTGTTTTTACTTTAGAAATAAGGTATATTGTTGGATATGTGTTTTCTACGCTTGCAGAAAGTGACATGCCAGTATGATGGGATGTGTTGATCTCATTATTGTTGTAAAAATGTCAAGTAAATGTATTTTTCTAAATAAATGTTTCTAATGAAAATACTTACAATACAAACTGTTGTGCTGTGTATGTGAATAGGAAAATCAATGTATGAATCCAATACAATTGATATGAAACATGTATTATATAGTAAGTTCTACAGTATATCGTAATCAGAGCATTTCTCTGGGTATATTAAATGACCGTACAGGTGTCTGCCAAGTCTGAAGTAGAGGGTAAAGTCTGTCTAAGCTCCAGAACATTCTGTTGTTATGTTCTCATTGGCTGAGAGGTGATGAGTCTATTAAGTTAGGTCTCCAGTTCTAAGACTTAGACACGTTCCTCTTGTACTGGTCCAGTTTCTTTAGACAAGAAAGAGGCGACAACGTTATCATTGTTTTGGGTTCATCCTATATGGTTTTCACACAATCGTATAGATCATATAGTGTTAAAACCATGTAAGGATACGGTTAGACTCTAGCTTGAAATGTACTAATTCAAATCAAATCAAACTTTATTTGTCACATGTGCCGAATACAACAGGTGTAGACCTTTCCGTGAAATGGTTACTTATAAGCTCTTAACCAACATTGCAGTTCAATAAATAGTTAAGAAAATATTTGCCTTTAAAAAAAAAATAAAAAAGTAACACAAAATAACAATAACGAAGCTATATACAGGGGTACCGGTACAGAGTCAATGTGGGGGGGTACAGGTTAGTTGAGGTCATTTGTACATGTAGGTGGGGGTAAAGTGACTATGCATAGATGATAAACAGCGAGTAGCAGCATTGTAAAAACAAACGGGGCAGCTCGTCAGGAATCAGGAAGTCCAGGATCCAGTTGCAGAGGGGGGTGTTTAGTCCCAGGGTCCTTAGCTTAGTGATGAGCTTTGTGGGCACTATGGTGTTGAACGCTGAACTGTAGTCATGTTACCATACTAGAACGCATTCATGACTTTACATGTATAAAGAATGTATATATGTTGGAATCAATGAAAGATGGATGGGACTAGGAATATGGAAAGTTACTGAGAGTAGAAGCTCATATTCTGTTCCATATTTCTGAGAAGAGAGGTGAAAGGCAATTGTTAGTCTCTGACAAGGCAGGCTGCGGAAATGAGGAGGAGTGAGGGACGCGTCTCAAGGTCAAATCAATAGATGAATTGAGAAGAAACCTCTGGGAGGGGGGCCAGAGAGGCCCACCACAATGTCTCCTGCTGCAGTATTATCTCACACATACATTCCATGTCCACAAAGGTTTAAGTAACAGGCAGCGCTGTGACTACATCAGTGAGAGGAACCAATTAAATTCCTGCCTAGCAACAGAGATATATTGGTTGTCTAGATAAGGGGTTGACCACGCCTATTATAAGGTTATAAAAATATGTGCTTGTGTAATCATGCCTTGTCTTTGCAGCTGTATGACCCAGTGGGTTAATAAACTTGGTTTGAGCTTTTTCTAGTTGTCCGGTTGAGTTTTTACTCAGTTTGTTCAGAACCTAACAATACCATGCAAGATGACTGTCAAACGATGTTACCTGGTATAACAGAACACTGAGCTCAGGGTCCAACTGGTACAGATTCATTTAGGTGATAAACTTGACACATGCATTTACGTCATTTATGACATTTATTACAAAGACTCAATCAGTAGTGCTGGTAAAAACATATAAACTCAGTGTGACCCGGGCCAGAACGGAATTCTGACCTCGTAAAAATCCATCTGAACCAAGTTCCAGCTAATGGCTCTGTCTGGATTTCTAGACGATCAAGGCACGTGTTTGAGTCTTTAGTATTCACATTCTCTATATTGGCATGGAGTCAGTACCCCAGTCTCTCAACTCCTATTGGCTGACTCCACCCACCATATGATCCCTGCCCAATAGGAGTGCTATCTGAGCTGAATCAGGTGAGGGACAATAAATAAAACATCATGTGGACACTTGGCTGGAGCCAGAAACACACCAGAGGTTATTTTAGTTCAAACGCCACAGTGGCACATGTGTATCTAGCTGCAGCCATTCCAAGGGTTATCGTTGCACATTAAAACAGTTATGATCAGACAATTACACATGGATTATTACAGGGCAACCGCAATGCAATGTAACTGGGGTTACTAGAAGACAAGTAGAGATGGTTGAGCTAGATTAGAAGAACATGATAATCTTGACAATTACAGCCCGACCGATATGTTTTTTGGGGTCTGATACGGTTATTTTGGGGACAAAACGATAATATTGGTGAACCGATATATCGGTCGGCTCTATTGACAATCTCCATGGACCTTGACTGGTCCCATACAGTGTGTGCTGTAGCCAACTCTTCTAATCATTTTCTGATCTTTTTCCACTTTAATTGCTCTTTTGACTGATCAGATCAGCTCTTCTGTCAATAATTGGGCAAAAGATCAGAATTGGGCTGCCTGTGTAAATGCAGCATAACAAACACAGAAAGTTGGCTAAAGCACAAACAGACTGGACCAACAGGCTAACAGGGGCCATTGGAGTTGAGACAAGGTTCATACCGTGTCTTTCTGGGCCCTCATGGAGACAATCTGTAGTTCACTGTACTGTAGGTCCTTGGCTGGGTTCTTCAGCTCTTTGTGGTGCTCACTGGTGCAAGACAGGAGTAATAGATTAGTATCACACACACATTGTAACGTGATTGTGTATGGGTGTGCAGCAGTGAGTGTATGTGTGAATGAGAGGGTGCTTGTCCATAGTGCAGGAATTACCTCAGGAGGAAAAACGACCTTGAACACTTTCTTCCACAGATCTAGAGGGTTTTTAGCATGCAGAGTCCCAGTGTCAACATCAGTAATTGGGGGAGAACCTGGGAAGTAGAGTGAGATCAAGTGTATCATATTAAAATAACAGATACAGTAAGACCACGGAGCTGATCGTGGACTACGGGGGGGTGCACACCCCCATCCACGTCAACAGGGCCGCAATTTGGCATGGTCCCTCAGATCCTCAGGAAATTTTACAGCTGCACCATTGAGAGAACCAGTCAGGATGCTATCACCACCTGATATGTCAACTGTACTGCCCTCAACCGGACGGCCCTACAGAGGGTGATGCGGACGGCCCAGTGCATCACTGGGGGCGAGTTCCCAGCCATACAGGACGTACATGACAGGCGGTGTGTGAGAAAGACCCCAAAAAATTGCCAAAGACCCCAGCCACCCCAGACATGGACTGTTCTCCATGCTGCCGCCCGAGAGGCAGAGCCAGTACATCAAGGCTCAGACCAACTCCTATGCAGCTTCTATCCCTTGGCCATAAGAGTGTTAAATGGCTGACAACTACTGCTTTCTCTCTGTCACAGACTATCCACACTGACTCTATGCCCATTCACAGGTCTCTACCCACTGACACACACACCTTCACTATCACTATCACTCTTACTCACACACACACACACACACACACACACACACACACACACACACACACACACACACACACACACACACACACACACACACACACACACACACACACACACACACACACACACACACACACACACACACACACTTACAACCATACGAACACACCCCCTGCTATAATGATTATTGATTTGATTTATTACTACCCCTACGCCGCTGTTCATTGATTATTATAAAAAATGTTTTTAATGTAACCTTTATTTAACTAGGCAAGTCAGTTAACAACAAATTCTTATTTGCAATGATGACCTAGCCCAGCCAACACTGGGCCAATTGTGCACCACCCAATGGGACTCCCAATCACAGCCAGATGTGATTCCGCCTGGATTCGAACCAGGGACTGTAGTGGTGCCTCGTGCACTGAGATGCAGTGCCTTAGACCGCTGCACCACTCCTGCTACTGTTCACTATTACTCCTGTTTATATGTATATATTACTATTAGTATATTACCATAAGTATTTATATATCCCGCTACCAGTCACTTTTCAGCCCTGTTTACATGTATATCCTACTACCAGTCACTTTTCATGTATAAACCTACATCAACCACTCGTGTACTGGTTCCGACCTGTCTATATTCACATTTTTTTTATGTTTTCCCCCCCTATTTTCTCTTATCTGTATCATTAATACTATCACTGAGTTGATGGGATAGAGCTCTCAAGGTAAGAATTTCACAGTACTGTTTTACACCCGTTGTATCCCATGCATGTGGCGAGCAAACTTTGAAACTATCATGAACACTGTTGGAGGTAGGAACACAAGCATTTCCCTACACCCGCAATAATATCTGCTAAAAATATGTGTATGTGACCAATACAATTTGATTTGATTTGAACAGTACAGCACTAACACTGCAGTACTGAATGTTACCACAAGGGGAGGCTAGACACAACACAGTTCACATATCTGGCTGATGAGTCAGTCCCAGCAGGAATGATCCGAGGCTTACTGAGATCAGAGGACATGGATTTCCGGTCAGAATAGCAGGAAACATGTACATCTGTGTTAATGTTGAATGACAGTTGTAATTCATTATACTGGGCCTAAGTATTGTGCTCTGAAATGTTCTGAAACATTGACCAACTGTGGCATTGATAGACAACAAATGCTAGTTGTGTGAATAAGCTCTTAGTTTTGGACATCAAGCTCTCAGACTTGCTGCTGTTGAACAGCAGGTGGAAGGCTGGACAGATGTCGAGGCAAAGAGCATAAACCAATGAACAGTAGATTTAAAGACAGCATTGTGTGATTAAACTTACTGTACCAAAATCCTCATTGCATTTGAGATACTTGTTTGATATAGCCTACAGTGAAATACTGATATGCAAAGGCACATTGGCAACGGCGTTGATGACTATTAGGCCTACAGGTCTTACCATCAAAGAAGCTGCGTAGTAATGGGCAATAAACCGAAGGGTCTTGCAGATCACTTTCCTCTCCTCAGAGTCAAAGTCATACAAAGAGGATGTATTCATTCATCAAATATGCTCACTTTTCACAAAACATGAAATCAATAGAAATAGACGACAATTGAAAACACAAATCTTAACAGCTAGATTCGTCAGGGTGAATATTGTTTTTCAATGCCTTTATGCTGAGTGGTAGAAGTAGAAAACACATCTCACCTGAAAGATATCAAACTTGCTGCCGAAAATCAGCAGTGGAACAGAGAAGGGGTTGATCAGCTCTCTGTCCTGTGCACCTTGTGCTGGGGACAATAAATGGCTACTTTAAAATGTGCAGTTTTGTCACAAAACACAATGCCACAGATGTTTCAAAGGTGCATGCAATTGGCATGCTGACTGCAGGAATGTACACCAGAGGAATGTCCACCAGAGAATTGAATGTTCATTTCTCTACCATAAGCTGCCTCCAGCATCATTTTATAGAATTTGGCAGTACATCCAACTGGCCTAACAACTGCAGCCTAAATGTAACCACACCAGCCCAGGACCTCCACATTTTACTAGGCAAGTCAGTTAAGAACAAACGCTTATTTACGTTGACGTCATGCCCTCCCAGGCCCACCCATGGCTGCACACCTGCCCAGTCATGTGAAATCCATAGATTAGGGCCCAATGAATTCATTTCAATTAACTGATTTCCTTATATGAACAGTAACTTAGTATTTGGATTTTGGCCCACATTTTGCTAATTTTGTCATCTACGAAGCATTTGATCTCAACACAATTTTCTGTTTCCAAAACTAGAATCTGTTATGAACAGAGTTGACTAGGTTTTGTAGACTTTACCTTTCGCCAAAGTTTCAAAAAATGGTGGTCTTTAGTTGTGTAAGGCTGAATTTGAGTTATTGCACACGCGCACTTCACAGAGTAGGCGTTCCCTAATGGAAATATGCAACTACATGCTGGAATTTATGGGATTATAATGATGACACTACTAAATTTGTATCTTGAATTTCGTGGTCGCACATTGAGATGCGTTGTTGCAAGTACAATTCGCAAATGTGTAATTACATTTTTGCAAGCTTGTGTCATGATGTGTGAAAGATTTAACAACGGTCGCAAACTTGTAACTTGACATTTGAATACATTAAATAAGATTTGCAAGTATAATTTATTTTCAGAATTATTACAAGTCCATTTGCGAGTATTTAGAATCTACGAGCGCTCAGAGTTGTGTCACGGTTGTCACGTTACCAAGAGATATTTAAACTTGTAAAACGTTTTGTAAATTTGTAGACAGATATTTGCAAGTGGAAATGTGATTGGCACTCTGGACCTTTTATTCCTGACCAATCAGTCCCCTCTGCCAAAACCACAACCGCCTAACCATTGGCTGGATTGTTCCATCAATCAAATCTCCGGAAGAAGCTCCCAATATGAGCAAGAGAGGATTAGGTAAATTAAACGAAAACTATCTACTTGAAAGTAATCGTCTTTTTTATCTGTGTTCATCAATTGTTTTGTATGAAAAGGCATGGCAGTAGTTTGTTAATCATGTCGAATATAATGGTACATTTCAGACCAGTGTTAACTAGCTGGCCTCTGATATTCATCCTAGTTTTACTATGAACTGGCAGCGAGGGTAAAATGAATACAGTACCAGTCAAAAGTTTGGACACACCTACTCATTCCAGAGTTTTTCTTTATTTTACTATTTTCTACATTGTAGAAAAATAGTGAAGACATCAAAACTATGAAATAAGACATATGGAATTATGTAGTAACCAAAAAAGTGTTAAACACATCAAAATATATTTTATATTTGATATTATTCTAAGTAGCCGCCTTAATGACAGTTCAAAATGCAGAAATACAAATTGTTGAAACGGTTTGCTCCCCTTTCTACCAGATGTGACATATAGGTCACATTGCATAACTATTGCTAGGAGTGTTGGTTTATTTATTTATTTTACAAATATGTTATTTGGGGTCTCCTTGGCCAGTCCTAGTCACTGCTTAATTTTCATTCAAGGAAAACTGGGTCCATGGGATAAAATGGTTATAGTTCAAAAAGTAAAAACAGTATCAACAATCTTTTGACAAACAATCTGTGTTCAGTCCGTTTGTACAGTGCCTTGCGAAAGTATTCGGCCCCTTTGAACTTTGACCTTTTGCCACATTTCAGGCTTCAAACATAAAGATATAAAACTGTAATTTTTTGTGAAGAATCAACAACAAGTGGGACACAATTATGAAGTGGAATGAAATTTATTGGATATTTCAAACTTTTTTAACAAATAAAAAAATGAAAAACTGGCCATGCAAAATTATTCAGCCCCCTTAAGTTAATACTTTGTAGTGCCACCTTTTGCTGCGATTACAGCTGTAAGTCGCTTGGGGTATGTCTCTATCAGTTTTGCACAATCGAGAGACTGAAATTTTTGCCCATTCCTCCTTGCAAAACAGCTCGAGCTCAGTGAGGTTGGATGGAGAGCGTTTGTGAACAGCAGTTTTCAGTTCTTTCCACAGATTCTCGTTTTGCATTGTTGCCAAAAAGTTTGATTTTGGTTTCATCTGACCAGAGCACCTTCTTCCACATGTTTGGTGTGTCTCCCAGGTGGCTAGTGGCAAACTTTAAACACTTTTTATGGATATCTTTAAGAAATGGCTTTCTTCTTGCCACTCTTCCATAAAGGCCAGATTTGTGCAGTATACGACTGATTGTTGTCCTATGGACAGAGTCTCCCACCTCAGCTGTAGATCTCAGCTGTAGAGTGATCATGGGCCTCTTGGCTGCATCTCTGATCAGTCTTCTCCTTGTATGAGCTGAAAGTTTAGAGGGACGGCCGGGTCTTCGTAGATTTGCAGTGGTCTGATACTCCTTCCATTTCAATATTATCGCTTGCACAGTGCTCCTTGGGATGTTTAAAGCTTGGGAAATCTTTTTGTATCCAAATCCGGCTTTAAACTTCTCCACAACAGTATCTCGGACCTGCCTGGTGTGTTCCTTGTTCTTCATGATGCTCTCTGCGCTTTAAACGGACCTCTGAGACTATCACAGAGCAGGTGCATTTATACGGAGACTTGATTACACACAGGTGGATTCTATTTATCATCATTAGTCATTTAGGTCAACATTGGATCATTCAGAGATCCTCACTGAACTTCTGGAGAGAGTTTGCTGCACTGAAAGTAAAGGGGCTGAATAATTTTGCACGGCCAATCTTTCAGTTTTTTATTTGTTAAAAAAGTTTGAAATATCCAATAAATGTAATTCCACTTCATAATTGTGTCCCACTTGTTGTTGATTCTTCACAAAAAATTACAGTTTTATATCTTTATGTTTGAAGCCTGAAATGTGGCAAAAGGTCGAAAAGTTCAAGGGGGCCGAATACTTTCGCAAGGCACTGTAGATGCTAAGTTGGTTTGGTGTTTGTAGCTATTCAAGAACAGTGGCGAATCAAAATATTTCCCATTCAAGCCTATGGAGCTTTTATGAACCTTTAAATGAACAACCACACCTCAAGTATTCCAGACCGGTCTGCCTGTTTTAAAGTTTGAATGGCATTTCTAGCTTAACTAATTGAATACCAACTGATTTTGTTTCTCCAGCTAAAAGAAATGTAAATCGGGGAAGGATCAACACTTTTTATTTTATTGAAAATAAGTAACATATGTAAAATAACAAAAAACACATGAATTGCAACAATAAAATACATTGAATGAACAACAAAATAAATAAAATTGCGGTTTATACAAAACATGAAACAGAAAAGTAAAACACTGATAACAAATGTGTAAACTTTAAAAATAACCCCCCAAAAAGTGTACTGAGCACTTCATTTTTCCCATTGCTTTCTTTTTTTTAATTTCATATACTGACAAACATGAAGGTTATGGTTAAGATAGTGTACTGAGAATAGCTACACAGAGGCAAGGCATCTAATTCCGAAATCTGTGTTGAATTGAGGTTTTTGGTTTTGTCCTTTTGTATCCAAAAACCACTCACGGTGACACTTGAAGAGCCTTTGACACATTTCATATTTTCTCACACTGCAATGTGCAAAATTATATAATTTCAGCCCACTACTTGATGATTACTCATAATTTAAAAAAAATGCCGTTCTACTATTCAAACTGGGCACTTAGTGACATCAAAAGTCTGTATACAAAGCAGAAAAGATGGAGAGCATGTCTTCTGGTACCTAACTTCACTATTGCTTAAGTGTCTAAATACTGTTGCACTATCTTGAATTATTTTATACTACAACACATAACTTTACATGGAAAGGCTTGTACAATGGTCAGGCTAACCCTCCAAAAAGGAACTACAGAGAAGCAGCAAACTCAATGAGGAGGTCTAGGTCTATACACACATACCGTATGAGTACATGAAAACATCCTCCCTTATGGAAATGTAGAAGAGTGAGCGATTCAATGTCAGTAAAAGGCTTGCTAAAGAAATCAAATGACTTATGATCATCATTCATACATGAAGTAATGACAGTGGTTACAGCGAATGAAGCTTTGACAGTAAGCTCTTTGCAGTAATGTTGTCTGATACAATTTCTAAAAAACGATGTAAAGTCCTTGTAAATAAACACTAAACAGACAGAGGCCCCTTTGAAAGAAGACCCACCAGCTTTCTCCAACCAAGGCCATTCAGGGTGGACATCTTGTAAACTATTATGGACTCCAGAAAAAGAGCATGTTACTGTATGAAGTGTTACAGTAAATAAGGCTGATTCAATACAGCCCAAGCTGAAACAAATAGGGTCATAGTCAGATTTTCGTTTCCACTTCCAGTTTGCAAAGACACCACATATCAAGTAATGCAAACCATATGAAATATGTCACTCAGGTCAAGGACCAGGCTTAGGCTACATACAAGCAGTACTGTACTGTAACATAGTCTAAAACTGTACTGTAACATAGTCTAAAACCGTTTCAAACAGTATCAAAATGGTTTTGTGTGAATTGCATATCACCATAACAATGTATTTGATTCGCTGGGTACATAATTGCTCAGAAAAGTTGAAATTCAGTATTTTAGTCAAATGTGTGCAGAAAACAGATAGAAAACATATTACCAGCAAAACAGATAAATTGCCATTCAAAATACAATACGTAACATTTCTTGAGTTTGCTCCACAGTACACTTATTTCACTTCAGGAAACTTGGCTCACATTTAAAAAAAAATCTGTACTGTTAGCTTTGGTAAGTTTAATTACTATTGTAAAAGAAGAACATTTGTTTCCTGAAAGCAATTGTTTTCATACAATCGACAACTCCTACTAAATTAGTATGATTAATTTCGATGACACAAACAAGAAAGAGAACGCTCTACTCAGTCGATCTTGATACTAAATGTCAATGCTACTTGTTGCGACACAAATACAAAGTGTTCACTGTTTAGCTGGTGCCAGTACGAAGGGTAAGAAGAAAGATGGGGAGGCACTCTAGAAGTTGTCTTTACTATAGGGTGTGTCTGTGGCCAGTTTGCATGGAGGAGGATGGTAAACCAAACTCCAGAATGCAAATATGCCTGGCTAGAGGTCGACCACACACATTGCTGACTGCCACTCCTCTGTGTGTATCGATTGATGCGAGCTGCTTGACTTAGTGGTGTTGTTCATGTCCATTGACTTTAATAAATAATATGCCATTTAGCAGACACCTTTACCCAAAGTGACTTAGTCATGCGTGCATGACTGTACGTCTAAAGAGAAGGGAAGAAATCCTGCTTAAGGCCTGTCCTGTTGGGTTCTGACATACAGTAGACTATAGGATGGTGGATCTTCATTCAGAAAAATTCAGAAAGAGGGGAAATTGTTCTTTGAGGCGGGTGTTCTACACATGATGCAGCGCAGAGGCTGTGAATGTCACTTCTGGGGGATGGCACTCTCTTCTCCACTGGGGTGGATGCGGGTGAATTGCAGGCCTCCCAGGTCTCTGGCTGACCCAGACCCTGACCCCTCAGTGGGGGCTGAGGAGGCGGTGTTGCCCCTGGCTGAGACTGTGGGGCCTGGGAGGGCCTCCTGGGGCCCCTGAGAACCAGGACTGGGCTTGGGTGTAAGGGGGCTGGTCAGGCCAAGGCCACTCAGGGCATCCAGGGTGCCGTCAGGATCCACCATTACATTTATCACTGAATGAGAAATACAGGAGATTGGTTCAAATGGATGAGCTTGTGTTTGATTGGGATCATACAGTATATGATAAAGCAAGTGGAATGTATGTAGTGAAACTATATATGTGTTTATAAGTCTGAATCTATTTGCAATACTACTGCCCACAGAGTCTTCTTAGTGGTGGTCTACCATGCTATCTTACCTTGTAGCTGCTTCTCTACTCTCTTCAGCTCCACGAGGATAGAGGAGATCTGCTGTTCCAGGAGAGAAAAGGGGAAGGCAGTGACACGAGAGAGGAATAAAAGGTTGCTTCGTTATGACAATCTATGTATAAAAATAAATAAGGAAAAATACATTTATAACCTGTTTCTTCCTTACCTTGTTAGAGGTTTTGAGAAGTGGTATGTCGCTCTCAGATCGGAGTTTGCTCTCAATCTCATCCCAATTCCTGTCCTTGTCTTTGAACAATATTCTGGAAAAATCATAGACCATAAAGTTGCTTTG
The DNA here is from genome assembly GCF_965601325.2 of Salmo salar. Taxonomy (NCBI): domain Eukaryota; kingdom Metazoa; phylum Chordata; class Actinopteri; order Salmoniformes; family Salmonidae; genus Salmo; species Salmo salar. Next base: position 23,447,378 of record NC_138318.1, on the reverse strand, counting down.
CTTAATATCTCCTTGATCTCTTGTGAATGTCAGATATACAGATATAAACAACTTATAGAGCTTGATTGTTACCGTATTTTTCCTGCTGTTTTATCAACAGACTGTCTGATTTTAGCTGACAGCTGAGAGACAGATGTGAGCAGTAGACTGTCCACCACCGCCTCATCCCTGTTCCATGTGCGTCTGCGGAGGGCAGAGTGGGAGTCCAGGCTGTCTGGGGCGCGGGGACGGAGCTCCACAGGGCGTCCGTTTATCTCAGGGGCCTTGTTCTGCACCATGGGAGGGATCTTCCTGAAGTTGAGACTCTCGTCAAAGACACGGTCAACCAGCTGTGAGGGGCAGAGGAAGACCTTGTTGGTTATATGAGGCAGCTGTATGATTGTTAACCATGAATGGAACATTTACACTGTATCTTCTCTGTATGAATGTATGTATGCTATGGCCACTAGATTATCATAGTTATGAGTTACATAGTTATGAATTAGGTATTAAAGAAGTTAGCAGAGAAAGGTCAATGAAAGCTTGTTAAGAGAATGCAAATACACCTTTTAGTCATATCTGATCAGTATACAGCAGTAATACTCAAAATGGGATACAAGAAATGCCAGTTCACAGTGCAAGTTCACAGTCCACACCTTCGACAGCAGATCAAAGATAAAGCGACGCTGAAGCAGAAGCCATTGAGCATTAGTAGTTTAGAAAAGGAAGGAAGGAAGGAAGGTAGGAGAGAATAAAGTAAAAGTCAAGCACCTTTTGCATGCCCTCCTGCGTGCGGCCTACCTCTTCGCGGGTATCGATGGCGGAGCCGGGCGTCGTGGCGGCGGTGCTGACCGTGGTGCTGGGAGCCGTGCCAGAGGAGCTGACCGAGTCGATCTCTCCGGCCACGTCGTGAATCTCCCGGGCGAGGATGGCCAGGTCCTTGGCCAGGTCTTGACTGATCCTACGCACACAGGGAAATAACCTATGATACATCAGACGTGCTTCTGGAACTGGGCAGAGAGTGACACTTCCATAAATCAGTACACACAAACAGATATCTCACAATGATATAAACCAAGACTACTCATCAGACATTGAGAAACGTCTGCATGTCAGCCTCAACAAGAAGCAATTAGTTTAATGTATAATGAACTGACACAGCACAGCACATATAACCATTCTACATACTGTCCACTAGATGGAGGGAAGACCATTTTCAATGTGAATGAACAATATTCACTTGTAAATGATCATATCCTTTGCAAGCATTTTATGCAAGGAACCTGAACTTCCAAAATGCTTTACTAAGAGCTGCTTACGATAACATAATATTGTCCTCCGTTACTTTAAATTTCCTTGTCTGATGCGTAAGAAATTCCTTGTGCTTGCTCTATGAGGCTGGTTGAATCAATCCTTTTCTCACTGCTGTCTGCTCAGTTCAGTCTCCCTGTGACTACTAGGTCAAGTGGAAGATATGCAGGATGAGGAAGGGTGCAGGGAAGAGGAGAGAGACAGTGACTGATGATAGACCAACCTTTCCATGCAGGAGAACACAGGAGCTCTATGTCTAAGATGGTATGGTTCTATCTAATGACCACCATACTGTGTGAAAGTCCCAGCTGAGTCGGGAACCATTTATTACAGCCTCACAGAACAGAGTCAGTTAAAGTGGACTAACTAAAGATGACCATTGTTTGATCAGAGAGAAAACACTAAGCCATTCATTGGGCAGCCCTATCTACAGATAGTATCTTATTTACCAATTGTGCCATGTCCATGAAGCATATAAACTGAACTTCCTTGTGGATTCAAATAACAAATATTTGTGATATGAATGAGTAAAAGTAGATGGATTCTTGCGTGTGTGTTTGTGTGTGTCCCAGCTAGCACATTTGGTTCAATGGAAGTTGTGGGAATGTATGTTTTTTGTTTCCCATTAGTTCTGGGAATAAAGCCATAAGTTTCCAGACCGGTAAAACTTAACGTTTTTTTAAATGAACGTTTTGCCTGTTCTGGGAGTGTACATTTTTAGGTTGCAGGGAGGTTCTGACAACATTTTAATATGGTTCCCTGAAAGTTTACGTTCTGAGAACGGAAATGAAAAAGGTAATTAAATAATGTTCTGAAAACATGTTTCAATAATGCTTTTAATAATGCTGCTAGCTTAGTTTGGGTTAACTGTTTTGAACTCCATGTACAGATAGGGCACATGGAAATTCATTTGCTTAGGCATCAGTCATATTTATTTTTTATTGTGGCACTGTTTCGGTGAGATTCAAACCTATGATCTTCTATTATCTATCCATGGAATTACACTGCGCCACCAGGATGGAGCTCACATGTCATGTTTTTTTAATTCATACAAAACAGTTTATTTTAGTCTATTCAAACACACCCCATTTTAAAGGAAACAATCACTCATTGAGATCAGGCGTGGCCAATTAGTGGGTGCAGCCAGCTCACCTGAACACACTTAACAACATAGGTGGGAATTTCAGTACTTCAGCATAACGTTTTCTACAGGTTTCCTTATGGTTCTATTTAAAGTAATGTTCTGAAATTGCTCTGAGAATGTTAAGAAACACCTTCTGTGGGAATTTCAGTTCTTCAGCATAATGTTTTCTGCAAGTTCCTCAGAACACAAAAAACATTAGTAACGTTCAAAGAACGTTCTAAGAACGCTATTTAAAAATATGCATTCCGTTCTCAGCTTCAACAAAACTCTTCCCATCTTCTAAGAAACACATGGTTCTCAGAACATTATGTACTAGCTGGGTATCCTGCACCATTCCCAGAACGTTGTGGGAAGGTTGTATGCAAAATAACCATAGGACAACCACGCTCTCACCAAGCTCTAAGAAACATATGGTTCTTAGAACATTATGCGCTAGCTGAGGTGTGTGTATATGTGTTTGTGTATGTACCCGTGCAGTCTTGTCTATGCATGTGTGAGTATGTATAAGTCGGAGTAGATGAGTACCTGGCAATCTCCTCGCTGTGAGCAGTCCAGTCCTTGATGTACTCCTCCTGCTCTCTCATGCGGTGTTTGAGGACCATACCTCCAGGGCCAACCTGACCAGAGTTAAGGCTGCTGGTGGAGCCCCCTAGTCTGGTACCCCTCAGGACCGAGTGGGGGCGCAGGGGGCGCCCGGGTTTGGGGGAGTTCCTGTTGGAGCCAAACTCCTCCTCTGAGGTGGATCCGTACTCTGGGGGCAGCCGTCTCCACCTGTTAGAGGCTAAGGTCAGGGAGAAAGATATAGTTATCAAGAGATCATTTGTGTTTTGTTTGAAGTTATTTGACTCACTAAGAAAGCACCGGATGCTCACAGTGTCTAAAGCATTCTATCTTAAAGTTAAAGCCAAGCAGATTTCTGTAACTCTGAACTCTAGACAAATCATAGACAAGATATTCTGTAGGCTGATAGCCTGACATGAGGCTGGTGGAATGTAGGCTGATAGCCTGACATGAGGCTGGTGGAATGTAGGCTGATAGCCTGACATGAGGCTGGTGGAATGTAGGCTGATAGCCTGACATGAGGCTGGTGGAATGTAGGCTGATAGCCTGACATGAGGCTGGTGGAATGTAGGCTGATAGCCTGACATGGGGCTGGTGGAATGTTGGCTGATAACCTGACATGAGGCTGGTGGAATGTTGGCTGATAGCCTGACATGAGGCTGGTGGAATGTAGGCTGATAGCCTGACATGAGGCTGGTGGAATGTAGGCTGATAGCCTGACATGGGGCTGGTGGAAAGTGGTCTGATGGTGGAAATGTATATGGTTTTAACAGTGGCACATAATCAGTGAAGGTATACTACGTGCTCTCTCCCTCTAGCTAGACAATTGAACATATATTGTTATAGTAAGTTATAGTATTGTCGGACGTGGCCACAGTGTCCCCCGACCCCCCCTGACTCAGCCTCCAGTATCTATGCTGTAATAATCTATGTGCCGGGGGGGCTAGGGTCAGTATTTCTCCTGTTTTATCTGGTGTCCTGTGTGAATTTAAGTATACTTCCTCTAATTATCTCTTTCTTTCTCTCTCTCTCTCTCCCTCCCCTCCCGGAGGACCTGAGCCCTAGGATCATGCCTCAGGACTACCTGGCCTGATGACTCATGGCAGTCCCCAGTTCACCTGGTCGTGCTGCTGCTCCAGTTTCAACTGCTCTGCCTGCGGCTTTGGAACCCTGACCTGTTCACCGGACATGCAACCTTGTCCCGGTCCTGCTGTTTTCGACTCTCCCTCTCTCTACCACACCTGCTGTCTCGACCTCTGAATGCTCGCCTATGAGGTGCTGATCTGTTGCACCCTCTACAACCACTGTGATTATTATTTGACCCTGCTGGTCATCTATGAACGTTTGAACATCTTGAAGAACAATCCGGCCTTAATGGCCATGTAATCTTATAATCTCCACCTGCACAGCCAGAAGAGGACTGGCCACCCCTCAGAGCCTGGTTCCTCTCTAGGTTTCTTCCTAGGTTCCTGCCTTTCTAGGGAGTTTTTCCTAACCACCGTGGTTCTACATCTGCATTGCTTGCTGTTTGGGGTTTAAGGCTGGATTTCTGTATAAGCACTTAGTGAAATCTGCTGATGTAAAAAGGGCTATATAAATACATTTGATTGATTGATTGTAATGTATCTTCCTAGGTAGGCCTGAATCCAGTGCTTGACTGTCTCAGTTTCCAGTGACTACACTCTTTAAAAAAAAAGGTGCTGTCTAGAACCTAAATGGGTTATTCAGCTGTCCCCATAGGAGAACCCTTTGAAGAGCCATTTTTGGTTCCAGGTAGAACCATTTTGGTACTGCCATCCCACATTGTTTATGAAAATGTATAACACTCCAAAATATATCGTAACCCTAAAGATCTTTATTTATTAAATGCATTTTAAGTTATGTAGAAACTTTTTTAGTTACCCATAACTTCAAATGCATGTAGAAACTTTTCCACAGAGGGTTATATTGTACATGGAACCCAAAAAGAGTTCTACCTGGAACCAAAAAGGGTTCTCCTATGGGGACAGCCAAAGAGCCCCTTTGGAACCCTTTTTCTAAGAGTGTACTTCCTGTTAGAAGGTGTGGTCAATGGCACACTCATGGTGGATTAGTTACTCATTTTAGGGAATGTGTTAAGTCATCCCACTGGGCAAAAACTGGTTGAATCAACGTTGTTTCCTCGTCATTTCAACAACCAAAAAATCTATGTGATGATGTTGAATCAACATGGAAAACTGATTAGATTTGCAAAAAGTATTTTTTCACCCAACTTTTAACCAAAATCCAATGACACTGATTCTTTTGTTTGTTTGTTGATTTCACATTGAATTCACGTTAGTTGACAACTCAACCAAAGGTGAAATGAAAACTAGACGTTGAACTGATGTCTGTACCCAGTGGGATCACAATGTCACATCTGGGCCTAATGCCCTGTAGCCTGTACATGGATGACCTAATGCTCTCTCTAGATTTCAAATATATCAATTGGATTCACTGTAATAACATTTTACTTAACTACATGACAAGTTCTAATATGCTATGACAATGTGTTAAATGAATATTTCCACTAGGTGGAGTACAGCCCCTAAATAACACAATCCAGCGCTGCCCACAACATTTGCTCGTCTTGCATCAGCAATGATGTTAGGTTGGCTCAGTAACACTTGATGTAATCGTTTTGGCTCTGTAACCCTTAGCTTATTGGCAATTAAGATTGAATAAAAGATTGGTCAGCTTTTGACCAATAAGATGGTTTGGGCAAATAACAATTCACTTCTATCCAATTTGAAACTTGTGTCCATAGTAATTCCGGGTACCTCTACATCTAACAGACCTAAACATTTCCAATAAGATAGAAAGTTGGAGTAGAGCATTAGGGTTATCATTGTAGTGGCAGGTTGAAGAGGGGGACACATCACACACACACTAAACACACCACACACACACACACACAGAGCTCTCTCTGGTACAGTACCCATGAGCTCCTCCTCTGAAGGGTCAGGCTCAGGCTCAGGCTGAGGGCTCTCTGAACAGGACAGACAGCCAGACAATGAGAGTGATTTACACTGATCACAACACACACATGGATAAGGACAAACAATGACCAAGAAAGGACAAGAAGAAGGGCAAGCCTATCCAAAAACTGCAATGATGTAATAGCGGAAAAATCCTAAACATTCCTTTACACCAGAATGGGGGGGAGACAAAGGGCTGGGGAAAAAACACACAAGATAGCATTTGACTTGCTCCTTTACCCCTTAACAGTTTTTTTACATTAAATAATAGAGTCCTGAATGTATCAAGATGTACCTTATATCAGAGTGAATGTATCAGAGATGAGAGCAGGACCTCACCTGAGGGAGTGCTGTGGATGGAGGGGCTGATTCTGGACTTGGCCTCAGTGAGCTTGGACACACTGTTGGCCCTCATGCGAGGAGCCAGTTTGTTGTCAGTGGGGGTGGAGGAGCGGAGTCCCAGACGCAGGGCGGTCTCTGCAGACAGGCGAGGGGAGGAGGTGCTGCTCCGGCCCACAGTACACTCTGAGTCACTACGGGCCGAGATGGAGCCCAGCCGCGTCCTCCTGGGCTGGGCCAGCATGTCCAGCCGCGAGGGGCCTTTACGACCAGACGGAGGCTTGGACGTGGAACTGGTGGTGGACACCTCGGAGGCCACAGACATCCTGTCTGCATCGGGCAGGTCCGTGTCGGATGTGTCTCCCAGTCTGGCCCGGCGGAGCAGGGACGTTCTGGTAGGCCGTGGCTGTGGCAGAGAGGCCTGCTTCCCCAGAGAGGAAGCTGTGGCGGCCTGGAGGGTCTTACTGGACTTACTGGAGCTGGTCTTGCTGCTGGATTTGGCCTCCAGTTTTGAATGTAGCAGGTCATCCGTAGAGGTGAAGTGGCTGCGGCCGTACGAGCGACTATACAAACTCTCCTGGTCAGAGGAGAGGATGTCGGAGATTGGGAAAGACGAGGTCTGATCGTCATCCGTGAGGTCCTGGGATGGTTGGCGTGCCCGCGAGGAGGCAGGCTGGACGGAGCGGCGGACATCTGGCCGGCTGGGATCGGTTCTGGTTTTGGTCTTTCTCTCCAGGCGCTCGCGGGCGTTGGTGCTGGCAGCGGTTTTGGAGGTTGAGCTCAAGTTGCTCTTCTCCTTGTGCAGGCTGCTTAGGGAGCGGCGTTTCTGGTGGGCTGCTTTCTTCTCTCCCTCCCCTGCCGCCTGGCTATAGGTGCTGGCCGTGTCCACGTCTGACTCGGGGGAGATGGAACCTGCCCGGTTGGCTCTGTCCAGCTTGTTCTCGTCCCTCAGCTTGGCCTCCAGGAAGGCCATGACAGCCTCTGTGTCCTTCAGCAAGGTGGCTGTGTCCATGCTGCTCACAGAGTCGCTGCGCTCGCGGCCAAGGACACCAGCACCACATTTGATCCGGGGGATCAGCTCAATGGGCACCACACCACTGGGCTTCTCGATGGTGAAGCTGCCCTGGCGGACCAGAGGCTTGCCCCCTGACTTCTCCCCCCCGTCCCCTCCTTCTTTGCTGTGGTGCTGAATCCTGTCCTCCGCCCGTCTCCTTCTCTCCTCGGACCTCTTCTCACTGCTGCTCATAGGTCTGAGAGGGGGCTTGGAGGAGGCCTGTAGCGGGGCCTTGGTCTGTTTCTGTTTGCCCTTCATCATATCCCCCTCCTCTATGGAGGCAAAGCATGCCCCGTCTCCTTTATGCTCCACCTGGCTCTTCTCCTGGGGCTCCGTGTCCTGTTTCTCCCCGATCTCTGAGCGATGCAGGCCTAGGCCGGACAAGCTCTTCCCTGGATTAGCCCGGGGGTCGTCGATAGGGAGCTGGGGGAGGGTCCTGCGTTTTCGCTCGGTGAGACTGGAGGTGGCAGAGCTGGCACTTCGGATGGACACGCCCGACTCAAAGGCATCCGCTTCTGGTAGAAATAAACAAAAATAGTAAAGCTACATTTCTAGTTTTGTGCTATTATGTGAAGAAAATACCTTCACTAATACAGATGCAGATCCACATGATCCTGGTTTTGGTAAATATAGGAGCCCTACTGTACCTCTCTGCTGATGGATGAAGGCAGGTGACTCAGCCCCAGACCCTTCTGGGTCAGTCCTGGTGTGGTTAGCAGATAGACTGGCCCACTGAGACACCCAGCGACTACTGCCCACTGCCACCGGGTTCTCAGACACACTCTGATGAGAGAGAGACAGAGAGAGAGTGCGAGAGAGAGAGAGAGAGAGGAGAGAGAGAGAGAGAGAGAGAGAGAGAGACAGAGAGAGAAAGACAGAGAGAGAGAGAGAGAGAGAGAGAGAGAGAGAGAGAGGAGGAGAGAGAGAGAGAGAGAGAGAGAGAGAGAGAGAGAGAGAGAGACAGTTAGCCTAGTCTCTCTTGATAGACTCATGGCACTTCACCCCATTCAGAGATACAGCGGCTGTGGGAAGAGACAGTTAACCTAGCAAATCAACACATCCCTGCTACTGGACACATAGAGCTGGAGGGAGTATCCACATGTAGCAGGGAGGACACAGAACACAACGCTGCTGCCATTTGTTCACCTCTGAATGGTCTTATGTTTAAGTGATGAGCCTGAAGAGTCAAATCATATTCATTATGTATTAGATGATTCATATTTTAAACTAAGCATGGGAATGTGAAATGATCTATCGGTCTCTGGCTCTATCCGTTTTTTTATTACACTCTAGTGCTACTGAGGAGAATATTGTTTTCACAGAGCCAAAGTGTATTCCTTTGCATGGAGTCCTATCAGAAAGTCACAAGCTAAAGCAGAAATAGTAACTGAACAGAATAGCAGAAATTGTACTGAACAGAATATCGAGATCAGAGATCCACATATACATCAGATAGACTATTGTAGCCTACTGTATATACAGTCTCCTTCCTCCCCTCGTGCTTGAATGGAACTTGCCTGGAGGGGGAAAAGAGTAATTTCTCATCGCTCTATGAACTAGGTCAGGCACTGAGTGGCCTACTCTGTCAATAACAAGGATGTGGTCAAGTCAGGGAGTGACACAACTAGTCCACTACTGCCCTACCAACAGAGTCATCGAAATCAGGAGCTCTTGCTTTCCACCTTTAAGAGTAAATAGATATGCCACTTTAGACAGGACTCTGTCACTCATTTCTGGTTTGTGCATCATTCCCCTCAGAACACAAAAACAATGGGAGTTCCACTGGAAAATAAATGCTATTTTGGCATATTAACATAGTAATGAATCTCAGTAATGTTTACATTTCTCAAGCATCACATCACTGAATGAGATACAGTTGAAGTTTACATACACCTTAGCCAAATACATTTAAACTCAGTTTTTCACAATTCCTGACATTTAGTCCTAGTAAAAATCCCCTGTCTTAGGTCAGTTAGGATCACCACTTTATTTTAAGAATGTGAAATGTCAGAATAATAGCAGAGAGAATGATTCATTTCAGCTTTTATTTCTTTAATCACATTCCCAGTGGGTCAGAAGTTTACATACACTCAATTAGTATTTGGCAGCATTGCCTTTAAATTGTTTAACTTGGGTCAAACGTTTCGGGTAGCCTTCCACAAGCTTCCCACAATATGTTGGGTGAATTTTGGCCCATTCCTCCTGACAGAGCTGGTGTAACTGAGTCAGGTTAGTAGGCCTCCTTGCTCGCATACGCTTTTTCAGTTCTGCCCACAAATTTTCTATAGGTTTGAGGTCAGGGCTTTGTGATGGCCACTCCAATACCTAGACTTTGCTGTCCTTAAGCCATTTTGCCACAACTTTGGAAGTATGTTTGGGGTCATTGTCCATTTGGAAGACCCATTAACGACCAAGCTTTAACTTCCTGACTGATGTCTTGAGATGTTGCTTCAATATATCCACATAATTGTCCTCCCTCATGATGCCATCTATTTTGTGAATTGCACCAGTCCCTCCTGCAGCAAAGCACCCCCACAACAGGATGCTGCAGGAGTTGGGATGGTGTTCTTCGGCTTGCAAGCCTCCCCCTTTTTCCTCCAAACATAACAATGGTCATTATGGCCAAACAGTTATATTCTTGTTTCATCAGACCAGAGGACATTTCTCCAAAAAGTACGATCTTTGTCCCCATGTGCAGTTCAAACCATAGTCTGGCGTTTTTATGGCGGTTTTGGAGCAGTGGCTTCTTCCTTGCTGAGCGGCCTTTCAGGTTATGTCGATATAGGACTCGTTTTACTGTGGATATAGATACTATTGTACCTGTTTCCTCCAGCATCTTCACAAGGTCCTTTGCTGTTGTTCAGGGATTGATTTGCACTTTTTGCACCAAAGTACGTTCATCTCTAGGAAACAGAGTCCTGACGGCTGCGTGGTCCCATGGTGTTTATACTTGCGTACTATTGTTTGTACAGAGGTACGTGGTACCTTCAGGCGTTTGGAAATTGCTCCCAAGGATGAATCAGACTTGTGGAGGTCTACAATTTTTTTTCTGAGGTCTTGGTTGATTTCTTTTGATTTTCCCATGATGTCAAGCAAAGAGGCACTGAGTTTGAAGGGAGGCCTTGGAATACATCCACAGGTACACCTCCAATTGACTCAAATGATGTCAATTAGCCTAACAGAAGCTTTTAAAGCCATGACATCATTTTCTGGAATTTTCCAAGCTGTTTAAAGGCACAGTCAACTTAGTGTATGTAAACTTCTGACCCACTGGAATTGTGATACAGGGAATTATTAGTGAAATAATCTGTCTGTAAACAATTGTTGGAAAATTACTTGTGTCATGCACAAAGTAGACGTCCTAACCGACTTGACAAAACTATAGTTTGTTAACAAGAAATTTGTGGTGGTTGAAAAACGAGTTTTAATGACTCCAACTTAAGTGTATGTAAACTTCTGACTTCAACTGTAGATGCTATCAGGTGTTGGTAGCCTGGTGACTATGATGACTAAAAGATGTGAGAGATTGGGTATAATAATTTGTGTCTCCATGGAAGGGGTGTTTTACCTCAGATGGAAGGCAGCTTGGTTTCGCAGTTTCTCCCGTCTCTGTTGTCTTCTTCCTCTCCTTCTTCTCCTTCCCCGCTTCTCCCTGTTGGTGTTCTACTGGTACTGAGACAGACGGATCCTGGTTCTGCTCCACCCCAAACACCTGAGCATCAAGAAAATAAAGAGCTTCATGACTCATCACTGCCACTCACGGTAGTCTACTACAAAGACAAAGGTGGCTGATATTGGACCAACATGAGGGCCAGTTGGATCAAAGCACTGCCCCCACACACTTCATACATCCATAACGGCCATGTAAAAAGACAGGGAGCAGTGTGCCAATTACTGTGTCAGCTAATTATAGGAATTACAATCATCACACTTCTAGTTTTGAGAAGACTACCCAGTCTATGCTCTAAATAAATCTGACAACCAATGCCCCACCCACTCTCCACTTACTCCATGCCCCAATTACCATCTTTTAAGTCCCATATAAATATTTAATGAGTCAAAAAGGACATCTCAGGGCTACATGTTTAAGAGTTTAAACTGAGCTTTTTGGGGGGAATCTTAAGCCAGCAGTAAATCCTTACTTCTCTACTTCTGAGACTCGCCCTTTTAGAAATCTTTTCATTCAGCATGAGAAAGCATGCAGGCAGCTGTTACATAAGCAAACCGGTGGTTTTCTAAACTCCCTGGAGGATGATCGAATAATGGAGAGAGCTCGATGGTGAGCCCCATTAGATTTGCTCTACAGCGGTATGTAACATGTGGAATGCTGTGTTCAAAGTGAGCGCTAGCTAAAGGCTAACCTTGTTTTGCAGCAAGGTATTATGATCCTAAACTAGTCCCTAGGTGTCAATAGAACAGTTCATTTGGAAGAAGGTGAGGATGGATGATGACATTTCTGCTCATCTTTTGTAAATTATGTGTGCTTAAGGGAGTTACTCATGAGTCTTATGAATGAGTCTTGTGCGTGAGTCTTATGAATGAGTCTTGTGCGTGAGTCTTATGAGTGAGTCTTGTGCGTGAGTCTTATGAATGAGTCTTGTGCGTGAGTCTTATGAATGAGTCTTGTGCATGAGTCTTATGAATGAGTCTTGTGCGTGAGTCATGAATGAGTCTTGTGCGTGAGTCTTATGAATGAGTCTTGTGCGTGAGTCTTATGAATGAGTCTTGTGCGTGAGTCTTATGAATGAGTCTTGTGCGTGAGTCTTATGAATGAGTCTTGTGCGTGAGTCTTATGAATGAGTCTTGTGCGTGAGTCTTATGAATGAGTCTTGTGCGTGAGTCTTATGAATGAGTCTTGTGCATGAGTCTTATGAATGAGTCTTGTGCGTGAGTCATGAATGAGTCTTGTGCGTGAGTCTTATGAATGAGTCTTGTGCGTGAGTCTTATGAATGAGTCTTGTGCTGTGTTAACTGTGGTTTTTATTTTATGGCAGCTGTTGCACTGGATTGTGACAGCCAGGTTATGCAGCAGGTTATATAGCTCACTCTCTCATTGTGTATGGCTGTTTGTATGAGCTAACCCTAATTAGAACAGAGAGACTTAAGGGAAATTGACCGCCACATCAGGGCAAAGACCTATGTTGCTTGGTATACCATTTCCTGACAGTAACATTTCTTTGTTAATATACCATTGAAAATGCGTATATTAGTGAGTGCCTGACCAAGACCTTCAGTGTATAAAAGTTTTAGACTACATATTGTACAATGTACATTTTTTCAATTGGTCTCGCAACGACCACATTCAGTTGGAAATAAAATACCTTACAAAATGAAATCCAATGTACTTTTACCCATGGGTCACAGAGCATCAGAGGACATAGTAAAATGCTTTTCATTCGGAACGTAGCGATGTAATAATTCATTATGACAGATCATTACAGCTTCAAAAGCTTCAAAAGCTCAGCATGCTTAGTGGATGTTATTTTTGGCGGACATTTTAGAAAACTGAAGAAAAATAACATGACCTTTGATACAGTTAATTCAAGACACCTAGAACTTGGCCATTCTTACATTCAAACAAGGTCAGCTTTCCTACCTGCAATTCAGAAAATATTTTTTTCAAATAGAAATCGTATTCACAGCAACCCAACCCATAACAATAAATCCTTGAGGTGTGTGAAAATACTTCAGAAAGCTGACTATACCTTGTCTATCATGCGCCTGGCCTCCTCCTCCTCAGGGTTGCGGTTCTCCAGCTCGATGGTGTAGGTTCCCTTATCACTCTGGTCATCCTCCTGCTCCCTGTCCCTGTACCCCTGGGACCGAGGGGTCCTCAGACCCTCCTCACTGGGGCTGGGCTCAGTGGTCTGGTGGCCTGTACTGACCGAGCTCCTTCCTATGCTCTGGTCCTCAGACCTCTGCTTCATCAGGACCCGGGCGGCCGTGGGGGCACCCGCTATCAAGGCCGCTGATAACGGGGCCTTGCTGAAGTCTGTGGCTGTGGTCGTGGTAGAGGGGGACTTAGGGTGGGAGGGGGGCGTGGGGCACAGAGCCTCCCCGGCCACGCCCCCGAGCAGCGGTGCAGTCTGCGAAAAGGAGTAGGATCGTCGCTTGCGGGGGTTGTCGTCATCGTAGAACTCGATCATGAAGGCGGTCCTGTTGCTGGTGGTCCGGCCCCCCTGACTCCCCTGACCCCCCTGTCCTCCTTGCGCTACCCTCAGCCTCTCCTCCAAAGCCAGCCTCCGGTTGCCGAAGCGCAGACCAATCCCATTCTCGGAGTCGCTCTGGGTGCCGTCCTCATGCTTGCTGCCTGGGAGGGCCAAAAGAGGAGAGCACATACCTGAGTTACTGCGCATACAGGAAACACTAAACATCTAACCTCTGACCATTCAACTGCTAATTAGGACTTAGAGAGAGAAAGCGAGAAGGACAGGCCTCCATAGCCCTCTATGACGCAATCCAATATGCGGCAGCACTCCAGACTTCACCCAGCCACAGTAATACCAGCCCTGCCTCCTCAGTGGGCAGAGGGGGAGAAGGAGGCGGTTGGAGGAAGGAGCAGAAGCAGGAAGGGTGGAGGGAGGAGGGAAAGTGGGTATTCTTTAGCGGGGGCTCAGGAAATAGCATGAAATCAGACCTGACAGTGGTGGGTTCAGAGGCAGAAATCACCAGGCCACTCTGGAGACAGAGGCCTTTCATGCAGCAGCCCCAGACAAAGGAACTGTTAGGAGCCTCACAGCGCTGCCTGTCTCTGAGTGACTAGAGCTGGCTGGCCCCGGCCCCACATGAGTCAGACTGCAACTCCTCCACCTCATCACACACAGCACATAGACACATCTAGCAAAAACAACACAGTTAACCCTACTACACAGTACAGAACAAACAACACAGTTAACTCTACAAAGCACAGAGGCACATCCAATCAAATAACGTTATTAACCGTAATATACAACATAAAGAGACAGCCAACAAAACAACAGTTAACCCTACTACACAGCACAGCAGCGTTAACCCTCTAACACACAGACAAATGTAAAATGTCAAACCTCCATCACACAGTGTAAAAACACACAAAAACATTCACAACCTTCTTCAGTAAGTGAGTAAAACCACCAAAACGTAACATAATTATTAAACTGTTGGTTAATTTACGTCACAAACAACAAAGTTAACCCTTACTTTGCAGTGTAAAAGCTACACAGTATCTCCAGGCGGTCCCCATGCACCCCGTGCACCGCCTGCCTCTCCATCCATTGTGTTTCAGAGACCCACCTGAGAACATGAATATTAACACAGCAGCCTCTGGCTCGTCTCACTTTCCCGTCCTCACGCTTGACGGCACACACACAGCTCTCTGTCCCTGGGGCTGACGGCAGCACTGAGCACCACTGAGCACGACTCAGACACACATGTATGGTTTATACAAACACACCAGGCTCCTAAGCTCCCAGTCCTGACCGCCTGCAGCACAACAACTCCAACCTCAACACCGACCCCTGTTTCTCCCTCCTCTCGGTCCCACAGCTAGACTCCCACCACAGCCTCTGGAAGGTACAGCTTCAGAATAACCCCAGAAACCGAGTACAGGAGCCACACCTAAAACTGGAAAGACTGCATTGTCCAGCAGCATTGTATGTACTGTAGCACTCAGCAGCTCAGCCTCTGACTTCACCTTCATACATGCTATGTGCTTCATAAATCTCTATTCATACCATCCTGCCTGCGCCCCACCCCCACCCCCACCCCCAGCTATCGTACACCATAGATTAGCAGCCATTTAATTAGCCAGCTCCAAAGAGTAGCTAGCGCCCAGCCCACACTCTCTCCTGAGTCCTGTCAAACAGCATCCCACAGCAAAATAACCCTACTCAGCAGTTAGCAGGGAGAAGAGGTAGAGAGAAAGAGAGAGAGAGAGCAAGAGAGAGAGAGAGAGATTCATGTTGTCGTACCCAAAAAGTGCATTAAAAAAGGCCCAATGTTGGTAATAAAGATGCAGAGAGAGATAGTGTCCAGGCTCCAATTAAAATATGAAACAAAGGAAAAGCACAACTAAAACACTATGTGGATGAATTATTAAGGAGATGGGATGGATGTGGCCTGGCTCCTTGGTGTTCAGCAGAAAATCAGTGCCTTACGCAGGGAGAATGGAGAATGGGGGAGGTAGAAAGGCAGGTAGCCACTATGCCATCCATGCTAAGCTCAGGCAATGGGTGTCAGAGCTGGGAGACGGCTGGGGGATTTAGAAGTACTGGCGACTAATCCCGAGGAAGTAGCAAATATTCTGACTGCCATTAACAGACCCATACTGTATGTAGTCTCTGGGTTTATGTAGGGCAGAGAGCCATGCTGTATGTAGTCTCTGGGTTTATGTAGGATAGAGAGCCATACTGTATGTAGTCTCTGGGTTTATGTAGGGCAGAGAGCCATGCTGTAGTCTCTGGGTTTATGTAGGACAGAGAGCCATACTGTATGTAGTCTCTGGGTTTATGTAGGACAGAGAGCCATACTGTATGTAGTCTCTGGGTTTATGTAGGGCAGAGAGCCATACAGTATGTAGTCTCTGGGTTTATGTAGGGCAGAGAGCCATGCTATAGTCTCTGGGTTTATGTAGGACAGAGAGCCATACTGTATGTAGTCTCTGGGTTTATGTAGGACAGAGAGCCATACTGTATGTAGTCTCTGGGTTTATGTAGGGCAGACATCCATTTTGTATGTAGTCTCTGGGTTTATGTAGGACAGAGAGCCATGCTGTATGTAGTCTCTGGGTTTATGTAGGACAGAGAGCCATACTGTAGTCTCTGGGTTTATGTAGGGCAGAGAGCCATACTGTATGTAGTCTCTGGGTTTATGTAGGGCAGAGTGTGATACTGTATGTCGTCTCTGGGTTTATGTAGGGCAGAGAGCCATACTGTATGTAGTCTCTGGGTTTATGTAGGGCAGAGAGCCATACTGTATGTCGTCTCTGGGTTTATGTAGGGCAGAGAGCCATACTGTATGTAGTCTCTGGGTTTATGTAGGACAGAGAGCCATACTGTAGTCTCTGGGTTTATGTAGGGCAGAGAGCCATACTGTATGTAGTCTCTGGGTTTATGTAGGGCAGAGTGTGATAATGTATGTAGTCTCTGGGTATATGTAGGTCAGAGAGCCATACTGTATGTCGTCTCTGGGTTTATGTAGGGTAGAGAGCCATACTGTAGTCTCTGGGTTTATGTAGGGCAGAGAGCCATACTGTATGTAGTCTCTGGGTTTATGTAGGGTAGAGAGCCATACTGTAGTCTCTGGGTTTATGTAGGGCAAAGAGCCATACTGTAGTCTCTGGGTTTATGTAGGGCAGAGAGCCATACTGTATGTAGTCTCTGGGTTTATGTAGGGCAGAGTGTGATACTGTATGTAGTCTCTGGGTATATGTAGGGCAGAGAGCCATACTGTATGTCGTCTCTGGGTTTATGTAGGGTAGAGAGCCATACTGTAGTCTCTGGGTTTATGTAGGGCAGAGAGCCATACTGTATGTAGTCTCTGGGTTTATGTAGGGTAGAGAGCCATACTGTAGTCTCTGGGTTTATGTAGGGCAAAGAGCCATACTGTAGTCTCTGGGTTTATGTAGGGCAGAGAGCCATACTGTAGTCTCTGGGTTCATGTAGGGCAGAGAGCCATACTGTATGTAGTCTCTGGGTTTATGTAGGACAGAGAGCCATACTGTAGTCTCTGGGTTTATGTAGGACAGAGAGCCATACTGTATGTAGTCTCTGGGTTTATGTAGGGTAGAGAGCCATACTGTAGTCTCTGGGTTTATGTAGGGCAAAGAGCCATACTGTAGTCTCTGGGTTTATGTAGGGCAAAGAGCCATACTGTAGTCTCTGGGTTTATGTAGGGCAGAGAGCCATACTGTAGTCTCTGGGTTTATGTAGGACAGAGAGCCATACTGTATGTAGTCTCTGGGTTTATGTAGGACAGAGAGCCATACTGTAGTCTCTGGGTTTATGTAGGGCAGAGAGAATTAAGTTTGAAGAATCACCAGAGTCAGAGTGGTAGGTTGTACATAGAGAGCCATAATTGTGTGGGAGGGTGATTATATTTGTCCTATATTTACTGTATATTTGTACAAGAGTGTAATATTCGCATGTGTGAATTGGAAATGTGTTTTTTGCATATCCCGACTCTCCCTGAGACACCCTCGGAGAGTGGGGTCATGACCAGGGTCTGGGAGCCATTTGATTTGATTTGATAAGTGGGTGTCTCTGTCAGTGATATGAAGTACACAGAAGGATTTCAACATCTATTTGCTTGAGGGTGGGGACCTTTATAGAATTACATAAACATACACTATTTGAGATAAAGGACATTTAAAGAGCGCAGACGGCCACCTATCATTTCATGGAGATGGTGTGACTTCATAGGGAATTTTGTCTGACCAGAGTTTCCTGGAGGAGAAGAATCATACAGCTAGATAAACCACTAAGACGAGTAGCGAGCAAAGCCTTCTCCCGGGATGAAAGTCAGATCAGGCTACAGGGGGAGTAAACACGCAATGGCCTTTCTTTGCCTTTTAGCTTAGAGTACGACTGCTGCTACCGGCATTAGCAAAGTAGAAGACATGCTTCTACTGGAAGGTAACATGACCTCCTCCACACTGATCCTCAACACGGGAGGCCCACAAGGGTGCGACTTCAGTTTCCTCTTGTACTCCCTGTATACCCACGACCTCACACAGTTCCAACTCCATCATCAAGCTCGCCGACGACACGACAGTAGTAGGCCTGATTACCAACGGCAACGAGATGGCCTACGGACATGAGGTAGGCACTCTGACGATGTGGTGCCAACGTCAGCAAAACAAAGGAGCTGATTGTGGACTTCAGTATTAACCAGACTGGGCATGACCCCATCCTTATCAACAGGGCCGCCGTGGAGACGGCGAAAAACTTCAATATCCTTGGCGTACACATCTCAGAGGAGCTGAAATGTTCAAACCAGGCAGACACCGTGCTGAAGAAGGCACAACAGCGACTCTTGAACCTCAGGAGGCTGAAGAAATTCTGTCTGTCCCTGAGGACTCTCACAGTGTTGTACAGGAGCACCATCAAGAGCATACTGTTCTGTCGGGCTGCATCACAGCCTGGTATGGCAACTCCACCACCGCTCCCCGCAAGGCTCTACATAGGGTGGTACGCTCAGCCGAACAACACCATGTGTCACAGGAAATCCAAGAAGATCATTAAGGCCAAGAAGATCATCAAGGACCTCAGCCACCCGAGCCACGGCCTGTTCTCCCCGCTTCCATCACTCAGACGTGGGCAGTATAGGAGCATCATGGCAAAAACTGTCAGTCGGCCAATAGCTTCTACCCCCAGACCATCAGGCTGATGATTATTTAAAAAAAAAAAGTATATATTAAATTGTTTATTTTACCCTTATTTTACCAGGTAAGTTGACTGAGAACACATTGTCATTTACATAAATTACCTGGGGAATAGTTAGAGGGGAGACGAGGAGGGATGAATGAGCCAATTGGAAGCTGGGGATGATTAAGTGGCCATGATTGTATGAGGGCCAGTTTGGGAGTTTAATAATAATAATAATAATTTATAAAATGTCTATAGTGCTTTTCAAAAGCAAAAAACAAACACGCAATGCATCACCATGAGTAGCCTAGCCAGTACATCACATTGAGTAGCCTAGCTAGTACATCATATTGAGTAGCCTAGCTAGGTCATCACATTGAGTAGCCTAGCTAGTACATCACATTGAGTAGCCTAGCTAGGTCATCACATTGAGTAGCCTAGCTAGTACATCACATTGAGTAGCCTTGCTAGTACATCACATTGAGTAGCCTAGCTAGTACATCACATTGAGTAGCCTAGCTAGGTCATCACATTGAGTAGCCTAGCTAGTACATCACATTGAGTAGCCTAGCTAGGTCATCACATTGAGTAGCCTAGCTAGGTCATCACATTGAGTAGCCTAGCTAGTACATCACATTGAGTAGCCTAGCTAGGTCATCACATTGAGTAGCCTAGCTAGTACATCACATTGAGTAGCCTAGCTAGGTCATCACATTGAGTAGCCTAGCTATTACATCACATTGAGTAGCCTAGCTAATACATCACATTGAGTAGCCTAGCTAGTACATCACATTGAGTAGCCTAGCTAGGTCATCACATTGAGTAGCCTAGCTAGTACATCACATTGAGTAGCCTAGCTAGTACATCACATTGAGTAGCCTAGCTAGTACATCACATTGAGTAGCCTAGCTAGGTCATCACATTGAGTAGCCTAGCTAGTACATCACATTGAGTAGCCTAGCTAGGTCATCACATTGAGTAGCCTAGCTAGTACATCACATTGAGTAGCCTAGCTAGGTCATCACATTGAGTAGCCTAGCTATTACATCACATTGAGTAGCCTAGCTAATACATCACATTGAGTAGCCTAGCTAGTACATCACATTGAGTAGCCTAGCTAGGTCATCACATTGAGTAGCCTAGCTAGTACATCACATTGAGTAGCCTAGCTAGTACATCACATTGAGTAGCCTAGCTAGTACATCACATTGAGTAGCCTAGCTAGGTCATCACATTGAGTAGCCTAGCTAGTACATCACATTGAGTAGCCTAGCTAGGTCATCACATTGAGTAGCCTAGCTAGTGCATCACATTGAGTAGCCTAGCTATTACATCACATTGAGTAGCCTAGCTAGTACATCACATTGAGTAGCCTAGCTAGTACATCACATTGAGTAGCCTAGCTAGGTCATCACATTGAGTAGCCTAGCTAGCTAGTACATCACATCCAGTGATGTACTGGTTGACCTAACTATAGGTCAACCAATAGAGGCCAAGTCTTTGAGTGCATGCATCCCCAAAAGATGGAGATGGACAGTTCATGGCTTGATCAGAGGGTGATGAGGGAGATGGTTGATGAAGAGTCTGGTGACAATCATATAAAGGGCTACTCTGGGAACCAGCCTGAGTCGTGTAGCTACAGGACATCTCCTTCACCATTTGTATGGTACCCACTTGGGTGACGCCTCAGCAGCTCTGGGCGCCAGAAAGCTCACCACACAGAGTTCAGAGTAGTAGCCAGTCGTCCTCACTATGAGCCCTCTGCCTCAGCACTGCATTCCTCTACTGCATCTCCCATTCCTCTCAAGCTTCAGGTGACTCTTCAATTTATGTTTTCAAAACATCAGGGACCAGCAGCCAGGTGAAACACAAAAGCTGATACAGTGTCCAGATGCATCATTCGAACAAAAACTATTAGCCAGCTAGCTAGCCAAGTCGAAACGAGTTGACCTGCCAGTCCATCTGCAAATCTGTGGGTCAAAACCACCAGAAATATGCAACAAAACTCAACGTTATCAAAAACAAAACAGCTGATAAAAAAACAATTAAAAACACTTAAAAACGATTAAATATGTACATATTTACAGGAGCTCTCTGCTTAGGTTGCTACTAGGGCGCCATTGCAACTACAGAGCTACTAGCCTCCCTCTGATGTATCATTGTTACAGTTGTAAATATGTATATATTATTATTTGTATTATTGTTTCATTCACTTCTCACTTCCCCCCTGATGCTTCCCCTATGGACATTCCCTCTGGGACCCCTCCCACCAATGGACAGATATCATTGTTATTGTTGTCAATCCGTATTGTGGATATTCAGTGTTACAGCGCAATTTAAAGGCAATGTTCCCGTGTTAGTGGAGACTGCATTCACACTAAACGCTGCATATGTCGGTTCAATAGTAAATTACCTTTACATTTCTAGCGGGCAATCTGTAACGCCTCAGCGATACAGATTGAATAGCGCCCTAGGAGTTTCTGGGTCAAACAAGTCTTATTTTAGAGGATCAGATTGACCAACATTTTAGGATCTGTTCGTAGCGAGTAAGAGATAAGCTTTGTAAAGAGGATGCATTTTACAGGATCTCCCCAAAAACCTCCCAAAATAACACTCATGGTTTTTAGCAGTAAAACACATGTTGATCAGCTTAATTGTGAGGTTAGCAAGGCCAGATGTAGAACAGTTAGTAGAAGATACTGTAGTGTAGCTATAGGGAGGAATAAGTGCATTCGCTGATCTGGCAACAGATGGGGGACAGAGAGAAAGACAGGCAGGGATATAGGGAGGAGAGCAGGCAGGCTATGGCCCTCACCTTTGAGCCTCTTGAAGTGGACAGGGACATCACTCTTGATGCTCTTGCTGTCCTCCGTGGACTCACTGCGCACCGTGGGGGGGTCGTTCTGGGCCAGCCAATCAGCCACTTTGCTCTCAGAGACCATCATGGCGGCCTGCAGGGTGCTGAGGTCCTTGCTGCCAGAATGGGAGGCCTTCTTAGGCCGGGGCCGGTGGTCCGGAGTCAGCTTGGACACGTGGTCCTTGATCGTGACCTTGCCAGGGGAGGTGTCATCAAACTCGATTGTGAAGGCGTGAGGTGAGGCGTGGCCCTGAGTGCTGGCGCTGGCGGTAGCAGCAGCCCCCTCAGTGTCTTTGGTGGGGATCTCATGAATGCTGTCCTCGGCCATCTGAGCCTCCTTGGTGGGGATCTCAAAGTAGCTGGGCTCGGGGCCCAGGCCGTCCTCCCTAGGCCTCTCACTCCTCTTAGGCTCTCTGCCGTCTGTAGGTTCACAGAGAGGAGAACACTGGGGATCAGTATCTAGAGGTCAGAGGTCATGGGCCCCACATGGGCCGTTCAGCTGTGTCTGTTCTGTCTCACCATTAGTCTCAGCATTAGTCTGAATCAGTGTCTGAGGCCCTGGCAGAACACAGCCCTCTAAACAAAACAGGTCAAGCTGAGCTGGGGCCCATGCAGACAAGCACAAAGCCATGTAGTGTCCACTTTGACAATAACTGATGAGGAAGCCAATCAAACCCCCTTCAGGCTATACCTTAATAATGATTGTGTAACTTATTTTTGATTACATTAAGTGGCAAGGCATTATGGGATGTGGAGATGATGGATGATCTGATTGGACAGTGGAGAGACCATCTGGTTTATATGTATGACAAAGTGAGCAGCTGAGTTGTTCATGTAACATACAAAAAAGTTGGCTTTGCACATTTCCTCCCTAACAGAGTAAAGGAACTATATCAAAGTCAAATATTGAAGATATAATACCTACAGGGATTTACGACCCCCTATAAAGCCAAATCTTTCTTGAAAGTTATATCTTTCACTTCAACTTAAAATAACTTTTTGTCTCTTTTTGAAAACAGATAAACTCCCCATGTCTGCAACGAACTGGGGCTTTCAACAAAGTAAAACATTGAGTGAAATGAGACATAATGTTGTCCATATAGAGAACTACAGTGCCTTTGGAAAGTATTCAGACCCCTTGACATTTCCCACATTTTGTTACATTACAGCCTTATTCTAAAATGGATTAAATAAAAAAATCTACACACAATACCCCATAATGACAAAGCAAAAACAGGTTAGTAGACATTTTTGGAAATGTATTAAAAAAAAAATATTTTTAAATGAAATACCTTATTTAAATAAGTATTCAGACCCTTTGCTATGAGACTCTAAACTGAGTTCAGGTGCATCCTGTTTCCATTGATCATCCTTGAGATGTTTCTACAACTTGATTGGAGTCCACCTGTGGTAAATTCAATTCATTGGACATGATTTGGAAAGGCACACACCTGTCTATATAAGGTCCCACAGTTGACAGTGCATGTCAGAGCAAAAACCAAGCCCTGAGGTTGAAGGAATTGTCCTTAGAGCTCCGAGACATAATTGTGTGTGGAGGCACAGATCTGGGGAAGGTTACCAAAACACCAAAACCACAGTGGCCTCCATCATTCTTGAATGGAAGAAGTTTGGAACCACCAAGACACTTCCTAGAGCTGGGCGCCCGGCCAAACTGAGCAATCGGGGGAGAAGGGCCTTGGTCAGGAAGGTGACCAAGAACCAAATGGTCACTCTGACAGAGCTCCAGAGTTTCTCTGTGGAGATGGGAGAACCTTCCAGAAGGACAACCATTTCTGCAGCCCTCCACCAATCAGGCCTTTATGGAAGAGTGGCCAGACGGAAGCCACTCATCAGTAAAAGGCACATGACAGCCCGCTTGGAGGTTCCCAAAAGGCACCTAAAGTCTCTCAGACTATGAGAAACAACATTGTCTGGTCTGATGAAACCAAGATTTAGCACTTTGGCCTGAATGCCAAGCGTCATGTCTGGAGGAAGCCTGGCTCCATCCCTACGGTGAAGTATAGTGGTGGCAGCATCATGCTGTGTGGATGTTTTTCAGAGGCAGGGACTGGGAGAACAGTCAGGATCGAGGCAAAGATGAACGGAGCAAAGTACAGAGAGCTCCTTGATGAAAACCTGCTCCAATTTTTTATAAGTTAGCAAACACTTCTAAAAACCTGTTTTTGCTTTGTCATTATGGGCTATTGTGTGTAGATTGATGAGGAAAACAAACAATTTAATACATTTTAGAATAAAGCTGTAACGTAACAACATTTTAAAAATTAAAGGGGTCTGAATACTTTCCGAAGGCACTGTACATTCAAACTGGTACCACTTGCATCAGGTCCTAGATTATAGTCACCAACAGGTCTGGCAGTAAATAAGGCTGTGCTTTCAGGTTTCATCCTATCCAAGCATCAATAACACCCACTGCTTCCCAGAACAAGACAATCAGAACTTAAGCCTAGAACTTCCCTTTTTTATAAATCTACCACCCTTCCTCTAATGATCACATTAAGACTCATGTGACTGATGTGAAAACTCAACTCAAAAGCACTAAGGGTCATGGTGGCCATTCATTTAACATGGACACTCAGTGTACTGTACATTAGAGTCCATGAGACATACAAGCATTACTAACAGCACCCATGTCATTACATATTAATGACAGGAACCAAATGTATACTTAACAACATAATACATCTAAGTAATCTGGCAGGACTTTAGGTGTTTTACACTCATTAATCCACCACCCTGAAGTGAACAGAGTGCCTTTAAAAGTGAGAACACATACCTCAAAGCTGAAACGGCCTGACTGCAAGTTCAGGCAGAGGTGGGTCCCTCTTCAAAATTAAAGCCTCAGTTCGGATTCCCAGTAAACTATGTCCTTAAATTGAGTAATTAGCAAAACAATATATATAAGGACTTTAGCAAGTTACTACAGACTAGATAGCGAATGAGAGTTTCAGTGTTGGAGAAAGCGGTTTCTTTCAGCGCTCTGTGAGAGCTGGTGCAATGGCGTAACCCAATAGCCCTGAGTGACAATACATAAGGATGGGGGCTGGGGGCGGCTACAACAGAATCTATTCAATAGTACATGAGACCGTTCCTCTAAACTATCTCACTTCCCCTCCACTGCTACCTTCTGTTGTTAGTTAGCCTCTCTCTACTAGGGCAAGTGGGGGTAGTATGCCCTCTCCACACTACAGAAATAGCTATGGGAGGAGATTAGATTATAAATTGTCTCTTTGATGTTTGGAACTGTATTGTGGGTACACCTTATTGGCGTACCCTTATTATGTGCCTTCTTTGGGCTCCCAAGAGACTCTAGGCTTTCAGGAAAATAATGCTGATTCATTAAAAAGGTTTTCTGTCTTTCCTCCACACCAGTCGAAGTTCCCTTTGTTGACTAAAGAATGCCTGCAGATAATGCTATTCAAAGCTGAAGGTTCTTTGGCTAGATAAACTCACAATGTATGCCCCTGCGAGAGAAAGAGGAAAAGAGAGAGAGAGAGAGTGCAGCTGGACAGTGAGGAGAGGAGGGTGGATATGGTGTCTTGTTTTGAACAGAGAGAGTGTTGTCCTCAGTGACTTCCCTTAAGTGGCATTCGAAGCGGAGGGTGTGAGTGCTTTCAGATTCAGTGCAGTTTGAATAAGAAGACGGAGCAGTTTCTACACAATCACATAGAACTCCATAACATTATATGGGTATCCTATAGACTTCAGCACCCACTACCAGCCTACCACCCACGCTCACTGCAAGCTGTCTACACTGCACACGTATCCTTTACATTGAATGACCATGAATATAACCCCAGATCTGTTTTTATGCCGCCGTAGAGACATGGCTTACAATTACATACATAACACGCCAGTGCACTCTGTTGACACTGGGGAAATATTGGGGCTGTCACTAAAGACTGGTCAGGAAGGCCCACTGTTTGTGACACTTTCCTTGGGGACGCTGTCCATATTAACAGCTGACAGATCAGTCAACTGCCCTCTACTGTGGGCCTCTCAATAACAGAGATAAGGACAGGTCAGTGGTCACTACATACCATCTACTGTACATTAGAGCACTGCTTTCACAATAATATTGCAATTTTACAGTTGAAGTTGGAAGTTTACATACACTTAGGTTGGAGTCATTAAAACTCGTTTTTCAACCACTCCACAAATTTCTTGTTAACAAACTATAGTTTTGGCAAGTCGGTTAGGACATCTACTTTGTGCATGACACAAGTAATTTTCCAACAATTGTTTACAGACAGATTATTCCACTTATAATTCACTGTATCACAATTCCAGTGGGTCAGAAGTTTACATGCACTAAGTTGACTGTGCCGTTAAACAGCTTGGAAAATTCCAGAAAATTATGTCATGGCTTTAGAAGCTTCTGATAGGCTAATTGACATCATTTGAGTCAATTGGAGGTGTACCTGTGGATGTATTTCAAGGCCTACCTTCAAACTCAGTGCCGCTTTGCTTGAAATCATGGGAAAATCAAAAGAAATCAACCAAGACCTCAGAAAAAAATTGTAGACCTCCACAAGTCTGGTTAATCCTTGGGAGCAATTTCCAACTGCCTGAAGGTACTATATTCATCTGTACAAACAATAGTACGCAAGTATTAAAACCATGGGACCATGCAGCCGTCATACCGCTCGGGAAGAAGACAAGTTCTGTCTCCTAGAGATGAACGTACTTTGGTGCAAAAAGAGAAAATCAATCCCAGAACAACAGCAAAGGATCTTGTGAAGATGCTGGAGGAAACAGGTACAAAAGTATCTATATCCACAGTAAAACGAGTCCTATATCGACACAACCTGAAAGGCCGCTCAGCAAGGAAGAAGCCACTGCTCCAAAACCGCCATAAAAAAGCCAGACTACGGTTTGCAACTGCACATGGGGACAAAGATCATACTTTTTGGAGAAATGTCCCCTGGTCTGATGAAACAAAAATAGAACTGTTTGGCCATAATGACCATCATTATGTTTGGAGAAAAAAGGGGACGCTTGCAAGCCAAAGAACACCATCCCAACCGTGAAGCACAGGGGTGGCAGCATCATGTTGTGGGGGGGGCTTTGATGCAGGAGGGACTGGTGCACTTCACAAAATAGATGGCATCATGAGGGAGGAAAATGATGTGGATATATTGAAGAAACATCTCAAGACATCAGTGAGGAAGTTAAAGCTTGGTCGCAAATGGGTCTTCCAAATGGACAATGACCCCAAGCATACTTCCAAAGCTGTGGCAAAATGGCTTAAGGACAACAAAGTCAAGGTATTGGAGTGACCATTACAAAGCCCTGACCACAAACCTATAGAACATTTGTGGGCAGAACTGAAAAAGCGTATGCGAGCAAGGAGGCCTACAAACCTGACTCAGTTACACCAGTTTTGTCAGGAGGAATGGACCAAAATTCACCCAACTTATTGTGGGAAGCTTGTGGAAGGGAACCCAAAACGTTTGACCCAAGTTAAACAATGTAAAGGCAATGCTGCCAAATACTAATTGAGTGTATGTAAACTTCTGACCCACTGGGAATGTGATGAAAGAAATAAAAGCTGAAATAAATAATTCTCTCTACTATTATTCTGACATTTCACATTCTTAAAATAAAGTGGTGATCCTAACTAACCTAAGACAGGGAATTACTAGGATTAAATGTCAGGAATTGTGAAAAACTGAGTTTTAATGTATTTGGCTAAGGTGTATGTAAACTTCCGACTTCAACTGTACATTTTCCCCCCAAAGTGAACATGGTCGTAATACAAATATCCTTACATTAATCGACTGTTGTTTAATAGATTTGTAATTCAAAGGTAGCCTACACTATACTTTCTACACATGCCAATGGTCACACAAAGAAACTGTTAAATTGCTTCAACTTACTGAGTTCCATGGTAGATGCAACCTCTCCCATACTTGAATTAAAATAAAAGTCCTCCAGGCTTTCCGATCACAAGCCTCAATTTATCCCAAAATGTTGGCTTTCCTAAGGGCTGCCGAGGACATGCACTGCACTGGTGCTATTGTCCAGCTCTGACTGTTGATAGTGTAAGGATAGCTCTATGATCTAATAGTCTAAGATGTCTGGTCGGCCTTCCCCCAGTCCACCCCAGCACCCATTGGGTGTCTTGCTGCGTCCAAGCCTGGCCTAATCTCTAATCCTGTTACTCCTGCCCATCACAAGTTAATGGGATCCCAGTCCTCCGGACCAACACAGACACACACAGAGTGTATATACATACTGCGTACTGCGAGTCCGGATGGCCATTACCCTCAATACACAGAGACAGGATAAGCCTGGGAATTAACATAAAGCAACCATTTCACTACTTACAGAAAGTATTCTGTGCTTTATGTTCCAACGTTGGCATGCTATAGTTCTGTTATAACCACGGGATTATTTCAGAACAAACATTGCATAGGGTACAATGATCAACCAGGAACGTCTACAAACAAATTGCCAGTTCAAATTCTCTGCCAATTCATAAAAACTGAGCACGAGTAAAAAGATCGCAAATCAGTTTATTTTGATTTGACCTCAAGCCATCAGGAATGTCATTGGATCATGTTCTTTAAGCCTTAGAGTATACTGTACAGTATGCATGTATCTGAACATCTTGCCATGTTCACATTCTTTTTCATTTGAGATATGATGAGGTCATTTTCTTTGGTTCTTACCTGCTGCAGAGCTGTCATGCTTCTTCCCACACGTCTTGGTCTCCTGCTTGAAGGAGTTTTCATCGTCTGCGTCCCCATCCCCCCACCAAGATGGCTGTCCATACAGAGGGGTCCCCCGGTGCAATGCTGCTATGTCCCCTATAACACAAACACAAGAAGTTTCACTAGATTTAGATTGAATAATCTACCCATTGTGCTTGTGAAACATGCATGTACATTAATGAAATCAATGGACACAGTAACAGGCCAGAAGTTACTGTGATGGTCATGCAATACTTCCTGAGCACAGCTGCACTAGTGTCTTTTAATCCCTCTGTCTTAAAGCTGGATGATGGGTCATGAAGCACTGATTTGGCTTTAGCCATTCCACTGACCTACATAACCCAGTCAGCAGGACACAGAGGGACAAACCCATCAACACCATGCTCTGCTCCCTTATCACCAATGAGCTTAACTCAACACACAACCAACACATATGGCAGATCTGACTTCAAACAGACTGGCTGGAGGTTGGCTATGTTTATCGGTTGAAATGTTTAAGAGGAGAATCTCTTCCTGGACTTTGTCTGAACCTCATTTGACCCAACAGACACATTTCTCGGTGTTACAGATGGGATATTTCTACCTTCTCCTCTCCCCACTGCTAAAGGCCTGGAGTCATAAATAGATGTACGACTACCAGTGTATCCCTCTAAAACTTCACAGCAATACTCTTGACTTCACCCAGCTGAATCCAGCTATGATGTTTACATTGGTGTGACCAGTGCTTGACTTAGGTAGGAGTTCACCAGAGCTGAGTATCGGCACCTAAAATGTTCTACTGCTTGAGCTCCTGTTCCTCTTATAGAATATTAGCTCAAAAGTACTGTGGAGTTCCTGCACCTAAATGTAAACAGTACCGGCACCCAAAATGAGTACCGGCATCTATTTCAGTCCAAGTCAAGCCCAATAGTATGTTGCTAGTTGAACCCAGGTCGGGACATGATGTGTAGGCCAATTTACTGCAAATAAAGTCACAATAGCTAAATGGAACATAATCACTTCAAGTTAAAGTAAGCACTGACTTTGCATGCAGATGCCGGCTCTTCATTTGATCACCCTGTTGCAGGGTAACTTTTCTGAAATGCAAGACATTTAAAACTTGTTGTATATTTGAGGTTTAAAAAGGCTTCTGAAGTTTGTAATTCCCACTTGGAAATTTCAGACTTGATTTTTCCTTAAGAAAAACCGATCAACCCCTATAAAAACCACTATGAATTATAATCCACATAACAATTCACATTTCCTGTTGCTGCAGGATAATTATTCTGCTTTGGCAAACTAGCTCAAATTAAGATCCTACATATGTTGAGCAAAACCCAGAGAAAGCATTAATTGCAGTGCATACTTACAGATGCTTGTGTTAAAAATGCCTATAAATGCCTATTACTGCTGCAAGATTGGTGAGGAGCCTATAAATGCTGCAAGCTTGGTGAGGAGCTATGCCTGCTTGCATAATATCTCCAGTGAACCTTTGGTGGTGTGCTGCAGAGAGGAAAGGGAACATACAGTGACTCCCTGAGTCTGAGTCGTCAGGGGGGAACAACACATTAGCATCAAACTGACAATTAACAGGCTAAAATATCCAGGTGGCAGCGAAGGAGAAACACATGTAAACGCTTCCTGCCTCCTATTTTTTAAGGGCCGTCGGGTAATGGAGGAGACGTATGTGGATGTGCCTCTGCCTATCATTATAGGCCCTCTGCTGAAGGCCCCCACTGCAGATGTTGTAATTAAACACATAGTGGGTGGCAAGCAGGGTTGCATGTAATGTTGGTACACTGGACTCATGGATTAAGCCTGATGACCCATATGACAGTGTTAGAACATCTGTTGTTTTGATCCGGAGACTATAGACAATGGCTTAAGCCATTCATTAAGGACATCTTCTCATATTTCAGAACAAACTACTCAATCCATAGGGACAAAACAGCTTAACATTTAAGTCATTTAGCAGACACTCTTATCCAGAGCAACTTACAGGAGCAATTAGGGTTAAGTGCCTTGCTCAAGGTTATGTAGACAGATTTTTCACCTAGTCGGCTCGGGGATTCGAACCAGCAACCTTTCGATAGCCTAGGCTACCTGCCGCCCCAGGTAACCTACTGTAAAAGGCCAGTGCATAGCAAAAACTCCCTCTGAGATTCCTAATGTAATGACAATGAACCATATACTGTCACAATGCAAAAGCCATGGTTCCTCTGTTAAAAGATAGACAAATATACTGTGCCATCTGTAATACAGTAGCTATTCAACTCAAGACATCCCCTCAGCCTCCCACAGAGTATCCAGTATCTGTACCACCTACTGTAAGAGACACTAACATCAGTAAAATATCCACTGTTACCTACACCAACACCAGCATAAGCTCCCACTCCAGCTGAGTGAATTGACTATTGAGCGTGTAAACGATGCAAGTGTAGCGGACATTCCTCCTACCAAAAGCACAGGGGAGAGATGACAGAAACAGAAACAGGGAGAGGAGAGCGAAAGCAGCTGCAGACACTCTACTGCCTCCTGTAGATAATTATAGCTATTTGATTGGAATAATACTCATTCAGCTATTGATAGTGGGCACAGGAGCATGCTAGGCTGGCCAATCAGATAAGACCCTCCAGTGGTACAGGGACAGTTGTTCAGATTATTGTGTTGTTTTTAAGGTTGCTTTAATGAGATTCAGCTGGATTTACAATGTGTTATTTAAACATCCGCCCTAAGCCCTCACTCTTTAATTACAGGCAATAAATGAAAAGAAAAAGCTCCAGAAGAGACAGGCAGTGAAAAGTAGAGGTTTATTAGTCTTTTCAGATGACATGTCTACCTATACTGTATAATCTACGGTAGGATCATGACATTCGTCGCTTACTCATTTAGAATACTGATTCTAAAATGCTATCGGTATCAAATGGAATTATGAATCTAGTCACAACTTGGATGCAGAAATTGCCAAAATCTCCAAATACTGCGTCATGATTGAATCACTTGAAGATCAACAATGAAATATCCCATTCAATTATTCCCTGAAATTACTGGATCATACTGTAATGTACAACATACATTTCATCTCTTATATGTGCTTCCTGCTCTCACCTGCCATCTTGTCATCTCCCTTGTGTGATTCGGCAGGTTTGGCTGATGGCTCCATGGTCCCCTCGGCTGCCTTGCTCTCGGCTGGTCTGCAGCTGGAGGACTTGGGGGTCTTAGAAGGGGACTTGGCAGGAGATTTGGCAGGTGACTTGGTGGGCTCACCGTTGGAGGGCTTCTTACTCAGCTGGAGCTGGCTGGTGAACTTCTCATGCTGATGGCGGGAAAGAGAGGGAGGGAAGGAGACAGTGAGGGGCGAGGGGGCAAGGGAGAAAGAGAGAGTGGAAGAGACACAGCAGGGGAAGACAGAGGACACGGTCATGGCCAAAAATATCATCTTTCATCTAATGCGGACATGCACACATACATACACACACACACACAGCCCAAAGTTATATTTGCAAGGGGGCTATGAGCTCATGAGTCTACTTACAAACACTTTTTTTATACTATGATATAACCGGTGCTATTTTCATTTTAGATATTTAGCACAACATTGAGAACAAAATAGATATCATGCACAGTGCCTTCAGAAAGTATTCATACCCCTTGACTTTTTCCACATTTTGTTGTGTTACAAAGTGAGAGTAAAATAATTTTCTTTGTCATTTTTTTGTCATTGATCTACACAAATTACTCAAAGTGGAAGAACAATTCTAACATTTGTAAAAAATGAACTGCTAATATATATTGATTAGATAAGTATTCAACCCCCTGAGTCAATACATGTTAGAATCACCGTTGGCAGCGATTACAGCTGTGAGTCTTTCTGGGTAAGTCTCTAAGAGCTTAGCACACCTGGATTGTACAATATTTGCCCATTATTCATTTCATATTTTTTTCAAGCTCTGTCAAATTGGTAGTTGATCATTGCTAGACAACCATTTTCAGGTCTTGCCATAGATTTTCAAGCAGATTTAAGTCAAAACTTCTTGGTAAGCAACTCCTGTGTTTTAAGTTATTGTCCTGCTGAAAGGTGAATTCATCTTCCAGTGTCTGGTGGAAAGCAGACTGAACCAGGTATTTCTCAAGGATTTTGCCAGTGCTTAGCTCCATTCTGTTTATTTTTTTTTCCTTCCTGAAAAACTCCCCAGTCCATAACGATTACAAGCATACCCATAACATGATGCAGCCACCACTATGCTTGAAAATATGGAGAGTGGTACTCAGTAATGTGTTGTATTGGATTTTCCCCAAACATAACACTTTGTATTTACGATAAAAAGTGAATTGCTTTTTGCAGTATTACTTTAGTGCCTTGTTGCAAACAGGATGCATGTTTTGGAATATTTTTATTCTGTACAAGCTTCCTTCTTTTCACTCTGTCATTTAGATTAGTATTGTGGAGTAACTACACTGTTGTTGATCCATCCTCTGTGTCACGTTCATCGTAGGAAGGAGACCAAAGTGCAGCGTGGGTATCGTTCCACATCTTTTATTTTAATGTGAAACTTTGCAAAACAAACAATAAACTACAAACAAAAACACAAACGTGACGAAAGAGGTGCAACATGCACTAACTCAAAATAATCTCCCACAAACACAGGTGGGAAAAACAACTACTTAAATATGATCCCCAATTAGAGACAATGATGACCAGCTGCCTCTAATTGGGGATCATACAAAAACCCCAACATAGAAAAAAGAAACTAGAACCAAACAACATAGAACTAAATAAACTAGATAACCCCCCCCCCCCCCCCCCCCCAGTCACGCCCTGACCTACTCTACCATAGAAAATAAGAGCTATCTATGGTCAGGACGTGACAGTACTCCCCCCCAAAGGTACGGACTCCGGCCGCAAAACCTGAAACCAAATGGGAGGATTAGGGGTGGTGTCTAGTGTTGTTGGCGGCTCTGGCGCAGGACAAAGAACCTTCTCATCCCGCGGATCCTCCTGCATCGGAGGCAGTTCTGGCGCGGGATGAAGAACCCTCTCATCCTGCGGATCCGCCAGCATCGGATGCGGCTCTGGTGCAGGACGAAGAACCCTCTCATCCTGCGAACCCGCCAGCATCGGTGGAGGCTCCGGACTGCCGACCGTCGCTGGAGGCTCCGGACTGGGGGCCGTAGCTGGAGGTTCCGGACTGGGGGCCGTCGCTGGAGGTTCCGGACTGGGGGCCGTCTCAGGAGGCTCCGGGCTGTGGGCCGTCTCAGGAGGTTCCGGACTGTGGGCCGTCTCAGGAGGTTCCGGACTGTGGACCGTCTCAGGAGGTTCCGGACTGTGGACCGTCTCAGGAGGTTCCGGACTGTGGACCGTCTCCGGAGGTTCCGGACTGTGAAATGTCGCTGGAGGTTCCGTACTGGGAACTGTCGCCGGAAGCTCCGGACTGGGAACTGTTGCCGGAACCTCCGGACTGGGAACTGTCGCCGGAACCTCCGGAACGGGAAGGCGCACTGGAGGCCTGATGCGTGGGGCTGGCACAGGTGGCGCCAAACTGGTAACACGCACCTCAGGGCGAGTGCGGAGAGCAGGCACAGGACGCACCGGACTGGGCAGGCGCACTGGAGGCCTAGTGCGTGCAGCCGGGACAGGTGGCACCAGACTGGTGACACGCACTTCAGGGCGAGTGCGAGGAGCAGGCACAGGACGTACTGGACTGAGGACACGCACTCCAGGGAGAGTGCGAGGAGGAGGCACAGGACGTACTGGGCTGTGGAGACGCACTGGAGACCTGGTATGTAGAACCGGTGCAGGATATACTGGACCGTGGAGGCGCACTGGAGGTCTGGAGCGTAGAGCTGGCACAACCCGTCCTGGCTGAACGCTCACTTTAGCCCGGCAAGTGCGGGGCGCTGGCACAGGACGAACTGGGCTGTGAATGCGCACTAGCGACACAGTGAGTAGAGCTGGCGCAGGATATCCTGGACCGAGGAGGGGTACTGGAGACCAGGAGCGCTGAGCCGGCACAACCCGTCCTGGCTGAATGCTCACTTTAGCCCGGCAAATGTGGGGCGCAGGCAGAATGTGCACCAGGCTATGAATGAGCACTGGAGATACAGTGCGCATCACCGCATAACACGGTGCCTGACTGGTCATACGCTCCCCCCGGTAAGCACGGGGAGTTGGCTCAGGTCTAAACCCTGACTCCGCCAATCTCCCCATGTGCCCCCCCAGGATCTCCTCCCATGTCCACTCCTGGCCACGCTGCTTGGTCCTATGGTGGTGGGAGATTCGGTCACGTTCATCGTAGGAAGGAGACCAAAGTGCAGCGTGGGTATCATTCCACATCTTTTATTTTAATGTGAAACTTTGCAAAACAAACAATAAACTACAAACAACAACACAAACTGTGACGAAAAAGGTGCAACATGCACTAACTCAAAATAATCTCCCACAAACACAGGTGGGAAAAACAACTACTTAAATATGATCCCCAATTAGAGACAACGATGACCAGCTGCCTCTAATTGGGGATCATACAAAAACCCTAACATAGAAAAAAGAAACTAGAACCAAACAACATAGAACTAAATAAACTAGATAAACCCCCCCAGTCACGCCCTGACCTACTCTACCATAGAAAATAAGAGCTATCTATGGTCAGGACGTGACACTGTTTTCTCCTATCACAGCCATTAAACTCTGTAACTGTTTTAAAGTCACCATTGGCCTTATCGTGAAATCCCTGAGCGGTTTCCTTCCTCTCCGGCAACTGAGTTAGGAAGGACGTCTGTATCTTTGTAATGACTGGGTGTATTGATACACCATCTAAAGTGTAATTAATAACTTCATCATGCTCAAAGGGATATTCAATGTCAGCTTTTTTATTTTTACCCATCTATCAATAGGCGCCTTTCTTTGCGAGGCATTGGAAAATCTCCCTGGACTTTGTGGTTGAATCTGTGTTTGAAATTCACTGCTCAACTGAGGGACCTTACAGATAATTGTATGTGTGGGATACAGAGATGAGTTAGTCATTCAAAAATCATGTTAAACACTATTATTGCACACAGAGTGAGTCCATGCAACTTATTATGTGACTTGTTAAGCACATGTTTAGTCCTAAACTTATTTAGGCTTGCCATAACAAAGGAGTTGAATACTTATTGACTCAAGACATTTCAGCTTTACATGTTTTATTAATTAGTTTAAAAAATAACATAATTCCACTTTGACATTATGGTTTAGTGTGTGTAGGACAGCGACAAAAGAAATCTCAATGTAATCCATTTTAAATTCAGGCTGTAACACAACAACATGTGGAAAAAGTAAAGGGGTGTGAATACTTTCTGGAGGCACTGTACATGTACGTCTGTGTCTAGAAGGAAGTGTCTTACCTGCAGAGCCTCGTCTGGGACAGTCATCTCGCCTCGCACCACCGTGAACAGGTTGGTATGTGAGACAGGTTAAGGAAAGACACTTGTTTGTATCTATCAATGTTTGCATCTATCCTCACAGCCACTTCCTTATACACACACAACAGTCATTCAAGGCCAAAACCACAATAGAGTGAATGACAGCTTGACACTTAAAAACTATACAGCTTGACACTTAAAAACTATACAGCTTGACAAATGATAAGTGGGACGAGAGCAATTCAATTAACAGATGGTACATGTTTTTAGGGATTGAAGTACTGTTGTGTCACTAAGGTTGTAACGACGGAATGATTGAAAGGATATCATATCCAAACCTTAACTTGTCATCAATCTTCAAAGTGATATACATCTGCTCCTGGATGCGGACATCATTCACAAATGTCTGTGTGGAGAGAAAAGAGAGAAAACCTTTTTGAACTTGGATTGCATTGTAAATTCACTGCTCTCTGACTCTCTCCAGTGCCAGGCATGCAAGCCCAGTTATCATTGCTTAAAACCCCCATGGGTAAATACATAATGAATTTAGGGAAACTGTTCCCAGCGCACTTAATTTCAGGCTACACTTAACCCAGAATACAATCATATCACCTTTCATTCTCAGATACAAATCATCAAAAACGTAAAGGAAAAGGGTGATGGCTGGATCAGGGTTGTATTAGATCAGGACTGTAAAAATATTAAGTAAATGTGATTTCTGGTTTTCTTGCAGGTCTCTCCATTACCCCCATAAGAACCAGCCAAAGTGACATTATAAAAGGAAATGTTTTGAATATACACTACCGTTCAAAAGTTTGGGGTCAGTTAGAAATGTCCTTGTTTTTGAAAGAAAAGCACATTTTCTGTCCATTAAAATAACATAAAATTGATCAGAAATACAGTGTAGACATTGTTAATGTTGTAAATGACTATTATAGCTGGAAATGGCTGATTTTATATGGAATATCTACATAAGCGTACAGAGGCCCATAATCAGCAACCATCAGTCCTGTGTTCCAATGGCACGTTGTGTTAGCTAATCCAAGTTTATCATTTTAAAAGGCTAATTGATCATTTGAAAACCCTTTTGCAATTATGTTAGCACAGCTGGAAACTGTTGTTCTGATTAAAGAAGCAATAAAACTGTCCTTCCATAGACTAGTTGAGTAAAGAGAGAAAACCTTTTTGGACTTGGATTGCATTGTAAATTCACTGCTCTCTGCTTTTTCTTTCTTTCTTTCTTTCTTTCTTTCTTTCTTTCTTTCTTTCTCTTGGAGGACCTGAGCTCTAGGACCATGCCCCAGGACTACCTGGCCTGATGACTCCTTGCAGTCCCCAGTCCACCTGGTCGTGCTGCTGCTCCAGTTTAAACTGTTCTGCCTGCAGCTATGGAACCCTGACCAGTTCACCGGACAGACCTGCTGTTTTCAACTCTCTAGAGACAGCAGGAGCGGTAGAGATACTCTAAATGATCGGCTATGAAAAGCCAACTGACATTTACTCCTGAGGTGCTGACCTGTTGCACCCTCTACAACCACTGTGATTACTATTATTTGACCCTGCTGGTCATCTATGAACATTTGAACATCTTGGCCATGTTCTGTTATAATCTCCACCCAGTGGCGGTTCTAGACCATTTCAACTGGGGGGGCCAAGCTGGGACCAATTGTACTGTTAGAGGAGCCAGTTACATTAGATGTTATTGTTGTCATATCGTTTCCTTCCCTGCATTGCAGGCATTAGCAGGCAAAAGACCATGTTCATAATCATCATCGTTGCCACTGTCTAATAACGGATGTAAAAAAGAACGATAGTAAAAATGATTTCATACTCCACATTTAGGGGGGCCACAAGGCCCCTATTCTTTTTACTTTTTACCCCAATTGGTAGTTACAGTCTTGTCCCATCGCTGCAACTCCCGTACGGAATCGGAGAGGCGAAGGTCGAGAGCCATGCATCCTCCAAAACACGACCCTGCCAAGCCGCACTGCTTGCTTAACCTGGAAGCCAGGCACAAGGAGTCTTTAGAGCACGATGGGCCAAGGGAATCTCGGCCGGCCAAACCCTTCCCTAACTCAGGTGACACTGGGCCAATTGTGCGCCGCCTCATGGGTCTCCCGGTCACGGCCAGCTGTGACACAGCCTGGGATCGAACACGGGTCTGTAGTGACGCCTCAAGCATTGAGATGCAGTGCTTTATACCGCTGTGCCACTCAGGTGGCCACT
Source organism: Salmo salar (assembly GCF_965601325.2). Taxonomy (NCBI): domain Eukaryota; kingdom Metazoa; phylum Chordata; class Actinopteri; order Salmoniformes; family Salmonidae; genus Salmo; species Salmo salar. The sequence goes on along the minus strand of NC_138318.1, from coordinate 23,409,455 downwards.
ATTTAAAGTCACTCTAAAAGAGAAGCAGGGTTAAATTGGGTAATTGAAATCTTTGCTTAGAGGTTGTTACAATGTCTATTTAGGAGATGCAGTTATGACTATAGACTAGCTGTTGTTATTATCAGGATTTATCAGAACAGTGTCCTGGACAGACAGATTGATTATACACCTAATAAGTCATACCGCTGACTTTCCTTATGATTCAAGATCTATCCTAAAGATGAGCAAGATGTGCAGGTCATTCAGCAGTCAGGCTCTGATTGTCCCAGCATGGGATGGAGTGATACTTCCTGTCGCTACGGGCCCTTGGACGGCGGGGGAGGAATGCTGGAGCATGATTCAGGAGAAAGAGGTTATGACTTCAGCTTCCTGCCTGAGATAATGTGTCACAGTGGTTCCAAGCTAGTGGGTTAGCCTACACACGGAGTGATTTACACACTGAGCCATCAGCAGAACTAGGCCTAACTAACACATTACTCACACCATGTGGCGGGAAGAGCACTTCAACATGGTTTTACTCTGCCGTGAAAAGATCATGGTGTAGAATATGGGCACGTCATATGAGAATACATTCTGTTAATGCCATGTGAGCAAATTTTATTAGCCTAGAGATGAAGCACTTAAAGGGAAACTTCACCGCTCAACACTTTGGGGTGTTTTTCCAGTCTCCCTTCATAGTTATGAATGATAAGACTGTGTTTCAGACATAATTATGCACTATAGGTGTATTTTCTATTTTCACACTGGGAGAGTTCAACCACTGACATCATTGATTGTTTGAGCCTGCTGTCTGATCTAAAAATGAATGGAGTCATGTTTTGTAGCAATTATTGTGGCCTTTGGGTTTCGCCGACTGCGCGATCAAGCTAGCCGCTTTGTAAAGATTACAGCCTGACGGGAGCCCTACTTCCTGTTCCCACCCTTAAAGGCAGGCTTTTCCAAATGGGGGAGGTAATAGTTTACAGGCTCACAGGAGCTATGTTACCGTCTATCCGGGATTGCTAAATAATTAGCTACAGTGGTTGCTTCTGACGATTCATCTGTTTTTGAGATGTCTCATATTCTTCACCATGCTGCTACAGTAGGAATATAGATAGTGCACAATGATTTCCCATGAATGTGTGATAGCGTTTTCTTATTTCTCTCAAAGACAATACCGCTTGGATACAAAGATGATGACTCTGAAGAGATGTTTAAGGTCCCATAACAACAATCTCCTGTTGTATCAAAGTGACTCCGAATACCTCACTGCATCACCCAAACACACCGTATGCATGTATTCCCTTTGTAGAACTGTAGTATCTATTAGAAGCGTTAGTGGTATATTTTTCTTCTACTGTATACGTCATACATTGCCATAACTGTTCCTGCATACTGCTATGTAAACTCGCCTCGGTCTCCAGAGCTAATCAACTTTGTCTTGAATACAAGCCATGTCTACTTACAGTATTTGCTATATTGACAGACTAATCTACTGTTTTATTGAAACATGTTAACTTGCCAACAAATGTAAGTGCAAATGCTACTCCAACTCCCTGCATCATTTGTTTTAGCAGTAAGACTGAAGGTAGTTGATCCAAATACATTTCATGAATATTAGAATGAACTGATCCAGAAGTTGAAGTCAACTCTTTATTGGTTTCTTATGCAGCTGGAATCATTTAGTCACTTGTCAGTACAGTTTAAAAATATATATAAAACACCATTATATACATACTGTATGTACAACAGCTAGTGTAGCAATATCTATACCACAACGCAGTTGTGCGCATACTGGGCATTCTATATTATACTACAACATCAGTCTAACTGAATATGGATGTTGTGTTGGTTGAATGTTCCAGGCAGGTTCTAGAATGTTCTTCAGCTGGTGAACCTCTTCTTGTGTAGGGTAATGGCAGCTGGTTTTGCAGACTTTTGCGCTGTGGCGATGTTGGCAGGGATGTTGGGTTTGTGGGGCTGTGACTCTGGGTCCTTGTAGACAACCGTCTGGTTCTTCCTGCACTCCACAGCCAGGTGGACTAGCCTCTCATACACTTTCTTCACCACCCACTGCTTCGACCTCTTGCAGAAGATTTGTTTGTACTGCAAGTCTCCTGGAAAGATATGAAGACTGATCATGTGGATGTGTAACCATAGAATAAACCATGTTAATCTGTAAACAAAAAAGGGTACAGTAGACTGGTATGTGTTTTGTTACACTCAGAGTCAATAATGAGGCATTGAACTAGGCTGGGGGGGGGGCTTGACTTGTTGACAGTCTAGTCGTGTATTGTTGTGTATGAGCACCTACAGCTGTGCAATTGAGTTGAAAAGCACTGCCAACAATATAGTGAATAGGCTAGAAGAGTATACTAACACCCCTCTCCCCATGCCAAAGAACTGACTGCAAGGGTGGGAAATGTTTTAAGAGCACTTGTCTTGTAGACAGTTCAGTGTATTGGTGATTTTGCTTTCATAAATACCTTTGGCTGTCCTGGCTTGTTTTAAAGTCAGATCATGATGAGTTTGAGCTATTTCAAGGCTGAAATCTTTCTTCCAATGGGTCTACAGGCTCTGTACTAGTAAAACTGGTGTCAATGTGTGTCATCAGCAGCCGGATTAGTGTGTAGAGCAGTAAGTCAGTGATTGGCCAACATTTTACAACTGTTTCTCCACCAATACACACTTAAACAAGGTACTACATCCACCCACACCCCTCATGTCAATAGATCTAACTTTCACACACAATACCCACACCCAACTGACACCAGTCAGTCACTCACACCATACAGTAGAAGTTGCAGCCTACAGTACTTGTAAACACACCAACTACGACAACACGACACAGACTATGTTTATGCCTAGCTCCAGTATATTTATTTGCTCATCATGGAGTCATGGAAATATTTAGTAGATTTTAGAAAGTGACTTACACTAGTTCCTGGTGCTGAGCTTGATGTTGATGCCTCTGCATATGTTGATGGGATCGGACTCTAAATAGAACACAGTCACATTAGCCTCTGCGGTAGTTACTTAGCTAACGTAAACTAACGAAGCTAACGTTTGCTTGCAAAGTTACAAATCACATCACCAGATAGCAGCTGGGTAACTACATTGATATAGTTTGGAATGTCTAGCCAGCGTATTATGAAAGCTAGCTATCTAGTTTTGGTTTAGATAAACAAATAAAGTTCAATGCTAGCTAGTTAGCTAGTTATCGTTAGCTACGTTACCTTAGCTTGACCTCTTTTCTGCTGCTCTGATGTTGGCGGATCGGATGCCTTCCTCTTTGAAGTGAAGGGGAAAATCGATGGAATAGCATCACTTTTCAACATTCGGTCGACATGGCAACCCCATTAGTTGAGACTTCAGTTCCGTTTCGAGAACCCTCTGGCTGAAAGTGCTGGCTACAAACACAGATATTTCTCACATCAACTGGATCCCCCTCCGCGGGGTGGTACTACGTCCTGAAATCGATATGAATTCTGGATTTTGTGGTTTGCTTACAGCCCGAAAATGTAGCTGGACCGTTTCTACTGGTGAGATGCAGAAACGCTCGTATTTGCGTGTAGTGAGGAAATTCAAAATGTTTATGACACATATGATATGTTAATAGCACATTAATGGACATATATAGTGAAATGGAGCAGCGGTGAAAATTCCCTTTAACCCCTGACCCCTTTACATCTCTTCTCCTCCCCTACCTCTTCACCCTCCTCTCACTCACCCCGTTCAGGCTGCCAAGGTCCTTGACTTTGTGCTCATCGCTGGTTAACTCGTAGTTGATGACTGCATGCTGCTTGTCAACACTCCGCGACTGTAAACACAAACACAACAGTAATGGTGTTACACATTGTTTGATTAAAACTTGACATCAACGCTTATCTTGGAAATGTTTTTGACATGAGATAACAGAGTGTGCATGATCATATCAACATCCAATCATGCAGCAATGTCAGTGTTTGAAGGAGGAATAACATGCATTGTTAAAGTCAGATTACATTTTTGAAACACAGAGGTATATACTGTATATTTCCATTCATAATACTTTATTTTAATTTTGTATATATACTTTTTAAAATAATCACAAACCCTAGATAGGTGCAGTGAAACATGTTGTTTTAGAGGGTCAGCCTTAGTAGTACGGCGCCCCTGGAGCAAATTAGGTTGAAGTGCCTTGCTCAAGGGCACATTGACAGATTTTTAACCTTGCCGGCTCGGATATTTAAACCAGCAACCTTTCGGTTACTGGTCCAACGTTCTAACTACTAGGCTACCTGCCACCCTTTTTTACAAGACAGTTAGGCCCTGTATTATTCTCAAACAGACAGAGATGGAAGCACAAACACATATAACACAATATGTAGGGGGGAGTGGAGGGAGGAGGCGAGATAGTTAGTTTCGATGTTTTACCATCTCCCGAGAGCACACTATCAGCTCTATAGAGTTTGATTTGAAACATCTAGATATTGCAAACTTTAGGGAATGTTTCAGGGATGTACACTAAACAAAATAACACTTTCAGCATCTCTGGATTCAATGCCAAATTCCAGTCATAATTCTAATTGTCATGAGTGATGACATTTAGAAAATGTGAAAATATCATGATCGGACTATGGATAAAGGACACATGGAGAATTCTTTCACAGAGCAGATACTGTATTCTGATGCCATATACACATTTGTTGAGGGCAAACCTTCCCCTGTAGATTAGGTTTGTGATCAAACAAGATCAAACCAGATTAGACCAAGAGACTAGTGTCTGTGACACAGTACATACCACAGCACAGGGACTAGACACATACAATACAGAATAGAGACGAGACCTTTCTGATATCGCTCTAGCCAAGCAGCCTAGGTCTGAGTAATATTGTCTGTTTTGAATACCAGTCAATTTCAAAGCTGTAAGGGAATAAGTGTGTTTGCATGTTTATATGTTTAACTGCCGGTATGGCTAAGTGATGTGTGACAGATATCCTAACTTCACACAAATCTTCCATATCGAATGCGTGACCCAGGCTGGCAAAATTCTGGATCATTGCTACTAACTTCAAAGCATACAAAGCCCTCCTTTCGGCAAATCTGACCACGACTCCATTTTGTTGCTCCCAGCCTATAGACAGAAACTACAACAGGAAACGCCCGTGCTCAGGTCTGTTCAACGCCCGTGCTCAGGTCTGCCTCAGACAACAACATTGATGTATACGCTGATTCGGTGAGCGAGTTTATTAGCAAGTGCATCGGTGATGTTGTACTCACGGTGACTATTAAAACCTTCCCCAACCAGAAACCGTGGATTGATGGCAGCATTCGCGCAAAACTGAAAGCGCGAAGCACTGCTTTTAACCTCTATGGGCTAGGTGGGACGCTAGCGTCCCCCCCGTGGTGCACTCCATCAACAGCAGGTGCATTTCAAGAGCGGCAAATTTGAAACCAAATAAATGTCAAAATTCACATTTTTCAAACATACAACTATTTTACACCCTTTCAAAGATAAACATCTCCTTAATCTAACCACGTTTTACGATTTCAAAAAGGTTTTACGGCGAAAGCATAAATTTAGAGTATGTTAGGACAGTACATTTACAAGAGTTGTGTGTAATGTTTTGTCAATTCAAAGACAGGGTCACCAAAACCATAAAACCAGCTAAAATGATGCACTAACCTTTTACAATCTCCATCAGATGACACTCCTAGGACATTATGTTAGACAATGCATGCATTTTTAGTTCTATCAAGTTCATATTTATATCCAAAAACAGCGTTTTACTATGGCATTGATGTTGAGGAAATCGTTTCCCTCCAATAACCGGCAGTCAAGTCAGCATCACAAATTAAATAATTAAAATTAGAAAACATTGGTAAAATATTATATTGTCATTTAAAGAATTATAGATTTACATCTCTTGAACGCAATCAACTTGCCAGATTTAAAAATAACCTTACTGGGAAATCACACTTTGCAATAATCTGAGCACTGCGCCCAGAAAAATACGCGTTGCGATACAGACTAGTCGTCATGTTGGGGAGATCTAAAATCGAAAATACTATGTAAATAATCCATTACCTTTGATTCTCTTCATCAGATGTCACTTCCAGGTATCACAGGTCCATAACGAATGTAGTTTTGTTCAAAAAAGCTCATCATTTATGTCCAAAAATCTACGTCTTGTTAGCACATGATCTAAGCCCGCCGGACTTCACTTCATGAACGAGGGGAAAAAATATATTTACGTTCGTTCAAACATGTCAAACGTTGTATAGTATAAATCATTAGGGCCTTTTTTAACCAGAACATGAATAATATTCAAGGTGGACGAATGCATACTCTTTTATAACGTATTGGAACGAGGGTACCCAACATGAACTCGCGCGCCAGGTGTCTAATGGGCCATTATCGTTCCATGGCTCTTGTTCGGTCAGATCTCCCTCCAGAAGACTCAAAACACTTTGTAAAGGCTGGTGACATCTAGTGGAAGCAATAGGAAGTGCCAAAATATTCCTCAGCCCCTGTGTTTTTCAATGGCATAGGTTTAAAGGTAATACAACACATCAGGTATCCACTTCCTGTCAGAAAATGTCTCAGGGTTTTGCCTGCCAAATGAGTTCTGTTATACTCACAGACACCATTCAAACAGTTTTAGAAACTTTAGAGTGTTTTCTATCCATATATAATAAGTATATGCATATTCTAGTTACTGGGTAGGATTAGTAACCAGATTAAATCGGGTACATTTTTTTTATCCAGCCGTGCAAATACTGCCCCCTAGCCCTAACAGGTTAATCAATGCAAGGCGACCAGAAACATGACGGAATACGAACAGTGTAGCTATTCCCTCCGCAAGGCAATCAAACAAGCTAAGTGTCAGTATAGAGACAAAGTAGAGTCGCAATTCAACGGCTTAGACACGAGACGTATGTGGCAGGGTCTACAGTCAATCACGGATTACAAAAAGAAAACCAGCCCCGTCGCGGACACCGACGTCTTGCTCCCAGACAAACTAAACAACTTCTTTGCTCGCTTTGAGGACAATACAGTGCCACTGACATGGCCCGCTACCAAAACCTGCAGGCTCTCCTTCACCGCAGCCAACGTGAGTAAAACATTTAAATGTGTTAACCCTCGCAAGGCCGCCAGCCCAGACGGCATCCCTAGCTGCGTCCTCAGAGCATGCGCAGACCAGCTAGCTGGTGTGTTTACAGACATATTCAATCAATCCCTATCCCAGTCTGCTGTTTCCACATGCTTCAAGATGGCCACCATTGTTCCTGTTCCCAAGAAAGTTATGGTAACTGAGTTAAACGACTATCGCCCCGTAGCCCTCACTTCCGTCATCAATAAGTGCTTTGAGAGACTAGTCAAGGATCATATCACCTCTACCCTACTTGACACCCTAGACCCACTCCAATTTGCTTACCGCCCCAATAGGTCCACAGACAACACAATCGCAATCACACCGCACACTGCTCTAACCCATCTGGACAAGAGGAATACCTATGTAAGAATGCTGTTCATCGATTACAGCTCAGCATTTAACACCATAGTACCCACAAAACTCGTCATTAAGCTCGAGACCCTGCGTCTCGACCCCGCCCTGTGCAACTGGATCCTGGACTTTCTGACAGGCCGCCCCCAGGTGGTGAGGGTAGGAAACAACATCTCCACCCTGCTGATCCTCAACACTGGGGCCCCACAAGGATGCGTTCTCAGCCCTCTCCTGTACTCCCTGTTCACCCATGACTGCGTGGCCATGCACGCCTCCAACTCAATCATCAAGTTTGCAGACAACACTACTCTGGTAGGCTTGATTACCAACAACGACGAGATGGCCTACAGGGAGGAGGAAAGGGCCCTCGGAGTGTGGTGTCAGGAAAATAACCTCACACTCAACGTCAACAAAACAAAGGAGATGATCGTGGACTTCAGGAAACAGCAGAGGGAAAACCCCCCCTATCCACATCAAAGGGACAGCAGTGGAGAAGGTGGGAAGTTTTAAGTTCCTCGGCGTACACATAACGGACAAACTGAAATGGTCCACACACACAGACAGCGTGGTGAAGAAGGCGCAACAGCGCCTCTTCAACCACAGGAGGCTGAAGAAATTCAGCTTGTCACCAAAAACACTCACAAACTTTTACAGATGCACAATCGAGAACATCCTGTCGGGCTGTATCACCGCCTGGTACGGCAACTGCTCCACCCACAACCGTAAGGTTCTCCAGAGGGTAGTGAGGTCTGCACAATGCATCACCGGGGGCAAACTACCTGCCCTCCAGGACACCTACACCACCCGATGTCACAGGAAGGCCAAAAAGATCAAGGACATCAACCACCCGAGCCACTGCCTGGTCACCCCGCTATCATCCAGAAGGCGAGGTCAGTACAGGTGCATCAAAGCTGGGACCGAGAGACTGAAAAACAGCTTCTATCTCAAGGCTATCAGACTGTTACACAGCCATCACTAACATTGAGTGGCTGCTGCCAACATACTGACTCAAATCTCTAGCCACTTTAATAATTAAATATCGGATGTAATAAATGTATCACTAGTCACTTTAAACAATGCCACTTTATATAATGTTTACATAGCCTACATTACTCATCTCATATGTATATACTGTACACTATACCATCTACTGGATCTTGCCTATGCCGTTCGGCCATCGCTCATCCATATATTTATATGTACTTATTCATTCCTTTACACTTGTGTGTATAAGGTAGTTGTTGTGAAATTGTTAGATATTACTGCACAGTCGGAACTAGAAGCACAAGCATTTTGCTACACTCGGATTAACATCTGCTAACCATGTGCAATTTGATTTGATTTGACATCAATGCATGATTTACACAATTGTCAACGTATTGTAAGTGCACAGATCTCGAATGAAGCGAGAGAAAGAGAGAGGTGGCCTGCTGGGAGCTTCATCTCCAATCCCATGCACCTAATCTCTGTGTGCCACACTGCATGTCTTATAACAGGGCTTGTTTGATCTGGCCTGACTCTGTAGTAGAGATACAGCCCACCTACAACAGAACAGTATCTCCCAGTTCCCACACTACAGAGGAGACGAGCCATATCGAGTATCCATACAGAGACAGAGAGCTAAAGCACCCACACATAGGCATACTGGAATCTCGTCTTTTCCATCTCTGTTCAGAGCATGAAAACATTCTATGTGATTCAGGAGAATGAAGGGAGAGCGATTGTCTACAAAATCATGCATGTCATTGCTGAATTTGAAGTAACTAAGTGTCATGGTGAAAATGACTTGTTTTTATAAGTGACAAATACACTGCTCAAAAAAATAAAGGGAACACTTAAACAACACAATGTAACTCCAAGTCAATCACACTTCTGTGAAATCAAACTGTCCACTTAGGAAGCAACACTGATTGACAATAAATTTCACATGCTGTTGTGCAAATGGAATAGACAACAGGTGGAAATTATAGGCAATTAGCAAGACACCCCCAATAAAGGAGTGGTTCTGCAGGTGGGGACCACAGACCACTTCTCAGTTCCTATGCTTCCTGGCTGATGTTTTGGTCACTTTTGAATGCTGGCGGTGCTTTCACTCTAGTGGTAGCATGAGACGGAGTCTACAACCCACACAAGTGGCTCAGGTAGTGCAGCTCATCCAGGATGGCACATCAATACGAGCTGTGGCAAGAAGGTTTGCTGTGTCTGTCAGCGTAGTGTCCAGAGCATGGAGGCGCTACCAGGAGACAGGCCAGTACATCAGGAGACGTGGAGGAGGCCGTAGGAGGGCAACAACCCAGCAGCAGGACCGCTACCTCCGCCTTTGTGCAAGGAGGAGCAGGAGAAGCACTGCCAGAGCCCTGCAAAATGACCTCCAGCAGGCCACAAATGTGCATGTGTCTGCTCAAACGGTCAGAAACAGACTCCATGAGGGTGGTATGAGGGCTCGACGTCCACAGGTGGGGGTTGTGCTTACAGCCCAACACCGTGCAGGACGTTTGGCATTTGCCAGAGAACACCAAGATTGGCAAATTCGCCACTGGCGCCCTGTGCTCTTCACAGATGAAAGCAGGTTCACACTGAGCACGTGACAGACGTGACAGAGTCTGGAGACGCAGTGGAGAACGTTCTGCTGCTTGCAACATCCTCCAGCATGACCGGTTTGGCGGTGGGTCAGTCATGGTGTGGGGTGGCATTTCTTTGGGGGGCCGCACAGCCCTCCATGTGCTCGCCAGAGGTAGCCTGACTGCCATTAGGTACCGAGATGAGATCCTCAGACCCCTTGTGAGACCATATGCTGGTGTGGTTGGCCCTGGGTTCCTCCTAATGCAAGACAATGCTAGACCTCATGTGGCTGGAGTGTGTCAGCAGTTCCTGCAAGAGGAAGGCATTGATGCTATGGACTGGCCCGCCCGTTCCCCAGACCTGAATCCAATTGAGCACATCTGGGACATCATGTCTCGCTCCATCCACCAACGCCACATTGCACCACAGACTGTCCAGGACTTGGCAGATGCTTTAGTCAAGGTCTGGGAGGAGATCCCTCAGGAGACCATCCGCCACCTCATCAGGAGCATGCCCAGGCATTGTAGGGAGGTCATACAGGCACGTGGAGGCCACACACACTACTGAGCCTCATTTTGACTTGTTTTAAGGACATTACATCAAAGTTGGATCAGCCTGTAGTGTGGTTTTCCACTTTAATTTTGAGTGTGACTCCAAATCCAGACCTCCATGGGTTGATAAATTGGATTTCCATTGATTATTTTTGTGTGATTTTGTTGTCAGCACATTCAACTATGTAAAGAAAAAAGTATTTAATAAGATTATTTCTTTCATTCAGATCTAGGATGTGTTGTTTAAGTGTTCCCTTTATTTTCTTGAGCAGTATATAACACACCATTCACACTCACATAAACCTACTGTAGATATACTGTATCTACAGTATTGTAGAGAACACAGCATGAGAGACTGTTTCCTTCATTAATTTTTTTATTTCAAACATAAACATAATGCTTTGATTTGACTGTTACTAACTACAAGAGGCCTAGTTGGGAGTGGTCCATATTTGAGTCTGATACCCTTGGGTTGGGAAGCTATGCAACGGATCTTAAACCCGTACATTGCTGAGATACCCATGTGACAACAAGACTGTGGCCGTAAAAACAGTCACATGGCCCAGACCTCTAGGCGTATGTTCCGTTGGCAGACTCACACTAAACAAAGTACCCAGTCTTCTCCTCTCTTTCCTCCAGGTCATCAGAGAGACCCACACAAGAAAAGAGGATCCCTGTTTAAAAGACAGCCTCCTTGTTCCTTTCATTCCAACCCTGATGATTTCAGCAGTAACACGTTTAAGTATCTTGCTGGCACTCTGATCTGTTTGTTTTTTAGAATCCATTTAGCACGGTACCTTCTAACTTCTATTGGGGATGTGCTGATGTATTAATGACCTGCTGCTTAATTATAGACTCATTAGTAGACAGGGACAAACTGAGGATTGCTGAGGTTGAAGGAGGACTTCTTGATTTGTGTCTCCAAGAAAGTGTATGTGAAGCCTGAGTTTCAAGTGTCTCAGAGTTAAGGAGCAGTGGTATAGTGGAGGGTAAGTAAATGCAGAGTACCCAAGATTTTATTTTTGCCCAACAGTTTACCCACATTTGCAGAAAAATACATTGTAAGTATAGGGAGTGTTACTTTTTTCACCGTGACCGGTGATCTGAGTTTACCCACCATTTTTTTTACCACTATCTACATCACTGTTAAGGACTGAAGCATTGTCGGTATTGCCACACATACACTACAGGCAATTCAGTTACTTGTAAATAAATGTACTCGTTGTACAGAGTCATGGCTGAAAAAGGGACAGGCACTAAGTAAACTTGGCCAGTGAGTAATCAACTATTTAAGTTGGCGTGGAAAGTCTAATTTAGTTAGATTCACAGAGTTGACGTCAAGGAGCACAGAATGTACATGTGTATCGTTGTAATGTGACACTTTTTGAAGAAGGATTGTTCTACAACCAATAGTTGTACAACCATTGCCGTTGCTTTAAAATCTATGTCAAAGGCCTAGATTCAATCCGTAGCGCTGAAGATCCACGCTGTAGCGCGATTGAAATGTAAAAGTAATTTCAAATTGAGCCAACATATGCAGCGCTTACTGTGAATGCAGTCTCCCCAAACGCGGGAACATTGAATCTTCCGCGATACGGATTGAATTGAGCCGTTTTCTCATAAGTATTATATGATATACTGTTGCTACACCACACCCATTCTCTGCGCTACACTTGGCAATGAAGCAGCCACTCTACTTCCTATGGAGCCAGTTCAGTCAGGATAGATCTAACTCAGGAGGTATCTGCCCCACTTTCTATAAATATCTCTGTCTGGGACTTTCTCTCTCACACTTTCATGCGTGGACACACACGTACACGCACACGCACACGCATACACACACACACACACACACACACACACACACACACACACACACACACACACACACACACACACACACACACACACACACACACACACACACCCACACACACACACACACACACACTCGCACACACACACAATGCCTAGAGTGAGGTAGACTACCATTCCCATGCAGCATGCCCTCCCTGAGTACTCCTAAACAAAGCCCAGTCAGTTACTATCAGTCTTTATACTATTTCTCCTGACTTCTGTAATAACAACAAATGCAGGTCTGTGTGAGGTTAGTGGCTCACAATTCTCCAATTGTCTGAATTACCTCATGAGGCAATGTGACAACACAGAACCAAAGAGGCAGAATAGAGGGGGATAAGAGGTTATATAATCAGGTTTCATGTGAATATTCAGGTTATGACAGTTTTCAGGGAGGGCTTCTCCTTAGAAGACACCCTTGCTGAGTCCTGCTCAGATGTCAAGCCTGGTACTCTGCTGAGTCCTGCTCAGATGTCAAGCCTGGTACTCTGCAGAGTCCTGCTCAGATGTCAAGCCTGGTACTCTGCTGAGTCCTGCTCAGATGTCAAGCCTGGTACTCTGCTGAGTCCTGCTCAGATGTCAAGCCTGGTACTCTGCTGAGTCCTGCTCAGATGTCAAGCCTGGTACTCTGCTGAGTCCTGCTCAGATGTCAAGCCTGGTACTCTGCTGAGTCCTGCTCAGATGTCAAGCCTGGTACTCTGCTGAGTCCTGCGTAGATGTCAGGGCTGGTACTCCATGGGGTGGTAAAATGAGACCCTAGATAAAATAGTACTAAGAATGACACAGCTATTCATGCATAAATTAAATACTTTACCCGTCTCAAAACTTGCAAAGCTCAGATACATTATTCTCAGGAGATACAAGCTTTGTAAAATAGCATTATAAAAATGCACATATCACATTTAAACTGAACAACAGGGTTGTCCAAAAGGCAGTAAGCTTGATGCATTCCCTTCCTCCTAAAACCATGCAACATAAGGGTCACTAGCTGTGTTCACATGACCTAATCCCCAGGGGTTAGAGGTCATGCGTGTGATATAAAGAAGGTGCTCTCAGCCATATCACTTTCACAGCGGCAGCAGCCTGCTTAGCTGCGCCAGGCGTAGCCTCTGGAAACACCAACAGCTCCACTAAAAACAAAGGAAGTTGTGTATTTAAACCAGGCTGCCTGTGGATATATCATATTGCCATTGTCTGATTATGTTGCATGGTGTTTCCTTAGATACAGCCCCCGCCCAACATATCAACGTTTATCAAAATGGTCAGATCACTCCTGGGAGCTAGCATATAATGGAGAAAAATAATAAAAGACTATGATACTTTCAGCAAACAGTCTGTGAATCCCAAGTAGTCATTAATTCAGGTATGCTCCATGTCTAACAGTATGAGTACAGTGACTGGGGTTGTGTTGTGTTGAATCAAGTTTATGTTCTAGCAGTTGGAGCTGTGCTCACCTGCAGCATGAGCTCGCAGTCGTCTCGCCCGACAAAGATCATCTCCCGGGGCAGACGGTGGCGAGTGCCCCCGCTGCTCACCAGGAACCATGATGTGAGACTCATCTCTGCTCTGCTACGGCTCGATGCTACTCACTCCCACCTCCAACCCTACGTCATCCTGAGAGGGAGAGAAGGAAAGACAAGGTGGACGAGGAAGAGAAAGGGAGAAAGAGGGGTGGAAAAAGAGTGATTGAGGAAAGAACTAAGAAAGAAGAAGTTAAATGTATTTACAAAACAGCTATTCTTAAAAATGTTCTTGCATCTGAAGTAGCTGTCTGGTTTGGAGTAGCTGTGTGTTGACGGGCGCTTGCACAGTCTGGGAAAGCTACATCCTCCCTAGCTGTGTCTGCCCTGGCTGGCCCTGATCATTGCCAGATGCTACAGGAAGTGATGTAAGAATCTTGGCTGAGCATGAGCAACCCACCCTAAAATGTTTTTTTTCTACTTCTTCTGTTGGGCTAAAAAGGAGGTCAGACAGAGCAGTTCCAAGTTCCAACTGCTTAGGGCTGGAGAAAATAATCAAGCAGCATAACTGCCTGACGTATAGACCTGCTCCTCCATAACCTCTTGAAAGTGTCACAAAAGTCACAACACTGTGAATCATATTCAATTTACCATGGCTATAGAAAAAGTACCCTACATACCGCTGTTAGTTCCATACTCCAATACGCTGCATTTAACTGCTTGTTTAAATAGAAATGTGAGGCTACAGAGTGTTGCATGCTGACACCAGAAACTGGAAGAGCTCAGTGCCATTTTGCAGCCTTTAAGTAACGTCAGAGGATAGATTAAACACAGATTAAGGAGCTAAACTGTTATCTCTGATCTCTTAAGTAAGTCTACTTAATAAATGCCTATTCAACAATCCTCAAGTCAAACTTTAAGATTTGACTTGCACACGCATTTCTTGTGGTAGGCAATGAGGCTGCACGAAGGACTAATACAATGAGCGCAGCAAGACCAAAATCCTTTTTTCATGCACGCATGCATATAAACAAAGGCATTGAAACAAGAGCCAAGTGGCCGTGACAACGTGACAGTCTCTCTTCACACTTCATGTTTTGGATACACATGGCTTGTTGCCATACACAAAAAAGGACTTGGAGAAGAGACACTGTTCTCCTGCTCTGCCAAATATTGTATCTTGGGTGCTAAAGCTGGTAGATCTTTCTCCCTCACAATCCCTCAGTCCCCCATGCACACATTAATGGTGTATTATTATGAGAACATATTGTGTCTGAGTTATGAGTGCCTCTCCCACGTCAGAGTGTCTGCAGAACATGAGAACAGATTATATTATGTCCGCTTACAGATGAGCCTGTAAACCAGGGATCATCAACTAGATTCAGCCGCAGGACCATTTTTTATTGAGAGGATGGTCAGGGGGCTAGAACATAATTAGAAGTAATTTGCCAATTGACCGCAAGAAGGCCAAACAAATATAATATTTTACTAAAACATCATAATTTAAAACCTTGGCTACATTTGTATACGATCACATACACTCAGTGACCAGTTTAATAGGTACACCAGCCCCTTCACGAAAATTGCTCGCGCCTACATACAGTGATTCACGTAGCCGTGGCTTGCTATGTTAATCAGGCAACAAGGCATTCAGTTACTGATCGATTGAACGCTAGAATGGGCAAAACGAGTGACCTAAGTGACTTTGAGCGTGGTATGATCGTCGGTGCCAGGCGCGCCGGTTCCAGTATCTCAGAAACAGCCGGCTTTCTGGGCTTTCCCGCACGACAGTGTCTAGGGTTTACGAGAATGGTGCGACAAACAATAAACATCCAGTCAGCGGCAGTCCTGTGGGCAAAAAACAGCTCATTGATGAAAGGTCGAAGGAGAATGGCAAGAATCGTGCAAGCTAACAGCTGGGCCACAAATAGGCAAATAACGGACCATTACAAAAGTGGTGTGCAGAACGGCATCTCAGAACGCACAACTCGTTGATGCTTGTCACGGATGGGCTATTATTGCAGCAGACGACCACACCGGGTTCCACTCCTGTCAGATAAAAACAAGAAGAAGCAGCTCCAGTGGGCAGGCCGTCACCAACACTGGACAATTAAGGAGTGGAAAAACACTGCCTGGTCCGACAAATCCTGGTTCCTGTTGTGTCATGCTGATGGCAGAGTCAGGTTCTGGCGTAAGCAGCATGAGTCCATGGCCCCATCCTGCCTAGTGACAACGGTACAGGCTGGTGGCGGTAGTGTAATGAAGTGAGGAATGTTTTCCTGCCAAACATAAGGTCCCTTGATACCAATTGAGCAATGTTTCTATGCCCAGAATAATTCAGGCTGTTCTGGAGGTAAAGGGGGGTCTGACCCGGTACTAGATGGGCGTACCTAATAAACTATCCACTGAGTGTATATCCCACTATTATGAGTGGGAATACTTTAGAACATATTTCCAAAATGAAAATCACTTGGAGCGTAATAGCTGGTGCTTTTAGAGTCTTATGTCTAACAATAGAATTTTTTAAAGAAAACTTGGGGGGCCAAATAAAATCTTCCACGGGTCACCAGTTGGGGAACCCTGCTGTAAACTATTCTCCCTCCCCTCCCCTGCCTCTCACAGACACTATTGTATATGACGCCTCTACCATGACCTCTCAAATTGTATTGTTATTTGGTGGTGTGTTCATGAAAGAGCGGCATTAATATTTGATCATGTTTCACAGACAAACCCCTGGACACACTGATTATTCCACGGAATGGACAGAATGAAATAGTGTTCTAGGTTTTATCTGGGATGGGTTTTGAATTACTGTACCAAAGGCATAGAAAGAGCTTATTGGGTGCACATCCTGCACAATAAGTTTTTTTTTATTGTAATATTACCTGCCGTTCAACATTTTGTTCTGTATTAATAGGCCTTCACATTGCTTTGGATCAAGTAGAATATTTGTGTGCATGCATCTGCTTGCCAGTTGTCTCCCATTTCACAACATTTTAATGAATTTCTGAAATTTCCCCCAAAACCTATTGCATAACAGCCCAAGTAAGCATGTGTATCCTGTACATACGAAAAATAAAACATGAAACTTTAAACCATATAAAAGTTATATCCTTGTTAGAGTATGTTTCAATGTCAAGTTATTTGGTAAAAAGAAGATTCATATCACAAAATAATTGCGATTAAGAATGAAGGAAGAGCATTTTCTGTACATGTATAGAACGACTGTAGCAGGATAACATGATAATAGTGTGAGGTGTTTCTCCCCTGTGGAGCCCAGGAATCAGGGGCCTAGCCACAGTGGAGCCATTAGTCCAGGAGAAACCAAGGCAGAATCCAGGGATATGGAGAACGTAACGTGGCACAGCACAGCCAGAAGTCTCAGTACAGGACAACCAGTGTAAAGCCTTCAGTTAATCCCACATAAAAGAGTCTTCACAGTCCTTATATTCCCAGCTGGGGAATATACTGGGTTAGGTCTGTCTGTCTGTATCTCTCCTGCAGCACACATGCAGCTCTGACAGGACCCAATCCCTGCTAAATGACTAACCTACAACCCACAACCCACCGCATGCATGCCAATGTTCATTTGTTATTGGCTTCAAATGGTTGGATCTGAGGGGGAGAATGTTTCAAAGGTTGAGACATGAGGCAGGCCTGCAAGCCAGGTGGATCTCTGGCAGAGTACTCCTCTACAGTGCAGAACTTATGGCACTGATACCGTACAATGAGTTTGTCTTGTTTGTAATGTCCTGTGAGGACTGTGGATTGGTAAACCATTTTATGCCATTTCAAAACAGATGAGTTATTGCAAAATCCTCATCTCTACCCCCTATCATCCTCTAACATCCTTGTTGTGGGTTAAGGGATGACGTCTTGGTTTTGGCTGGGCAGAGACCCTTTACCCCACCCCCACTAGGTCAAAGAGCTGGATTGTTCTGAGCTGACTGTGCATGCTTTGTGAGGAGGTGAACGCATGCAAAGCAGGAAGTTAGCTCAATGCTTCCTGAGGAAGGCCCGCGCTCATCTTTGAATTCACTTGGACAGGAAGTTAGATTGTTACACTGCGTGTGTGATTTGAAAAACTGCTTTGTGTTTTAAACAGATTCTCATACAGTAACAGTAGCCTCTTGAAGGCAACACAAGCCTCTTTTCCACTAAGCCAGTTACTCTCATGAGATTTCACAATGTGTATGATTAGCTGTTAAAGGAGAAAAATAATAATTACAGAGAAAGCTAAAGCGAATCTAGCATAATCAGCTCTTTGACTAATCCCTTCTAAGCTTTAGCATTACTTAGTCTAAATACAACATACCGAATAGTATGACTAATATGGTGCTCTCATTCCAGCCATTCAAAATCCTTCTCTCCTCTCTAAGCCAATCAGATCCCAGGCTCCCTCTGTAAGGAAGTGACAGAGATGAATGGGGCGTTCCCTTCCGGGTGTCTCTAATGTGTTTCCCTCCTGTGACCATGGATCCTCCACGTAGCGCCATGACCAGATGATGCAACAGCTGTGTAAGTCTCTGCCTCCTTATCCCAACGTAGGCCAGAGCTACTGATTCAGCCCACCGATCACAGCAAACTGCAGCCAAAACTGCAACCAAACACACAGCTGCACAAATGCACCTACACATAGGCAATCTGTGCAAGCACTCCCACATTATTTCCAAGATGTAGAGGCAAGTGTTTCAGCAAAGGGTTGGGCTGTGATGTAAAATGTGGCCTACTGTCAACTTGCACTAAAATGAACTAGATTGTTTGCTGTAAAACCTCATAAAGTAAATGGCATACTACAGTACGCTTGTCTGATCTTCTTCTTTGCTTCAGCAGGCAATGGCCCAAAGCTAATGAGAGCCCATTACTTTGATACATGGCTGCATCCAGACAGTCAGAAAGCATAGGGAGGCAGGACAACAGCCCAGGGCAATAAACAACAAAAAGGGCTGTATCACCCAGGATAAGACAGTAGTTTTCTGGTCCCAGATGACTGCACTATTATTTACAGCCAGACAGATCAGACCAGGCCCAGCAGACATAGAGGTATACATCTAACCCTACACAAAAGGAGAGATCAGACACAAGGATCCTTTCTTTAAATGACTTACAGCTAGGCTGCATAGCGCTCCCATCTAAATATCTTACGTTTTTGGTATGGGAGTAATTACTCATCACTAGGAGGCACATTTTTATATAACCACACAATCGATTGATCTTGTGTATCCATTCCTCCAGAAATAGGCTTTCGTCAGGGAAGGATTAAAGGCGTCATGGCCTCAGACAACATCCCTTGCTAGTATTAGACCTGATTAAAAATTTAACAGCTATCGCAGACACTATCTGGTCGTTTGGCAGGAAATTTGACTATGCAATAGGAAAACTTCAAACTTAAGTGCCGGGCATACATTGAGGGTTCAATGACTTATTCCCAGGGGAGTGATGCAGTTTCATGCTGACTGTCAATCTGTATGAAGACAATTTACTTTGACGTTTGTACCAGAATGGCCTACTTTTCCTGTGCACATACATGAAAAAGATATTGATGTGTCACTCATTTACCTAACCACAATGCGCCACTATGCCAATTGCTCAAATAGAATAGGCTAGTATTTGTATTGACATAATTTAGTAATCTGCATATCCTTATATGACATCAGTTGGTCTATGGATCCATAATAACATTTATCTATATTCATTCATTTGATAATAATTAGTTGGTGACAGAATAATTTGGTGATCAAAATAATTATCTTCAAGGACTCAGCACTGAGACGGTTGTCTAGGTGAGACGGTTGTCTAGGTGAGACGGTTGTCTAGGTGAGACGGTTGTCTAGGTGAGACGGTTGTCTAGGTGAGACGGTTGTCTGGGTGAGACGGTTGTCTAGGTGAGATGGTTGTCTAGGTGAGACGGTTGTCTGGGCTGACTGCAAAGTTTAACAATAGCTAACAGTCTCCCTCTGTTATTGAACCATATTGCTGGGTGCTATGGGGACAGAAAAACGTATAGGGAGAATGGCTCTGGAAGACAAGCTCTACAGACCAACTCTGTTTGATTAAATAAACTCAAAGAGCCCATAGCCCTACAAAACATTATCTTGTAATTGGAGGTTGGAAGACCCTTTAAACTCTTGAATAGGTCGTAGTTGGGGTCTCTTGTGTCAAGGTTTGTCATAGTTTTAGTGATGAACCTTGTTTGACATGGTAAACTCCACTGAGGGATGCTCGATCACTAGCTAAAACCAACAGAGCAGACAGATTATGTTGATGGAAAGCCACTCTAGCCACGTAATAAACATGTAGTCGTGTGCCTCAGTCTGGGTAGCAGTCTGGGAAACTGTCTCTTTCTTACTAGGCTTAAAAGATACAACGTTAATCTAATCTAAAATAGTGATTTAACTACTGCTCTCTAGTTTAATCACCCACAGGGTGAATTAGGTCATGGTTATTGTAACGACTCAATAGTTAGCTCTTACTAGCAGTTCCTATTCCTAATGTGAACATGAGGCCATTCTGGGTGAAGGTTAAGTGACGAGCATTGTTCTCTGCCCTTGTCAGTCTGACAGACCAAGAACATTCAAGGGGACAAATGCATTTGCCATTCAGACATTGTTCTATTACCTTGGCTGCACATATCCAATAATAAGTACTGATAGCAGAAACTATACAACAAAAATATCAGCATACTGTATTGTGTTGTAAATCATGAATGGCTTTCCTTAATTTGGCACAACTGGGGCAAGTTATCTCTGAGGCTTGGTAAATTGGTTTGTTAAAAATGCATAGAGGGGCCTCCTGAGTGGCGCAGTGCTCTAAGGCACTACATCGCAGTGTTAGAGGTGTCACTACAGACCTGGGTTTGATCCCAGGCTGTGTCACAGCCGGCCGAGACTGGGAGACCCATTGGCCCAGCGTCATCTGGTTTAGGGGAGGGTTTGGCCACCCGGGATGTCCTTGTCCCATCACACTCTAGCAACTCCTTGTGGCAGGTGCCGGGCGCATGCACGCTAACCAGTTGTACTGTGTTTCCTCCGACACATTGGTGCGGCTGACTTCCTGGTTAAGCGAGCAGTGTAGCTTGGCAGGGTCGTGTTTTGGAGGACGCATGGCTCTCGACCTTCGCCTCTTCCGAGTCCGTACGGGAGTTGCAGCGATGGGACGAGACTGTAACTACCAATTGGGGAGAAAAAGGGGTCAAATATTTTTGGAGGTGCTGCAAAAATACCATATGGTCCGGAAACACAGACAGCACATTTACCACATGAGCAGTTGGTTTGAAAAACAAAACCCTGCAAAAATCCTACATCAAGCCTGATTGTGATCCGTATGTAAAGCCAAATTTAAGAAGTAACGCACATAAGGATCCATAGGACCTACATATGTAAATACATTTACATTTAGCAGACACGTTTATCCAGAGCAACTAGGGTTAAGTGTCTTGCTCAAAGGCACCGACAGATTTTTCACCTAGTCGGCTCAGGGATTCACACCAGCGACCTTTCGGTTACTGGCCCAACGCTCTCAACCGCTAAGTTACTTGCCGCCCAATGCTGGGCATATGTTTTTTTACTCAGATGGGCTTCACTGTATAGACTGTAGTTGATGCCAGTAGTACTACTGATACTAAAATATCTTACAGTACATGTTTTAGGTACAGCATGGCTTAATTGTTTACAGTAAAAATAGCCATGAAAATGTATATTCAAGTGAATCCCATTTGAGAAGCCATTTGCATCCATTCAACATCAAACAATAGATGCTCATTGTCCTTTTACAATGTCATCGATAGATTTACATAGAAATCCCTAATTCAACTGTTTAACATAACATACGGCCTCAAGCTATATATTTAAGCAATAAGGCACAAGGGGGTGTGGTATATGGCCAATATACCACAGCTAAGGGCTGTTCTTAGGATACAGCCCTTAGCCTGGATACAGCCCTTAGCCGTGGTATATTGGCCATATACCACAAACCCCCGAGGTGCCTTATTGACTTATAAACTGGTTACCAACGTAATTAGAGAAGTAAAAATAAATGTTTTGTCATACACGTGGTATACAGTCTGATATACCACGGCTGTCAGCCAATCAGCATTCAGGGCTTGAACCACCCAGTTTATAATAAGTTATATATTCTATTAGAATTATTACAAGTATTATTTTAAGATATATTGATATAGGTCACAGGTGATGTAGCACACATGCAACATTGTCATGCTGGATTTAACCATAACATTCTCTATGGATATGGGGACCCTGCACTAATGGTGACCCTACTGGCTTGTGCCAGACAAGGATCAATTTGGACATCAAGAATTTATTTGATCAATATGTAGATGAGACGGGACACTGAATGCATTGGTCACAGTCCTGCACCAGTTAGGATTTGTTCCATTCAGGGCAGTAGCAGGGAAAGGAGGCAAAACTTCTCCAGACACATAAATACATGTATGTTTTATTTTAGAAAAGCAGATTATAGAAAACATACAGATTATAGAGCAAGTAAAGCAAATGTTTGGTTTAGTAAATACACTGACCATAGCTTGTGAGGCTGAAACATTGGCTCTACCTCTGGCCTTAATAGTGACATTAGCACTAGCCATGCCAAGTAGACTATGACACCACCTCTAATATTATCCAGAGATAACCTTCCTATTTTCACAGCACGATAAAAATAGCCATGTCTCTCACACAGAAACAGAGACTGGCCCTCGGAAAAATATCATCCATACTGGCAAAGATAATAAGAGTCAATTGAACAAATATAACCAAATATAAACTACTGGTTACACCCCAAAACAGATGTGAAGAAGATTAAATGTTGTTTGAGACACTTATTCTACATGTTGAAAAAGTTGACACACAAATGTTGTTTTATAACATGGAACTGGCTGATGAAATAGATGAAAAGTAGTCTACCTATGGTATGCCAAAAATGATCACTGTCCTTGAAAACAAAAGAGGCCATTATTCTTTTAGGCCATTAACCCATAAACCTCTAGTAAAACAGACCTGGTAGAAGCGTCAGTTCTATTCTTAATATGTGTGTATAATAACACTATTATAACAACACTGAAAAGGGAACTGGCCTCATGGCAGTCTCTGTATTAGAGTGAAGGAGGCAGAGTCTCATGATGAACAATATACAAAATGCCATAGTAAAGTGAACTAATTTCCCAAGCTTCCCTGTGGCTGTTGGGATACAATGGCAGGGCAGGACAACAAAGTCCTCAAACAAACAAAAGTTATTATTCAAAGGAAACACCCTGCCTCTATAAACCTTGTTGTTACCAGGTCATTGAGACTAGACTAAAGAAAAAACCTTAATGAGTGACATGATGACATTGATAATAATGTACAGTATACTGTATAATTGATGCAGAACTATATTTGAAGTATTCTAACTACAGCATCATAAAATGTGTCAGTACTTAGGCGTAGGCTAGTTCTGTGTGCTGCCTGTCCAGTCATACAATGACTGTGACATACTTCCCAATAAGCAGCTGCCTACAGCCAGCGGTTACAGTTGGAGGAGTGCTGGCTATCATTATCAGTGGCACAGGTCCAACACTTGAATTCCTGCAGGAGGAGGAGACAACTATCCAAAAGAAAACGGTCAATGTAGTACACTGGCCCGCTCTCAAAGAATAACAGTCTGTTTTCAAACAGACAAAAGGCTGTTTAATGTACATACATAGGTTTAATGTTCTAGCTATTATAAGCAAATTTGCCTGACTATAAATGTTTAATAAAGACTTAGGATTGCACTGACCACCGCATGTCTGATTCACATTCGTTTATAACTTTTAATGAGCATAAGGAAAAAGCAGAATCTCGAGCTTTTCTGATAAAAAAGAGAGCTAGAAGCAAAACACCGCTCTAATTAATTAATGGGAGTTTGACATTAGGTGACATCTTGAGAGATTCGAGCATTAATTACCTCCCTACGGAGAGGCCTCTTCATTCCCAATTAAACCAAACATATCAAATTATTCAGATGCACTGGCAGCACTTTTTTAAATTAAAGTCTTGTGTCGTGAAAAAATCTACACATTACACAAAGAGAGCGGATGCAAACCAGGCCAGCTGTCTGGCTTCACAACAAAGCACCCCATCTTCGGGTAAGGGGTACGTCTTCGGGAAAGAAAAAACAGCTAAACCAAAACGAAAGGCATAGCTTTTCGCATAAAAAACCCTCTAAACATTACAAACAGACGAACTAATCGAATGAAAGCCCGTAGCCTCCACTGATTAACTGGGAACAACTGGACATCCTGACCGGTCCAGCGCTGCCTAGCCTGAGGATAGCCTGGTTGGCTAAAGCTAAAGGCGAGCATTAGACTATCAAAATTGTATCAACTAAAGAAAATGTAGCAAATAATCAAACGCTACTGTAGCTACAGTACAGCGTTATCTTTATTGCTTCTCGGATACACAGTAGCCGATTACATGGCAAGGAATATTTGCAACAATGTAGCAAGCCCACAAAGGCTGGAGAAGTAGTCATGCATGCAGCATTACAATACACCGCCACTAGCCAAGCCAGTCTCACTGCGCTTTCTCTCACTCTACATATCGTTAACCAATAAGACATCAGACTTTATAGGCTACGGTAATCATTCTGCATAGGCCCATTGTGAATTATGAGATTTATAATTTAGGCCTTACTTTCATCTATTATTTCATAATTTACCAAATATGCCCTGAAATTAAAACGTTGTAGCCTATTTTATCATGGTTCCAGATCTTCCAGTTACATTGACAGAAAGTAAAAACAGAAACTGCATGTATGTATTCATTTGTACAGTTGGTTTACTTGGAAGATTTGGTTGCAATTAAAAACATTCTCCCCAAGACAATCACACAGCTGTGGAAAACGTTTTATTATCATGCATTTCTCACTTACCCTTTCTTTGCTGCTCTATTCGGCTGGCTGTTATGGAGACTTGCTATATCCAATGGAACTGTACGCTGATGTCGGTGCCCAGCCCTGTCCTTATGCGCGTTGGTCTTCTCTCAGTTGCGCTGCAATAACGCTATTCCACTAGAAATAGCGGAGAGCTGCCTACATCCTCCACGCCAGCGTCTGCAGTTCCTGCTCGACCCAGTGGGCGTGTTTTTCCAGATTGATTGGCAAATGTGCGGTCGAATGGGGATTTTGGATAAAATAAATGCAAAGATTAAAACCAAATATGTACTACAGTGTTGTGAAATTCTGCAAATTAATTCGGTTAACATGTATTAGTGTGCATTGTTGTGGCCGAATAAAAGCAACTTTATGTGATTACGAAGGCTGATCTCGCGATCATACTAATCTGATAGGCCTACCAACGCGATCTTGTGGTTACAGTTTTTATTTTCAACTGTGCAATTCAAAAGTTGGACATCGCGTCCAGAATAAAACGACAAGTTCCAAGGCTCATTGTTTGGTTTACGGAAGTATTTGTAAAGCTGCTCATTTCAACGGTTGCCATCTGAGGTGAAACTAGGCATAGCTACATATACATCTCTGCTAGTCTCCTGAGCATATCTCTGTGGTGTCTTTTGTTATGTACATGATAGCAACGTTTTTATGTGAAGCTAGCTAGCTACATCAAGAACACAAAGTTATCCATGAAGCCACTGTTGGATTCTGATGAGGAGGAAGAAGAGTTGGGAGCATATCAAAAGAAACTCAGAGGTAACGACATTAGGCTAGTTAGCTAGCTTAAGATAAGGGTTGTGTTTAGCCAGAAAATGATGCACAATAACTAGCTAGCTAGCTTTTATTTTACTCTATTTTGTAGTTAACATTAGCCATATACCTACTTCAAGTGTTCCCGACAAGAGCTGGCTAAATAATCAAGACAACATCCCCACGTTTACTCTCTAGTCTATCTCTTCTCAAAAGAGAGATACATTGTCATTAGTTTGTTATTCAGCCTTACAAATACAGTCATATCTATTACATAGTAAACCTTTCAACATGATGATTTGACCCCCAGAGAGAGCGAACCGCAGCATCCAGCAGCTCAGCAGTGCACTGGAAGAGCCCAGCTCAGATGCAGAGGGCATGGAACCAGGCAGGGCTGGAGACACAGACAGCATGACTGGAGAGGACTCATGGAACCGAAGGCAACAGAGTGAAGCTGGTACTTGAGCCTGTGATCAATGTCATCACTTGGGTCCCATAGACCAGGGTTTTCCAAATCCAGTCCTGGAAAGCTACTGGGTGTGAAGGCTTTCATTCCAGCCCTGCAGTAACACACCTGATTTGACTAATTATAGTCCAGATTGAGGACTCTCATACTCCAGTCGCAGGACTATGGTTAGTTGAATACTTTGGCGTATAAGAGATGGGCTGTAGCAGAAACTTGCTCCCCACTAGCTGCTGTCCAGGACTGGAGTTGGAGTAGCTATAGATCTGTACGCCAGATATGTGATAACAATGTTTCTATTACTGGGCGTTACAGGTTAGCTTATAGAAAACACAGCCATAGATGTTGAAACTAACCTGCTTTTGGCGTTACCGTCTTCGTTCTCGATTTGGGGAAAAGGGTATCTTATAAAAGTCCGTGTCCGTTTGCTGTTGCCCCCCCCCCCCCAAAAAAAAGAGAACTCGGAAAGATATTAAATCAATGTCTTGTACTGCGCAAGGAGGTTCCTCACCATCTTAGCTGCCACACATCTAGTGTTTCCCAGCATCTTTGCAGGATTAGTCATTTCTATGCGGCCGCGTGAAGTAGATGACAGCGTGACACACAGTGCGACCAAAACAACTTCAAAACAACTTGTAAGAGGCATTTCTCACTCGATACAAAACATGGTTTTAATATCTTTCTGAGTTCTCTGGTTTTTGTAGAGCTACTTGCAAATGTACACTGACATTTACAGTGCATTCGGAAAGTATTCAGACCCTTTGACTTTCCACATTTTGTTACATTACAACTTTATTCTAAAATGGATTAAATCGTTTTCCCCCCCCCTCAATCTACACTCAATACCCCATAATGACATAGCAAAAATGGGTATTTGGAAATTTGTGTAAATTTCTAATAATAATAAAAAAACATCACATTTACATAAGTATTCAGGCCCTTTAGTCAGTACTTTGTTGAAGCACCTTTTGGCAGCAATTACAGCCGCAAGTCTTCTTGGGTATGATGCTATACGCTTGGCACACCTGTATTTGGGGAGTTTGTCACATTCTTCTCTGCAGATCCTCTCAAGCTCTGTCAGGTTGGATGGGGAGCATCACTGCACAGCTATTTTCAGGTCTCTCCAGAGATGTTCAATCGGGTTCAAGTCCGGGCTCTAGCTGGGCCACTCAAGTATATTCAGAGACTTTTCCCGAAGCCACTCCTGCGTTGTCTTGGCTGTCTGCTTAGGGTTGTTGTCCTGTTGGAAGGTGAACCTTCTCCCCAGTCTGAGGTCCTGAGCACTCTGGAGCAGATTTTTATCAAGGATCTCTCTGTACTTTGCTCCGTTGATCTTTCCCTCGATCCTGACTAGTCAACCAGTCCCTGCCACTGAAAACATCCCCACAGCATGATGCTGCCACCACTATGCTTCACCGTAGGGATGGCGCCAGGTTATGAGATGCTAGGCATTCAGGCCAAAGAGTTCAATCTTGGTTTCATCAGACCAAAGAATCTTGTTTCTCATGGTCTGAGAGTCCTTTAGGTGCCAAGCGGGCTGACATGTGCCTTTTACTGAGTGTCTTCCATCTGGCCACTCTACCATAAAGTCCTGATTGGTGGAGAACTGCAGAGATGGTTGTCCTTCTGGAAGGTTCTCCCATCTCCACAGAACAACTCTGGAGCTCTGACCAAGGCCCTTCTCCCCCTATTGCTCAGTTTGGCCTGTCGGCCAGCTCTAGGAAGAGTCTTGGTGGTTCCAAATTTCTTCCATTTAAGAATGATGGAGGCCACTGTGTTCTTGGGGACCTGCAATGCTGCAGAAATGTTTTGGTACCCTTCTCCAGATCTGTGCCTCGACACAATCCTGCCTTGGAGCTCCACGGCCAATTCCTTTGACCTCATTGCTTGGTTTTTGTCCTAACATGCACTGTCAACTGTGGGACCTTATATAGACATGTTCTTTTCCAAATCATGTCAAACCAATTGAATTTATGACAGGTGGACTCTAATCAAGTTGTAGAAACATCTCAAGGATGATCAATGGAAACAGGATGCACCTGATCTCATTTTCGAGTCTCATAGCAAAGGGTCTGAATACTTATGTAAATAAGTAAGGTATGTTTTTATGTTTTTATGTTTTCATAGCAAAGGGTTGGAATACTTATGTAAATAAGTAAGGTATGTTTTTTTATTTTTATACATTTGCAAAAATGTCTTAATGTGTTTTCGCTTTGTCATTATGGGTTATTGTGTGTGTGTGTGAGATTTATTAGGGGGAAAAAAATATTTAATACATTTTAGAATAAGGCTGTAACGTAACAAAATGTGGAAAAAGTCAACAGGTCTGAATACTTTCTGAATGCTCTGTATATGATGCCTTTTTCTCCGAATCGAGAACAGGTCAGAGTTTTGTATAAGCTAACCTTTAATGCCCTGCAACACACACGCACATTATTCTTAGTCATGTAAAATTGTAATGAAAAAATTGAGCAATGAACACTTGTTATGTAATAATGAAGCAACACAGATGTGTATAATGTAATGTTTTATTTCTGTTTGAACCCTAAGAGTAGCTGCTGCCTTGGAAACAGCTAATGTGGATTCTAATAAAATACTAAATGGAAACACAGTTATCACATATCTGGCGTACAATCAGTAGCTAAAGTTGGAGAACCCTACCATAGAGGCACATCTTCATGCATCAGCACTGATTTCCCAAAATTACATGCACACTTCATTATTATCCCCGCGGATATTTTTTTCAATCAGTTTTACCTGTGTATTTGCACTGCTACATATGCTAATGGCTTATTTTGTTTTTCAGTCAATCAGCTGCGATCACTCCTGCAAAAGCAGCAAAAAGAGACACTTTCACTCACTTCTCCTTCAAAGAGAAAATCTTCTCCAAAGGTACTATCCTCAAGACCGTGCATAAGCGTCTATGTTAAGATTTAAGACCATTAACCCAACACTGATGTCTAGATGTCCTTTCCCTTTATCAGCCTATTTAGATCAGATCAACTCCACTTCATCAATTCCATCCTACGGCAATATATTGATTGATCACCAAAAAACCTATTGGAAATAACTATGTAGTTATTGAGTTCAGACACTGGTGGTGTGGCAGACTAGTTCGTTTTTTTGCACAATTTGTTTGGGTGCAATGCTTTTATTGTCCGATTGTAAGTTTGTTGATGACTAACAGAGACAATCCTTCTTTAATTCATTTTACCAGAGGTGTCAAGATGATGTGAGCTCTAGCATGCCTGCTGTTAAAGACCTGGTCCCCATTCTCCACAACCAGTCAGAGTACATCCAGCACCTGGAGGCTGAGGTCAAGTTCTGCAAGGTCTGTCTGTATGATGACCCCACAGTCTCTCGTTACCACTGACTCATTCAAGTTCTTATTCAATTTGTTCACCAATGGATATTCGTTACATGGAATGAATTACAGTGGTAGATGTTCAACTTGCTGGACACTTGTAACCCGCAAAAATTCTACCAGCATCTACTGACCTAAGCACAACTGTGTATCTGTTTGTGTATCTGTTTGTGACTGCTCGTTGATGTTGTTGGCAGGAGGAGCTTCTGGGGATGAAACAGAGGATAAGGGTGGTGGTGGTAGAGAATGAGAAACTACATGGAGAGATCAAGTCCAAACTGGTGGAAGACACCCTGAAAGACTACACTCTCTTAGATGGCACGGTAATGGGTTTTCACAATGATGGTCCTGGGTTAAAATTCCATTGTGGAGATAAGTGCAGACACGACAGAAGGACCCATTTTTCATCATTGTATTCTCTCCTAGGTGAATTCCGAGCCGCCCAGAGAAGACAATCCTCAAAGAACTGTCTTTCAACAAGCAGAGGAACACAAGTGGAAGAAAGAACTGGTAGGCCTGTGTGACTATGGTCACCTAACCTTCCGTACTGAGTACAGCAGCTGACAGCATTTCTACATGTAGATACATTCTTTTATTAGCCTAGCTTTTACATTTTGAAGTGACTTGAGAGTAATGTTGACAGCTAATCTCCTCTCCAACATCACATTATCAACTTGGCCTCAGGAGCAGCTCAAATCCCTCTATCTAGCCCAGACAGAGACACTGGAAGCTCAAGTAAGGTCACTGAAGTAAGTGAACTGTATGACTTTATAGATCAGCGTTAATTCACAGAGATCTTGCATATGTGATTAATCACGGTTGAATTTTTCATCCTCTTCGTGCATCCTCCATCCATTTTCCTGATATTCTGTTGTTTTGATCACCTCCATTCAGCAAGAACCTGGCCAGCAGTCAGAAGGAGTGTGAAGAAGTCAAAGGTCGCCTGAGACATAAGGAAGTGATGGCAGCGGCGGGCAGTGCCAAGCAGTGCGTAGGCGGCCTCTGTCTGAAGTGTGCCCAGAATGAGGCCGTGCTGGCAGAGACACACTCCAACATGCACATCCAGGCCATTGAGAGACTCACCAAGTCAGTGCTTTTGTCCTGATATTTTGTCCTGTATTGATTAGAGTAGTTGGGTTCCTACAAGGTCTCTTCCCCCTCATACCACCATACCAAACCAAGGGACATCTTTCCTATCCAGTACGCCTAAGGCTTTGCCATTGATCACACTTTATTTATTCCCTTGTTCATTGGTTGGTCAGTGCCTCTGAGCTATGTCAAAGGAAGAATGTTCACATTGAGATGTCATCTCAATCAATCCAGTTGGCATATTCTGACACAAAGCAATCAATTTTCCATCCCCTTTAGCAAGGTTGTCAGTAATTCATTCTCCATGTCAATCACAAATGACAAATCTGGCTTTGAGAGGGCATGGCATGTCTACAAGTGACTGTGAAAATTAGTATCCTTACACCAAAAGGATTATTGATGAACATAGCTTTTATTTGCCCACATTGAAATGAGCATGTGTGTTTATCTCTCTGTGTGTGTGTGTGTGTGTGTGTGTGTGTGTGTGTGTGTGTGTGTGTGTGTGTGTGTGTGTGTCCCACAGAGAGCGTGATGAGCTGATGAGTGTGCTGTGCTCTTTGAGGGCCAGTCAGAGCGAGGCCCAGCAGAGAGAGTGGGCAGCCTACCAGCAGGTCAAACAGGCTGTAGAGATGGCTGAGGAGGCCAACCTGGAGAAGACCAGGGTGAATCAGACAACCACTCACTTGCGGAACATTACTGAGCAGCAGTGACATCTAATGGTCAGGCTGCTCAACTACACACTTTAATGGTTTGGACCCAGTGTCCGGTCTGGAGTGTGATGTCACAAGCTCTGCTGGTCAGCTACCTGCATAGCAACGTACCGGTGCCAAAAGCCCTGGTCTACCCTAGAAAGCCTATGTAAATTATGATCGCCAGAACAAAAAAATATAATAATTGATGGCCGTTTTAGGCTCTAAAATGTATTTATTATGATCAAGTTTGATCCCCACGGTGAATTATTTTAAAGTTGGCTACAAATCAAGATATTTAATGAAATAGTGATCCATTCTGACTACTACATTTGTCGTCACACAGGAGCACATGCTGAAACAGACCAATCACAGGCCAGCGTGCTACGAGGAGGCGCCATAGACATTAAGGTTGACTCTTAGTCAGGATGAAAACGACTACATTGACCGTGATCCTTTGCTAGTTATGGCCACTTCAAATTCAAATCCTTCCGGCTTCATGCACCATCTGGAGTTTTCCATAGGAATGGATGACGTCAGCGTTTTCACTATACTGGTTTTAATGTTTTTGCTTGGACCCTTTTGTACGTGATTAGTCTCTCTAGAAATCTGGGTAGCCTTCCACAATGTTCCAATGTTCCGGCTTAACACGTCTGTACATAACAGAACGTCAGTTTGGCATAGAGTAACTATGTCACTGGCTACGCAGTACCTCATCTGCCTGAATAAAATACAAACTAGTAGCTACAGTGAGGGACAAAAGTATTTGATCCCCTGCTGATTTTGTACATTTGCCCACTGACAAAGAAATTATCAGTCTATAATTTTAATGGTAGGTTTATTTGAACAGTGAGAGACAGAATAACAAAAAAATCCAGAAAAATGCATGTCAAAAATGTTATAAATTGATTTGCATTTTAATGAGGGAAATAAGTATTTGACCCCCTCTCAATCAGAACGATTTCTGGTTCCCAGGTGTCTTTTATACAGGTAACGAGCTGACATTAGGAGCACACTCTTAAAGGGAGTGTTCCTAATCTCAGCTTGTTACCTGTATAAAAGACACCTGTCCACAGAAGCAATCAATCAATCAGATTCCAAACTCTCCACCATGGCCAAGACCAAAGAGCTCTCCAAGGATGTCAGGGACAAGATTGTAGACCTACACAAGGCTGGAATGGGCTACAAGATCATCGCCAAGCAGCTTGGTGAGAAAGTGACAACAGTTGGTGCGATTATTCGCAAATGGAAGAAACACAAAAGAACTGTCAATATCCCTCGGCCTGGGGCTCCATGCAAGATCTCACCTCGTGGAGTTGCAATGATCATGAGAACGGTGAGGAAAAATGCCCAGAACCTTACGGGAGGATCTTGTCAATGATCTCACGGCAGCTGGGACCATAGTCACCAAAAAAACTATTGGTAACACACTACGCCATGAAGGACTGAAATCCTGCAGCGCCTGCAAGGTCCCCCTGCTCAAGAAAGCACATATACATGCCCGTCTGAAGTTTACATTTACATTTTACATTTACGTCATTTAGCAGACACTCTTATCCAGAGCGACTTACAAATTGGTGCATTCACCTTATGATATCCAGTGGAACAACCACTTTACAATAGTACATCTATATCTTTTTTTTGGGGGGGGGGTTAGAAGGATTACTTTATCCTATCCTAGGTATTCCTTAAAGAGGTGGGGTTTCAGGTGTCTCCGGAAAGTGGTGATTGACTCCGCTGTCCTGGCATCGTGAGGGAGCTTGTTCCACCATTGGGGTGCCAGAGCAGCGAACAGTTTTGACTGGGCTGAGCGGGAACTGTGCTTCCGCAGAGGTAGGGAGGTGAGCAGGCCAGAGGTGGATGAACGCAGTGCCTTTCTTTGGGTGTAGGGACTGATCAGAGCCTGAAGGTATGGAGGTGCCGTTCCCCTCAGCTCCGTAGGCAAGCACCATGGTCTTGTAGCAGTTTGTAGCAGTTTGCCAAGGTCCTGGAGTGGCCTAGCCAGTCTCCAGACCTTAATCCCATAGAAAATCTGTGGCGGGAGCTGAAGGTTCGAGTTGCCAAACGTCAGCCTTGAAACCATAATGACTTGGAGAAGATCTGCAAAGAGGAGTGGGACAAAATCCCTCCTGAGATGTGTGCAAACCTGGTGGCCAACTACAAGAAACGTCTGACCTCTGTGATTGCCAACAAGGGTTTTGCCACCAAGTACTAAGTCATGTTTTGCAGAGGGGTCAAATACTTATTTCCCTCATTAAAATGCAAATAATTTTATAACATTTTTGACATGTGTTTTTCTGGATGTTTTTGTTGTTATTCTGTCTCTCACTGTTCAAATAAACCTACCATTAAAATGATAGACTGATCATTTCTTTGTCAGTGGGCAAACGTACAAAATCAGCAGGGGATCAAATACTTTTGTCCCTCACTGTAGCAAGGTGGAGATCAGAGGTTATTTTTAATTCCTGCATTTCACAAGTAGCTAGTTTGCATCAACTACCTTCACTAAAATCACTTTCGTGCTGGATCGAATCCCCGAGCTGAGGATGTTGATTTAAGGCAGCCACCCTGCACCTCTCTGATTCAGAGGGGTTGGGTTAAATGTGGAAGACACATTTCAGTTGAATGCATTCAGTTGTACAACTGACTAGGTTTTCCCTTTTACCCTATGTGTATGTTTAGAATTGCATTGTTCTGGCATGTCAGCCTTTGACCAAGAGCGTCAGTCATATCTAGCAGACTCTAGTCACTGCTGTTGCCTAGGGTCGGGTTTTTGAGACTAGTACAGTACCTGATTAGAACAGTGAATATGAAAGGTTTATATGATGTTGTACATGTTTTCAAGATATAGAAGTGGTAAACATAACGTATTTCTTTGTGAGACACTTGAAATATATTTTTTGCTGTATCCTCCCTTTGACACTTGTGTGTACCCGTCTGTGTGTACTAGTTTTGTTCTTCCTACAGGCGGTGGTGCAGTGTGAGGCATTTGCCAGGGAGCTGGCCAGACAGAGAGAGAGACTGGAGACTGAGATGGCTGCAGAGCAGGAGAAAATCTCTTATGCCAGAGAGGGGGTACGCAACGAGGCCCTCAAGGAGAAGGAGACACTGGCCCAAACGGTCTGTCCTTCTGCCTTTGAAACTTTCATAAAGCTCAAATTGAGATATGTTAAACTTTCTCTTTATCCTAGTCGCTAATGAAATGTTTTATTCAGGTAATACAATAGCAGCAAGCATAAAATATATTGAAGATGCAGTATTTGAGTATTAAAACAACTTTATTTTCTATGTAACTACTGTCAAGGGGTCTGAATACTTTCTGAAGGCACTGTATACATTTAAAACAGTTACTTTTGTCCTCGGGAAAAGGGATGGGCCAAAAAACAAAATAATTAGAATATTGACCACAGATCACAAAGGCCATATTTCTCATATTTGCCACCATCTAGTGGAATAACTACACAATTACACCCATGCAAAACATATGGAGCGTTCTTCCAGACAGTAGGATTTCAGTTTTTCTTCAATTTGTTTGTCTCCACTCCCAGGTGGCCAGCCTATCCCAGAGAGTAGCAGAGCTGGAGGGTCAACTGGCCAGGGGGGACAGAGACAGGGGATCCCTGAGCACCCAGCTGGATGAGACCCTACGCAAACTTGCATCACAGGAGCAGGACACCAGCAAGGTACTGGAACCACCTTACTACTGTACAACATCTAGAGAGGTTCCAGGTTTGAGCCTGTTGGTATAGTTGCTAAGGTGTGGAACTGGCATTTACAGACACAGTACACACTACTGCAGTCCCTAGAGGAGAGTGATTTCAGTGACATCTTTTTAATGCATTTTAAAGCCACTGGGTGGCACCAAAGCCTTGTCTATATCAACATTTTATTTGGAAGCTTCAAGCTCTATAACCATTCCAGTTCTAGGTGGCAGTTGGGTCATTCCACCTCAAAAGCACAAAAAATAGGATTTCAACACCCACCATCTAAGATTGTTCTGAAATTGTTCCTGTTGTTAGAAACAGATTAGCATTCCTGCAACATTGTGTTGAAATATCATTTGATCTGAGAAATGAAGTTAATTGATTCTATCCAAATTGGCCATTTTAATTTGTAGGATTTATGTAATATTCAATAGGTACTATATTTATCTATTTTCTAACAATTAGTTAGACATGAGGAATCCAAAGAAATGTTCAAAAGCCCGAGTATATAGTATCAGTTTTTCTATGTTTGACAACTATGGAGCTGTGGCTCTGAGTATTGTTTCTTCATCCTATGTAATGTGTTCCCAGTGACGGGATGTTTTTTTTCCCCTGTTCAGAAAAATTTGTCATTGAAGTTGTTAGGTTTATATTCCATCCTACATCCTGATATTACCAGATTCTGACCACTAGATGGTGCTGTTCCTGCTATTAGGTGATACAAAAGAAGAATTCCCCCTCAATGTTAAAGGGATAATTCGCTGTTTTCTTTACCCTGTAAGCAGTCTGTTGACAAGGTATGACAGCAACCCATGCTTGGGTTTTGTTGTCCACTGTTTCACATGCAACATTTTTAGCATTTGTGGCAGAAATCCAATGCAAGTCAATGGTACCTATATTAGCATTATCACACTTCATGTTAAAATGATCAAAATCAATTTTTACTTATAGATTTTAATATAGGTATTATTGACTTGCATTGGATTTGTGGCACAAATGCTAAAAAGTTAGGATTTGAAACAGTGGCCAGGTAAACAAAACCAAAGCATGGGTTGCTGTCATACCTTTTCCACAGACTGTTTACAGGGTAAGGAAACCAATGTCATTTTGTAATTTGGGTGAACTATCCCTTTAACATTGAGGGGGAATTCTTTTTTTGTATCACCTAATAGCAGGAACAGCACCATCTAGTGGTCAGAATCTGGTAATATCAGGATGTAGGATGGGACATAAACCTAATAATATATTTTTCAACAATTTGTTTTTTTAAATTGTTTTTCTACAGGACTTCACAAAAACAAAACACCCACTATACAAAACATATTTTAAGGTGATCAACATACAGTATGTTTTTCAAAATTCTGTCAAATATTTCCTGTTTCTGTTTAACTTTATAATATACCAAATTTAAAGGGATGTATGTATCTAGATAGATACTTAATTCCACCTGTTTGTTGTTGAGGGTGAATATGAGACTTTCCATTTGATGGCTATATATGTTTTTGCAGCAATTAGACCTACATTGCAAAATTTCTCTGATCACCAGTATTTACATTTCCCAACGGACATTATTGTGGACATGAAAGGATATACATATACATATACTCAATAAAATTATAGCACATACATTATTCCAAAATGGTGTCAGTTTATCATAAGGCCACAGCATATATAATATGGTTCCTTTGTGCTTGTTGCTTCTCCAACAGAGATGTGACATTTCTGGGTGCAATACATGCATTATGGCAGGAGTGAAGTAAGTCCTATGAATGATCTTAAATTGCAGTAGTTTATCTCTTAGGTTTTAAGAGCAGGTTTGAACATTTTCACATATCTGTGACCAATGATTCTCCTCAATTTGTTCCTTTTGGATCTGTTTGTAATTTCTTCTTTATAGGTTCTGAACCATCAGGTAGAGGTTCAATCGACTTCTTTGGCATAGAAACTTCTGTCAGTATTTTTCTATGCTTATTCTGTTGACGCGATTGAATAAGATTTCAGAGTTTTAGGAAATGAAAGAAATGGGCCTTGGACAATCCAAATCCAGTAGAGATCATCATAGTACACATGTTCAAAATTCACAATGCCACTTTGGAGTCAGGACTTAAAGGTGTTGTCATGAAGCGCTGGAGGTGAGGTGGGGTTATTCCAAACAGGGGTGTCTGGTGATATTGGTTCTTTCCACATAGGGCTGTGGCGGTCACGAAAATGGTCAGTCGTTATTGTCAAACAAATAACTTTCGGTCTCACGGTAATTGACCGTTTAATTAACATAAACACATGTAGCATCTCCTGGCTTCCACACATAGCCTACAAGCCATTTTAAAAAGTCTAATTCATCCATGTAATATAGCTTACACCATCACAATAATAATGCATTATTTATTTTAGACAGATCTAAAGCTGATATGAAGAAAATGTAGTCTATTTCAGAAGAACAGAATAGCATACCCTGAGTTGTCCTTATGTGGCTATGCCAAATGGCTGTGGGCGACACTAGTTAATTTGGGAGACAAGATTTGCTTATAATTCCGTGGCATTATTTTATAGAATGAAGGATACAATTGAACAAAGTTGAATGAAATATTAATATTTTCTCCAAACGATTTGTGGGAGTCCGCACATGCGGCTTTTCTGTGTTGAGCGATTTAACAAAGAAACATGTACTCCTATATGCTTAATTTAGAGTTATAAATGTAACTTTAGTAGTTCTACAAACGTTGGGCTATATGTTTTGATTTTTAATACATTAATACATGAGACTAATGATGTCTCATTAATGAAGAGACTAATGAAGTCCCTTGAAAGACATGATCTCTGCTTTGTTTTTTGCGGAGGCTGTACACACTCCAACAGTCTCTCATTGACAATTTGACAAGCACTTGATAATGCCTCAAATTTAACAGCAGCATCCCCTTTGTGGCCGTAATGCACCCTAAAAAAATCCATGCCTTTTGCAGCCCGGAGTGCTGCGGTGTGCCCTTCTCCCTGAGTGTGCTGCGCAATCCGATGCGCCTCTCACTCACATGGTTCTCTGTCATGTTATTGGGTCTTTCTCACAGGCATCAATTGAAGACAGACACTTTGGGGATGCAACTGTGTGCTTCCTTATCCAATTCCGAGGTGCATATTGAAGATATTGGAAGAACTGTCCACATTTCTACTTTTTGTAAGCCAACAAGATGAGTAGGCCTAACGAACAGCAAAAGCACTAGCCTATGTCAATCTACTATCCCTATAGTAAAAAAGTCGACCTATTCTGTGCTAGAAATAAATATTCCAGTCTGTAACAGTTGTGGGATGCGATAGATCCTAAATTAATACAACCACTAGCATCAAAAACACTTTTTTATGCAATGTGGCTGACGCAACAGATCAGAAGGTTTAGCTTAAAATGTTGTTAATTAAACTATTAGTCTATTTCTTCACATTATAAGGGAAGCAGTGAGCACATGGTATTAGGCTAGAGGCGTGAATGTTCCATTAGCGGGAAAACACTTATCAAAAGATACCGCAAATGTGATTATTCATGTAATGCTTTTATTATAATGGTGCATTTTAATGGTGAAAGTTACCTTCCCCAAACTTGAAACTCACATGCTGCTTATATATGCCAGTTAGGCTCTATACCCCTTGTAATGTGCTTCATTTTAAGAAGTTATCTGGCCACTTTAGTTGTGATACAAACCTTATTAAAACATATAGGCCTATGGGCTAGGCTACATGAGGTGTGTCACTATGATTTAGAAAAAGTCACACAAAAAAAAGGCATTGTTTCTTACGCTGGGCATCATTCACAAGTGATAATATATCATTCACAAGTGATAGGCTAATATTGTCACCCATCAGACTATTCTTGATTTAATCTTGTCTTTACATATACTAAATAATATATGTGTGACATTAGTTTTAATTTAGACTGGACCATTATCATGCACCTGTATCGAAACGAGGCAGTGGGGAAAAAATACATATCATCTATGCACTTAAATAGCGAATGGAGGGTGCTTTTTCCCGTGGTTTATTTTGATGCCAGCCAGGTAGGCTATACTCCTGTTGTAAATATAAGCAATGTGCTTAATATTAGGAAAGTTGAGAAATAATTATAGTAGGCCTAGACTATAGAAAGCTGATGGGATCCTCCTCCTTTTATTAGCGGCCATCACTCTGTTTTCTCCCGCAATTACACAGCCTATAGAAATGTTGCGTAACATGAGCTCATGGGCTCTCAATACATTTGCATTGATGTCAGACTGATTAGAGTGCTGAGTACCAGGCAGTTAGCAAGTTTGGTAGGCTACTAATGATCATCAGCAGCATCAGAGCTTGGAGAAGGCTAATTACCGTGACTAAACAGTCATGTGGAATATGACTGCCTTTGACTCGTGACCGCCGGTGTGGCGGTAATGCGTCACCACAACAGCCCTATTTCTACCTCGTGAATTTATGTACATTTTCCCAAACACGAATGGGATTGAGTCCTTGGATTGTCAGATTTTTTTCTTCCATACCTTGGACCTGAAGTAGTGAATATATATTTTAGATCATGGCTTCAATACACCTCCATGCACAAGGATAGTCTGCTGTCCATTGTTTAAGTGAACACAGTTGTGCAGCCCAATAATACATCTTCATATGAGGTACTCTAGCTTTATGGTGTAAGTATAGAACAGTCAATTTGACTCCGTGGGTGGCTTTTGGCACTTTCTTTGGATTCCTCAGCTCGTACTCATTGTTATAGAAAGTTTGGTCCAAAATGGATAATTGGTACTATATTTATTTCATATTATATGAATATTATAAATTATAATGGCCAAATTGGGTGCAATCAATTAGCTTAATTTCTCAGAGATCAAATGATATTTCAACAAAATATTGTTACAGGAATGCTATTATTATCTGTTTCTAACTACCGAAACGATTTCAGAACAAACTGAGATGGTGGGTGTCATGGCTTGCCGTTGAGTGCATTTAGGGGTATGTCATTACAACCAATGCAATCATTAGCTACTGATTCTGAATGAAGACTGTGCATTGAGCTTTATTTAGATCAACTTCATCTTCTTAATTCTGTTTATTATTACTGCTCAACAACATTTAGTACTATATGTCAAATTCCTGTATATGCAAATGTATTTGGTGAGTAAGGTGATTCTGATTCTAGTGAAAGGGCTTTAGTAGAACACAACTAGGAGCAGACGCAATGTCGATTTCTACTGTGACCCCCTGTCCTGTCTCCTGGGTGTCCAGGTGTGTGGGGAGCTGCGCTACCAGCTCAGCCAGGCTCAGCTGAAGAGAGAGGAGGCAGAGAGGGAGCTCCGAGACTGCAGCTCCAAGACAACACGGCAGCTAGAGATGACTGAACAGGTGAGGAGGCCGGGCATGGCAGGGATAGTGAAAAAAGCCACAATCTTTTTATTGACTGTGTGCTGGTGTCACTTTTATGCAGGAACGTTTTCGAAAATGTACTTTTCTCAGGTATTTGTGTAAAAGAATTGGCAGCCCCTCTCAAGCAACTCTGAGTCTCAGTATGTCAGTTATTTTTTGGGATTGATTTATTATTCATCCTTATTTGTCATGTTGAAAACATGGGAATACTATTCCTTTTTTCAAGTTGGAGAATGTAGCATATTTGAGGTTGCATGGTGTTGCCACTATTATTTACAGGCAAATATTATAGCGGAAAAGGGCACGGGGGATGTATTACATATAACTCCCTCCGTCTCTCTCTCGCTGGGGGCAGGAAGTGGAGAAGCTGGGTGTGGAGCTGAGCGTCTGCCGGCAGCGTTTGGACCAGGCCCAGAGGGACGCGGGCCGACTGCAGGCGGAGGCTCTGAGCCTGACGGAGCGGCTGGGCCGAGCTGAGCACCAACTGCACCTCACCAGGTAACCCCTAATCCTATTATACATGCCACAACACCACCGTGCCCGCGCCACCCTGCCCTGTTCTGTTCCGCTGCCGCCCGCCACTGCGCCAGTGCTCAGCCCCTCAGCGCCCAGCCCGGGCACCAGTCTGCGCCAGCTCCACAGTCAGGAAGCACCGTACCTTATATTAAACTCACCCAGACCGGCTGCTGTCTCCTCTCATACAGACCTCCGTTTCTCCTTATATGCCAGGGGACAGGGGCTTGGGGTAGGGACCGAGACAGGGGACAGGGGCTTGGGGTAGGGACCGAGACAGGGGACAGGGATAGCAGTAGGGACAGAGACAGGGGACAGGGGCTTAGGGTAGGGACCGAGACAGGGGACAGGGATAGCAGTAGGGACTGAGACAGGGGACAGGGATAGCAGTAGGGACTGAGACAGGGGACAGGGATAGCAGTAGGGACAGAGACAGGGGACAGGGGCTTAGGGTAGGGACCGAGACAGGGGACAGGGATAGCAGTAGGGACTGAGACAGGGGACAGGGATAGCAGTAGGGACTGAGACAGGGGACAGGGATAGCAGTAGGGACAGAGACAGGGGACAGGGGCTTAGGGTAGGGACCGAGACAGGGGACAGGGATAGCAGTAGGGACTGAGACAGGGGACAGGGATAGCAGTATGGACAGAGGTAGGGACAGAGATGGGGGACAGGGATAGCAGTATGGACAGAGGTAGGGACTGAGACAGGGGACAGGGATAGCAGTAGGGACAGAGGTAGGGACAGAGATGGGGGACAGGGATAGCAGTATGGACAGAGGTAGGGACCGAGACAGGGTACAGGGATAGCAGTAGGGACCGAGACAGGGGACAGGGATAGCAGTAGGGACAGAGGTAGAGACAGAGATGGGGGACAGGTATAGCAGTATGGACAGAGGTAGGGACAGAGATGGGGGACAGGGATAGCAGTATGGACAGAGGTAGGGACAGAGATGGGGGACAGGGATAGCAGTATGGACAGAGGTAGAGACAGAGATGGGGGACAGGGATAGCATTATGGACCGAGGTAGGGACGGGGACAGGGATAGCAGTATGGACAGAGGTAGGGGGACAGGGATAGCAGTATGGACAGAGATGGGGGACAGGGACAGCAGTATGGTCAGAGGTAGGGACGGGGACAGGGATAGCAGTAGGGACAGAGACAGGGGACAGGGATAGCAGTATGGACAGAGGTAGGGACAGGGACAGCAGTAGGGACAGAGACAGGGGACAGGGACAGCAGTAGGGACAGAGGTAGGGACAGGGACAGCAGTAGGGACAGAGACAGGGGACAGGGACAGCAGTAGGGACAGAGGTAGGGACAGGGACAGCAGTAGGGACAGAGACAGGGGACAGGGACAGCAGTAGGGACAGAGGTAGGGACAGGGACAGCAGTAGGGACAGAGACGGGGGACAGGGATAGCAGTAGGGACAGAGACGGGGGACAGGGATAGCAGTATGGACAGAGGTAGGGACAGGGATGAGGATTCATATGCTGTTTTCTCTTCATTCACAATGTGTAGCAATCTATCGATGATGTTGATCAAAATAAACCTGTTTCAATAGAAACTGATGTTTGTCTTACATTGCCAATGGCACACACACTGTCTAGATGTTTTACCAGCTCATAAAAGGAATCAGACTGTAGCTACAGTATGTTCCTGTTCTTTCTATTTCTGCATTTCAAAAA
Organism: Salmo salar; assembly: GCF_965601325.2. Classification (NCBI taxonomy): domain Eukaryota; kingdom Metazoa; phylum Chordata; class Actinopteri; order Salmoniformes; family Salmonidae; genus Salmo; species Salmo salar. Next base: position 23,366,984 of record NC_138318.1, on the reverse strand, counting down.
CTATAAGCCAATTTACAAGTTAATATAAAAATGTGTTAAAAATATTTTTGGGGAATATTCTAGCAGCTGCTGTCATCGTGACATCTAGATTTTTAAATGCAACTTGTCTTGGACCACCATAAAGTATTTTTGGAGCATTTGCTCGTCGTTCCAGCTCCACCTACATACAGTATGCTACATTCCATCCTCTTTACTATAGACTAGAAGATTTACAAGGCTTTTCGTTAGCTCAAAATGCTGTGTAGCAGTGGATAGCAGCAGCCGACAGTTTCTGCTTCCTTTGTTTCTCCTCCGTGTGGCACTGGGTCGGCTGGCGGTCAGCGGCAGATTGGCCCTGCTGGCACCTGCCTGTGCCCTGTGCCCGTCCGCCCAGCACACGGCGGGTAGGATCAGCGCCTCTCTCTCCTTCCGATGGCCTGCCAGCCGCTCAGTTCAGCCTCCTCCTCCCGCCACCTCCTCACCCCCGGCCGAGGTGTTAGATCAGAGCCAGGCACAGATGTGCCCCGCTGCCATGCAGAGGAGAGACAGAGTGGTACAGAGTGAACCGTGGTCTCATCCCCTGTCCGACGCTGTGGAGCTCTGATCTGTCTTTAAGTGGGCTTGTCTAATCCAGACAGCTGTGGAGATGGACGTGATGCTCCACCATGTGTGTCTTTCTGACAGTACTGTACGGTGGTGCACTGAGACCTCTGGTGCTTTCCTCTGTCATACAGCAAGCTTCTGTGATCTAGCGAGAAGTACGGTTAAACTGTGCTCCATCTATCAGAGTTTCCTGTTAGCTCCTTCCTTCTGTTGTAAAAGCTGAGATGACCTGAACAAGAAGGATGGTTGGTATTCTCTAGTCTGGCCTTACTGTGGCTCACTAGTCTGCTCAAGGAGAGGCCTAAACACAGAAGGCCTTGATGTACACCAGACACCAGGAGAGAGATCAATTTCCTTTTCAACTGCAACGAAAGACTCCACTCTACTTGCTCAAATAATTCTTATGTGGAAGAACAACATTCAACATTTTTGCTTTTCATTGAACTGGCCCTTTAAGTGAGCCAGTGACCAGTGCAGCCAGCCGTTGGCAGTGGAGGGCTTTTTGTTAGGCAGGGGGTGTTTATGTGAACTACAGGGGGAGGTTGGCGAGAGAGGGCCAGCAACGGAGCACAGATGCAGCAGACATCTGTCCATGGCCACACTCCTCCTTCAGGCCAATCTAACAGGCCTCTCTCTCTTTCTCCCCTCACCCAAACTCTATCACACTACAGACACAAATCCATCTAAATCCCTTTCGGGGGTGGTCTATGTGAGTGTCAGTCAGTGCGGCGCCCCCGCTGTTCACTTTGGGAGGTACGGGGCCTTTGTAGAGGGGGACGCCCTCTCTGTGTCACTTCCAGGGGAAGAGGGGGCTGGAAGGCAGGCATCTGTGTGACCAGGCTTCTGAGACGGGCCTTTGATTCATGCTTTTTTGTGTCTTCATCTCACGGGCCGAATGATCACAGTTCCCCTTGAAATGGGGGGGACATGAAGCACTTTTTGCCTTTTGTTTGTTTTTTGGGAGCTCTCTTCTTTCCACACACACACACCCACACACACACACACACACACACACACACACACACACACACACACACAGAGCACCCCCCAGGCCCTGTGGCGGATGGCACTGAAAACGAGCCCCCCGTCAGCTCCAGCATTGGATCATCAGCCAGCTGTGCGTTGGGCAGCCGAGGATATGTCCTAATCCCCCCCCACTCTGTTCAGCTCCTTCTGACGCCTTTGAGCCCGGGCTTTAGTCCCATTGTTTGTTGGTTTGTTTGCTCCTGTCTTTTTGTCATTCCCCTCCCTCTCCCCTTCCCTCCTCTGCTCTACTCAGGGGACCCCATAGGGCGAAACAAAAAAACATGCCTAAAAACTAAACAGCATTCTTTCATTCCCATCACTTGCCAGATATTCAAAACCTCAAAATGTCCACTTTGTGTTTGGTGGCAATGCGCTATACTGAGGCTTGGAAGGGAAATGGGCTTTCATCCACATTTCATCCACATGAAATTCTGCATCCATTTTAATGATGGTGTTTGAGAACTGTCGTTGGCAATGTGGGGCCCAAAGTTTGGATAGATTGATAAGCATGTCCCTGCTCGAAGGAGGAACCTGCAGGCGTAGACATGCACATCAAACTCCCAAATACTAATGATGCCTCTGTCAAAGCAAACCCAGACAAGCCTTCCATCTGTTTGTGGTGAACGGATGGACAGAACATTCTAGATACATCACAATACTCCTAAAGAAGGAATGGTCATCTGACCAGTTCACTTGGTAGATCAGCGTTTGTGTGGATGAATTGATGAGGAAACTACGTGACTGAGTGGTTCCGTGTACCGTGTTCTGTTCCTTTGCTGCCAGTCTGCCACAGACATATTGATAGTATTCACCTATTTCAGATGGCTGACTGTACCTGTGTCCTGTACAAATTAACTCTACAGTAGTGAGAAAAACATACAGACATTTGAACCCATAGGCATTGCAAGGACATTCATTCGCTGGCTCGGTTTGGTTCTGATATTTTCAATGACCTTCTTTTCCATTGAGTTGGATGTGGCAATTGATATGACAGACACCTTCGATACACTATGAACTGTCTGAGAGTCCCCTCTCTCTCCTTCATGTGGCCTTTCACCCCCACAGCAACAGGGACCATTTGGGCTACAGAAACAAAGCTGTGACCACCACTGTGCCTGGGATCAAAAGTTTATCATTTGATCTCAAAATTCCATTAAACACGACACGCTTCTCTGCCCTCCCCTTTCCTCTGTTTTTCACTCTCGCTCTCGCTCCTGTTGGTGCAGAGAGGGGGAAACAGGCCCTGAAAGGGTGGGAATCTGAAAATGAATCAAATAGTGAGCAGATGCAGCTAGATGCCAGAGGGAGATTTATGTGGAGAATCAAACTGCTGCAAACCAAGTCAGTGGGAGGTGGTTGTACAATCAGAGGCAGGATAAAAGAGCCAGTGGCACACAGGCCTCGCTCTTGTCAAAGTAGTAGTAATGAAATCTCGTCCGCTGAGCCTGCTGCCAGCCGAGAGAACCTGTGTTAGCACTTTGGGGTAAGCGCAGGCGCCGGCGCTGCCAGGTAGGAGGGCAGGCACTGAGCGGGAGCTGGGCGGCAGCCATCTTGTTCGGTAGCAGATGGCGGCAAGGCTGGCAGGGGAGGGGCTGCTTAGCAGAACTAATCAGACAGTAACGGATAGGGCAGCTGGGAAGGCTGGCGGCCAGGCGGGAGTGTGCAGGGGAACCGCAGAGTGTCATGATGTTGACAGTGGTGTGCCCATTGGCCTGGGATGAGACCTTGCCGTGTCTTCTCGCCTCACTGTTGGGTGCCCCTCTCTCTGCCACCGTGCCTCGGCCAGCCCGGCCCTCTCACGTGTCAAGGTACAGAGACCAACCTGCTCCAGAGAACGTGTCTCCCCCCCCCTCTCTTTTTATAACCTTTGCGAGGAAGGTACAGAGGGCATCACAGCTATTTGTTGGGATATTGAGTCAGGTTTTAGGATGTGCCTCATGTCAAGTCAACTGTTTATAGGTACTACAGTATAACCACACATAGAAATGGAAGATTAATATTTACCATTTCCTTGTATTATTTGACTTGTTATGTACTAGTCACTGAATGCAGATGGAGTATATTGATAATGGTATTTTTATGGTATTTGGTGACAATGCTTTTTTTTCAGTGTTTTTTTTCTCATCACAAAATAATTGTCTTCTTTCAGAATCGAGCTAGGAAATGCCAATCACGGCCTTATCTTACATTTCAGAGTGTGTTGTATCTATAAAACATATACATTGTAATAAACACACACGTCTTGAAATTGGTGCTGACATAACCATACTTACTTTAATTCTTTAAATGTTTAAAATATATTTTTAGGAAGCATTTCATGGCAGGCAGCCTCCATTCAGGCCCAGACTTTCTTTTGACCAAACACATGCATAGTCTTCTAGTGACAAAGTATCAATGAACAGTACCACTCTTCCTCAGCAGATAGGGCAACAGTCCCTTTCCCGTCTTTCTATCCCTCCATCTCTCCATTCCCCATTCCTCCATCTCTTCATGTTGCCGGGTGGTACATAATAGAACGCTGAGAGTCCTCAGGCAAAATGGAGGCAAATCTGTCGGGTGCAACTGTTCCCGCTCGGGCCAACTCTGTCCAGAGAGAGTGCCCTACTTACTGTTTCTGGAAGATGGGTTACCATCCCTGCTTCCCTCCTCTCACCAAGACACAGGCACACTCTTTCTTCCATTTACTCCCTGGTCAATATCTGTCTTCTATCATGTGGAGCAGGTAGACAGAATCTGGGTTGTTATAGGTACAGCTTTTCGCTACATACTCTATAAATACAGCTAGAATACACTTATTTAGTTCAGTTATTTACATTATTTTGTTGTTAGTGTGCATCTAACGGTTACACTCCCCCACAATCTAAATTCTTCATAGAATGTAATAAATATGCAATATTATGCATCAGATCCTAAAGGTTTGATAAAGAGCAAGCAAGTTATGTGATGCAAGTTTTGCCATTTCAGATCCATTTTCCTCAGTCTTTCAATATATCAAATTGAATTTGTCACATGCGCCGAATACAACAAGAGTAGACGGTACCGTGAAATGCTTACTTACGAACCCTTTCCTAACAATGCAGAGTTAAAGAAAAATTAGCGAAATAAAAAAATGAAATAGTAACACAATAAAATAACGAGGCTATATACAAGGAGTACCGGTACTGAGTCAATGTGCAGGGGTACGAGGTAGTTGAGGTAATATGTACATGTAGGTAGGGGTTAAAGTGACTAAGCTATCAGGATAGATAATAAACAGTAGTAGCAGCAGCGCGCGTGTGTGTGTGGCATCAATATGCGTGTGTGTGCCGGAGTGTCAGTGTAGTATGTGTAAGTGTGTGGGTACAGTCCAGTCAGTGTGCTTAGAGCTGGAGCAAGAGTTTCAGTACCAAAAAATTGGCCAATGCAAATAGTCCAGGTAGCCATTTCATTAAAGGAAAAATCCACCCAAAACCACTCATTCCTTTAATTTACAGTGCCTTGCAAAAGTATTCACCCCCCTTGGCATTTTTCCTATTTTGTTGCATTACAACCTGTAATTTAAATTGATTTTTATTTGGATTTCATGTCATGGACATACACAAAATAGTCCAAATTGGTGAAGTGAAGAAAATTAAAAAAACGGAAAAGTGGCGCGTGCCTATGTATTCCCCCTTTGCTATGAAGTGCAACCAATTACCTTCAGAAGTCACAATTAGTTAAATAAAGTCCACCTGTGTGCAATCTAAGTGTGTGTGTATGTGTGTATATATATATATATATATATATAAAAATATATATATATATATAAAAAAAAAAAAATATTACACACATCTGTTCTGAAAGGCCCCTGAGTCTGCAACACCACTAAGCAAGGGGCACCATGAAGACCAAGGAGCTTTCCAAACAGGTCAGGGACAAAGTTGTGGAGAAGTACAGATCGGGGTTGGGTTATAAAAAATATCCGAAACGTTGAACATCTCACAGAGCACCATTATTAAACATTTTTAAGAATATGGCACCGCAACAAACCTGCCAAGAGAGGGCCGCCCACCAAAACTCACAGACCAGCCAAGGAGGGCATTCATCAGAGAGGCAACAAAGAGACCAAAGATAACCCTGAAAGAGTTGCAAAACTCCACAGTGGAGATTGGAGTATCTGTCCATAGGACCACTTTAAGCCTTACACTCCACAGAGCTGGGCTTTACGGAAGAGTGGCCAGAAAAAGCCATTGCCTGAAGAAAAAATAAGCAAACACCATCCCCACAGTGAAGCATGGTGGTGGCAACAGCATGCTGTGGGTATGTTTTTCATCGGCAGGGACTGGGAAACTGGTCAGAATTGAAGGAATGATGGATGGCGCTAAATACAGGGAAATTCTTTAGAGAAACCTGTTTGTGTTCCAGAGATTTGAGACTGGGGCAGAGGTTCACCTTCCAGCAGGACAATGACCCTAAGCATATTGCCAAAGCAGCACTCGAGTGGTTTAAGGGGAAAATTTACATGTCTTGGAATGGCCTAGTCAAAGCCCAGACCTCAATCCAATTGAGAATCTGTTGTATGACTTAAAGATTGTTGTACACCAGCAGAACCCATCCAACTTGAAGGAGCAGGAGCAGTTTTGCCTTGAAGAATGGGCACAAATCCCAGTGGCTAGATGTGCCAAGCTTATAGAGACATACCCCAAGAGACTTACAGCTGTAATTGCTGCAAAAGGTGGCTCTACAAAGTATTGACTTTGGGTTGGTGAATAGTTATGCATGCTCAAGTTATGTTTTTTTGTCTTATTTCTTGTTTGTTTCACAATAAAAAAGATTTTGCATCTTCAAAGTGGTAGGCATGTTGTGTAAATCAAATGATACAAACCACCCTAAAATCTATTTTAATTCCAGGTTGTAAGGCAACAAAATAGGAAAAATGCCAAGGGGGGTAAATACTTTCACAGGCCACTGTAAATGAAAGTCAAATTAAGTCTTTTTTCTTTTTCTTTTTTTGTTGCTGGGGTCTCAGGACTGATGGGGTTAAAGGACACCGATGATCACCTTCTTGTAAGCGGAGAGATAATTTCTGTATGGACATCTGTGGTCTCATATAAACAAAAAGGTGATGGTGTTGACGACCTCGTGCATAAGCCTGTTCATTTTCCATTTTTATATTAATTGCAACTCATCTAATGAAAATGCATTTGCCCTTTATCATATGTTGTTATTTATTTTCGTTGGGTTTGGAAATAATAGGAATCCACTATGGGTTATGTAAAACTGTAACAATTTTACTCCATCTATACAAACATCCCATTTCATTCATTGAAATGGCACGATAAGATAAACAATTAGCGCAATAGCCACATTATAAGTAAAACATTTAGAGTTAAGAGTAAGCTACTGAGTGAAAGATTGTGGGAGCGAGACCAAAGACAGAAATAATATAGAGTTTCTCCCTCTGCGAAACGAGCTTATAACAACACCTGAATTGTGGCTTACACCCACATCATGACGCACTGCGCCCCCACCCCCCCCCCCCTCCCCATTCCAAACTGGAGGGCCTCTGTCAGAGCCCAACCTGTGCCCCCTACCTGTTCCCCCTACGCTAACACAGAGGGACGTTGCCATCCAACCCACCTCAGCGTCACACAAATCAACACCATTCTGTAACATAAAACTCAGCCGCAGCGCTAATGGTCAGGAATCAAAAACCTTCTACAGAAGCCGTGGCCATTGAATGGAGGAAAACAAAGAGTGTGTTTCAACGCGACAGGAGATGGGAGCTGGAGGGTCGCGGGGGCTGTGCCCAACTCATCCCTCTCAGTACCACCTCTTTGTGTGGGCTCCTCTCTTTGTGATCAACTCCTGATGCCATCTGCTCTGTGTGGTACCGGCGCTGGGCCGACGGAGGGGAGCCCGGCAAGGCCAGGACAGAAAGGGAGAGATTGAAAGAGAGAGAGAGGGAGGGAGAGAAAGGTTGTTCCTCTGGATAAAAGCACTGGCCACTGGGCCGCAGGGCTGGGAGAGCCACTGATGCTGCCTGCCACACAGACAGACAGGGCTATGTGAAGTCACAAAGAGGGTACCTCTCGGACTGTCTTTCAAATACACTCACTCTCCGCATTTCATCTTTCAACTCATTCTGTCTCGCGCACATATGTACACACACACACACACACACACACACACACACACACACACACACACACACACACACACACACACACACACACACACACACACACACACAAACCAAAAACAGCTGGTGCACTTATGCATTCCAGCATACTTGAGGCCAATGTGTGACATATAGTATCCCTCTGCAACTAGATCCTAGACTTCCTGATGGGCCGCCTGGGATGGTGAGGATAGGCAACAACACATCCGACACGCTGACTCTCAACACGGGGGCCCCTCAGGGATGTGTACTTAGTCCCCTCCGTTACCCTCTGTTCACCCACGACTAGGTGGCCACGCATGACTCCAACACCATCATTAAGTTTGCAGACGACACAACGGTGGTAGACCTGATCACCAACGACAATAAGACAGCCTATAGCAGGGGTGGGCAATTGGTCCCCCTTTTGAAAGCCCTCGGATCAATCCCCCCCCCCCTTAACTCAATTGGGGTCTTAACTTACTGTTACAATAGTAGAATACACAAGGTGCAATTTCAAAATTAGCCCATGATAGATAGATAGATAGATAGATAGATAGATAGATTTTTTTAGATTGGTAAATTAGTCTAGCGGCCAGCTATCTAAACTTAGTAATCCTGGTCAAATTACCGGTCGAGGGGCCCACATTGATTTTGTTATTCAGTCTCACTCAGATATCATATTAAAAAACTGCAAACATTTCTCTCCACCCTACTGTATGGCAAAATGTGTAGAATTTTCAGAAATTTGCTGTAAAAAAGCTCATTTTCCTCTCTGCCCCATGGCAAATGGAGTAGAATTACACGAAATGAGTTATAAAATTGGAAAATCTTCTCTCCACCCCATGGCAAAATGTGCAGAATTGCAGCAAACTTGCTTTAAAACGGCAACATTTTCTCTACGCCGCATGGCAAAATGTGGAGACGTTCATGAAATTACCACTAAAACACACAAAAAAACGTATCTCCGCTGTCAAGAAGGGGGCCGCTAAAATGTTTTGCTTGCAATGTAAGGGGTGGGGGGTATGGATGTGGGTATGCAAAGGATGCGGCACCTCAGGAGTTCTGATTTTTTTGTGGTCCCCACCTCCATCAAAGTTTCCCATTCCTGGCCTATAGGGAGGAGGTTAGAGACCTGTCAGTGTGGTTCCAGGACAACAACCTCTCCTTCAACGTCAGCAAGACAAAGGAGCTGATCGTGGACTACAGGAAACGGAGGGCCGAGCACGCCCCATTCACATTGACGTGGCTGTAGTGAGCAGGTCGAGAGCTTAAAATCCCCCATGTCCACATCACTAAGGACCTATCATAGTCCAAACACACCAAGGTAGTGAAGAGGGCACTGAAAAGGTTTGGCATGGGCCCTCAGATCCTCAAAAAGTTCTACAGCTGCATCACTGACAGCATCTTAACTGGCTGCATCACCGCTTGGTATGGCAACTGCTTGGCATTCGACCGTAAGGGGCTACAGAGGGTAGTGTGTAGAAATATTAAGGACTAAAACTTCTCCAGCTCCTTCAAGTTGGATGGATTCTGCTGGTGTACAACAATCTTTAAGTCATACAACAGATTCTCAATTGGATTGAGGTCTGGGCTTTGACTAGGCCATTCCTAGTTTACATTTCATGTAAATGTTTCCCCTTAAACCACTTGAGTGTTGCTTTAGCAGTATGCTTAGGGTCATTGTTCTGCAGGAAGGTGAACCTCCATCCCAGTCTCAAATCTCTGGAAGACTGAAAAAGGTTTCCCTCAAGAATTTCCCTGTATTTAGCGCCATCCATCATTCCTTCAATTCTGACCAGTTTCCCAGTCCCTGCCGAAGGGAGAAAAACATACCCACATCATAATGCTACCACCACCATGCTTCACTGTGGGGATGGTGTTCTCGGGGTGATGAGAGGTGTTGGGTTTGTGCCAGACATAGCGTTTTCCTTGATGGCCAAAAAGCTAAATTTTAGTCTCATCTGACCAGAGCACCTTCTTCCATATGTTTGCCTAACACCAAACGACAGATACTCCAATCTCCGCTGTGGAGCTATGCAGCTCCTTCAGGGTTATCTTTGGTCTCTTTGTTGCCTCTCTGATTAATGCCTTCTTTGCCTGGTCCGTCAGTTTTGGTGGGCGGCCCTCTCTTGGCAGGTTTGCTGTGGTGCCGTATTCTTTCAATTTTTTTAATAATGGATTTAATGGTGCTCAGTGGGATGTTCAAAGTTTCGGATATTTTTTTATAACCCAACCCTGATCTGTACTTCTCCACAACTTTGTCCCTGACCTGTTTGGAGAGCTCCTTGGTCTTCATGGTGCCGCTTGCTTGGTGGTGCACCTTGCTTAGTGGTGCCCTTGCAGGGGGCAGCTCTGGGGCCTTTCGGAACAGGTGTGTGTGATTGTTATATATACTTAAAGTCCACCTGTGTGCCATCTATTTAACTAATTGTGACTTCTGAAGGTAATTGGTTGCACTAGATCTTATTTAGGGGCTTCATAGCAAAGGGGGTGAATACATATGCACTCACCACTTTTCCGTTTTTTAAATATATATATATATTTTTTAAGAAGTTATTTTTCACTTCACCAATTTGGACTATTTTGTGCATGTCCATCATGAAATCCAAATAAAATCCATTTCAATTACAGGTTGTAATGCAACAAAATAGGAAAAACGCCAAGGGGGATGAATACTTTTGCAAGGCACAGTATCTATATATCCAGCCCTTATATTTAGCCTCACAATGAAGTGTTTTACCATGTTATTTTCAGGACAACCAGGGCTACAAGTAGAACACAACAATTTTACATAAACAGTTGCATTCATTAGTTTTATTGACAAATGTTGACACAGCAAAAACCTGATTTAAAAATATGAACCCTTGTAAGTACAGACATGTTTAAAAAAAAAAAAAAAAAAAGTCAGTGACAACTGTTTGGAGTTTGAGTTTTTCCACATTTTGTTGTTACAAAGTGGGATTAAAATGTTTTTAATTGTCTTTTTTGTCAACGATCTACACTTAATACTCATGTCAACATGGAAGAAAAATGTTAACATTTGTAAAACATTTATGAACGATTAAACACTAACAGATAAGATTAGATAAGTATTCAACCCCCAAATTCAATACATGTTAGAATAATCTTTTGCAGTGATTATAGCTGTGAATCTTTCTGGGTAAGTCTCAGAGCTTTCCACACCTGGATTGTGCAACATTTGCACATTATTCTTTTCAAAATTCTTCAAGGTCTGTCAATGTAAGGGCTGTCTTCAGGAATGGACCAAAATGCAGCAGAGTTAGTATTCATCTTTCAATTTAATTAGAAAGAACACTATAACAAACAAAACAAGGAAACTGACAGCCAACAGTCCTGTCAGGTGCAAACACACTAAACAAGAAACAATTACCCACAAACCCCAGTGACAAACAACTCCTACATATGTGACTCCCAATCAGGAACAACGATTCCCAGCTGTTCCTGATCAGGAGTCACAAGACACACACCAGACTGCCACGTCCTGACCCCCAAACTACTACACCAGCTCCATCTGCTGGTCAGGACGTGACAGTCAAGTTGGTTGTTGGTCATTGCGAGACAACCATTTTCAGGTCTTGCCATAGATCTTCAAGCAGATTTAAGTCAACTGTAACTCGGCCACTCAGGAACATTCACCGGCTTGGTAAGCAACTCCCTTGTAGATTTTAGGTTATTGTCCTGCTGAAAGGTGAATTCATCTCTGAGTGTCTGGTGAAAAGCAGACTGAACCAGATTTTCCTCTAGGATTTTGCCTTTGCTTAGCCACATTCTGTTTATTTTTTTATCCTGAAAAACTCCCTAGTCCTTAACGATTACAAGCGTACCTATAACTTGATGCAGCCTCCACTGCTTGAAAATATGGAGAGTGGTATTCAGTAATGTATTGGATTTGCCCCAAACATAACACTTTGTATTCAAGACAAAAAGTTAACGGCTTTGCCACATGTTTTGCAATATTACTTTAGTGTCTTGGTGCGTGTCTTGGAATATTTTTCCTTTTCATTCTGTCAATAAGGTTAGTATTGTGGAGTAACTACAATGTTGTTGATCCATTCTCAGTTTTCTCCTGTCACACCCATGTAAACTCTGTAACTGTTTTAAAGTCACCATTGGCCTCATGGGGAAATCCCTGAGCAGTTTCCTTTGTCTTCGGCAACTGAGTTAGGAAGAACGCCTGTATCTTTGTAGTGACTGGGTGTATTGATACACCATCTAAAGTGTAATTAATAACTTCACCATGTTCAAAGGGATATCCAATGTCAGCATCTACCAATAGGTGCCCTTCTTTGCAAGGCATTGGAAAACCTCCCTGGTCTTTGTGGTTGAATCTGTGTTTGAAATTCACTGCTCGACTGAAGGGCCTTACAATTATCTGTATGTGTGGGGTATAGAGATGAGGTAGTCATTAAAAAAAATCATGTTAAACACCATTATTGCACACAGAGTGTGTCCATGCAACTTATTATGTTGCATGTCAGCTTAACATTTTTCAGTCATTTGTGTTTTTCTTTGTTCTTTGAAAAACGTACAGTTGAAGTTTACATACACCTCAGCCAAATACATTTAATCTCAGTTTTTCACAATTCCTGACATTTAGTCCTAGTAACAATTCCCTGTCTTAGGTCAGTTAGGATCACCACTTTATTTTAAGAATGTGAGATGTCAGAATAATAGTAGAGTGATTTTATTTCAGCTTTTATTTCTTTCATCACATTACCAGTGGGTCAGAAGTTTACATAGACATACAAACGTTTTGGGTAGCCTTCCCCAAGCTTCCCACAATAAGTTGGGTGAATTTTGGCTCATTCTTCCTGACAGAGCTGGTGTAACTGAGTCAGGTTTGTAGGCCTCCTTGCTCGCACACGCCTTTTCAGTTCTGCCCACAAGTTTTCCGTAGAATTGAGGTCAGGGCTTTGTGATGGCCACTCCAATACCTTGACTTTATTGTCCTTAAGCCATTTTGCCACAACTTTGGAAGTATGCTTGGGGTCATTGTCCATTTGGAAGACCCATTTGCGACCAAGCTTTAACTTCCTGACTGATGTCTTGAGATGTTGCTTCAAAATATCCACATAATTTTCCAACCTCATGATGCCATCTATTTTGTGAAGTGCACCAGTCCCTCCTGCAGCAAAGCACCCCCACAACATGATGCTGCCACCCCCGTGCTTCACAGTTGGGATGGTGTTCTTCAGCTTGCAAGCCTCCCCCTTTTTCTTCCAAACATAACGATGGTCATTATGGCCAAACAGTTATATTTTTGTGTCATCAGAACAGAGGTCATTTCTCCAAAAAGTACAATCTTTGTCCCAATGTGCAGTTGCAAACCGTAGTCTGGCTTTTTTTTTTTATAGTGGTTTTGGAGCAGTGGCTTCTTCCTTGCTGAGCGGCCGTTCAGGTTATGTCAACATAGGACTCGTTTTACTGTGGATATAGATACTATTGTACCTGTTTCCTCCAGCATCTTTACAAGGTTGTTCTGAGATTAATTTGCACTTTTCGCACCAGAGTACGTTAATCTCTAGGAGACAGAACACGTCTCCTTACTGAGCGGTATAACGGCTGCGTGGTCCCATGATGTTTATAGTTGCGTACTATTGTTTGTACAGATGAACGCGGTACCTTCAGTGGAGGTCTACAACTTTTTTTCTGAGGTCTTGGCTGATTTCTTTTGATTTTCCCATGATGTCAAACAAAGAGGGACTGAGTTTGAAGGTAGGCCTTGAAATACATCCACAGGTACACCTCCAATTGACTCAAATGATGTCAATTTGCCTATCAGAAGGTTCTAAAGCCATGACATCATTTTCTGGAATTTTCCGAGCTGTTTAAAGGCACAGTCAACTTAGTGTATGTAAACTTCTGACCCACTGGAATTGTGATACAGTGAATTATAAGTGAAATAATCTGTCTGTAAACAATTGTTGGAAAAATTACTTGTGTCATGCACAAAGTAGATTAGACTTGCCAAAACTATAGTTTGTTAAAAAGAAATGTGTGGAGTGGTTGAAAAACGAGTTTTAATGACTCCAACCTAAGTGTATATAAACTTCCGACTTCAACTGTAATTCCACTTTGACATTATGGGGTATTGTGTGTAGGCCAGTGGCATTTTTTGTGCGCAATTTAATCCATTTTTAATTCAGGCTATAACACAACAAAATGTGGAAGAAGTCAAGGGTTGTGAAGGAACTGTACGTGAGCTTACTATGAGCGTATTATAGACACTATGTTCTGGGATATCCTATGATCTTCTACGTAGAAGAACCCCTTAGCTTCTAATGGCTCTTGTGTAGCTTTTGAGTGTCATAGGGCCCCGGGCCCTTTCAGGATCCGCCCTTGTCTCACAAACACCGCTCTATCTCAGCCCCGTTAATCACACAGACTAATGGTATCTACAGATGCAGAAGAAATAGAATAATCCAATGGTACAACCCGTAAGTCTGGAGCTCAAACATACAATGTTTTAAAGGGGTTGGAAGTCCAAAACGTGCCAGCATTATGATGGGACTCATTGGGTTAAGCTTTTAAGATTTGTTTAACTTTACAACCGTGAGAAGAAAAATAGTTTTACATTTGCAGAGGAGTGAAATATGTTTCTGCAAAAGAATGTGCACTCTCCCTCCGTGGGTTGTGCGTATGGGGGTGTGTGTAGCTGTCCTGAATCAGGGGAGTATTTGTTAAATTGGTGGCGACTGCATTTCGCTCTGCCCGTGACCTTGAGGGGGCTTTGCTGCTCCTTGAAGAAGAAAAGCAGAAGCTGGCGGTAAACAAAGTTCACTTCTGACAGATGGATTGAATGACAGAGAGGTTGCGGGTGCCAGAATAGCCCTGGCAGCGGAGGAAATGTTCAGTGCGGTCCAACAGGAGAGGAGGTGTGAACAGGTGCAGGGCTGCTGAAGGAAGAGGGACCAGATGGAGGGAGCCAGAGCCAGTTTAGTTAAAGGAAAAAGGGTGGGAGGGAGAGCAGGGGAAGGGGGAGCGAGGAATGGAGGGGAATGAGAGAAAAAGGGATAGGAGCAGAGATAAGAGCCCCCAGGACGGAGAAGAGCGGAGGAGAGAGCGGAATAATGCACAGAGCAAACTGTGCTGTGCTATGTAAGTGATAGCCAGGCTAGAAGGGGCTGCTTTTGATATTTCTCTATCTTAGAGAGTGAGGGGGAGATGTGTTAGTTAGATTGAAGGACATGGGTGAATGGAGTGCAATTGACACACCAGCGGCTGAATAAATGTGTTAAAATATACAAGGTGTACTTTAAAGTGTGTCTGTATGTGGATACTGAACTTTATTCTTCCCTGAGCTGAGTACATGGTGTCATTAGACAACATTCCTTGCAAGCGCCCAATATGCCACAAATACCCCCAGTTGGCAGTGCCACACCAAATCAGCATTCATTAGTTCTCTTTATACTGTTATTCTTAGCATCAGGATCGATCTTTTTCGAGATCATTTGACATCAATGTAAATGTATGAAGGAAGGGATGAATGAGAAGAGTGAATGGCAACTGGTTCAGTATTTTTTCCAGGTATAATGTACTTCCAATAGAGTATTGTTGTGATGAGTATTTACAGTTTTCAGAGTTGGGTAAGTCATTGAATAAATGAATTTGCTTGGGAACATGCTGTCTGTTGTGCACTGATAGATGGCTACTGTTATCACACATTGTTTATTTGTTCTGTTTTGGGCTGGGTAGGAACATCAGGCCTACTGTGCTCGTTGAAGACTGCTTCTATTCCTCATATTCAAATAAATCCTACTTACACATGTACTATACCCTGTTTTTCAGTTTAGATTTTCACTGTAAAAGTGTAGAAGTTGTTGTTATCTAAGTTGACCAACATGTTCAAAAAGTTAGTCTTGAGAGAGGTTGACGCATTATCACACTAAACAGTAGCTGGTGTTGCCAAGCGGCTGACTCCAATTTGCGCTCGTTTTAGGAACCGTAGCATTTGGTCATTCCTGGCTGTGGATCATGGAGCACCGCGGGGTGCTGCAAACTCTGCGCTCGAATGGGCTGTGGTATTCCAAATCAAATGGGCAACAGCTTGACTAGTACCCACTTAGGCAGCCCTGGGCCCTCACTTAGTGCTCTAGCACCCAGGACCTAGCCACAGAGCCGGGTGCTGGGACGGGATAGTATAGTTCCCCCTATCAGGCTGGTCGACCCTGCCCTGCCTCCTGACTGACTCACTGACCATTAGGCCTCGCTCACTCACATAATTATAGCCAGTGAGCAAACAGAAAGTGACCCCTGGACTGAGAGATATGGAACTGTGAGAAATCTCTGTTAGGGGAGTTCTAGGTGGTTGCTCTCTATGTAGGTTTTGGAAAACCGATAGAATGGGTCTCAAGTCATCCCAAATCAGGTTCAGAAAAGGAAGCAATTCGTTTTGCAGCAAAACATTTTATTTTACACATGAAATCACATATTAAAAAATAAATAAAAAAGATAGCAAAGGATATTTATTACTAATAAGGTGGGTGCTTATATCTGTCCTATTTCACACATGTAGAAGTGTGTATTATACGCATTTGTGAATTGGACATTTCGTTTTTTTGCATATCCCAGCTCCCCCTCAGACACCTTCGGAGAGTGGGGTCACGGCCAGAGTCAGCCATGATCAACGGCGACCCTGAAGCAATTCGGGTTAAGTGCCTTGCTCAAGGGATCATCGGCAGGTTTTTCATCTTGCCGGCTCGGGCATTCGAACTAGCAACTTTTTGGTTACTGGCCCAACACTCTAACCGCTACTTTACCTGCCGCCTAGGCTACATGTACATGTTATGTGCTGAAGTGCATCTTCGATATAAAAGCACTACTTACAATATATCATTTACTATCATAATGTACTATAGAAATGGAAATAAGGTTCAGGGCCATCTTCACTAGAGCTTCAGAAAGAACAAATCGAACTTCCGCTGTTTCGCTCTCTTCTGACCATGGCTCATCTTGGCCTTCTGGCTCAAAACTTCCAACTCTCGTCAGTCGTCATCAGTCCTCTCTGAAACTTTCTGGCCGGCTGTCTCATGCTAATTGGTGGATAAACACCACCGGTGCGAGGCTGGGAGGCTGGGGCCCCCCTGGAAACAAACAGTAACAAATGGCTGGCTGTGAGGGCTCTGCAAGCCCACGCTGGGCGCTGGTGTGGGGATGGATGGTGTTTTAGGCCGCTGTTCAAGCACCGCAGGGGGCCGGGCGGGTGGCCGCTCTCTCTCTCCTGGTCTCCTAGGCAGGCGCACCACCACAACCCAACACCCCGCCCCCCTGCGTTCACACTCCAGACGACAGCAGGCCTGGAGAGACGGTCACTTTGGAGCCCTGTTCCAAAACCCAGTGTGGGAGAAAAGTTCGGTCGCTTTCTTTCGTTCTCTCCCATAATTATCACTTTTTAAAAACTTTTGTGCAATTTTTTTGGGGGTTGCCGTTGTCGTTAGATTTCAAATTGATGTTTTGTTCTTGTTGAATTTGCTATAGATTGATTGATTTGATATTTGTTTTAGTTTATTTTGTTAGAAATGTAGAGATAAAAGTCTTGATACGAGATCTCATTTTTGATGGCGGTAAAAAGCACAACATGACATTGTATTCTATGAGCAACATTAGTGGTGCAGTAGTTTGATCGCGATTTTCATTACTGTATTGTCATTCTATATATATCACAGACAGTAGACAGTATCACCAGCAAAGCAAACCCACACCACCACCTCCATGCTTCACGGTGGGAACTACACATGCAGAGATCATCTGTTCACCTACTCGGCGTCTCACAAAGACTCACATTTAGACTCAGCAAACCAAAAGACAGATTTCCACCGGTCTAATGTCCATTGCTCGTGTTTCTTGGCCCAAGCAAGTCTCTTCTTCTTATTGGTGTCCTTTAGTAGTGGTTTCTTTGTAGCAATTCATCCTTTAAGGCCTGATTCACGCAGTCTCCTCTGAACAGTTGATGTTGAGATGTGTCTGCTGAACTCTGTGAAGCATTTATTTGGGCTGCAATCTGAGGCTGGTAAATCTAATGAACATATCCTCTGCAGCAGAGGTAACTTTGGGTCTTCCTTTCCTGTGGCGGTCCTCATGAGAGCCAGTTTAATCATAGCGCTTGGTTTTTGTGACTGCATTTGAAGAAACTTTCAAAGTTCTTGAAATTTTCTGTATTGACTGACCTTCATGTCTTAAAGTAATGGTGGACTGTCGTTTCTCTATGCTTATTTGAGCTGTTCTTGCCATAATATGGACTTGGTCTTTTACCAAATAGGGCTATCTTCTGTAT
Organism: Salmo salar; assembly: GCF_965601325.2. Lineage (NCBI taxonomy): Eukaryota > Metazoa > Chordata > Actinopteri > Salmoniformes > Salmonidae > Salmo > Salmo salar. The sequence continues at coordinate 23,348,961 of NC_138318.1, read as the reverse complement.
ACCACCCCTACCTTCTCACAACACAACTGATTGGCTCAAACGCATTATGAAGGAAAGAAATTCCACAAATGAACTTAAGGCACACCTGTTAATTGAAATGCATTCCAGGTGTCTACCTCATGAAGCTGGTTGAGAGAATGCCAAGAGTGTGCAAAGCTGTCATCAAAGGGTGGCTACTTTGAAGAATCACAAATATAACATTTTGATTTGTTTAACCATTTTTTTGGTTAGTACATGATTCCCATATGTGTTATTTCATAGTTTTGATGTCTTTGCTATTATTCTACAATGTAGAAAATAGTAAAAATAAAGAAAAACCCTTGAATGAGTAGGTGTGTCCAAACTTTTGTCTGGTACTGTATCTAATATATATCCTGCTGAGACGCACTATGCCTTTAAAAGCGTGAGATTTTGGCAATGAAGCCCTTTACTTCTCCAGAGTCAGATGAACTCATGGATACCATTTTGATGTCTCTACATGCAGTTTGAAGGAAGTTGCTAACTAGCGTCAGCGCAATGACTGGAAGTCTAGGGGAACAACTAGACTTCCAGCTTGCTAGCTGTTCCCATAGACTTCCAGGCATTGCGCTAACGCTAGTTAGCAACTTCTTTTGAACTACATGTTATATATAAACAAAAAAGATTCAAAATCATATTTTTGGGAGTGGCAGAGCGAAATGTCCCACCGCTGCTAAATTAATATAGGGGAAACACAGGATACAGCTTTATTGTTTATCATTAGTCCATCACATGTACAGTACATCTCACCCCCTCAGTGTACACTGTGTTCTGTTGCATTGTGTAGTGGACAGCTGCCTCAACACCCAGGGGCCTATTGTCTGGGGCGTGACACTTTTACCCTTCCACCCCTCATGAGCTGTCTTTTTATTTCCCTCCTCTCTATCTCTCTTTCTATCCTCTCCGTCTCTCTCGCTCAGGCAGGAGAAGGAGAGTGCGGAGCGCTGCCGGGGCGAGGACATGGATGCTCTGACCTTCTCTGCACAGCAGCGCGAACAGGAGCTGACACAGAGGCTCCAGCAAATGGAGGCGCAGCACGAGCGGAGCGGTGGGTGTCCGGTGGCGCCGCCACAGCCTGCCAAAAGAACACCCCCACCTTTCTCCACCCTTCATGCCCCCATCCGCACCCCGGCCCATGCCACACTGTGAGGGACGGCATCAGGAACACCTGTAACCTTTGGCTGGCCGAAGGGAGCAGATGCTTGGCACTCCAGAGATTGGCCATTACATATTAGTTATCGTTTAGAAAGGGAAAAATGGGCCGCGTTCTGGGCTCACTGTCTGTAGATTTCAGAGTGCTGCTCTCACATCTGTTGCACCATCTGGATCCAGCGAGTTTATTTACCTGTGTTTTGAGAAACTTGAAGCATGCTGATTGCCAGAACAAAGCCTCGGGAAAACAAAGGGCTTCTTTTTGGCGCAGCTCGGCGGCACACATGTTGTCTAAAGAGAGATGGCATCAGAAGCTCAGCAGGAAGCTCTCTGGGCCTATGGAATTAGTCCTTTAATACCACAGACCACTTCCTTCTCTAAAGCGTATAATGGCCACTCGCACCAGCTAATTAGTTTTCTCTCTCTCCCAACCACCCCCTCCATCCCTCTCTTCCTCCCTCCCTCCCCCTCCCTCGCTTTCTAAACAGTTTGGTTTTTAGTAGTTGTAGACAGAATAGCCTCTAGACGATATGTTTTTTTTCTTTCTCTCTCTCCGCTGTTTGTTTTTACTCCCAGTTTGTTTGTCTTTGTATCTTGTTTGTCTCTGTGGCCTACGCATGCCCAGCCGCTTTCAAAGCCTGTTAGCTAATTACGATTCTTTTGGGCAAGTTTTTTTTACTGCTCCCAGCCGGCGACCCAACTTTTTTTTTGTAAAGTTTAATTTCGCAACATAAAAAAAAGATTTCCACACCACTTCCCAAATATCTGTATTTGCTTTGTGTGTCCATGCTGTGCGATTTGTCTATTTATGTCCAAATGGCTAGCACAGAGCTTTCTGGAGTCTTTTCCTCTGTACACTGGCAGACTATGTCGATAAGCCACCATGACAAAATCATTTTAGAGAGAACATGAAACCAGCTCTGTTTCCTTGACCAGACCAGATTAGCTGTGTGGAGTTAGTAATTGCTCCCTACTTTATGTACAGTCACAGTTCATTTCACCCCTGAGCATCATCCCTTAAGTCACTCTCCCAGTTTAGTGGTAATAAACTCGACCAGTGGAATCCAACCTCTTGTCTGAATAGCAGCTTCTTTCGCTTCCTCTAAATGAAAGGAATCTGACTAGCATGTCTCAGCACTGCAGAAGCTAGAACATTTTACTGTAAACTACCCTTACTCAGCCAGAATGTACAATGTTGAAGTCTAGTTCTACCAATTTCCCTGTGAATGCCAGGTGATGTAAAACACTTCATAAGCTCTCCTGCATGAAGCACTTGAGATCTAAGCCTGGAAGAGTCATCTGCATATCCACTCGGCTGCTATTTCACAGAATAGTAAATAGTTGAAAGGCTCTTTATAAATCTGAGGTACTTTTCAAAAGACTGGAGTCCTTCATGAGTTCTATTGTGACAGAATGGTAGAGCAGGTGGAATGGACACCATTCCAAACTTGCAGCATTGTTTTAAAAAGACATATGTTGGTGATGATACCGCCGCACAACATTTCAAAGACTGATCAAAGTCGAGTTTTGGATTGTTCCAAAAGAGTCGCGAGTCAGTCTATGGGCACTGTAAAACAACACATTTCACTGCACCTACTGTGTGTGGTGTATGTGACAATAAAACATGGCATTATCTTTATTTATTTTACATGATAACAAGGTTAAAAACCTAGCAAATGGAAAGAGTTTCAAACAACTCCATTTACAATACAATCCTTTCTTTAAACAACTTTATTGCATGGTGAATCTGCACAAAGATACTATACTTCATTCATTACGTGAATTTAGGCACAAATAAACATACTGTATGTAATTCACTGTCTTTTTCCTGTACCTGTCCAGGATGCAAGATATTTGATGTTGAGTGAATGTACAGCATGTATCATGACTGTGGTCACTGACCCTGCTATCCCATGTTCCCTTGCAGTGGGTGAGCTGGAGGCCCTCCTCAGCTCCCAGAATGCCCTGATAGGGAAATTGAAGGATGAATGTCTCAGTCTGGGGGCCAAGCTGGAGATGCTGACAGAGACTAGCAGGTAACACCCACACTGGACATTAACACTTATTTCATGGACATTTGGCAGTCAGTCAAAGCCTTTTTTACATCAGCAGTTGTCACAGAGTGCTTTACAGCTACCCAGCCTAAACCCCCAAAGAACAAGCAATGCAGATGCAGAAGCACAGTGGCTAGGAAAAAGTTAGAAAGGCAGGAACCAAGGGAAAAACCTAGAGGGACCAGGCTCTGAAGAGTGGCCAGTCCTCTTCACACACTTTTATCACTTATTTAATACTATTTATGTCACTCTGTCAGACTTTTTTTAATGCGGTCATGATAACCAGCAGTTAAAAAAATAAATAAATCAAAGTATGACATATTTTCACTGCCTGACTTCAGTGCCTGATGGAACCTGGAATTGCGTTGCCGGCGAAACACCGTGACCTGTTTTTTGTCGTCTTTGACCATAATGTCAAATATCACATTGGATGAGAAGTACCATACAGTATACCTCCAGATTGTGAAATCTGTTCTCCGTGGCACTGTTCCTTTGCAATGTTGTCACGACACTGTGCTGTATCAGAGCTGCTGTCATTATGCAGTGGGCCACGCCAGTCTGTCCACAGACAGACACACACACACACACACGTTTGTCACCTCAGGCCTTTGGGCCAGTCAGCTGTTAAAACAGTGTAAAGCACATTAGTCACATCACAGACCCCAATCTGCCACAGCCAGAACGCCCAACCTGCCTAGGTCCTACCAACCCCATATACAGGACGACACACTCTCATCTTAGAAGAGAATACACCCATACACTCAGTAATGCTAACACAGAGGACAACAGCTTGTAAACCAACGTTTAAATGCCCTCGCTTTCTCTCTCTCTCTCTCCTAAACACACATACACACAATTGTAAAACCACTACATCCGCTGCGTAGCCCTCATTCAGTGTTGCACTGCGGTGGCCTTTTGTTGTGTGTCTTCAGGCTGTTTCAGCTCCCGATGCCTCATGCTCAATGTGCCAGCTAAAGCGCAGCCGGCCTGCTAGCCAGATGAATGCACTGCGTTCTTCTGCACCACTACACCCAACAGTAAACAAGGCAAAGGCCTCCTCCACAGCCCAGTGCAGCCTGTTGAGAGAGGAAGAGGGGAGGCCAATAGCCTGCTGGCCAATTTGGGCTCCTCAAATGTGGGCTGAGTAGACCTCAACTTGAGTAAAGGGTGGAGCTCCTTATCTGGAAGTCTCGATTGCCACAGTGCTGTACATTAGTGGTTCTCAACCCTGGTCCTGGGAACCCAAAGGGGTGCACATTTTGTTTTTTGCAATAGCATCACACAGCTAAGTTCTAATGGTCAACTCATCATCAAGCTTTGATGATTTGAATCAGGTGTTAGTGCTAAGGCAAAAACTAAAATGTGCACCCGTTTTTGGGTCCCCAGGACCAGGTTTGAGAATCACTGCTGTACATACAGTTGAAGTCGGAAGTTTACATACACCTTAGCCAAATACATTTAAACTCAGTTTTTCACAATTCCTGACATTTAATCCTAGTAAGAAATCCCTGTTTTAGGTCAGTTAGGATCACCACTTTATTTTAAGAATGTGAAATGCCAGAATAATAGTAGAGAGAATTATTTATTTCAGCTTTTATTTTTTTCCATCACATTCCCAGTGGGTCAGAAGTTTACATACACTCAGTATTTGGTAGCATTGCCTTTAAATTGTTTAACTTGGGTCACACGTTTCGGGTAGCCTTCCACAAGCTTCCCACAATAAATTGGGTGAATTTTGGGCCATTCCTCCTGACAGAGCTGGTGTAACTGAGTCAGGTTTGTAGGCCTCCTTGCTCGCACACACTTTTTCAGTTCTGCCCCCACATTTTCTATAGGATTGAGGTCAGGGCTTTGTAATGGCCACTCCAATACCTTGACTTTGTTGTCCTTATGCCATTTTACCACAACTTTGGAAGTATGCTTGGGGTCATTGTCCATTTGGAAGACCCATTTGCGACCAAGCTTTAACTTCCTCACTGATGTCTTGAGATGTTTCTTCAATATATCCACATAATTTTCCTACCTCATGATGCCATCTATTTTGTGAAGTGCACCAGTCCCTCCCGCAGCAAAGCACCCCCACAACATGATGCTGCCACCCCCGTGCTTCACGGTTGGGATGGTGTTCTTTGGCTTGCAAGCTTCCCCCTTTTTCCGCCAAACATAACGATGATCATTATGGCCAAACAGTTCTATTTTCGTTTCATCAGACCAGAGGACATTTCTCCAAAAAGTACTATCTTTGTCCCCATGTGCAGTTGCAAACTGTAGTCTGGCTTTTTTATGGCGGTTTTGGAGCAGTGGCTTCTTCCTTGCTGAGCGGCCTTCCAGGTTATGTCGATATAGGACTCGTTTTACTGTGGATATAGATACTTTTGTACATGTTTCCTCCAGCATCATCACAAGGTCCTTTGCTGTTGTTCTGGGGTTGATTTTCTCTTTTCACACCAAAGTACGTTAATCTCGAGGAGACAGAACGCGTCTCCTTCCTGAGTGCTATGACGGCTGCGTGGTCCCATGGTGTTTATTCTTGCGTACTATTGTTTGTACAGATGATCGTGGTACCTTCAGGCATTTGGAAATTGCTCCCAAGGATGAACCAGACTTGTGGAGGTCAACAATGTTTTTTTTGTGAGGTTTTGGCTGATTTAATTTTATTTCCTCATGATGTCAAGTAAAGAGGCACTGAGTTTGAAGGAAGGCCTTGAAATACATCAACAGGTACACTTCCAATTGACAGAAATAATGTCAATTAGCCTATCAGAAGCTTCTAAAGACATGGCATCATTTTCTGGAATTTTCCAAGCTGTTTAAAGGCACAGTCAACTTAGTGTATGTAAACATCTGACCCACTGGAATTGTGATACAGTGAATTACAAGTGAAATAGTCTGTCTGTAAACAATTGTTGGAAAAATGACTTGTCATGCACAAAGTAGATGTCCTAACCGACTTGCCAAAACTATAGTTTGTTAACAATACATTTGTGGAGTGGTTGAAAAAACAAATTTGAATGACTCCAACCTAAGTGTATGTAAACTTCCGACTTCAACCGTAGATGTCCGTTAACACTACAGCCCCTCCCATTCTCTCTTCTCATTTCTTACTTGGAATGCAGTGTGTCAATGGCTCCTATCTTTCAAAGAACAACCAACTGGCTAAATGTCATTCATAGCTATGGCAGCAGCCTTCTCTCGGATCACCCAGTTGGAGAAATGAGCTATCGCTATCACTAATGGGGTAGACTTGGCAGAGTTGGAGCACTGTTGTTGCTGTTTTTGAGAGCATCCTTAAGGTTTCAACAACCTGGCTATTCACCTTTTGGAAGCTTTGGAAACTCTGCAAAAAAAAAAAAGGGGTGGTAAACCGTTTATTCACTTGGTGTGCGTTGAGTACAAATCAAATGTTATTTGCCACATGCTTCGTAATTGTATACTAATAGTGAAATGCTTATTTACTGGCCCTTCCTTACAATGAAGAGAGAAAAAATAGAGCAGTTATAGAAAGATAATAACACAAGGAATAAAATACACAATGAGTAACGATAACTTGGCTATATACGCAGGGTCCCAGTACTGAGTGGATGTGCAGGGGTACGAGGTAATTGAGGTAGGTACTGTATGTACATATAGGTAGGGATAAAGTGACTGGGCAACAGGATAGATAATAGACAGTAACAGCAGTATACTGTAGGTAGGGATAAAGTGACTAGACAACAGGATAGATAATAGACAGTAACAGCAGTATACTGTAGGTAGGGATAAAGTGACTAGACAACAGGATAGATAATAGACAGTAACAGCAGTATACTGTAGGTAGAGATAAAGTGACTAGACAACAGGATAGATAATAGACAGTAACAGCAGTATACTGTAGGTAGGGATAAAGTGACTAGGCAACAGGATAGATAATAGACAGTAACAGCAGTATACTGTAGGTAGGGATAAAGTGACTAGGTAACAGGATAGATACTAGACAGTAACAGCAGTATACTGTAGGTAGGGATAAAGTGACTAGGCAACAGGATAGATAATAGACAGTAACAGCAGTATACTGTAGGTAGGGATAAAGTGACTAGACAACAGGATAGATAATAGACAGTAACAACAGTATACTGTAGGTAGGGATAAAGTGACTAGGCAACAGGATAGATAATAGACAGTAACAGCAGTATACTGTAGGTAGGGATAAAGTGACTGGGCAACAGGATAGATAATAGACAGTAACAGCAGTATACTGTAGGTAGGGATAAAGTGACTGGGCAACAGGATAGATAATAGACAGTAGCAGCAGTATACTGTAGGTAGGGATAAAGTGACTAGGCAACAGGATAGATAATAGACAGTAGCAGCAGTATACTGTAGGTAGGGATAAAGGATAGATAATAGACAGTAGCAGCAGTATACTGTAGGTAGGGATAAAGTGACTGGGCAACAGGATAGATGATAAACAGTAACAGCAGCGTATGTGATGAGTCAAAAGAGTTAGTGCGATACAGATAGTCTAGGTAGCTATTTGGTTAACTATTTAACTAACTATTTAGCAGTCTTACAGCTTGCGGGTAGAAGCTGTTCAGGGTCCTGTTGATTCTATACTTGGTGCAGTGGTACCACTTGCTGTGTGGTAGCAGAGAGAACCGTGTATGACTTGGTTGGCAGGAGTCTTTAACTATTTTTAGGGCCTTCCTCTAACACTGCCTGGTATAGAGATCCTGGATGGCAGAGAGCTCGGCCCCAGTGATGTACTGGGCCGTACACACTACCCTCTGTAGAGCCTTGCGGTCGGATGCCAAGCAGTTGCCATACCAAGCGGTGATGCAGCCAGTCAAAATTAGGGTTGCACATTTCTGGGAACGTTCAATAAATTACCACATTTTCCCGAAATCCCAGTTGGACGATTCCCAGAATCTGGAAGGACTAAGCAGGAAATCCGGAATCTTCCAACCAGGATTTCTGGAAAACCAGGGAATTTATTGAACGTTCCTGGAATTTTGTAACCCAAGTCAAGACGCTCTGAATGGTGCAGCTGTAGAAGCCTTTGAGGATCTGAGGGCCCATGCCAAAGCTTTTCAGCTTCTTGATGGGGAAGAGGAATTGTCGGGCGTTTTTCACGACTGTGTTGGTGTGTGTGGACCATGTTCATTCCTTAGTGATGTGGACACCAAGGAACGTGAAGCTCTCCACCTGCTCCACTACAGCCTACAGCAAACGTACTTCACGTGCTATTGAAGAACAGTGCACACTGTTTTGGGGAAACGTGTCGTTCAATACAAACTGTCACGCAACGTAGCAAACGTTGAATCGAACTGAACGCACCCCTGGTTGGCAACAAAATGACATCTCTGGTGAGACTGATAGCTGAACACTCAATGCCATGAAAAGCAACAATTGTAAAAATGTATTTGTGTGTGTGGTTGACAGGAGAGAGGTGGAGCAGCTCTCCCTGGAGAAGGATCATCTGGAACAGAGTGTTGGGAAGCTGAGAGCTCGCTGTACAGAGATGGAGCAGCAGTGTGTACAACATGGGAGGATGCACCAGCGCATGAAGAACAGGTATTAACTCGCGAGCACACATACATACATACATACATACATACATACACACACACACAAGAACACACACAAGAACACACACAAGCACAGGGATAGCTGATATGGATTAAGGAAGGATATTGCTAAGCCATGAAGTGCGAATTGATTTTCTAGGGTCTAGGATCAATCGCTCTCATGTTGGAGTACTGTAGCGATTAAAGGACATGTTGAAAGGAGAAGATGACGAGTGAACAGAATTTGAAGTCTAAATATCCCGTCGGTAGAGATACAGTACAGTGTATGCACTAGTGGCCAGTACAGTAGCACAGTATCTGGTCTACAGTAGTCTTTTTAAAGACTGTTGTGTTGCGGGGGCCTCTTCCCATCTGACTCGGGAGGGTATACAGAACTTACTATACGGCCCACAGCGCTGAGCCCAGGGCCGCTTGGCACACAGCCTGGCAGTGCCACGTGGGTGAGGGTGTGTGGGCGTCAGCGCCGTGCTTCGGCGCTCCACTGAGGATTCTTCTAGGAGCCTGTATCCCCCGCCCGCCCGCCCCCCACCCCCGCTCCCAACGTAACACTACATATTGTTTAACACCCACTGTCAAAAACGTGCCGGGAAGAAAAACAATAGGTAAAAAGAAATTGAGAGAGAATCGCAGCTGTCCGGTCTGTGACGTTGTGAATCCCCACATCGCAGGAGACACAGTGGGAGAATAGAGGTCTGTTTTCTATAGGTGTGGAGAAATTTAAAATGGGTCATTTTCTTCTTTCCAATTGAAATGTACTATCAGTTATGTTTGGTGAATGTCTTGTTTGAGCACTGTAATTGAACCTTAAAGGCACGCTTCATTTTTACTGCGAAGACGTCTAGGTTCTTATTCACAGTGATGGCAGTTCTTCTCTGTTGTGATTGCATTGAAAGGATCTTGAGAAATCTGGAGCCTGGTTTAATCTTTAATGTACCTACCTCACAAATGTAAAACAAGATCTCTGTTGTTAAAGAAGTGGAGATGTGGCTGCGTACAATTATGAGAACCATTATGACGTGCGAGGCATTTAGTTTGAGATTCTGGTGTTTTGCCAAGTTCCCTTCCTCACTAATCCCAGCAGCACTATGCTAAGGGTGATTCTCCTGTGTGTTCAGTGCTCTGGGAATAGGTGGCACAGCGGGCATGCTGCCCTGGCACACGGGGGTTAAGGTGTACGTGTTAACAAGCAGGTGCAAATGGGTTCACCCAACATGCAAATAACCAAGGCTCTGCCGCTCTCACATATTCTACATTGAGCGCAATCTGTGCTGTGAAGAGCTGCAACAGCGCGGCGCGTATGAAACATTTGGAAAATCAGCTTGATTTATTTTTACATTTGGGGAGAGAATGCCAAGCTACACAGGGGTTTTAGCACACAATGTTTTCGCTCCTGCATTTATTTATTTATTATAGTATTTCTGTGTTTTTTTTGCCCGGAGATTGGGGAGAGATGTCCGAGAAACAAAGCAGGCAGCGTGATATACATATTGTAAGGAACACAATTGAATGATTTGAAACACAGCCTCGTTATCTGGCTATAACAACATTTTGTTTGTTCAGAGAATGTATCAGGAACTAACATGTTGCATTGTGGGTTTATATCTGATCTGTCATTTTATTCAAGACACATTTTAAACACAGCTCCTGATTTGAGGCTCTGTTTTTAATTATGATGAAAATGATATCATCAAAGTGATTCATCAAGAATAGAATAGTATAACTAATTAAAACACTGTTGTGATAAAGGGTTAACGGCATTGAATTAAAAACAAAACATTTTATTAGAGTAGGTTTTATCTATTCAGAGAATTTGATTTAGTTAGATATAATTTTCCTAAATGACTATTTTATGATCCAAGGACTCTCATGTAAAGCAATATTTTAGTGTAAGACTTGTACTTTAACTGACAGTGGATGTATCCTATAAATTGCACAAGGAAAACGTGTTTCTGAAGCATTTGTGTGATGTGTAGTCGAAGATGAATCAAATTATTCAATCAATAGATTGAATCAAATTGAATTGGATTATATGCAATGAATAGATAGATTATTGAATTGGATAGGTTTACGCAGTATGGAGTCAGTTATCAGATTGCCAATTTGTGAATGATTCTTTCAAGAGAGAAAAACAAGTTCCTGGTGAGCATCTTTGTAATGAAGTAATTGGGTAAATAATATAATGACATGTTTTAATTGTTTCAGTATCGTCATGTATTCTGTTCCTAATGTTTGAGTGACTATAGAAAGCAATAATTAGTTAGATGATAGAAGAGATTCAGCAGCAGGCAGATTTTTCCTTCCTCAACAGGAATGCAATTAAGTCTGGGAGTTTGTAGCTTAATCAAGCACACTCCAGTCCTATTGACAGCGTTTTCTCACCTGTGCAGTGTGTAATCTATCAAACTCTAAACAGATTTATCATTACATTGACATGTGTATAGAAATTCTCTTCAAGAAACCAAGCTACATAAGTGAATTGAAAAGTTGTTTAGGGTTTAGGTTGTACACTTTAAAATGTTGTGTACACCACTGCTCTGCCCCGTCGCTTCAGTAGTTGTTTTAACCGCACTTCTGCCTGTCTGCACCAAGTGCCACACCGTCCCTTCACCCCCTGCCAGCATGCTCCTTCAGCAATTATCACCAACACTCTGACAAACACACACTGGCGTCTTGCATCACGGCCCTTTAAGGAGAGCAGTAATGTATACGCAGATGTGTCGCTAAATCTACTGGCTTCTGTCAGCCATATGGCCCCATAAAGAAAGGTGGTGTGCGTGTCTGGAGTGGAAGAGAGAGGGATGGAGAGAGGGATGGAGAGAGGGATGGAGAGAGGGATGGAGAGAGGGATGGAGAGAGGGATGGAGGGCCATGTGTGGAAGAGGTGCAGGCAGTTGTTGGAGTTGTGTTGGGCAAAAGGCTCCAGGAGATTGGATAATGGAACAAACGGTGGACGGCGGTCCGGGAACAGCCTTGCCGCTGCTGGGGGAGACCGAAGGCCCCCGGGCGAGGGCTGCTTCATCTGGTTCTCTGCCACCCACCCCCTCCTCCTCTTCACTTTCTCCCCCCAACACACACTGTGCTGCCACCTCCCCAAAACAAGAAGACGCTCCTCAAACTTTTCATTTGCAAATGAAGTTGGCAGAGGCAAGGAAGATGTAGAAGGGGTTGCGTGTGAGAGAGAGAGAGGGGGGGTGATCCTAGAGGAGTGGTTATTATACTTGATTAATCTGACCTCCATTTCAGTCATTTACTAATATGTGAGCAGAATGGGGGGGGGGGGGGGGGTACAGTACAGCAAGACAGTTTTTATTATTTATTTACTAATATGTGAGCAGAATGGGGGGGGGGGGGTACAGTACAGCAAGACAGTTTTTATTATTTATTTACTAATATGTGAGCAGAATGGGGGGGGGGGGGTACAGTACAGCAAGACAGTTTTTATTATTTATTTACTAATATGTGAGCAGAATGGGGGGGGGGGGGGGTACAGTACAGCAAGACAGTTTTAGACCATGTGTTTTTTTTCATCCTTCATGTTTTTCCCTAATCGAAATAATCATACAATGTTCACGTTTGTGAAAATATGAGACATCCATTGCATAGGAATGGAATCAGCATATCAGAGGCTATGTCAGGACAGTCTTCCAGCCTGGGTTCCTTTTACTCTTCAATATGGGCTCGTTGTTCTCCTTTCTCCCTCTGGGTGGCACTGATGCTCCCTCTCTCTCTCTTCATCCTTCCATCCCTTGCTCTGCCTCTCTGTCTCACCCAGCTGGCCTGTGTAGCCTGGGGCTGAGGCTGGGCGGCCTGCTGAAATAGCATTGTCAAACGGTGGCTTTACAGCTCCGACGCTGTATGCCGGGCCGCTTCCCAGAGGCATGCAAGCTGGAGTGCTGTGTTACTAACCAGAGCATCACATCAACAGACCTCTCGGCGTCACACCGTCCACAAAACCAACTCAAACAGCAACATTAGCTCTTTTACAACTGTGACTTTCATTGGTTTAGTTTGTTATTTTGGAGTTTTGTTTTGTGTAACAGTTTGTCGTTACATTACTGTGGTAATTTTGGCAGATTTTTACCACCAGACAGTGTTTTTATTGGGAGTATGTAAAAAAGGTCTAAGGTTTTAGGAAGACTGGATGCTGTGTTTAGCTTGTGTTCTATTGGAGACCAGGACTGTGTTAGCAAATCCACTGTTCTGCTGTCTACGTCAGCTATTCATCATGCCAATAATTACATGGATTAAAGATATTAAATCAAACTAATAAAGGGTACCATGATCAACAACGAGCCAGTCTATTCCTAACAGGTTGGGGGTATGATATTCATCATGGCCTCCGGGCATACACTCCACCCACCCCCGTGCCATGCCAGGTTTAGGCTTAGGCAGGGTGGGTCGGGCTGAGCTGGGGTGGGTACGGTTTTGTTTTAAGGGGGGTGGGGTGCTGAGCAGCTGTAGCCATGCTGCCCCTGGCGGTATGGTTTTAACCAGGCAAGCCAAGGCAGTCTGCCTTCATTCTTCACCCCCTCTCCTCACCCTCTATCCCCCATGATCCCCAATCTGGGCTGGGTTGTTAGTGGTGGTTCATCTACTCCCATTCAAATGAATATTGCATAATGACAGATTGAACATGGGTCAGACTCTTGCTAAGGAGATATGCTTTTTCCTGTGATGGTATAATGTCCCTTATGTTAGTGTAAAGTGATGCCAAATTCAGACTTCTATCCTCACAAAGTTGTATTCTATAGGTTTAACTTGAGTTGGTCGGACAGTCCTAATGTTATACTATAGTATTCAGCTCCAAAGAAGTTTCCAGGATATCATTTATATCCAGGACACTCCTCTGATATGGGGAAAGAGTGGTGTTCTTATTAAGCCTGTCCAAACCGGCCTTAGGCAACCCCCCCCCCGTGTGTGTGTTTTCCGAACTGTTGGACAAGCCGAGCCAACACACTGCTGAAAAACCATCCTTCTCAGGTGATATTGGGTTGTACCAAGCAGGAGGTAGACTAGAGCTGGGTAAATGAACAGAGTAGACTAGAGCTGGGTAAATGAACAGAGTAGACTAGAGCTGGTTAAATGAACAGAGTAGACTAGAGCTGGGTAAATGAACAGAGTAGACTAGAGCTGGGTAAATGAACAGAGTAGACTAGAGCTGGGTAAATGAACAGAGTAGACTAGAGCTGGGTAAATGAACAGAGTAGACTAGAGCTGGGTAAATGAACAGAGTAGACTAGAGCTGGGTAAATGAACAGAGTAGACTAGAGCTGGGTAAATGAACAGAGTAGACTAGAGCTGGGTAAATGAACAGAGTAGACTAGAGCTGGGTAAATGAACAGAGTAGACTAGAGCTGGGTAAATGAACAGAGTAGACTAGAGCTGGGTAAATGAACAGAGTAGACTAGAGCTGGGTAAATGAACAGAGTAGACTAGAGCTGGGTAAATGAACAGAGTAGACTAGAGCCAGCCACACATCCCCAGGCCACAGCAGGGCCAGGCTCACCCTGGGAGACTGGGCTTACCGTACGCTCCCCGCTCCTCGAGCTGAGCCGGCGTGCCGTCTGCAGGTTCCCCAGTACACACAGAGACACAGACACTAGGTTCCCCCCTGGAACATCGCTGTAGGCCACACAGCAGTGCTGCTCCACACTTTGTTATACAAACCTGAAGAGTCTCCCCTGTTCCACCGCTAGCCTCCATCCTGTAAACAAACAAACAAACAGCATCACCTGGGAACTTAGGCACAAGCTGTGGGCGACGGCAGGTCTCTGTTGCAGAGGTTGGTGTGTGTGTGTGTGTGTGTGTGTGTGTGTGTGTGTGTGTGTGTGTGATTTAAGTGTCCATAAGAACGATAATCAGATTTTGCCTGGCTGGCTGGAAGTGTACACATTGGAAGGTGCTTGTAAATCAAGGCATATTTGGCAGATCAGCTTCAAAAAGTTTGCTTTCATATTTAAAAAGAAAAAAGACAGATTGATAATTTGCCGTTGCTTTTAGGGAGTGTGTGTGTGTGTGTGTGTCTCAGTGCAGCCGTCCTGTCTTCAGTTAGCCTGGGAGCCAGCAGATGGTGTCCTTTCACCAGGTCAGCGGGGAGGCCTGAGCTCGGCCATCTCTGCCATCCATCCACCCGCCCCTCCACCCAACCAGCAGCGGGCAGAGCACAGGCAGCAGTGGGCACTGGCCAGCCAGTCATCCAGCCAGCCAGCCTGGGCAGGGGGAGAGCCCAGCGCTAAGCTGTATTAAAAACCTAATTAAGTTGTGTGCCAGTAAATGTAGGGCAGTTATTGGATTTGCTGCTTTGGCTGCTGGACGGGCCCCTAATTTAATCAGACCCCCATTGTGATTGCTTCTTCGGAGGAGGAGTTCGCCTTTTTCTTCAGTTTGAGCTTTAACCCCCCCCCCCCCCTTTCACCTCTTGCCTCACCCCCTCCCCAGTGCCCTGGGTTGGGGTTGAGGCGCCTGGGTTGGGGTTGAGGCGCCTGGGTAGGGGTTGAGGCGCCTGGGTAGGGTTGAGGCGCCTGGGTAGGGGCGGCGCGGCTGGGGGTTGAGGTGGCGGGGCTGGGGGTTGAGGCGGCGGGGCTGGGGGTTGAGGCGCCTGGGTAGGGGCGGCGGGGCTGGGGGTTGAGGCGGCGGGGCTGGGGGTTGAGGCGGCGGGGCTGGGGGTTGAGGCGGCTGGGTTGGGGGTGAAGACAAAGGTGGTTTTGGAGCTGGATTAAGGTCAGGAGGATTGTGTAATTAATAGGCTAATGTGTCAGATTGAAACAGCATGGTTCCTGAAGTGGCGAGGTAAGGTGTTGTGTTGGTGAAAGCATTAGTTACAGAATTACACAACCTGCTTAAGTGGTTTAATACACATGGCATTTGCACTGACATCTTAAAATACATCTTGGCTGCCACTCTTGACTGCTGCTGCAGGTTGGCCTTTCACAAGAGTGCTGTTATAACAGGGTCATGACCTTTTATCACCTGAAGGAAATTCAGATTCCTCTGGAAAATGTAACAAAATGGATCATTTATAATATTTATGGGAAATGTTTTTTAACCACTTTAAAATAATACCAAGGCTCTACAAGAATTATGTTCAATTTCTTAGCTGCTCCTATTAACCGGCTTGTCTTGTGGCATTTCTAAATGTTTCTCACACTCCTATAGTAGGTGTACAGTACAGTCCAGCGTTATGTTCAGCACTCATTTGAATGATATGTAAACAAATAAAATGTCATCCATAATAAGAATGTTATTATGTTCATTTGATGGCCTCGTCATCACGACTCAAATGGCAGCAAGATGCATCATACAAAATAGATTTTCATTACAAAATGTACCCGTTTTCAAAGTTTACCATCTAGACATCTCACTGCGTCAAACCTCTTGAAAACCTCTGAAAAGTCATTCTCCTCCCCCACGTCAGTCCTGTGGAGTGTTTCCATCCTGGCTCTGCGGGGCTCCGGAGCTGGGTGTCTAACGTGGCGGTGTCCTCCCTGCTGTGTGTCCGTGTGGGGGCGGGGGCCGGCTGACGCAGGCTGCATCCCCAGATCTGACAGCTCGTTGCCAGGCTCTGGAGGCCAGGCGAGGGGGAGGCAGCAGCTCCAGCCTCCAGCGCAGCAGGGCCTGAGCCCGGGACAAGCTGGCCAGTGCAGCCGGGGACGGGGAGGGCCAAGGAGGGCCCGCGTGCTCCAGCTCTCACGGGGGGGAAGTGGGGGCCGCCTGCTCTGCCTTCCTTCCCACTGCACAGACGGCACTGCCCCAGCCAGAAGGAGAGGGGCATCTGTCTCCCCCCTTCAGCAACAGCTAGAGGCCTCCCCTCGCATGGCGCCTACTGTGCTCAAGGAGTACATCCCCTCCCTGGGCACCCGGGCCCCTCCTCAGCTCCACCATGGCCCTGGCGACGTGCCCTCCTGTGGGATCTAGGACACTGGGACCTGGCCTGGATCTCATCTGATCCAAGGACCCATGATGGTGGATGACTATAGCCCATGGACAGTCAAATAATAAGCTATAGCCATCCCATTCCCACTACTATACGGATAGCCTATCCTGTGTATAGCGGTCCACTTATGCTAATGTAATGCATTCCTGGCGTGTGAGTTAGCTCTGTGTTATGGGGGAGGGGCCATGTTTAGTTGGGCTGATCTGATGTGTTTGTTGGACGTTGAGGGCCTCCCCAGCCTCAGCTGAATGGACCCTTTGTATTGGGACACACTGGGAAGAGGGAGGCCTCTCCTTCTGAGGGGTATTTGGCATTGTCTTGCCCTTTAGTTTTATAACTATATATCATATACCTCTGAAGACAAAGATCATCAAATATAATTGCAATCTTTTTTTGTGGGTGAGAAGCAATATGAGTCCTCCATGTTGTGGTTGCTGCCATGTTGTCATGTGGTGTTGCTACAATGTTGTGTTGTCTTAGGTCCGATTTATGTAGTGTTGTGGTGTCTCTCCTCGTGATGTGGGTGTTGTCCTATATTTTTATTTTTAATCCCAGCCCCCGTCCCCGCATGAGGCCTTTTGGTAGGTCATCATTGTAAATACGAATTTGTTCTTAACTGACTTGCCTAGTTAATTAAAGGTTAAATAATGAAAATAAAATAACTGGATCTGTTGCTCAACTCTATGCTTTTTATCAATCTACTTTGTCTATCATATTCATCTTGTTCGTCATACGTGTCGGAAAAGATTGTGTCGAATTGTACATTATACAAGGCATTGCATTGACTATTGTGCGGTGTGTGTGTGTGTGTGTGTGTGTGTGTGTGTGTGTGTGTGTGTGTGTGTGTGTGTGTGTATCCTGTAGACTGCAGCAGTTGGACCAGCACAGTCAGTCCAGTGCCCAGCAGGTGATGGAGCTGCTTGCCAAACAGAACCTGTTGATGCAGGAGCGCCACCTCCTCACTGAAGAGATGCAGAACCTACGCATACAGGTACAGTCAGAACCATGGTTGTCATCTACACTCAATTTACTCTTCATCTCTATATGGTGCTGGGTACAGCTCACCCCTGCACCCGAAACACAGAGACGTGGCCACACTATCACCCAGAGAGAGGGCAAGAGAGGGCGAGAGAGAGTGTGTGTGTGAGCGAGTGAGAGAGAGCGAGTGAGAGAAAGAGAGAAGAAGAGAAGGCACACAAGCGCCACAACAGCTGGTAGCCAGGGCCGCACATCACGCAAGACTAGGCGCTCCACAGATGCTCTTCCAGATTGCTGCTAAAGGCGTGTCAGACAGAGAGGGAGAGACAGAGGCTGACATTCTTAAGAGCTTAAGGAGATGGAGGAGAGCCCTGCCGAGTGCCTCTGTTCTCAGCTGCTCTAATGCTGCCAGGCTGTTGTTTTTATCAGCGTTAGCACTTCTGGATTTCCCTCGGAGCATTACTCTAAGAACCACCAATGTGTTGCTGAACAGAACAGCACAGTCATTCCAGGATAGTGCCATTCGAGTCAATCTTAACTGAGGGCGAAAACCTGAATCAATACTGGCTGAGGCTCTAGTAATATGTGAACTCCAGCAATGTGTCCAGTCATGGCTCTAGATTTTTTAAACAAATTGTATCACTGGTGCTCCCAACCTAAAGTTAGGAGCAACATAAAATCCAGGAGCCCTGGAAAATCAAATTAAAAAAAAAAAATTGATTGAGATACAGCCTGTATTCTTGGGCCTATATTATGAATTCTAGCTACTGTTGAAACAAATGTTGTACCCTAGAAACTAATATGCAAACCTGTAAAGACATTTTTGATTATAAAATCTACAATGTTGATACAAATGCCTGTTATTGAAATTAGTCATTTGGGTAATATTAGGTTTCTACTTTGTCCAAAAATGCATTACATAGAAAATTGGACGCCGTCTCTTTAAGAAAGTCAAGTTTGTGAGTGATGACATGCAAGAGATCTGTCATTCAATCATTGCTCTCCTGAAGAAGCTATCCCTTTCCCTTTTTTTATGTGCTCCCAAAAGTTTGGATATACTGATGAAGTTGCCAGGTTGTTAGTTAATGAGGTAACATGACTGAACAACGTGTAAACAAATGATTAATGCCCTGTGACAGTTTAAGATTAAACCAGGTAGCCTAGCGCTTAAGGGCAAGTAAATGAAAGGTCGCTGGTTCGAATCCCCGAGCCGACGAGGTGAAAAATCTGTTGACGTGCCCTTGAGCAAGGCACTTAACCATAATTGCTCCAGTAAGTCTCTCTGGATAAGAGCGTCTGCTAAAATGTAAAATGCGGCCCGCCATTGCTTCAGTGAAATAAAGAAAAGTAGTGGCGGTACTATGGGGTAACTTCCGAACGGTTTGGGATAGAAACAAGCCCTTTTGTCTATAGTAATGGTGCAACCACAACGGTAACAAATATTCTTTCTCTTGGGCACTCAGAAACAGCAGTACAGTGAAGCCTAATCATTACAACAATAATTATCTGGCCAGTTATTCTTTTATTTCCTTCTAGGCACTGGTCCTCCCAAATTCAAATTCCAGGTCGCACAGCCAAATATTTAGGAGCATATGCGGACAAAATAGTCCCAATTTAGAGGCCTGTGTCCAGGTGTGTTTTTGCTCTTTAATTTCCTCTTTGTTTCCCCAGTTACCTGCTGGTTCTAGGAGGCCTGACACCTTGTCTACATGACATCCTCTTCATCTTGACTGAAGCACAGTGACAGTAAAAATCTGTCGTTCTGCCCCTGAGAAAGGCAGTTTTAACCCACTGTTCCTCGGGCGCCGTGGATGTTAAGTCAGCCCCCTGCACCTCTAAATGCGTAAGACACATTTCAGTTGAATGCATTCAGTTGTCCAACTGACTAGGTATCCTCCTTTCCTTATAATGATGGTCTCCTACTGTAGAAATAGGGTATATGACCAATTCAGTTATTATTCTACAAAAATGACTGTGTGAGCGAAGACGCATGCCTCTCTCGGGTTGGTTTTGGGCCACATCCTGTGTGTGTATTAGTTATACATGCATGCGGAAAGTATTCAGACCCCTTGACTTTCCACATTTTGTTACATTACAGCCCTATTCTAAAATTGATTTAATTGTTATTTTTCCTCAAATCTACACACAATACCACATAATGACAAAGCAAAAACAGGTTAAAAAAAAAGATATATATAAACTTGGCAAAAAAAGAAACGTCCTCTCACTGTCAACTGCGTTTATTTTCAGCAAATTAACTTAACATGTGTAAATATTTGTATGAACATAACAAGATTCAACAACTGAGACAAACTGAACAAGTTCCACAGACATGTGACTAACAGAAATGGAATAATGTGTCCCTGAACAAAGAGGGGGTCAAAATAAAAAGTAACAGTCAGTATCTGGTGTGGCCACCAGCTGCATTACATACAGTAGTGCATCTCCTCCTCATGGACTGTACCAGATTCGCCAGTTCTTGCTGTGAGATGTTACCCCACTCTTCCACCAAGGCACCTGCAAGTTCCCAGACATTTCTGGGGGGAATGGCCCTAGCCCTCACCCTCTGGTCTAACAGGTCCCAGACATGCTCAATGGGTTTGAGATCAGGGCTCTTCACTGGCCATGGCAGAACACTGACAATCCTGTCATGCAGGAAATCACGCACAGAACGAGCAGTATGGCTGGTGGCATTTCCCTGGCCACATCTGCAGTCCTCATGCCTCCTTGCAGCATGCCTAAGGCACATTTACGCAGATGAGCAGGGACCCTGTTTTTGAGTCAGTAGAAAGGCCTCTTTAGTGTCCTAAGTTTTCATAACTGTGACCTTAATTGCCTACCGTCTGTAAGCTGTTAGTGTCTTAATGAACATGCACCTGTGGAATGGTCGTTAATTGTTTATGGTTTTATTTATTTTTATTTTACCTTTATTTAACTAAGCAAGTCAGTTAAGAACAAATTCTTATTTTCAATGACGGCCTAGGAACAGTGGGTTAACTGCCTTATTCAGGGGCAGAACGACAGATTTGTACCGTGTCAGCTCGGGGATTCGAACTTGCAACCTTTCGGTTACTAGTCCAACGCTCTAACCACTAGGCTACCCTGGTTCATTGAACAAGCATGGGAAAGTGTTTAAACCCTTTACACTGAAGAAAGGGACATTTCTTTTTTTACTTAAGTATTCAGACCCTTTACTCAGTGCTTTGTTGAAGCACCTTTGGCAGTGATTACAGCCTTCTTGGGTATGACGCTATAAGCTTGGCCCATTTGGGGAGTTTCTCCCATTCTTCTCTGCACATCCTCTCAAGCTCTGAGGTTGGATGGGGAGCGTCGCTGCACAGCTATTTTCAGGTCTCTCTAGAGATGTTCGATCGGGTTCAAGTCCGGGCTCTGGCTGGGCCACTCAAGGACATTGAGACTTGTCCCGAAGTCATTCCTGCGTTGTCTTGGCTGTGTGGTTAGGTTCGTTGTCCTGAAGTTGAACCTTAGCCCCAGTCTGAGGTCCAGAGTGCTCTAGAGCAGGTTTTCATCAAGGATCTCGCTGTACATTGCTCCGTTCATCTTTCCCTCGATCCTGACTGGTCTCCCAGTCCCTGCCCCTGAAAACATCCCCACAGCATTATGCTGCCACCACCATGCTTCACCTGAGGGATGGTGTCAGGTTTCCTCCAGATGTGACGCTTGGCATTCAGGCCAAAGAGTTCGATCTTGGTTTCATCAGACCAGAGAATCTTGTTTCACATGGTATGCGAGTCCTTTAGGTACATTTTGGCAAACTCCAAGTGGGCTGTCATGTGTCTTTTACTGAGGAGTGGCTTCCATCTGGCCACTCTACCATAAAGGCCTGATTGGTGGAGTGCTGCAGAGATGGTTGTCCTTCTGGAAGGTTTTCCCATGTCCACAGTGGAACTCTGGAGCTCTGTCAGAGTGACCATCGGGTTCTTGGTCACCTCCCTGACCAAGGCCTTTCTCCCCCGATTGCTCAGTTTGGCAGAGTGGCCAGCTCTAGGAAGAGTCTTGGTGGTTCCAAACTTCTTCCATTTAAGAATGATGGAGGCCACTGTGTTCTTGGGGACCTTCAATGCTGCAGACATTTTTTGCTACCGTTGCCCAGATCTGTGCCTCGACACAATCCGGTCTCGGAGCTCTACAAACAATTCCTTCGACCACATGGCTTGGTTTTTGCTCTGTCAACTGTGGGACCTTATATAGACAGCCTTTTCAAATCATGTCCACTAAATTGAATTTACCACAGGTGGACTCCAATCAAGTTGTAGAAACATCTCAAGATATTGCACCTGAACTCAGTTTAGAGTCTCATAGCAAAGGGTCTGAATACTTATGTAAATATGGTATCAGTTTTTTTTATTTTAATAAATGTGCAAACATTTATAAAAACCTATTTTCACTTTGTCATAATGGGGTATTGTGTGTAGATTGACGAGGAACATTTAATTTAATACATTTTAGAATAAGGCTGTAACAAAATGTGGAAAAAGTCTATGGGGTCTGAATGCCCTGTATGTGTGTAATGGGCAGCAGTAGAGGTAGGGTTAATGGTGGTGCTGATGGCAGAGAGCAGATCTGGGTGATCTCAGGACTTAGCGTGGGGAGCAGCTCTGACTGAGAGCACCACAGTGGAGAGCGCCTCCTGTCATGGATACTCATGGTCAAACACACTGCCTCAGCCATGCAGAAACAGCAGCAGCACAGCCCTGCTGAGTGTGTGTACTTAGATTAATATGAGGGTTTTCTATAGACAAAAATTGCATTTGGAATTACAGATGACAGTTTTTGTATTGTTCAATGTTTTTATATAGAGATGAGGTTTTTACGTGGTAAAAGCTGCATGTTGTAGAATGTCATTTCAATATTTGATATAAACTTCAGTTAAAATTCCAATAAATATTTTACATACAGTGTTGAAAATATTGCTCAATCTGAGTTATTGAGTGTGATAACTATCTTTTTTCTCATTGAGAAATACAGTATGACGAGTAGTCAGAAGTAAGTGACAAAGATAGCAGATTGACAAGGTGCTTTATTTAAGCGGTCTGTAAGAAGGAAAATAATGTGTATCCCTATCATATACATTTACGTGTAAAAATACTAAGGACGTACAGTGTACAAAAACACTTTCTTGCAGATCATATAATTTTCACATCCTTATGGGTCCTATTCACAAGGGGAAAGAAAAGGTTTTGTATTCTTTAATGACAGGGAGTACTAGAACGGTTCTCTGTTCTGATACTTCATCCCTTCTGCTTAAAATCCTTAACCACACGACTATCTCTTAACGTGGATCTAATGAAAGAGCTAGCAAGATCAAGAAAATGTCAAACTCTGAAGCTACATGGACATCAAATTAATTACAAGTTATTATTATGTCGCTGTTGGATGAAAACCTCGTAACTCCACTTTTTGCCTTATTTTTTTTTTACATGTATTGAAAGCAGTAAGTCCACTCAATGTACTCTGAACATTGACTCTAGGACCAATAAAATGTATTTAAAATAGCTTCTGAAAGTTCATAATTGTATGTTCGTTAATGGGAAAATATGGCAGTTTTTTTCAATTTCCTAAAAGTTTTCAGTTTTGGAGATGAGGTTTTCATCTGACAGCGATTTGTTTTTAAATAAATACTTTACAATTCATGCTCGTTCATAACACTACCAGGAGCAAGATGACAAGAAAATCTGTTGTAGACATTACAAACAGTAGCAGCAAAGTGTGTACACTGAGGTGTAAAATAGATTTATATATAGACCCTGCAGTTAGTAAGAATAGAACCCACATTGTCGTTGGTCGGAGTGGAGGCGATCACACAGCTCACCCCAGACCTTTGACCCTGGAGATGGCCAACGGCACTAGAATGCTTCACCCAGTGGAACTGAACATCACTCTATGTTAATGACCCACAGAAACAAACATCTGGGATTTCTAGGTGGATGTTCTACGCATCCTCCTCACATATAGCTACATTTAGTTTTTTATCTGCGAGTTCTAAATTGAATCGTTGAGACTGAGTGAAACTGCCGACGTCCAACCTTCCTGTGGAACTGAGCTCTCTTAGAATAACAGGTAAGACATGTCCAGTAGAAAGGTAAGACCTCGTCAGTGTCACTCAGCTGAAGTTGTCTCCCGGCAGCCTCTCCTGGCCTTGTTATTATCACACTTCATTATGACAATATTTTAACAATAAACTAATTTAAGCATGGACTGCATGAGGGACTGTGCTTTCAAGTAATTCTCTTATTTTTCTTTAAAAGTAAAAAAAAAATGTAAGGGCAATTTTCAGTTCTCTGAAATCATAAAAGGAGCCATTTACATGAAAGCAGTTTTTTAAATGTAATAACACAAAGCGTATTATCGTTTTGGCCAATTGCCCTTGCCCACATTCGCTTCCCCCTTGAAATTCCCTGTTCTCAAATATGTCCTTATAAAAACAGTCTATTCCTTTTTTACAAGTGCATATTCATATGGATGAAATGGAAGTATTGCCGTGTTCACGTGCTATCGGAGTTATAGGAAGCTCCTAATTCCCAGTGGGAAAATTCACTTGAATGACCCTCCAAGTCGGAATTACAAGTGGCAAACTCAGAGAAAAGGTTGTTCCCCGAGTTGCCACGTCTTACCACTGACCTTTTACCTTTTCAACCAAAAGATGACAACATATGTTTTTTACAATAACCTTATCAATGTGAATAATGTAGCAAGTCTGACCATATTGTCAATATAAAGCAAGCTAGCAAACTTTATTATTAGCAATGTTAGCAAGCTTATCAAGCTAGCTAAAAGCTTATTGGTTGAAGAATTGTTCCGACTTCAAAAGCACTTCTCTTGAACACAGTCATGTTTGACATCCCAGTTTCCTATTTCCCACAAGCACGTGAAGCCAGCAATAGTCACAGTTCAGCCAAGCGAAATGTGAAGTCTTCTGTGTCTGAAGCAGTGCCACAGTAATCTCTCGTTGTCAGAGGCACATAACATAGGATGGTATCGTAGCGTCTGTCAACATACCGTGGGAGGCGACGACTAACGATATTTTCACCACTGATCACGATTTCTCAGTTTGCATTTTTTTTTTACAATTTGGAATGAGAGTCTCTGTTAAGGGGGACTAAGGGTTGGATTCAATCCGTATCGTGGAAGAGCTGCGTTAAAATGTAAAGACAATTTCCGATTTGGGCCAACATATGCAGCATTTACCATGAATGCAGTTTCCGCAATGCGGGAAAATCAAGCTTTAACGCGGATCTTCTCCCCCAGGAACATAATCAAGCATCTGACATAATTATGCAATATTTTATTTCTTTGTGTGACTTTAACAAATGGTGGAGGAAACAGAATTTCACAGAAAAAAGAATAGTAATGCCGAAAAGGCGAAAGAGACAGTACTGTAACGCTCCCTTCCTTCCCCCTCGTCCATAATCAGCTGCAGTACTAAAGACCAGGACTGCTAAATACCCCAAAACATTATACTCAACCATATTCAATTCAAAAATAAACAAAACAAATTCAAGTTGTCCATTGATAAAAAAAAAATGTTGAAATAAAAATGATTCAAAATCACACTGTAAGCCATAAAAGCCTCTATTAATCATACATGGTGAAATGATTCTTTTTTTGTCAAAACACATACCAGCAAAAACAAAAAAGGAATGCATCTTGGAAGACAAAAGAGGAAAACTCAACCATAACAGACGACCACACAATTGAAAGCCTAGGGGTTAGTGATCACAGCACATTGTTCAGTTTCTCTCCACATTCTTCTACGATACATTATTGGCCATATTAATAAAACAACACTGACATTCAATCATGAACAATTAACTGCTAAGACAAATAATGTCTTTCCCATATTTCACGGTCTTCTCTTATGAGAAGAGTTAACTTCCTACTTGTATCACAACTGAACAAGATTCACCATTGCTCATTTTGCAATATAATCTCAAAACCACACCTGTTCCATGCTACAACAACAAAAAAATGGACTTTCTCTAGTGGCTTAAATATGGACCAATCATGTCACACTTTTTGAAGTTATGGCCCTCATACCTGTTCAATAGACTCTCTCTTGCTCAACTTCCTCTTTTCTCTCTTATTGGACCCCATCAACTACAACGAATATAAGACCAATCATTCATCCTTTGGGAATGTGTAATAATCTGAGAAATGTCACTACATCTGCTTTGGTCTTTTTGGTCCACGTCACTACATTCACTCTAACTCTTTTCATACCTTCACAGACAGGATATCTCTCGCTACAAATGGTTTGTCTTCTGCTCTGACATTAGCATGATAGGCTACGTTCTCCTTGCTTTGCAAACCACTGGTGGAATATACTGAACCTAAATTATATCACATCTGAAATGGAACTTGAATGTAACCTGGAAATCAGGAATGTGTAAACTCTGTCCTTTCAATGGATAATAGTAGGTCACATTGATGCTAAGCAAGGCTAACTTATGACTAGTGGACTTGTGCCTTAGTGGTTCCCCTAGGAACTTAGTCGGGCTTTCAACTTTTGAAAGTTGTAATAGTAGAATGCACAAGGTGCCATTTAAAAATTGGGTAGTGCATCAGTAGTTTTCCTCTTGTCATTGTAGACCTTAGAGACCTATTTAACTTGTCAGAAATGTCCAGATCAACTAGCCCAGGTCAGCTAATGCTTTTTTAGCCCATGAATTATGTTGTAATGTTTTGAGTCACTCAGATATGACATGAACACACATAAGACATGGCAGAATGTGTAGAATTGAAGGAAACTAGCTTTAAAATAGCAAAAAAAAGACATAGTTATACAGAATGGTGTGTTTATGTACCATTGAATACTATGGCTCTTCACCCACAGAGCTAAAGTTACTGAATGTTGTACACTTTTAGAATAAATCAAATGATGCCAGTCAGCATAGAGTAGGTGGTTGACTTGACTATCACTTGAAGATTCCTATGCTGACTGTGGTACACTTCAATCAAATGATGACCCCAAAAAATGATTGGTCATTGACTATTAGCTATGGTAAAATGGTAATACAACACAATGTTAAGGAAACTACATTCTATGTAGCATTGAAGGCTGTTACAAGATCCCAAAGTAGTCAGCCACAAAATAAAGTTAATTATACAGTGTATCTACCCCTGGAACATTGGTCACAGTCTATAATACTCATTACCAAACAGTCTACAGTGTATCTACCCCTGGAACATTGGTCACAGTCTATAATACTCATTACCAAACAGTCTACAGTGTATCTACCCCTGGAACATTGGTCACAGTCTATAATACTCATTATTTCAGTAAGCTTTATAGCTATTCTCCATCTATGCCTATTCTTACAATCTCTTGACTTTAAAACCATAGAGCCAATGAATATATTCCCTTTGTAAATGCTTAAGTTATTCATTCTAATGTCATATTTTTCTTGTTCTAAAAAGCAGAGGTAAAGAAAAAGGCCTAAACGTGCAGTGTGTTATTAAGCAACTAAAATGTAGTAAATTAGACTGTTTGAGGAAGCTTGTTCTGTGCCATTCTCATGTATTTACATGTATTACAGGAATGCTCAGATGCTAGAAGACAACAGGAGCGTCATACCAGTTGGAAAGGGAGTTGAAGCTTATACAGCCCTTATATACTGTATGTGGAGAAGAGAACTTAAAGGTTTTAATACCACTTAGACATTCCAGGTTAGATGCCCGTGAAATGTAAAAGTCTTATGGAAAATATTTAATAATAATACCTTGGTACTGATAGAACTCTTTAATATGCTGTCTGCTCTGTCTTTTTCATTGTCGTCATATTTTGGTAAGAGAACAAAGAAACAAACCCCCCCAAAAAATGTGAACAAAAACGACAACATGAAGGCTTTGCTTCTACATTCTTAAGCCATTATTCGAGGTGCCTTTTTCATCCAGAACAAAAGACTGGACATTACTCCTAATCATATAACAAGAACAGTTATACAAAAGAAGAACAAATAAATAAAACAGGAAGCCATTGCTGTGGTCCAAATCAAACAGTGCCAATACCTCCCTCTTACTTGTCCCCATTGAATCATAGTTATACAGTATGTCCCCCACCCTGGTCAGATAATTCTAATTCCTTCACCCTTACAGGTTTAGCCCCCCCCCACCCCCAAACCCCATTAGCCATTCCCCTTACAGGAGCATTAGACAGTAAACAGCCACCATCTTGCATTTCTCATTCACATTGATACATTTGAGTTTTTGAATGCTTTTATTTTCTAGCGATGATATGTCTGAAATAAAGCTTTACATAATTTCAGTTGTGGGAAGCATCTACCTTCAGCCAGATAACCCTGACACACATACCTAGAATGCTCTTCCTCTCATCCTCACTGTTAGACAGGTTGAGGTGAACCTTGCTGTTCCTGACAGCTAACGCACAGCTCGGATTCACAGGAGGTTACAGCCAACAGTGCTGTGCCTTCAGGCTCTCTTAAAATCTCTATACACAGTACACAAACATTTACTCCCATTCATACATAACATTGGCAGAGCAACATCCCAAAGCGTTCACACTATTCGAATGACTGATTTCACAGGCGAGAGGAGAAAGTAAAAATCACAGCTTATCAACAAATAGCAGACGAGACTAGAGTTTTACTTTTGCACACCTTAAATAAGTAACAAAATGACGTAACAGTATAATATGTGAGACTACAGTCATAGTGTCCATGAGAAGTGGTGGAGGTGGTTTGTATAGTTAGCGCTTGTAGCTTGACCTGCAGAGTAAAGATAGCAGTACCAGTGACCTGTATACTGAGGTGAAGACAGATTGATCTCTGTGTAGCCTGAGTGAACCGTTTTCTGGCAGTTTTTGACTTCTGAAAGCAAACATCTCTAATCCTACAGTATAACGTATTTCTATACACACACACAACACAGATGTTAGCTAACCAAACGATAATGTGTAAACCCAAATGTCATCAAGAGAAGAATGAGGACCGTTGCAGATTATGACACAGCAAACCAATGGAGAATCTCCTGTGAATCTCGAGTTCTAGTATACTGTCCTATGTGAAATGAGAATGCTAGACAGCAGCTCTCCCTAGCAGGAATGTCAGTCTCCTACAGTAGATAGAACTGGATCTCAGAAGTCAATGACCAAGGGCACTAAAGACACAACACAACAAACCCATTTGCCATCTTGAGTCAGTTTCAAGGCTTTAAAAGGAGCATTCCATAAGAAATGCACCATTAACTGTCGGAAACTACCAACAGGGCTGAACTTCTGTCTGACCACACATGCAAAATCCCCATGAAAAAAACAGACACATAAAACGTACAGTGATGGATCTCCATGCTCACTATGGAATGACCCAAATGGAGAGAGGAGGGGTTAGCTCAGGCTAGGTTGGTTTTATACTGTAACCTTCCATTGGTACTGATGGTGGTGCAGTACTGTCTGGATACAGCGCTCATTCTCTCCCACTGGCCGAGTAGGAGAACTGGGGGAAGTGTGGTCTCCGCTCGTTGTCCATGCAATCCATCCCATCTTCATCAACTGGGAGGGACAAACAGGACATTACTCACTTCAATCATGCAATTCAACCTTTTTACAGTGATTCTATTTAAGCCTCTCTGATGCTCTAGTGAGCATGTTTAAGGCCTAGATTCATTTAGATCAAGCGTTAACTGGCGATAGCCGACACCCTCATCGCTGATGTTTTGGCACTGTCGAAGGTGTAATTGCGCTGGAGCTGTCAAATCGGTGAGCAGCTGCTCTTGTGATCATTGTCACAAAGCCACACCTGTTCCACTCGAGTTAGAAGTTCAGAACGAGAAGGTGTAGGCTATATAGAAATAATGATGTTCAAATTGAAAATCATTAAACAAAATAATGAGGATTTATATCTGCCAAATGAGGTGTAGATTACATCATATTTCAGTGTTCGAATTTGTAAATGACCCACTGGGCACAACGCGTCATTTCAACGTGG
This sequence comes from Salmo salar, assembly GCF_965601325.2. Taxonomy (NCBI): domain Eukaryota; kingdom Metazoa; phylum Chordata; class Actinopteri; order Salmoniformes; family Salmonidae; genus Salmo; species Salmo salar. The sequence goes on along the minus strand of NC_138318.1, from coordinate 23,319,299 downwards.
ATTATTGGGTAATATTTGGTTGAGCCGTTGACCAATGAGAATACAACCTTCATTGAGTATACCAAACATTAGGAACACCCTTTCTAATATTGAGTTGCGCCCCCCCCCTCCCTTTTGCTCTCAGAACAGCCTCAATTCATCGGGGGATGGACTCTACAAGGTGTCAAAAGCGTTCCACAAGGATGCTGGGTCATGTTTACCCCAATGCTTCCCACAGTTGTGTCAAGTTGGCTGGATGTCCTTTGGGTGGTGGATCATTCTTGATACACACGGGAAACTGTTGAGCGTGGAAAAACCCAGCGGTGTTGCAGTTCTTGACACAAACCGTTGCGGCTGGCACCTACTACCAAACCCCGTTCAAAGGCACTTACTGTGCATTCGGAAAGTATTCAGACCTCTTCCCCTTTTCCATGTTTTGTTACGATACAGCCTTATTCTAAAATGGATGAAAAAAAATTACAGGCCTCCCGAGTGGCACAGTGGTCTAAGGCACTGCATCACAGTACTAGCTGTGCCACTAGAGATTCTGAGTTCGAGTCCAGGCTCTGTTGCAGCCGGCCTCGACCAGGAGATCCATGGGGCGGCGTACAATTGGCCCAGCATCGTCCGGGTTAGGGGAGGGTTTGGCCGGGCAGAGATGTCCTTGTCCCATCGCGCACTAGCGACTCTGTGGCGGGCCGGGCGCAGTGCACGCTGACACGGTCGCCAGGTGTACGGTGTTTCCTCCGACGCTTTGGTGCGGCTGGCTTCCGGGTTAAGTGGCATTGTGTCAAGAAGCAGTGCGGCTTGGTTGTGTTGTGTTTCGGAGGACGCACGGCTCTCGCCCTTCGCCTCTCCCGAGTCTGTACGGGAGTTGCAGCGATGAGACAAGACTAACTACCAATTGGATACCACAAAATTGGGGAGAAAAAGGGGTAATAAAAAGAATAATTAAAATAAAAATTTTATAATCCTCAATCTACAAAAAAAAGAGACATTATTCACAGAAATATTCAGACTCTTTGCTATGGGCCTCAATTGAGCTCAGGTGCATCTTGTTTCCATTGATCATCCTTGAGATGTTTCTACAACTTGATTGGAGTCCACCTGTGGTACATTCAATTGATTGGACATGGTTTGGAAAGAAACACCAGTCTATATAAGGCACAGATCTGGGGAAGGGTACCAAAAATAAAATCTGCACCATTGAAGGTCCCCAAGGGTACAGTGGCCTCCAAAATTCTTAAATGGAATAAGTTTGGAACCACCAAGACTTTTCCTAGAGTTGGCCGCCCGGCCAAACTGAGCAATCGGGGCAGAAGGGCCTTGGTCAGGGAGGTGACCAAGAATCTGATGGTTACTCTGACTGAGCTCTAGAGTTTCTCTGTGGAGATGGGAGAACCTTCCAGAAGGACAACCATCTCTGCAGCACTCCACCAATCAGGCCTTTATGGTAGAGTGGCCAGACGGAAGCCACTCCTCAGTAAAAGGCACATGACAGATTCTCTGGTCTGATGAAACCAAGAATGAACTCTTTGGCCTGAATGCCAAGCGTCACGTCTGGAGGAAACCTGGCACCATCCCTAAGGTGAAACATGGTGGTGGCTGCATCATGCTGTGGGGATGTTTTTCAGTGGCAGGGACTGGGAGACCAGTCAGGATCAAGGGAAAGATGAACGGAGCAAAGTACATAAAACTCCTTGATGAAAACCTGCTCCAGAACGCTCAGGACCTCAGACTGGCGTTAAGGTTCAACTTCCAATAGGGCAACGACCCTAAGCACACAGCCAAGACAACGCAGGAGTGGCATTGGGATAAGTCTTTGTATGTCCCTGAGTGGCCTGGACTTGAAGCCGATCGAACATCTCTGGAGAGACCTGAAAATAGCCGTGCAGCGACACTCCCCATCCAACCTAACAGAGCTTGATAGGATCTGCAGAGGAGAATGGGAGAAACTACCCAAATAAATCTGTGCCAAGCTTGTAGCGTCATACCCAAGAAGACTCGAGGCTGTAATCGCTGCCAAAGGTGCTTCAACAAAGTACTGAGTAAAGGGTCTGAATACTTAGTCGAAAGTTTACATACACCTTAGCCAAATACATTTAAACTCAGTTTTTCATAATTCCTGACATTTAATCCTTGTAAAAATTCCCTGTCTCAGGTCAGTTAGGATCACCACTTTATTTTACAAATGTGAAATGTCAGAATAATAGTAGAGAGAATGATTTATTTCAGCTTTTATTTCTTTCATCACATTCCCAGTGGGTCAGAAGTTTACATTCACTCAATTAGTATTTGGTAGCATTGCCTTTAAATTGTTTAACTTGGATCAAACATTTCAGGTAGGCTTCCACAAGCTTCCCACAATAAGTTGGGTGAATTTTGGCCCATTCCTCCTGACAGAGCTGGTGTAACTGAGTCAGGTTTGTAGGCCTCCTTGCTCGCACACGCTTTTTCAGTTCTGCCCACAAATGTTCTATGGGATTGAGGTCAGGGCTTTGTGATGGCCTTAAGCCATTTTGCCACAACTTTGGAAGTATGCTTGGTCATTGTCCATTTGGAAGATCCATTTGCGACCAAGCTTTAACTTCCTGACTGATGTCTTGATGTTGCTTCAATATATCCACATAATTTTCCGTCCTCATGATTCCATCTATTTTGTGAAGTGCACCAGTCCCTTCTGCAGCAAAGCACCCCCACAACATGATGCTGCCCCCGTGCTTCACGGTTGGGATGGTGTTCTTCGGCTTGCAAGCTTCCCCCTTTTTCCTCCAAACATAACGATGGTCATTATGGCCAAACAGTTCTATTTTCGTTTCATCAGACCAGAGGGTATTTCTCCAAAAAGTACAATCTTTGTCCCCATGTGCAGTTGCAAACCGTAGTCTGGCTTTTTTATGGCAGTTTTGGAGCAGTGGCTTCTTCCTTGCTGAGCAGCCTTTCAGGTTATGTCGATATAGGATTTGTTTTACTGTGGATATAGATACTTTTTTTCCTGTTTCCTCCAGCATCTTCACAAGGTCCTTTGCTATTGTTCTGGTATTTGCACCAAAGTACATTCATCTCTAGGAGACAGAACACGTCTCCTTCCTGAGCGGTATGACAGGTCTGTGGTCCCATGGTGTTTATACTTGCGCACTATTGTTTGTACAGATGAACGTGGTACCTACAAAGTACCTGCAAAAATCACTGAAGCTGGAGAGTCATATCTCCCTCATTAACTTTAAGCACCAGCTGTCAGAGCAGCTCACAGATCACTGCACCCGTACGTAGCCCATCTGTAAATAGCCCATCCAACTACCTCATCACCATACTGTTATTGTTTTGCTCCTTTGCACCCCAGTACCTCTACTTGCACATTCATCTTCTGCACATCTATCACTCCAGTGTTTAATTGCTATATTGTAATTATTTTGCCACTATGGCCTATTTATTGCCTTACCTCCCTTATACTACCTCATTTGCACACACTGTGTATAGACTTTTTATATTGTATTATTGACTGTATGTTTGTTTATTCCATGTGTAACTCTGTGTTGTTGTTTGTGTCGCACTGCTTTCCTTTATCTTGGCCAGGTCGCAGTTGTAAATGAGAACTTGTTCTCAACTAGCCTACCTGGTTAAATAAAGGTGAAATAAAAAACCTTCAGGCATTTGGAAATTGCTCCCAAGGATGAACCAGACTTGTGGAGGTCTACCATTTTTTTTTCTGAGTTCTTGGCTGATTTCTTTAGATTTTTCCATTATGTCAAGCAAAGCGGCACTGAGTTTGAAGGTAGACCTTGAAATACCTCCAATTGACTCAAATTATGTCAATTCGCCTATCAGAAGCTTCTAAAGCCATGACATAATTTTCTGGAATTTTCCAAGCTGTTTTAAAGCACAGTCAACTTAGTGTATGTGAACTTCTGACCCACTAGAATTGTGATACAGTGAATTATAAGTGAAATAATCTGTCTGTAAACAATTGTTGGAAAAACTACTTGTGTCATGCACAAAGTAGATGTCCTAACCGACTTGCCAAAACTATAGTTTGTTAACAAGAAATGTGTGGAGTGGTTGAAAAACTAGTTTTAATGACAACATAAGTGTATGTAAACTTCCGACTTCAACTGTATGTTTACATTTGTAAACATTTGTAAAAATACGTTTTTGCTTGGTCATTATGGGGTATTGTGTGTAGATTGATTTTATTTGATCAATTTTAGAATAAGGCTGTAATGTAACAAAATGTGGAAAAAGACAAGGGATCTGAATACTTTCCGAATGCACTATAAATCTTTTGTCTTGTCCATTCACCCTCTGATTGTGTATGTGTGCCAATCTATGTCTCAATTGTTTCAAGGCCAAAAATCCTTATTTGACCTCTCTCCTCCCCTTCATCTATACTGATTGAAGTTTAATTTTAGGTCGAATTCCAGGAGCCGCTTGTGAATTTGACAGCCCTAACGCAGCAGTTCCACCTCCAACACTGCTAACACAACTGCTATGCGGCTGTTGGCTAGCGTGGATCTGATACAATCTAGCCCCAAAATAAGACATGATCGTCTAACATATGGAACGACATTTGCACATCTAACATAGCCTGAGTAAAGTGTCAAGTGACAGTGTCTCACATTTTAAACATTAGCAAAAAAGAACAATAAGAAAGTTTCACTCACATTTTTCAGGGGGAGTTATTGTAATTGTCTGTGCCGTGAATTCTTCGTCAAAATACCTGGTATCTGTCTCTGACGACACCTGAGGTTTGAAGGGCGGTATCAGCTAGGTAGGAGGGGAGGGAAACACACAGCACTTGTGTCACAGAGGTGTTGCAGCACACAGGCAGGACTGGAGGCAACGAGTTTACACCTCCCACAATGCATTTCACCTCCCTCTGCTACCAGGGTTGCATCATCTTAGGTGTGCACTGTGTCTGTGATGGTAAAGCACTGAAAAAGCAAGGATAACTTTCCTCTATCTAGACAGTGAGTTAGAAAACTATGATCAGGAATGCATACTGGTGAGGGGCAAAGAGCAGGAGTCCTGTAGGACTCCCAACATGATTCTACAATATGAATGTGTACATATTATAGAACTGGTATTACAGGCATTACCTTCTTATCATAAACATCTTGCCACTCGATTCCAGTAAAGAAACTATGTCCCATGATTTCTTTAGCATCATCTGGACCTCCTCCAAGCCTGTGAAAAGAAAGAACGTCAAAAATTATTCAAAGGTGTGTCTGCCGCCAAGACATTAGTGTTACAGTACTTTGAATTTGATGAATAGATATGATTGACTTGAAGCTTTTTAAAGCTAGCAGGGTTGGGGTTAACTGAGTGTAAAACTGAATTGACCTCAACCCTGATAGTTAGTTTAAATAGAACTAGTGTAGAGTCACTTCCAATGGGGCATTATTGGATGGTGAGCAGTGCTGCTTGGAGTCTGGCTGTCCAGGGTGTGGTGTATGGCTGTCCAGGGTGTGGTGTATGGCTGTCCAGGGTGTGGTGTATGGCTGTCCAGGGTGTGGTGTATGGCTGTCCAGGGTGTGGTGTATGGCTGTCCAGGGTGTGGTGTATGGCTGTCCAGGGTGTGGTGTATGGCTGTCCAGGGTATGGTGTATGGCTGGCCAGGGTGTGGTGTATGGCTGGCCAGGGTGTGGTGTATGGCTGGCCAGGGTGTGGTGTATGGCTGGCCACGGTGTGTATGGCTGGCCACGGTGTGTATGGCTGGCCAGGGTGTGTATGGCTGGCCACGGTGTGTATGGCTGGCCACGGTGTGTATGGCTGGCCACGGTGTGTATGGCTGGCCACGGTGTGTATGGCTGGCCACGGTGTGTATGGCTGGCCACGGTGTGTATGGCTGGCCAGGGTGTGTATGGCTGGCCAGGGTGTGTATGGCTGGCCAGGGTGTGTATGGCTGGCCACGGTGTGTATGGCTGGCCACGGTGTGTATGGCTGGCCAGGGTGTGTATGGCTGGCCACGGTGTGTATGGCTGGCCAGGGTGTGTATGGCTGGCCAGGGTGTGTATGGCTGGCCAGGGTGTGTATGGCTGGCCAGGGTGTGTATGGCTGGCCAGGGTGTGTATGGCTGGCCAGGGTGTGTATGGCTGGCCACGGTGTGTATGGCTGGCCACGGTGTGTATGGCTGGCCAGGGTGTGTATGGCTGGCCAGGGTGTGTATGGCTGGCCAGGGTGTGTATGGCTGGCCAGGGTGTGTATGGCTGGCCAGGGTGTGTATGGCTGGCCAGGGTGTGTATGGCTGGCCAGGGTGTGTATGGCTGGCCAGGGTGTGTATGGCTGGCCACGGTGTGTATTGGTGGCCACGGTGTGTATGGCTGGCCACGGTGTGTACAGTATAGCTGGCCTGTACCTTTTGTTGGGGTCCTTTATGAGTAGTCCTGACAGCAGTGACTTGGCGTCTGACGACAGCGTGCGGGGGAACTTGATGTCCTCCATGAGGATGAGCTCAAACAGCTTCTCGTGGTCCTGGTTGTAGAAGGGCAGCCGACCACACATCATCTCGTACATGACCACGCCCAGACCCCACCAGTCCACCGCCCGGCCGTAGTCGTTGTCCTCCAGCACCTGGACAGACACACAGATCATGGAATAAGAACATTTATTAATGTGAACTGTATGGTATCTCTATGGGACAGGCACTAACTCCTCTATTCAACATTTCAGTTCAGAGGAACAAACTGCTGCAAACTGGTCCAATCACCCCTGCCAACAACACACAAAAACACCAAGCACATCAACTTTGTTATTTCGCCAAACGTTTTACATACAACCGACTTCTGACGCAAAGTTGGTTAACAAACGACCTGGTGGACATTTGACCCTTGCGAGTTTCTGTTTCCAGGTCCAGCTGGTTTACTATGACTAACACAAAGCCCTATTCCACAGTACGGTGTTCCTGTGACATGAGAACCCAACAGCATCATGCAGTGGCATCACTACACAGACTGCGATGGCTGTCACTCTGCTGCTGCGTGTCACAGATGCCCGTTGGCCAAGCCAAGTGGCTGGCGCTGGAGGCCCTACCTGGCACGGGCAGACAGGAAACGCTCCTGGATGGACATAGAGGGCCTCGCCATCATGATGTGACCCGCTGGTTCAAGGGCAGCCCCACCAGAGAGAGAGGTGGATACCTGGCTACGGGAAGCATGGAGCCAGAGGAGCCACGGCTGAATCAAAGCCTTCTATCTGGGCTGCTGTCCTAATACACAATCAACCTGCTCTTCTCCTTCCCCTTCTCTTACATCGTCTCAGGTGTGCTGCCGTTCACCTTGTTGAAAAAGTGAGGGAGGAAGAGAGGTGGAGGGAGTACAGGCTCCATTTCAGACCGTCGCTGAGGAAAGGCCTAATTAATATGACTACCTAACGACAAGCAGCGCTGGAGAGAGGCCAGTTAAGCATATGCTCTGAATCTGTAGAATAATAATGTCTTGTCTCTAATCTGAATGGGAAGCAGAACCTGGACGTGTGGACGCAATGATCCTCCTCTGTTGTCTTAAAGACTAGTCCTAACCAAAAAATATCAACCAAGACAACATGAAAACCTCCAAATAACATTCAGAATTTCTGGGCCCGTATTCATAAAGCATCTCAGAGTAGGAGTGCTGATCAAGGATACGTTTTGCCATTTAGATTATATTGAAGAAGGCAAGGAGGACCTGATCCTAGATCAGCACTCCTACTCAAGACACTTTATGAATACAGGCTGTAATCACTAAGAATTCAGTTAGACTGAACTTCAATTGACTGAAACAAGTTACTGTGTTTGTACACTACATGTAATCCCAAAAAGCTGAGCATTATCACACTAAATAACACTGGAAGCAAATTGCTGCTAATAACACGTATTGAGCTTATCAAGACGGGCAACCGGCTGGATGGAAATCAGCATCACTGAGAGAAACAGTGGTACAGTCAAAGATGAACTATTCATGGGTTTGAACATAATGCTGGAGGGATAACACTGGATTACCAAGTAAAAACCTGAGGAGGAATGCTACCACGCACACCAGATGGAATATCCTTCCCCTCATCAAACCAAAAGTTAGGAGGAAAAATACTTACATGTTTAATGCTGTTTCATCACCTAGGGCCAGAGGTGTGTGTGTGTTGTAGAGTGTGTGTGTGTGTGTGTGTCTGTACATATGCATATGTGTGTACATATGCATGTGTGTGTGCAGGGAGAGCTGGGACTGGGAGTTTGTCCTGGGACTGTAGCAGGAGCAGCTCGGGTGCAGGCAGGGATGCGATTAATGCACACAGAGCCAGTTGGGGTCCCCCCTGTTCCAGAGCCACAGGCAGAGAGGCAAGCCTGGAGGGGAGGAACAGGCCCCGTTCGGACAGCCATGTGGCGGGGCTGCTGCTCCCAGGACTGACTGGGGCCCTTGGCAGGCTTGGCTGGGCAGGGACAGAGAGAGAGAGCCTTTGGCTCCACCAGCCCAGTTACCCAGCGGGGCACAGGGAACAAACACACAGCTCCGCCCGCCCAGCCTGCCCTAGCTTGTGTACACACACACATAAAGAAACATAATAGACTAAATGTACATATACACATGGCGCATAAATGTGCATTGAAACACTACAGTATAAACAATTTAATATATTTTTACTACCGTTATCCAATCATTAGGTTATATCTTCCCAAAATGTTTTAACCTGCACATTTTTTACTTTGTAAAAAATACATGCATATCAAAATGAGAAAAGATGTCACTGAGTTATTTCAATAAGGCTAAAGTAACCAAAACTAGGAGAGTATATATACAAAATATATTATTAAGAAGAAAATATTTTTGGTATTCACATTTGCCCTTTTTAAACAAGGCAAATCAAATAGTGTTTCTTTTTGTTTATGTGTAAAATATATCTACATTTCATTTTTATAAACCTAAAGCATTGGAATATTTTAACTTCCCTCTTTTAAATCCCAGCTACTTTGCATCTCTGGAACTTGGCGCGGAGTGTGTTCTGTTATTTTTACACCAGTGCGGCGGTATAGATTTCCAGGTTTCCCAGCCACCTTCTTCCAACCTCCCCCATCTGCCACCATCTGCCTCTATTTAGCATGTACTTTTTTGTGCAATCACATACTCTTGTGAAAAATAACCAACACTCAAATCATCTCCTGGCACAGCGGAGGGCCTTAGCAAAACAAAATCCAGCGCCAAATTGTCCTCCATACTTTTTTAAGTGGGATCTATGCCCCCCTCTATCCCCTGCCTTTCTTCCCCCACTCGACCCACAGTCCTCACTCCTCTGCACTTCATAAATATGCATTGTAGTAAAAACCTGAGACCATAACGTTGGTCATGTTTAAGCATTGGTTAAAGGGGGAAAAAACGGGTTTGCAATGTGGTACGTTTTTAAATGTTTTTTTGTCATTCAGAAAGGACGCCAAATACTTGTTATTGAGTTGTAAAATATTGTACATCTACTTTACTGTTGTTAATGACTAGAATATAGCAGTTCGTTATTGAACATTACAGTGACTACTTAAAGCTAGAATCTGCAGTATCCCGCCTCCGTTTTGGTGAAAAGCTGAGAGATGCGCCTGGAAAGATGTAACCATTCTAAAATTCATACACAGAGCTATGGATGCAAGTACCCTCCTTGATATCAAAATGATAGTTTTAACTAGGTTATGAGGATATACAGTGTTTGTTTACATTTACATTGTTTACAAACATGGGAGTAAAACAAGCTTATATTTTGGGTTCTGATGGGGTGCGACAGTTGAACTAAGCTCATGAGGCATTTATAAGTTATAGTCTTCAACAATCAATGAACATATATCATTCATTTATAAGTCCAAAAAATGGATGTAGCAACTAAACATTCTAGCTTTAAATAAAGAGAGAAGATAAAACAAATCGGCCAATGAGAAATCACAGCAGAACGGTGTTTGATATAACTAGATTCCTCAATTTCAATCTTACAACTTCACACATCCACTTGTTTGTTAGCCTGGCACCAGGGACAGTGTTTCCTATAGAGCATGTGAGGGTGTTTACATTATGCTCACTGTGAGAGGCAGTGTGAGTCCCAATGGCGTCATTAGCTATGGGACTCTGCCATGAGGATGATGTAAACCTGCTGCCATAGCTGCAAGCATTATTTGGCAGATGAATCTTAAAGTCTTGGCCATAAATAGGCTACAGTATCTCAATAGACTGGTTATTGTAGTGGGTTTATGATGTTTAGTTCTAAATCAAAGTGAACTGGGGTACACAACTATAATAATGATGTAGACCTAATACAATTGAGTTGTAATGCTCGGGTGAGTTTTGTACTGTATGTCAGGGGTTTGAAGGGGTGAATATAGCAGACGGGTAATGTGGGTTTAGAAGGGACAGTACTGTACCTCTGGAGCTAGGTACTCCGGCGTTCCACAGAAAGTCTTCATTGTAGCAGCATCTGTGATTCCTTCCTTGCAGAGCCCGAAGTCTGTGATTTTGACGTGTCCGTCTTTGTCTAGCATTAGGTTCTCCAGCTGTAGGGGAACAGGAAACAACTTTGAAAGCACTGAAGGCCAAGCCAGTGTGTGGGCAGAACAATGCCACAAGGACAGACAAGCACTGCAGTGCAACACAGTTAGAAAAACAGGCTTATAAAAGCCCAGGGATGTACTGCAAACTCAACGACTCTGACAACACATACTGTATTGCTGAGCTGCACAAGAGAAGGCAGTCTGTGATTCCTCTCCATGTCCCCCAAGTTTATTTGATCATTTCAAGTACACAAGAAAATGTACTGTCTGCCTTTGCCTCTACTCATGTCTCAGCCAGGAAAATGTGTTGTGGAGACACTTCACATTGTGAGGGAAGTTGAATAGTCTGACCAGAGTCACGTTAATAACAAGGAGGAAAGTAAACGAGTCTCCTTCTTGTCCACAGTTCCTAGCAGATGAAGGGAAAGAAACCTCAAGCTCGTCAAGCCGTTCAACCTTTTAATTTTAATGGCAAATGCTTCTTTTTTCATGTTTCTTGGCTCCTTTCAGACAGGCTTGGGCCAAGGCTGTAAGCAAAACGCTGTGTCATCTTTCACACGCCCGAGAGAATTTTGATGTTTTTCAAAAAGCCCCTCTCTCCCAAAACTGAAAACTCTGGAGCTTTTAATACATTCCCCACATCCCGTGCCACTCGCACAGGATAATGGGCCACATTAGGTGAGGGAAACAACAACTTCCCAAATATCTGATTACTTTCCCGCTTTTTTTGTTTACCTTGAGATCCCGGTACACAATCTTGGCGGAGTGCAGGTAGTCCAGAGCGGAGACTATTTCGGCACCGTAGAAGCGCGTGCGGTCCTCAGAGAACACCCGCTCTCTCGACAAATGGAAAAACAGCTGCAGGATAAACAGCAGGGACAGGATTGCAATAATTACTGATTTATTGGAGGAAATTAACACAACATAAACTGCCTCCCATCGCCATATTGAGATGATGGATGGTGGGGCCCTTGGAGGACGCCCGGCGAACTTAGACAGCAGCTGGCGCATCATCCCCATCTTTCCACCGGGTAGCCGGCGCGGCCTGTTAAATCAGCCTTTTAATCAATACACCAATCTTGTTAAAGGCAATCGGCGCCGCTCATGGGCTAACATCCCATTAAAGAGGCCGGCGCCCTTTTCTGCAATCATCTTTTCATTTTTGAAAGAGTGAGTATGGGAATACCCTCTCCTCCATTCTCTCTCTCTCTCTGTCAGATGTCAAGGCTCTCTGTAATTTCTCTGCCATCCCTCTCCCCCCTCCTGTCTCCCTGCCCGAGCTCCTCTTGTACAAATTACCCAGGAGGACACGGGGCGGCACATCTTCCATTAATTGTTGAGGGAGGTTTGCATATGGCCGCTGGGGCGGTGCTAACGGCCTGCCTGATCAGCCTGACCAGCCTGACAGGTGGGGAGGAGAGGAGAGGTGTGGGGTAGAGGGGGGGCTATGGGTGAGGACAGGTGGGCCTTCATCAGAGCACTGGCAGCTGTGAATGCGGCAGGCAGGTTTGTAAAGATGAGGGAGGGAGGCAGGCAGACAGATCGGCCCACTAAGGTGAGGGGGTTCTGGGTTGGAGCTGGCTGGACTGATGGAGGGAGCAGGTGATGTTTAGACTGAGGGAATGAACGCAAGATTGCAAAGCATCCCGATTAAAAATGCCGTAAATCGAAATTTTGCGAATCAAAAATCATTTCAGAGTGTCATTTCAGTAATATCACCCATAGGTGTGTTCAAATGGACAAAAATTGGGAAAAGGTTTGGAATGGTGACAGGTGGAGACCAGTTTGCTGGAAGCAGAAAATATCCAACTTTACCAGAGAGAAATACTATGGAAGCGACAGAAGAAATGTATTAGACCATGATACATTCATACAATGCTCATTGGTCAATCTGAATTATTTCAGTATAGAATGATCCTGCAAACTCAAAAGTACAACATTAATCTTACATTCCACAGACAGGACCTACACAGGACTGACCGTGTGCTGTACTCCTCTGTGTGTGAGTGTATGGGTAACTTTAGAGAGAGAGAGAGACCGAGACACACACACACACACACACACACAGACAGACAGACAGACAGACAGACAGACAGACAGACAGACAGACAGACAGACAGACAGACAGACAGACAGACAGACAGACAGACAGACAGACAGACAGACAGACAGACAGACAGACAGACAGACAGACAGACAGACAGACAGACAGACAGACAGACAGACAGACAGACAGACAGACAGACAGACAGACAGAAAGCCACAGACAGAGAGAGAGAAGACAGACAGAGACACAGGTACTAGTCAGGGCTTACCTCTCCTCCATTCACATATTCCATTACAAAGCACAGGCGGTCTTTAGTCTGGAAGGAATACTTCAAAGACTGAAACAGGAGGAACAGAAACACAACCATCAGCTCCACAACCTGAGGATGGTTTTCACACCTAGCACATATGTATATTCTTGTTGTTTTTCAGAGAGAAGTACGTTTTCTATCCTGGGAGTACACATTCAACAAAATAGCAGTTGCTCTTTGACTCTCTTAAGCCTTGATTGCAGATGTGAGAAATGTGAAACAAGGTGGAATGTTACTGTGATGTCATGTGAACCTTAATTGTTTTGCTGCGTGTGTGTGTGTGTGTGTGTGTGTGTGTGTGTATTTTTGCTTGTGTGTGTTTTGCAGCGAACAACAGCATCTGGAGTATCACTGAAATGACCTCTCAGTGGTGTCTTGTCGACAGATGTAAAGCTAGACTTGGGCTGTTCATTTCTAACAGTTTATCCACTGCATTATAATGAGTCTCTGGGGGTTCAGATACATATAGGCTCAATGTGCTGCTAACTGCTTTTGTCTGTTGTATGCATGGCTACATGTGAGCGTACATGCATGCCTTTGTGTACGTGTGTATGTGTGTGTGTGTGTGTGTGTGTGTGTGTGTGTGTGTGTGTGTGTGTAGGGATGCGTACTCACAGTTAGGAAAGGGTGCCTTGTGTTTTTTAATACTCTGCTCTCTGTGAGTGTGTGTGCCACTTCATCCTGTGGGATATAAGGTAGTGAATGGAACAGTGCTTCTGAGACAGCGCAGCATATGAATATGACAGTCATTTCTTTATAGAACGTCATTCAACTTGATACCAGTTAGGTTTAGTTTGATGAAGTCATTAACATGGAGTGAAACGTACCTTTGCAATAATGACTTCTTTCTTCAAAATCTTCATTGCATAATATTTCCCGTTAGCCTTCTCTCTCACTAGAATCACTTTACCAAAAGTGCCTTTTCCCAGTAGTTTTAAGTAGTCAAAGTCATTCATTGTCTGAAAGAAACCGTAGGTCAAGTCAGTGCAGTTCTAATAGTTCTATAAAGCAGAATTTGTGTCTGATTTTAGAGGACTGATGGGAAACTTAACACATAATTTAACAGCTCCGCAAAATGATTCTATCCGTGTTTCTGTATCAGTCAATCAGGATATGTCTCCCGTGGTGTGGTCATCCTTTAGTCAGTGGAGCTAAAGAAGACACTGTGAACCAATGGCTTCTTGCCACTGAAACACTTAGAATTTGTATGTTTATTTAATTTCATCCCTTAGGTCCTTGGGCGGGATGGGATTGGGATGTAACTTCATTTTGTATGTATCTATTCATCTTTGCTGACAATTATTATCACAAAAAAAGTCAGTGGTCCAGATATATCTCTTACCTTCCGTTTATGGTGGCTGGTAGAGGTGTCCATCTCCTCCAGCTCTCCGATGTTGTCCATCTGAGACGTGGGACTGCATTGGATCCTCTCTTCCTCCTGTCTTTGGAGTTTGTCTGCTACTATCTGGATCGCCTCCGTCCACTCATCCCTGTTTGCAAAACAGAGCAGAACACAAACCTCTAGTTACAGATGCGGTCAAATATATTGGCACCCTTGAACTTTACTATGGCTTGGAGCTGAATGCTCTGTTTCTCTTTTCCAAACTGGTTGAATGGCAATTTTTACCCAGTAGGCAGCTGCAACTTACCACGTGATAAATTACACAGTAAATGACTTGCCTCCAACCAAGTTCATTTGAATTTTTTTATTATTTATATATATATATTTTTGTCCTGTGAAGTTGGAAATGAAACAAATACACGTGTGAACACCAAAAGTGTTTTCAATTTCAACTGATTTTAAAAGAAATAGTGAACCTTGCAAGGGTACCAATATATTTGACCGCAACTGTAGGTATAGGGTCTTAACAGTCTGTAGTCTGGTTAGTCCGGTCCACTTGTCCCTGTCAGGATATGTACACCTGTAAAGTTACATATACAGTATAACAATAGTCTGGAGTATGGATAGCCTTAACTCATACCATACAGCAGCTGTAACACAGACACATGAACAAACTTCTGCATGGTAACAGTGATATTTCACATTGAAATGTAGCTACTTGTTTGACGTCTAATGTGACACCATTATGCATAATCAATGACATTCTGCTAAGTTAAGAATGATCTATAGACAGTGCAATCTATTCATTACACCTTCACAATGGGGTAAAACTGAACTTTCAACAAAGGCTAATCTATGCAATCATCTATGTAATCGTCAATGATCAGTCACTTTAAAACAAAACAAATGTTCACAAATTAGTTTATGTCAATGGAACTACTGCGTGTTTGCAAATGGCTTTACCCCCCATTGGGTTTTCATTTGTTGTGCCGTACAACATCTGTTGCATTAAAAGAGTGATGCATTTGGATTTGTGAGCACGTGTGTATTTAATGATGATGAATATATCCGTGTGTGGTTTGTGCTTCCCTCTGGGCTGTACTGCTGCTACATCAACATTCCACAGGAGGGGATCGTTAGCATTTGGAAACTTTCATTTACAGTACGTTAATCTCTCATGGACTGATGGTTGTGGAGAAATGAAAAGGTGAGAATCTGTCAAGGTTCACGTAGAATTCTAGGATTACGAGCAGCAGTAGTAGTTCCTGGTTTTGGTTTTTCGTCATTGATTATTTGGACGAATCAGGATTGGGGAGAAGGCGATGCTTAAACTTGTGCGGTGATTTTCAAGCCCGTGTGCAGATGAGAAACGGTTTCCACTAGATTCCACAGCCACAGTCAAAATTGGCTATATTGTAAAAATTCATGAAAACAAAAATGTCCTTTCGGGCCATGATAAATACAGGTGAAATTAGCAGAAGGGAGGGGTTTGAACTAGTTTCCGTTTGCGAGGGAGGAGACTTTGCTTCCTTCCTTTACACAAAGGTAACCACAATTGTTAATGGCATTCCCCCCAGAAGTAAAACAGGACATTTAGCACGTGTGGTAACGTGATAAAACAAACAGAACATTTGACTCAAAGTAGCATCCGAGTGGGGTTTTTGTTCCATGTTTTGTTTTGACTTTGAGAGGCCCATATGTTACAATGAGGGATTGAACAAGATGCAAATCCATACCTACACAAAAAGACTCTTTCTGAACACCTTTTCCCAGCTTCACTCAGGTTTCTGAATATATCGGATGTGACTCCGAACAAGGGCAAAGAAAAGTTGTGTTCCATTTGAACAATCAAACGGCACACTGTACACATAAAAAGCAACGGGAATCCTCTCAAGGTCGTGCAGATGAATGCGAGCTGAGCCATCTCTCCCTACCCCCTCCGTTTTTTTTGTTTTTTTTTTACGTATAATGAGATTTTTTCGCTAATGAGAGATAATGGGCCTGACTACAGTCGGGCGACGTGCCAGCTGGTGCCTCCCCTCTCCTCACTCGTGGGCCTGCCGATGCTGGGCCCGTGCCAGGCGGGTACAGTACAGTAAAAGCTGCTGCCAGCCAGCCAGAGACACAGTACAGTACAGTGGCTATAAGGTTTAAGACAGGAACTGGAAAATACGTTTAACCTTTCCTCTTAACCGCTGGCTGCACTTCCCCTCAACCACCTGGCCTGTCTAGTGAGGCTACAGCTCGAACTCAAAGTCTCTTCACTTCACCAGCAGAAAGTGGAGTTTAAGACCATAACATCTGCCAGTGCTGCTTCCACTACCCAGCTCTGCTCCGTAGCTCACTCTCACAGGTCGCTGCCTGCAGTTGCCCGTTCCCCAGAGACAGAAGAGAGGAGAGGATAGTCTGTATGTGTGCCAACTGTGAACAGGCACAGCTTATTATCTTAAGTCTTATGGGCAAACACTGTTCTTTCTGGAGAGAGATAAACATCTCAATTTCCTAGAAGAAGAGCAGCTGGAGAATTTATGCCAGTGCTACTAGACTTGAAAGGTCTCTTTTCTAGCCTACATACAAACCCGCCACAACCCCCTCTGCTGATCACCTGGTTGGTTTTACTGGAACGGAGCTTGTATGATATCTGTGTTTTCTATTCATCTTTGTTAAATGACATACTGCTCTAATTTCAAATGGATTTGAAACTGAGGACAAATATGTTTGTCGCAAAAAACGTTCACACAAAATTATCTCTGGAATACCATTTAGTATAAAGTCATTTCATAGTCATATTATAGGCCAGTGATGGGCAACCGCAGATCAATTTCATTTTTGGGAGGAGGGAACTCAGTTGGGGTCTCAACGTAATGTTGTGAGGTAGAATACACAAGATGCAACTTCCAAAATTGGTTGTGCATCAGCAGTTTTTCTCTTGTTATGTCAGTCAATTAGCCATGTCAGCTAAACATTTTTAAATTGGTAAGTTAGTCTACCCTGCTATCTAAACTTGTAGTAATCATGGCCAAATTCTTGACCGGGGAACCCCATTGATTTTGTTAGTCATTCTCACTCAGATATCATATTCAAAACGGCAAACATTTCTCTCCACCCTATGGCAAGATTTGTAGAATTGCAGGTAATTAACGTAATTTTTGTTCCTATCCGCTGTCAGGAGGGCCCTCAAAAGGCTACGGCCGACTCTGACTGCATGTATAGGTATGGATGTGGGTACTGCAGCCCCTCATGATGAGTTCATATTTTTTGTGGCCCCACTCCCATCAAATTTGACCATCCCTCTAATAGATTATCATAGTAAACCATAATTTAAAATGGAACTAGTGAACAATTTCTCAGTTTCACATGACCTCCTGACTTGAGAGCTACACTATGACTTTTCATAGATGTACTGTTTTCATAGATGTACTGTTTTCATAGACGTAGTGTTTTCATAGACGTACTGTTTTCATAGACGTACTGGGTACTGGGTAGAGGAAAAGCAGTCAGTTGGCCATAGATGAGCAGACTAAGGACTGAGCCTACCTTTCCTCTGGTGTGTCCACATGGAAGGTCCTCTCTATGACGGTGGTCCATTGTAGACATCTGATGATGAATGTGTTGGGCTTTGGTCGTTCTGTCTTCATCAGTTGGCATTCTGAGACAGAGAGGTCAGATAGAGAAGCATCTGTGAATATTCAGATTTACTAGATGTTAAATCTTGTGTCTGAGGTTCAGTTGCTGATCGGGCTGGGAACTGCCAGGGATTTCATGATACGATATTATCACAATACTTAGGTGCTGATATGATATGTATTGTGATTCTTACAATTCTCAATTTATAGCAATTCGATACTGCGATCTTATTGCGATTTGATGTTCCAAACATATTGCTCACTATAGTATCTGCTGTAAAGGGACAATAGAGCAATGAGGAAATTAGTTTTGAAATAAAAGTGCAAATAATGTGTTGGCTCACTATTTAAAAAAAAATATATGGAACAAGTTATAGGATGAGAAATACAGCAGTTTTGGCATAGGTACAGCCGATTACAGCTGGCTAACGCTACCTACAGCAGCTAATAAAACTAAACATTTACAAATCAATACTTGGAGTCAAATATCAATATATCATCCAAAAATAATATTACGTTATGTAACTGTAAAGATTTTTTTCCCCAATCACTAGTTGCTGTTGATGAAAGAGTAGGTTAGCTTTGTTATTGGGTATACCAAACATTAAGAACACCTTCCTATTATTGAGTCCCCCCCCCCCTTTGCCCTCAGAACAGCCTCAACTCATCAGGGCATGGACTCTACACGGTGTCCAAAGTGTTCCACAGGGATACTGGGTCATGTTTACCCCAATGCTTCCCACAGTTGTCAAGTTGTCTGGATGTCCTTTGGGTGGTGGACCATTCTTGATACACACGGGAAACTGTTGAGCGTGAAAAACCCAGCAGCGTTGCAGTTCTTGACACAAACCGGTGCGCCTGGCACCTACTACCAAACCCCATTCAAAGGCACTTAAATATTTTGTCTTTCCCATTCACCCTCTGAATAGCACACATACACAATCCATGTCTCAATTGTCTCAAGGCTTAAAAATCCTTCTTTATCCTGTCTCCTCCCCTTCATCTACACTGATTGAAGTGGATTTAACAAGTGAAATCAATAAGGGATCATAGCTTCCACCTGGATTCACCGGGTCAGTCTATGTCATGGAAAGAGCAGGTGTTCCTAATGTTTTGTACACTCAACGTAGATGGACTGTACTGCAGCAAACACAACACTTTGCAAGTTAAAGCTGTCTCATTCCATCCAGGAACACACACAGCCAGACCCAACTGTGGAAAAGTTTTGCTGTGTGCTCCACTGTCACCGCTACAGCAGCTATTGGGGACAATGTTCAGTCAGATGACAGCTGAAACAGAGTGTTGAGTCTGTACGTGCCAGTAGGTAATGACTTCCCTCCCTCAGCTGGCCTCATCTCTGCCGCCACCAAACGGCGGGACGGCCTAAATATAGGCGGGAAGGTTAATGACGACACGGCTAAGGTCGCAGGCGCACTCTACCTCTTTCTTCCTGCTCCGCTAATAAAATGGAGTCTCCCACTGAGCGCAGAGAAAACAAGGTCATGACAGAGTTCCAGTAGGTAGTAGCGCTGGACACAGCATAGTCATTCTAGGGGGAATACAGAGGAGATTGTTTTGCTTCAGCTAAACATACCAGGAGAGCGCTCCAGCAACTGTACTGCCATCAATCAATAGGCATTTATATTGGAGTGTTACTGTAATATGCATTCAGATTCATTTCCCTATTCAGAAATCCCTGGTGGGATAGGGCCACCACCTACACTACTGTCACTATTAGTTCATCAGTTTGCTTTCTTGTTATATAACATTCTATCCTCATTTGAACTCTCCACATATTCATGTACTTCAATTTACCAAACTATATTGAAATGTAATTAACAAATGGTATATATTAGAAACATGGGGCTCTGGAGAAGGAAAATATTCATCTGGTGTCATAGCGTTGTTTACTAGTCATTTAGGTGAGTTATCTGAGACATTCTTAGTGTTTGACATTAGACTGTAGCCTGTTGTTCAGGCAGTGTTTGACATTAGACTGTAGCCTGTTGTTCAGGCAGTGTTTGACATTAGACTGTAGCCTGTTAGTCAGACAGTGTTTGACATTAGACTGTTGTTCAGGCAGTGTTTGACATTAGACTGTAGCCTGTTGTTCAGGCAGTGTTTGACATTAGACTGTAGCCTGTTAGTCAGACAGTGTTTGACATTAGACTGTAGCCTGTTGGTCAGGCAGTGTTTGACATTAGACTGTAGCCTGTTGTTCAGACAGTGTTTGACATTAGACTGTAGCCTGTTAGTCAGACAGTGTTTGACATTAGACTGTAGCCTGTTGGTCAGACAGTGTTTGACATTAGACTGTAGCCTGTTGGTCAGACAGTGTTTGACATTAGACTGTAGCCTGTTGTTCAGGCAGTGTTTGACATTAGACTGTAGCCTGTTGTTCAGGCAGTGTTTGACATTAGACTGTAGCCTGTTAGTCAGACAGTGTTTGACATTAGACTGTAGCCTGTTGGTCAGGCAGTGTTTGACATTAGACTGTAGCCTGTTGGTCAGACAGTGTTTGACATTAGACTGTAGCCTGTTGGTCAGACAGTGTTTGACATTAGACTGTAGCCTGTTGGTCAGACAGTGTTTGACATTAGACTGTTGTTCAGACAGTGTTTGACATTAGACTGTTGTTCAGGCAGTGTTTGACATTAGACTGTAGCCTGTTGTTCAGACAGTGTTTGACATTAGCCTGTTGTTCAGGCAGTGTTTGACATTAGACTGTAGCCTGTTGTTCAGACAGTGTTTGACATTAGCCTGTTGTTCAGGCAGTGTTTGACATTAGACTGTAGCCTGTTGTTCAGACAGTGTTTGACATTAGCCTGTTGTTCAGACAGTGTTTGACATTAGACTGTAGCCTGTTAGTCAGACAGTGTTTGACATTAGACTGTAGCCTGTTGGTCAGACAGTGTTTGACATTAGACTGTAGCCTGTTGTTCAGACAGTGTTTGACATTAGACTGTTGTTCAGACAGTGTTTGACATTAGACTGTAGCCTGTTGTTCAGGCAGTGTTTGACATTAGACTGTAGCCTGTTGTTCAGACAGTGTTTGACATTAGCCTGTTGTTCAGGCAGTGTTTGACATTAGACTGTAGCCTGTTGTTCAGACAGTGTTTGACATTAGACTGTTGGTCAGGCAGTGTTTGACATCAGACTGTAGCCTGTTGGTCAGGCAGTGTTTGACATTAGACTGTAGACTGTTGTTCAGACAGTGTTTGACATTAGACTGTAGCCTGTTGGTCAGGCAGTGTTTGACATTAGACTGTAGCCTCTTGGTCAGGCAGTGTTTGACATTAGACTGTTGTTCAGACAGTGTTTGACATTAGACTGTAGCCTGTTGTTCAGACAGTGTTTGACATTAGACTGTAGCCTGTTGGTCAGACAGTGTTTGACATTAGACTGTAGCCTGTTGTTCAGACAGTGTTTGACATTAGACTGTAGCCTGTTGTTCAGACAGTGTTTGACATTAGACTGTTGTTCAGACAGTGTTTGACATTAGACTGTAGCCTGTTGTTCAGACAGTGTTTGACATTAGACTGTAGCCTGTTGGTCAGGCAGTGTTTGACATTAGACTGTAGCCTGTTGGTCAGACAGTGTTTGACATTAGACTGTAGCCTGTTGTTCAGACAGTGTTTGACATTAGACTGTTGTTCAGACAGTGTTTGACATTAGACTGTTGTTCAGGCAGTGTTTGACATTAGACTGTTGTTCAGGCAGTGTTTGACATTAGACTGTAGCCTGTTGTTCAGGCAGTGTTTGACATTAGACTGTAGCCTGTTGTTCAGACAGTGTTTGACATTAGATTGTAGCCTGTTGTTCAGACAGTGTTTGACATTAGCCTGTTGTTCAGGCAGTGTTTGACATTAGACTGTAGCCTGTTGGTCAGACAGTGTTTGACATTAGACTGTAGCCTGTTGGTCAGACAGTGTTTGACATTAGACTGTAGCCTGTTGTTCAGACAGTGTTTGACATTAGACTGTTGTTCAGGCAGTGTTTGACATTAGACTGTAGCCTGTTGTTCAGGCAGTGTTTGACATTAGACTGTAGCCTGTTAGTCAGACAGTGTTTGACATTAGACTGTAGCCTGTTGGTCAGACAGTGTTTGACATTAGACTGTAGCCTGTTGTTCAGGCAGTGTTTGACATTAGACTGTAGCCTGTTAGTCAGACAGTGTTTGACATTAGACTGTAGCCTGTTAGTCAGACAGTGTTTGACATTAGACTGTAGCCTGTTGGTCAGACAGTGTTTGACATTAGACTGTAGCCTGTTGTTCAGACAGTGTTTGACATTAGACTGTTGTTCAGGCAGTGTTTGACATTAGACTGTTGTTCAGACAGTGTTTGACATTAGACTGTAGCCTGTTGGTCAGACAGTGTTTGACATTAGACTGTAGCCTGTTGTTCAGGCAGTGTTTGACATTAGACTGTAGCCTGTTGTTCAGGCAGTGTTTGACATTAGACTGTAGCCTGTTGTTCAGGCAGTGTTTGACATTAGACTGTAGCCTGTTAGTCAGACAGTGTTTGACATTAGACTGTTGTTCAGGCAGTGTTTGACATTAGACTGTAGCCTGTTAGTCAGACAGTGTTTGACATTAGACTGTAGCCTGTTGGTCAGACAGTGTTTGACATTAGACTGTAGCCTGTTGTTCAGGCAGTGTTTGACATTAGACTGTAGCCTGTTGGTCAGACAGTGTTTGACATTAGACTGTAGCCTGTTGTTCAGGCAGTGTTTGACATTAGACTGTAGCCTGTTGTTCAGGCAGTGTTTGACATTAGACTGTAGCCTGTTGGTCAGACAGTGTTTGACATTAGACTGTAGCCTGTTGGTCAGACAGTGTTTGACATTAGACTGTAGCCTGTTGGTCAGGCAGTGTTTGACATTAGACTGTAGCCTGTTGGTCAGACAGTGTTTGACATTAGACTGTAGCCTGTTGGACAGGCAGTGTTTGACATTAGACTGTAGCCTGTTGGTCAGACAGTGTTTGACATTAGACTGTAGCCTGTTGGACAGGCAGTGTTTGACATTAGACTGTAGCCTGTTGTTCAGGCAGTGTTTGACATTAGACTGTAGCCTGTTGTTCAGGCAGTGTTTGACATTAGACTGTAGCCTGTTGGACAGGCAGTGTTTGACATTAGACTGTAGCCTGTTGGTCAGACAGTGTTTGACATTAGACTGTAGCCTGTTAGTCAGACAGTGCTTGACATTAGACTGTAGCCTGTTGGTCAGGCAGTGTTAGACATTAGACTGTAGCCTGTTGTTCAGACAGTGTTTGACATTAGACTGTAGACTGTTGTTCAGGCAGTGTTTGACATTAGACTGTAGCCTGTTGTTCAGGCAGTGTTTGACATTAGACTGTAGCCTGTTAGTCAGACAGTGTTTGACATTAGACTGTAGCCTGTTGTTCAGGCAGTGTTTGACATTAGACTGTAGCCTGTTGTTCAGACAGTGTTTGACATTAGACTGTTGTTCAGGCAGTGTTTGACATTAGACTGTAGCCTGTTGGTCAGACAGTGTTTGACATTAGACTGTAGCCTGTTGGTCAGACAGTGTTTGACATTAGACTGTTGGTCAGACAGTGTTTGACATTAGACTGTAGCCTGTTGTTCAGACAGTGTTTGACATTAGACTGTAGCCTGTTGTTCAGGCAGTGTTTGACATTAGACTGTAGCCTGTTGGTCAGACAGTGTTTGACATTAGACTGTAGCCTGTTGGTCAGACAGTGTTTGACATTAGACTGTTGGTCAGACAGTGTTTGACATTAGACTGTAGCCTGTTGGTCAGACAGTGTTTGACATTAGACTGTAGCCTGTTAGTCAGACAGTGTTTGACATTAGACTGTAGCCTGTTGGTCAGACAGTGTTTGACATTAGACTGTAGCCTGTTGTTCAGGCAGTGTTTGACATTAGACTGTTGGTCAGACAGTGTTTGACATTAGACTGTAGCCTGTTGTTCAGGCAGTGTTTGACATTAGACTGTAGCCTGTTAGTCAGACAGTGTTTGACATTAGACTGTAGCCTGTTGTTCAGACAGTGTTTGACATTAGACTGTAGCCTGTTAGTCAGACAGTGTTTGACATTAGACTGTAGCCTGTTGGTCAGACAGTGTTTGACATTAGACTGTAGCCTGTTGTTCAGACAGTGTTTGACATTAGACTGTAGCCTGTTAGTCAGACAGTGTTTGACATTAGACTGTAGCCTGTTGGTCAGACAGTGTTTGACATTAGACTGTTGTTCAGGCAGTGTTTGACATTAGACTGTAGCCTGTTGTTCAGACAGTGTTTGACATTAGACTGTAGCCTGTTGGTCAGGCAGTGTTTGACATTAGACTGTAGCCTGTTGGTCAGACAGTGTTTGACATTAGACTGTTGTTCAGGCAGTGTTTGACATTAGACTGTAGCCTGTTGTTCAGACAGTGTTTGACATTAGACTGTAGCCTGTTAGTCAGACAGTGTTTGACATTAGACTGTAGCCTGTTAGTCAGACAGTGTTTGACATTAGACTGTAGCCTGTTGTTCAGGCAGTGTTTGACATTAGACTGTAGCCTGTTGGTCAGACAGTGTTTGACATTAGACTGTAGCCTGTTGTTCAGGCAGTGTTTGACATTAGACTGTAGCCTGTTGTTCAGACAGTGTTTGACATTAGACTGTAGCCTGTTGGTCAGACAGTGTTTGACATTAGACTGTTGTTCAGACAGTGTTTGACATTAGACTGTAGCCTGTTGTTCAGACAGTGTTTGACATTAGACTGTAGCCTGTTGTTCAGACAGTGTTTGACATTAGACTGTAGCCTGTTGGTCAGGCAGTGTTTGACATTAGACTGTAGCCTGTTGGTCAGACAGTGTTTGACATTAGACTGTTGTTCAGGCAGTGTTTGACATTAGACTGTTGTTCAGGCAGTGTTTGACATTAGACTGTAGCCTGTTGTTCAGGCAGTGTTTGACATTAGACTGTAGCCTGTTGGTCAGACAGTGTTTGACATTAGACTGTAGCCTGTTGTTCAGGCAGTGTTTGACATTAGACTGTAGCCTGTTGGTCAGACAGTGTTTGACATTAGACTGTTGTTCAGACAGTGTTTGACATTAGACTGTAGCCTGTTGTTCAGACAGTATTTGACATTAGACTGTAGCCTGTTGGTCAGGCAGTGTTTGACATTAGACTGTAGCCTGTTGGTCAGACAGTGTTTGACATTAGACTGTAGCCTGTTGGTCAGGCAGTGTTTGACATTAGACTGTAGCCTGTTGTTCAGACAGTGTTTGACATTAGCCTGTTGTTCAGACAGTGTTTGACATTAGACTGTAGCCTGTTGTTCAGACAGTGTTTGACATTAGCCTGTTGTTCAGGCAGTGTTTGACATTAGACTGTAGCCTGTTGGTCAGACAGTGTTTGACATTAGACTGTAGCCTGTTAGTCAGACAGTGTTTGACATTAGACTGTAGCCTGTTGGTCAGACAGTGTTTGACATTAGACTGTAGCCTGTTGGTCAGACAGTGTTTGACATGAGACTGTAGCCTGTTGGTCAGACAGTGTTTGACATTAGACTGTAGCCTGTTGGTCAGGCAGTGTTTGACATTAGACTGTAGCCTGTTGTTCAGACAGTGTTTGACATTAGACTGTAGCCTGTTGTTCAGACAGTGTTTGACATTAGCCTGTTGTTCAGGCAGTGTTTGACATTAGACTGTAGCCTGTTGGTCAGACAGTGTTTGACATTAGACTGTAGACTGTTGTTCAGGCAGTGTTTGACATTAGACTGTTGTTCAGACAGTGTTTGACATTAGACTGTAGCCTGTTAGTCAGACAGTGTTTGACATTAGACTGTAGCCTGTTGTTCAGACAGTGTTTGACATTAGACTGTAGCCTGTTGGTCAGACAGTGTTTGACATTAGACTGTAGCCTGTTGTTCAGACAGTGTTTGACATTAGACTGTAGCCTGTTGTTCAGACAGTGTTTGACATTAGACTGTAGCCTGTTGTTCAGA
Organism: Salmo salar; assembly: GCF_965601325.2. Taxonomy (NCBI): domain Eukaryota; kingdom Metazoa; phylum Chordata; class Actinopteri; order Salmoniformes; family Salmonidae; genus Salmo; species Salmo salar. The sequence continues at coordinate 23,293,530 of NC_138318.1, read as the reverse complement.
CAGTGTTTGACATTAGACTGTAGCCTGTTGGTCAGACAGTGTTTGACATTAGACTGTAGACTGTTGTTCAGGCAGTGTTTGACATTAGACTGTAGCCTGTTGGTCAGACAGTGTTTGACATTAGACTGTAGCCTGTTAGTCAGACAGTGTTTGACATTAGACTGTAGCCTGTTGTTCAGGCAGTGTTTGACATTAGACTGTAGCCTGTTGGTCAGACAGTGTTTGACATTAGACTGTAGCCTGTTGTTCAGACAGTGTTTGACATTAGACTGTAGCCTGTTGTTCAGACAGTGTTTGACATTAGACTGTTGTTCAGGCAGTGTTTGACATTAGACTGTAGCCTGTTGGTCAGGCAGTGTTTGACATTAGACTGTAGCCTGTTGGTCAGGCAGTGTTTGACATTAGACTGTAGCCTGTTGTTCAGACAGTGTTTGACATTAGCCTGTTGTTCAGGCAGTGTTTGACATTAGACTGTAGCCTGTTGTTCAGACAGTGTTTGACATTAGATTGTAGCCTGTTGTTCAGACAGTGTTTGACATTAGACTGTAGCCTGTTGTTCAGACAGTGTTTGACATTAGATTGTAGCCTGTTGTTCAGACAGTGTTTGACATTAGACTGTAGCCTGTTGTTCAGACAGTGTTTGACATTAGATTGTAGCCTGTTGTTCAGGCAGTGTTTGACATTAGACTGTAGCCTGTTAGTCAGACAGTGTTTGACATTAGACTGTTGGTCAGACAGTGTTTGACATTAGACTGTAGCCTGTTGGTCAGACAGTGTTTGACATTAGACTGTAGCCTGTTGTTCAGACAGTGTTTGACATTAGACTGTAGCCTGTTAGTCAGACAGTGTTTGACATTAGACTGTAGCCTGTTGTTCAGACAGTGTTTGACATTAGCCTGTTGTTCAGGCAGTGTTTGACATTAGACTGTAGCCTGTTGTTCAGACAGTGTTTGACATTAGATTGTAGCCTGTTGTTCAGACAGTGTTTGACATTAGCCTGTTGTTCAGGCAGTGTTTGACATTAGACTGTAGCCTGTTGGTCAGACAGTGTTTGACATTAGACTGTAGCCTGTTGTTCAGACAGTGTTTGACATTAGACTGTTGTTCAGGCAGTGTTTGACATTAGACTGTAGCCTGTTGTTCAGGCAGTGTTTGACATTAGACTGTAGCCTGTTAGTCAGACAGTGTTTGACATTAGACTGTAGCCTGTTGGTCAGACAGTGTTTGACATTAGACTGTAGCCTGTTGGTCAGACAGTGTTTGACATTAGACTGTAGCCTGTTGTTCAGGCAGTGTTTGACATTAGACTGTAGCCTGTTGTTCAGGCAGTGTTTGACATTAGACTGTAGCCTGTTAGTCAGACAGTGTTTGACATTAGACTGTAGCCTGTTGGTCAGACAGTGTTTGACATTAGACTGTAGCCTGTTGGTCAGACAGTGTTTGACATTAGACTGTAGCCTGTTGTTCAGGCAGTGTTTGACATTAGACTGTAGCCTGTTGTTCAGGCAGTGTTTGACATTAGACTGTAGCCTGTTAGTCAGACAGTGTTTGACATTAGACTGTAGCCTGTTGGTCAGACAGTGTTTGACATTAGACTGTAGCCTGTTGGTCAGACAGTGTTTGACATTAGACTGTAGCCTGTTGTTCAGGCAGTGTTTGACATTAGACTGTAGCCTGTTAGTCAGACAGTGTTTGACATTAGACTGTAGCCTGTTGGTCAGACAGTGTTTGACATTAGACTGTAGCCTGTTGGTCAGACAGTGTTTGACATTAGACTGTAGCCTGTTGTTCAGGCAGTGTTTGACATTAGACTGTAGCCTGTTGTTCAGGCAGTGTTTGACATTAGACTGTAGCCTGTTAGTCAGACAGTGTTTGACATTAGACTGTAGCCTGTTGGTCAGACAGTGTTTGACATTAGACTGTAGCCTGTTGGTCAGACAGTGTTTGACATTAGACTGTAGCCTGTTGTTCAGGCAGTGTTTGACATTAGACTGTAGCCTGTTGTTCAGGCAGTGTTTGACATTAGACTGTAGCCTGTTGGTCAGACAGTGTTTGACATTAGACTGTAGCCTGTTGGTCAGACAGTGTTTGACATTAGACTGTAGCCTCTTGGTCAGGCAGGGAATGTCTCAGGCTCTGTCTGTCTTTCAGTGACAGTATCTCTCCCCACGCTTGGGACGGACAGACAGGCAGGCAGGCGGGGCTGCACCATTCCATTTCACTGGCCCATTTGACTACAGCAGCCAGCGTCCCAGCACCACCTGGCCTCCCAGCTTTGGACAACAGATGTGGCAATACTGTAGTGCTGCCAAGCCAGCCGGGGCCGGATGTATGGCCACCCTCTCTCCCCCAGCCTTTAGATTAAAACCTGGCCGCACTAGCTTCCTGACGGATGGAGAGAGAGAGAGAGAGAAAGCTCCCTCCATGTGTCCAAGTGGTAACACAGCAAGGCCGGATGGATTGATGGATGGACCCACCCTCTTAAACTGTCCTTTCTTTCCCTTAGAAAAACTATCCAGCAGCCAATCATAAGGCAAATCTGAGGCCATTGTCAGTTCTGTTGTGTGTTGGGACAATAGGAAACTGTTGTAGTCGTTTCATGTCCATGTAATTACTGTGGCCTTTGTTGTAGGAACTGTGCCAAGGAGTCAAATGTTTCCACCAGCTTAGTGGCTATCAGCTTATGTCTAGTTGTTTCGGTAAACAGCTGAGGGATGGGGCTGGAGAAATGTAACCACTTTCAAATTCATAGACAAAGATATGGATGCACGGATTAACAATCCATGAGATCTAAATTATACCTTTAACCATGTTTTGAGGCGTTGAGGTGGAGTAAAACAAGCTTATATTTTGATGTAATTTATAATTGATCTTCTTCAAGAATCAATGGGTGTACATGTATATCATTAATTTAAAAGCCCAGTTGATATACCAATGTCAGATTGCCCCTTTAAGTATACAGTTGAAGTCGGAAGTTTACATACACTTATCTTGGAGTCATTAAAACTTGCTTTTCAACCACTCCACAAATTTCATGTTAACAAACTATAGCTTTGGCAAGTCAGTTAGGACATCTACTTTGTGCATGACACAAGTAATTTTTCCAACAATTGTTATTTCACTTATAAATCACTGTATCACAATTCCAGTGGGTCAGAAGTTTACATACACTAAGTTGACTGTGCCTTTAAGCTTGGAAAATTCCAGAAAATTATGTAATGGCTTTAGAAGCTTCTGATAGGCTAATTGACATTATTTGAGTCAATTGGAGGCGTAATGTATTTCAAGGTCTACCTTCAAACTCAGTGCCTCTTTGCTTGACATCATGGAAAAATCAAAAGAAATCAGCCAAGACCTCATAAAAAAAACTGTAGACCTGCACAAGTCTGGTTCATCCTTGGGAGCAATTTCCAAATGCCTGAAGGTATCACATTCATCTGTTCAAACAATAGTACGCAAGTATAAACACCATGGGACCACGCAGCCGTCATACCGCTCAGGAAGGAGACGCGTTCTGTCTCCTAGAGATGAACGTACTTTGGTGCGAAAAGTGCAAATCAATCCCAGAACAAAACCAATGGACCTTGTGAAGATGCTGGAGGAAACAGGTACAAAAGTATCTATATCCAGCATCATGTTGTGGGGGTGCTTTGCTGCAGGAGGGACTGGTTCGCTTCACAAAATAGATGGCATCATGAGGTAGGAAAATTATGTGGATATATTGAAGCAACATCAAGACATCAGTCAGGAAGTTAAAGCTTGGTCGCAAATGGGACTTCCAAATGGACAATGACACCAAGCATACTTCCAAAGTTGTGGCAAAATGGCTTAAGGACAACAAAGTCAAGGTATTGGAGTGGCCATCACAAAGCCCTGACCTCAATCCTGTGGAAAATTTGTGGGCAGAACTGAAAAAGCGTGTGAGAGCAAGGAGGCCTACAAACCTGACTCAGTTACACCAGCTCTGTCAGCAGGAATGGGCCAAAATTCACCCAACTTATTGTGGGAAGCTTGTGGAAGGCTACCCGAAACGTTTGACCCAAGTTAAACAATTTAAAGGCAATGCTACCAAATACTAATTGAGTTTATGTAAACTTCTGACCCACTGGGAATGTGATGAAAGAAATAAAAGCTGAAATAAATCATTCTCTCTACTATTATTCTGACATTTCACATTCATAAAATAAAGTGGTGATCCTAACAGACCTAAAACAGGGATTTTTTACTAGGATTAAATGTCAGGAATTATGAAAAACTGAGTTTAAATGTATTTGGCTAAGGTGTATGTAATCTTCTGACTTCAACTGTAGGTATCCCTTGGGAAAGACGCCTCATGACGTCAATGGGACTTCCTAGTTAAATAGAGATTAAATAAATAAAAGTAAATTGTCAAAATGATCTAGGTACTACTTATCACTGTGGCATATTATTGATTTAGATGAATTGACGTACTAGAAGCCAGCACAGTGGATGACTCACTTGCAACAGAGAAGTTATTAAGGGGATAGGGTAGGTCTGCGTCCTGTGGCTTCTCTTTGTAACCTATGAACGATCCGTCCGTTTTCAGCAGGAAGTAGCGTGGTCTCCAGTTCTTGATATATTCTCCTGTAGAATGAGAGAGAGTTTCTTTGTTAGTGCATGAAATCTGCAAGTCCATAGATTCAAAAACAGTAAGGTATGCACTCATAAAGCAGTTAAAACCACTTATTACATGTTTAAATGGTTTTATGGAACAGGTTAAAAAGTTGTTGGCTCTTTGAGCTCTATGCGCAATTGTTTTTAGTGCAGACATGATTGTTTTTACATTAAAGTGCAGTAACACCGCTTACCCCTATAATCAGTATCATTCTAAAGTGGCTACTGTTTCAATATCCATTCACACCAATAGCTTTTAGACTCTCATCATATGGCTTTGCTATGTTTTGGGATTAACATGATCAAAATGATAAAAACATGTTTACGATCTCAGGGCTGAAATCACTCCCCAACGATCATCTGCCTCATTTTGGGTTAAACTGGGGGACCCCTATCCTCCTGCCCCGGGATTTAGGCTAGCCCTGTAGAGAGGGCTGCAGCATGGGAGGTCAAATCTCCATCAGGGGGCCAGAGCGGACACCTTTAACCCTCCCGGGCGGCAGCAGCAAAAAAACAACATCTGCTGAGCAGCTGGTTATCCCGCATTACCAAACAAAACTTCTGGTGCAACAGCCTGCTCCATCTAATAACCAACAGCAGGATTACAAGGGTGTCAACATCTCAGCACACAGCGCTACATCATACGCACAGCACCGGTTCAACACAGGATACTGGAGAGCATAGGCAGCACATCTGCTTTTTTTTAACATATACTGACTGGACAAAACATTAAGAACACCAGCTCTTTCCATGACATAGACTGACCAGGTGAATCCAGGTGAAAGCTATGATCCCTTATTGATTTCACCTGTTAAATCCACTTCAATCAGTATAGATGAAGGGGAGGAGACAGATTCAAGAAGGATTTTTAAGCCTTGAGACAAGGATTGTGTATGTGTGCTATTTAGAGGGTGAATGGGCAAGACAAAACACTTAAGTGCCTTTGAACAGGGTTTGGTAGTAGGTGCCAGGCACACCGGTTTGTGTCAAGATCTGCAACGCAGCTGGATTTTTCACGCTCAATAGTTTCCTGTGTGTTTCAAGAATGGTCCACCACCCAAAGGACATCCAGCCAACTTGACACAACTGTGGGAAGCATTGGGGTCAACATGGGCCAGAATCCCTGTGGAACGCTTTCGACACCTTGCGGTGTCCTTGCCTGATGGATTGAGACTGTTCTGAGGACAAAACAGTGGGGGGCAACTCAATATTAGTAAGGTGTTACTAATGTTTGGTTTACTCAGTGTATTGTTCTGTAGTATTACAACTACTGTGTAAGGTGCATACTAGAAGCTATGGTAACTGTTAATGGAAGAAGTTTGGAATTTGACTTGAGAGGGAAGGTACTACACTGCTGTCTGCCAAGATAGAAGTCATAGCACGTGACTGGAGTTTTTAAAAAGTAGCAAACAATCATATGCAATGTGCTTCTTCTTGTTAATTTATTTTTGGTGATATTTTCCATTTTACAATCGATTTTTACTGTAGGCAAGAAGATTGACATTTTCAATGAGACCGACAGTCAAACAACGATCTAAAAAGTACCATTCGTTAGTCCTTCCACTTCCACATATAATACTAATATAACCATTATGTTCAATATCCAGTTCCATTTAGTTTCAGCATCAGGCCATTTCTGCTCCAGCCTCATTCGTGTGGATGGACACACTCAAATCCTCTATAATGGACGAGACGTGTAAATCCTAAAACGTGCACTTTGTGTTTTTTAACTCCTGGTAATTAGCCCACCATCCCGATGGCTGACACGCACGCCTCTGTGACAGCTCTGATCACTTCTTTTTTTTTTACACCGGGAAGAGAAAATAAACAACATGTTCTATTTGTAACATCCACTTAAAGCATAATGACAGCAGCTTTTCTTAATTAACACATCAGAGAAAAACACCTGCTCATGTTAATTTGAGGAGACGGAGGTCTTTGCCGGTATGCCTCTGTGAGGCTGGGGTCTGTGGGAGGGGAGGACAGGAGGGGAGGAGAGCAGCTGAACGCAATGCAGTACGCCGTGGGGACAGGAGCCACCATAGGTAGCAAGGTCTCTCCTCCGACTCGCTCACACAGCCTGTCACAGGATCTCACCACTAACACTTGGTAGATAAATAAATTAGGCCTATAAATTATTCCTGATCAAAACAAGACATAAATGTAAGTATAGACATTTGCTACCAGACGGAAGAGTGGGCGTGACACAGTTAATTGCATGAAGTCACTGAGAGGGAGATGTCTAGGTTTTGAATTAATCAAATGTACTGGATTTAAGCCAGAAGGTAACAGAGTGTTAAGACAGACAGGGTGGTCTTTAATGAATGCTACAAATAGGTGTCCCACCAGATTGCACTTAGTGTGTGAGTGTAGCTGTATTTGGTCAATGCAATATTCAGTCTGTGGTGCTGGGTTTGCAGTGAGGCAAATGGTCCAATATCCTGGACTGAGGGTTAACCCAAACTGGGAACCAGACTATCTAGAGGGGGTAGCCAGAGGTGGAACAGAAGGGGATGGACAGTTACACCCACATATAGTTCCAACTCTCAGTCTCAACTGATCCAATAGTGTTCCATCAAACTCTCAACGCTGGCCCTGGTCATAATGACTCTGCTTGCTCAAATTCTGAACATCTTGAATGGGTTGCTGTAGGCAGATACTCCATGTTATATTTTGGGCAGATTGAGAAAATGTCCTGCATTCAACACAATACTGTTTTTTTGCGGTACGATGCAAACAGTTGAAATAAAAATTCAGCTCAGCCACCCACAGAATCAGTTCTGAGAGAGACTGTTCCAACAGATCCAATTGCACAATTAAAGCAACATACTGTATGCCACTCAATTACAAGACCAGATTAATTGTTCATTTGTCAGTGGACTGAGACAGGCAGGTGGCTGTATGAATCTGGGAATGGACTTCGATGGGCCACTTCCACCGACAGATGAGCTCTTCACCAAAAAACTTTGAGCGGCCCAACACCGTCACAGCTCCTGAGACCGTTCTAAGAACCCACACCTCCATCTTCTTGTTCATTTGACGCAATCAGGTTTTTAGTTTTCAGAAGAAAAAACACACAGCCCATTTGTTAATCAGCCCAAACAAGTATTTAATTTAATGCTTTGGCCGGAGCCGGCCTGATTTGCAGATGGGCTTGTGACGGGAGCCCTGGGACCGGCGGGCTGCCACGTTCCAGCACACAGGGCTGGGCGCTCCAAACCTCCAACCAGCTTGTCTGGGCACCGCCAGAGACAGCCGCTCCTGCAAACGGTGCCCCAGCCCCCAGCCCCCAGCCCAGGCACCGACATGAGCACACAGACATGGGCAGCACCAGACCTGGCCAGACGGAGGGAGGGATGGATGGAAGGAAGGAGAGAGAGAGATGGAGAGAGAGAGATGAAGAGGGAGGATAGAGAGAGAGAAATCTGTCTGTACCTGGATCTGCTGTTTCTCCTCACCATGTAGGTTGTGTACCATGGCAGCTTGCTGAGGGAGAGCGGCTGGACCCACTTTGTCAATTTGGCCAAGCTGACAGGAAAGGAAGCTCAATAGCACAAAAGTACCTCATGTTATCTTCTTTTTACACTGATTAACTGAGAATGGAGACACTTATAAATATATGAACAAATTATACATAATTTAGCTTACAGTTTACAAGTTATAGGTATTTAGAGGCTATTTATTAAATGTGTGTAAAACATGTAAAAACTGTACTGGATTTATAATTCTATGACAATATTTTAGGTTGACAATAATTCTATTACACAATTTCTGATATATCACGCCTTACTTTTATTTCCTTGCATAAGTAAAATCAGGATTGTGCCTCTACTGCCATTTATTCAGTCAATGGGTGATTCCAATTAGACTGGTTTGAATTTCTCCTTGACCACAATGGCTGCCAGAATAAGGGTGACTAAATCAGTGGAGGGCAGAGAAGGGGTGATCCTTTAGTGTTGCAAAGCTGCAGGGATTTGCTGTATTTTCTACCTGAATTGCCCAGAAAGACTTAGGAGTTGATCCCTTAGAGATGACGGTCATGTCCCCAGTTAAGACACAACACGGTGGTCTGAGCTCTGATCCTCTGGCATGCCTAGATAGCTGGGAGTAAACTGTGGGCTACATCCTGCATGGACAGATTCCCCATCAACCTGGGATGCCCAGGTAATCCACACAGGGTAAATGCAGGGGTAGGGAGGAAGGTGCGTCCTTTACTCCTCTACGTGTGAAAATGAAGAAGTGAAGTTATAAGAGACGATCTCTCTTTTTATTTAGTTCAGACTCGGTGTGTGTGTGTGTGTGTGTGTGTGTGTGTGTGTGTGTGTGTGTGTGTGTGTGTGACTGTGTTCCCATGCCCCCTGCCATAGGCCTGTGACCGGGAAGTAGCCCCAGGCACAGCTGCCCTGCTGCTCCAACCCAGAGGCTCTCAGACATCTTATGTGAAATCCAGGGCTGGCTCAAGCCAATCCACTTACAGTGTATTAGTGTCATTACCTGGCTGCCCAGAAGGGAGGGGTGGCCAGGAGACTACTTGGCTTCTGGGAATGGACGCGGGGGTGGTGGCTGGTGACAGTGGTAGTACAGGAGTGAAAGCCAGACTGACTCTGTATGCCCTCTGTTTAACTGTTCCTCCCACAGTGAACTACAGTGAATGATCAGAAGAACACTTCCCCGCCAACCAGTGGGGAAAACAACCAGTGGTTACCTAGATTAGCCCATTAGCTCACTGCACAAACCTTTTTTTCCATAATGCAATGTACTTGTTGTCTGCTTGTTTTAGTCAATTAAACTACATTTAAGAAAAGTGCAACATGTCTAAAGATTATTTGTCATCATTGCCTGCTCCCGAGCTTTCTCACTACTTAGAAAAACGTAATCAAAAGACAGTACAGTATGAAGATAGGCTAAAACTGCTTCTCCAATAGAAATTGTAGGTCATTCGCGACGTTGGCTAACTGAGCTCATGCGTAGAAACAAGTCATTGCGGCGTTGGCTAACTGAGCTCATGCGCAGAAACAAGTCATTGCGACGTTGGCTAACTGAGCTCATGCGTAGAAACAAGTCATTGCGACGTTGGCTAACTGAGCTCATGCGCAGAAACAAGTCATTGCGACGTTGGCTAACTGAGCTCATGCGCAGAAACAAGTCATTGCGACGTTGGCTAACTGAGCTCATGCGCAGAAACAAGTCATTGCGACGTTGGCTAACTGAGCTCATGCGCAGAAACAAGTCATTGCGACGTTGGCTAACTGAGCTCATGCGTAGAAACAAGTCATTGCGTCTAATCGTCGTCTTGCGCCAAAATGAGCATGTGCAGGCCGTCAAATCAAAGGCACTTCTTCCGTTAAAAAGTAGTTTCTCGTGAAAATTAAAACGTGTTAGGTAGTCACTTTCACGAGGTTGGAGTAATGACATGTTCAACTACTAAAGACATTGACAGGAATCTATGTTGTGCCTTTTGATTTCAAGAAAATGAATTCTCTCATTGACTTCTCAATTCCCCAAACCACGGCCTGGTCTGTTTGGTCTGTTTCACAAGTGTTCCCGGAAGTCTCGGGATGTTGCGCTTCTGGGTTTAGAAACTCTGATGTAATATTGTAGGCCTTCCCTCATGCCCCTTTTCATGATGGTGCTAGCAGCCACATGAGTGAGTGCTAGCATCAAAAAAACAAATGGATTATACAGCTACAAGTTGTGAGTGGCGCTTATAGTGGCCGGGGACTTTAATGAAGGCAAATTTAAATCCATTTTACCTCATTTCTACCAGCATGTCACGTGCAACCAGAAGGGAAACAAAAACTCTAGACCACCTTTACTCCACACACAGAGACGCATACAATGCTCTCCCTCACCCTCCATTTGTCAAATCTATTTTTTGGGGGTACTTTGTCCCCTTTCTCTCCCCAATTTTGAGATATCCAATTGGTAGTTACAGTCTTGTCCCATCGCTGCAACTCCCCTAAGGAGTCGGAAGAGGTCGAGAGCCATGCGTCCCCCAAAACATGACCCTGCCAAGCCGCACTGCTTCTTGACACACTGCTCGCTTAACCCAGAAGCCAGCCGCACAAATGTGACACAGCCTGGGATCGAACCCGGGACTGAACTCCATTATGTAAATCTAACCATAATTCTATCCTGCTAATTCCTGTTTACAAGCAAAAACTAAAGCAGGAAGTACCAGTGACTCGCTCAATACGGAAGTGGTCAGATGATGAGGATGCTACGCTACAGGACTGTTTTGCTAGCAGAGATTGGAATATGTTCCGGGATGCATCCAATGGCATTGAGGAGTACACCACCTCAGTCACCAGCTTTATTAATAAGTGCATCGACGACGTCGTCCCCAGTTGATATACCAATCTCAGATTGCCCCTTTAAGTATACAGTTGAAGTCGGAAGTTTACATACACTTAGGCCGGAGTCATTAAAACTCGGTTTTCAACCACTCCACAAATTTCTTGTAAACAAACTATAGCTTTGGCAAGTCGGTTAGGATATCTACTTTGTGCATGACACAAGTAATTTTTCCAACAATTGTTTACAGACAGATTATATCACTTATAATTCACTGTATCACAATTCCAGTGGGTCAGAAGTTTACATACACTAAGTTGACTATGCCTTTAAAAAGCTTGGAAAATTCCAGAAAATGATGTCATGGCTTTAGAAGCTTCTGATAGGCTAATTGACATCATTTGAGTCAATTGGAGGTGTACCTGTGGATGTATTTCAAGGTCTACCTTCAAACTCAGTGCCTCTTTGCTTGACATCATGGGAAAATCAAAATAAATCAGCCAAGACCTCCACAGATGGTAGACCTCCACAAGTCTGGTTCATCCTTGGGAGCATATTTCCAAACGCCTGAAGGTACCACGTTCATCTGTACAAACAATACTACGCAAGTATAAACACCATAGGACCATACAGCCATCATACCGCTCAGGAAGGAGTCACGTTCTGTCTCCTAGAGATGAACGTACTTTGGTGTGAAAAGTGCAAATCCCAGAACAATACCAAAGGACCTTGTGAAGATGCTGGAGGAAACAGGTACAAAAGTATCTATATCCACAGTAAAACGAGTCCTATATCGACATAACCTGAAAGGCCGCTCAGCAAGGAAGAGGCCACTACTCCAAAACCACCATAACAAAGCCAGACTACGGTTTGCAACTGCACATGGGGACAAAGATCGTACTTTTTGGAGAAATGTCCTCTGGTCTGATGAAACAAAAATATAACTGTTTGGCCATAATGACCATCATTATGTTTGGAGGAAAAAGGGGGAAGCTTGCAAGCCGAAGAACACCATCCCAACCGTGAAGTACAGGGGTGGCAGCATCATGTTGTGGGGGTGCTTTGCTGCAGGTGGGACTGGTGCACTTCACAAAATAGATGGCGTCATGAGGAAGGAAAATGATGTGGCTATATTGAAGCAACATCAGTCAGGAAGTTAAAGCTTGGTCGCAAGTGGGTCTTCCAAGCGGCTCTGACTCTCGTCGGATGTGGCAGGGCTTGCAAACTATTAATGGACTACAAAGGTAAAGCCAGCAGTGAGCTGCCCAGTGATGGGAGCCTACCAGATGGGCTAAATGCCTTTTATGCTCGCTTCGAGGCAAGCAACACTGAAGCATGCACGAGAGCACCAGCTGTTCCGGATGACTGTGTGACCACGCTCTCTGTAGTCGATGTGAGCAATAGCTTTAAACAGGTCAACATTGACAAGGCCGCGGGGCCAGATGGATTACCAGGACGTGTACTCAGAGCATGTGCGGACAACTGGCAAGTGTCTCCACTGACATCTTCAACCTCTCCCTGACCGAGTCCGTAATACCTACATGTTTCAAGCAGACCACCATAGTCCCTGTGCCCAAGAAAGCAAAGGTAACCTGCCTAAATGACTACCACCCCGTAGCACTCACTTCAGCAGCCATGAAGTGCTTTGAAAAGCTGGTCATGGCTCACATCAACACCATCTTCCCGGAAACCATCTTCCCGAAAACCATAGACCCACTATAGACCCACTCGCATACTGCCCCAACAGATCCACAGATGACGCAATCTCAACCGCACTCCACAGTGCCCTTTCCCACCTGGACAAAAGGAACACCTATGTGAGAATGCTGTTCATTGACTACAGCTCAGCATTCAACACCCTAATGCCCACAAAGCTCATCACTAAGCTAAGGACCCTGGGACTAAACACCTCCCTCTGCAACTGGATCGTGGACTTCCTTACGGGCCACCCCCAGGTGGTAAGGGTAGGCAACAACACATCTGCCACGCTGATCCTCAACACGGGGGCCCCTCAGGGGTGCATACTTAGTCCACTCCTGTACTCCCTGTTCACGCATGACTGTGTAGCCAAGCACGACTCCACCACCATCATTAAGTTTGCTGACGACACAACAGTGGTAGACCTGATCACCGACAACGATGAGACAGCCTATAGGGAGGACTTCAGAGACCTGGCAGTGTGGTGCCAGGACAACAACCTCTCCCTCAACGTGAGCAAGACAAAGGAGCTGATCGTGGACTACAGGAAAAGGAGGGCTGAACAGGCCCCCATTCACATCGACGGGGCTGAAGTATAGCGGGTTGAGAGTTTCAAAATCCTTGGTGTCCACATCACCAACAAACTATCATGGTCCAAACACACCAAGACAGTGGTGAAGAGGGCATGGCAATGCCTATTCCCCCTCAGGAGACTGAAAAGAATTGGCACTTGGGCCAAGCTTCCTGCCATCCAGGACCTATATACTAGGCGGTGTCAGAGGAAGGCCCAAAAAAATTGTCAAAGACTCCAGTCAACCAAGTCATAGACTGTTCTCGGCATGCGGTACCAGAGCGCCAAGTCTAGGTCTAAAGGCTCCTTAACAGCGTCTACCCCCAAGCCATAAGACTGCTGAACAATTAATCAATGGCCACCCTGACTATTTCCATTGACACCCGCCCTTTGTTTTTACAATGCTGCTAGATCTCTCTGTACTTTGCTCTGTTAATTTTGACTCGATCCTGACTAGTCTCCCAGTTCCTGCTGCTGAAAAACATCCCCACAGCATGATGCTGCTGCCACCATGCTTCACCGTAGGGATGGTACCAGATTTCCTCCAGACGTGATGCTACGCATTCAGGCGTAAGAGTTCAATCTTGGTTTCATCAGACCAGAGAATCTTGTTTCTTATGGTTTGAGAGTCTGTAGGTGCCTTTTGGAAAACTCCAAGTGGGCTGTCATGTGCCTTTTACTGAGGAGTGGCTTCTGTCCGGCCACTCTACCATTAAGGCTGATTGGTGGAGTGCTGCAGAGATGGTTATGTGGTTGCTTCAAGTAGTGTATTTACAGTATTCTATGTATTGCCTTAAAATCAACTCCAATTCACACAACATTTTTTAAGGGAGCATGCAATTGGCACGCTGACTGCAGGAATGTCCACCAGAGCTGTTGCCAGAGAATTGAATGTTCATTTCTCTACCATTAGCCGCCTCCATTGAGCCTGTTTGGGATGCTCTGGATCGATGTGTACGACAGCGTGTTCCAGTTCCCGCCAATATCCAGCAACTTCGCACAGCCATTGAAAAGGAGTGGGACAACATTCCACAGGCAACAATCAACAGTCTGATCAACTCTATGCGAAGGAGATGTGTCGCGCTGCATGAGGCAAATGGTGGTCACACCAGATACTGACTTGTTTTCTGATACCTTTTGATTTAAGGTATCTTTGACCAACAGATGCCTATCTGTATTCCCAGTCATGTGAAATCTATAGATTAGGGCCTAATGAATGTATTTCAATTGACTGGTTTCCTTATATAAACTAACTCAGTCAAATCTTTGAAATTGTTCTATGTTGCATGTTTACATTGTTGTATGTTTACATTGTTGTTCAGTATAATTGCATGGCTTCAATAGCATTCAAAATGATATAGAGTCTTGGCCTACTGTAAATTGCATTATGGCTGAGCATGGACATGCCAAACATTGTCAATAAGCAAGATTAAATTCATTATTGATAAGGCCTAATAAGAGAACTAATAAACTAATCTAAACAGGCTGCGTTTCCGCTGCCTAAAATTAGCACTTTGGATCATGTTTTTAAGGACACTCCTAAAATATTTCCAACCCCTCCCAAATGAGCGCTAGCGCACTTATGTTAGACAGGTAAAATGTCAAACCTGGCATTAGGGCTGGAAAATGCCAGTGCGACAGTTTTTACATGACTAAATGGCAAACTAATGTGCGTTTGACACTAGCGCCGCCTTAACGCCAGCCGAAAATTGAGCGCTGGGGGTCAATGGGAAATAATGTTTGTTCTCCCCAATTTGTGGGCATGGTCGATTCCTTCTTATGACGTGAATATTAACTCAAGATTATTAGGCTAGTTAAGTGTAGTAATAGCAGCAGTGGTATTAATCATAGCGATGGACTAAAAGCACATAAAAGTCCACTGCACTACATGCTATCCATTCTAGGGACACAATGACATCAGTGCTCTCACTTCACTAGAACAACTCCCCTCCTGGCATATGACAAGATTCCAACAGCGATTTCATTTCCGAGAACAGCCCAGATGTATGAGTAGTACTGCCATGATGAGTAGTACTGTGGTGGTGGGTTCCTCCAACAGCAGACAAAGGGTGGCTCTGGTTCTGGGGGCCGGCAGCCACAGGCAGATTGAGTGGGGCGCCCAGGGGACCCTGGTGGTCCCCTGGGGCCCAGGGAGATTTCAGCCCCGCCAGCTGCACACAGCTCGCCCTCCTGGTGCCCCTCTCTACCCCCCAGCTGGTGCAGCGTGCGGCGGATAGAGAGGTCAGATCATGGGCCACCATAGCCACACACTCACCCACACATACGTGTACAGAGACACATACACAGGCGGCCGGATACAAAAACAACAGTCACTGTAGCCCAGCAATACAGCTCAGATCAACGCTGGCATTACACATACTAGCTTTCAGGCTGATAGATAGTACAGCTGGTAGTACAGTGTGAGTGTAAGGATGATTACTCTCATGACATTCTAATGACATTGTTTGTATACGCAACAGGAGCAATGGGGATAACTATTGACTTCTGAAAAAAGGTTTTGATTAGTGAAACTTTTTAGTGAGACTTAATGAGACTTTCAACTGGTAGTAAAGGATGAGAGTAAGGATGAGACTTTCAACTGGTAGTAAAGGATGAGAGTAAGGATGAGACTTTCAACTGGGTAGTAAAGGATGAGAGTAAGGATGAGACTTTCAACTGGTAGTAAAGGATGACAGTAAGGATGAGACTTTCAACTGGGTAGTAAAGGATGAGAGTAAGGATGAGACTTTCAACTGGTAGTAAAGGATGACATTAAGGATGAGACTTTCAACTGGTAGTAAAGGATGAGAGTAAGGATGAGACTTTCAACTGGTAGTAAAGGATGACAGTAAGGATGAGACTTTCAACTGGTAGTAAAGGATGAGAGTAAGGATGAGACTTTCAACTGGTAGTAAAGGATGAGTGTAAGGATGAGACTTTCAACTGGTAGTAAAGGATGAGAGTAAGGATGAGACTTTCAACTGGTAGTAAAGGATGAGAGTAAGGATGAGACTTTCAACTGGTAGTAAAGGATGAGAGTAAGGATGAGACTTTCAACTGGTAGTAAAGGATGACAGTAAGGATGAGACTTTCAACTGGTAGTAAAGGATGAGAGTAAGGATGAGACTTTCAACTGGTAGTAAAGGATGACAGTAAGGATGAGACTTTCAACTGGTAGTAAAGGATGAGAGTAAGGATGACTTTCAACTATTAGATGCACTCTCGAACTTTTGTATAATTACATCCAGTCATTTTGAAAGTGGTGTCCATGAGCCAAAATGGGTCACCGTTTTTTTTGTGTCCTACATCATCCAATTGTGTACTACGTCATCCATTTCGTGTGATATGTTAGGAATTTCTTGTGTTTAAGATCCTGGAGTGAATCTAACAGTGAGAAAGAGGAACTGAGTAAACTATAAAAACTGACATTACAGGCGGCTGAGATGCGTTTCAAAATATTGCATGTGATATGGATCTCTTGTGATATAGATATTGCACATGTCAATATTGCGATTCAGATTTGAATTTGTTTAATTGTGCAGCCCTACTATGTATTACCAAGCAATGATTGATCATTCCTCTTATACACAACTTCTGATTTTGATTGAAATAGGCTATATTACAGAAATCTTCTCATGTGTAACAAAGCAGAGGTCACAAATGTCCACATTCAAAATCTTAAGAAGCTCCATCCTTAGACCTTTAGCTAGATCTGACTGAGAGACTAATGACTATGTAATCTCATTCCCTGTCTCCCACACAGCGCCTCTCCCCTTCCCCTTCCCCCGCCTCCCCTCGCCTCTCCTCTCGTATTGGTCAGTCCCTGTAAAACTAGCAGTGATCACTAGATGGCGCTGGCTCACTGCCTCCCCGGCTGCCTGCCTGGCTTCACACTCAGCACAGAGGGCCACAGTAGTCTGTGAGTGACGGAGACACTGCAGCCAAGAGGCCCTCTCTCCCTAATCCCCTTTCCCTCTCTGGAGCACGAGGGGTGTGTGTGTGTGTGTGTGTGTGTGTGTGTGTGGGGGGGGGGGGGGGGGGGGGGCTGCGCAGATCCTCCCAACTGGCACAGGTGGCACTGTGGCTATGGTGTGCACCACCCCTCCAGCTAAAATGCAAACACCCACTTTCCTAATCCCAATCTGAATTATGGAGAGGCGGGTCCATCCCCGAGACTCCAGGGGAGAGTGATGAAGGTCGGTTTACTAAACACAACCTGGGATTGGAGGGGGACAGGGGTTCGTTGAGCTACTGTACCTACTGTCCTCCTGCTCTCTATACTGATTCTAGAAGATTCTGCAGACAGGGCTTCAATTAGCGAGGGGGTAAAGTTTGGTCACATGGGTAACGTTGGTCCTCTGACTGACCCTTTTCTTTACCCTACACAGGACATTATAGACTAGTAATGCCCCGATGTCCTCAAATACACAGGTCAGGATGCTCACACATACCTATAAGTCCTCAGCTCAACGTCCCGTACCTACCCATGAAGACATTACTCAAAACAATGTGCCAGTGAAACCTAATGCCCTCAAATTCCCAACACAAATTCACACAAAAAATGGGTTCAATTCACTACTTGACACATTCGATGACCACTGTAATTGGCTAATTGAGTTGGTGTTGTGCTACATTGTGTTAACCTGTTGTATTTTGTCTGTAAGCCTGCAATTGTGTTTGCTATGAAAACACGGATAATTAATATGATTATCTAAGGAACTGTGACCCAATTAGAGCTCATAATCAAATAGCCTCAATTGCTGTTATTGCCTCGATCTGTTTTCCAATCTAATTAATTTACTTGTGTAGATAGACTTGAGCGGTGCTGTTTGAATACATGTAATGGAAGGTCACTGCATCATTTAAAGGCATAATGTTCCACATCAATAAGCACCATGTGATGGTTGATGATATGCTTACTTACTTCACCAGATTGGATCTGATGTACACTGTTGGCGTTTTAAATGTCCTTGCCTTTGCTGTCCTTTTGACTTTATCCTTCACTTGATGTCACTGCATGAATTGCCTTGACCAGCCTTCTCTTTGTTGAGTATAAATTACAATTAAAAGAAATCATGAAACTTCAATAACATGATCAGAAACCAAGTAAAAGCTTGGGGAATGATTTGAAACTACCACTGAAACCAGTCTTTACATGGGTGTCTGCTAGATAGTCACGGTAATGAAGAATGAATAACACAGTCCTGTGAAACACCTAACATCCCTTAACAGCTTTGACAGCATTTCAGCACTTTTATGCCTCAGCACTGTTGTAAGAACCACAATGTTAATATTTCAACAGTAACAAGGTCTCATTCATAGTGTGAAATTCATACAAGCTCCTCCCTTCATTTAACATGATAATCCTCCTATTCTTCAGAGACGACATGATTGAACAAACCAGCACGTAGAGCCCAGGGTAGACGAATGCTGTCAAGAGGACTGACAGGGGGAGGAGAGGACAATGGTTGCCTGACACAGACAGAGGTCAGTGAATTAAGGACTGATGGGGAGCTTCCCTGAGTGGAAGTCAGGATTCCCAGAAAACAGTGAGGAAGGGTATTAGACAAAGGGGTTGTTTAAGGTCAGAGTGCACTGCTGCTGCTCATAGTATTTAAAGTAGCGGATTGCATTCCTCTGACAGGGAACCTGAACATCAATACCAAATGTATCATGATTTAGCCTACATTTCAATAATGACTTTCCCTGACAGGCGCAGTAGTAGAGGTGAATTAGCTAGCCTAAATGAGTATATTTGAATGGTCATCTCTTCTAATGGGCACACTTGGTGGTACAGGCCAAGAAGCCATTTCAGATATTCAGAGGGTGACCGGCCCGGATGTTCGGGGGTTAGAGAACCAACTCAGGGGTTAGAGAACTGACGAGGTCAAAGGGTGTCAGTGTGCTGAGACTGTCACCATCACCACAACTGTCATTATTAATTCATCCCAGTCACAGGGTGACTCCCACATGTTCCACTGGGCCCCTGGACTGGACACAGCCATGTATTATGGATATACACAGCCAGCAAGAGAGGACCTGGAGTCACCTTCAATATGTTACTAACAGGAACTGATAGTCAAACAATTAGGCAATTAAATGTGCGGTGTGAATGAGTGCTAGAACTCAATAAAAAGTTGTATGTAACAAATATGCTAACTTTGGTTAAAGGCTAACTCAGACACGTTGGTTATGTTGGACTAAATCTTCTATTAAAGAGCGGAAAGGAAAGTGGATGTTGTTCATAACAGAACAACAGAATCACACAAATTGTAACCAGTGTATCTAATCAGTGCAGTGTAGGGCAGAACCAACAGTCTGAGCGAAGTTTGTACAGTACAGCAGCGGTGAACAGGTGCAGGACTCAGGGCTCTGTGCTGCTGTGCTGAGGCCGTGCCTGTCTGCCTGGCTCTGTGCATGTGGTAGAGGACCTGAATGGCCATTATATCCAGAGTGGATGGATGGGACTATATTCTATTATTTATTCAGCAGTGCTGGGCTGAGCAGGACCAGGGCTCTGGGAGGCAGCTGGCGAAGGGGGGACAATACAGGATCCCCCCTGCCCCATTGTCCACCACCCCTCATACCCCAACAACGCCCCACTCCTCACCCCACTCCTCACCCCACTCTTCCACCACCGCTTTTGTGCTGTGTCCTGTCCTTCTCTTCCAGTAAACTAACCCCCCCCCCGAACCCTAAACACACACACACACACACACACACACACACACACACACACACAGCAGCTGATAATCCCCTGTACCCCAGCACACCGCAGAGTAAACAACCAGGGACTGTCAAATGCATCCCCCCACACTCACACACACCAAATCCACTACCACCCATATTCCCACGCCACACCCCTGTACTCAACACTAATGAATTGAGACTAACAGTGCCACCAACCCCAGCCAAACTCATTTAAATGGGCCCATTCAGAGAGCTCATTGAAGCCCAGACAGTTAGAGCACTTGAGCTCACAAACTGCTGTCTGTAAAGTGGAGCTGGTGTTTATGATGTAGTGGGTGTCTAACGTCTTTTTGGAGTTGGCGAACCCCGTGCAGCCACTGGAGACCTTTAAACAGAGCTAAAGACAGAGAGATTTGTCTCCCTCTCCTTAACTAACTTCTGTGTTGATCTGCAGCAAATCTCCATTGATTTTTGCTGTATTGTTAATAGCTTGCCCAGATGAATGAATAGAAAGGATGCTAATATTGCCAGCTGGGCTGTGGTGGTTATATATCTGTGCACTGTCCTTTGTTCCATCCTGCCTTGAGTAAAAGATCAATACAGCAGTGCTGTCAGGAAGAGGAGCAGTTTGGCCCAGACCAAGAAGCCTCTCTTTCTCCCTTAATTGCTCTTGGCAAGCAAAGAAGATAGAGCAGAAAGACAAACACTGTCTGTCATTGACTTTCCATCCACCGTAGCAGAACCACTTCAGAATACATCAAACCATAATTCATACACACTTAAGACAAATAAGATCACACCATTACAACTTAGCACACTCGACTGCTTTTGCAGGAAGCTATGAAAAATACATCAACAACAAGTCTTCTTACAACAGAGCTCCCTATTCATTTTCTTCCAGTACATAAGTAGACTTGCACGAACCCTGGCTTGTGCGAGACGTAAAGGCTCATACTGTAGGAGCAGGAGACTTTCTCCTGTTTCTGTAGCGCGAGGCAGCTTGATGTACAAGTACACCCCCTAGACAGGACGCTAGTCTATCACAGGGCCTTACCCACAATCTGTCTCCTCAATGCTGAGTGCCAAGCAGAGACTCATCGAGTCCCATTTTTACAGTGTTTGGTATGACTCGGCTGGGGATCGAACTCCCAACCTTCCTATCTCAGGGCGGACGCTCTAACCACAAAGCCACTGAGTTGGTAAGAGGTGCATAAGAGGACATTGAACTAAACATTTTTTTAGAGAAGAAAGAAATGCTGAGGAGAATCATCAATGATCCAGCTTGTGATCCCTTTTATTGCCCCTGATTAATAAGTTATTGCAGCGTCTTGACGGGTTGCCAACCCAAGCGCATCCTGACTTGACCCTGGTAAACTGCTCTCCCTGGGGGTAGACAGTGAGTGAGGATGGGCTCTGTCAGTCAGCCCAGCCCAGCCGCTTTGTGAGGACGCTACTGGGGGGTGTTAGTGGGTGGCGTGACCTGGAAGAGACCACAGCTGCCCCCCTGTCCTTCCACACCCCAATAACAAGACCCAGAGTTGGATGACAGAGTGGTTTCTACAGGGGAGTTTCTCCCAGTCACGACTGCTCCTGTCCTGTCACATTCAGCCTTGGAGCTCAGGGATGAGCCAACCCAGCGGGAACTGTGGATGTGATCTGAGACAGAGATGAGGTGAGGTGAGAGTGTCTACTACTGTCTACCTAAACCAAACACCCTCCCCTCCCCCTCACTTCCACCTCCCTACTCCAAACCACACTCAGACTGTCCCCACCCACAGCAGCAGCCTGGCACTGAGTGCGTCTCAAGTTCCAGTCATTATGCTGCACGACATCTGCACATGTTTATGTGTCTGTCTCTCTCTGTCTCTCTCTCCCTCTATCCCTCCCTCCCTCACAAGCTCTCCATCTCTCTCTCTCTCCTCCATGCACGCACACGCACACGCACACACAGGCTCTCCAACACACCCACTGGAGTTGCTTTTCTTGCCGGCAGATGGCAAGTCAACAATCGCCCAACCAACAGCAGCGGTGCCTCATCGCCCAATCGGCGGCCCCCAAAACACAAGCATACATACACCCCCTCCCCTATCCTCCTCCTCCCCACTCTCTATTTGCCCATTTCTTTCGTCCCTCTTCCCCCATCTCCCATCTCTTCACAGACACAATAATGACCCCTTTGTTTGTCTCTCCCCACAATACAGCTGCATAAACCATTTGCGGGTACGAGAGCCTCTCTCTTGTTAAAACACATGCACTCTAAAACACACACAGGAGCACTCCTACACACTCTCCGATCGCTGCTGTCGAGTGGGTTTAAAGAAAAGGTGCTGTGTTGAAGAGGCAGAGGCACAGCTGCATAGCGGAGGGTGGCAGGCAGGCAGGCAGGCGGGCGGGCAGGCAGGCAGGCAGGCAGGCAGGCAGGCAGGCAGGCAGGCAGGCAGGCAGGCAGGCAGGCAGGCAGGCAGGCAGGCAGGCAGGCATATTAACCCTATAGGAGGTATGACTGAGCACAAGGAGAAAAGGGTTGGACTTCTGCTGTTGTGGAACTTTGATTGGTCAGATGCCTGTTGTTTGAAGAGGAAAATATACAGGACCTAGGTTAGTGGTAGAACACTAACAGGGTAGAGTGGTAGAACACTAACAGGGTAGGGTGGTAGAACACTAACAGGGTAGAGTGGTAGAACACTAACAGGGTAGAGTGGTAGAACACTAACAGGGTAGAGTGGGTATAACACTAACAGGGTAGAGTGGTAGAACACTAACAGGGTAGAGTGGGTATAACACTAACAGGGTAGAGTGGGTATAACACTAACAGGGTAGGGTGGTAGAACACTAACAGGGTAGAGTGGTAGAACACTAACAGGGTAGAGTGGGTATAACACTAACAGGGTAGAGTGGGTATAACACTAACAGGGTAGGGTGGTAGAACACTAACAGGGTAGAGTGGGTATAACACTAACAGGGTAGAGTGGTAGAACACTAACAGGGTAGAGTGGTAGAACACTAACAGGGTAGAGTGATAGAACACTAACAGGGTAGAGTGATAGAACACTAACAGGGTAGGGTTGTAGAACACTAACAGGGTAGGGTGGTAGAACATAACAGGGTAGGGTGGTAGAACACTAACAGGGTAGAGTGATAGAACACTAACAGGGTAGAGTGGTAGAACACTAACAGGGTAGAGTGGTAGAACACTAACAGGGTAGAGTGGGTATAACACTAACAGGGTAGAGTGATAGAACACTAACAGGGTATAGTGGTAGAACACTAACAGGGTATAGTGGTAGAACACTAACAGGGTAGAGTGATAGAACACTAACAGGGTAGAGTGGTAGAACACTAACAGGGTAGAGTGGTAGAACACTAACAGGGTAGAGTGGTAGAACACTAACAGGGTAGAGTGGTAGAACACTAACAGGGTAGAGTGGTAGAACACTAACAGGGTAGAGTGGTAGAACACTAACAGGGTAGGGTGGTAGAACATAACAGGGTAGGGTAGTAGAACACTAACAGGGTAGGGTGGTAGAACCCTAACAGGGTAGAGTGGTAGAACACTAACAGGGTAGAGTGGTAGAACACTAACAGGGTAGAGTGGTAGAACCCTAACAGGGTAGAGTGGTAGAACACTAACAGGGTAGAGTGGTAGAACACTAACAGGGTAGAGTGATAGAACACTAACAGGGTAGAGTGGTAGAACACAACAGGGTAGGGTGGTAGAACACTAACAGGGTAGAGTGGTAGAACACTAACAGGGTAGAGTGGTAGAACACTAACAGGGTAGAGTGGTAGAACACTAACAGGGTAGAGTGATAGAACATTAACAGGGTAGAGTGGTAGAACACTAACAGGGTAGAGTGGTAGAACACTAACAGGGTAGAGTGATAGAACACTAACAGGGTAGAGTGGTAGAACATTAACAGGGTAGAGTGGTAGAACACTAACAGGGTAGAGTGGTAGAACACTAACAGGGTAGAGTGGGTATAACACTAACAGGGTAGAGTGGTAGAACACTAACAGGGTAGAGTGGGTATAACACTAACAGGGTAGAGTGGTAGAACACTAACAGGGTAGAGTGGTAGAACACTAACAGGGTAGAGTGGTAGAACACTAACAGGGTAGAGTGATAGAACACTAACAGGGTAGAGTGGTAGAACACTAACAGGGTAGAGTGGTAGAACACTAACAGGGTAGAGTGGTAGAACACTAACAGGGTAGAGTGATAGAACACTAACAGGGTAGAGTGGTAGAACACTAACAGGGTAGAGTGGTAGAACACTAACAGGGTAGAGTGGTAGAACACTAACAGGGTAGAGTGGTAGAACACTAACAGGGTAGGGTGGTAGAACACTAACAGGGTAGAGTGATAGAACACTAACAGGGTAGAGTGGTAGAACACAACAGGGTAGGGTGGTAGAACACTAACAGGGTAGAGTGGTAGAACACTAACAGGGTAGAGTGATAGAACACTAACAGGGTAGAGTGGTAGAACACTAACAGGGTAGAGTGGTAGAACACTAACAGGGTAGAGTGGTAGAACACTAACAGGGTAGAGTGGTAGAACACTAACAGGGTAGAGTGGTAGAACACTAACAGGGTAGGGTGATAGAACACTAACAGGGTAGGGTGGTAGAACACTAACAGGGTAGAGTGATAGAACACTAACAGGGTAGAGTGGTAGAACACTAACAGGGTAGGGTGGTAGAACACTAACAGGGTAGAGTGGTAGAACACTAACAGGGTAGAGTGATAGAACACTAACAGGGTAGAGTGGTAGAACACTAACAGGGTAGGGTGATAGAACACTAACAGGGTAGAGTGGTAGAACACTAACAGGGTAGAGTGGTAGAACACTAACAGGGTAGAGTGGTAGAACACTAACAGGGTAGAGTGATAGAACACTAACAGGGTAGAGTGATAGAACATTAACAGGGTAGAGTGGTAGAACATTAACAGGGTAGAGTGGTAGAACACTAACAGGGTAGAGTGGTAGAACACTAACAGGGTAGAGTGGTAGAACACTAACAGGGTAGAGTGGTAGAACACTAACAGGGTAGAGTGATAGAACACTAACAGGGTAGAGTGATAGAACATTAACAGGGTAGGGTGATAGAACATTAACAGGGTAGAGTGGTAGAACATTAACAGGGTAGAGTGGTAGAACACTAACAGGGTAGAGTGGTAGAACACTAACAGGGTAGAGTGGTAGAACACTAACAGGGTAGAGTGATAGAACATTAACAGGGTAGGGTGATAGAACATTAACAGGGTAGAGTGGTAGAACATTAACAGGGTAGAGTGGTAGAACACTAACAGGGTAGAGTGGTAGAACACTAACAGGGTAGAGTGGTAGAACACTAACAGGGTAGAGTGATAGAACACTAACAGGGTAGAGTGGTAGAACATTAACAGGGTAGGGTGGTAGAACACTAACAGGGTAGGGTGGTAGAACACTAACAGGGTAGAGTGGTAGAACACTAACAGGGTAGAGTGGTAGAACACTAACAGGGTAGGGTAGTAGAACATAACAGGGTAGGGTGGTAGAACACTAACAGGGTAGGGTGGTAGAACCCTAACAGGGTAGAGTGATAGAACACTAACAGGGTAGAGTGGTAGAACACTAACAGGGTAGGGTGGTAGAACATAACAGGGTAGAGTGGTAGAACACTAACAGGGTAGGGTGGTAGAACATAACAGGGTAGGGTGGTAGAACACTAACAGGGTAGGGTGGTAGAACCCTAACAGGGTAGAGTGGTAGAACACTAACAGGGTAGAGTGGTAGAACCCTAACAGGGTAGAGTGGTAGAACACTAACAGGGTAGAGTGGTAGAACACTAACAGGGTAGAGTGATAGAACACTAACAGGGTAGAGTGATAGAACACTAACAGGGTAGAGTGGTAGAACCCTAACAGGGTAGAGTGGTAGAACACTAACAGGGTAGAGTGATAGAACACTAACAGGGTAGAGTGGTAGAACACTAACAGGGTAGGGTGGTAGAACATAACAGGGTAGAGTGGTAGAACACTAACAGGGTAGAGTGATAGAACACTAACAGGGTAGAGTGGTAGAACACTAACAGGGTAGGGTGGTAGAACATAACAGGGTAGGGTGGTAGAACACTAACAGGGTAGGGTGATAGAACATTAACAGGGTAGGGTGGTAGAACACTAACAGGGTAGAGTGGTAGAACACTAACAGGGTAGGGTGATAGAACATTAACAGGGTAGAGTGGTAGAACACTAACAAGGTAGAGTGGTAGAACACTAACAGGGTAGGGTGGTAGAACATAACAGGGTAGGGTGGTAGAACACTAACAGGGTAGGGTGGTAGAACACTAACAGGGTAGGGTGGTAGAACATAACAGGGTAGAGTGGTAGAACACTAACAGGGTAGAGTGATAGAACACTAACAGGGTAGAGTGATAGAACACTAACAGGGTAGGGTGGTAGAACATAACAGGGTAGAGTGGTAGAACACTAACAGGGTAGGGTGGTAGAACACTAACAGGGTAGGGTGGTAGAACATAACAGGGTAGAGTGGTAGAACACTAACAGGGTAGAGTGATAGAACACTAACAGGGTAGAGTGATAGAACACTAACAGGGTAGGGTGGTAGAACATAACAGGGTAGGGTGGTAGAACACTAACAGGGTAGGGTGGTAGAACACTAACAGGGTAGGGTGGTAGAACATAACAGGGTAGAGTGGTAGAACACTAACAGGGTAGAGTGATAGAACACTAACAGGGTAGAGTGATAGAACACTAACAGGGTAGGGTTGTAGAACACTAACAGGGTAGGGTGGTAGAACATAACAGGGTAGGGTGGTAGAACATAACAGGGTAGAGTGATAGAACACTAACAGGGTAGAGTGGTAGAACACTAACAGGGTAGAGTGGTAGAACACTAACAGGGTAGAGTGGTAGAACACTAACAGGGTAGAGTGGTAGAACACTAACAGGGTAGGGTGGTAGAACACTAACAGGGTAGAGTGATAGAACACTAACAGGGTAGAGTGGTAGAACACAACAGGGTAGGGTGGTAGAACACTAACAGGGTAGAGTGGTAGAACACTAACAGGGTAGAGTGATAGAACACTAACAGGGTAGAGTGGTAGAACACTAACAGGGTAGAGTGGTAGAACACTAACAGGGTAGAGTGGTAGAACACTAACAGGGTAGAGTGGTAGAACACTAACAGGGTAGAGTGGTAGAACACTAACAGGGTAGGGTGGTAGAACACTAACAGGGTAGGGTGGTAGAACACTAACAGGGTAGAGTGATAGAACACTAACAGGGTAGAGTGGTAGAACACTAACAGGGTAGGGTGGTAGAACACTAACAGGGTAGAGTGGTAGAACACTAACAGGGTAGAGTGATAGAACACTAACAGGGTAGAGTGGTAGAACACTAACAGGGTAGGGTGATAGAACACTAACAGGGTAGAGTGGTAGAACACTAACAGGGTAGAGTGGTAGAACACTAACAGGGTAGAGTGGTAGAACACTAACAGGGTAGAGTGATAGAACACTAACAGGGTAGAGTGATAGAACATTAACAGGGTAGAGTGGTAGAACATTAACAGGGTAGAGTGGTAGAACACTAACAGGGTAGAGTGGTAGAACACTAACAGGGTAGAGTGGTAGAACACTAACAGGGTAGAGTGGTAGAACACTAACAGGGTAGAGTGATAGAACACTAACAGGGTAGAGTGATAGAACATTAACAGGGTAGGGTGATAGAACATTAACAGGGTAGAGTGGTAGAACATTAACAGGGTAGAGTGGTAGAACACTAACAGGGTAGAGTGGTAGAACACTAACAGGGTAGAGTGGTAGAACACTAACAGGGTAGAGTGATAGAACATTAACAGGGTAGAGTGGTAGAACATTAACAGGGTAGAGTGGTAGAACACTAACAGGGTAGAGTGGTAGAACACTAACAGGGTAGAGTGATAGAACACTAACAGGGTAGAGTGGTAGAACATTAACAGGGTAGGGTGGTAGAACACTAACAGGGTAGAGTGGTAGAACACTAACAGGGTAGAGTGGTAGAACACTAACAGGGTAGAGTGGTAGAACACTAACAGGGTAGGGTGGTAGAACATAACAGGGTAGGGTGGTAGAACACTAACAGGGTAGAGTGGTAGAACACTAACAGGGTAGAGTGGTAGAACACTAACAGGGTAGAGTGGTAGAACACTAACAGGGTAGAGTGATAGAACACTAACAGGGTAGAGTGGTAGAACATTAACAGGGTAGGGTGGTAGAACACTAACAGGGTAGGGTGGTAGAACACTAACAGGGTAGAGTGGTAGAACACTAACAGGGTAGAGTGGTAGAACACTAACAGGGTAGGGTGGTAGAACATAACAGGGTAGGGTGGTAGAACACTAACAGGGTAGGGTGGTAGAACCCTAACAGGGTAGAGTGATAGAACACTAACAGGGTAGAGTGGTAGAACACTAACAGGGTAGGGTGGTAGAACATAACAGGGTAGAGTGGTAGAACACTAACAGGGTAGGGTGGTAGAACATAACAGGGTAGGGTAGTAGAACACTAACAGGGTAGGGTGGTAGAACCCTAACAGGGTAGAGTGGTAGAACACTAACAGGGTAGAGTGGTAGAACCCTAACAGGGTAGAGTGGTAGAACACTAACAGGGTAGAGTGGTAGAACACTAACAGGGTAGAGTGATAGAACACTAACAGGGTAGAGTGATAGAACACTAACAGGGTAGAGTGGTAGAACCCTAACAGGGTAGAGTGGTAGAACACTAACAGGGTAGAGTGGTAGAACACTAACAGGGTAGAGTGATAGAACACTAACAGGGTAGAGTGGTAGAACACTAACAGGGTAGGGTGGTAGAACATAACAGGGTAGAGTGGTAGAACACTAACAGGGTAGAGTGGTAGAACACTAACAGGGTAGAGTGGTAGAACACTAACAGGGTAGGGTGGTAGAACATAACAGGGTAGGGTGGTAGAACACTAACAGGGTAGGGTGATAGAACATTAACAGGGTAGAGTGGTAGAACACTAACAGGGTAGAGTGGTAGAACACTAACAGGGTAGGGTGATAGAACATTAACAGGGTAGAGTGGTAGAACACTAACAGGGTAGAGTGGTAGAACACTAACAGGGTAGGGTGGTAGAACATAACAGGGTAGGGTGGTAGAACACTAACAGGGTAGGGTGGTAGAACACTAACAGGGTAGGGTGGTAGAACATAACAGGGTAGAGTGGTAGAACACTAACAGGGTAGAGTGATAGAACACTAACAGGGTAGAGTGATAGAACACTAACAGGGTAGGGTGGTAGAACATAACAGGGTAGAGTGGTAGAACACTAACAGGGTAGGGTGGTAGAACACTAACAGGGTAGGGTGGTAGAACATAACAGGGTAGAGTGGTAGAACACTAACAGGGTAGAGTGATAGAACACTAACAGGGTAGAGTGATAGAACACTAACAGGGTAGGGTGGTAGAACATAACAGGGTAGGGTGGTAGAACACTAACAGGGTAGGGTGGTAGAACACTAACAGGGTAGGGTGGTAGAACATAACAGGGTAGAGTGGTAGAACACTAACAGGGTAGAGTGGTAGAACACTAACAGGGTAGGGTGGTAGAACATAACAGGGTAGGGTGGTAGAACATAACAGGGTAGGGTGGTAGAACACTAACAGGGTAGGGTGGTAGAACATAACAGGGTAGAGTGATAGAACAATAACAAGGTAGGTAGGTAGAACATAACAGGGTAGAGTGGTAGAACATAACAGGGTAGGGTGGTAGAACACTAACAGGGTAGAGTGATAGAACACTAACAGGGTAGAGTGGTAGAACATAACAGGGTAGGGTGGTAGGTACAGTGGGTTGTGTGTTCATGATGGCCTCCTTGGTGACCCAACTGTTTCTGCATTCAACAACACTCCATCGTTGCTAAATCAGACAAGAAATAAGACGGACACAATCTTAACCCTCTTGAAGCAGACCTTCTTTCTGCCCCCTGCTCTTTTTATTGCCAGTTGTCCAGCTCACCATTTAACTTAAGTGTCCTCGTCTGTGTGTGGATTTATCGCTTTACAACTGAACGGTCAGCTCTGCTCAACTCAGACTGAATGAAACCAGAAGGCGGTGTTACTGAAAAATCTAATAAAATTCTATTGGTCGCATACACATATTTAGCAGACGTTATTGTGGGTGTATGGAAATGCTTATGAAATGGTATGATTCAAATAAACAAGCCTACGTCAGCACCAATAGCCTTCATATAGTGCTGGGGTTATATTCCCATGAGACCAGCACAAGGCACGCTGCTATGTCTTAGGTTTGTGGGAATATGGTGTATACAGTCAGGGCACATATCCCAATGGTCACATAGCCCAATGGTCAAGTCCTACTGATCATCTGCTTCCATCGTCTGACCTCTTTGGTCTGTCTGGCTGTCACAACTCTATCCATTCAGTTTCCACATCTCCAATGTCTCTCTCTCTCTGTCTGTCTGTCTACCACCCCTAACAGCCCCCCACACCTCCCTAACAGCCCCCCACCCCGCCACACCCTAAAAACACTCCCTCCACCCAGGGGCAGAGCAGCAGGCTCCCAGCAGGCTCCCAGCAGGGAGGATGAGGAAGAGAGATGTAGAAGGTGAGGCTGAGTGCTGTGGTGTTGATGGTTGTGGTGGGTAGGGGTGTAGCAGCAGGGAGGATGAGGAAGAGAGATGTAGAAGGTGAGGCTGGGTGCTGTGGTGTTGATGGTTGTGGTGGGTAGGGGTGTAGCAGCAGGGAGGATGAGGAAGAGAGATGTAGAAGGTGAGGCTGGGTGCTGTGGTGTTGATGGTTGTGGTGGGTAGGGGTGTAGCAGCAGGGAGGATGAGGAAGAGAGATGTAGAAGGTGAGGCTGGGTGCTGTGGTGTTGATGGTTGTGGTGGCTAGGGGTGTAGCTGCAGGGAGGATGAGGAAGAGAGATGTAGAAGGTGAGGCTGGGTGCTGTGGTGTTGATGGTTGTGGTGGGTAGGGGTGTAGCTGCAGGGAGGATGAGGAAGAGAGATGTAGAAGGTGAGGCTGGGTGCTGTGGTGTTGATGGTTGTGGTGGGTAGGGGTGTAGCAGCAGGGAGGATGAGGAAGAGAGATGTAGAAGGTGAGGCTGGGTGCTGTGGTGTTGATGGTTGTGGTGGGTAGGGGTGTAGCAGCAGGGAGGATGAGGAAGAGAGATGTAGAAGGTGAGGCTGGGTGCTGTGGTGTTGATGGTTGTGGTGGGTAGGGGTGTAGCAGCAGGGAGGATGAGGAAGAGAGATGTAGAAGGTGAGGCTGGGTGCTGTGGTGTTGATGGTTGTGGTGGGTAGGGGTGTAGCTGCAGGGAGGATGAGGAAGAGAGATGTAGAAGGTGAGGCTGGGTGCTGTGGTGTTGATGGTTGTGGTGGGTAGGGGTGTAGCAGCAGGGAGGATGAGGAAGAGAGATGTAGAAGGTGAGGCTGGGTGCTGTGGTGTTGATGGTTGTGGTGGGTAGGGGTGTAGCAGCAGGGAGGATGAGGAAGAGAGATGTAGAAGGTGAGGCTGGGTGCTGTGGTGTTGATGGTTGTGGTGGGTAGGGGTGTAGCAGCAGGGAGGATGAGGAAGAGAGATGTAGAAGGTGAGGCTGGGTGCTGTGGTGTTGATGGTTGTGGTGGGTAGGGGTGTAGCTGCAGGGAGGATGAGGAAGAGAGATGTAGAAGGTGAGGCTGGGTGCTGTGGTGTTGATGGTTGTGGTGGGTAGGGGTGTAGCAGCAGGGAGGATGAGGAAGAGAGATGTAGAAGGTGAGGCTGGGTGCTGTGGTGTTGATAGTTGTGGTGGGTAGGGGTGTAGCAGCAGGGAGGATGAGGAAGAGAGATGTAGAAGGTGAGGCTGGGTGCTGTGGTGTTGATGGTTGTGGTGGGTAGGGGTGTAGCAGCAGGGAGGATGAGGAAGAGAGATGTAGAAGGTGAGGCTGGGTGCTGTGGTGTTGATGGTTGTGGTGGGTAGGGGTGTAGCAGCAGGGAGGATGAGGAAGAGAGATGTAGAAGGTGAGGCTGGGTGCTGATGGTTGTGGTGGGTAGGGGTGTAGCAGCAGGGAGGATGAGGAAGAGAGATGTAGAAGGTGAGGCTGGGTGCTGTGGTGTTGATGGTTGTGGTGGGTAGGGGTGTAGCTGCAGGGAGGATGAGGAAGAGAGATGTAGAAGGTGAGGCTGGGTGCTGTGGTGTTGATGGTTGTGGTGGGTAGGGGTGTAGCTGCAGGGAGGATGAGGAAGAGAGATGTAGAAGGTGAGGCTGGGTGCTGTGGTGTTGATGGTTGTGGTGGGTAGGGGTGTAGCAGCAGGGAGGATGAGGAAGAGAGATGTAGAAGGTGAGGCTGGGTGTTGATGGTTGTGGTGGGTAGGGGTGTAGCAGCAGGGAGGATGAGGAAGAGAGATGTAGAAGGTGAGGCTGGGTGCTGTGGTGTTGATGGTTGTGGTGGGTAGGGGTGTAGCAGCAGGGAGGATGAGGAAGAGAGATGTAGAAGGTGAGGCTGGGTGCTGATGGTTGTGGTGGGTAGGGGTGTAGCAGCAGGGAGGATGAGGAAGAGAGATGTAGAAGGTGAGGCTGGGTGCTGTGGTGTTGATGGTTGTGGTGGGTAGGGGTGTAGCAGCAGGGAGGATGAGGAAGAGAGATGTAGAAGGTGAGGCTGGGTGCTGTGGTGTTGATGGTTGTGGTGGGTAGGGGTGTAGCTGCAGGGAGGATGAGGAAGAGAGATGTAGAAGGTGAGGCTGGGTGCTGTGGTGTTGATAGTTGTGGTGGGTAGGGGTGTAGCAGCAGGGAGGATGAGGAAGAGAGATGTAGAAGGTGAGGCTGGGTGCTGTGGTGTTGATGGTTGTGGTGGGTAGGGGTGTAGCAGCAGGGAGGATGAGGAAGAGAGATGTAGAAGGTGAGGCTGGGTGCTGTGGTGTTGATGGTTGTGGTGGGTAGGGGTGTAGCAGCAGGGAGGATGAGGAAGAGAGATGTAGAAGGTGAGGCTGGGTGCTGTGGTGTTGATGGTTGTGGTGGGTAGGGGTGTAGCAGCAGGGAGGATGAGGAAGAGAGATGTAGAAGGTGAGGCTGGGTGCTGTGGTGTTGATGGTTGTGGTGGGTAGGGGTGTAGCAGCAGGGAGGATGAGGAAGAGAGATGTAGAAGGTGAGGCTGGGTGCTGTGGTGTTGATGGTTGTGGTGGGTAGGGGTGTAGCTGCAGGGAGGATGTTAATGCCTGACCCCAGACTGTGAAGCAGACAAACAGGCAGTCAGGGAGACAGCAAGACAGGCAGGCTGGCAGGCAGGGTGCAAGGCAGGCAGGGTGACAGGCAAGCAAGGTGACAGGCAGGCAAGGTGACAGGCAGGCAGTCAGGGTGACAGGTAGGCAGGGAGGCAGGCAGGCAGGGTGACAGGCAGGCAGGGTGACAGGCAGGCAGGGTGACAGGCAAGCAAGGTGACAGGCAGGCAAGGTGACAGGCAGGCAGGCAGGGTGACAGGTAGGCAGGGAGGCAGGCAGGCAGGGTGACAGGCAGGCAGGGTGACAGGCAGGCAGGGTGACAGGCAGGCAGGGTGACAGGCAGGGTGACAGGGCCACCCAAAGCTGCAGCAGCACTGGCAGACAGATCTGCAGCCTGAGAGCTCATCTCACTGTAATTCTGCTCAGGAGCTCAACTGGGTTTTCATTCACAGCCACATGAAGTGAAACCATGAGGGACCTGAAGCACATTTCTGAGCTCAGTATAAAATGGTACTGTAAAAAAAAGGAGAAAGTTTATATTTTTCTATTATATATTTATTTTTATATACTCAAAGCCAATTTACTATTTATTCTTGTACTTTAAAATATTTAACAAATAAATAATCTGGCAAATTATAGGATGATCTAAAGTCTTGTTCTTGCTCTATCCTCTCTTCCTCTGCTAATCTGATCTAATCTGGGTTTTGGCCTTTATGCTTCCGGGTTTATGGAGTATGACAGAGAGACAGCAACTTCATTGAGTGATCGGGAGAGAGTGTGTGTGCGCGTGTGTGTGTGTGCTCTACAGTACCTGCTCATAACACCTCTGTGAATATCCAACAATCCTCTCCTACAAATCTCTACAGTGACAGGCTGTTATCTGGTACCTGAACAGGCAGCTGCGCAACATCCCACTGCAGAATACTGTAGAACTGTAGACCTCAGTCATACCCTCACTCACCACATCTACAGTATACAGTTTGAGTTCCATTTACTTTCATATGGTGTATATTTGAAGTGAACCCATCTCATCTGATTGCCATAACTCCAATTTAAACAGAAGGAGAGAGGAGGCGGTGAGGGAGGCAGAGGAGAGGAAGTCTGCCAGCTTGCCAGAATCTCTGGAGCATCCAGTGTGAATAAGAGCCAGGGCAGCTTATCTAGTCATTTATTGCATGTGCTCAGCATTCTCCCCCCCCCACCTCTCGCTCTCTCTACCCCCATCCTTCTCTCGCTCTCTCTATTCCTCTCTTTCAGAGAGTGTGGGCCTGGGCCAGTCATTAGTTGTGTGCGGTGTGTCTGTCTCTACCTTACGCCACAGCACAGAGCACGGCCCCCCCATTAAGAACACCAGTAATGAGGAGGATGAGCGCTGCTAATTGTAAAACTTGGACCCTGCCAGTGGACCATATGGGAGGCATTTATCCCTTCTGAAAGCCATGCTAACCGTCACTTACATGATTTTTGTCAGGGCTTTTTCCTGGAAAGCAAATGAATAAGAGTCTGATTGGCAACTGGAGAGTATGGTGGTGATTGAGATGGAGAAGCGTGAATTTCACTTATTTATTTTCTTTCTCTGTCCAAGGTCTCCAGATTCTAAATCTCTTTACGTGCAAAAAATAAATAAAAATACATGCATTTTCAGTAGGCCTAATTACTGCAAATGCGACTGAAAGGTGTTCCACATACCAGGCTATGAGCTGTTCTAATTTCTGAAGTAGATTCCACTACTCTCTCAGATACGAAGTTCTGAAAAGTTGCCTGGGAGTTGTGTGTGAAGTAGGAGTTGACTGCATTCAAACACATGGACACATGGTGGCATCTGCTATAGCCACCAGAACCACTGTTGCATACTGCAAATGCCAGAAGAGCAGATAGGAGACCTTTAATGTAAATCATTTACAAAGCAGGAGACAGCTGTAGCCCAGCAGTTAGCAGGCATATACGTTAAGAGAGAGAGAGAGAGAGAGAGAGAGGTTGATGTTGAAGGTAGGGTTTATCATTAGTTGGACATGATCATTTCTGAGATCAAGAGACAGTTTCAACAGAGACCAGGCTCCGTTGGCTGTATGTAGAGTGCGGACCAGCTGTTTCTCTAGGAAAACATTATTAATGCTTTCTGAATCTCAGGTTACTTTACTGTACATTGGTCAAAGTGACATTATGAGCACAAGCTGTGGATGTAGAATCCAACTCTGCCCACGACAGCGTGCAGCAGCCTGGTGCAGCAGCCTGGTGCAGCAGCCTGGTGCAGCAGCCTGGCTGGCACAGCTGACGGCATATTTTACTCCCCTGTGAAGAATGTATCATTGTTAAAGAGTAACGTAAGGTTAGCGTCGGACAAATACTTCAGCCAAGGATAAGATAATATGGCACTAATTTGGCTGTAATCAAATACACCCTCTGCATATGAGCCAGAAGCACTGGCACAGTGGACAAGAAGTCCATTGTTTGCCAGATGCCATCATTCTATAGGTGCATGAGCAATCTCTGCCCTTGTATAGACAGGAGAGGTACTACCAACACCTGTTGCTGTATGAGACTACACTCAGACTCCATTTGCCTTTGTGTGAAATGTCAGAGCATAGAACACATTTCCAACTACAATGTCATCTTGTGCAGACAGATAAATCAGAACCGGATTAGACTCGGTCCATCCATGTCTTCAGAACAGCTCATACTACGAACTATTAGGGCTCTGAGTGCCAATTGTCAGGGAGCTCAGTTACCAGAACCCCTGTGAAAACCATTTCTCTGGTAGGCAGGAGCACATTATTAATAACTTCCTCCTCTTCACAGGAACCAATAAGGCCATTATGGGGAGACTAAGAGCACACTTTCAGCGCTGGCTACCTACAGTGGCAGGCTGAGCGGTCAGAGAGATACTGTATGTCAGGGTGACCGGTGACTGCCGCTGCGGCTGTCTGGTCTGAAAGGGCTGTAATGGCAGGAGAGCAGAGGCAGGCAGGAACAAAACCGTAGCAGATAGAGAATTGTGTCCCCTAATTCTGTAACCCCTAATACACTCATACAGTACAATCTCGTCTCAAAGACAATCATAGCACCCTATTCTAGATCTCAGCAGCCCGTTTGCTCTACCTACCATTGGTTTGGTACACGCCAAAATGTAAGTTTGTTAGATGTTTTCAGCTTATCCTTTTAAAGGGGCAATCTGCAATTGGTAAAATATATATTTTTTTTAATGAATACTATATAGCAATTGATTATTGCCCTTCATAATTATTTGGACAGTGAAGTATTTTTTCTTATTTTGGCTGTATACTCCAAAAGTTTGGTTCAAGTGCAGACTGTCAGCAAAATGGCCTTGTTTTACTCCATCGTCTCTAAACAATGTGATTGTAGACAAATTCTCTAAAGCTTGAAAACATGGTTAAACTATCATTCTGATCTCATGGATGATTAGTCCTTGCAATCATTGCTCCATCTATGAATTTGAGAGTGGTTACATTTCTCCAGCCCCATCTCTGTTTACCAAAAATGTGGTAGGTGGCCTCTTTGTTGTTGTTTGAATCCCAGATTGCCCCTTTAGGGTACTATGTCATCATGAAACACCCCATCTACCTTCCAACTGAATCAAATCAAAATGAAAGCTGGGACCGAACGTAGGGAGGGGGGTCAAAGTCAATATTTTGCTGGTGGTGGAATTAGGGCCACAACAGCACACCACCGTGGTAAGGAACAGGTCCTAATCCGCTGCTGCACAGGCATATGGTAAATGTAATTGTATTTGTGCCCACAATAGCATGGTAATTGGAAAGCCGTAGCTTCATCCGCCCATGACACTTTTCCATTATCCACCTGCCCACCCCGGGGCTCAAAGTGCAGAGTATCTCTCTCTCTTCATCTCTCTCTCTCTCTCTCTCTCTCTCCTAGCTTTCCCCTATGCCTGAAAAACCCAGCCACATGCTCCCTAGCAATACTCTTAAGACCCCTGAAATCCCCAGAACCCTTCAAACCCCTTGCCCTTAGCTAAGGCTTAGTAGTCCTCCGGCCCAAGACTCCGCGGCCCCGCCCCCTCACCCCAGCGGTCTCACTGATTGGCCTCTGGCATTTACTCTCCGCCAGGCCGGCCTGTGATTAGCATGCTGAAATTCATGGGGGATTACCAGTGTGGCTCTGCTGCTCCAGCCAGGTCCGGCTCGCACTATGACCCGTTCTGGCTCGCACAAGCCAATGACCCTTTCCAATGAGCTGTTCCGGTTCACACAAGCCAAGGCTCGTGCTGCTCGATGTGGTGGGCCACTTTATAGCAGGTTAAAAACTAATTCTACTCTCCTCATCTAGCCCACACAAACCATCCCCTCTAATCCTAATATTAGTCTAGCAGCTCCTCTCCAGACATGTTCCACTGCTGTGGAGGCGGTAGAAGAGATGCTTTCTACATACACTAGTAAGATACTCTGACTGGCCATTCCTGGAGTGGTGAGTGTACTGTCCTTCCTGGAGTGGTGAGTGTACTGTCCTTCCTGGAGTGGTGAGTGTACTGTACTTCCTGGAGTGGTGAGTGTACTGTACATCCTGGAGTGGTGAGTGTACTGTACATCCTGGAGTGGTGAGTGTACTATACATCCTGGAGTGGTGAGTGTACTGTACTTCCTGGAGTGGTGAGTGTACTGTACTTCCTGGAGTGGTGAGTGTACTGTACTTCCTGGAGTGGTGAGTGTACTGTACATCCTGGAGTGGTGAGTGTACTGTACATCCTGGAGTGGTGAGTGTACTGTACATCCTGGAGTGGTGAGTGTACTGTACTTCCTGGAGTGGTGAGTGTACTGTACATCCTGGAGTGGTGAGTGTACTGTACTTCCTGGAGTGGTGAGTGTACTGTACTTCCTGGAGTGGTGAGTGTACTGTACATCCTGGAGTGGTGAGTGTACTGTACATCCTGGAGTGGTGAGTGTACTGTACTTCCTGGAGTGGTGAGTGTACTGTACTTCCTGGAGTGGTGAGTGTACTGTACTTCCTGGAGTGGTGAGTGTACTGTACTTCCTGGAGTGGTGAGTGTACTGTACTTCCTGGAGTGGTGAGTGTACTGTACTTCCTGGAGTGGTGAGTGTACTGTACATCCTGGAGTGGTGAGTGTACTGTACATCCTGGAGTGGTGAGTGTACTGTACATCCTGGAGTGGTTGGTGTACTGTACATCCTGGAGTGGTGAGTGTACTGTACATCCTGGAGCGGTGAGTGTACTGTACATCCTGGAGCGGTGAGTGTACTGTACATCCTGGAGCGGTGAGTGTACTGTACTTCCTGGAGCGGTGAGTGTACTGTACATCCTGGAGCGGTGGGTGTACTGTACATCCTGGAGCGGTGAGTGTACTGTACATCCTGGAGCGGTGGGTGTACTGTACATCCTGGAGCGGTGGGTGTACTGTACATCCTGGAGCGGTGGGTGTACTGTCCTTCCTGGAGCGGTTGGTGTACTGTCCTTCCTGGAGCGGTTGGTGTACTGTCCTTCCTGGAGCGGTTGGTGTACTGTCCTTCCTGGAGCGGTTGGTGTACTGTCCTTCCTGGAGCGGTTGGTGTACTGTCCTTCCTGGAGCGGTTGGTGTACTGTCCTTCCTGGAGCGGTTGGTGTACTGTCCTTCCTGGAGCGGTTGGTGTACTGTCCTTCCTGGAGCGGTTGGTGTACCTTCCTTCCTGGAGCGGTTGGTGTACTGTCCTTCCTGGAGCGGTTGGTGTACTGTCCTTCCTGGAGCGGTTGGTGTACTGTCCTTCCTGGAGCGGTTGGTGTACTGTACAGTACTGTATATCCAATATTGAGACAGTAGATATGCTCAGCTGTACAGCATGTTTCCTGAAAAGTTACAGAACTATGAATGTCAGATGACTTGTCTGTCCGGATGTTACTGTAAGCCCTGAGGTAGGCTAGTTGTCTGTCCGGATGTTACTGTAAGCCCTGAGGTAGGCTAGTTGTCTGTCCGGATGTTACTGTAAGCCCTGAGGTAGGCTAGTTGTCTGTCCGGATGTTACTGTAAGCCCTGAGGTAGGCTAGTTGTCTGTCCGGATGTTACTGTAAGCCCTGAGGTAGGCTAGTTGTCTGTCCGGATGTTACTGTAAGCCCTGACGTAGGCTAGTTGTCTGTCCGGATGTTACTGTAAGCCCTGAGGTGGGCTAGCTGTTTGTCCGGATGTTACTGTAAGCCCTGAGGAAGGCTAGTTGTTTGTACGGATGTTACTGTAAGCCCTGAGGGAGGCTAGTTGTCTGTCCGGATGTTACTGTAAGCCCTGAGGTAGGCTAGTTGTCTGTCCGGATGTTACTGTAAGCCCTGAGGTAGGCTAGTTGTCTGTCCGGATGTTACTGTAAGCCCTGAGGTAGGATAGTTGTCTGTCCGGATGTTACTGTAAGCCCTGAGGTAGGATAGTTGTCTGTCCGGATGTTACTGTAAGCCCTGAGGAAGGCTAATTGTTTGTCCGGATGTTACTGTAAGCCCTGAGGTATGCTAGTTGTTTGTCCGGATGTTACTGTAAGCCCTGAGGTAGGCTAGTTGTTTGTCCGGATGTTACTGTAAGCCCTGAGGTAGGCTAGTTGTTTGTCCGGATGTTACTGTAAGCCCTGATGTAGGCTAGTTGTCTGTCCGGATGTTACTGTAAGCCCTGAGGTATGCTAGTTGTTTGTCCGGATGTTACTGTAAGCCCTGAGGTAGGCTAGTTGTTTGTCCGGATGTTACTGTAAGCCCTGAGGTAGGCTAGTTGTTTGTCCGGATGTTACTGTAAGCCCTGATGTAGGCTAGTTGTCTGTCCGGATGTTACTGTAAGCCCTGAGGTATGCTAGTTGTTTGTCCAGATGTTACTGTAAGCCCTGAGGTAGGCTAGTTGTTTGTCCGGATGTTACTGTAAGCCCTGAGGTAGGCTAGTTGTTTGTCCGGATGTTACTGTAAGCCCTGAGGTAGGCTAGTTGTCTGTCCGGATGTTACTGTAAGCCCTGAGGTATGCTAGTTGTTTGTCCGGATGTTACTGTAAGCCCTGAGGTATGCTAGTTGTTTGTTTTTCACTGGCTATTTCAGGGTTCTACTTCCTCTGATCATTGGTGACACTCTGTTCAACCTTTGCTCTCTGACTGGATATGACCCATAAAAACAGATGTGACAGCACTCTACAACTAGACAGCTAAACAACTAAATCTCTATGTTATGTATGTGGTAGGCCTAGCGCCTGCACCTTAAAATCCTGCTCGATAATCCCACCTTTTTCACCAGTGCTGGTTTTATATGGCCTGAACACAGCAGTGGTAACTGTAATAGCCTAGACTAGGCTAGTTCTCAGAGACCTCACAGAGTGCCTGTTATAATCTACCACCTGGCTCATTCAGGGGGAGGCTCTCTAACTGTGCATACCTCCACAGCTGCACTGCCGTGTGCTGCTGCCAGTTGGGGTGTGGGGGTGGGTGGGGGGCTGGTGAGGGCAGACCGGCCGGGAGAGATGCTCCACTACTGAGGAGGCCTGGCCCCCAGGGGGCGCCTGTGCTAATCAACCTGTCCGCGCCCCTGGCCCGCCCCTCCTCACACAGCCAGCCTGCCATCAGAGGGGGTAGGGACAACCCCCACCACCACCCCCAGCCACAGCAAGAGGGCAGTGTGAACCACAGAGGGAGGGATAAGACTAATACACCTCTCCCAAGCCTAAAACCAACCCCACCCAAGTACAGCCACTGACTGGTACTACACACACTCAAGTGTTTTGGCCTATACTATCAGGGGATGTGAGTGCAAGAGAAACGGAGACAGAGATGGAGAGATAGAGGGGGGGAGAGAGGGAGAGAGAGAATTAGAGGGGGGAGAAAGAGGAAGAGAGAATGAGAAAGAGAGAAAGACTCCAAGAAGTCAAATACAACAAGCTATAATGTAGATGAGTGTGCAGTTGTAATAAATAAAGACCCCATCAGACTCAGCAGGAAGCCAGAGTAAACACCATCCTTCTCCCCCACTCCCTCTCTCCCCCTTCTCTCTCTCCTCCCCCACTCCCTGGATCCAGGGGCTTTGACAGCAGTCATCTGGAGGCCCTCTCTCTCCATAACAAACAGGTGTTCCGTTTCACAACCTCCTCCCCCTCCTCTCCCCTCCCCTCCCTCTCTCCCCCACCCTAGTGCAAACTGTTAGGGAGGCCTTTCTGCTCTGAAAGCAGCTGCGGCGGCTATAATTAGCCAGTGGGCCACGGCGGCGGCTGCTGCTGCAGAGAGGAGAGCGCTCCTGTTGCCATTGTATAAAGTTGTGTTAGGAGTTGAGACGTGCAGTGCAGTCAGGGGGGATGTATGAATTATGGATGGGGGATCCGTGCTCAGAGGAAAGCCTGCTTCTGTCTATGTGCTGATGGTGATACTAACGGGAGAGTGGAGGAGGAAAGGGGACAACCTCAGGGAACCTGCCCAGTGAGTCTGCCTGTATTCAGTTATGTCATATCGACTGTACCGATAATATTTAGCATGGTTTACATTAAACCAGATACGAGGTGATTGTGGAGCAATGATTATGGCAGACCATAATTCTTATTTCCTTACATTCTGTCCCTAAACAGTTAAAATGTGTATTGACAGAACTATGTTTGGATTGCTGATTACCCCTGCATCTGTGTGTCAAAGAGCCCTGCAACCAAATATGTGTCAAATTGACTTGTCTACCTAGGGGTTCCCTCATTCGATTGGCAACCAATAGGGGTCAGTCTACTACACAGTCCTCTCTCCTCGGCTGAGAACGGAAAGCCATGTGTGTATATGTGTGAATCAGTAGAGAATTGTATGACAGAGGAATCAATAGTGGGCTGAAGTAAGAGTACCCATAGCGTGAAACATAATACCTCTTTCCTCTCTGCCTATAGTTCTTGCTGACATGAGTTGGGACAAGATTTAGTGGTGGAGAAGTGAGGCATTTTGTCGTGCCGTTATATTCCCAGGGCATGGCACCTCAACACCACCATGCAGTGTCTGAGCAGGAACATAGTCTTCCTATCCTATTCACAGAGCGCAGCCATCACCTCTATAGCACAGCCTGTTCTCTCCACACTACACCTCAGCTTGTCCCCATTCCACAGCTATTACTGAACTGAGCCCTACTCAAGATGAGACAAAGCAGTAAGAACTAGGCAATAACACGAGGAAACTATTAAAAAAAAGTCCCTCAGCACATTTGAATGAACAGAGTAGCTGTGGACTGGATGATACTGCAACAGAGGAGCTGGGTACTGCAACAGAGGAGCTGGGTACTGCAACAGAGGAGCTGTGGACTGCAACAGAGGAGCTGTGGACTGCAACAGAGGAGCTGTGGACTGCAACAGAGGAGATGTGGACTGCAACAGAGGAGCTGTGGACTGGATGATACTACAACAGAGGAGCTGTGGACTGCAACAGAGGAGCTGTGGACTGCAACAGAGGAGCTGTGGACTGCAACAGAGGAGCTGTGGACTGGATGATAATGCAACAGAGGAGCTGTGGACTACAACAGAGGAGCTGTGGACTGCAACAGAGGAGCTGTGGACTGGATGTGAATGGATACATCTCTGTGATGGGTTGCTAGGCTATGAAGGGGTTTTAGGTGCACCAGGGGAAATCACCTTCACCCAGAAATGTATATGTTTATATCACTTACCTTTATGAACAGGTCCAGAGTTGGTGAGGGTGAAGAGGCAGCGCCAGAGAAAAAAGAGAAAGAGAGAGATGCTTAGAGAAATGTAAAGAATCATCATAGAACAAACTGGAAACTATATACAGTACATACATGGGAGAACAAATCTGTGTGTTTGTGTGTCCATAGGTAGGTGAGCAAACTGCCCAGTGCCCATTCTCCACAGTCACACTCATCTCTCCTTCACACACACACACTTCTCACCCATCCACCCGACCATGACAGACAAAGCTCCTGAAGAAAA
This sequence comes from Salmo salar, assembly GCF_965601325.2. NCBI lineage: Eukaryota > Metazoa > Chordata > Actinopteri > Salmoniformes > Salmonidae > Salmo > Salmo salar. Next base: position 23,250,536 of record NC_138318.1, on the reverse strand, counting down.
GAGGGAGGTGTGTTGTTCAGGCCCTCTCCCCACAAAAGCCTGCTTGTCTCCTTACACTTAAGAGCCATTAAAAGCACATTGACCCTGTGTCCTGACGTACGTGCGCTTGGCGTGCTGCCTCAATGGCCACACACTCGGGGCGTGCGCAAGTGTTTGCCGAGCCCTTCAGTGCCTCTCTTGCGGCCACTGCCCTCTTGCACAAAACTCAAAGCCATTAAATAATGAATCCAGCATGTTAAAAGATTCTGACAGCCTACACAAGTTAGTCCAGTCATGGCTTATAAAATAAGGGCATGGAAGGGGATTTCTACATGATAAATTGACTGATTGATTGGTCTTGGGTCTTTCCCATTTCTAAAAGAACTGTACATTGGTATTTCCTGGAGGCATAGCTACAAGTGTCGGATGGAAAAGAGCTTTCTGATAACAACTGTCACAAACAGAGATTGTGGTTGATGTAAATAGTTCAGTAATGCACCGAAAAATCCTGTAGCCTATGCATATAGGCCTATATAAAAGAGAACCATGTTTGGACTTTTTGTGGTGTAATTGTAATTTGCCAAGGAGCTACAATTTGAGCATCCCGACCCTGCTAATGCTTGGTGGCCTAGGGAGATTTAAAGTCAAACAGGATGGAATCAACTAGGCCTGCTGGGGTGACCGTATTATCTCTACACCAGCAGTCATGAGTCAATAACAGGTTGAAACTGAGTGGAAAGCATAGACGTAGTGAATATTGTTTCAGAGCCAAACACAACGAAATGGACAGCGCTTTCTAAGGTGATGATTCATTCAAAGCATTTAAGAGGTTGCATGTAGAACACCCATATGCATATTAGAGCTTATGCATACGTATAGGCCTTTATATGAGCCCAAGCCTGCAAAAAAGGCTGAATTAAAATAATGATTGTTCCATTATACAACAATTATACCACAGCATTGTTGAATACTCGTTTCTGATTGGCTAGAAGGGAATTCTAGAATGGACATTAAAACTAGATAATGGGACAGTTGGAAAAGTAACCAGGACACCTTGCAATCATGATGCAATATGCACGTGCACATGCAGACCGTACTTGCTACAAAGTTACAGAAAGCTAAACCAACAATCCCACAAACCCAAATTGGATAAGAAAGGGTCCAACGAATAAAACGTAGCTAGCTAGCAACTGATTTGTTTTTTTCAGAGACATAATGTTTTGGAACATCTAATGACCTAACGTAGTGAGTGATGAAAATGAATTTCTCCGGTCCCTACTGTAGTCATGACGCAAGTGGCGCTATGATGTCAAATCCTCCCACATTTCTAGTTTGACCAGCTATTTCCAGCAATTGATATTTTGAATTTGGTTGTCATATTGGCAACAAACTATTTAGCTAGCTTCTAGCCTAGTGTTTGATATGCAATGTGATCTCATAATGAACAGTGACGGCAAGTGCCCTGACAAGAAGGCACTATACCAGGCAAAATTGGGCATCATTAGCTCATTGTCATGGATGTATCCAAATGAATATCAAAAGAAAACAGTTTAAACAAATGCAAATACTTTGCTGTTAATCTGTCTGCAGAGGCCGTGACTGTGTTAGCCGAAACTAGTTGGCTACCTAGCAAGCAAGCAAGGGATAAGAACGTTGCCGGTGAGCATGGCAACGGAACATATAGAATGAGCAACTAAATATATAACTAATCGAACAAACGACTGGGTCGCGTCTCTAGCAACCAAAGATGACAAGATGAGATGAAGTATGAATTTACTATTAAAAATATAAAACAATTATAATAATTATACAAGTAAATGTGTGCTTTAGTATTGTTTTCTTTGGTAACTGTGGTATAAGTGGGATAAACGCCTCCGTTCCGTACATTAACTTAATGTAATCATGATAGCTTTCCGACCCCAGTACAGCTCAGTGTACACAAGCGTATTGGTAGGGTCGGTATCTTCTGGCAAGGAGAGAACATATAGGCCTAGGCGATGCGGTTGGTTCATTGATTTTGCAGGGCGGCTTGCAGAGTAGGCTAGCTAGCCTACAATTACAGTGAATTTGTATTTGACATTACATTTTCATAATTAAATAGGCTGACACATTACATTTAGCTACAGAATATCTCACCACTGTGTGTTTCCATCTCCTCTTTTCTCCATTCCTTTCTGGAGCACGCAGAGAGAGGGGCTGTCAACAGTTTAAATATGTTTTGTTATGAAAGCATTTTACTATTGATGTTCCCGAACAGATTTCATTTGATTTCACAAATTTAGCCCCCTTCCCCTTTTCCACATTTCTTTTCCATTACAGCCTTATTCTAAAATGGATTAAATATTTTTTCCCCTACTCATCAATCTAAACACAATACCCCATAATGAGAAAGTGAAAAGTTTTTTTTGTGTGTGTAAATGTACTAAAAATAAAAAACAGAAATACCTTTTTTACATAAGTATTCATACTTATGAGATCCAAAATTGAGCTCAGGCGCATCCTGTTTCCATTGATCATCCTTGAGATGTTTCTACAACTTGTGGTAAATTCAATTGATTGGACATGATTTTGAAAAGGCACACACCTGTCTATATAAGGTCCCACAGTTGACAGTGCATGTCAGAGCAAAAACCAATGCATGAGGTCGAAGGAATTGTCCGTAGAGCTCCGAGACAGGATTGTGTCGAGGCACAGATCTGGGGAAGGGTACCAAAAAAATGTCTGCAGCATTGAAGGTCCCCAAGAACACAGTGATTTTCAGCGGCAGAGACTGTGAGACTAGTCAGGATCAAGGGAAAGATGAACATCTCTGGAGAGACCTGAAAAAAGCTGTGCTGCGACGCTCCCCATCTAACCTGACAGAGCTTGAGAGGATCTGCAGAGAAGAATGGGAAAAACTCCCCAAATACAGACGTACCAACCTTGGAGCGTCATACCCAAGAAGACTCGAGGCTGTAATCACTGCCAAAGGTGCTTCAACAAAGTTCTGAGTAAAGGGCCTAAATACTTATGTAAATGTAATTTTTCAGTTTATTATTATTTTTATTTTTTTTATTCCCAAAAACCTGTTTTTGCTTTGTCATTATGGGGTATTGTATGTAGATTGATTAGGTAAAAAAACTATTGAAACCATTTTAGAATAAGGCAGTAACTTAACAAAATGTGGAGAAAGTCAAGGGGTCTGAATACTTTTCAAATGCACTGTAGTTGCATCATGCAGGACATATATGTTTTGATTTCTAAGACATTCTAAGGTTTGTATCATTCACAACTAAAGTTGCCAAATAACTTTAAATCTAGTGTATAGAATCTATTTCTAATTATCACTTTACGCTCAACATAGCCACTTCATATGCACACTTGCTCGGGAATGGGAAAAATATAATTTCTGTTCAATTGTATTCTTCTCGGTGTATTCATGGATGCCAAGGGAAGCGAAACTTCCCCCAAAAATGTACCAATAAATTAGCTTTCGTCTCTCGGCGTTTCATAATTTTCCTTCAATTCACAAGAGGCTGAATGTATCTCACAGGAGAAAGCATCCAAGCGAGTGAAACAGCGCCTCTCTGTCTCTCTACATGTAGACCATCTATCTGATGCTGTCTGGTCCAAACGAGTATGACATTGTTGCCAACCGTAGCATTAAAGGCAAGGGAAGCCAGCGAGCATCCTATCAAATCCCATTGAGAGCATACGTCATTGACAGAAAAACTTGAATTGTTGCATCTCTTGGTGTTGTTGTCCTCCGGAGGCTAGCTAGCAAGCTAGCTAAAATGGGCCCTTCCCTAAATTATTAATGGATGGAGACAGGGATTTGGACTTGTGGTTTTACTTAAATCTCCATACTGGCCAGTGATTAAAACGGCAAATCTGATCCAACCATTAATTCATACATCATGCCACTGGCCTGAGAAGATGGAAGTTTGATATGTATCTAGATGTAGAAGGCTAATATTAACTAGCTATTGTTGCCCATGAATGGAAGTTAGACTAGTGAGCAAGAATTTTAGCCAGGTAACCTAGGACAACAACAAATTCAAGCGTGCACTGTATGACAAGAGTGATAGCCTGCTTCTTCAACATGAAAGAGAGGATGGCATTTGTGTTTCTCTACAAGTAAGGTGAGTCAACATGTTTTTCTACTTACATGAACGTGCACACACACACAGAAATCAGAACCATGTCCATGGACAGCCACGTATTTAGCTTACGTTGATTGGACTAAATTGTTTTTGGTATCTTTTAGTTGTCACTGTATTAGACTAAGCCGGGGTTCTAAATTAATAGTTGTTTAGTAGTCTGAAAATGTTGGAAAGATGAACTTGCTTGACCATGCTGTAGGTCATGTAACTGTGTTACTGTACATGCAATATGTATTTTGGACTTCTCTGGACAGAGGTTGCTCTCCGGTTTTGTCATAAAACAAAAAGGTGTGGTTGAATTTATTCTGCCACTGTGTCTTATTGTCTCGGCCTTTAGGTCTATATTTCACGGTCGCAGGGCATATGAACTAACAGGTTATAGAGTAAACAACGCAATTATCACAACACATAGGTTGTAATATGGAGAGGCTTGGCTTCCCCAGTACCCATGCACCACTACGGATTCTTCTTACTATAAAATCATAGAATAGAAAATAATGGAATGGATTGATAAGCATCTCTTCTCTGCTAAATGAACTATATAATGGATTTGTTGTGATGGTGTATATTAAATGGATTTATTACTTTTTCAAATGTAGATGTTCTAAAGGCGCACATCATAAATGGGCTTCCCAAGTGGCGCAGCGGTCTAAGGCACTGCATCTCAGTGCAAGCGGCGTCACTACAGTCCCTGGTTCGAATCCAGGCTGTATCACATCCGCCGTGATTGGGAGTCCCATAGGGCGGAGCACAATTGACCCAGCATCGTCCGGGTTTGGAAGGGGTAGGCCAATATTGTAAATAAGAACTTGTTCTTAGCTGATTGGCCTAGTTAAATAAAGGTTCTTTTTTTAATCAAACATCAGCAGCTTATATGAGTGAAGGCACGGAGATGCAGTCAATTACTGTGAGACCGGCAGTCATTTGCATTACCAGCTGACAAAATGTCATGACTGCCACAGCCCTAGAATCAACCCAGACTAAATGTTCCAAGTCATTCTGGACATCTACCTCCTTCTAGGAACTACAGTCAGTGGGATATGGAGGAAGAAAGTCTGTCCTTCTACTGCCTTTGAGATGGTGCTGTCCTGTTTGTGAGACTCAAACAGCTGTGCACTTTGTGGTTCCCGCAACACATGTCCATATCTGATCCCTCTTTAAAGCTGCTCCCTTGTCTGTGAATGTGTCCATCCAATTCTGACATTGGCAGTAGGCAAGTGCCAACTACCCAACCTGCCCTCAATGGCCTGACACTGAGAGGTGAATCTTAGACAAGCCCTTTAGACTTTAGACCAATATATCACAGGACTTCACACTTATTCAAACCATAAAGTAATAGCAAGAGCAATGACACAACAAGAGAGTGCATTTTCTTGGCAGAAGCAGCGAATGTGACACATGCTTGAGCGGAATACAGTTGGACAGACACTTCAAACCATAAAGAAAAATAGAAAGTCACGAGTTTGTTGTCGTTGTTGGTTGTTACAGTAGGCAGTCATTGCCTAGTACTGAAGCAACTGGGTGAAAACAGGAAGCGATGACGGAAGCCTATAAAGAAATGTTTGTTTTATCGGGTTAGTGGCACCATAGACTTCCAAATTTGCATCCCAATGGTGAAACTCTCCGAACACTAAGACAGTTGTCTTTTTTTAAGGGGGATTGGATGAGAGAAGAGAAGGAGGGGGGGGGGGGGGGGGGGGGTCACAATGAAGACTTGCTTCGGACCCAAACAATCCTTGCCTTTGTCCTGCTAGAAAATGCTTAACTGTGCTCCGGCCCAGCACCCAGCATACCAATTAGTGAAGCCTTGACTCACTATCAGACAAGCCCGAGACTCAAAAGGTCACTGTCTGGGCCGTTTACAGACACATCGGGGGCCCGAGTCTAGGACTACATCCCAAATTGCACCCTATTCCCTACATTGTGCATTACTTTTGACCAGAGCCTTATGGACCATGGTAAAAGTAGTTTACTATATAGGGAATAAGGTACCATTTGGAACACAAGCTAGAGCCTGCCAGACACACATCCTTCCTTTCCCAATCCCCAGCCACAAACTCTCACATTGAGACACATTAAATAAACACACCCCCTCTTCAACCTACAACATACTGCTCTGAAGAGACTTCCTCTTTCCTTTACGGCAATATTTTTTCATTGAGCTGGCTAGTAATTTTTTGACAGCCTACTGTACATCATTCATGAAGAGCAAAGGGAGTGAGTGGAGAGCATCTGGATACATTGTACATCAGTGTGGTGTCCTGTCCTCAGCATGACTGTTTACCTTAGCTCATACTGAATCTACACTCTTAGGGAAAAAAAGGGTTCCAAATGGGTTCTTTGGCTGTCCCCATAAGATAACCCTTTTTGGTTCCAGGTAGAACCCAAGGTTTCAAAAAAGATTACCAAAATGGCGTTCTTCAAAGGGTTCTCCTATGGGGAGAGCCAAAGAACCCTGTTAGAAAAGAAAAGGTACTATCTAGAACCTAAGAGTGTATTCAATTCATCCCGTCTTATTCAAGAGGACTCATTACTACAAACTGTTGATTGGCCTTATTGAAAAATCGAATCAACTATCTTTCAAGTCTATGACTTGGGTGGCTGGAGTCATTGACATTTTTTAGGGCCTTCCTCTGACACCACCTGGTATAGAGGTCCTGGATGGCAGGGAGCTCGGCCCCAGTGATGTACTGGGCCGTACGCATTACCCTATGTAGCGCCTGCGGTCGGATGCTAAGCAGTGATGTACTGGGCCGTACGCATTACCCTATGTAGCGCCTGCGGTCGGATGCTAAGCAGTGATGTACTGGGCCCTACGCATTACCCTATGTAGCGCCTGCGGTCGGATGCTAAGCAGTGATGTACTGGGCCGTACGCATTACCCTATGTAGCGCCTGCGGTCGGATGCTAAGCAGTGATGTACTGGGCCGTACGCATTACCCTATGTAGCGCCTGCGGTCGGATGCTAAGCAGTGATGTACTGGGCCGTACGCATTACCCTATGTAGCGCCTGCGGTCGGATGCTAAGCAGTGATGTACTGGGCCGTACGCATTACCCTATGTAGCGCCTGCGGTCGGATGCTAAGCAGTGATGTACTGGGCCGTACGCATTACCCTATGTAGCGCCTGCGGTCGGATGCTAAGCAGTGATGTACTGGGCCGTACGCATTACCCTATGTAGCGCCTGCGGTCGGATGCTAAGCAGTGATGTACTGGGCCGTACGCATTACCCTATGTAGCGCCTGCGGTCGGATGCTAAGCAGTGATGTACTGGGCCGTACGCATTACCCTATGTAGCGCCTGCGGTCGGATGCTAAGCAGTGATGTACTGGGCCGTACGCATTACCCTATGTAGCGCCTGCGGTTGGATGCTAAGCAGTGATGTACTGGGCCGTACGCATTACCCTATGTAGCGCCTGCGGTCGGATGCTAAGCAGTGATGTACTGGGCCGTACGTATTACCCTATGTAGCGCCTGCGGTCGGATGCTAAGCAGTGATGTACTGGGCCGTACGCATTACCCTATGTAGCGCCTGCGGTCGGATGCTAAGCAGTGATGTACTGGGCCGTACGCATTACCCTATGTAGCGCCTGCGGTCGGATGCTAAGCAGTGATGTACTGGGCCGTACGTATTACCCTATGTAGCGCCTGCGGTCGGATGCTAAGCAGTGATGTACTGGGCCGTACGCATTACCCTATGTAGCGCCTGCGGTCGGATGCTAAGCAGTGATGTACTGGGCCGTACGTATTACCCTATGTAGCGCCTGCGGTCGGATGCTAAGCAGTGATGTACTGGGCCGTACGCATTACCCTATGTAGCGCCTGCGGTCGGATGCTAAGCAGTGATGTACTGGGCCGTACGTATTACCCTATGTAGCGCCTGCGGTCGGATGCTAAGCAGTGATGTACTGGGCCGTACGCATTACCCTATGTAGCGCCTGCGGTCGGATGCTAAGCAGTGATGTACTGGGCCCTACGTATTACCCTATGTAGCGCCTGCGGTCGGATGCTAAGCAGTGATGTACTGGGCCGTACGCATTACCCTATGTAGCGCCTGCGGTCGGATGCTAAGCAGTGATGTACTGGGCCGTACGTATTACCCTATGTAGCGCCTGCGGTCGGATGCTAAGCAGTGATGTACTGGGCCGTACGCATTACCCTATGTAGCGCCTGCGGTCGGATGCTAAGCAGTGATGTACTGGGCCGTACGCATTACCCTATGTAGCGCCTGCGGTCGGATGCTAAGCAGTGATGTACTGGGCCGTACGTATTACCCTATGTAGCGCCTGCGGTCGGATGCTAAGCAGTGATGTACTGGGCCGTACGCATTACCCTATGTAGCGCCTGCGGTCGGATGCTAAGCAGTGATGTACTGGGCCGTACGCATTACCCTATGTAGCGCCTGCGGTCGGATGCTAAGCAGTGATGTACTGGGCCGTACGTATTACCCTATGTAGCGCCTGCGGTCGGATGCTAAGCAGTGATGTACTGGGCCGTACGCATTACCCTATGTAGCGCCTGCGGTCGGATGCTAAGCAGTGATGTACTGGGCCGTACGCATTACCCTATGTAGCGCCTGCGGTCGGATGCTAAGCAGTGATGTACTGGGCCGTACGTATTACCCTATGTAGCGCCTGCGGTCGGATGCTAAGCAGTGATGTACTGGGCCGTACGCATTACCCTATGTAGCGCCTGCGGTCGGATGCTAAGCAGTGATGTACTGGGCCGTACGCATTACCCTATGTAGCGCCTGCGGTCGGATGCTAAGCAGTGATGTACTGGGCCGTACGTATTACCCTATGTAGCGCCTGCGGTCGGATGCTAAGCAGTGATGTACTGGGCCGTACGCATTACCCTATGTAGCGCCTGCGGTCGGATGCTAAGCAGTGATGTACTGGGCCGTACGCATTACCCTATGTAGCGCCTGCGGTCGGATGCTAAGCAGTGATGCCGCCAGTCAAAATGCCCTCAATGGTGCACCTGTATAACTTGTTGAGGATCTGAGGGCCCATGCCAAATCTTTTCTGTGTCCTGAGGGGGAAGAGGCATTATCGTGCCCTCTTCATGACAGTACTGGTGTGTGTGGACCATGATAGATCCTTAGTGATGTGGACACGAGGACTTGAAGCTCTCAATCCAATCCACTATAGCCCCGTCGATGTGAATGGGGGCATGCTCGGCCCTCCATTTCCTGTGCTCTATGTTTTTCTGACGTTGAGGGAGAGGTTGTTGTCCTGGCAGCATGTAAACTTACTGTTGTTTAGCAGGGTATGAAAAACAAACCAACAAATGACCAACAGTAGGCTATATCTATGAACTAACATGTACCTCCTTGATCCGGCAGTTCCGTCGTTGTAGGTAGAATCATTACACTGACTTAATCCAGTCAGGATGATCAGGTTTTCCCTATTAATAGAACTGACTGTCCCTTGTCCTGTCTCCTGGGTCACATCATGACCTGTCTGATCTGTTAAGTCACTTTCACCAGGGTACACACTTGTACACAATCATAAAACAGTCCTTATTTACACTTTACAATTCTGTCTAACCCCTGATGTCAGGACAGTTGTGCTGCCAGGAAGCCTGAATCATTAAGATGCTTTTAAACTATCTTTCAGTTCTCCACTTAATCTAGCACAGCAAGGACACATCCTACAAGCTGGAAGATACAAACATGGATGAGGATCTACAATGTACCTAGGTGTCATAACAACATTTGGTCAGTTGAACAGCACCATGCTACTACCTTGACATTAGTTCTCCTGTCACCTCCCTAGTGTTGTACAAAAGGCTTTGTTGTGTTTTGTTGCTATTACTTAGTCCTGACTTCCTCCTCAGCGCTCCTGAAAGGCTGGTATTCCCATGGCACTTTCACTTCCTGTCTATCAGCCAGTGAAGTTCTGGGTTCAGGTCTGGGGAACGTGCCCAGAAGAGACCGCTCGAGTAGGAAGTGGGAAGAGAGAGAAACAAGAGGCAAGGAGTGTCTTGGTTGCAACAACACATTTCAACATTACACCACTCAACCATTGGTTCCGGTTCTCTGTCATGTACACGGAAGAGAAGTCATTAAGCCGTTGGTAATGTCAACATTACCTCTTTAGGAGTATGACAAGTAGGGCTGTGACGGTCATGGAATTTTGGATGATTGTAATTGGCCAGCCAAATGTCTGCTGTCTCCGTAATAACCGTTCAAATAGAAAATATATACATTTAAAGATGCACATTTTCTCATGTCCTGCATGTGCTGCCATAGAAATAGAATGAATAGAACAGGCGTCCCCATTCAAGTCAATGATGGCATAATGGGTGGACTGGCGGCCATTGCGAGTATAGGAGCAAAGCAGGAAGTAAAAGCAGGAAGTTTGTTGATTCAACTCAACAAAATACATTCCATTGCATGAGCTACATCAGTTAACATCATTTGAATGAACATTCTACATTACCATGGAATTTATTGCATCACAATATCAGGCAGCCAATGCGAGTGTACCCATGAGTTTACCAGTCAAATTGCCAGGGTTAGATGTTCCAAGCCCATTCTATTCATAATTTGCTACAACACCTTGCTTGTTTTAGCAAGGGCAACTACGCTTAATCACGTTGGTAAGAGTCCATGTTATCTCAGAAACTGACTCAACCGCACGAATGCCCAGCAGTCATACAGTACCAGTCAAAAGCCTGGACACACCTACTCATTCAAGGGTTTTTCTTTATTTGTACTATTTTCTACATTGTAGAATAATAGTGAAGACATCACAACTATGAAATAACACATATGGAATCATGTAGTAACCAAACATTTTTGTTGTTTATATATATATATATATATTTTAGATTCTTCAAAGTAGCCAGCCTTTGCCTTGATGACAGCTTTACTCATTCTTGACATTCTCTCAACCAGCTTCATGATGTAGTCGCCTAGAATGCATTTCAATTAACAGGTGTGCATTGGAAGACCCAGAGTTACATCTGCTGCAGAGGATAAGTTCATTAGAGTTACCAGCTGCAGAAATTGCAGCCCAAATAAATGCTTCACAGAGTTCAAGTAACAGACACATCTCAACATCAACTGTTCAGAGGAGACTGTGTGAATCTGGTCAAATTCAAGGTCAAATTACTACAAAGAAACCACTACTAAAGGACACCAATAATAAGAAGAGACTTGCTTGGGTCAAGAAACACGAGAAATTGACATTAGACCGGTGGAAATCTGTCCTTTGGTCTGATGAGTGCAATTTTTTTATTTTTGGTTGCAGCTGCTGTGTCTTTGTGAGATGCTGAGTAGGTGAATGGATGGTCTCCGCATGTGTGGTTCCCACCGTGAAGCATGGAGGAGGTGGTGTGATGATGCTTTGCTGGTGACACACCTCCAGGCGGTGTAAGGGCTATTTGACCAAGAAGGAGAGTGATGGAGTGCAGCATCAGATGACCTGGCCTCCACAATCACCCGACCTCAACCCAATTGAGATGGTTTGGGATGAGTTGGACCGTAGAGTGAAGGAAAAGCAGCCAACAAGTGCTCAGCATATGTGGGAACTCCTTTAAGACTGTTGGAAAAGCATTCCAGGTGAAGCTGGTTGAGAAAATGCCAAGAGTGTGCAAAGCTGTCATCAAGGCAAAGGGTGGCTATTTGAAGAATCTAAAGTATAAAATATATTTTCATTTGTTTAACACTTTTTGGTTACTATATGATTCCATATGTACTATTTCATAGTTTTGATGTCTTCACTGTTAGTCTACAATGTAGAAAACAAAAATAAAGAAAAACCCTTGAATGAGTAGGTGTGTCCAAACTTTTCACTGGTACTGTACATTTTTAAATGGTTGAGGGTTATTTTATTTTCATTCCATAACCGTCGGTTACACGGTTATACGATAATTTTGCCATCCCTAGACACAAGCAATGTACAAAGTTAGTTTACTGTTTTGCTTCACGCACAATCTCATTGGTCATTGTTCCAATATTTGTATATGGCTAGGAGATGATACGTGTGCAAGTACAGTTGCCATGTGTGACTCTCTGTCTGCATATGAATGTACTCTGGGCTCAGTCACTTAAGTGAAATATTTCCCCTGAGATTGGGCGATGATTAATGGACTTGGTGATAGCCAGCCAGCCAGCCAGCCAGCCAGTCAGTCAGTCAGTCAGTCAGTCAGCCAGCCAGTAGATGTTAGACCAGATGGGAAAGCAGAGTTTCTTTTAGAGAGGTTCGTCAAGTAAAGTCTAACATAGCGTACTAGACACACTAACCACATCAGCTAAGGTACATTAACCTTACAGTACCTTAGCATTGACATTAGCATTAATATTAATACTAAGATTATTACAAACAAAAAAAAGAATTTCCCTCAAGGGAGTATGAACTATTGCTCATTGTTCATTTCTATTAAACCGGTGAGATGTTAGCCTATTTCCCAGCCTCTCTCTGCTGTGGGGTGACAGATAGAGACAGATATGAATGTGCCTCTCATAGATGCAACATGCTCTTTGATTGGTGCTAGTTAAACCAGATAAGACCTGTCGTTGTGGTGTGGGAGTGGGGCAGCTGTGTGGCTCCAGTAACTCCCTCATTAACGATGAGGGCCAGACCAGCTGTATGAAACAAATCCACTGGAAGACAAGAGAAGAAAGAGAAGGAAGAAAATAACCTATCTCTCAGAGACAAAGAGAGGGAGAGGGGTGAGGCCCCGCCGTGCTGCGACGAGATCGGCTTCATGTCCCCAGGGAGCTCCACCTGCCACCTGGCCAGCCCTCACCCCTTACCCCGCCCCTCTCGGTCCCCCTTTGTGTCCCCTCTATGGTGACAGAAGATCCGGTCACATTTGTGTGTTTTCATCTTTCCTTTCTGACTGTGTGTTTTCAACTTGGAGGAGGCGCCTCCCTCACTTCTGACTTGGTACCATCTGCATCAACAGAACAAAGGATGGATGATGAAGAATGGATCAAAGCTAATGGTGTCAAAAACACTTCCTTCATTTTCATAATCTGCCTGTTTTTAACTAAACTGTCTATCCAAGTATTACATTGTTAAATGGATCAAATGTCTGCCCGGATTACAATGAGTGTCCCTTCCACCCCCTGTTAATGCACACATACTGTACCAGGTATTTCATCCATACACTTGGCATGAGGACATGGCTGAGTGCAGATGTATTGCCGCCCACTCAAAGGGGGGTTAACACCCTTCCAGACGCAGCCACACTGGGCAGGGTAAAGGAGGGCCAAGTAGCGCCCTAATCCTCACACTGGCTTGGCCAGCCTTTTTGTTTGGTTTCCATTATTATTGATATGTCCCCATCTCTGAGTGCCATCTGGGGGCTTTGTGTGCCCTGCGGCCAGCTTTGTTACCAGGAGGAGCTCTGTTACAATGGGGAAGGGGGCCTGGTTGAGAGGAGTAGGGAGCAGTGGAGACCCTTCAGCTCCTAAAGGGGGCTGTGCCCTGCCCTCTCTCTTTCCCCTCTGGGACTCCATACCCCGCCCGCTAGTGATGCGAGCGTTGACTCATAACCCGCAGTCCCCGTGGTTATATACCTGAGCGGGTTGAATAAAGAGAAAATAATACCTTTAAAAATCCATAAATGTCTAATTCTATACAAATTCGACAGTTACAAAACGGGGACTTCAAATAGGCCTACGGCACGTAAAGGGAACTATAGTCTATTGTTCAAATGGGTTAAAGGGAAACTGAAATGTGGACACAGAGTGTAACCTCTCACATAGCCTTAATATTAACTCCGACAGAATTCAGCATTTCTTGCAGTGAAATGAAGGCTACAGGAGTGGAGGAATATGATTTCTTTCTTTCAGCCTCTTGAGAGAATGTGAATGTGCAGTTAGATACCGTCTGTAGAGGTGCTGTCTTTATCAGCATCATAAAACCTGATAGTATTTCAACTAGATAAAATATGCATCCAAGCCAAACTTAAATCTTATCAGAAATATGTTGGGTCGTTTTCAGAGCTTTCCATTTCCTTACAACCGGTCAAACTGATGTCATTTGGAAATGTTGCACAGAAAATCTTTTTTTTTTTTTTTAAAGAGTTATTTCATTTTCTCCCTTGTCGCCTAAACGTCTTGGCGCCGTGAATGAAGCAGAGATGACAGAGAACTTTCCCAATGTAAACTAGACTGAAGCATTCATTCTATCGATTTACAGTTTTTTTACAATCACATTGGCACTAATTTCAGAACCTTCCTGTCATTTTCAAAACTCCAGACACAAAACTCTCAACCGATGATCAAAATACACAATTTTCAACTCTTAAGACTTTTTCCAATAGCTTGGATACAATACACATAAAGCTAAGATAATTAGTTCATTGAACTAAAATCACCTGTTCAAAATTACAACTTAACATCAGAGTATTACCATTTCAAAATGCAATTCACACATTACATCTGAGATGACTGTCTATTCATTTCATTACAATGATCTAACTATCAATTGATACAACTGCTCAAAATGATAAGTAACTGCTGCATTACTCTTAATGCATAGTTATGGAAATTGACAAACAATATTCCATGTTAAGATCATGAAAGTTTCAGGATAACGAGATCCATTGACACCAATTACCGTGGAACATGAACCAACTGGACTACATTATCTATGGATATTTCTTCATCAGACACTGTTTCCATGGTTCCATGTACCACTTTTCCAGACCATGTTTTTAGATTTGACATTACTGTACACTCAACGGCCACTTTATTAGCTATACCTATCAGGTACTGGGTAGGACCCCCGTTTGCCTCCACAACAGCCTGAATTATTCACGGCCTGAATTATTCACATTAAGAGATGCCCTTCTGCACACCACTGTTTTAAACAGCTGTTATTTGAGCATTTGTGGCCTTTCTGTCAGCTTGAATGAGTCTGGACATTCTCCTCTGACTTCTCTCATTAACAAGGTGTTTTTGCCCACAGAACTGCCGCTCACTGAATGTGTTTTGTTTATCGCACCATTCTCTGTAAACTCTAGAGACTGTAGTGCGTAAAAATCCCAGAAGGGCAGCTGTTTCTGAGATGCTGGAACACCATGTGTGGCACCAACAATCATACCACGGTCAAAGTTACTTACATTACGCATCTTATCCGTTCTGTTTGGTCGAAAAACAACTAAAGCTCTCTACTCTATATACTCTATATATTGAGTTGCAGGCAGCCACATGGTTCGCTGTTCGAAGGAGCAGGCTATTTGTGTTAACACGCAGGTGTACCTAATAAAGTGGCCAATAAAGTGGTTGCTGACGATTGGATTCACATTGTGGTACGAGTATATAGTGAAATGAGTGGTATCCACCTACAACAACATAGCGATAACACGGAGTCAGCAGGTGATCCAGGTCACAAGAGGTCAAACAGTGGAAGGAGGAAGATGAGGAAGACGTGGTGGCCAAAGGAATGGCAGGGGACAAGCACCCCTTCTGAGAGGTGGTCGTGGGCCTCGTTTGAGAGGTGTGGGGGAATGTGGTAGAGGACAAGGCCATGGATCAAGACAGAGGCAGCAACAGCAAAGAATGTCCAATGAAATCCGAGCAATAGTTGTAGACCATGTGGTAAATCATGACATGACAATGACTGAGGCAGCTGCAATGATTCAACCAAACCTCAGAAGATCAACCGTGGCCTCAATCATCAGAACTTTCCACAATGAGAACTGGTAAGTCTTCAGCATGCACTAAACATTAGGTTACTCTCAATTATGAAATGACTGTATACTGCATGCCAATGTGTACCACAGAGTATGTGATGTGACTAAATGGGTTCTGACTGTAATTTTCCCAACAGAATTGAGACTAGGCCATTTAGAGGAGGCAGTTGCAAAATTCGTACTGACCAACAAGAGCGGGCTGTGGTCAATTTGGTTCGGACCAGAAATGATATTCGCCTTACAGAAATTCGGCAGCACATCTTGGACAATGACGACATGTTCAACAATGTGGAAGCCATAAGTTTGTCAACTATTGCACGCATGCTGAAAAGGCACCAGGTGTCTCTAAAACAGCTATACCGTGTGCCTTTAGAAAGAAATGCAGACAGAGTGAAGCAACAGAGGACTGAGTATGTTCTGGTACGTTCAGTTTCAAGATGCCTGTTGTGAAAAATTCCCCCAAAATTCTACATCATTGTAATCAGCAATTCTCTTTCCAAAATGTATTTTTAGAGGGTGATGGAGCTGGATGCTGATGAAAACCAGCACAAATTCCTCTTTTTGGGTGAGGCAGGCTTCAACTTGGCCAAGGCAAGGAGGTGAGGTCGGAATGTTATTGGCCAGCGGGCAACCATCCAAGTACCTGGACAACATGGGGCCCAACATCACCATGTGTGCAGCTATATCAGAAGATGGTGTGGTGGGACGCAGACCTCGTATTGGATCATATAATGCAGCTCTCCTTGTAACCTTCCTTGATGAACTAAATCAGGTCTGTAGAGCTGATGGTGTGACCCATGTCATTGTGTGGGATAATGTCAGGTTCCACCATGCTCAAATGGTGCAAGCATGGTTTCAGGCCCATCCACAATTTACCACCCTGTACTTACCCCCATACTCTCCTTTCCTTAAGCCAACTGAGGAATTTTTCTCCACACGGAGGTGGAAGGTATATGATAGGCGCCCTCACAAACAAGCCGCCCTTCTCCAGGCCATGGATGATGCATGCAATGACATCAGGGCCATGGATGACGCCATGCCCGAAGATTCTACCCAAAATGTTTGGCTAATGAAAACATCCATTGTGATGTGGATGAGAACCTGTGGCCAAATCCACAAGACAGGGTTGATGGAAATATAGAAGTACAGTAATCAATCCTTTGTTTAGCTTTTTACAGTAAGCCAGGTGAGGAGCACTGCAGTTGACCTTTTTACAGTAAGCCAGGTGAGGAACACTGCAGTTGACCTTTTTACAGTAAGCCAGGTGAGGAACACTGCAGTTGACCTTTTTACAGTAAGCCAGGTGAGGAGCACTGCAGTTGACCTTTTTACAGTAAGCCAGGTGAGGAACACTGCAGTTGACCTTTTTACAGTAAGCCAGGTGAGGAACACTGCAGTTGACCTTTTTACAGTAAGCCAGGTGAGGAGCACTGCAGTTGACCTTTTTACAGTAAGCCAGGTGAGGAACACTGCAGTTGACCTTTTTACAGTAAGCCAGGTGAGGAACACTGCAGTTGACCTTTTTACAGTAAGCCAGGTGAGGAACACTGCAGTTGACCTTTTTACAGTAAGCCAGGTGAGGAGCACTGCAGTTGACCTTTTTACAGTAAGCCAGGTGAGGAACACTGCAGTTGACCTTTTTACAGTAAGCCAGGTGAGGAACACTGCAGTTGACCTTTTTACAGTAAGCCAGGTGAGGAACACTGCAGTTGACCTTTTTACAGTAAGCCAGGTGAGGAGCACTGCAGTTGACGTTTTACTGTAGATTTTTTTGTAGCTAATTATTTTTGCTTTGATTCAAAGAAACCTATGTTGTGATTTTATTGTATTTCATCAATACATTTCAGGTTTTGTCCAATGATTCCACTGTGTCTGTAGTATTCTCTCTGCTAGTCCTTTTACAGTGATGTATTAACGTGTAGTACCATAATGAAACATTTATCACATATGTTGTACTACAATATTTAATGAATGTATGAACAACTACACAGTGAAACTATCGGTAGCTTGTGTGTGGGTGATCTAAATTCATGTTTCTATGGTATTTCATGATAAATGAGTTATTTGAACCAATGATTCTGCAAGTGCAAGGTTTCTTTAAAGATATGAATGCACAATGCAATGTTTTGAACATTGGACAGCCTGTGTTACGAGTGATGACCGTTTTGAGTTTTGTGTCTAGTTTTGAAAAATGACCACAAGGTTCTGAAATTAGTGCCAAAGTGATTGTAAAAAACTGTATGACTTTATTCTGGTGAGCAAGGGTTTATTTAGTCTTCTAGGGCAACATGTGACAGAAGTGAAGCTGCATGTATCTAATTGTAGGGTAACAAATAGTCTACCAAAATGTTGGAAATTATAAGCATAAATATATCTAAATCAAGCAAAAGAAAATTCCTCCACCCTCTGTCAAAAAATCTGACTGTAGCCTAGAGCATTTTTTCTATATTAGAGGGTTAAGGTCGGGTGCGGGCCTCAGATCTTTATCACATATAGTCGGGCGGTTGCGGATAGGTTACTAGCAATTGTGGGCGGGTGAACAAACAACTGCCCAGAGCACCACTAACCCCCGCCTGCCCTCCCTCACCTCCCTGCAGCCTGCCACAGCCTTGCTGCTGCCGCACTCGCTGCCAAAACCAGTGCTGGATGCTGGGGCCCCAGACAAACAGCCAGTCCCCCTGTACTGCAGCTGGGGACACCATGTGGGGTGGTGGGCCCGCAGGGTCAGAGAGGAGGGCGACGTTCCCCACCCTGACTGAATAATCTAAGGTTTAGTAAAGCAGGAGGATTAGAGGGGCAAGTTCGCTAGCTAGCTAGAGAATAAAAGAACAACTGATTGAGGAAACCAAGTCGTCAGTGGTTATGGCATCTGTTATGGCTCTCGTGGACAGACACACATAACATATCAATGGTAGTAGCGTCTGTCAACAGACTGTGTGATGTGACAACTAACAAGGATTTTTCTTTAGGTATGGTGCTTTTTCATCACTCATCATTTTGACAAATCATGATTCCGCAGGTGCCTGCATCTTTCGGATTTTGGAAGGAGAGGGGGCCTGAACAAGGCAGTTAACCCACTGTTCCTAGGCCGTCATTGAAAATAAGAATTCGTTCTTAACTGACTTGCCTAGTTAAATAAAAGGTAAAATAAATACAAAATATAAAAAATAATTTGGCCATAGAATTGCCAGAAATTTACAGAGAGTTTCCATTTAGGGGGGTTGATACTTTACAAGTCGCATTAGTATATTTATCTTAACATCTGCCCCCAGAATTTAATTGAGGATCCAACGCAAATACACAAGATTGTCATAGTGGGTTTCCAAGATTAGTCGTGGGCTAGCTTTCTATAGCTTTTGTTGTGTCTGTTGAATGAGTGGGCGGCCTTGGCTGTCATCAAGATAATCTTTGAGCAGTCGACGCGCTGCTCTGATGAGGCAGTGGAAACAAGAGGTAGTGGAAATGCTGTGCTAGCCGACGAGGGGAGGACAGCTTATGTCGCAGCATTCCCCTTGTGTTAATCCATAATGCCGTCTTCCTCCTAGAGACTTCCTGATTAAGGGTGTACACACGGAGGCAGAGCCGGTTAGAACGAGATGCTACACACTTCAATCTCAGCACTGGGCGAGCGGCTGCCTGGGAAAGAGTCATGGAGTAAGTAGTAATAATCCCAGCTAAAAATAGGAGCCTGCAGACAGTGAGCTACTCATAGCAAAGAGTTAGCTCCTCTCACCTGAGGCGAGTGACTGAGAGGCCACTTCTCCCTCCTAAAACCCAGAAGGGAGGATCTGCTTAGGTGCGTGAAAACACAGAGGAAAATAACTCTTTGCTACAGTATGAGAGACAGTAAGAATGTTTTAGAGTATATCCTACAATTATGTCGTCTCTCCCCCTCTTCCATCCCATGTCCTCTCTCCCCCCTCCTCCATCCCTCCCTCCATGTCGTCTCTCCCCCCTCCTCCATCCCTCCCTCCATGTCGCCTCTCCCCCCTCCTCCATCCCTCCCTCCATGTCGTCTCTCCCCCCTCCTCCATCCCTCCCTCCATGTCGTCTCTCCCCCCTCCTCCATCCCTCCCTCCATGTCGTCTCTCCCCCCTCCTCCATCCCTCCCTCCCTGTCGTCTCTCCCCCCTCCTCCATCCCTCCCTCCCTGTCCTCTCCATTCATCCCTCCCTACCTGTCCTCTCTCTCTCCCTCCCTACTCCATCCCTCCCACCCTGTCCTCTCTCCCTCCCTGTCCTCTCTCCCTCCCTGTCCTCTCTCCCTCCCTACTCCATCACTACCTCCCTGTCTACTCCTTCCCTGCTCCATCTCTCCCTCCCCGTCCTCTCCCCCTCACTCCTCCATCTACCCCTTCCTGTCCTCTCTCCCTCCCGGCTCCATCTCTCCCTGTCCTCTCTCCTTCCCTGCTCCATCTCTCCCTCCTCGTCCTCTCCCCCTCGCTCCTCCATCTACCCCTTCCTGTCCTCTCTCCCTCCCGGCTCCATCTCTCCCTGTCCTCTCTCCTTCACTGCTCCATCTCTCCCTCCTCGTCCTCTCCCCCTCGCTCCTCCATCTACCCCTTCCTGTCCTCTCTCCTTCACTGCTCCATCTCTCCCTCCTCGTCCTCTCCCCCTCGCTCCTCCATCTACCCCTTCCTGTCCTCTCTCCTTCACTGCTCCATCTCTCCCTCCTCGTCCTCTCCCCCTCGCTCCTCCATCTACCCCTTCCTGTCCTCTCTCCTTCACTGCTCCATCTCTCCCTCCCCCCCTCCTCCTCTCGCTCCTCCATCTCTCCCTCCCCGTCCTCTCTCCTTCCCTGCTCCATCTCTCCCTCCCCGTCCTCTCCCCCTCGCTCCTCCATCTACCCCTTCCTGTCCTCTCTCCTTCACTGCTCCATCTCTCCCTGTCCTCTCTCCTTCACTGCTCCATCTCTCCCTCCCCCCCTCCTCTCGCTCCTCCATCTACCCCTTCCTGTCCTCTCCCCCTCGCTCCTCCATCTCTCCCTCCCCGTCCTCTCTCCTTCACTGCTCCATCTCTCCCTCCCCGTCCTCTCCCCCTCGCTCCTCCATCTCTCCCTCCCCGTCCTCTCTCCTTCACTGCTCCATCTCTCCCTCCCCGTCCTCTCCCCCTCGCTCCTCCATCTACCCCTTCCTGTCCTCTCTCCTTCACTGCTCCATCTCTCCCTGTCCTCTCTCCTTCCCTGCTCCATCTGTTCCTTCCTGTCCTCAGCCTATGACCCAACATGACCTCTGGCCTATAGAGGCTGTGACTAGGGTTGCTGTCCCTATCATGAAACTGTCTCCCTGACAAGCACAGCACAGAAACCAGAGAATATAGATCCGTTCTCGGGACAATGTCAGGAGAGAACAGAAACCTTGTTGTACACCACACACTCCCTTAGATACTTTAGGGTGCTACAGTACACATTTCTGGTTCTAAGCAGGGCCAGGCCAATGTATATTCAAACATATGTATGACATTATAGACAACGACAACTTGAGATTAGAATGTCAGGTTCACTAACTGGCACAATTCTGTTTATGTGGGCGATGAGAATCCATGAATTGATCCTTGTTTGAGTGCAGGTCAGGCCCTGCCAAAGCACCATAAATGAATGAGTCGAATGGCTTTGGCCATTACAGAAGAGTCAAGCCTGGCCAATAGACCAAATGTAATAAAAGGGACAAGCCAGGGCTGGGAGTGCTGCATTATGGGTGAGGGAACGAGTGGTGCTGGGAGACTCTGTGGGCAGAAGGCCCATCTGTGTCTGAGGAGAGGTATGATGATGAGAGGGCTGCTTACAGAGACATTATTAGTTCTGTCAGCCTTGCAGCCCAATGCACATATACCCAGCTAGAGCTACAACTAGTTACAGCAGCCTGGGCCCTGTTGGTGGGCTGCTAGGACTAAAAATATATTGCCTGCCTGCCCTCTTGCCCTCGGACACTTCACAGTCTCTGTACATGACAATGTCACGCTATAGGAGGAAATATAAAAACATACAAATTGAGGCGAGGGGGAGAGAGAGAGAGAGAGAGAGAGAGACCACATCTGGTGATTAACCTTGAGCAGAGAGGGCTGTGTGACAGGGAGTGACTGTGGAGTAGGGCTGTAATTGAATAACCGTGTAACTGACGGTTATGGATGAAGACTGCCATGAAAATAAAATAAACCGTCAAAACCATTTAAATAGGCATACATTCATTTTAGGATTTTGTTTAATTTGTATTAACTTTATTTTCATGTAGATAAACTTTACCTAATAGCGAGAGTGTTTAATGATTATAAGCTATTATTTTTCTAACTTAGTCGGTCTATAAAAATGTCTACATCTCCTCCTATTTCCAACTGTCCTTCGATGCTCAAGCAGCACTATAGGATATGGTGTGAGGACTTTCTTTCAGATAATGCACCTTTTCATTGCTTGCTAGTAAATAAGTAAATAAAAAGCCTATAATGTGCTAACGTTGTGTCAACGGGACAATGTGCCAATCCTATCCAACCTGACTTTGTATAATTTGATACGGATTCTGTTTTGTTGTTTGAAATGACAATGAATGAAAATCCCAGGGAGGAGTAATTGTGACAGAGTAGGAACCAAATTGTTGATAAGTGTTTCCCAGGGGACCCTATAATATTTGGTTACATTGAATCTTATACTACTACTACACTAACATATTCATGCTTCATGTATTCTTCTTTGATTTAGAGGATAAACAAACAACTTGCTGATTTAGGTCTACACCATCACTGGTATTATCAGGCTGTATAGCTCATTCCATTTGCTCCAACTCAGTACATTTATTAGCTACAGTTGAAGTCGGAAGTTGACATACACCTTTGCCAAATACATTTAAACTCAGCTTTTCATAATTCCTGACATTTAATCCTAGTAAAGATTACCTGTCTTAGGCCAGTTAGGATCACCACTTTATTGTAAGAATATGAAAAGTCAGAATAATAGTAGAGAGAATTATTTATTTCAGCTTTTATTTCTTTCATCACATTCCCAGTGGGTCAGAAGTTTACATACACTCAATTAGTATTTGGTAGCATTGCCTTTACATTGCTTAACTTGGGTCAAACGTTTCGGGTAGCATTCCACAAGCTACCCACAATAAGTTGGGTGAATTCTGGCCTATTCCTCCTGACAGAGCTGGTGTAACTAAGTCAGGTTTGTAGGCCTCCTTGCTCGCATACGCTTTTTCAGTTCTGCCCACAAATGTTCTATAGGATTGAGGTCATGGCTATGTGATGGCCACTCCAATACCTTGACTTTGTTGTCCTTAAGCCATTTTGCCACAACTTTGGAAGTATGCTTGGGGTCATTGTCCATTTGGAAGACCCACTTGCGACCAAGCTTTAACTTCCTGACTGATGTCTTGAGATGTTGCTTCAATATATCCACAGAATTTTCCTTCCTCATGAAGCCATCTATTTTGGGAAGTGCACCAGTCCCTCCTGCAGCAAAGCACCCCTACAACATGATGCTACCACCCCCGTGCTTCACGGTTGGGATGGTGTTCTTCGGCTTGCAACCCCCTTTTTCCTCCAAACATAACGATGGTCATTATGACCAAACAGTTCTATTTTCGTTTCATCAGACCAGAGGACATTTCTCCAAAAAGTACGATCTTTGTCCCCATGTGCAGTTGCAAACCGTAGTCTGGCTTTTTTATGGCGGTTTTGGAGTAGTGGCTTCTTCCTTGCTGAGCGGCCTTTCAGGTTATGTCGATATAGGACTCATTTTACTGTGGATATAGATACTTTTGTACCTGTTTCCTCCAGCATCTTCACAAGGGCCTTTGCTGTTGTTCTGGGATTAAATTAGCACTTTTCGCACCAAAGTACATTCATCTCTAGGAGACAGATCTTCCCATCATGTCAAGCAAAGAGGCACTGAGTTTGAAGGTAGGCATTGAAATACATCCACAGGTACACCTCCAATTGACTCAAATGATGGCAATTAGCCTATCAGAAGCTTCTAAAGCCATGACATCATTTTCTGGAATTTTCCAAGCTGTTTAAAGGCACAGTCAACTTACTCTATGTAAACTTCTGACTCACTGGAATTGTGATACAGTGAATTATAAGTGAAATAATCTGTCTGTAAACAATTGATGGAAAAATGACTTGTGTCATGCACAAAGTAGATGTCCTAACCGACTTGCCAAAACTCTAGTTTGTTAACAAGAAATTTGTGGAGTGGTTGAGAAACGAGTTTTAATGACTCCAACCTAAGTGTATGTAAACTTCCGACTTCAACTGTAGCTAGCTAGCTAGCTAGCTAACTAGTGATTAGCAGCTAACATGATTTAGGCCCAACTTGCTAAGAAAACTAACGGATAGTGTAATTATAGAACGCTAGTGGATTTATAATAAGAAGCAAAGCGAAAACAGCATCGTTGTCATCAACATTGTTGCATGTGCTGCATTAAGCATGCAGACTGAACGAAAGTGTCTGGTGGTCAAGCAACAACAAATGCCCTCCTTGAGTGACAGAGGGCGGGACTAGGTCTGGGTGGAAAGCGGCATGGAGAGTGGAGAGAGATGACTCAAGTAGCGGAGTAAACTATACAAATTAACGTTACACACGGCCTATCACATTTAACCTGTTAGGGCTAGGGGGCAGTATTTACACGGCCGGATAAAAAACGTACCCGATTTAATCTGGTTATTACTACTGCCCAGAAACTAGAATATGCATATAATTATTGGCTTTGGATAGAAAACACCCTAAAGATTCTATAACTGTTTGAATGGTGTCTGTGAGTATAACAGAACTCATATGGCAGGCAAAAACCTGAGAAGATTCTGTACAGGAAGTACCCTCTCTGACCATTCCTTGGGCTTCTTGGCTCTGTTTATTTAAAATGTAGGATCTTTGCTGTAACGTGACACTTCCTACGGCTCCCATAGGCTCTCAGAACCCGGGAAAAAGCTGAATGATGTAATTCCAGCCGCTGGCTGAAAAACTTTAGCGCCTTTGGTTAACCTGTTGGGGCTAGGGGGCAGTATTTTCACGGCTGGATAAAAAAACGTACCCGATTTAATCTGGTTACTAATCCTACCCAGTAACTAGAATATGCATATACTTATTATATATGGATAGAAAACACCCTAAAGTTTCTAAAACTGTTTGAATGGTGTCTGTGAGTATAACAGAACTCATTTGGCAGGCAAAACCCTGAGACATTTTCTGACAGGAAGTGGATACCTGATGTGTTGAATGACCTTTAAGCCTATGCCATTGAAACACACAGGGGTTGATTAATGTTTTGGCACTTCCTATTGCTTCCACTAGATGTCACCAGCCTTTACAAAGTGTTTTGAGTCTTTTACTGTGAGATCTGACCGAACAAGAGCCATGGAACGGTGATGGCCGATTAGACTCTGGCGCGCGAGTTCATGTTGGGTACCCTCGTTCCAATACGTTATAAAAGAGAATGCATTCGTCCACCTTGAATATTATTCATGTTCTGGTTAAAAAAGGCACTAATGATTTATGCTATACAATGTTTGACATGTTTGAACGAACGTAAATATATTTTTTCCCCTCGTTCATGACGAGAAGTCCGGCTGGCTTAGATCATGTGCTAACAATACGGAGCTTTTTGGACATAAATGATGAGCTTTTTTGAACAAAACTACATTCGTTATGGACCTGGGATTCCTGGAAGTGACATCTGATGAAGAGAATCAAAGGTAATGGATTATTTACATAGTATTTTCGATTTTAGATCTCTCCAACATGGCCGTTTGTCTGTATAGCAAAGCGTATTTTTCTGGGCGCAGTGCTCAGATTATTGCAAAGTGTGATTTCCCAGTAAGGTTATTTTTAAATCTGGCAAGTTGATTGCGTTCAAGAGATGTAAATCTATAATTCTTTAAATGACAATATAATATTTTACCAATGTTTTCTAATTTTAATTATTTAATTTGTGGTGCTGACTTGACTGCCGGTTATTGGAGGGAAACGATTTCCTGAACATCAATGCCATAGTAAACCGCTGTTTTTGGATATAAATATGAACTTGATAGAACTAAAAATGCATGCATTGTCTAACATAATGTCCTAGGAGTGTCATCTGATGGAGATTGTAAAAGGTTAGTGCATCATTTTAGCTGGTTTTATGGTTTTGGTGACGCCTGTCTTTGAATTGACAAAACATTACACACAGCTATTGTCAATGTACTCTCCTAACATAATCTAACTTTATGCTTTCGCCGTAAAACCTTTTTGAAATCGGACAACGTGGTTAGATTAAGGAGATGTTTATCTTTCAAAGGGTATAAGATAGTTGTATGTTTGAAAAATTTGAATTTTGACATTTATTTGGTTTCAAATTTGCCGCTCTTGAAATGCACCTGCTGTTGATAGGGTGCACCACGGGTGGCACGCTAGCGTCCCACATAGCCCCAAGAAGTTAAGTGGTCTATCAGAGGACAATGAGCTGAGGCGCGTGCACGGGGCGACACCATGTTTTTAGTTCTCTCTCTTTGTACTAAAACACAGATTCCCGGTCGGAATATTATCGCTTTTTTATGAGAAAAATGGCATAAAAATTGATTTTAAACAGCGGTTGACATGCTTCGAAGTACGGTAATGGAATATTTAGATTTTTTTTGGTCACAAAACACGTCGTGCGCGTAAACCTTATTTACCCTTTCGGATAGTGTCTTGAATGCACGAACAAAACGCCGCTATTTGGATATAACTATGGATTATTTGGGACCAAACCAACATTTGTTATTGAAGTAGAAGTCCTAGGAGTGCATTCTGACGAAGAACAGCAAAGGTAATAACATTTTTCTTATAGTAAATCTGACTTTGGTGAGGGCTAAACTTGGTGGGTGTGTAAATAGCTAGCCCTGTGATGCCGGGCTATCTACTTAGAATATTGCAAAATGTGCTTTCACCGAAAAGCTATTTTAAAATCGGACATAGCGAGTGCATAGAGGAGTTCTGTATCTATAATTCTTAAAATAATTGTTATGTTTTTTGTGAACGTTTATCGTGAGTAATTTAGTAAATTCACCGGAAGTTTGCGGGGGGTATGCTAGTTCTGAACGTCACATGCTAATGTAAAAAGCTGGTTTTTGATATAAATATGAACTTGATTGAACAAAACATGCATGTATTGTATAACATAATGTCCTAAGATTGTCATCTGATGAAGATCATCAAAGGTTAGTGCCGCATTTAGCTGTGGTTTGGGTTTATGTGACATTATATGCTAGCTTGAAAAATGGGTGTCTGATTATTTCTGGCTGGGTACTCTGCTGACATAATCTAATGTTTTGCTTTCGTTGTAAAGCCTTTTTGAAATCGGACAGTGTGGTTAGATTAACGAGAGTCTTGTCTTTAAAATGGTGTAAATTAGTCATATGTTTGAGAAATTGAAGTAATAGCATTTCTGAGGTATTTGAATAACACGCCACGGGATTCCACTGGCTGTTACGTAGGTGGGACGAAATCGTCCCACTGGCCCTAGAGAAGTTAACAAACTAAAAACATTAAAATACCATTATAGAAGGTAAAGTAAAAACCCAAACCGGTCTGTGCATCAATACCTGTACATCGTAAAATACGGTATACCGCCCAGCCCTAATACAGTGTCGGCCCGCAATGACCTTTTATGAATGCCCATGTGTTAGCCTACCATTTGTAAAACAGGCAATTTACAGTTAATCCCTTTCATTTGGTTACATTATATTTGGTTAATTGCATGTATTAATTACAGTACTTTACCATTCTCATTCTCTTAGTAAACCAACCTCTTACACTTGTGAGAATCAAGTTTTGGTTTATTTCATACCATCATCTAGACCTACACGCTCCATGTGAGCATGTGTCTGGTTTCTCTGTCCTGATAAATGTTGACAAAGAAACCAGTCTGCATAGATTCTCCTGGCCTGCTTTGCAAATGTCAAATGTAGGAAAGTGCCCAGCTGGGCTTCTCAGTCATTTTTTGTTCACCTCACACAGTAAGTCAACAAAGTCCTTAATTATTTTTTTTTTTTTTTTACATCCATTCAAATTATAATAGTTCCTCACAGTATTTGAAAAATCATCCCCATCAATAATCAGCGTCACTGATAAATAGGCTATGGACATGGTTGTGTGTATTTTTATAATTTCATCTTCATACTATAGCATAGCTGTCCCCTTCATACTTTCCTTGTCAATTCATTATTGTATAGCCTACTTTCAGGAAAGCCTAAGGTAGGCCAAGATTTTTCAATATGTTTTAAGGAAAGGAGAAATATTTGCTCGTGTCTGACATACACTGGTGGCTTTGATTGACGGGTGGTTTTCCGGGCGTGTGCATTCAGAACGTTTCCTAAATTAGCCCGTCTGGACTCCATATCTAGATAAGAATCACATGTTAAGGTCATGATGTCATCTTGTAAAAGGGCTGTTTTCAGTAGCTCAGGCTACATTCCCTCGTTATGCCGTTCTCTCTTTGAAGAACATTGTGACGTTATGCAAATATTTTGGGGAAACCCATCGGACTTCATTTGAATGGTTTTGTGTGTCGAAATAGGATCTGTATTGACTTGTTTTTTTATGCAGAAAAAACATTCAAGGACAAGCTAGGCATATATCTTTATTTTGACCCCGTTAATGTTGTGTCAATACGAAAATGGAACAAATGCTCTCCAACCTGGTATTTCTTCATTTGTTGATTTTATATTTATAAGTAATAACCTGAATAATCATAATGAAATGCCATGATAATAATGAAGTACAATGGCTTGTTTCAAGTATGTTTTTATTAAGAAGCATATCCATGTAAACAAGTGAACAAACATCATTGTGACCTCCCCCTGAACAGTTGTCAGTGACCATGTACATTGGCCTGGCCAATTACCGTAACCTCAAATTCCAAGACCATCACAGCCCTACGGTGGAGTGAGTTTAACACTCTCGGGGGGCTACCTGACGCTGTGTGAGGGCCCACTACCTGCTGGGATGGAAACATGTTGCCTGGTCAGGGACAGTCAGTGACAACGCTACACTGTACTGTAAGCGCTGCAGGGTTAATATGCTGGGACTAGTAACTCAAACGGCAAGAGAGTGGTTGGTATTGGTTTACTGTTACTGTACTGGGGAATGGTTGGTGTCAGTGTTGAATCGAAGAAAAGCTCAATGTGATTGGCAAACGCTAGGCCTACTACTTTACATTGTAAAATTAGCATAGGCCAGTCCCCCCTAAACAAATGAATGGACTTCAATAAACGTGTGATGGAAGAAGACATGTGAGTTGAAGACGAATAGAGTTAGGCACAGTATACACTAGGAGACAGGCACAATCAAGGGAAAGCCTTTTTAGAAGACAAACCCTAGCCTGAAAATCAGTTCTGTTACAGAAACGTAAAAGCAGTGTGGCAAACCTTACAATGGCTTTGTCTAGCGAGTAAACAAAAAAAATAAAAAATACAAACATGCTGTCTAAATGCCAGACAAAGGAGCTGGGAAAAAAACATCCTCCACTCAAACAGATATAGTAAAATGTTTTTTGAAAGCTTCCGTCTCATCTCCGGCAGCAAGGGGGAAAACAGTTTCCTGATAGCTTTCAGAATGAGTGCCCTTCCTCCGTCTCTCTCTAGACTTTTCTCCTCTCTATCCCTCTCTCACACGCTTTCCTATCTCCCTCTCTCTTGCTCTCCCCCCCTCTCTCTCTCCCCCTCCTACAGATGAGATGGCTTGAGTGCATTTCATTTCCTCTACATCTCTCTCACTCTGTCCAAGATATGAAATTGGTAGAGTGGTAGAGTGCAGGGAGGTGGGGCTCCCCAGAGCATCGTTCTGTGGGATGGATTTGGTGGTGGCCCTGTTGCCCTCTCTAGCTGCTTAATGGACCCGCTTCCTCCCGCTTCACCCCCTTTGACTAGGAATTTCTGGAGTGTCTGAGGGGTGGTGGTAACCCGGCCAGGAGCTCCCTGTGCCCAAAAGCTATCAACAAACTAAAGACAATCCAATCGAATGACTTGTGTTCAATGAGGTGAAAGGTTCAAAACATACTGGCAATAGAGGGTGGGCCCATCAATATGTGCCACTGTCAATGTTGACAGTACTGGAAGTGGTTTTGGATACTATGTACAGTAGTTTCATGTCCTTTATGTACGGTCACTAAGGCTTAGAACACAAAGAGGGGTGTGGATAAGTCACACAGGGAACCACTGATGAACGACAGTTTGTCTGTAAAATGCTGCCTTGTTAAACGTTTTTCCAGACTGTATACCTAGTGACAGATTTCTGTGAGAAAGGGTGAGTGCCAGGTAGCCACTATTCTGAGGTCTCATTCACATTCAGGTGCCACTGCCTCTGCCGCAGCACTCCCATCCTGCGCTACAACAGCAGACGTGAGGATTGTTTTGTTTTCTGTCTGTGAAACACACCTCAATGACAATAACAATCCCAGCTAGGTCCCTGCTCAGCTACCAAGTGCCGTCTGTCTGGCTCTGAGGGACTGGCAAGGGAAAGTCGTGCACGGTGCAGTCCGTGCCTCACTCCACCGTCCCCGCGCTGTGCTTCTGCCTCCCTCTGCCACTGACGCTGTCGACTCAGACTGGCTGGGGAATACAGCAGGGTGAATCCGGGACACGCCGCGCCTCTTCTAGCTCACGCTACAGTGACAATCACCACCCCTGGGGCGTCATTTATAACCGTTGCGTAAATTTCACACTAAATATCTGCCTGTGCCATTTCTGAAAAGAATACGTACTTCAGTGGCAGCCGGTGATTTTTAAGATTAGGGAGGACCAAAAAATTGTTTATGAGCATGGCCTTATTTCTATTACAGCATATTGGATGACTGTCATTCATATTCCATTCCCCCAGTTCAATGTAACATCGATAGGTTTAGGCTATTACATTATACTCAAATTTTCCATATGCCCATCATGAGGTTGCTACAACCTAGCATATAAATGAAAGTTTACAACATAGGTGCACGGGTTGAGAGAAAAATTTGAGTAATCAAGGTGACAGTGACATCAAGGTGACAAATACCACCTTGCACACTCTTGCCTGCATCTAGCTGATCTACGGTGTGATCATTAGTCCAACAGTTGCAAACAAGAGTTTCTATTGGACAAATTCAGGTATGTTTATCCCTGTTTTCGTTCTGATTGCCTCCATTTAAGAAAAGTTTTTCAACAGAATCGGAGGAATGAATACACCCCTGATCACCCGCACACACAGTTCACTTTCATAGCAGCCACATACAAACAGCATGATCACTTTGCTCATTGTATAATTCCTTCTCGCATCTATGCGCTCTCCTCCTCTCACCTTTTCCATTTGCTTGTGGACTTCGGTGCACAACACAACAGTTGTCTATGAACAGGCAAGCCAAACCTTCATACCATAACCGCTAAAGACAGCCTACACCGTTGTCACCATATTAGCTTATGTCATAGTCAACACAGCTACTATAACTAACGCGTTAGTAAACCTGCTACAATCATGCAGTACAGTGTACAGCAAGCAGTTTAGCAGTTACACCGGCGGGCCCTACTTTAAAAAAAAACATAAGCTTGACTTGGAAGAGTTCCAGTTTTGGATAGCCTTAACCAGATAGCTAACATTGCATCTCTCTTTGTTTGAGCCAGGTGTTTGAGTAGGCTAAAATAGCTAGCTGCATTCGCTAGCTAAGTAAGTAAAAAAAAAAATACAATGAAATAAAACTAGCTCTCTCCCTCCCTCTCTCGCTTCTCCTTCATTTAAGAAATTAATTTGTTCAAAACTGTT
Organism: Salmo salar; assembly: GCF_965601325.2. Taxonomy (NCBI): domain Eukaryota; kingdom Metazoa; phylum Chordata; class Actinopteri; order Salmoniformes; family Salmonidae; genus Salmo; species Salmo salar. Next base: position 23,219,020 of record NC_138318.1, on the reverse strand, counting down.
GAACTATTTTCTTTCTCTCTCTTTGAGTCAACTACTCACCACATTTTATGCAATGCAGTGCTAGCTAGCTATAGCTTATGCTTTCAGTATAAGTTCATTCTCTGAGCCTTTGATTGGGTGGACATAGGGCTGAGCGAAATGAACAAAATATCATATCACGATATTTTCACATTTTTGACGGAATTACGGTATTTTATGTTTTCTAATTATAAAAGATCTAAATGTTCATGACCCTATTATAAGTTATTTCAATGGGGCTTTCTCCATTTATACTGTTCAATCAAAGTCCAAGCAAAAATCATATTCAACTTTTTCATCAATTACTGCATTTCCTGCACTATTATTACTATTTCCACACTGTGCCACACAGCATGATATGGGCAAAAGAAATATAGGCTTAGTTAATTGATGAACTGTTGGAATCATGGAAATATAACGAGTACGCTAATCCTATAGTTGGAATATAGTGGGCAGCACCTTGAATACATTGTTGTTTGACATGACAACGAATTAATAAACCACGGAGGAATTATTGACAGGGTAGGAACCCAAGTGTTGGTCAGTGTTTCCAGGTGACGCTAATTAGATGTTACATTACATGTTTTCTTACTTCATGTAGCTAGCTAGCTAGCTGGACAAACATATTCATGCTTTGTATATTCCTCTGATAAGATACCGTTGCACAAACATGCTTATCTAGGCCTACGCCAGCACTGGTACCAGTCAGTATTATCTAGCTAGCTATGTTTGCTTTGACTCTAATACATTTAGCAAGGTAGCTAGCCATCTAACTAGCAATTAGCATTAGCAACACCTTGCTAAGTAAAGACAAACTAGAGGATAATAGTTTGCAGACAGTAAGATACACAAACTAATAGTGTATAGAACGCTTGTGGAAATCAGCATGTCACCAACATTGGAGCATCAACCTGACCATGCAGAGTGAATGGCAAGAAAGTGCTCGTGACTCCGTGGTCGAGCAACTGCTTTTTCCTTGAGCGACAGCGGGCAGGGCTTGGTGTGGTTGTTGGCATGCAGCAGCAGGAGGAAAGGGAAATGACTTGAAATGACTCAAGTAGAAAACGGAGTGAACTATACAAACTGACATTATACACGCCGGAGTTGCGGATCACATTTAACAAACCAAATATTGAAATACCATTATAGAAGGTAAAATAAAACACAAACAGTTCCATGCATCAATATCAGTAAATAGTAAAATATGGTATACCGCCCAGCCCTAGGTGGACAACGTGTCAGATCATGCTGCAAGAGCTCTGATGTGTTGGAGGACGTCCTCTGGAAGTAGTTATTCTTACTTTGTAAGTCTATGGAAGGGGGTGAGATCCATGAGCCTCCTAGGTTTTGTATTGCAGTCAATGTACCCAGAGGAGGATGGAAACTAGCTGCCCTCCATCTACATCATGGTGCTACCCCAGAGAGTGCTGTTGAGGCTACTGTAGACCTGTTTTAATCCATCATTTGGTGATGTGAATATATTTAGTATAGTTTTATCTAAAAAGGCTAACTTTTTTAATGTGTCACAATTTTTATTTTTATGAAATTCCTCTGAGGAGCCTCCACTGACGTAAAGTACCAGTCAAAAGTTTGGACACACCTAGAAAAACCTTGGAATGAGTAGGTGTGTCCAAACTTTTGACTGGTACTGTATGTCTAAAAAGATTGAGATTTATAAACTTGGCACACGCCATACATATGCATGTTTCCTGTTATAAATCAGACCTGAGGTAAAAATGCATGCCATATTTGGCGAAAGACTGCCAGTTTCTGAAAGAAAACAATGGCTAATTGTTGTGGAGCTGTCAGCAGAATGTTTGAATTCAACAATGCTTTGCATTGACATTACCCCCAACCTTAATATATGCTGGACTGCCTGCAAGTTCTGAAACATTGTCTAGCCTACTGAAAAACATTGACATTAGATTAGGATACTTACAGTAGTTGCATACATAACACAATGTAAAAGATCAACTGTCTGTTCACCTGTTAAATTTGGCTGTTATAAACCGCGCTGCCTATGGGATCGCATAGGGCTACAGCAAAACTTGAAATACATAGCCTATCTATTCACTAGGCCCCATTAAATAAATAATGAGCGTGGTCATTTATTGTATGGCTACTTCAGGAAAGCATCACGGACAGAAAAGATGAGGGATTTATTCTGCAACGGAGGACAATCTCAATGGGTTTCCTCGACAACATCGTAAACTCAAATATACTCTCTAAAATAACTTGCATAAGTATGAAAGTACATGGATAATTAAATTGAAAGGGGAAATAAAATGTCTGTCTCTGAAAAGATAGAACAAGATGTGAAGCACTCAAAGACGAGCACATACAATCCCTCTGTCTGTACAGAATAATATGCCTTCATAATCAGCCATTCATTTTCATTAGCTAGGGCTTACTGGCCGAGGGAACAAATACAGGCTTTCCTGCCTTAACAGGAAGTGAAGAGTGACAGCTCTGCTCTCTCCTCCCCCTCTATTGTTGGCAGAGGGAGTAGTGTTCAGAACATTTCAGCACCACGGGCTAAGACAGTTAACACTGTAATTTCCTGGTCACATCCCAGCAGGGGACCATCCCTCCATTTCCCCTTGATACTGAATAATGTAAAGCATGTAATGTGATGCTGATACTGTGATACTATTAATGTACAGACCGGAGGGAGCTTCATCAGCAGTAATGTCACAGCGTTCCCCTTCTCTGATGGGTTTTGCAGGAGGGTGTGGGAATGGAGGGGAAGGCTAGCTGAGCTGAGGGGTGAGCTGGGTGAGGAAATGGCACCTCAACGGAGGTGAGAAAGAAGGTGTGGGGGAACCCCCTATTTTGTCTTAGCAGGAGGTGCTTAGCAGGTGGATCAGAGCTTGGTAGCCAGTTTAGTTTATTCTGATGCGACCAGCTTAAAACAAAGGCAATTTCTCTAAAAGGTCACTCAAGACCCAATTTCACAGAACATGAGACAGCCTTCACAACACCCAAGAACTGACTTACAATGACTGTAGGTAAACAACGATGGGGGGGGGGGGGGGGGGGTTGTGATACACTGCCACACACTACAGTAGTCTACATATTGCAAAATGTTGTAGTGCAGGAAGGGATGTGAGGGTAAATATGTTGAACATAATGAGATCCCATGTTCCCTTAAGGCTTACAGAGATGCAGGTGGCTATGCTCTAGGCCGGGCTCTGGCTGTAAAGCATGTCACTGACAGCTGTAACTCCTGTCCAGCAGCACTTCTACACAGAGGAGACAGGACAGCTATAACGCATTACAATCCATAGTTGCTACATCCATGTTTTGATGAATTAATGATATACATCCATTTATTCTCGAAGACTATAACTTATAAATGCCTTAGGAGCTTAGTTCAACTGTCGTACCCCATTAGAACCCAAAATATAAGCTTGTTTTAATGGTTTGTTAATGTAAACACTGTAAATGTAAACAAACACTGTATAGCCTCATAACATGGTTAAATCTATAATTTTGATATAACAGCCCTTGCATCCATAGCTTGGTCTCGGAATTTAAGAGTGGTTACATTTCTCCAGGCTTTCTCCTCAGCTTTTCACCAAAACATAGGCGGGGTGTCCGCTTTGTTATTGTTTCAATTGAGGACTCTAGCTTCAACATCCCTGGGTTGTATATCGGGTCCCTTTATGGATTCTCCAAACAAGCTAGTCAGTTGACAACACTGAAACACCCTCTTTGCAGCATTCAGTATACTGGGAGACACAAAGAAATGTAACCAACAAAGTATTACCAGGGAAGTGTTTACTCTGTACATTGGCTATAAAAGCAAAGCTTGATGACATTGCACCAATGCAGAGTTTGTGTGAATACCAGTCATGTCCAAGGTCCCCATTCCCCTTCATACATCAGGTGACGCTTGGCTGAGGAAACATGAGAAAACATCCCTATTTTGACAGGTGCTTCCATCCTAGGTGACCCTGAGAGATCTCCAAACAACCCCCCACCAGGCCTGACTGATGATGTATGGCAGACGTGTGTGTGTGTGTGTGTGTGTACAGGTAGCGTCCATGTGTACGCGTGCATGTGTGTGCCTGCCTGCTAGACTCCCAGTGTTTTCCCATCACGTTAAAGCAGCAGTGGTCTCAGCCCAGCCAGTCCTTTTGCTTCTGGTCATCAGTTCAGCTGGTGCGTAAACAGGTTGACAGGCCCGCTGGTTGGTGGTGGGGCTCGTATCCAGCCCTGCACTCTCCCCATTCCTCCCCTCTCGTCTCCTCTGTCCTCCCACCCTCCCCGGTAGCCACTGTCTCGCTCATCCACCCTTCCAGCCGGCAGCGAGCCGAGCAGCACCATCAATCGATGTGCCCCACCACTGTCTGCATGCTGATGACGACGGCCGGGCCAGCCTGTCCCTCTCTGTCGCCCTTTAAAAAGAGAGGCCTTCCCTGCTGCTTTTATGGAGCACTAACCTTTTAGAGCACCCGCCATGTAGATTTAATGCCAGAGGCTGATACAGGAGAGAGAGAGACCAGCAGGAATACAGTGACCTGAATCCTCCACTGTCGTTAAAGGGATGACACTTAATGTCAGCCAGTTGTAGACCTTTTTCCCCCACAGCGTATTATGATTGTTCAATTCTACATTCGGTCAAGAACAATATCTAAGTTGTATTACCAGTTAGTAGGAGAGGAGAGGGGGCTAAACATTATTTAGTGTGGCTGGTGGCATGATGACGGAGGCAACATGGCTTGTGGAATCTGTGACTGAGACGTCTGGAGTGGCTGGAAGCTGTGCTGCGTCGGCAGGGCTGGGGATGGGCTGCAGGGAGAAAGCTTGTCTTGCGTAAAGCACACACACAGTGTAAGCAGCCTCAATAACGTCACAATCTTAGATTACTTGCCCTGAGCTCCCCATAATCACATTAACATCCTGGGCTCTGTGGCCTTTAGGAACATTAACTAGGTAATAAGGGATTCAGCTACTTTACTGCCACATGCACTGACTGTATAAGGTTAAAAAATATATGTTTTATTGTCACATACACCAGATAGGTGCAGTGAATTGTGTTGTTTTACAGGGTCAGACATAGTAGTACAGCACCCCTGGATCAAATTAGGGTTAAGTGCCTTGTTCAAGGGCATATAAACAGATTTTTCACCTTGTTGGCTCAGGTATTCGAACCAGCGACCTTTAGGTTACTGGCCCATAGCTGGGCCCATAGCTGTAACCGCTAGGTTACCTGGTTTCCTACTTACATACCTCTCCTAGATGTGCCTGAAAGAGCATCACCTCTGGAAAGGAGCTGGAGAGAGGATGATTAAAAATGCTGTGTACAAAAAAAACAGGGAACAACAAGGGGATCAGTCAAAAAGGAGATTTCTAAAGCAGCTGCTGCTGAAGTGGATGGAAGGTGGTCATCACATCACAGTAGGCAGTCCCTTTGGCCTGTCAGGGCTTTAAGTCAGAGCTTTGCCCTTTTGACATCTTAGAAAGAGTTTATGAGGGTTGTGAAGATGCAGCTTAAAATGCACATTATGTGTGGTTCAGAATGTGTCCCTAACCACCACAGACAGCATAGAGGTAGTTTCAGCACCCAGAACCAAATCTTCAGAACGTACTGGCCAGGAACTCAATTTACCATAACATTTGAATGTTAGGTCTGTCACAAGGGCCTACATAGATGGGTATGGGCCTTGTTGTGATTGTCACAGATAGAAGAATACAACATTCTGTTGGTGACTGCCTCCACACAGTTGGAAGTGAGTGAGTCACTGCTCAACAATGTACACAGTTTGTTAAACCGCACTGTATCCCTTCCTCCGGATGTGAGTGTGGATGTCATTCACTACAAAAGCCCCCAGTGTCTGTCAGTGTGGCTGGCGCAAGCTGGCTGTGTGTGGTTGTGAGTGTGCATGTTTATCACTGTTGTATGTAAATGAGAGAGGAAGAGAATAAAAGAGAGATGCATAAAAAAGAAAGGGAGGACGAAAGTCAGAGAGGTAAGGAAAGAGGAGAAAGAGACTGGTGTTTTGACTGTCTACTCTGTGCTGCAGTCAAGAAGGAGAGAAATGGGCGACACAAAGACAGCGGCGGCGGGTGATTGATATCAGAGCGGTCTGGCACTGCCACCTGATCCACTCGGCTCCAGCAGCACTGAACTCACTGAACTCACCGAGCCAAGATGGCCGTCCAGCTGGAAGCGAGGGGATGGGTGCACAGCAGCCCAATGCCCACTCGCTCATCACTGATGTCTCAACACTGCTGAGGGGTTTGTACTGACAGGCAAGCACAGTGGCATACCCATGCATAGACATACCCACCCACACATCCATTTATTCTACACATGGTACAGTGCATCTTCTGGCCATGATTAAAGAGAACTATGGATCATCATTTTGGTTTGTGTATTTTAACATCCTACTGCCTCTCATTATAGCATGTCTTAAAGACATTGATAATACGCATCTAGGATTTCCTTTTCTGAGATACTTGGCCTATACAGTTTAGAACTCTGTGTAGCCTATGTGCTAATGTGGGAAAGTGTGGATGTGACCTTCGACAGGAAGCCTCACCTCAACCCTCACTGCCATTAATCTCCTGGGTTACCATTCTAAAATCATATCCAATCATATACCTGGTGTATCAATGTCCCATCCTAACTCGTCCCAGCCGAAAATCTATGGTTTAAAAAAAAAAATGTTGAATTAAGACATGAGTCTAAATGCCTCCTTCCTTCCTTCAGTTAGAAATAACTCGTCTTTCTGGGATTCCAGTTCCAGTGCCTACCTGCCAGATGCAAAACGGTTCTCTGTTCTGTCTTCTTCCAAATAGAAATGAGCAGCAGCTCTCTGCCATTGAAAATGTGGCTTTTCTCCGGTCTGCTGCCGGAAGATTAGCAGTTGAGGGGAAGCTTGAGAAGCATAGCTGTTTTCACACAGAAAGGACTACCTTCACACAGAAAGGACTACCTTCACACAGAAAGGACTACCTTCACACAGAAAGGACTACCTTCACACAGAAAGATAGAACACATGAAACAATGGAAAGATGACAGGACGTTTTTTCTTCCCTTCTTCCTCATATGACATCCGCTGAAGACTTAGTTGACTTTGCATATTCTCATTGGGCTGTTAGCAGCACAGCTTTCCTGCCTGCCTATTCTAATGTAGTCCAGCATCATACTGTAGCCAGATGTGCTACATACATGGCAGTCATCTGACAGCCTAACTATGATGAATGTGAGTGAGGGCCAAGGCCCCAGGGTCCCAACCAAGGCCCCAGGGTTACGTAATAGACGCACACTTTGAAAACAACCGCCGGCCATCTTGGATGCTGTCTCCAGTTCAAATATTGAACAAAAATATAAATAACTATTGTAAAATAGATTGTGTCTGTAAAATCTGTATAATATGTATAAACTGAAGGTAGAAGCCTAAGTGTTATTGTTTCTTAGTTTACTCCAATTGGGGGAGGGGTGGAAGGGTTTGCGGGGAATAATAAAGGTATATTCTACCAAAAAATGTAGGTAGGTAGGTAGGTAGGTAGGTAGGTAGGTAGGTAGGTAGGTAGGTAGGTAGGTAGGTAGGTAGGTAGGTAGGTAGGTAGGTAGGTAGGTAGGTAGGTAGGTAGGTAGGTAGGTAGGTAGGTAGGTAGGTAGGTAGGTAGGTAGGTAGGTAGGAGTTGAAGACGGATGTTTACATACACTTAGGTAGGAGTCATTAAAACTCGTTTTTCAACCACTCCACTAATTTCTTGTTAACAAACTATAGTTTGTGCATGACACAAGTATTTTTCCAACAATTGTTTACAGACAGATTATTTCACTTATAATTCAACGTATCACAATTCCAGTGGGTCAGAAGTTTACATAGAGTAAGTTGACTGTGCCTTTAAACAGCTTGGAAAATTCCAGAAAATGATGTCATGGCTTTAGAAGCTTCTGATAGGCTAATTTACGTCATTTGAGTCAATTGGAGGTGTACCTGTGGATGTATACCAAGGCCTACCTACAAACTCGCTGCCTCTTTGCTTGACATCATGGGAAAAATCTAAAGAAAAATCAGCCAAATACCTCTGAAAAAAAATTGTAGACCTCCACAAGTCTGGTTCATCCTTGGGAGCAATTTCCAAACGCCTGAAGGTACCATGTTCATCTGTACAAACAATAGTACGCAAGTATAAACACCATGGAACCACGCAGCCGTCATACCTCTCAGGAAGGAGACACGTTCTGTCTCCTAAAATGGAACGTACTTTGGTGCGAAAAGTGCAAAACAATCCCATGCCCACAAATCTTCTATAGGTTTGAGGTCAGGGCTTTGTGATGGCCCTCCAATACCTCGACTTTGTTGTCCTTAAACCATTTTGCCACAACTTTGGAAGTATGCTTGGGGTTAATGTCCATTTGGAAGACCCATTTGCGACAAAGCTTTAACTTCCTGACTGATGTCTTGAGATGTTGCTTCAATATATCCACATCATTTTCCTCCCTCATGATGCCATCTATTTTGTGAAGTGCACCAGTCCCTCCTGCAGCAAAGCACCCCCACAACATGATGCTGCCACCCCCGTGCTTCACGGTTGGGATGGTGTTTGGCTTGCAAGCCTCCCCCTTTTTCCTCCAAATATAACAATGGTAATTATGGCCAAACAGTTCTATTTTTGTTTCATCAGACCAGAGGACCTTTCTCCAAAAAGTACGATCTTTGTCCCCATGTGCCATAGTCTGGCTTTTTTATGCTAGTTTTGGAGCAGTGGCTTCTTCCTTGCTGAGCGGCCTTTCAGGTTATGTCGATATAGGACTAAGTCCACGATCAGCTCCTTAGTTTTGCTGAATTTGGGTGAGAGGTTATTTTCCAGGCACCACACTCCCAGGGCCCTCGCCTCCTCCCTGTCGGCTGTCTCGTCATTGTTGGTAATCAGGCCAACTACTGTTGTGTCGTCTGCAAACTTGATGATTGAGTTGGCGGCGTGCATGGCCACACAGTCATGGGTGAACAGGGAGTACAGGGAGGGCTGAGCACGCATTCTTGTGGGGCCCCAGTGTTCAGGATCAGCGAAGTGGAGGTGTTGTTTCCTACCCTCACCACCTGGGGGTGGCCCGTCAGAAAGTCCAGGACCCAGTTGCACAGAGCGGGGTTCAGACCCAGGGCGTCGAGCTTAATGATGAGCTTGGAGGAGGGTACTATGGTGTTGAATGCTGAGCTATAGTGAATGAACAGCATTCTTACATAGGTATTCCTCTTGTCCAGATGGGATAGGGCAGTGTGCAGTGCGATGGCGATTGCATCATCTGTGGATCTATTGGGGCGGTAAGCAAATTGAAGTGGGTCTAGGGTGTCAGGTAAGTTAAAGGTGATATGATCCTTGACTAGTCTCTCAAAGCAATTCATGAAGACAGAATTGAGTGCTACGGGGCGATAGTCATTTAGTTCAGTTACCTTTGCTTTCTTGGGTACAGGAACAATGGTGGACAACTTGAAGCATGTGGGGACAACAGACTGGGATAGGGAGAGATTTAATATGTCCATAAACACCCTAGCTCGCTGGTCTGCGCATGCTCTGAGGAAGCAGCTAGGGATGCCGTCTGGGCTGGCAGCCTTGCGAGGGTTAACACCGCTTAAATTTCTTATTCACGTTGGCCATGGATAAAGAGAGCCCACAGTCCTTGGTAGCGGGCTGCGTCGGTGGCACTGTGTTATCCTCAAAGCGGGTGAAGAAGGTATTTAGTTTGACCGGAAGCAAGATGTCGGTGTCTGCGACATGGCTGGTTTTCCCTTAGGAGTCCGTGATTGTCTGTAGAACCTGCCACATAGGTCTCGTGTCTGAGCCTTCGAATTGCGACTCCACATTGTCTCTATACTGACATTTTGCTTGTTTGATTGCCTTACAGAGGGAAAAACTACATTGGGAATATGGCCGAATACAAACAATCACCTTGCCATGGTTAAATGCGAAGGTTCGCGCTTTCAGTTTTGTACAAATGCTGCCATCTACTCATGGTTTCTGGTTAGGGTAGGTTTAATAGTCACAGTGGGTACAACATCTCCTATACACTTCCTGATAAACTCAGTCACCGTATCAGTGTATTCGTCTATGTTGTTCCCGGAGGCTACCCGGAAACATATCCCAGTCCGCGTGATCAAAACAATCTTGAAGCATGGATTCCGATTGGTCAGACCAGCGTTGAATAGTTCTTAGCACGGGTACTTCCTGTTTGAGTTTCTGCCTATAAGAAAGGAGGCGCAAAATGGAGTCGTGGTCATATCTGCCGAAGGGAGGGTGGGGGAGGGCCTTGTAGGCATCCCGGAAGTTGGAGTAGCAGTGGTTGAGTGTTTTAGGATGTAGTTTCTGGTTTGCATAAAGTCCAGTGAAGTTCTTTGAGGGCAGTTGTGGTATCGGCTTGAGGGGGAATATACACGGCTGTGACTATAACCGAAGAGAATTCTCTTGGGAGGTAATACGGTCGCCATTTCATTGTGAGGTATTCTAGGTGTGACGTAGAAGTCCGTCACTGGCCGCGGGCAGAATTTGGTACTTTAACGCACGCACACATTCATCACTCCTCCCTGCTCCGTTATCAGATAAGTTAACAATGTGGGTCGACACACAAGTTAACTCCTCTATCTTAGTACATACATTTCACACTTACGTCAGTAACCGGTTATGGTATAAAGAAATAAACAGACAAGTGTTCATATCTAATATAAGCAATATTTATTATACTTAGATGTTATGGATGAGCGCGTTGTTTATTCTGTTCCTCTCTCTCTCCATCTCTGTAGTTTACGGGTATGCTGGATAAGGACCCGAGCTAAGGGAATTGGGTTGACTTTGTAGAGCCTGTCCCGAATGGCTCATTAATGTAAATGGCCATATTGAAAGACACTGTCAGTAATGATATAATTTTGTAAATGTTATATTGTGATATTGTTTCATAAAAAACGTGTTGCAATGTATATACTTTAGTATGTTTAGTTAAATGGCAAATGTAGGTTTGAATAGGTAATTGCTTAATTAATTAGTGTTAATTGTTCTGAGGGGAGGGGCTACCCCTACAAAAGGAGCCTCTCTTTCAGTTCATGGAGAGGCATTTTGGATTGAGCTGTGGATGGGATGGGGCAGCATTGTTTTTAGCTGTCCCATAAGGTATACGTTTGATGGCATTACTGTTGTTTTTGTTCCGGAATCACTATGTAAATAAACACCCTTGCACAGAAGAACTTTTGCGGCTCCACCATCTTTTTATTTTGATAGAGGTTAGGTTATCGAATTTAGCCTTCTGGCCTACTCTACGTGACACAAGGTCAGGTGAACAAAAGGACTTGAATTCCTGTATGTTATCACAATTAGAGGTCGACTGATTAATCGGAAAGGCCGATTAATTAGGGCCGATTTCAAGTTTTCATAACAATCGGTAATCGGCATTTTTTTGGGCACCGATCATGGCCGATTACATTGCACTCCATGAGAAGACTGCGTGGCAGGCTGACTACCTGTTACGCGAGTGCAGCAAGGAGCCAAGGTAAGGTGCTAGCTAGCATTAAACGTATCTTACAAAAAACAATCAATCAATCAATCTTAACATAATCACTAGTTAACTACACATGGTTGATGATATTACTAGTTTATCTAGCTTGTCCTGCGTTGCATGTAATCGATGCGGTGCCTGTTAATTTATCATTGAATCACAGCCTACTTCGCCAAACGGGTGATTGAACAAGCGCATTCGTGAAAAAAGCACTGTCGTTGCACCAATGTGTACCTAACCATAAACATCAACGCCTTTTAAAATCAATACAGAAGTATATATTTTTAAACCTGCATATTTAGTTAATATTGCCTGCTAACATGAATTTCTTTTAACTAGGGAAATTGTGTCACTTATCTTGCGTTCTGTGCAACAGAGTCAGGGTATATGCAACAGTTTGGGCCGCCTGGCTCGTTGCGAACTGTGTGAAGACTATTTCTTCCTAACAAAGACAGCCAACTTCGCCAAACGGGGGATGATTTAACAAAAGTGCATTTGCAAAAAAAGCACAATCGTTGCACAACTGTACCTAACCATAAACATCAATGCCTTTCTTAAAATCAATACACAGAAGTCTTTTTTTTTTTAAAGCTGCATATTTAGTTAAAAGAAATTCATGTTAGCAGGCAATATTAAACTAGGGAAATTGTGTCACTTCTCTTGCGTTCATTGCACGCAGAGTCAGGGTATATGCAGCAGTTTGGGCTGCCTGGCTCATTGCGAACTAATTTGCCAGAATTTGACGTAATTATGTTATAACATTGAAGGTTGTGCAATGTAACAGCAATATTTAGACTTATGGATGCCACCCGTTTGATAAAATACGGAACGGTTCCGTATTTCACTGAAAGAATAAACGTTTTGTTTTCGAAATGATAGGTTATTAATATGGTCAAATCCGGAAACTAAGGTTTGTATTTCTGTGTGTTATTATATTATAATGAAGTCTATGATTTGATAGAGCAGTCTGAGCGGTGGTAGGCACCAGCAGGCTCATAAGCATTAATTCAAACAGCACTTCACTGCGTTTGCCAGCAGCTCTTCGCAATGCTTCAAGCATTGCGCTGTTTATGACTTCAAGCCTATCAACTCCCGAGATTAGGCTGGCAATACTAAAGTACCTATTAGAACATCCAAGGTATATGAAATACAAATTGTATACAGAGAAATAGTCCTATAATAACTACAACCTAAAACTTCTTACCTGGGAATATTGAAGACTCATGTTAAAAGGAACCACCAGCTTTCATATGTTCTCATGTTCTGAGCAAGGAACTTAAAACATTAGCTTTTTTTACATGGCACATATTGCACTTTTACTTTCTTCTCCAACACTTTGTTTTTGCATTATTTAAACCAAATTGAACATGTTTCATTATTTATTTGAGACTAAATTGATTTTATTGATGTATTATATTAAGTTAAAATAAGTGTTCATTGTTCATTTAGTATTGTTGTAATTGTCATTATTACAAATATCCCAAAAATATATATACTACTTTTTTTTATTAAATAAACTATATATTTTATACATTTAAAAAATATATATTTTATTATTATTATTATGGTATATTTTTTTGTCTTTATTTTTTTTTTTTATTTTTTTTTTTATATTTTTTATAATAATAATTATTTTATTGATTTTATTTATTATTTTTTTTGTATTTTTTTTGTATTTTTTTGTATTTATTTTATTTTTTAAATCGGGCGATTAATCGGTATCGGCTTTTTTTGGTCCTCCAATATCCGGTATCGGCGTTGAAAAATCATAATCAGTCGACCTCTAATCACAATCACACCATGAAACATACACCCCTGCCCTTCTTCTTCCCGGAGAGATATGTATTCCTGTCTGCACGATGAACTGAGAACCCAACTGGCTGAACGGACTCAGACAGTATATCCCGAGAGAGCCATGTTTCCGTGAAACACAGTATGTTACAATCCCTGATATCTCTTTGGTAGGAAATCCTCGCTCTGAGCTCGTCAACTTTATTATCCAGAGACTGAACATTAGCGAGTAATATGCTCAGATCGGTAGGTGGTCCACTCTGAATACCTCTTTTCCACCGGTGGTGTTTTGGAACAGCCTCTGGAATCAGTTAAATTGCACTTGAGGGTACGAACAAAGGATCCGATTCGGGAAAGTCGTATTCCTGGTCGTAACTTCCGGGCTGTATGTAATAACATGAAACATTTCCTGGGCTAATCATGTAAGAAATCACACATAAAAAAATGAAATACTGCCAAGTTTCCTAAGAGCTAGAAGGACGGCAGCCCTGTCCGTCGGGCCCTTTTTTTAAGCCGCCTCCAATGTTGTTTTAGAGAATTTGGCAATACGTCCAACCAGCCTCACAACCGCAGACCACATGTAACTAGGGCTGTTACGGTGACCGTATTACCGCAAAACACCGGTGGTCACGAGTCATGAAGGCAGTCAAATTCCACGTGATCAATTAGGTTTCTCCAAGCTCTGATGCTGCTGTTGGTCATTAGTAACCTACCAAACATGCTAACTGCCTGGTACTCAGCACTCTATTGTCCCTCTAACCACTCTGACATCAATGCAAACGTAATCGAAAATCTCATGAAACACTTCATGAGAGCCCATAAACTCATGTTGCGCAACATTTCTATAGGCTAGGCAATTGCGTGAGAAAACAGTGGTGGCCTCTATTAAAAATAGGAGGATCCCATCAGCTTTCTATAAGCTAGGCCTACAATATTTATTTCTCAACTTTCCTAATATTAAGCACATCGCTTCTCTTTACAACAGGAGTAAAGCCTACCTGGCTGGCATTAAAAACTTACCATGGGAAAAGCATCCTCCATTCGCTATTTAAGTGCATAGATGACGTGTATTTTTTCCCCTAACCATGTTTTGAGACAGGTGCCTGACAATGGTCCATTGTAAATTTAAACAAATTTCGCACATATACTAAATAATATGTAAAGACAAGATTAAATCAAGAATAGTCTGATGGGTGACAATATTAGCCTATCACTTGTGAATGATATATTATCACTTGTGAATGATGCCCAGCGTAAGAAACAATGCCTTTTTTTGTGACTTTTTCAAATCATAGTGACACATCTCATGTAGCCTAGCCCATAGGCCTATATGTTTTAATAAGGTTTGTATCACAACTAAAGTGGCCAAATAACGTCTTAAAATGAAGCACATTAATCCCCTTTACAAGGGGTGTAGAGCCTAACTGGAATACATAAGCAGTGGGTGAGTTTCAAGTTTGGGAAAGGTAATTTTCACCATAAAAATGCACCCATTACATGCATAATCACATTTGCGGTCACTTTTGATAAGTGTTTTCCCGCTAATGGAACATTCATGCTTATTAAAGCCGTGTGGGCGTCGCTGGGTTTATAATGTTAAGAAATAGCCTAATAGTTTATCAGCATTTTAAGCTAAACGTTCTGATCTGTTGCATCAGCCTCATTGCGTAAAACAGGTTTTTTGATGCTAGTGGTTGTATTAATTTAGGATCTATCACATCCCACAACTGTCCCAGACTGGAATATTTATTTTTTGCACACAATAGGTCAACGTTTATACTATGGGGGATAGTAGATTAATGTAGGCTAGTGCTTTTGCTGTTCGTTAGGCCTACTCATCTTGTTGGCTGACGAAAAGTAAATGTGGACGGTTCTTACAAAATCTTCAATATGCACCTCAGAATTGGATAAGGACGAGTGCAGTTGTGTCCCCAATGTGTCGGTCTCCACTTGTAGCCTGTGAGAAAGACCCGATCACGTGATGGAGAGCCATATGAGTGAGAGGTGCTTTGGAGCATGCAGCACTCAGGGAGAAGGGAATTATAATTATTATATTCAGCCCAAGGGCACAACAGAGCCACTGGCAGCAAAAGACATGGATTTTTTTTAAGGGGCATTATGGCCACACAAAGGGGATGACACCAGAAAATTTGAGGCATTATCAAGTGCTTGTGAAATTGTGAATGAGAGGCTGATGAAGTGTGTAAAGCCTGCACAAAAAACAACAGAGCTCATGCCTTTCATGCAACTTTTTTCAAATCATTATTAGAGTCGTATCATGCAGCCTTAGAATGTATTAAAAATCAGAACATATAGCCCAACGTTTGTAGAACAACTAAAGTTACATTAATAACTCTAAATTAAGCATATTGGAGTACATGTTTCTTTGTTAACTGCTCAACATAGAATAGTGTGCGCACTCCCTCAAATCGTTTGGAGAAAACATCCTTTCTATTTTATTCAGCTTTGTTCAATTGTATTCTTCATACTATAAAATTTAATAAAATAATGCACGGGAATTGCAAGAAAATTGTGTCTGCTAAATGAACTAGCGTAGCCCACAGCCAGATGAGGACCTAACATAAGGACAACTCAGAGTATGCTATTCTGTTCTTCTGAAATAGACTACATTTTCTTCATATCATGCTTCTTTAGACCCGTCTAAATTCTGGATTTATTGTGAAGGTGTAGGCTATATTACATGGATTTATTAGACTTTTGAAAATGCAGATGTTCCAAAGGTCTGCATCAGTGGCTTGAGATGCTGAATGTGTTTATGTTAATTAACGGTCAATTAACGTGAGAGCGGCAGTTATTTGCTTGGCAATCACTGGCTGACGAAATGTCATGACCGCCACAGCCCTACGTGTAAACACGCCAGCCAAGGACCTCCACATCCGGCTTCTTTACCTGCGGGATTGTCTGAGACCAGCTACCTGGATAGCTGATGAAACTGAGGAGTATTTCTGTCTATAATAAAGCCCTTTTTGTGGGGGAAAACTCATTCTGATTGGCTGGGCCTGGCTCCCCAGCAGGCCCACCTATGGCTGCGCCCCTGCCCAGTCATATGAAATCCATAGATTTGGGCCTAATGAATTTATTTCAATTGACTGATTTCCTTATATGAACTTTAACACAGTAAAATAGTTGAAACTGTTGCATGTTGTGTTTATATTTTTGTTCAGTATACTGTATATACATCAGTGATCCCAACCAACCGCTGCTCCTCACAGAACAGCGTGCACACGTCTGTGCTTGACTCTTCCATACTAATGCCGGAGTGGGACACTTTCCCATGAAAGATTCATTGAACACTTAATGAAAAGTGAGCGTATAGTTCGGATGTTCCACTGCTAAAGGCAAACGCGTCATCACCACGACTGATCAGTATCTGTTGCCTAAGCTGATAGCTCAGGCCAGCAGATACTGCATGCGAGTGTGGCTTCAACCATGAAGACTTCTGTCATGGTATCCCAATTTTCCTAATGGCTCACAGCTGATTACATATTTATGAGCATGGCCACTATATCCTCGGATTAAAAACAAAGGAGGTCCTACACACACACACACACACACACACACACACACACACACACACACACACACACACACACACACACACACAGTGTCACAACACCGAGTGCGTCTACAACACAACAGCTCTGATTGGCTAGGTAGGGATAGGCCTATGGAAGACGCCATACGTATATGTCAATGCAGCATAGACCGGCAGAGTCCAAATACTCTACTACCCAGCTAGCACAAAATGTTCTAAGAACCACATGTTTCTTAGAGGTTGGTGAGAGTGTTGTTGTCCTATGAGTATTTAAAGCACTTCTATGTTTTACTTACTACGACTGTGATATGTGGTTGTCTTACCTAGGTACCTTAAGATGAATGCACTAACTGTACGTCGCTCTGGATAAGACAGTCTGCTAAATGACTACAATGTTCTGGGAACGGTGCAGGATAGTTGCTTAGCTTTGGAATACTCTCACCACATTTAAGGAACTTGACAAAAAACATTTCATTACTTTAACAGAACGTTTCCCACATGGTTACATTTAATTACAATATTCTAGGAATGTTCTCCAAATGGTTTGACATTGGGAATGTTCTTAAATAGTTCTGAGAACTTTAAGAAACAACATTCATTTTGGGAAATGTATGGTTCTATAGTTGCCATGGCGCCTAGTGGCAGCGTCACTGTATCGAGGGAAATATGGTTTTATTTCTGACAAAGATCCACATATTTCAGGATGCTTTGTATCCCTGGAAATAATAGAAATTCATGTAAACATTACAGTTTTGAAAACATAGCTTCTACAAAAAAGTATCTTGGCACAACTCGTGTATGGGGTAACTTGAGCCGCAGGACAGGGTAAGTTAAGGCGCCTACAAATTTCGGTACTGAATTTAATATTACCACTACCTTTTTAAAACCATGTCTATGTTAATTTCCCCAAAACAATTCAACGCAATCCCTTTTTTTGTATTTTAATCATTTTAAGCATATTTTAACACAGGCTGACAGTTCTACGTTGTTGAAGAATAGTAAGAAACATTCCCTCTCTGCTTCAGTAAAACGTTTCCTACAGGTATCCTCATGGTTCCATTTAAAGTCATTGAGCGTTGTGTAAAAGGCAGTTTCAAGCAAGAGACCCGTTCCGGGGTATAACGCGCGCTCTCAGATCGACACCCATTAGACACCCATGAGTTTAGCCAAAGCCAATCAATACCATGAGTGTTCCTCAGAGGTTGAACCAAAAAAGTAACAACATCTTGAGTCAAACCAGCCTCCATCCCTACTGCTCTCGCCTCTAAGCCTTGCCCCCCCCAGACCCAGGATCAGCCTAACAGTGCCATAGGTATGGGCCAGCCCCTGCTCCTTTTCCCCTTCAATGGCACCATTCAGGCGGGTGGCAGCTGACACGGTCACACTAGCCAAGATGTCCGTCCCTGATAAGACCCTGAACAGAGGTCCTGTCCTGTCTGCCCCCGAAACCCGAGTACTGGACGGGGAAAGAGCACAGACAGACATGGCTGAGTGGTCTCTCTCCCCCTCTCACTCCTTCTCTTTGCGGTATCCATCCTCCTGACTCTTGAGTCATCAGACTCTTGACATTGAGCTCATCATTACAGGAATGAACTCTATGATCCTGCAACGCTTCACACCAAACACCAAATTTGAGCCAGCGTATGAGCAGAGAAACAAGGGCCTGGCAATATGTACCAATGGAACCCTATAGAACAAGGCTGCCCAGCCCTCTTCCTGGAGATCTACTGTCCTGTAGGTTTTCAGTCCAACCCTAATTTAGCATATCTGATTCAGCTAGTTAAGATCTTGTTGAGCAGCTAATTAGTAGAATCAGGTGTGTTAAATTAGGGTTGGATTGAAAACCCACAGGACGGTAGATCTCCGGGAAGAGGTTTGGATTGAAAACCCACAGGACGGTAGATCTCCGGGAAGAGGTGTGGATTGAAAACCCACAGGACGGTAGATCTCCGGGAAGAGGTGTGGATTGAAAACCCACAGGACGGTAGATCTCCGGGAAGAGGTTTGGATTGAAAACCCACAGGACGGTAGATCTCCAGGAAGAGGTTTGGATTGAAAACCCACAGGACGGTAGATCTCCAGGAAGAGGTTTGGATTGAAAACCCACAGGACGGTAGATCTCCAGGAAGAGGTTTGGATTGAAAACCCACAGGACGGTAGATCTCCAGGAAGAGGTTTGGATTGAAAACCCACAGGACGGTAGATCTCCAGGAAGACGGTTGGGCAGCCCTGCTATAGAACATCCCTGCTGAAAAAAACAGCATAGACCAGAATAGGCTGATTACGCTGGTCACCTGCCTTCGCTGGGTTTTCGCTGGTGCCTTCATTGTGATTCTGCTGGTGCCTTCGCTGGGTTTTGGACATTGGTGACCAGCATCAAAGTGCTTTATTATTTAAAGACAGTACATGACATATATCATAAGGCCTTCATTTGAGGGCTGAGTTTTTCCCTAATACAGTGGCCACAACAGGCCTGCAAGTAACATTCTGCTGGCTTGCAAAGTGATGTTTTATTCCTATTAAGTGGGGGGTATCCAACAATTTAAAACTTGTATTCACCCACAATCTGCATTCAGAATGACTCCCAGGGTTAGAAAGAGGAGTAAATAAAACTACCTAAACCATCTAAATGGGAACAACCATTTCAGTAACGTGTGGAATAAGTCCAACCAAAATGTATGTTATTTATCTTTGTGTAGAATAAGATTAATTCATCAAATCAATGTACATGCAAAAACACAACAAACCAAAAAGATATTGAAACAAACAATTCAAAACAAATCTAACTGCAATAGAGCATGCTGGGAAATATGATAATAGGTGTGGTTTTGCCAGACCAGCTTGACCAGCTAGACCTGGGATGGGCAACTGGCAGCCCCCCTTTTGTAGGCCCATGGAACAAAAGGGAACTCAGTCGGGAACTCAGTTTTGCTCTCAACTTACTGTTAAGAGTTAGAATAGTAGGATACACAAGGCACAATTTCATCATAACTGCATAAGCAGTTACGTTATGTCAGTCACTGACTGTCACTCAATTAGCCCATTAAAGCAAAACATTTTTAGATTGGTATGTTAGCTGGCCAGTAGACCATATCCATTTGTAGTAATCATGGTCAAATGGGGGGGACCCCAACCAAATTTTGCTTAGGGCCCCCAAAAGGGTAGGGTTTTCAGACACGTGAGCCACTGCGGCCCCTCATGAGTTCACTTTTTTTGTGGCCCCATTCCCATCAAAGTTGCCCATCCCTGAGCTAGACCATGTTGGACCAGCATAGACCAGCTTGGTCAACAGCATTCTAGCATCAACAGCATCCAGTACCAGCATAAGCTGGTCACAAGCATACCAGCATGAGCTGGTCACCAGCATCACCAGCTGGTCAGCCAGCCTAATTAGCTAAGCCATGTTGGTCACACCAGCATGACCAGCATGTACCATCTTGAAATTTAAGCTGGTCTATGCTGTGGATGTTAGCCTTGCAGGGGGATACTGGATCTAGAGAATGAGTGAGAAGACTCTCTGGATGGTATGACGGAAGGCGGAAGATGATTGAGTGCCAGCGATGACAGCAAGCAGACAGAACATTCCAGGAATGTTTAATGAGGGAGAGGAATGTTCTGATGAAGTAATTTAAGCCGTTCGATGCAGCCCTGTTGTTGTTCTGACTACTTTGATAAATGTGTTGACTGCACACAGTGAAATATGTCTTCAGTGAGAGTTAAAGTCTCATTCAGAGAGGAGAGAAAGGAGATAATGGGAAATGATGTTGACTATCAAGATGAAAACAACCATTTGCTAATTAAAAAGTAGAGAGTGTTTCACTGAAAAAACTAACTTTGAGGCTCCTTTCGGGAGGAATGCTCTGTTACTTATCTAGTGTATGGCCAGTAATAACTCTTCCATTATCATTAGACTGTTACAACTAATAAAGCCAACTTTATCAAAGCATGCTTTTCATTCAGTAAGCCTTAAATCAATCAAAAATCTAATTTTATTTGTCACATGCACCGAATACAACAGGTGTAGACCTTACCTTGAAATGCTTACTTACAAGCCCTTAACCAACAATGCAGTTCAAGAAATAGAGTTAAGAAAAATATTTACTTAATAAACTAAAGTGTTTGTTTTTTTAAGTAACATAAGAAAATTACATAACAATAACGAGGCTATATACAAGGGGTACCGGTACCGAGTCAATGTGCGGGGGTACAGGTTAGTTGAGGTAAAGTGACTATGCATAGATATAAAACAGAGGGTAGCAGCAGTGTAAAAGCCAAGGGGTGGGGGGGTCAATGTAAATAGTCCGGGTGGCCATTTGATTAATTATTCAGCAGTCTTATGGCTTGGGGGTAGAAGCTGTTAAGGAGCCTTTTGGTCCTAGACTTGGCGCTCCGGTACCACTTGCCGTGCGGTCGCAGAGACAACAGTCTATGACTTGGGTGATTGTGGAGTCTTTGACAATTTTCTCGCCATTCCTCTGACACCGCCCAGTATATAGGTCCTGGATGCTCTCGATGGTGCAACTTTTTGTCAATATGGGGACTGGCAGTCCCCCTTTTGTAGGACCGTGAAACAAAAGGGAACTCAGTTTTGCCAAATCTTTTTAGTCTCCTGAGGGGGAAACGGTATTGTCGTGCCCTCTTCACAACTGGCTTGGTGTGTTTGGACCATGATATTTTGTTGGTCATGTGGACACCAAGGACCTTGAAACTTCTATCCACTCCACTTCAGCCCCGTCGATGTTAATGGGGGCCTGTTTGGCCCTCCTTTTCCTGTAGTCCACGATCATCTCCTTTGTCTTGCTCACATTAAGGGAGAGGTTGTTGTCCTGGCACAACACTGCCAGGTCTCTGACCTCCTCCCTATAGGCTGTCTCATTGTTGTTGGTGATCAGGCCTACTACTGTTGTGTCGTCAGCAAACCTAATGATGGTGTTGGAGTCGTGCTTGGTCACGCAGTCGTGGGTGAACAGGGAGTACAGGAGGGGACTGAGCACACACCCCTGAGGGGCCCAAGTGTTGAGGATCAGCGTGGCAGCTGTGTTGTTGCCTACCCTTACCACTTGGGGGCAGCCCGTCAAGAAGTCCAGGATCCAGTCGCAGAGGGAGGTGTTTAGTCCCAGGATCCTTAGCTTAGTGATGAGCTTTGTGGGCACTATGGTGTTGAACGCTGAGCTGTAGTTAATGAACAGCATTCTCACATAGCTGTCCTTTTGCCCAGGTGGGAAAGGGCAGTGTGGAGTGCGATTGAGAGCGCGTCCTCTGTGGATCTGTTGGTGCGGTATCTGAAGCGGAGTGGGTCTAGGGTTTCCAGGATGATAGTGTTGATCTGAGCCATGACCAGGCTTTCAAAGCACTTCATGGCTACCGACGTGAGTGCAACGGGCAGCAATCATTTAGGCAGGTTACCTTCGCTTTCTTGGGCACAGGGACTATGGTGGTCTGTTTGAAACATGTAGCCGATAGACATTAAATTACATTCCTGCTATACATTTCCTGCTACAGGTCACAAGTACAAAGTAAGAGTAAACACATGCCGGGCATTTTCATCACATTTGGTAAAGATCAAGCACTTCAACATTCAACACAGACATGCCAATAGCATTTAGAGCCTAAATGCATCACACTCCAACCTCCCCAGTCCTCTCTCCTGCTCAGACAGGGCTCAACACACAGACAAGACACGCAGCAGACGTTTACACACACAGAGTGCAGTTTGGACAGAGGGATGGATGAGAGTAGAGCAACATGAAGAGCACTGAGTCTAGTACTATGTGATCCACTATCTGAGGATCAGAACACATGGACCACATCAGTCAGCAGGCTGATGACTAATAATAATGCAGCACAATCATCAGAGAAGGCCAGCCCTGGGCCATCCAGACACACACACAGTGACAAATACTGCAGTCATGGTTCTGGATTGGGCCATGAGTCAGCAGCACCCTAACCCTGTTCCTCTGGCCTGCACCCGTCCCTGGACAGCAGCAAACAAGACCTCTCCCAGCCAGCTAGTCAGACAGACAGCCAGCAAAACCTCACCCAGCCAGCCAGCTAGTCAGACAGACAGCCGGCAACAAGACCTCTCCCAGTCAGCCAGCAAGTAAGACTACTACCAGACAGCCAGCCAGCCAACAAGACAGTGAGCAAGCAAGACCTCTCCCAGCCAGCTAGTCAGACAAGACTGCCAGCCAGCCAGTCAGCAAGCAAGACCTCTCCCAGCCAGTCAGCTAGTCAGAGAAAGCCAGCAAACAAGACCTCTCCCAGTCAGCTAGCAAGTAAGACCTCTCCCAGACAACAAGCAAGTAAGAACTCTACCAGACAGCCACCCAGACAGCCAGCCAGAAAGACAGTGAGCAAGCAAGTCACGTACAGCCAGCTAGTCACGTACAAGACTGCCAGCAAGCCACCCAGCCAGTCAGCAAGCAAGACCTCTCCCAGCCAGCCAGCCAGCTAGAGACAGCCAGCCAGACAGACAATTTTCTGTATATACAGTAAGTCTGTGTGCATGTGTGTCCTTGATGCATCACACAGACACGCACGAAAGGCTGAGTCGTGACTGTGGAGGCTGCACTCCTCCACTTAATATGCGTAGATGGAACCCGCTACCAGGCAGGCAGACGCACGCTGGGGCCCATCGTGAGGAGAAGACTGGAGGCAGACAGGTCTGATAGTAGTGAAGCCATACTGTATTATCTACCAGTGTTCTTGGAGAGGGGAGGAGCAGCTAGACATGTACCATAAGTGTGATAAGTTGATAGCAAATTATGGAAACAGACCAGACAGGTCACATCACATTGGCTGCTGTCTGTGTCTCACTTTCTTCTGAGTCATGGAGGAGATTTCCAGGGAGTTCCCACTAGCAGCCCCCTCCCCCCCACCATGAGGCCTGGGCGGAGGGGGAGAGAGGAGCCAGAGGAGTGGTGCAGTGGCCACTGAAGTGTTGCTCTGTGTGGGGTCAGATGGGTTCTCCCTGCCAGAGGTGACTGAAGGTATAGCGCAGTCAGCAGAGCTGGTACCACCAAGGTCAGAGTCAGAGAGAGAGAGAGCTTCATTCATGCCTCCGCACAGCTTCCACCCCCTCCCACCCCCACTCCCCTTTTTCCCCAGTCATAACCCCTGCAGTACACAGTGTTCCATCAGTGCTCTGACTGAGACCGCAGCAGAGCAGCCATGTGATCCCAGCAGCCCCAGAGCACGCATTATGCACACACACACACACACACACAGACAGGGAGGTCTGCTCTTAACCAGAGATGATGACACAGACACGCCGTCCAGAACCAATCCAAGGAGGCCATGTGGGATGCTTATCTGAATGGTGCAGATGCCATCCACTTCCCTCTGTGCTTCACCATATGCTAGAGAGAATCCATGTAGATCTGTGAGGGAGATATCTAGGAGATCCACACTGCAAAAGTCATCAAATTATATTAATACATGTCTTTAAGTGAGCCCCGGAAGCAGTTGGACTTATTCCAACGAACCCAGTGACCGGATTTCAGGAAGTAGCTGAAAACAATTCACTTTGGGTTGCAATAATACACACATGGAAGAATGCTGCTTTTGATTGAACCGGGAAACCCGTTTACAGATTCGGACTGAATAGAGCCTAGTAGTGTATTGTTCTACCTTCGTCTCCGATCTGCTGCTTCCAGGGTATGAGGACATCATTGGCCCAGAGTTCAATCAGCACTTAGTGAATTCAGTGTGAGAGCATGGATGGATGGAGGGATGTAATGCAGGGAGGAGGACAGAGGAGCTGGTCAATCATCCTCTCTTCAGCGGGCCCCCTCTCAGAGAGACCCATTCAGCTGGTCCGTAAACAGGAAATTATGTCACCGCCAGACGCCCCCCTTTCCCCTTGTATCACAGCTCTGTTTTCACAAACTCACCCAGTAGACACAGCCTGTGTCAGGCCAGGGACAAAATCACTTTACTGCAGCAAGGGAAACACAAGCAGGAAGGCAGGCGGTTAGAATGGAGCGGGACAGAGCACGGAGGGAAAATAGATGAGCGAAGGATGGAGAGAGGAGAGGGAGGGGCAGAGAAAGAGAGGGTGAACAAGGTCATGTTGGCCAGAGTCCAAGCCCAACAAAACGTGCTCTGTTTCCCAGGCAGCTTAGAGCCGAGGCTACTCTCCTCTCGTCTCCCCATCTGCAGGCTGCATGGCTGGAGGAAGGCGTGGCCCCTCCCCTCCTAGGGAGGGAGGGAGGGAAGTTTGAACGGATCCCCCAGGTTCCCACATGGCCTTATATGGGATGGAATGGACAGCTCTGGAGCATGTGCACATCTGGGAGGCTCCGAGAAGTTGACTCTCACACACACACACACACACACACACACACGGTGTGATTATGCTTAATATTACTAGCGTGTTCAGACGGTGTTGTCATACACTGCATTATTTTTCACTCACCTACCCATGTGATTTGCATTGAAACCGATGCAACGACTGCACACTCTCATGACCTATGCACTGCTAGTATTATAAAGCTCTAAGGTTCAGACATTTCCCAGATAACTCAACAGCACTCTCGCTCCCACCCGTGCCTCTGGTTGTCCCCCCCCCCCCAATGCATTTCACTGGAATCCCTTGCAGAGCTTAAAGCCTTGATTCAATCATGTCTGATGAAAAACAAGCTTTGTCCTTAAGCTAATTTCTTTGTTTAGGCTAATTCTGCTTTGAGTGGATCAATACTTCAATACCATCAAATAGCACTTAAACTGCAAGCCTTGACACTGTGTAAGACCACAAAAGGATTGGAATAATGGTTCTGTACTATGGTCTGGAAAATTGCATGCAGACGCCTCCTAAAAAGCTGTATTCCATTTTGATAGACAGACATGAGCTCTGGGAGCTTTAGAGACAGAACACAATGTGACTGTGCTGCAGGCATAAAACCCCAGAACACAATGTGGCTCATCACATCTAGAATAGATGCCATTTAGCAGACGCTTTTATCCAAAGTGACTTACAGTCATGTGTGCATACATTTTACATACAGGTGGTCCCAGGAATCGAACTCACTATCCTTGCGTTGCAAGCGCCATGCTCTACCAACTTAGCTACAGAGGACCAAGACAGCTAGAGATCCTGCTATAATAAGTCTGTAGTCTGTAGCAGAACCCCTGGGGTTCAGAAACCCCACAAATCACATCAGACATTAAGGTCCACTGACCATCCACTTCACCACTTGTATTTTGTCCATAAAAATCTATTTAGGCAGCAGCTCAATGAGAGAGCAGGAGCTAGAGGAGTGTACCTGGAGTCTTCTAAATCAACTCAAGTGTGTCAGACATGGACTAGGGGCTCATAATTCAACCAAATGGGGTGGCAAGAGTGACTGGAGCCAGCCAGTGCCATCGCTGCTCACATGCTTGGACAGACACACACACACAAACTAAGGATTAGAGGTCGACCGATTAATCGGAATGGCCGATTAATTGGGGCCGATTTTTTTACACCTTTATTTAACTAGGCAAGTCAGTTAAGAAAACATTCTTATTTTCAATGACGGCCTAGGAACGGTGGGTTAACTGCCTTGTTCAGGGGAAGAACGACAGATTTTTACCTTGTCAGCTCGGGGATTCAATCTTGCAACCTTACGGTTAACTAGTGAAACGCTTTAACCACCTGCTTTACATTGCACTCCACGAGGAGCCTGCCTGTTACGCGAATGCAGTAAGAAGCCAAGGTAAGTTGCTAGCTAGCATTAATCTTATCTTATAAAAAACAATCAATCAATCATAATCACTAGTTAACTACACATGGTTGATGATATTACTAGTTTATCTAGGGTGTCCTGCATTGCATATAATCGATGCGGTGCGCATTCGCGAAAAAGGACTGTCGTTGCTCCAACGTGTACCTAACCATAAACATCAATGCCTTTCTTAAAATCAATACACAAGTATATATTTTTAAACCTGCATATTTAGTTAATATTGCCTGCTAACATGAATTTCTTTTAACTAGGGAAAATGTGTCACCTCTGTAACAGAGTCAGGGTATATGCAGCAGTTTGGGCAGCCTGGCTCATTGCGAACTGTGTGAATACTATTTCTTCCTAACAAAGACAGCCAACTTCGCCAAACGGGGGATGATTTAACAAAAGCGCATTTGCGAAAAAAGCCCAATCGTTGCACATAAACATCAATGCCTTTCTTAAAATCAAAACACATAAGTATATATTTTTAAACCTGTATATTTAGCTAAAAGAAATCCAGGTTAGCAGGCAATATTAACCAGGTGAAATTGTGTCACTTCTCTTGCGTTCACTGCATGCAGAGTCAGGGTATATGCAGCAGTTTGGGCCGCCTGGCTCGTTGCGAACTAATTTGCCAGAATTTTACGTAATTATGTTGTAACATTGAAGGTTGTGCAAAGTAACAGCAATATTTAGACTTAGGGATGCCACCCGTTAGATAAAATACGGAACGGTTCCGTATTTCACTGAAAGAATAAACGTTTGTTTTCGAGATGATAGTTTCCGGATTCGACCATATTAATGACCTAAGGCTCATATTTCTGTGTGTTTATTATATTATAATTAAGTCTATGATTTGATATTTGATAAAGCAGTCTGACTGAGCGGTGGTAGGCACCAGCAGGCTCGTAAGCATTCATTCACACAGCACTTTCGTGCATTTTGCCAGCAGCGCTTCGCAATGCTTCAAGCATTGCGCTGTTTATGACTTCAAGCCTATCAACTCCCGAGATTAGGCTGGTGTAACCGATGTGAAATGGCTAGCTAGTTAGCGGGATGCGCGCTAATAGCGTTTCAAACGTCACTCGCTCTGAGACTTGGGAGTAGTTGTTCCCCTTGCTCTGCATGGGTGGCTGTTGTCGATGTGTTCCTGGTTCGAGCCCAGGTAGGAGCGAGGAGAGGGACGGAAGCTATACTGTTACACAGGCAATACTAAAGTGTCTATAAGAACATCCAATAGTCAAAGGTATATGAAATACAAATCGTATAGAGAGAAATAGTCCTATAATTCCTATAATAACTACAACCTAAAACTTGTTACCTGGGAATATTGAAGACTCATGTTAAAAGGAACCACCAGCTTTCATATGTTCTCATGTTCTGAGCAAGGAACTTAAACGTTAGCTTTCTTACATGGCACATATTGCACTTTTACTTTCTTCTCCAACACTTTGTTTTTGCATTATTTAAACCAAATTGAACATGTTTCATTATCTATTTGAGGTTAAATTGATTTTATTGACGTATTATATTAAGTTAAAATAAGTGTTCATTCAGTATTGTTGTAATTGTCATTATTACAAATGTTAAAAATTATAATAATAAAAAATAAATAAATAAAAAAAATCTGCCGATAAATCGGAAATCGGCTTCTTTGGTCCTCCAATAATCGGCATCGGTATTGAAAAATCATAATCGGTCGACCTCTACTAAGGATGTAAGACAAACTAAGGCTGTCTCTAATTTAGTACAGCACTGAGAATGTTTAGGTGGTTGGAGAAAAACGTTGAACACGCAATCTGTCAGAGAGAGCACCCACCCAGGGCACAGACTGAGGGGAATAGAAGGCCATCAAACAGACCGAGACAGACAGAGTGCGCAAGGCACCAGGACCAGTGTAGACCAGGGGTGATGTCTTGTCCGTCTTCATCAAAAGATCTCAACAGACTCAGAGAAACCGGCCAGTGACCCACGACCCTGTGATGACATGCTCCTCACATGTCAGAGCTGTTGTGCAACAGGCCAAGTGCATAACATCAATTCAAGCTTTATTTATACAGCACATATCAGACATGGAATGAATACAACACAATGTGCTTTACATAAATATTTAATAATAAGTAAATCTAACGCAAACTTTATTAAATTAACTGAGAAATTACACAAATCTTTCAAAAAAAATCTTAATTCTCTCTCTTCTGGGTTTATGTCAGATTCAGCACAGCACCCCTGGAGGTCTAGGACCAGAAAGGGACACTAGCATTGAGTCAGGGACAAGGGAGGTTGTTTCATGTCTCATAGAAGCAGAAGCCGGCAGCAGACAACAGCTTAAGGCAAATGCAATTCTGTCTCTATTCCACACACAGTAGGGGAGACCAAGTCAAATCGGAGTAAAACAGCCTTGCAACATCAACACTGGGGCAGTCCTTCCCCTTCATTTAGCAACAGCAGCCAAACACGCACGCACACACATGCACGCACGCAACCTCCGCAAGCTAAGCTCAGACAGACACTCAGAAAACCATGTACATACTACAGGCACATGCTGTGTGCTCTCCCTTCCCCTCCTCTCCTCTCATACACCCACACACACTGTTCTCTTCAGACACAATCAGACTGAAGCCATGCCCTGGCGTAAAGCAGCCAGCCAACCATAATAAAGAGACTTATCCCTGGGGAGACACACAGAATAATCACCCATCCATGTGTTTACTCATTTTCTCTCTCACTCTCAAACACACATCTCCATGTTCTCTCTCACTCTCACTCATCCCAGTCGGTTACAAAACAGCCCATAAGAGGAGAGGTACTACTTACCCCTTTTTTGCACCCAGCCTTCTTTGACGATGGTGACATCGCTCATGGTGCCTCCCAGCCTCGATGCCGGCGGTGTCTCTCACCCTCCCTTACTCGCGCTCTCCCGGCAGCTCGCTCAGTTGCTCTCGCTCTCTCTCACACACTCGCATACAAGTGGTGTGTGGCGTCTTCTCTTCCTCTCGTGGTTGTTTCTTCTCTCCCTCCCCTCTCTCTCTCGTTCTCTCGTTCTTTCTCTCCAGACCTTCCCACTCTCCAGTGGTGACTCAGCCTGGAAGGAAGTAACAGGGGAAAAAATAATACATGGATTATTTTCTCTGTCTCTCTCTTTGCCTTTCCCCCTTCATTCTTACACAATCTGACATGACAAACAACAGTCATTGTGAAGCCAAATAACATCCCTCCATCCCACCAAAGCTGCTTTTCCCTTGTTGCATTGTTTTCCCCTCCGCAGTTGGACTCTCCTGTTGATACTTCCTATTCATCCCTGAACCACATTCCTATGCTGTTTATTAAATAGCTATATTGCAATGTTCCTGTCTTTATTGGTCTTTTTATATCCTTATATTCTTTCAAAACAGGATAAAAGAAAGTGACAAACATCTAACCTAAATGTTCCCTCTTGTCTAAATGGTCAATAAGATAAAACAAAGTCAATCAAGCATCAAAAAAGGTATTGATTATGCTATTAGCCCCATAAAGTCGATGTCCGCGCCCCTGCAGAAATATAATTGGTATAATAAAAAAATCCCCATCAAATTCCATCAGTTTAAGCTAGAGATATCAGTTGTTTTTGCCTGGGCTGCATCTCAATCCACCGTGTTTATCAGACCATTATATTAAAAAAAAGTATTGTCAAGGAAAAATCTGTAGCATACGAACGGTTTTGCCTACAAACTATTATGACCCCTCTAATGAAAGATGAGACTCTCACGAACACAATCTGAAGGTAGCCAAGTACCAGTTAAAATGTTTTTATGGAAGTATAAGGGGTTAAATACATGTAATAAATAAAAAATTGTTTTCTGATCTTTCTTATCTCTCAGGTATAGGACAGACCCTTCCGAACAAACTTACTTTTGATCATTTTTTGAACTATCTGTTTATCCATGTAGGAAGCTGTTATTCAATGCGTTTCTATGGGCTAATAAGGCCAAATTCAATATGTTTCCTCCATTATATATATATATATATATATATATATATATATATATATATATATATATATATATATATATATATATATATATATATATGTGTGTGTGTGTGTTTTATACCTTAAGGGGGTCCTACAATTCAAAATCAAATAGCTAAATGATCCTTGGTATGACTATCTTAAAACAATCCCCCCCTCACCCGGCTTAGACTCTCAAGGATTAACAGGGTGAAGAGCAAGCTGACCCCGGATTTTATGAAACAGACAAACAGGAAAGAAAAACAAACAGTGTCTCTTCTCACCTATGCTATCTAATCTAATACCTTGCTGACATTACTCCACTAATGACTAGACTAGTAAGCACACTCAGAGGAAACATTCTTCCTTATTAGAGGTCAAACCCCCCCGCACCTTAACTAGAGGGCTAAATTAAGATCCTGAGTAAAACAGTATGACACTCGGCTACTTCCTCTCTCATCTGATCTGAGCTAAGGCCTGAGGATTCATTCATAAACGGTGGTAGTATTGGAGGTGGTAGTGGGTGGGCAGCTGGCGCCTCTGGTGAGAAGCCAGGAGAACAGGATGGAGGCTGTAGAGGCCTGGGAGCTTGTGTGGGCTGTGGGGGCACATCACTGACCTGAAACTCTAGGATACGATAAGCCATTCCTAAAAATAACACTGTTGTCAATGACCCAATGCTACCTTTCAAAACTTCCATCGAAAAGGCTGTTGAGTGAGCCTCTTCTTCAAGTCTCCGGCTGGAGACTCAAGTCTTGATTTATCTAAGCTATCATCTAATCGAAAAGGAACTTAGATTCGTGAGCCAATGCTAACTAGGGTTAGCAGAATGACTAGAAGTCTAGCATGCTAGAAGTTACCATAGATTTCCAGTCATTGTGCTAACACTAGTTAGGAATTGCGCTAATGCTACTTAGCAACTTCCTTCAAACTGCATGTAGAGACATCAAAATGGTATCCATGAGTTCATCTGACTCTGGAGAAGTAAAGGGCTTCATTGCCAAATTCCTGAAGTATCCCTTTAACTAGGTTATGTGTTTAATGTTCAACAGCAGTAGTTGATTTCCCAAGACCACTAGAGCAGTATTGATTTTGCCAGAGTGGTTACTTACTTACTACTTCTGAAAACAGCATGTTCTCAAAACATTACAGACCCACTAAATTGTTCAATCAAATTTGTTCGACACCGAGGAGTTCAAAGCACCAATTAACCTATCGACCTAATGACCAGCTACAACAGAAGCCTCAGAGGGTCATGTGACAGTCTCTAGTACTGCTACAGTAGTATGCCTTGTCTTCACTGGAGGCGCAATATAACCATTGTTCCAAACAGTATTAGAAGCAGTGGTCACTCTGACGTTCACGAATTCAGAAGTGTCTGACCAGTAGACAATATTAATTCATTGGATTACTGTACTGTAAACGTAGGCTACATGATATACAGGACAGTATGTCATAGCCTTAACCTATACACGCATGCTATTTTATGTGTGTGTCATAACTAGGGTTGCAAAGGGTCGGAAACCTTCCGGTAAATTCCCGGAATTCTTCTGGAAATTTTCCATGGTTAGTTAAGCCCGTGAATTTGGGGAATTTTGCTTAAATTCATTAAAAAAAGTTAGTTTATAACAGTGAACCTTTTTTGTGGGATACACACAAGGCAATTCTAGGTCTTGCGGCATATTTTTGTTAAACTATCCCCAATTCAATGGAATTGCAACCCTCTGCATGCACAGTGCATTCTTCCATCACATGTACAGCTGTTTCTCAAGATCTTGCACACTAATGAGATGCTATTGAGCCCACACTACTACACTGTCTGAGCCAAGGACTACATGCTTTATGGTACATTTTCATTACAATACTGGGTGGGGTGAATATATTTTATATGACATTCATGATTTTTTGAAAATAGTAGCCTACAGCAAAGTGTGTTTAAATCATTTTGAACTTGTTAACAATTTCTGCTAGTTAGTTTTTTCTACCATGTGGGTTTTAGCTTTCTTTAGCCTGCTAACTGAGGAGTGTTAATTCACCTGTATCTTACAAAGGAGTTGTTTAATCTAACTGCTTAACTATTTATCTGTACATGGAATTGTATTTGGGTTTTTTTAATTTTTTTTAAATAATCTCTACAGGAAAATGCCACGGGCACTATCTGATGTGTGGAGACATTTCACTGCAGCTAATGTAGAAGTTAAGGCTGTGTACATTTGCAAATACTGTGCCAAATCATATGTGAAGAATGCAACAAAGATGCAGAATCATCTGGCCAAGTGCATAAAGTTCCCTCAGCGCTCACAACAAGCAAACTCTGACAAAAGTCCCTCTACTTCTATTCGAGGTGAAAATGATGAATCAGACACCTTATCAATAGCAACAGCTCATGGTCCTCCTGGAATCAGAAGTTTTTTGGACACAATGGTAGAACGTAGTCAGAGAAATGCTGATGAATGTCTTGCTCGAGCTGTGTATGCAACTGGTTCACCTCTGATGCTCACAAGCAATGTGTATTGGAAGAGATTTCTGAATGTTCTTCACCCAGCACACACCCTTCCAACCAGACATGCTTCATCTACTCATTTGCTGGATGCAGCGTTCAACAGAGTTCAAGTGAAGGTCAAGCAAATCATAGAGAAAGCAGACTGTATTGTAATCATCTCTGATGGGTGGTCGAATGTTCCTGGGCAAGGAATAATTAACTACATCATCTCCACCCCTCAACCAGTATTCTACAAGAGCACAGACACAAGGGACAACAGACACACCGGTCTCTACATTGCAGATGAGCTGAAGGCAGTCATCAATGACCTTGGACCACAGAAGGTATTTGCACTGGTGATAGACAATGCTGCGAACATGAAGGCTGCTTGGTCTAAAGTGGAGGAGTCCAACTCTCACATCACACCAATTGGCTGTGCTGCTCATGCATTGAATCTGCTCCTCAAGGACATCATAGCATTGAAAACAATGGATACACTCTACAAGAGAGCCTAGTAAATGGTTAGGTATGTGAAGGGTCATCAAGTTATAGCAGCAATCTACCTCACCAAGCAAAGTGAGAAGAATAAGAGCACCACATTGAAGCTGCCCAGCAACACCCATTGGGGTGGTGTTGTCATCATGTTTGACAGTCTCCTGGAGGGGAAGGTGTCTCTCCAAGAAATGGCCATATCACAGTCTGCCGATATGGACAGACCCATCAAGAGGATCCTCCTGGATGATGTATTTTGGGAAAGAGTGGTAAGCCTGAAACCTATAGCAGTAGCCATTGCACGGATTGAGGGAGACAATGCCATCCTGTCTGATGTTCAGACTCTGCTTGCAGATGTAAGATAAGAAATCCGTACTGCCCTGCCCACTTCACTGTTGCTCCAAGCAGAGGAAACTGGCGTTCTGAAATATATCAAAAAGTGTGAAGACTTCTGCCTGAAGCCCTACACGCCGCAGCGTACATGTTGGACCCCAAGTATGCTGGCAAGAGCATCCTGTCTGGTGCAGAGATCAACAAGGTCTATGGTGTCATCACTACCGTTTCTCGCCACCTTGGCCTGGATGAGTGCAAGGTTCTTTGCAGTCTGGCGAAGTGCACTTCCAAGCAAGGGTTTTGGGATGGAGATGCAATATGGCAGTCGTGCCAACATATCTCATCAGCCACCTGGTGGAAGGGACTTTGTGGATCTGAGGCTCTTTCCCCTGTTGCCTCCACCATCCTCAAAATCCCACCAACATCAGCCACCTCAGAGCGCAACTGGTCCTTGTTTGGGAACACACACATCAAAGCACCCAACAGGCTGACCAATACAAGGGTTGAAAAATTGGTGGCCAACCGGGAAAATGTGAGGCTTTTTGAGCCTGACAACGAGCCATCCTCAACAAGGTTGGAAAGTGACAGTGAAGATGAGGCCTCAGAGTCTGATGTTCAAGAGTTGGACATTGAGGAGGTCCAGGGAGAAGACATGGAAGCCTGAGAGGAAGACAACCAAAGCTTTAGTTTCTAGACTATCATTTTACAGATGTTGAAAACGTTTTTGGGAGATGTGATGATCATTCAATATTCCCTTTCTTTTGTTGTTCAGTGAAATCATCCCATGTGAAGAGTCAAATATTTTTTTGTATTTCTATTATGTATACTTATGATAAGGTAAAAGGTTTATGTTTCTGTCTCCATATGATATATGTATCCAATATAAAAAACATCTACATTTAAATGGTATTAATATTAGTTTGCATATATTTCCGTTAATTCCCATATATTCCCTTTAATTCCCACGGAAAGTTTCCACCTCTGAATATTCCCCAAAATGTGCAACAATGTATCAATGTATCATGGTCGCCTGTTACTTCCTGTTTACTTAATTTGCGAAGAAAGGATTTGTCAGACAATTGTTTTGTGAATGTCTATGTTACATCAAGGACCAGAAGAGTACTGTGAAATGTACAAGGAATTCAACCAAATCTGATAGCCAGTCCAGAGAGAATCAAACCTGCAAGCATTTCAATTGTGGTGCCATAGAACCTTGCATTGCCATACCAGACTCACCATAGGCTAGCTTAATAAATCAAAGTTAGTGTATTCCACTGTGGAGCTCTGCCTAGCATCAGTATTCAGATCAGACCTGCTGACACATCTAAGAAAAGCCTTGTCATATCAGGCTGGGGAATAAATGACACACAACTCCACAAAAGTGCCAGTTATCAGCAGTGCTTGACTTAGGTAGGAGCTCACCAGAGCTGAGTACCGGCACCTAAAATGTTCTACTGCTTGAGCTCCTGTTCCTCTTATAGAATATTAGCTCAAAAGTACTGTGGAGCTCCTGCACCTAAATGTAAACAGTACCGGCACCCAAAATGAGTACCGGCATCTATTTCAGTCCAAGTCAAGCAATGGTTTTAAGAGCAAGTCTTCTGACGGCAGTTTGTGGTGAACACTCGGAAGACCCACAGTCAACTATTAAGCTAGCATCGCATCAACATGATCCACCGAGTGTCTACCACAGAGCCGGTGTATGCACAATCCACCCAATACTCTCTCTCCCACACCTGACTGTCTGTCACGGTAGAGTAACTCACCCCTTTACTACATCGCAAAATCACACAGGATTACTGACACATGCTACAGGAAACAGTAGAGCTAAACTGTTTGGCAGAATGCCTCTGCAGATGCATTTGCTATTTGTTTTGGCTCTCGTTTTCTTCAGTGACATTTTTAGATGTACAGTCACACAACAGATCTTTAGGTATCTAGTTAAGTCAATTTGACCAAAGATGCCCATTGAGAGAGCTACCGTGGTGTTGGCAGTGCAAATGATGCTAACTTAATTAATGAAATGTCACCCTGGTTTCCAAGGTTCTGTAGCCTATATAACGAGATACGCATCTATAATGCACAATACTTTGCCAACTAACAATTACAGTCTCTTTAAAACTACTGAAGCCACCAAGTACATTACAATCTAGCCTAACATTTGACCTGGAAGTGTGTGTACGAGACAGTCTACAGCAGCATGAGTAACATACACATTATGTAGTCCTCAAAGTGAACACTGGCTGGAGTGGAGATATGCAGGCCTCGGGTTATCACAAGTACTGGCATGATTTAATATACTGTCCCCTTTCTTGTGTTCTTGGCACTGTATGTTCTAAGACGCAGGCCAGCACTTCCCTGGAACATCCCTTTTTTCCTTGGAAAACCAAACTGGACAAACCAGATAGCAAATGTCTTGTATCCGACTTTGTGTCTTACTAAAGGTGCTTTTGACCCCAATTGTATGAATGAACCCGACTAACTAAGTGGACAATGAGTTGACGAGGTGAGTGAAATGAACCTCCTTATTGAATACAATGTACAGTACATGCAGGGTGTTATAGTCATTAGTGCCCTGCTCACCTCGTCCAGATATTTACGTTATTATCCTGTTGATATGGTCCAGATTCTGGCTGAGTGCTGAAGGGACAGGCAAGGGAGGAGAGGCATCAATGAAGATAGCCCTAAACCTTTAAAATGTCAGTCATTAGTAAAGACACTGTGTACTAGGCTAACAGGATCAGCGCAGTACTAACGTTAGCCGCTTGGCAGTAGCTGTTGGTTGACAGAATCTCTTACAGGTGAAAATCCCACAGGTAACTTTATACTGTACTTGTTACAGATGGTGATAGTGTGAGAAAAAAATGAGAGACTCTGAACTGAAACCTTGTGGTCAGAGTGTTGGAATCCTACTGTAGCACCATACTGTAGCACCATGCAACCAGAGTACTGTATCCTTAGAGTACTTTACAACTGCCAACACCCTCCACCAAAATATATCATGAGAAAATGTTCAGTGATTGGCAGCAAGGCATGCATGCCTCATTTCAAATTCCTAGGTGGTACAACAGAATCTACTATCCTGAGATCAATATCAAATAATACCTCCTTATACTAATCAAAGGGGCCTTAGAGGCTCTTTAATCCATGAAAATGTATAGCTTGCATTTCAAGACAATAGATCATATTTCAATTTCATTGTCTCCGAATTGCTGTGCTGAATACTTGAAGTAATAGCCTATTGCTTAGGGAACGTTTGTTAGCATCGTAATGAGTGAGGTTAGAATTCTAAATGTATTTTGGACTGAGCTGTGAAAGCAGCACACCAGATAACAGCAGTCCTATGGGGAGAAAAACAGATCAAATTGTGTGCCATGTTTTATAAAAGATGAACCCAGCCTGGCATCACCCAAACATAAAAGTGAACTCGGAGATGGAGCCTCCCAGAAAGATCGGTTATTGGCTGGCTGTGTAGCACAATGAAGCCTATAAAATCACTGGGGTGTACACAATGGGTATATAATGGGGCTGGAGGGGGTTTCAGCCACAGCCTTATGGGCTACGGAGCTTCCCAATCATTGCCTTGCACAGAACGCTGCTGGATTTCATATGACTGTCAATGAATGACTATAGTATAAAGGACAGAGCACATAAAATTAAAAAAAAGGTGTCATAGAGGATGTGGTGACTCAGCCTGTCTGATAGCTCAAGTCTGTGTAGTACTAGTCTATAGTAGTAGAGAGGGGCGGAAGAAGGACAGAGAGCTGACTGTCGATATCATGCCTGGCTCTTCATGTGTGGCAGAGGCAGCAGTGTGTGCTGCTGGCCGCCATTCCACTATGTTCCCCTGCACCCTCCCTCCGCCTCAGACAGATTGAGTGACAGACACGGTGGCGAGCTGAGATCCAGTGTGACAAAGCCCCAGCCCTGCTGTTGTAAGCCTGTCACCGCAGAACAGTCTTCAGCTGTGCTAAAACCAACAGCGCTGAATTCAATGTCTTTATGTAGTCAGAGGGAGAACGTTGAGATAGTCATTTCATTTCACGGGGATGGAGAGTAGTGATGCTGTACCTGTACCAAAACTCCAGTATTTTTCCTTCATAGCTTGTTCTCCATCTTCTTTGTAAATAGTGAGCCAACATCTTTTCAGCACTTTTTATTTCCATGACTGATCAAAACTCGTTTTCTCATGGCTCTCGTCTCTCTCCAGCAGACATATAGAGAGCAATATGTCTGGAACGTCGAATCGCAATAAAATCTCAGTATCGAATCACAATATCTATAAAATAGTGATTATATTGTATTGTGAGGTCCCTGCCAATTCGCAGCCCTAGTGGAGAGGGGAGCGGAGGGAGGGTCCAGAAAGAGCCAGCCAAATCAACTCAAATCCAATTGTATTTGTCATATGCGCCGAATACAAGTGTAGACTTTACTGTGAAATGCTCGCTTACAAGCCCTTCCCAACAATGTAGAGTAAAATAAAATTGAAAATAGTAACAAGAGGAATAAAATACGCAAGAATGGCACAATATACAGGGAGTATCAGTACCTGATCAATGTGCAGTGGTATGAGGTACCAGCCTGCCACACACCATAAATCAGTCACGCCATGTCAGGGAACAGCCCTGAATCAAAATGAACGGCACACCACATTAGGGAAATTCACTGAACTCCAGTTGATTGTGATCACTCTCCAATGGGCAATACTGTACTGTCACCCACTAGACTAATCCATACCTAACCTATCTTTATAGGCAACACTCACACTACAGATCCCATCCACTGAAGAAAACAAAGGAATCAGCGAATGAGTGAGAGCAGCTCCCGGGGCAGCCTGCAGGCATGCAGGAGCAAAAGGCCAGTGTGAACTACTAGACACACTTGCCACAAGGGAATCAAACAGACATTATGCACCATGAATGACCATCAATGCTTATCCTGAGGAACAGGACAGTTTGCAGACATGGTGATAGCAGACGGAACATATTTGATTTCCTAGAGATTCTGTAGACATATAGGCCCAGAGTTTCCAGAAGTACAGTATATTATTATTACAGGCTGCAGGGGGCCCCACCTGTACTAGTAAATAAATTACTTGAATTATCATCACAAGGCACCAGGTTTTAAACCAATATCGACTATGTAACCTCTAACACTGGGTTGTACTTAGTTCCCATAGCGATATAAAAGGCCAATTAGTGCCCACTGCCCATCAACACATTTACAAATAAAACACTTTCAAATCAGAACAACTAAGTAAACTATAGAGTGAGAGGCTGACCTGACTCACACTGTGGGGGTGGACCCAGAGGATACAAGCAGAAAAAGAATCTGAAACGCCTCATTCCATTCAAAAATACACCATGAAGCATTTACAATTCCCTCAGCCCTGGAGGCTGGAGCATACAGCAGCAAGAATATAGGCTAGGTACACATAAATTAATTCACAGCTGCTGAAATGTAGGAAATAAAGAATATCTAGAAAGATACAAGCACCCGAGCATTTCTGGACAAAAACCACTCATTTGGCTAATGCCTGGCTTGATTCCATTTTGGGGGAATTTACAACAACGTTGAATTTACTCAAATGTTTTCTTTCTCTAAACTAGATAGTGTGCAAAAACATAATGCTTCATCATGCAAACACTGTGACTAGTGTT
This sequence comes from Salmo salar, assembly GCF_965601325.2. Lineage (NCBI taxonomy): Eukaryota > Metazoa > Chordata > Actinopteri > Salmoniformes > Salmonidae > Salmo > Salmo salar. The sequence goes on along the minus strand of NC_138318.1, from coordinate 23,179,487 downwards.
GCAAAGTTCAGGGAATTCCGTGGTTTTCCCAAAATCCCGCCTGGGGATTTCCTGCCTATTCCCTCCTGATTCCGGGAATCCTCCAACCGGGATTTCGGGAAAACCAGGGGAATGTATTGAACATTCCCTGAATTTTGCAACCCTAACTATGACAGGCCTTGTTCCCCCAAGAATCACTACAGAAGGATTAAGTAGCCTAAATCTATTTCAGGAGCCAAATGGGCAATTCCACAGTAACAGAGTGATGCTGAGACTCACTTTTTCACTTTAAAATATATGTCAAACAAAAAACAATGATTGCAAAGTTAAACTTTATTCACAAGGACTACAATTTCCACAGAAAAGTTTACAAAAACACATTTAGCCTACCTGAAGAACAGTGCAAATGCAAAGTTGGGTAATAGAATGATGGTTTGTGCCATCACAGTCATTCTGTTACCAAAATTTGCATCTGCACTGTCTCAGCATCACTCTGTTACAGTGGAATTGACCGCAGCCTCCTCCCATTGAGAGCCTATTAAGCAAATAGCCTACTATCCCAGACAGATCATCCACATTCCCATAGCCTACACAGGAGAAAAGTCATGGTGTTATATAGGGCTGGGAATTGCCAGTGACCTCATGATACAATAATATCACAATACTTTGGTGCCGATACAATATGTATTGCGCTTCGATGTTCCAAACATATTGCTCACCATATGTCTGCTGCAGAGGGACAAGAGAGAGCCAGGAGAAAAATGTTTTAATCGGTCATGGAAATAAAAGACCTGAAAACAAATTGGCTCCATATCTAAAAATGAGATGTAGAACAAGCTATGAAGAAGAAATACTGGAGTTTTGGTGCAGGTACAGCTAACTAGTGCACAAATAATATTGTGATATTGTCAAAACTATAGGATATATCGTCCCCAACAATATCCCGATATGTAACTGTATACATTTTTCCCCATCACTAATGTTATACAGAACATGACAGACAGCTGAAATAATAGAAAGATGCAAATTGCTGACCTATGTCAAAAAGCCTTGATTAGAATGATTGTATTCTGTAGACTGTATAGTCTAAACAAACAGTATGCACATGCCCTGGCTGGCATGTTTTTAATTTGTTTATCAACAAATGTAGACAGCATAAGCTCCTTAAGATGCATCAAATAGTTTTTGAAGTGGTTCTGAAACGCATTTAAATGATGCTCCCATTTGTGCCTAATGAACAAGACCCTGGTCAAGGGTACAAGTGATTCCTTAGCGGAGGGATATCATGTTGCTCTACACGACTCCTGCAGCGCACTTAAGAATCCAGATAAAAACTAGGCCTACTGCTCTGTAACCCAAGATGGCTTCTGGAAGCACTTAGTACATTAAGCCTAGCCACACACTTCCTAACTTCCACTTCCTTTAGCATCAAACATCTTAGAACAGACCCAGGACAGCAGCTGTTGTCCAAAGGCATTTACCCTCCTAAGAAAGTCAAGAGAAAAGAAAACGGATATGGAAGTAAAGCCATGTCAAAATGAGTTGTCTTTCAAATACAAATCTATTCCCATCATCATCATCTGCACAGACAAGCCCACAAGACAACAAAAAAAAAAACATTTTATTTGTGCCTTTTGAATTAGACATGGATTAGGATAACACCAAAGGAGCAGTGCCTGAATGAAGAATGAAAATTCATAAGGATCACACAGAGAGTAACAAGAGAGAGCGAGACCAGTGTTTTGGTTTGAAATTAAGGAAATGAAAAGGTGTGATTGAACGCTGGCGGATGCTGATTTCTGATGGATCCCAGGAGTTCCTCTTATCTTGTCAGATACTGAATTACCTCAGTATCACTTGTCAACTTTTATAACCTACTGTGTGATTTACATGGAGGCTGCATTAGAATCCTAGTTGTCATAAAATGACCAAGCCTATCACTGTACCAGTGGTTATGGGCAGTGGCAGGGGTGTATGAGGGCTCTAGGGGATGCCATCTTCACTCCAAATGTTTATGTAAAAAGAGGAGCAGGCAGCAGTGTTAGTCCTCATTATAAAGTGACAGTGTCACATAGTTGAGTGGGTCAAGACATCCTGAATTATCAGTCTGAATTATTATAGAGTGCTGCAGAAATGCAGACATAAACAAACACAAGCTTTAGTAAACATTGTTGGCACACAAAGTATCAAACTGACAGAGGGTTCAAAGGGTTTATGGAAACTTTGTTGCTGCTTTTTGAAAATTAGCATGTTCCAGTTGTTAGGCTGATGCAGCCCACTGTAGACGAAAGTCCATGAGTGAAGTCGGGGGAGGTGCATCTGTGACAGCGGAAAGTCGGACAGTGTTGTGGTTTTCCTACAGCAAGGCTCAGATCAACATGGTAGTGTCAACGTAATTGTCGAAATAAACATGTCTCTAACCCCCATATCACACACACACTGAAATCATATGTCTGTACAATCAATTGGTGAGAGGTCTCAAATGTGATTTATTGGTATATATCCACTGTGTATATATGAATCACAGAAAAGTTTGTTCCCGTTTCGTCGCTGGCTCAAACAAAAACACCATAACAATTGGTTGAAAATAGATCTTCCTACAACGCAGGCGATTGCTGCAGGTTGAAGTTGGTGAGAAGCAACTGCAATGCAGTCAACATGTAGGCGCAAGTCAGACAATTTGTATTGTCTATTTGTATCCCCATAATGCAACACACCTTGAAAGGCGGTGACACCAACTTCACAAAACGTATCTCCTTGAACGCTCCCAATGATAGCCTGCCAGCACAACAGTAGCAACTGCATCATCTCACCTCAAGAGCTGTCAAGCAAACGCATGCCGCCAATAGCTTGCTAGCAGATGAGCTAAAGAATTAAGAATCGACTTTACAGGCATGCATAAATTATTCCAAACTATTCAGATACTTGACTGTATATAATATTTAATGCCTGACGTAAACAATTTATTCTCCGAGATTTATAGGTTTTTTTTGGGGGGGGGGGGGCAGAAAACAATGCTGAGAACACGCAAACACACTAGGCCAGTTCCCTCCACCTCCCCTATACTGTCTCGCACTCTCAGCCTCGTTGCAGCATCAGCATCATCTTCACGTAGCAAGCACTACAAACACTCTCTGGCTAACGTTAGCTGTCAGTGGACATAGCTTCCACCATTCTTGAATACTACAAACTTCACATAAACACAGTATCAGAAGTATATTTTCAACCGTTTTGCAGCATAACTATGGTTGTTGTCATGATTATATTACCTGGCTGGCGCGGGAAGTCGTGGGGAGAGCAATGGGTTCCCCTATCGTGCCTCTACTTTTATAAGCTCGCGCTTTTCTTGTGCGCGTGTGAATAAATGAGAGATAAGCAGCCTTGGCCGGAAACACAACGAGAGGATGAACTGTGTCGCTGCTGGAATGGCTTCAAACAATACAGAGAGGTTGTGGTGGCTGAAAAAAGCGACTGCAACTCCTCTTACCCCAGGAACCGCCCACTGGGAACCGCCGCTGGCAGGTTCTGATGCTGCAGGTTGTTGTTGACGTTCAGAAAACTCGTGACGTCACGCCCAGCCACTTCTCGGACGGCTTTCCTGGCTCTGTCTATCCCTGTCCCCGTCTGCTCTGTACGCCAGGCAGGCTGGGTGGTTGTCTGTTCCTTATTTTGCTCACTCTCCTCCGTGTCTCTCTGCTAAGCCAACCCTCGCGAGAATCAGGTGCTTGATAAGAGCCGCATCCTTCTGTATATTTACAACACAGCCCATATCACACACACATAATGAGTTATTTATTTTCCTTTTACTATGCTGCAGTGTAATCCCCAACATTTCATACAGGATTATGCAATTCCATCATTCCTGAGAGACATGTCATGTGTCGTGTAGCCTAAGGTACATAGGTTAAGTGAAAGAATATGTGAAATCATGAATGATGATCATTGCTTTGCCTGAAATATGCATTGTTAATATGCATTTGATACTCACTTGTTGGACGTAGTTAGAAAGTTGGACACATGGTTTTCACAAAGTGCCACAAAATCTACAACAACGTTTTTGCAATTGCCATAAGTAATATAATAATATAATAGAATGTTACTATAGAGCTATTATATTATATTTATCTCTGCTGTTTCTGTAGTGGAGGTTTCAGTGCCTGCATGTGAGGAGACATCATAGAGGAAGTGAAAACAACATAATATCTGATTCACATTAACAGACAATCAATCTGTTTCACCTTAACATCTGGAAATAGCTCTGTTGAAGTTCCACATTGTGTTGCACCGACAGCTGAAAACTGCTGTGTGGTTGTCTCTTTTGGTCTATTTTGCTATAGTTTACCATTGTAGCTTGTGGGGTATTTCTAAGGTTAGAAGAGTAGTAACTATAGCTTATAGCTGATTCATTAATTCATTCATTTATATCCCAGTTTTTTATTTATTATTATTTTCTTCAAGAAGTACATTGGTTTTGGTTTTCTGTCTTTTTGTTTCATATTTAACATTTACAATAACATATTTTTCATTTGGATGTAATCGCTATTGCTGTTCTGTCTCAGTTTCATCATGATATTATAACCTTAGCTGCCTGCAGTTCATATCTGATTTCTCTCTAATACAATTCTATTCAGATTAGTGCAAACTAGTACACCAGCCACCCATGTGGTGAAAGATTGAACTGCAACCTGCTTAGAGTTAAAGTGCCAATATGTAACTTTTTGTGTGGCCCCACTAAATTCACATAGAAATGTGGGTTATAGATCTATAACTCTACAAGAAAGCAAGTTTAAGATGCGGTAGATCTGTTCTATTTGCGTTATTTGTATGATTCCCATTCTTAAGTTTTGTTTTTGCTTCTTTTACTTTCGGGGTTGTACACCAGCTTCAAACAGCTAAAACAACATATTTTTGGTTATGGAAAATATATTTCACAGCCGTTTAAATGGTACAATGATTCTCTACACTATACCAGCTTACTTTGTCACATAACTGAAATTAGGCAAACTATTAGAATTGTAGCAACCAGGAAATGGCGGAGCGATTTCTACATAGTGCAACTTTAAGGAACACTATACATTAAATTGCCCCTATTACTATGTAACTACACATTCATTACTGTAGTAACATATTAGTTACATATATATTACTATGTAAATACGTGGTAATATGGTTTAGCGGGATCAGTTATTACACAATTGGAACAAGGACTGTGTAATTCCATATCCACTTGGTCAAAGTTATTCCACATGTGTAATTACTAATGTTACTGCATATTTTCTTGTTCCACTATGTAACTTGTCTTTTGTAATTACACGTTTGAAAGTCACCTGTGAATTACTATGTTAGTAACACCAACCAAATTGTGACTATGTTTCATGTAATTACATTACTTTAATAATTACACATGTGGAATAACCTTCAGCAAGTGGAAGTGGAATTACACAGTCGTTGTTCCAATTGTGTAATAACTGATACCGCTAAACCATATTACCATGTCATTACATAGTACTACTATATTGTTACTACAGTTATTACTGTGTAGAAAGTGTTACCGAGTTTAGTGATGTGTCATGCCTAAATTAGTGCCTATTATTCTGTAATAGTGTGAAGGCTTGATTTAATTCATAGTGGGGATCTATAGAAAACTAAGTTAACTTAGATGATATGGTAGGTGCTTAATCACTCATTCAATGTTTTTATCAGTCTGTAATTATTTTCTCTCCTGGCATATTTCACCCATTAATAGCAATGATTCATAGATGAATAGTTACTGTCAAATTTTTTTATATATTTACTTCAGTTCAATTACAATCCACACTTGCTCGTCTTATTAGTATATTCTAAATGTTTTTATTCAAACAAAGTTTCTGCTCAATCTCCTACGTAGATGAGACAGTGTAAGTTGAATGATTTGGTCCAAAAAAATTGTTTTCAGGTGGTGATGATGAGCTTGGTATAGGCTACAGACAGCAGCTGCTCTAGAACTCGTGTCCCAGTCAGGTACGCTAGAGGAAGCCTTGTGGGCATTGGGTCCCAGAGGCTGACTCCATCCCCTCACAACTCCACGTGAGGCCTGGGGTGTGGGGGGTCAGACTGTGGCTTAGGCCCAGGCTCCCTGGCTGACCCAGATGGCAGAGGGAAGGACACAGAGGTAGTATAGGGGGCAGAGGCCTGCTGGGGCTCTGCTGTTACACAGGTGGAGCTGGAGGCGAGCGTGCCACACTGTATTATGTGTTCACAGGGCTATGGGCTCAACAGACGCCCTCCCTCTGCCATCCGTCTGCTCTGGGGGGAGCTCAACCTGACCACCACACAGGAGCTAAGGGTGTTCCTCAGTGCACACACACGGACATGCACACATATGAAAATTCTGACACACACAAACATGTTGACACATAAATTCATAATACCTCATCCACTCAAAAGGGAATCTTTTTCACACAAACACACAAATTACACCAAATTGTAAATTCTTGTTGACCCGAGATAAGCATGCGTAAATGAAACATAATTCTGTTTTTATACACTTTTCTCTCTGTGCATATAGAGAGACGTTGTGCAATATTTTGGGACATGTAGCGTATTTGAATTGGAGTAGATTTATAGTATTATTGTTAAACTCTATTTGTACACTTTTTTCCCACGTGTCATGGTCTTAGAAATGAGCGGACCAAGGCGCAGCGTGAGTATAGTTCAGCTGAACACCGTGCCTGGACTGGGCATCGATGCAAAGGAGGGCTCCGGCCATGGAGCTGGGTTGGACGCCGTGCCGTGCCTGGACTGGGCACCGGCGCAAAGGAGGGCTCCGGCCATGGAGCTGGACTGGACGCCGTGCCTGAACTGGGCCCCGGCGCAGAGAAAGGCTCCCGCCATGGAGCGGGACTGGATGCCGTGCCTGGACTGGCCACCGGCACAGAGGAAGGCTGGAGCTCTCCTCTGCGCTGGTGCACAGTCCAGGCACGGCATCCAGCTGGACTGGACTGGACTGGAGCTGGACTGGACGTCGTGCCTGGATTGGGAACCGGCGCAGAGGATGGCTCCTGCCCTGGAGCTAGACTGGACGCCGTGCCTGGACTGGGTACCGGCGCAGAAGAAGGCTCCGGCCATGGAGCGGGACTGGATGCCGTGCCTGGACTGGGCACCGACGCAGAGGAAGGCTCCGGCCTTGGAGCTGGACTGGATGCCGTGCCTGGACTGTGCACCAGCGCAGAGGAAGGCTCCTGCCATGGAGCGGGACTGGACACCGTGCCTGGACTTTCCGGGCTGTTGAGAGTCCCTGGAAGCTCCGGACCGTGGACCGTCCCAGGAGGCTCCGGACCGTGGACCGTCCCAGGAGGCTCCGGACCGTGGACCGTCGCAGGAGGTTCCGGACCGTGGACCGTCGCAGGAGGTTCCGGACCGTGGACCGTCGCCGGAAGCTCTGGACTGTAAATGCACACTGGAGGCCTAGTGCGTGGCGCTGGTACAGGTGGCACTGGACTGGTGACATGCACTTCAGGGCGAGTGCGAGGAGCAGGCACAGGATGTACCGGACTGGGCAGGCGCACTGGAGGCCTGATGCGTGGGGCCGGCACAGGTTGCATCGGACTGGTGACACGCTCTTCAGGGCAAGTGCAAGGAGCAGGCACAGGACGTACCGGACTGGGGACACGCACTTCAGGGCGAGTGCGAGGAGGAGACACAGGACGTACCGGACTGGGGAGGCACACTGGAGGCCAGAAGCGTGGAGCCGGCCCAGATTGCACCAGACTGCTAACCGGATCCTCTGGTCGGATTTTGAGCAGAACACACTTGCACAACATCTCTCTCATCTCTCTCTCTCCCAACTTCCCCATTGCCTCCCTGACAGTCTCTAGCACTTCAGGGTGAGTGCAGGGAGTAGGCACACTGGAGATCTGATGTGTGGAGCCGGCACAGGTTTCACCGGACTGATGACACGCTCCTCCAAATGCCTGCGTTGCCGCATACTCCTAGCTAATTCCATTCTCCAGTATCCTTCCTCACACTGTTCCATCGATTCCCAGGCGGGCTCTGGCACTCTCCTTGGGTTGACCGACCACTTCTCTATCGCCTCCCTGACAGTCTCTGGCTCTTCCCTCTGCTCAGCCCCCAGCTCCATGTGCCCCCCCCCAAAAAAAACAATCTTGGGGTTTCTGTGGCCGCCCCGGCGTCGTCGCTGTCCCGCTATGCTCCTTGGCGACTCCTGCCAAGAAAGGGTCTCGTGTCCTCTCATGTCCTCCCAAGTCCAAAACTCCCTTACCTAATTTTCACGCTGCTTGGTACTTTGTTGGTGGGATATTCTGTCACGGTCTTGGAAATGAGTGGACCAAGGCGCAGCGTGAGTATAGTTCCACATATTTATTTAAGTGAAACTAACAAAACAAAATAACAAAATTTACAAAGACCATGAGGACGTAGTGCCCAAACACACTAACAAACAATCAATATCCCACAAAACACAGGTGGGGAAATAGCTACCTACATATGGTTCCCAATCAGAGGCAACGATAAACAGCTGCCTCTAATTGGGAACCACATTAGCACCAACATAGAAATAGATATACTAGATCACCCCCTAGTCACGCCCTGACCTACTACACCATAGAGAACCAAGGGCTCTCTATGGTCAGGGCGTGACACCACCTTCCAATATTTTATGGATTGAACTTGAGTATGAAAACTTTCAGGAAGAATCAAACCAATGTAATTTTTTTTCATCAATATGTTTTGTGCGAAAAGGCTCTCCAAACCATTTTTTTTAATCATACATACTTTCCTAACCCTAAAATGTGCTAAATTATCTACAAGATCAGAGTATTTTTTAAATCTACCAGTTGGTGCTGAAACTGACAGGAATATGCATAGATGGCTTTCTTTCATTGATCCATATATTCTGACCCTGTTCTCTCAATCTATTCTATTGTGTCTGTCAACACATTTTTTATTAAATGTACACTATATTTAAAGGGATAAATGTACTGAAAAACTCCACGAGAAAATCTGTTGGCCAGCAAGTGGGAGGGTTTTCAGGGGTTGAATGACATTTATTCAGAGCGCACAAGGTAGCCACACCTGCAGAGCTTGTTATGTGACTGAAAAATGTCAATCTGAATACCAAATGCTGAGAAAGGAGTGCGTAAGAAAAGGAATACATTCCTAAATCGGGATCAGGCCCATTGTGATTAATCTGGAGTTGGAATATGTAGGCCGGAAAAGGGCATTTCCATGCAGAAGGACCCATGAGCATCAATATGTGAAGTTCATAGGAGCATATCAAATGTGGTGTCAAATGAAAGCTAAGACTCTGTTTTTGAATTTTTTATTAAGACAATAACTGTTTCAACCATTTTCTATCCTAAATATTAAGAATAAGCAAATACTTTGATTTCTAGTCAAACAGATGGAAATCTATGAGAAAAAGTCTTAAAAGGTATTAGAAAAACATCAGAACACTATAATGTAAAGATCCCTGCCAACTAATACTGTATCTTTAAGACATTTTCTAATTTCTCTCCCTCATGAGAAGGGAGGTTAACTTCACAGAAGTAACAAGTAAAGGTAGACATACCAATTAGTTCTAGTGTTTTTGTTGGTATCTATTTAATTTTATGAGTTATTAAGTGATTCAAACATGAAATTATGTTACGATATTGGTAACAGAATTTCAGAAAAATCATTAATGGAATTATTTAAGTTAAATTGGCTATAATAGGATATCACAGTAGTCACAAAACACAGTTGGGTCACCTGCTAAAGTCGTCCCTTCCACTGCCAAACTGTTATGTTCAGCTCATAGGGTCACCTGCTACTGTCCTCCCTGGCATACTGTTATGTTCTGCTCATAACTGTTTTCTTTCTCTTTCTGTCATCTGGTGGTCAAAGCAAGTCTGGACAAGCCCTGCCTCTCTCTCTATGCCTCTCTCTCCCTCTCTCTCCAGTAAATGTCACCTTTCCAGGCTCTTATTGACCTGCCCATGAGCGGTGCTCATTAAAATAATAGCCAGGGTGTAGAATAATACCCAAATATGCAAAGGAGGATATTGCATATTTCTACCTTTGTGCACCTTTTTAGGCTACATCACCATGAAGAGAATGACATTCATATCCATAATAATGCATTTCTGTGTAGTATAGATCAGGGACCCATGATGAAATCTCTAACCGCAATTCAGTTACCTGGTGTAAATCCACTTCACTTATTGTAGTTCAATAACCAAAATAGATGTTGTCAAAGTCAAGGTGTCATTTCATAGCTGACAGCCAATTATTTCAGCAGACATCTTAGAATTTTAGAGCAGATATTTTTGGAAAACGGAGTCACATAAAAAACTGAGGGAGATTTTACAAAAATTCTGTTACCAAATTTTGCATCGGCAAAGTTCTTCCAGTAAATGTGTTTTTGTAAAATAAAAACATGTTAAAAGTAGTCCTTGTGCATAGAGTTGCATGGTTTGTTAAACTTTGAAATCAGTGTTTTTTGTTTGGGATACGTAACATATTAAAGTGAAAAATGTTAGTCTCAGCGCAATTCTGTTTTCGTAGAATTGCCCAACACTTTATTTATATTTTCATCTTGTCCTCTATCACTCTGGGGCCACATTTATCACTTGAATGCTGTTGTTAGCTGACCCAGAATGGACAATTCTGACCATATTTTCTCCCCTCTGAGAAAGCTCTCCTGCTGCACACCTTTAACTGTGGCTACAGCTGCTCTGCTCCCTCTGCCTGTCTGTCTGCAGCTGTCCCCCTTCTCACCGGGTCCCTCCCTCCCTCCATCCAGGGCCACATGGGCCCCAGTGACCCCTCTCTTGGACAGACATGAAAGGGCAGAGAGATAAAGCTTCCCTGGGCATGGCTGGACTGGGGCCCCTTGGCTGGCAGACCGCCTGAGCTCCAGCTCTGCTGTTGTTGTGGAATGTTGAGGGGTTCAGCTGGCAGAGTGCCCTCCCACCCACAGGGAAACGGGGGTCCAGGTTGGTGAGAGCAAAGTGGGCACAGTGGGCCGTAGGTCGACGTTGGGCATCGTCCCGGTGGGCCACGGCATTGGCGTGGTAATGGGACAGCAGAGTGTGTGTGTTAGAGTTTAATATTTTCCCGAGAGTCTACCAATTTTCCTTCCTGAGAAAATTGCATGAAATTACCGGGCATCCCGGTATTCCCGTTCAAACCAGAAGTGCTATTTAAAAGCATACAATACCAGCAAAAACATTCGGACATTATAACATTGTAAGTGGAGAAATATACACATGAATCTATCTTTTTATTTTTGTATTCGTTGCAATTTAATCAACTCAAAGTTCTCTCAAATTCACCACACTATTTTGTTATTGCCCAAAGGCCGTCAGATGGTGATATTGAGTCGTTTAATCTTACCGTCCAAAGGGAACGTATGGAGCCAGCTATGCACTCGTATCCCCCCTGGACCGGTTCGTACATCAAATCAAATCAAATTTTATTTGTCACATACACATGGTTAGCAGATGTTAATGCGAGTGTAGCGAAATGCTTGTGCTTCTAGTTCCGACAATGCAGTAATGCAGTAATATCCAACTAAACATTCTCCTTTCAGACTGCAAAGGCGTCGATTACCTCCTTAACTCGATTTATTGTCGAGAAAGAGGAAAAAAAACAGGAAAATATGCGTACTTTCTTTATGGAACATCATTTTCCACCACCTAATTGCTAGTCACGGATGTGGCAGTTCGCGTTCAGCCAATCAGGTTGCAGCAGTCTGTTGTTTACCCTTGGTCTGAACTTTGTATGCAATATCATGAAGTAGCATTAGCCACCCTAGCATGGTGGTGGAACATTAACGAGGAAATCGATGCCTTTGCAGCCTGAATGGAGAATGTTTTATGTACGAACCAGTCCACGGGGGAAATTAGTATATAGCCGGCTGCATATATTTCCTTTGGCGGTAAGATGAAATTACTCAATATCGACATCTGCTGGCCTTTGGGCTAATTTTGTTCATGTAGCGTAGATAGCCTAGACGTATGAAACACTGTTGGCCGACTGGTAAAATATTATGAGGTCTAGTGAAAATATTGTTTTAGTCTACCTTGGACTGAAAGATGTCAGGCAGCTTGTTGGCCCTTTTCTCTCCATTTGCACCTGGTTATTGGGGTAATTTGAGAAGGTTGTGGCTGTTTTTACTTCATGATAACCCGCTTATTGTGGTGACTGTCACAGGGAACATCAGATTCTCTGCTAAACAAACAAGCCTAGGTTAGCGGAGATTCACCAGTTGATCAATTGCTCACGAGTCTGACCAGTATCCCACCGTGCTCCCGCTTTTGTTAGCATAATATCATGATACAATGTTGCAAATGTCTATTTCCTGAAGCGTTTTTTTGTGGGCACAGTGTATCAGTCATTTTGTGATTAGAAACCGTTCATATTTGAGCCATTGCCAGTGCCACACAATACACGTTAGTGGAGATTTGAATGTGAGATGGAAATTGAGATTGGACATTGTCTACCATAACCGTGTCGAGAGGTTGTGTGTAGCCTGCATATACAGTGCCTTTGGAAAGTATTCAGACCCCTTGATTTTTTCCATGTTTTGTTATGTTACAGCCTTACTCTAAAATGTATTACAACATCTCATCAATCTACACACAATACCCCAGAATGACAAAGCAAAAACAGGTTTTTGAATGTTTAGCAAATGTATTAAAAATAAAAAACAGAAATACCTTATTTACGTAAGTATTCAGACCCATCGCTATGAGACTCGAAAATGAGCTCAGCTGCATCCTGTTTCCATTGATCCTCCTTGAAATATTTCTACAACTTGATTGGAGTCCACCTGTGGTAAATGTAATTGATTGGACATGATTTAGAAAGGCACACACCTGTCTACATAAGGTCCCACAGTTGACAGTGCATGTCAGAAATGAAACCAAGCCATGAGGTCGAAGGATTTGTCCGTAGAGCTCCGAGACAGGATTATGTCGAGGATCTGGGGAAGGGTACCAAAACATTTCTGCAGCTTTGAAGGTCCCCAAGAACACATTGGCTTCCATCATTCTTAAATGGAAGAAGTTTGGAATCACCAAGACCCTTCCTAGAGTTGGCTGCCCAGCCAAACTGAGCAATCGGGGGAGAAGGTCCTTGGTCAGGAAGGTGACCATGAATCCGATGGTCACTCTGACAGAGCTCCAGAGTTCCTCTGTAGAGATGGAAGCACCTTCCAGAAGGACAACCATCTCTGCAGCACTCCACCAATCAGGCCTTTATGGTACAGTGGCCAGACGGAAGCCACTCCTCAGTAAAAAGGCACATGACAGCCCTCTTGGAGTTTGCCAAAAGGCACCTAAAGACTCTCAGACCATGAGAAACAAGATTCTCTAGTCTGATGAAACCAAGATTGAACTATTTCGCCTGAATGCCAAGCTTCACGTCTGGAGGAAACCTGGCACCATCCCTACCGTGAAGCATGGTGGTGGCAGCATCATGCTGTGGGGATGTTTTTCAGGACTAGGGACTGGGAGACTAGTCAGGATTGAGGGAAAGATTTGTATTTGTGTTTGTATTTATTATGGATCCCCATTGGCAGCAGCTACTCTTCCTGGGGTCCAGCAAAATTAAGGCAGTTATACAATTTTAAAAACATTACAATATATTCACTGTGTGCCCTCAGACCCCTACTCCACCACTACCACATATCTACAATACAAAATGAATGTGTACACGTGTGTATAGTGCGTATGTTGTTGTGTGTGTGTATGCATGTGTCTGTGCCTATGTTTGTGTTGTTTCACAGTCCCGCTGTCCCATAAGGTGTATTTTTATCTGTTTTTTAAATCAAATTTTACTGCTTGCATCAGTTTCTTGATATGGAATAGAGTTTCATGTAGTCATGGCTCTATGTAGTACTGTGCGCCTCCCATAGTCTTTTCTGGACTTGGGGACTGTGAAAAGACCTCTTGTGGCATGTCTTGTGGGGTATGCATGGGTGTCCGAGCTGTGTGCCAGTAGTTCAAACAGACAGCTCGGTGCATTCAACATGTCAATACCTCTCATAAATACAAGTAATGATGAAGTCAATCTCTCCTCCACTTTAAGCTAGGAGAGATTGACATGCATATTATTAGTGTTAGCTCTCTGTGTACATCCAAGGGCCAGCCGTGCTGCCCTGTTCGGAGCCAATTGCAATTTTCCTAAGTCCCTTTTTGTGGAACCTGACCACATGACTGAACAGTAGTCCAGGTGCGACAAAACTAGGGCCTGTAGGACCTGCGTTGTTGATAGTGCTGTTAAGAAGGTAGAGCAGTGCGTTATTATGGACAGACTTCTCCCCATCTTACCTACTGTTGTATCAATATGTTTTGACCATGACAGTTTACAATCCAGGGTTACTACAAGCAGTTTAGTCACCTCAACTTGCTCAATTTCCACATTATTTATTACAATATTTAGTTGAGGTTTAGGGTTTAGTGAATAATTTGTTCCAAATACAATGCTTTTAGTTTTAGAAATATTTAGGACCAGTGGCGACCCATCATTCAGGGCAGGTGGGGCAGCTTTGCCTGTTTTGCATATTATTTTGGCATGGGGAACAGCACGTCACCGCCAAGTCTAAGGGTAGAGCTAGAAAGTTCTAGCCCCTTGGGTGCTGCCATAGAGTTACATTAGAAGTGCCCATCCAAGAAGGCTCAAGGTCATTGGCCACAGATACAATTACGTCAAATCACGTTATACAGTATGTACAGTAGCTTTCAAAATCTTAGCTAGCAGTGATCATTATGAATCAAGTCGACAATCTACTGGCAAATCCTTTTTAATCCTTGTCATATGAAGAGAAATAAAGAAGAGAAATTATAGATTAAACGTATCGGTGCCATTGGAAATGAACATTACACAACAAGTTGGAAATCGCAAATTCAACAATGAGTGGTTTGGAAGGAATCAGTGACAGTGGCAACTGCAATGCAAGCATTGCAAAGCAATCACTAGCCTGCTATTCAGTGGAGTGGCTGTCTGGTCCCAAATCTGGGATTAAGGGGCACTTTTCCAAGTTTAAAATGATAAACATTCAACAGTGGCCATGCTGTCAATGAAGCATGATTTGTGCCGCGCTCAAAACAACTGTTAACTCGGAACTGCGAAAACTTGACATCAGTGAGTTCAAGACAACTGGGAAGCCAGGAATAAATGAGCTCCGACTTGGAAAATACATTTTGAATGGTCATCCAACTCGGAATTGTAAATCCGTCCTCTTTCTAGAGCTACGACCTGAAGATCAATGATGTCATCATGATTCAACCTTGTTTTTTTCTGAGTTCCCAGTTGTCTTGAAAGCACCATAAATCCATAGAATGCCAGACTTTGATGAGAAAATTTGCCCACGAAGGACTGCCGCGCCACCTTCCTGTTCAAGTGAGCACAGCACAACAAGGTGAGTCCAAAAATGTATTGTATGTTGCTGCATAAATTATGTAATATGCCAGGGAGATATGTATACTGTAGCTAAGAAAGTAATACTAAGTGTATGTTGTGTAGTAAGATGTTAGTAGCCCATATGCCTCACCCTAATAATTTGGTCTATTTACCCCTCTTAATTTCACCTACTGTTCTGACTTGGTGCTGCACGTGTAGGCTATAACATGTTTTAGAGAAATGTAATCATCAAATATTGTCAGAGCTTTCAATGTCTGCTTATATGCCCCCTTTATTTATCCTAAGCTTCTGACTTGGCATACAGGGAGAACACTGTAAGAATGGCCTATGTTCTGAATTCTGTCGCTGTACATTTCAAAAGTGCTAAACAAATAGTTATATTGACTACGTTTGTCCTAGCTCCCTCATTCATGTCTTAATCGAAATTACAGATTGCCTCTTTATCTGCTTGTTTTTCCCTTTTGCCATAGTTTGTACATCTCAATTGTCATTAGAAACCACATTTGTTTAAGCAAGTCAGCCGTATCAGCTATGTTTTTTTAAAAGGCAGTAAATGAGGCTGAATTAACTGTTTCGCTGCCAGACAAGGTTCTGCTGATAGCCAAGTGTAGCAGTGGTAAGATGTTGGGACTGCTGTTGGGACAGCTTTAGGTAGGCCCTAACAGTTTGTGGTCACCGTTTGTCACCTTTATAGTGCAATTAATGTATTGTTTAGTGTTGTTTTGTGTAGTGGCTTTGCCGGCATGCATCCCACTTTTTCTTTTTGCCCCACCAAGATTTACATGCTAAAATCGTCACTGTTTAGGACTAACTTATTCCTTGCTACCCACTCTGAAACTAACTGCAGCTCTTTGTTAAGTGTTGCAGTCATTTCAGTCACTGTAGTAGCTGACGTTTATAGTGTTGAGTCATCCGCAAACGTAGACACACTGGCTTTACTCAAAGTTGCATGTCGTTAGTGAAGATTGAAAAAAGTAAGGGGCCTAGACAGCTGCCCTGGGGAATACCTGATTCTACCTGGATTATGTTGGAGAGGCTTCCATTAAAGAACACCCTCTGTGTTCTGTTAGACAGGTAACTCTTTATTCACAATATAGCAGGTGGTGTAGAGCCATAACACATACGTTTTTCCAGCAGCAGACTATGATCGATAATGTCAAAAGCCGCACTGAACTCTTTTATTTTATTTTATTTTATTTCACCTTTATTTAACCAGCTAGGCAAGTTGAGAACAAGTTCTCATTTACAATTGCGACCTGGCCAAGATAAAGCAAAGCAGTTCAACACATACAACAACACAGAGTTACACATGGAGTAAAACAAACATACAGTCAATAATACAGTAGAAAAATAAGTCTATATACAATGTGAGCAAATGAGGTGAGATAAGGGAGGTAAAGGCAAAAAAGGCCATGGTGGCAAAGTAAATACAATATAGCTGTCACGGTTGTCGTCGGGAAAGGAGGACCAAAACGCAGCAGGTATGTGGATTGTCATGACGTTGGCCTGTGGGTAAGGTTTATGACCCCCCCCCCCCCCCATAAATACCTTTTACCACTTCCCCTCTCTGAATCTACTGAAGGACTTGAATAGCCTGTGTTAAATATAGAGAGTCTGGGAACATCAAACAAATGGGGAAAGGTACCACATATTTTGTTAATAAAACCAGTTGGAAATATGCTTGGGAACGTAATGAGTATGTATGTCAGTTCGGTTGTCATCTGAGACATTATGACTGATGACAGGACGACATAAACTGTATCTGAGAAAGTATACGCCCTCTAGTTATCAGAGTCACATGGAATTGTTATGCAATTGAAATGTTTGATATTGAAAATGTTTGTTAGGAGATGAAATGTAATTTTAGCTTCCGAATGAGAGATTTGGGTTTTCATAAGGAAAGTGCCCTGCTCGATCAGTGGCCCAACCCTGTGAAGAGACAGGGGTTATAAACGATGAAACACCTCCCTCCCCCTCTCCACTATATAATCCTTTGACGAAAAGATAACCACGTTGTTCCAGTACGGGAGGTCTGCAGCCTCTACGTTAGAAGGACACACATGTCAAGTACAGAACTAAGCCAACCTCGGCGTGAGCTTTGGTGGCGAATGGTATGAACTTTGAGCTTATTCACTACAGAAGTGCTACTTCCTAGCCGTTGAGTTAGCAGCGGCCGCTGCTTACGTGGGCTAGGAAAGGACGGACGACGGATCCAGTCTAACAACCAGACGAAGATACCACCACGTATCCAATTGACCCCCATTGACATTCTTCCGAAAACAGGGAGATCTGTTGGCCAACCCGGCCAGCATCTACGACCAATCTACCGAAGCGCAGCTCAGAGTAAATATTTGTTGCATTTTCCTTTTCCAAATGGGCGGTAATTTAGAAGGCATAAGATAATGTATTTACGATAGCATAGCTGCTGTTTCTCTGTTCCTAAATCTTCCCGCTCTTTCATTCAAGCCCAACCCCCTTTCCTTTGTGTAACCAGCCGTCATATCTGTTCCGTCTACCGGGACGTTTTCTGTATGACATCATTGTATTCTGTGTATTTGTAATTCTGTGTGATTAGTTAGGTATTTAGTAAATAAATAATTAAACCCAATTTTGTATTGCTGATTCAACTTGTTAGCCAGGGTTCGTGAAGATAACCAAGAATTTACAACTTTCATTATGAGACTGAAAATAAAACAAGGGTTAATATTGACTGCTATCAATGTAAAATATTACAAAGTATTTTAAGAGTTTTTTCCGAAGATTACGGCTCTATAAACGTTCTTCCGTGGTGCCCCGACTTTCTAGTTAATTACATTTACATGATTAGCTTAATCAGGTAATATTAATTACAGAGAAATCATTTTATAAGTTAGCATGTCATATCACTTAATCCGGCATAGCCAAAGACACGACAGGATGCTCATCTTGATATTTATTTTAAATCAAAGAGAACACCAAAATAACAAACAAAAGAACTCACGAACAACCAAACAGTCTTGTAAGGCTCACACACGCAAAACAAGAGACAATCTCCCACAAACACCAAACCAAACACATACCCATATATAGGACTCTCAATCAGAGGCAACGAGAAAGCACCTGCCTCCAATTGAGAGTCCAACCCCCCATTAACCTAAACATAGAACTACAACTAACTAGACTAAACATAGAAATAAGTTAACAAAGAACAGTGCCCAAAAACCCCGGAATACATAAATCAAATACCCTTCTACAAAAACACCACCCCGAACCACATAAAACAAATACCCTCTGCCACGTCCTGACCAAACTACAATAACAAATAACCCTTATACTGGTCAGGACGTGACAGTACCCCCCCCCCCCCCCCCCCCCCCAAAGGTGCAGACCCTGAATGCACCTCCTAAATAAACAAAACCCAAAACACCAACAAAAAAATCCCCCTAAACTAAAGGGAGGGAAGGGAGGGTGGCTGCCGTCACCACTATACAGATGGTGGTTCAGGCTCCGGCCTACTGTCCTCCAGAATGCAGACAGACTTAATCCGTTTCGGGCCGTAGGCAGACTCCCCTCGTTCCGGATCGTAGGCAGACCTCTTCCATTCCACACTGTCGGCAGACTCATTTGAAACACAGTTACTTATATTTAGTTCTGGATCATTCATAGACTTACTCAGTTCCGGGTTGCTGCTAGACTCCTTTGGTTCCGGTCACAGGCAGACTCCCCCGGTTCTGGGTCACAGGCAGACCCCCTCGGTTCCGGGTCACAGGCAGACCCCCTCGGTTCCGGGTCGGCGGGCCACTCTGGCAGCTCCGGGCAGACGGGCCACTCTGGCAGCTCCGGCGCAGACGGGCCACTCTGGCAGATCCGGGCAGACGGGCCACTCTGGCAGATCCGGGCAGACGGGCCACTCTGGCAGCTCCTGACTGGCCGGCGGGCCTCTCTGGCAGCTCCTGACTGGCGGGCGGCTCTGGCGACTCCTGACTGGCGGGCGGCACTGGTGACTCCTGACTGGCGGGCGGCTCTGGCGACTCCTGACTGGCGGGCGGCTCTGGCGACTCCTGACTGGCGGGCGGCTCTGGCGACTCCTGACTGGCGGGCGGCTCTGGCGACTCCTGACTGGCGGGCGGCTCTGGCGACTCCTGACTGGCGGGCGGCTTTGGCGATCTCCTGACTGGCGGGCGGCTCTGGCGACTCCTGACTGGCGGGCGGCTCTGGCGACTCCTGACTGGCGGGCGGCTCTGGCGACTCCTGACTGGCGGGCGGCTCTGGCGACTCCTGACTGGCGGGCTGCTCTGGCGACTCCTGACTGGCGGGCGGCTCTGGCGACTCCTGACTGGCGGGCAGCTCTGGCGACTCCTGACTGGCGGGCAGCTCTGGCGACTCCTGACTGGCGAGCGGCTGACGCACTAGATGCCTGATGCGTGGTACTGGTACTGTAGGTATCAGCCTGGGAACACGCACCTCCGGGCTAGTGCGGGGAGCGGGAACAGGACGAGTCAGACTGGGCTGACGCACTGGAAGCCTGGTGTGTGGTGCTGGTACTGGACGTGCCAGACTGGGAACACGCACCTCAGGGCTAGTGCAGGGAGCGGGAACAGGACGAGTCGGACTGGGCTGACGCACTGGAAGCCTGGTGCGTGGTGCTGGTACTGGACGTACCAGACTGGGGTTTCGCACTTCTGGGTCCACACGAGAGACAGGAACTGGAAACACCGGGCCATGGAGGCGCACAGGCGGTCTTGATCTCACCTCCTGCACAACCCGTCCTGGCTGGATGGAGCTAGTAGCCCTGTATGAGCGGGGTGCTAGTACAGGGCGAACTGGGCTGTGCAGGGGCCTGATGGTTGCCGTGCGTAGAGCGGGCGTAGGGTAGCCTGGTCCTAGGAGGAGCACCGGTGACCAGACGCGCTGCGCAGGCATCCTCCTACCAGGCTGGATGCCCACTCTAGCACGGCATCTGCGAGGGGCTGGAATAACTCGCACTGGACTGTGCGTGCGTATGGGCGAGATTGTGCACACTTCAGCAAAACATGGCGCCCTCCGCTCCATACAGTCCTCCATATAAACACGGGGAGCTGGCTTAGGGCTCACCCTTGGGCCAGCCAAACTACCCGTGTTCCCCCCCCCAAAAAAATGTATTGGGGGTGCCTCTCGTGCTTCAACGCCAGTCGTGTTCCTCGGTAGCGTTCCTGGTCTTCGCTCCATTTTCTCCATGGGCCCTCCCCGGCCATAATCTGTTCTCATGTCCATTTCTCCCGTTGGTCCAACTTAAATTCCCCTTGCTCCTTAAAGTCCACCTGTTGCTCCTTCCTCCGCTGCTTGGTCCGTTTGTGGTGGGAGATTCTGTCACGGTTGTCATCGGGAAAGGAGGACCAAAACGCAGCAGGTATGTGGATGCTCATCTTGATATTTATTTTAAATCAAAGAGAACACCAAAATAACAAACAAAAGAACTCACGAACAACCAAACAGTCTTGTAAGGCTCACACACGCAAAACAAGAGACAATCTCCCACAAACACCAAACCAAACACATACCCATATATAGGACTCTCAATCAGAGGCAACGAGAAAGCACCTGCCTCCAATTGAGAGTCCAACCCCCCATTAACCTAAACATAGAACTACAACTAACTAGACTAAACATAGAAATAAGTTAACAAAGAACAGTGCCCAAAAACCCCGGAATACATAAATCAAATACCCTTCTACAAAAACACCACCCCGAACCACAAAAACAAATACCCTCTGCCACGTCCTGACCAAACTACAATAACAAATAACCCTTATACTGGTCAGGATGTGACAATAGCAAGTAAAACACTGGAATGGAAGATTTATAGTGGAAGAAAGTGCAAAGTAGAAATAGAAATAATGGGGTGCAAAGGAGCAAAATAAATAAATGAATAAATACAGTAGGGGAAGATGTAGTTGTTTGGGATAAATTATAGATGGGCTATGTACAGGTGCAGTGATCTGTGAGCTGCTCTGACAGCTGGTGCTTAAAGCTAGTGAGGGAGATAAGTGTTTCCAGTTTCAGAGATTTTTGTAGTTTGTTCCAGTCATTGGCAGCAGAGAATTGGAAGGAGAGACGGCCAAAGGAGGAATTGGCTTTGGGGGTGACCAGAGAGATATACCTGCTGGAGCGCATGCTACAGGTGGGTGCTGCTATGGTGACCAGTGAGCGGAGATAAGGGGGGACTTTACCTAGCAGGGTCTTGTAGATGACCTGGAGCCAGTGGGTTTGGCGACGAGTATGAAGCGAGGGCCAGCCAACGAGAGCGTACAGGTCGCAGTGGTGGGTAGTATATGGGGCTTTGGTGACAAAACGGATGGCACTGTGATAGACTGCATCCAGTTGATTGATTAGGGTATTGGAGGCTATTTTGTAAATGACATCGCCGAAGTCGAGGATCGGTAGGATGGTCAGTTTTACGAGGGTATGTTTGGCAGCATGAGTGAAGGATGCTTTGTTGCGAAATAGTAAGCCAATGCTAGATTTAACTTTGGATTGGAGATGTTTGATGTGAGTCTGGAAGGAGAGCTTACAGTCTAACCAGACACCTAGGTATTTGTAGTTCTAAGTAGTTCACATATTCTAAGTCAGAACCATCCAGAGTAGTGATGCTGGACGGGCGGGCAGGTGCAGGCAGCGATCGGTTGAAGGACATGCATTTAGTTTAACTTGTATTTAAGAGCAGTTGGAGGCCACGGAAGGAGAGTTGTATGGCATTGAAGCTCATCTGGAGGGTTGTTAACACAGTGTCCAAAGAAGGGCCAGAAGTATACAGAATGGTGTCGTCTGCTTAGAGGTGGATCAGAGACTCACCAGCAGCAAGAGCGACATCATTGATGTATACAGAGAAAAGAGTTGGCCCAAGAATTGAACCCTGTGGCACCCCCATAATGACTACCAGAGGCCCGGACAACAGGCCATCCGATTTGACACATTGAACTCTATCAGAGAAATAGTTGGTGAACCAGGCGAGGCAATCATTTGAGAAACCAAGGCTATTGAGTCTGCCGATGAGGATGTGGTGATTGACAGAGTCGATCCAAAACCCGAAACTCTAACAAAACAGCCCCCTAATCTTTTTATCATCAATTTCTCTCAGCCAATTCATCAGTCATTTGTGTAAGTGCTGTGCTTGTTGAATGTCCTTCCCTATAAGCGTAATGAAAGTCTGTTGTCAATTTGTTGACTGTAAAATAGCATTGTATCTGGTCAAACACAATTATTTACAAAAGTTTACTAAGTATTGGTAACAGGCTGATTGGTCGGCTATTTTAGCCAGTAAAGAGGGCTTTACTATTCTTAGGTAGCGGAATTACTTTTTCTTCCCTCCAGGCCTGGGGGCACACACTTTCTAGTAGGTTTATATTGAAAATATGGCAAATAGGAATGGCAATATCATCCGCTATTATCCTCAGTAATTTCCCATCAAAGTTGTCAGACCACGGTGGCTTGTCATTGTAGATAGACAACAATATTTGTTTCATCTCTTCCAAACTCACTTTAGGGAATTCAAAATTACAATGCTTATCTTTCATAATTTGGTCAGATATACTTGGATATGTAGTGTCAGTGTTTGTTGCTGGCATGTCATGCCAAAGTTTGCTAATCTTGTCAATGAAAAAATCATTAAAGTAGTAGGCAATGTCAGTCAGTTTTGTTATGAATGAC
The DNA here is from genome assembly GCF_965601325.2 of Salmo salar. Taxonomy (NCBI): domain Eukaryota; kingdom Metazoa; phylum Chordata; class Actinopteri; order Salmoniformes; family Salmonidae; genus Salmo; species Salmo salar. The sequence continues at coordinate 23,156,438 of NC_138318.1, read as the reverse complement.
CCATCTGATTAAATTAATGATGGGGCTGAGTTTGCCTTTTTTCCCAAAATATAATTTAAGGTGCTACAAAGCTTTTTTTAGTTATTTATCTTAGTTTCATAGTGTAGATTTGAATTTATTTTTATTCAGTTTAGTCACATGATTTCTCAATTTGCAATATGTTTGCCAATCGGTTGTGCAGCCAGATTTATTTGCCATTCCTTTTGCCTCATCCCTCTCAACCATACAATTTTTCAATTCCTCATCAATCCATGGGGATTTAACAGTTTTTACAGTCATGTTCTTAATGGGTGCATGCTTAATAGTAACTGGAAAAAGCAATTTCATAAATGTGTCAAGTAAAGTGTATGTTTGCTCCTCATTACATACCAACAAATATTCTTTACGTCAACTACATAGCAATCACTACAAAACCTTTAGTTTTCCTAGATATGGCTGCTATATTGTGATCACTACATCCGATGGATCTGGATACTGCTTTCAAGCTAAATTCTGCACCATTAGTAAATATGTGATCAATACATGTTGATGATTTCATTCATGTGCTGTTTGTAACTACCCTGGAAGGTTGACTGATAACCTGAACCAGGTTGCAGGCACTGGTTACAGTTTAAAGCTTTTTCATGAGTGGGCAGCTTGATGAAAGCCAGTCAATATTTAAAGCATCCAGAAAATGTACCTCTCGGTTGATATCACATACATTATCAAATCAAATCAAATCAAATCAAATTTATTTTTATATAGCCCTTCGTACATCAGCTGATATTCTCAAAGTGCTGTACAGAAACCCAGCCTAAAACCCCAAACAGCAAGCAAAGCATGTGAAAGAAGCACGGTGGCTAGGAAAAACTCCCTAGGAAAAACTCCCTAGAAAGGCCAAAAACCTAGGAAGAAACCTAGAGAGGAACCAGGCTATGAGGGGTGGCCAGTCCTCTTCTGGCTGTGCAGGGTGGATATTAAAACAGAACATGGTCAAAATGTTAAAATGTTAAAATGTTCATAAATGACCAGCATGGTCAAATAATAATAATCATAGTAGTTGTCGAGGGTGCAACAAGCACGTCCGGTGAACAGGTCAGGGTTCCATAGCCGCAGGCAGAACAGTTGAAACTGGAGCAGCAGCACGGCCAGGTGGACTGGGGTCAGCAAGGAGTCATCATACCAGGTAGTCCTGAGGCATGGTCCTAGGGCTCAGGTCCTCCGAGAGAAAGACAGAAAGAGAGAAAGAGAGAATTAGAGAGAGCATATTTAAATACACACAGGACACCGGATAAGACAAGAGAAATACTCCAGATGTAACAGACTGACCCTAGCCCCCCGACACATAAACTACTGCAGCATAAATACTGGAGGCTGAGACAGGAGGGATCAGAAGACACTGTGGCCCCATCCGATGATACCCCCGGACAGGGCCAAACAGGCAGGATATAACCCCACCCACTTTGCCAAAGCACAGCCCCCACACCACTAGAGGGATGTCTCCAACCACCAACTTACCGTCCTAAGACAAGGCCGAGTATAGCCCACAACGATCTCCGCCATGGCACAACCCAAGGGGGGGGGGGGGGGGCGCCAACCCAGACAGGAAGACCACGTCAGTGACTCAACCCACTCAAGTGACGCACCCCTCCCATGGACGGCATGGAAGAACACCAGTAGGCCAGTGACTCAGCCTCTGTAAAAGGGTTAGAGGCAGAGAATCCCAGTGGAAAGAGGGGAACCGGCAAGGCAGAGACAGCAAGGGCGGTTCGTTGCTCCAGCCTTTCCGTTCACCTTCACACTCCTGGGCCAGACTATACTTAATCATAGGACCTACTGAAGAGATAAGTCTTCAGTAAAGACTTAAAGGTTGAGACTGAGTCTGCGTCTCTCACATTGGTAGGCAGACCATTCCATAAAAATGGAGCTCTATAGGAGAAAGCCCTACCTCCAGCCGTTTGCTTAGAAATTCTAGGGACAATTAGGAGGCCTGCGTCTTGTGACCGTAGCGTACGTGTAGGTATGTACGGCAGGACCAAATCGGAAAGATAGGTAGGAGCAAGCCCATGTAATGCTTTGTAGGTTAGCAGTAAAACCTTGAAATCAGCCCTTGCCTTAACAGGAAGCCAGTGTAGGGAGGCTAACACTGGAGTAATATGATCAAATTTTTTGGTTCTAGTCAGGATTCTAGCAGCCCCCCTCAAGCATTTCACACATTTCACACATATTATCCAGATACTGATTGTTAGCACTTGGTGGTCTATAGTGGAGAAAAGTACAGAGAGATCCTTGATACAAAAACCTGCTCCAGAGCGCTCAGGACCTCAGACTGGGGCGAAGGTTCACCTTCCAACAGGACAACAATCCTAAGCACATAGCCAAGACAATGAAGGAGTGGCTTCGGGACAAGTCTCTGAATGTCCTTGAGTGGCCCAGCCAGAGCCCGGACTTGAACCCGATCGAACATCTCTGGAGAGACCTGAAAATAGCTGTGCAGCAACGCTCCCTATCCAACCTGACAGAGCTTGAGAGGATCTGCAGAGAAGAATGGGAGAAACTCCCCAAATACAGGTGTGCAAAGCTTGTAGCGTCATACCCAAGAAGACTCGAGGCTGTAATCGCTGCCAAAGGTGCTTCAATAAAGTACTCAGTAAAGGGTCTGAACATGTATGTAAGTGTGATATTTCATTTTTTTTATTTGAAAATACTTGCAAACATTTCTGAAAATCTGTTTTTTCTTTGTCATTATGGGGTATTGTGTGTAGATTGATGAGGGAAAAAACTATTTAATCCATTTTAGAATAAGGCTGTAAAGTAACAAAATGTGGAAAAAGTCAGGGGGTCTGAATACTTTCCGAATGCACTGTATAGTAAGCAATTACATTTATAGAAGCCATGCACGTAGCCTAAGGGATGTTTTCTACAGGGGACTTTATGTTGAATAAATGGTAGACTGCTAGCGCTGTGATGACTGCTCTAATGTTTCAATCTATAGCTAGAGGACTCCTGATATCTCCAGGAGTAATAAGAATAATGTTTGTCTTATTCTGTTGTTGTCTAGTACTGTCTTTTTGCTAGCTAGGGCCAGCTACTTGAATTGCTGTCTGTCTTCCTGGTCCTGGTGTGTGAATTTCTAAGTGCTCATAACTTGCAGTTGATTGTTGGGACATCAACCAGGATTAAGGGGCAGGGCAATTTGTGACTGTTGTTGTTTTAGTAATCATTGGCTGTTTTGGAGGGGGAGTGTGGAAGGTGTGCTCTCAACCTTTGCTAGGAAATGAGCAATTAGTATTAGTACTTCAGTCTCACCTGTTTTCTCAGCGGCAGCAGTGTCAGCAGCAGTCGTGGCGGTTTCGTCTTCAAAATTAAGACCATCGCCGAAACAAAAACAGTTCTGCTGAGTTGTTTTGCCGAGTTATTCAAGGAAGCAAAGAGAGGAAGGCTCAACACCACTCTCTCACTTGAGTATCTTACCTAGTAATTTTCAGATTATCTCGTTTTGCTCTTTTGTAGCTTTGTCAACTATGTGTTTTCTATACCTGTTTGCTCCTCTCCCTGTAAGCTTTACAGACACTCAACATCCCTTGGCTGCAACCCTTCTAATTTAGTGTGCCCTGCTCGTACAACCCATGTGGAATTCCTGGTCTCTCTCAGCGTTTGGAACTGCCAATACGTGGTCAAGAGTGCCAAGTTCATCTCAGCCTATGCTGCTCTTCAGTCCCTATATTTTTTGTTTCTTGTTTTGCTGAATGTGCCTTTCAAGACTGTTTCGTTGTTCGTAAGTTCGTTTCGTTTTGTTGTTTTGGTGTGTTCATTCTGAGTTAATAAATATCAAGATGAGCGTACACATACCGGCTGCGTTTTGGTCCTCCTTAACCGACGACAATCGTGACAGAATCTCCCACCAACTAAGGACCAAGCAGCAGAGGAAAAGGGATTTCGAGTTGGACTGGCGGGAGAGATGGACCTGGGAGGAAGTTCTGGACGGGGCTGGACCTTGGCACCAGGCTGGGGAGTACCGTCGCCCACGGGAGGAAATTGAGGCAGCCAAGGCAGAGAGGCGGAGGTACGAGACCTTGGACGTGCTGAGGGTGAAGCACGAGAGGCACCCCCAATAATTTTTTTGGGGGGGGCACACGGGTAGTTTGGCTACGCCTAGGAAGAGCCGGAAGCCAGCTACCCGTGGTTATATGGAGGAGCGTATGAGGTGGAGAGCGCCATGTTTCGCTGAGGAGCGCACTATCTCACCCATACGCACGCACAGTCCGGTGCGCGTTATTCCAGCCCCTCGCAGGTGCCGTGCTAGAGCGGACATCCAGCCTGGTAGGAGGATGCCTGCGCAGCGCATCTGGTCGCCGGTACGCCTCCAAGGACCAGGCTACCCAACTCCCACTCTACGCACGGCTACCATCAGGCCCCTGCACAGCCCAGTCCGCCCTGTACAAGCACCCCACTCGTACAGGGCTACTAGTTCCATTCAGGCAGGACGGGTTGTGCAGGAGGTAAGATCAAGACCGCCTGTGCGCCTCCATAGCCCTGGGTTTCCAGCTCCTGTCTCTCGTGAGGACCCGGAAGTGCGTCAGCCCAGTCCGACTCGTCCTGTTCCCGCTCCCCGCACTAGCTTGGAGGTGCATGTTCCCAGTCTGGTACGTCCAGTACCAGCACCACGCACCAGGCTTCAAGTGCGTCATCCCAGTCCGACGTTGCTAGAACTGCCCGTCAGTCAAGAGTTGCCCAAACTGCCCGTCAGTCAAGAATCGCCCGAACTGCCCGTCAGTCAAGAGTCGCCCGAACTGCCCGTCAGTCAAGAGTCGCCCGAACTGCCCATCAGTGAGGAATCGCCAGAGCCGCCCGTCAGTGAAGAGTCGCCAGAGCCACCCACTAGTCAGGAGCTGCCAGAGTGGCCAGACTGCCCGGAGCTGCCAGAGTGGCCAGACTGCCCGGAGATGCCAGAGTGGCCAGACTGCCCGGAGATGCCAGAGTGGCCAGACTGCCCGGAGATGCCAGAGTGGCCAGACTGCCCGGAGATGCCAGACTGCCCGGCGAAGCCAGACTGCCCAGAGATGCCAGACTGCCCAGAGATGCCAGACTGCCCGGCGAAGCCAGACTGCCCGGCGAAGCCAGAAGCCAGACTGCCCGGCGAAGCCATAGTGGCCCGACTGTCTTCCGGGCCAGCCAGAGTGGCCCGACTGTCTTCCGGGCCAGCCAGAGTGGCCCGACTGTCTTCCGGGCCAGCCAGAGTGGCCCGACTGTCTTCAGGGTCAGCCAGAGTGGCCCGTCTACCCGGAGCTGCCGGGGTGGGTCGTCTGCCCGGTACTGCCTGAACCAGAGACACCTCCAGATATAGGTGGGTTGGGGAGGGGGGGTGTAGCACAGTGCCGTCGTTGACGGCAGCCACCCTCCCTTCCCTCCCTTTAGTTAGGGGGATTTTTTTGTTGTTGTTTGGGGTTTTTGTTAATTTGAGGTGCTTCCGGGGTTAGCACCTTTAGGGGGGGGGGGGGTTACTGTCACGTCCTGGCCAGTATAAGGATTAATTGTTATTGTAGTTTGGTCAGGACGTGGCAGAGGGTATTTGGTTTATGTGGTTCGGGGTGGTGGTTTTTCTAAAAAGGGCATTTGATTTATGTATTCCGGGGTTTTTGGGCACTGTTCCTTGTTTATGTAATTCTATGTTTAGTCTAGGTAATCTGTTTCTATGTTGAGTTAATTGGGGTGGACTTCCAATTGAAGGCAGCTGTGTGGTGTTGCCTTTGATTGGAAGTCCTATATTAGTTGGGTGTGTTTGTCTGTGTATTTGTGGGAGATTGTTTCTTGTTTTGCTGAATGTGCTTTTCAAGACTGTTTCGTTGTTCGTAAGTTCGTTTCGTTTTGTTGTTTTGGTGTGTTCATTCTGAGTTAATAAATGTCAAGATGAGCGTACACATACCGGCTGCGTTTTGGTCCTCCTTAACCGACGACAATCGTGACACTGTTGATATTGGTCACAGGGGATGGGCCATTACCATTGTGACGTCGGCGCCCATGGCTACTCTCCCTTTTCGAAACGTTTTGAAAAACAATGCAACCGTCCCAATGGAATATTATTGAAGCCCTGGTTGAAAAAGCCCCTAAAGATTTATGTTATACAACGTTTGACATGTTTGAACAAACTTAAATATATTTTTTTTGCTCATTCCTGACGACAAGTCAGACGCACACGGTACATTTTCACTAGCCTTCGGAGCGTGCTAACACTATTGGGACATAAATGATTAACTTTTTTGAACAAAACTACATTTGTTATGGACCTGGGATTCCTAGAAGTGCCTTCTGATAAAGATAATCAAAGGTAAGGGATTATTTACAATAGTATTTTTGATGGTTGATCGTTCCAAGATAGCTCCAACATTTATAGCCTAGACTTTTTTTCTGGGCATACCACGTCGTTTATTGCAAAGTGTGATTTCCCCGTAAAGTTATTTTTAAATCTGGCAAAGAGATGGCATTCAAGACATGTTAATCTATAAGTCTTTGAATGACAATATTACATTTTAACAATGTTTTCGAATAGTAATTTTGTAAATTGTAGCGCTAATTCACTGGAAGCATTTGAGGGAAAAGATTTTCTGAACGTCATGTGCCGATGTAAAATGCTGTTTTTATATATAAATATGAACTTTATCGAACAAAAAATGCATATGTTGTGTAACATGATGTCCTAGGAGTGTCATCTGATGAAGGTTGTCAAAGGTTAGTGCTGCATTTAGCTGTGTTTTGGGTATTTGTGATGCATGCTAGTTGCTTTGAAAATGGCTGTGTGATTATTTCTGGCTGGGTACTCTGCTGACATAATCTAATGTTTTGTTTTTGTTGTAAAGTATTTTTGAAATCGGACAACGTGGTTCGATTCAGGAGAGGTGTATCTATAAAACGGTGTAAAATAGTCATATGTTTGAGAAATTGAAGTTATAGCATTTATGAGGTTTTGCATTTAGCGCGACGAGATTCCACTGGCTGTTGATTAGGGTGGGACGCAAGCGTCCCACTGGCCCAGACAGGTTTTAAGATATACCAATGACCTTCCTTATGCCTTATCTGAAACTCAAACTACTATATTTGCAGATGATACTACAATTTATACAGCAAGACTATCGGTTCAACAGGTACAACAAGTTCTACAAGTAGATTTGGAAAATATCAGGGAGTGGGTTGGCCGGAACAAACTTGTTTTAAACACCAAGAAAACCAAAGTTATGTTGGTCTGTTCCACCAAGAAAAGGCCAACACAACATGGGATATAATTAAGTATGGGGTGAGTACAAATTGAGGATGTGGCAGAAACCAAACAACTAGGAGTGCAGCTAGACAACTGCTTATCATGGTTGTCTCAAATAACTCATCTATGTAAAAAAAAAAATATTAAAACGGCATGCATGATCAGAAGGATAGCTAAATATTTACCGGGGAAGATTCTTAAGCAAATAACCCAAGCATTAATTGGGAGTTAGGTGAACTTCTGTTCTGTGGTCTGGGGAAATGCATCAGCAAGTGAAATTAGGTTGCAGCAAGGATTGTTTTAAGGTGGAGATATGGTTCTTATGTTGTAGTCATGCTCAATGCTCTTGGTTGGTCATCAATCAACAAGATAATTGAAAAAAAACATGCTTATTTTATTTCATAATATACACCATTTAAAACAGCCAAACTCTATTCACAACAGTATTCAGTTGGTAAGAGACAGACATTCAGTAAATACTAGGAATGGATTGTCCACCGTCTGTGTTATCCAGACAGAAAAGAGAAATAGGCAAAATAACATTTTGATTTAGAGCAATAAAGAAATTGAATAATTTATCTGAGCAAACCAGAAACCTTTCAAAATATAAATTCAAACAATGCTTGAAAACCATTTAAATATAATACATAGGAAAGTTGTGCTGGACTATGGTAGATGAAAAATCACTCTTTAGACTGTTAGAGTATTTATCTGGTCAATATGTCAGTGTATTATGTCTGTTTGTAACCGTGTGTTATATGCGAAAATGTGATCGTATTATAAATTGTATTTTAATGTTTAAGGACTCTTGGAAGATTAGTGTCACGGCGTGTGTGTGGGTGGCAGAGAAGTCATGTGCAGGAGAAACAATCTTGGTGGAACTGGAGTAGTTTAATAAAGTAAAACAAACTCCAAAACCAAAGTACAATATAAAAGTAACATGGTTACAAAAACCCGTTGCACACCAAAAATAACAACACACGCAAAACAACAAACAATCTCTGACAAGAACATGAGGGAAAACAGAGGGTTAAATACACAACATGTAATGAATGGGATTGGAACCAGGTGTGTATGAAGACAAGACAAAACCAATGGAAAATGAAAAATGGATCAATGATGGCTAGAAGACCGGTGACGTCAACCGCCGAGCACCGCCCGAACAAGGAGGGGCATCGACTTCGGCAGAAGATCCGGATGGAGACGATGGAACTCTCGCAGCAGGGAAGGATCTAACACATCCTCCACCGGAGCCCAGCATCTCTCCTCCGGACCGTACCCCTCCCAGTCCATGAGGTACAGAAGGCCCCTCGCCCAACGTCTCGAATCCAGGATGGATTGAACGGAATACGCCGGGGCCCCCTCGAATGTCCAGAGGGGGCGGAGGAACTTCCCGCACCTCAGCCTCCTGGAGCGGGCCAGCCACCACCGGCCTGAGGAGAGACACATGGAACGAGGGGTTAATGCGGTAATGGGGGGGAAGCTGTAAACTATAACATACCTCGTTCACTCTCCTCAGGACATTAAACGGTCCCACAAACCGCGGACCTAGCTTCCGGCAGGGCAGGCAGAGGGGCATTTTTCGGGTCGAGAGCCAGACCCTGTCCCCGGGTGCGAACACCGGGGCCTCACTGCGGTGACGGTCTGCGCCAACTTTCTGGTGCCGTACGGCGCGCTGAAGGTGGACGTGGGCGGCGTTCCAGGTTTCCTCCATGCGCCGAACCAGTCATCCACCGCAGGAGCCTCGGTCTGACTCTGATGCCAAGGGGCCAGAACTGGCTGATACCCCAACACACACTGAAAGGGAGAGAGAGGTTAGTGGAGGAGTGGCGGAGCGAGTTCTGGGCCATCTCTGCCCAGGGCACAAACTCCGCCCACTCCCCCGGCCGGTCCTGGCAATAAGACCTCAGAAACCTACCCACATCCTGGTTAACTCTCTCCACCTGCTCGTTACTCTCAGGGTGAAAACCTGAGGTAAGGCTGACCGAGACCCCCAGACGTTCCATGAACGCCTTCCAGACCCTTGATGTGAACTGGGGACCCCGATCAGACACTATATCCTCAGGCACCCCGTAGTGCCGAAAGACATGTGTAAACAGAGCCTCCGCAGTTTGTAGGGCCGTAGGGAGACCGGGGAAAGGGAGGAGATGACAGGACTTAGAAAAACAATCCACAACGACCAGGATCGTGGTGTTACCCTGTGAAGGTGGAAGATCGGTTAGGAAATCCACCGACAGGTGCGACCACGGCCGTTGTGGAACGGGTAAGGGTTGTAACTTACCTCTGGGTAGGAGCCTTGCACTTGGCGCACACTGAGCAGGAGGAAACATAAATCCTCACGTCCTTAGCTAAAGTGGGCCACCAGTACCTCCCACTAAGTCAGCGCATCGTCCGACCGATCCCAGGATGACCAGAGGAGGGTAATGTGTGACCCCAGTAGATCAACCGGTCGTGGATAGCAGACGGAACGTACAGACGCCCAGCTGGACACTGAGGGGGAATGGGCTCTGCACGTGACGCCCACTCAATGTCCGCGTCCAGCTCCCACACTACCGGTGCTGCCAAACAAGAGGCTGGGAGTATGGGAGTGGGATCCATGGACCGCTCCTCTGTGTCATACAGCCGGGACAGTGCGTCTTCCTTAACGTTCTGGGAGCCTGGTCTGTAAGAGAGGGTAAACACAAAACGGGTGAAAAACATGGCCCACTTTGCCTGACGAGAATTCAGTCTCCTTGCCTCCCGGATGTACTCCAGATTGCGGTGGTCAGTCCAGATGAGAAAGGGGTGTTTAGCCCCCTCAAGCCAATGTCTCCACGCCTTCAAAGCCTTGATGACAGCCAACAGCACCCGGTCCCCCACATCATAGTTTCGCTCCGCCGAGCTGAGCTTCTTAGAGAAGAAGGCACAGGGGTGGAGCTTAGGTGGCATACCCAAGCGCTGAGAGAGCACAGCTCCTATCCCAGCCTCAGACGCGTCCACCTCCACTATGAATTGCAAAGAGGGATCCGGATGAGCCAACACAGGAGCCGAGGTAAACAGAGCCTTCAGTTGCCTAAAAGCCCTGTCCGCCCCAGCCGACCACTGCAAATGCACTGGGCCCCCCTTCAGCAGTGAGGTAATGGGAGCAGCTACCTGACCAAAATCCCGGATAAACCTCCGGTAGTAGTTGGCAAACCCTATGAATCGCTGCACCTCCTTCACCGTGGTGGAAGTCGGCCAATTACGCACGGCTGCAATGCGGTCACTTTCCATCTCCACTCCTGACGTGGAAAGGCGATACCATAAGAAGGAGATGGACTGTTGAAAGAACAGGCATTTCTCAGCATTGACATACAGGTCATGCTCCAACAGGCGACCAAGCACTCTGCGCACCAGGGACACATGCTCGGCGCGTGAAGCGGAGTATATCAGAATGTCATTGATATACACCACTACACCCTGCTCATGCAGGTCCCTGAAAATCTCATCTACAAAGGATTGGAAGACTGATGGAGCATTCTTCAACCTGTACAGCATGACGAGGTACTCATAATGCCCTGAGGTGGTACTATATGCCGTCTTCCACTCGTCTCCCTCTCGGATACGCACCAGGTTGTACGCACTCCTGAGATCCAGTTTAGTGAAGAAGCGCGCCCCGTGCATTGACTCAATCGCCGTGGTGATCAGAGGTAGCGGGTAACTGTACCCCACCGTGATTTGATTGAGTCAATTCGATAATCAATGCACGGGCGCAGACCTCCATCCTTCTTCACAAAAAAGAAACTCGAGGAGACGGGTGAAGTGGAGGACCGAATGTACCCCTGATGCAGGGATTCGGAGACATATGTCTCCATAGCCACCGTCTCCGCTTGCGACAGGGGATACACATGACTCATGGGAAGTGCAGCGTCTACCATGAGGTTTATCGCACAATCCCCCCGTCGATGGGGTGGTAATTGAGTTGCCTTCTTTTTACAGAAGGCGAGAGCCAAATCGGCATATTCTTGGGGAAGTAGTAGTAGCACCAACAGAAACCCCTAAACACCTACCTAAGCACTCTTGCGACCACCCCGTGAGAGCCCTCTGTGGCCAAGAACAAGTGGGGTTATGACAAGTTAACCAAGGTAGCGCCAGTACCACGGGATACGCAGGAGAGTTAATAAGAAAAAGACACATTTTTTCCGTGTGACCCCCCTTTATCACCATAATCAAAGGAGCTGTGGCCTCCCTGATAAACCCTGTCCCTAATGGTCGACTATCTAAGATGTGAACGGGGAAAGGCACATCCACGGGTACAATGGGGGTCCCTAAACTATGAGCAAACGCTTTATCAATGAAATTCCCAGCCGCGCCTGAATCTACTAGCGCCTTATGCTGGGAACGCGGGGAAAATTCTGGACAGTGACAGACACAAATATAAGTGCAACAGAGGGCTCTGGGTGAGAATGGTGCCAGCTCACCTGGAGTGACGCCAGAGCGCCCTGCCTGCTGCCTCGATTCCCAGAGGAACCAACCCGGCACCGACCAGCAGTGTGACCTCTGTGGCCACAGATGGTGCACGAGCGGGAACCCCCTCCGGTCCCCCTGTGCACCGCCCCTCCATTTCCATGGGTATTGGAGAGGGGGTGCGGGAGGATGGAACCACCAGACCCCGATCTGGACGTCTGCGAGCAGCCAGCAGGTTGTCCAGCCGGATGGACAGATCCAGCTGGTCGAAGGTGAGGGTGGTGTCTCTGCAGGCCAGCTCCCGACGGACATCCTCATGCAGACTGCAGCGGTAATGGTCAATCAGGGCCCTGTGGTTCCATCCTGCACCGGCTGCCAGGGTCCTAATCTCCAGGGCAAACTCCTGGACGCTCCTCGTCTCCTGCCTCAGATTGTAGAGGCGCTCACCCACCGCTCTGCCCTCGGGTGGGTGGTCAAAGACTGCCCGAAAACAGCGGGTGAACTCCTCAAAATGGTCCAACGCCGCATCTCCCCCTCCACACACGGCGCTGGCCCACTCCAGGGCTCTCCCGGTGAGGCACGAGACGAGGGCGAAACTCTTCTCACAGTCTGATGGAGCTGTGTGGACTGTGGCCAGATAAATGTTTAATTGGAGGAGAAAACCCTGGCAGTTGGCAGCACCTCCGTCGTACCCCTGTGGCATGGAGAGACGAATCACACTGGGTCAGGTGGAAAAGGGGCGCTCAAGACAGACCCCGGTTGGGCTGGTGGAGGCACTGGAAGAACTCCGTCTCTCCCAGTGGTCCATATTCTGGACAACGAGATCCATGGCGGCGCAGATGTTGAAGCTTCTCCGCATGCTCCTGGACGCTCCTCCACCTCCATGTCCGGGGTACCCTCTCCTGCTGACTTCATATATGGTCAGAGATTCTGTCATGGCGTGTGTGTAGGTGGCAGGGAAGTCAGGCGCAGGAGAAACAATCTTGGTGGAACTGGAGTAGTTTAATAAAGTAAAACAAACTCCAAAACCAAAGTACAATATAAAAGTAACATGGTTACAAAAACCCGTTGTGCACCAAAAATAACAACACACGCAAAACAACAAACAATCTCTGACAAGAACATGAGGGAAAACAGAGGGTTAAATACATAACTTGTAATGAATGGGATTGGAACCAGGTGTGTATGAAGACAAGACAAAACCAATGGAAAATGAAAAATGGACGGGCGGCCGTGATGTCGACCGCCGAGCACCGCCCGAACAAGGAGGGGCATCGATTTCGGCAGAAGACAATTAGTCCAAATGAGGACTAAAAGAGATCCTAATAAAATCAAATCAAATCTCACTCCTCAACCCTCCACCCCCTCCCTCCTCCCTCTCTCGGACGACTTTGTCAACCACTTTGAAAAGAAGGTTGACAACATCCGTTTCTCATTCACTCAGCCTATTGAGTCGACTGGTCCCACTCACACAGAACTACCCTTGACCTTTTTCTCCCCTCTCTCTCCAGATTAAATCATGTGACTAGTAAAGTCCGGCCACCCAACAACCTGCCCGCTCGACCCCATACCCTCCTCCCTTCTCCAGACCATTTCTAGAAACATTTTCCCATTCCTTACTTCCCTTACTTCCCCCATTGACTACAAAATGGCCAGAGTTTCTCCCCCTCCTCAATAAAACAACACGACCCCTCTGACATCAAAAACTACAGCCCAGTATCCCTTCTTTCTTTTCATTCCAAAACACTTGAGCGTGCTGTCTCTGACCAACTCTCTCACCATCTCTCTCAGAACGATCTTCTTGACCCTAACCAGACAGCCTTCAAAACGTGTCACTCAACTGAGACTGTACTCTTCTGTGTCACGGAGGTTCTCCGCACTACCAAAGCTAACTCTCTCTCCTCTGCTCTCATCCTCATAGATCTAACCACTGCTTTCGACACCGTGAACCATTAGATCCTCCTCTCCACCCTTTCAGGGCTGGGCGTCTCAGGCTCTACACATTCTTGGATTGCATCCTACCTGGCAGGCTGCTCCTACCAGGTGATGTGGAGAGGAGCTGTGTCTGCACCACATACTCTCACTACTGGTGTCCCCCAGGGCTCTCTATACACCAATGCACTCGGCTCCGTCATATCCTCACATGGTCTCTCCTCTCATTGCTATGCGGATGACACTCACTACCTTTCTCCTTCCCCCCTTCTGACACCCAGGTGGCGACATGCATCTCTGCGTGCCTGGCAGATATCTCAGTTTGGATGTCAACCCACCACCTCAAGCTCAACCTCGACAAGACGGAGCTGCTCTTCCTCCCTCCCAAGACCTCTTCATCACATTTGACAACATCACGGTGTCCCCCTCCCAGAGTGCAAAGAACCTTGGCGTGACACTGGTTAACACCCTGTAGTTCTCTGCAAACATTCCAGTGACTCGCTCATGCAGGTTCATGATCTACAACATCCGTAGAGTATGACCCTACCTCACACAGGAAACAGCGCAGGTCCTTCAAAGAGTATCTTAAATAACCTCACAGCACCCCCCTCGCACCTCCTCCTCACCCCTCACCCTATAAAAAAAAGAAGCCTTTTGTGAACTAACACTTTTTCCCCCCTTACTAGCACTGACTTTGTTGATAGCTACTTTATTGAGGTAAAATGTACTTACTATGACTGAGATGTGGTTGTCCCACCTAGCTATCTTAAGATGAATGCACTAACTGTACGTCCTTCTGGAAAAGAGCTTCTGCTGAATGACTAAAATGTCAAGAGAGTTGATATGTTGCACGTGCATATTTTATATTTTTGCATCTCGGCTAATTTACCGTTCTCTTTCTCGGCATATCCTCTCACCAGTTGTGATATGTTCAAGGGATTGTTGAGAAGGGTAGGCTATGGCCATCTTTTTGAGCAATGATCTGTATAGACAGTTCCATTTCCTGTCACGCTGTTCATTGAAATAATTTATCACCCTATAATTGACCAGTTTCTCGGCATTATTTATCCCAGGAAACGAGAATGGGTTTGGGCGGGAAATCTCTGGAAATCTCAGTAACCCAGTTCCCGCTATTAAACCCCAGCTAGCACATAACGTTCTGAGAACCATATATTTCTTGGGGGGAATTTCAGTATTTTTTTTTTACAGGTTTCTTCATGGTTCTATTTAAAGTCATGTTTCCAGAACGTTCAGAGAACTTTAAGAAACAACATTCTGTGGAATTTCAGTACTTCAGCATAACGTTTTCTGCAGGCTTCTTCATGATTCTATTTAAAATCATGTTCTCAGAACATTAAGAAACAATGTTCTTCTGTAGGAATTTCAGTACTTTAGCATAATGTTTTCTGCAGGTTTCCTCATGGTTCTATTTAAAGTCATGTTCTCAGAACATTAAGAATAAAACTTTCCATAAAAAACATTAAAAAACATTAGTAACGTTCAAAGAACAGCATCAACAAAACTCTCTCTATCCTCTATCTTGTGTTCAGCTGTGTTGGCTGTGCCCACTAATTGGCCACACCTGATCTTAATTAGCGCTTGTTTCCTTTGAAATGGGGTCTGTTTGAATAGACTAAAATGTACAGCTTTCTATGAGTAAAAAAAATTACATGGCATGCTTGCTCCATCCTGGTTGCGCAATGGACTTATTCCATGTATAGAGAACACAACATCATCTGTTTTACCAGTCAGGAAACTTATGGCTTCGTTCCCAGAACCAATGGGAAACCAAAAACATAAGTTCTCACAACTTCTAAGGAACCAAATGTGCTAGCTGGGTAGTGTGTGTGTATGTTTGTGTCATGGCTGGGTTGGAGGTAGAGACAAGGACCATGTGGGACACGTTTGACAGCATGCTTTAATGAACAGACAGCACCTGGAGAATATCACTTTAACATGTTTTCCTAACATGTTTTTTTCTCATAGAATATGGAATGTAGCTTATAGCTTTCATTACTTGAAAATGGTCCACTAGTTGGTTATCTTCTGAAACATTAAGTACTTCTCTCAGAATACCAGCCCTTGAGGTTCTTTAGAGGTGTTTTGATTCCGACCTATGATGCAAATACATATAGGTAAATAGGGGATGTGATTCTTTCCACTTGTGACAATTCAAGTACACGTTGTAATTAATTCTTGTATATTGTTTTAAAATGCAGTAGCTGCCCAGGGTTGTTTATTGACACAGGTAAGAACAAGCCAACCTCCTTAGACACTAAATCCCCCTTGAACTCCAGACCTGAGTATTCGGGCCGTGAGATCACTTTTAAAGGCATTCATTAAGACTCATGATTGTCCAAGATACTTATTAATCAGAAAGCTCAGATCCAGCTAGATGACAAGAGAGAAAAGAGATGGAGAGATGGACATCTCAGGAAGGTAACTCCAGGGTGTGTGTGTGTGGGGGGGGGGGGGTGAGTGTGAGTGTGTGCTGTACATGACAGGGACACTTCTGGCCAGAGCCAGAGAAACAGAAGGGTTCAGGTCTCCACTGCAGAGAGTCTCTATTCCTTTTCAAGCTGTCCCTGTCCTCCTGCATCCCCCTGCTCTCCCCAAGGCCAGCACAATCTGGGCTTCACAGGTTGGGTCTGACTGCAGCTGCAGCCCCCTCTCCTCTGTTCTGCCCTCAATTTAGTTCCATGTTGGAACAGTTCAAATACTTTCAGATGGCAAACGTTCAAACGTCCTATCTTTTGGATGATCATAAATGAGAGTAATGATTTAGTTACATCATTTAGGTTTGAGATTAAACCCATACATACAGTAAGTACTTGTCTAAATCATCTAAACATATGTTTGTGTCTGTTATTACTACCTTTACCTCTATATGTTCACCACAGATTGCTGTGCTCTATTTGTTTGCTATGACGTGAGCTTTACCATGTATGTCGGCGCCTGTTAGTAAGCTTTGCATTTTACATACTCCCTATTTCTCACATGGCACACTGACACATCAAATCAAACATAACAAATCGTATAGCTACTGCATACGGTGCATATCGGCACAATATGATTGTGGGGAGCCACCAATCAATGAAAGATAGATGTATTGCTAAACTAAACCAACCTTGACATATCATAAATGTTACCTAACTTCCATTAACGGAGTCGTTTCCAGACAAAGTGGCCCGCGGCAGGTCTTCTGGACAAACCAGAGGTTCAACCTCTCCGTGTCTGCCTCTGGCCAATGCAGCTGTTACATGAAGGAGGCATTTGGAGTGTCATCTTGCCAGTGGTGCCACAAAGATCCCGAGGCAGCGGGCTTCTGTATGCTCTCCCCATGACTCCCGTTTCCACTGCTTTCAGCTGCATGCTGTCGTGCCACTGGGTGCCATCAAATCTCATCACACATTGGTCCTCTAGTCAATGGTGCAACGTCTGGGAACCAAGCCATGTGTCAAGGTTATACTTGGGTGATGGCAGGCACAGGCAGGCATACCTTCTTCTCTGGAAGAGAATGAAGATAAATCAACTGTATTGCACATCTTCACCATGGGGGCTTGATTCAGAGCTAAAGACTCCATAATGCTATGATAATGACAACAGCGGAAAACATGAGGCCAACATAGTGAGTGAGATTTTTGAAAGATGGTATTGTCCACATCGCTGCTTTTTATAATGACACAACTGGCTCTGACCATTCTATCTTTCATGGACACTTGAAGGGGCATGTGTCCTCCACCGCCACCCCTGGCAGAGCAAAATGAACAGTTTCCACTCTATGGGGACATGTGGGGGTCACTAGGGAGAACTGTGCTGTCCCGACTCCCAGTCCCCTGGGTCTCCCAGCTGCCTTGGCACCGCTGTGGGACCTCCGTCAGTCTCCTAAGTCAACACGGCTGGATGAGACTTCCTCTACACTAACACACACAGCTGGAACGCCCCAGAGTCCCTCACATCCTCAATACTTTATTATCATGTGTTGTTTTTTGGGAACATTGTTGACTTTGCGGTTCCGGTGGGGCCATCATGACCTCTCACTGGGGAATAGTGGCTGTGGTGCACACATCTGGACATCCAGACTGTGTTTAGTTTTCAACAACTGGATAACGTCCGCTCCTCCCACTACCACCACCACTCGCCTCTGTGGTGGTTCTGTCTGTCTTGAAGCCTGCATTGTTTGTCTTTGGTCCCCCTCAAGGGATTCTTACTATGGCCCACGGTGTCCTTAGGGAAGCTAGGGGAATCTTCCCAAAATCTTACTGCAAACTTGGAAACAAATATCTGTTTTCCTATGCATGAGGCGCGAGGGAGCACAGTTGCCAGACAACAATTTGTCTGTGTTAACACCTCTCTTGAGTCAAATAAAACTTTTTTCAAAATGTTGGTTTCCCAAAGAACAATATTGACAATAGTGGCACTACCTTTTACACTGTGATTGTGGTATAGAGAGACAAGAGAAAAGAGGTAGGTGTCATGTAACTCTAACATGCAGGAGGGGTGAAGTCAGGCGCAGGAGACTAAGGTACATGGAAAAAACACGTTTAATAAACACCAGTCCAAAAGTGCCGTAAATACAAGGTAGGGTACAATAAATCCAGCAACAGGCAAGAACCCTCAAACCGAGTCGGGACGCAGCCCAGCAAACCCGTATGCCTAAACAACCAAACGGCAGAGGAAAACCCAAATCCCCAACCTACAAAAAATGACACAAATAATCCCGCACAATCCCAAACCAAAACAGACAGACTAAATACCCCCACTAATGAACTAACTCAAAACAGGTGCTAACATAAAACAGACGTCACCAAATGAAAATGAAAAGGAGATCGGTGGCAGCTAGTAGGCCGGCGACGACGACCGCCAAGCGCCGCCCGAACGGGGAGAGGCGCCACCTTATGTAGACGTTGTGACAGTAGGCCATCCATTGGTTGATGTAGATGGACGATATGACCACGACGCAAAGCCACTGAATACTGTTGTAGATTCAACATATTTAAACACTATATATTTTTTTTCAGTTGATATTTAGTATTCAGACCCCTTCCCTTTTTCCACATTTTGTTACGCTACAACCTTATTCTAAAATGTCCCTCATCAATCTACACACAATAAATAATGACACATAATGACAAAGCAAAAGCAGGTTTTAGAATGTTTAGCAAATGTATTACAAATAAAAAACAGAAATACCTTATTTACAAGTATTCAGACCCTTTGCTATGAGATTTTAAAATGAGCGAGGGTGCATTCTGTTTCCATTGATCTTCGGAAGGGTACCAAAACATTTCTGAAATGGAAGGAGTTTGGAACCACCAAGACTCTTCTTAGAGCTAGCCACCCGGCCAAACTGAGCAATCAGGGGAGAAGGGCATTGGTCAGGGAAGTGACCAAGAACCCGATGGTCCCTCTGACAGGCTCCAAAATTCCTCTGTGGAGATGGGAGAACCCTCCAGAAGGACAACCATCTCTGCAGCACTCCACCAATCAGGCCTTTATAGTAGAATGCCCAGACGGAAGCCACACCTCATTAAAAGATACATGACAGCCTGCTTGGAGTTTGCCAAAAGGCACCTAAAGGACTCTCAGACATGAAAAACAAGATTCTCTGATCTGATGAAACCAAGATTGAACTCTTTGGCCTGAATGCCAAGCGTCACGTCTGGAGGAAACCTGACACCATCCCTACGGTGAAGCATGGTGGTGGCAGCATCATGCTGTGCGGATGTTTTTCAGCGGCAGGGACTGGGAGACTAGTCAGGATTGAGGGAAAGATGAACGGAGCAAAATACAAAGAGATCCTTGTTGAAAACCTGCCCCAGAGCGCTCAGGACCTCAGACTGGGGCGAAGATTCAACTTCCAACAGGACAACGACACTAAGCACAAAGCCAAGACAACGCAGGAGTGGCTTCAGGACAAGTCTCTGAATGTCCTTGAGTGACCCAGCCAGAGCCCGGACATGAATCCGATCAAACATATCTGGAGAGACCTGGAAATAGCTGTGCAGCGACACTCCCTATCCAACCTGACAGAGCTTGAGAGGATCTGCAGAGAAGAATGGGAGAAACTCCCCAAATACAGGTGTGCAAAGCTTGTAGCGTCATACCCAAGAAGACTCAAGGCTGTAATAGGTGCTTCAACAAAGTACTGAGTAAAGGGTCTAAATACTTATGTAAATGTGATATTTCATTTTTTATTTTTTATTACATTTGCAAACATTTCTAAAAACCTGTTTTTGCTTTGTCATTATGGGGTATTGTGTGTAGATTGATGAGGGGGGGGAAATGATTTAATCCATTTCAGAACAAGGCTGTAACGTAACAAAATGTGGAAAAAGTCAAGGGGTCTGTATTTATATGGAAACTTTCTTGATGTTGCACATTAGTTGAAGCATCACTGTTTTTCGAGAACATGTCTACAGATGTAGGATATTATTTTGAGCCAGTTTGCTTCAGCAGGAAAATAATCCTGCAGCAACAGGAAATGTGAATAATTACATGAATTATAATTAATGGACATTTTCGTAGGGGTTGGTACATTTTTTGTAAGGGAAAATCAAGTCTGAAATTTCCAAGTGGAAACTACAAACTTCAGAAGCCTTTTAAAACTCAAACTAGTGTTTTATTTCTCCTCCAAAAGGGTGATCAAATTAAGATCCTGTATACGAGGTATGTTTAATACTACAGGTGTGGTTAGAAAGCAGAGGGTATATGCCCTCCATATGGTCATCAGCTTTCATGGAATAGCACACTGTTGAGGTCTGAACTCTCTGGAGGTACCTTGAGAAGAGCCTTCACAGTATAACCCACTGAGAGGGTATTTACAGTAAGTTCCACCAGTGTCACAGAAAAATGCCATGTAGAATCAACAGTGTGATCGAGAGCATGTCTCTTGGCAATTCTCTCAGAAATATGCTTGCGAAATGGAACAGTGGATTATATTTTTTTGAATGTTTTTATTATTCTCATTGAAATGTAGGTTTAGAAATTAGACTAATTTTAGTGTCATTGTTTTGTAACCATTTGCAAATGCAGGTCATTTGCAAATTATTATTATTTTTGATAATATCACTAAACCACATCACATTTTGGATAATCAAAAACAACCCATGTCCAGTTGTTGCTTACATTGGTGTCATTGGACAGTGGACAATGGTTGCCATGCAGTAGAAGATAGTCCCATGCAGGATGTCCAGACCAGGAGGTTCTCACCATCTGTCAGGAGGCTCTAAGCCGCGTGTCGCCCTGCACATGGAGGCCATGCTGATAAACCCTGGCAGATGCCATCTTAGTGGGCACCACAGCAAAACATACCCCAATCTGCCCAATACCTAAACGATGCAGATGATGAAGCTAATTTTCAGACTCTGATTATGCCATTAACATGTTTTTCCACAAATTGCCATGTCTCATGTTTACTAAATGTTTATTATATAAGTTTCAATACCTTAGAATCTATTTGCCCTTGCACTCCAACACATCTGAGGTTGAAATCTAAGGCCTCATGAAAGCCACATCTGCCTCCCCCCCCCTTCCTAAATGCCTTCAACCACTAACATCAACTGAAGTCTTCCCACTGATGGATGGTTTGTTGGGGAGAAACCTACAAACAGGGGCACTTTACCTGTCCTGAATAATGAGCAGAGAACTACATTCATTTAGCCTGGGGCTTACAGCTCGAACATCTGGCACAGTTGGCAGGCTAGCCATGGCCAGCATTGTTGGAAGGCTTTCTATAGAAGGTCCAGATGCAGAGAGGGTAGAATTGGTACAAATGATACAGATGGAAGTGCTGGAACTGATGATCCAGTGGGCAGAGCCGGCACTGTTGGCAAAGGTAGCTTGTCTCCAACAGCTGGCGCAGGTTAGGCATTCCTGGGAATTCATTCCACAAGGCAAATGTTCACACACACTGGCTGAGGTTGTGATTGTGACTATGACACACACATCCACCCACCCACACACACAAACAGCATAGGTAGGCCTTTCATCAATCAGTGTAGGAGGAGACAGATTGGTAAGAGCAAAAAAATACTCCTACACAGCCTCCCCTCTTATTTGGCACTCCCCACATCGAGCCACCATTACTGTATGACTACTACTGGAAAGCTGTTTTTATTTGGGATTCATCTTGTGGCACCATACAGAAGCTACTCAATGTGATACGATTAGATACAGTAATCATGAGTGAGTGAGTGCTTGAGTGAGTGCTTGAGTGAGTGAGTGAGTGAGTGAGTGAGTGAGTGAGTGAGTGAGAGAGTGAGTGAGTGAGTGAGTGAGTGAGTGAGTGAGTGAGTGAGTGAGTGAGTGAGTGAGTGAGTGAGTGAGTGAGTGAGTGAGTGAGTGAGTGAGTGAGTGAGTGAGTGAGTGAGTGAGTGAGTGAGTGAGTGAGTGAGTGAGTGAGTGAGTGAGTGAGTGAGTGAGTGAGTGAGTGAGTGAGCGAGTGACTACCTGACTGAACTAAAAGAAGCTGGACTAGATGTATGGGGTTCTCGTGGCTAGGCAGCTCAGACAGACAGAGCTGTGCAGTACTGGCCCCTGCCCACTGATGGACATCTGGAAGGCAAATTGGTTAATGGCGCCTCCAAGCCAAGAGGTAGTCAGCCATTTCCTCCTCCAGCAATGCGAGGGCTGCCGCCGCATCTGTCCTCTGCCTACCCCTGGAAAACATCCCCCCTGAAGGCCATACTGGGCAGGGAGATGAGAGGGGAGTGCTGGCTTATCCATAGCCACATTTCCAGAGGGGACATAGTCGGGACTGCTGTGTCAATGGAAATTTCCATGCCATGTGGCAGTGAGGATAGAGGACACAGATCTTGAACATCGGTTGGTCAACTCCCTCAGAGTAAGGCAGTGTCTGACGTTATAACTCTGAAGTAAACTATTCTCTCCTCCAATACAACTTTTGAAGATATAGACAGATAGAAATTAATTGGGTACCTTTGCGATATTAAGTAAGGACTGTGAAATGTTTAACCTTTTAACAAACCATTCTTGCTGCGCTACGTCAATCTTGGCTAGAATTTGCAAACACCTGGTTGTATTGCACTGTCATATAACGAAGCACTGTTGCCACTTTAAAGTTTCTAAAGGGCCCACAGGGCCTACATTTGGCATGGGACACTGCACCCTGTCCAGATGTCGGAATTAGACAACAGCTGTGTGAGGAAATTAGCTCGGAGGCTAACATTTGTAATACCTTCATATTAAAGAGAAAGAGAATCCAAAACACACATCACAAATGCATGATTAGATGGGGTTTATCCACTAGACCCATCTAATCTTACAATAAATCAAACCACAAAGCCGCCGTCCATTACAGAGTTAAACGTTGCTGTAAATTTCACCAGCACCATGCTGTCATCATGAGAGATGCTTGATTGACAAACGTTAATCCAAAACAGATATGTCTAAAATGGGCCCCGCCATCTGTTGATAAACAAGTTAAGCACACAGTTGTGTCTCCTGATGCCTACACCCCAGAGAGCCCCCCCCTTCCCTAAACAGATGCTGCACCTCAAGAGGCTTTCTCTGGGCTCTGGGAGACAGCAGCTGTTCCCCTGGCCCAATGAGATGGGTGCCTTCGAAATGGATAATTCATGAATTATTTACACTCTGCAATATTGTCTTTAGTGGGTGCTAATCAACTCCCCAAGCCCAGCTCTTCTTCCCAAGCTCCCCCAGCTCAACATGATTGGTTACCTGAACATTCCTTTTAGGTTATTTTAAGGTTAGTAACACCAGTTCCCTATATTTTCTATTTCTATAAGCTTCCCATCATTATTCAACCATCCCTGTACTTTTACCAGCACATCCATCCATTATACAAAACTTCATATGCATTGTATTAACTCTTCGTTTCACAGGTGACACAAGTCCACTTTCCTCTCTCCTCTGGTGGTTTTCCTGATCTTGTTTCATTCCAGACACACTCACCCTCAACCGCGAAGGAAGGGCTCTATGTTGGTGCAATATGGAAGGTGGCTTGGTGAATCTTTCACCTCCCAGTGTATACGGTAGTACCATCCATCATCCCTATGGAGAAAGAGGCAGGAGTATCCATCACATTCAAACAAGTGATCCCCTTATCCACTAACACAAGAGAAAATGGTTTTGCCTGCGTGGCTCTGAGGCGTCACACAGACTGTGGCCAGTGGCATAGCAATATATTAGAAAGCATGGTGGCTGTATGGCTGCCATTATGTTGGGAAGCAGTGGGGCAGGCAGCCAGGTGTTTTTCAGGGCAGGTCACTTTATGCTCAGCACAGTCTATTCATCTGAAGCTCAGCTCTAGGGCTCAGTGTGAAATGAAATGACACTTTGAAGAAAAGATGGAAATAAAATATTTCGTGTATTCTCTATGTATTTTGACCAAAGTCGAAATCAAATCTAGCTTTCTTGTAAGGACATTAAACTTTGCAAGACAGTTCAGAGAAAAACAACCACAATTAAAGATTGAAGGCTACTGTACAGGCAGACATTAAAATAGAAATCAAAGTTAGTCGAAGTCTTCAGACACAAGACCTTAGTAATGTGCTGCCTGCATGTATTCTCCTGTTCTCCATCATTGAGTTGTAACCTTAATTTATGGCCCTGTACTTCCAGGGTAAAAGTGGATCACTCCATATGGCCTGGTGCTTAATGTTAATTGTTATGAACGTTGATCGTGGTAATTGGCATTGCTCGGTCCTCTCAGAAGAGATTGTCACGAGGAAAACAACTCTGCTCTCTACTGTCCTTTGAGGGATAGCTTTCTCTGAAGAGCTTTCTCTCTCAACACCACCTTCAATTTTCTTATAGTTAACTGCTATTAAGTAATACTTTTACTATTAAATGCCCTTTTTCATTCCAATTTACTACATGCTTTCTATTGAAGGAATATAGATGTAATATTAGCTCTCCAGTCTGTAGATGTAATACATATTTGACTCTCCAGTGGCATCATGGCCTGATGCTTGGTTCTATCCTGGGCTTGGTAGTGAGGATCCACTGGCTCTCTGAAAGAGCTGCCTGGTTGTGAGAGAGAGGCTGGCCAGCTGTGTTGGTGGAGGCAACCAAAGCTAATCTCATCAAAGGCGGCTGTGTATCAACATCTGCCTAATCCTATCCAAAGGCAGGCAGGCGGGCGCCACCCATAACATTCTTACCTCCAAGCTATATCTATTAGCATAATTATCATGGGCGCCCTGCCCTGCCCTGGGCAAATGGGATGTCGGATGGAGGCCTACTAGGTTGAGCAAACTGGTCTCAGAGCATTTCGTATTATTCTGTACGTACATCCGAGACACTCCATTTATTATGATATGTTAAGTTTCATATGGTAAAGGGAGAACACTTTCTGGTTCCAGGAAGAACCCTTTTGTGTTCCATGTTAGAACCCTCTTTGGAAAGTGTTCTGGAGGTCTGAAGGACATTGAGGAGGATGTTGTGTACTCATGTGAAGAGACCCTCTTACTCCTTGCTTAAAATGCGATTTTCGTTTTGTGCTCTTGGGTCTTTTTTGAATTGTGGTGGCATTTGCATCCCTCGCCATGAATAACACTTTAAAAGAGCAAATAGTTACACATAATACGTGTTTTTGTTTATATTAAACTGTTTAGCAATGATAAAACATATTGCAAGTCCTTCATACTGCAAAACTTTGTTTATGCACTGTTTAAAGTACTTAAGGCAAGCAAATGGGCTTGTCCCAGTAGTGATGAGTGGAGTTGTCGTGAAATGTTTTGGGGATTTAGAGATATTTGAATCCTAGAAAGTAAACAAGTATATAATATATTGTATAATTCAGTAAATAAAACAATAAAGGCTATTAAAATACTTTTTTTGTTACTAATATGTGTCCTTAAGCTATATGTAATTGATGTTACAGCCTTGAAAATCGCTCACTACAAATCAAATCAAATATTTGTCATATGCTTCATAAACAACGGGTGTAGACTAACAGTGAAATGCTAACTTACGGGTCCTTTTCTGACAATGCGGAGTTAAAGATAAAAAATCAGTACTGAGTCAATTTGCAAGGGTACAAGATAATTGAGGTAGCTATGTACTGTATATAACACAGGGATATAAACCCAAACAAAAGAGTGAGGTGTAAACCAATAAATAATACACGTGACGAGACCCGTAATAACAAGCGCACAAAAACACATCGCACGAAATCCGATACAACAGAGCACAGGTACTCACAAGACCAACGGACATGGGACAATAATCAACAAGGACAATGGGGAACAGAGGGTACATATATACACATAAAATTAGGGCAAATGTGGAACCAGGTGTGTGTAATGAGACAAGACAGTCCGGGGTTGGTGGTAATGAATCCAATTCAGTGACGCCTAGAAGGCCGGTGACGTAGACCTCCGGAGCTGGTGAACGAAATGAGCAGAAGTACCGGGGGGATCCGTGACAGAGACACTCAATATGTGGTCTGGAGACCGGTCTCGAGTACCACAACACTGGGACTTACCACGCTCCTGCCAGAATGCATGTATGTAATGCACCCAGAAATGGGTTTCATTTTTGCTTTGGAGATGCAAAAAAACAAAAAAGGAATCCTATTACATATGCTGTGGCCCTGTGACAAACTGACACCATTTTGGGATAACGTCTGTGCTATCATATCATTGTGTCTAGTAATTTATACCCATCCATCTCCACGATTATGTCTGTTGGGAAATTTTTATATTGGTGACCAAAATCAAATAAAGTTTTGTAATGTAGGTCTAATTGCTGCAGAAAAGAATTCTAGCTATTAATTGGAAAGTATCATACTTCAATAACGAACTGGAGGACCATCAATAACGATCTGGAGGGCTGAAGTATGTACAGTAGTTATATTCCATTAGATTCTGTGTTTTATGAAGTTGGGCAGAGAAGGGATGTGTTCTATAAGGTCTGGAAGTCTTATATTGACCATCTTGAGGATTGTGACAAATACATGTGAGGGGAATTTGATGTATGTATGTGTATGGATAGGGGAAGTTAGTGTGTATTTTTGTGTGTTCGTGGGCAGGTGTGGGCAGGCATGGGCAGGTGTGGGTAGGTGTGGTAAGTATCAAGTGTGGTGGTTGTATTGTTTTTGTGTTGTGTTTCTGTTTATTTGGGTTTCATTATTGCTTTGTTGTTTGTACTTATATTTCCCCCCCAAAAAGAGATTTAAAAATTTTAAAAAATGCTCTCAATTGTGCAGCTGTAGAACTTTTGGAGGATCTGAGGGCCCATGCCAAATCTTTGCAGCCTCCTGAGGGGGAAGAAGAGCTGTCATGGCCTCTTTACAACTGTGTGGGTGTGTGGACCATGTTAATTACTTAGTGATGTGGACCCCAAGGAACTTGAACCTCTCGACCCGCTCCACTACCCCCCCACCGATGTCGATGGGGGCATGCTCGCCCCTCCGTTTCCTGTAGTCCACGATCAGCTCCTTTGTATTGTTGACGTTAAGGGAGAGGTTGTTTTTCCTGGCACCACACTGCCACGTCTCTGACCTCCTCCATATAGGCTGCTTCATCATTGTTGGTGATCAGTCCTACCACCGCCGTGTTGTCAGCAAACTTGATGAGGATGTTGGAGTTGTGCGCGGCCACGCAGTCGTGGGTGAAAAGGGAGTACAGGAGGGGACTAAGCCCAAAACCCTGAGGGGCCCTCGTGTTGATGGTCAGCGTGGCTGATGTGTTGTTTCCTACCCTCACAGCTTGGGGGAGGCCCGTCAGGAAGTCCAGGATCCAGTTGTAGAGGAAGCTATTCAGTTCCAGGGTCCTGAGCTTGGTGATGAGCTTGGAGGGGACTATGGTATTGAAAACTGAGTTGTAGTCAACAGCATTCTTACATAGGTATTCCATTTGTCCAGGTGGGTGAGGGCAGTGTGGAATGCAATAGAGATTGCGACATCTGTGGATCTGTTGGGGCGATATGCGAATTGGAGTGCGTCCAAGGTGTCTGGGATGATGATGTTGATGTGAGCCATGACCAGCCTTTCAAAGCATTTCATGGCTACAGATGTGAGTGCTACGGGGTGATAGTCATTTAGGCAGGTTACCTTGGCGTTCTTCGGCACAGGGACTATGGTGGTCTGCTTAAAACAAGTTGGCATTACAGACCGGGTCAGGGATAGGTTGAAAATGTCAGTGAAGACACTCTTAGCTCTTAGTACCTGTCCTGGTATTCCATCTGGCCCTGCAGCCCTGCAAATGTTGACCTGTTTAAAGGTCTTACTCACATTGGCTATGGAAAGCGAGATCACACAGTCGTCTGGAACAGCTGGTGCTCTCATGCATGGCTCAGTGTTGCTCGCCTCGAAGCAAGTATAGAAGGCATTTAGCTCTATTTAGGTCTCCCTTTGTAATCCGTGATAGTTTGCAAGCCCTGCCACATCCGTTGCGTAGTAGGATTTGATCTTAGTCCTGTATTGACACTTTGCCTGATTGATGCCTGGTCGGAGGTCATAGCGGGATTTCTTAAAAGCATCTGGATTAGTGTCTTTCTCCTTAAAAGCGGCAGCTCTACCCTTTAGCTCAATGAAGATGTTGCCTGTAATCCATGGCTTCTGGTTGTGGTATGAATGTACCGTCACTGTGGGGACAACGTCGTCGATGCACTTGTTAATGAAGCCGGTGACTGATGTGGTAAACTCCTCAATGTTATCGGATTAATCTGTTTGAGTTTTTGCTTGTAAGCAGGAAGAAGGAGGATAGACTTATGGTCACCGGCGAAGAGAAACGCTGCCTCTGAATATGCATTTTATGTTTGATTATGGTCCTATACAGCTTGTTGAGTGCGGTCTTAGTGCCAGCAATGGTTTGTGGTGGTTAATAGAGCTACGAAAAATACAGATGAAAACTATCTTTGTAAATAGTATGGTCTGCAGCTTATCATGAGCTATTCTAACTCAGGCAAGCAAAAACTCTAAACGTCCTTAACATTAGAGATTGCACACCAGTTGTTGTTAACAAAGGGACACACCCCTCCCCCCTCTGTCTTACCCGAGTCTGCCCTCCGGTTTTGACAATGCATAGAAAAACCAGTGAGATGTATATCTATGTCCTCGTTCAGCCACGACTCTGAGAAACATAGAATACTACAGTTTTTCAGATCTCATTGATAGGATAGTCTCTAATGGAGCTCATCCAGTTTGTTCTCCAGTGATTGCACGTTCGCCAATAGATCAGAGGGCAATGGCGGTCTATTTGCTCGCCTACATAATCTTGTCAGGGTGCCGGTTCACGTGCCTCTCTTTCACTGCCACTTCCTCTTTCGAGTCCCTGAGATTAGGGCCTGGTCCGGAGTAAGCAAAACGTCCAGAGCTGCCAACTCATTGAAATAGAAATGTATCTAAATCTAGGTTAGTGATCGCTGTTCTGAAGTCCAGAAGCTGTTTTTAGTCATAGGAAATTAGGGTGGAGACATTATGTATAAAAAAAAGTTAAGATCAGTGTAAAACAACACTGAATAGGAGAATTGGTAAGGATTCTGTAAGACAGCTGCTATCCATTGCAGCTCCATCTTGCTATCAAAGATATGCAAAGACCACACCCTTTTAGTATGTCAATCACTTAAGGATTCTATTGATCATGTGGTGTGTAAATCAAAATTGTCATTGGTGTTATTCAGTTTAAATGAAATGATTAATCATATCATAAAGGATTTCTAAAGGTTAATGACCATTGATTTGAGCATCTGTGGCCTTCATTGAAGAAAATCCTAAATTACCTACATTTTGTCATTGGTGTTACCGTCATTGGTGTTACTAGGCCTACTCAATTGGGTGGCACAATGTTATCATAATGGTAAAAATTATTTAATGTCATTAAGCTATCATATTATCTGATAAAATGGGAAGATGTTTGTTGTCTGTATTATGGTACATCTAGAAAGTACATTTTTTCCAAAACGCCATGACCAAATGACACCGCAATTCAAGAACAGCCCTCTTCTTTTAGCTTACAATGACGAATAGAACAACATAACAAAATCCTAACATAACTTTTGTGAGAGTATATAAAAGACATTCCTTTTGGCATCTATGTCATGTAAACAAAGTGCAACAACAAAACAAATGAATCAAGACCTTATAAGGAACATTGACAAGTCACTATGTCATGTGCAGTAAAAGGTATACATTTTGGAATAAATCAATAATTGATTTATCATCATGCACTATTTATTAATTTATCATCATTAACAAAATGTATGTTGAATATTTAACTGCAATAGCGAGTGTCGATCATTATCAATGATGTTCTGCCTGTACTTTGACTATCAGAGAGATGTGGAGTCCAAACATGGAATCCACAGTGACCCCAAGAGGAAGGAATGCAGAAGGCTGAAGTATAATAACTGTAGAGAAAGGCCTTTTCTCACTGAGCTCTCTCTCTGTCTTTTCCTGAAATGGAAAATAGCAGAGAAATGAATTTGCTGCTGTATGTCAATATCCAACCTTATATTAAAGACACCTATAGGAAGGTAATAAATGCTTTATTACCAATAATAGTTGCAAAGAAATGCAATGCATGTGTGAAATGTTTAATATTCACATACATCATGTTGCTCAAAATTAAACTGGTGCCAAATCTAAGCATTTTCATCCTTTATATTTTTAGGTGTGAAAAGGACGCTTCACAAAGTCCTTCACTGCTAAATGAAAAGTAATCTTTGAATGGGCAACAGAGTTATCCTTTCACATCTTTGACATTGGTTTTGAACAGGGAATTGCAGAAAGTATTATACTGTATCAGACATCTCTGTTTTTGGCACAACACTGTTCCAGCCAGCATCTGTTGACTCAAAAAGAATGTTGGGATCAAAAGGAGTTGTAAAGTGAAAAGGTTTATGTAAATCACATGGGATTGTAAATGATGGAGGAGCACACAACTGGCTTCAGGTTTACACTACAGACAGTTATTTTGAGAGCATCTGGTTTGTACTGTACCTATATTAATGATACACATTTCAGTTGTGAAAAAGTGAAACCAAAGTATCCATACAGATCATTCATGTCAAGCCGTCCACAAATAGAGTATTTATCAAAAGAAAGAGCACGGTTTTTTTAAACATTGTTCAAATATGGAATAATTTTTTTAAATGGGTATATTCTCTATCTGCTTGTTGTCTAAAATCTTTAGAAGATAAATAAGTAGTTATTAAAATAGGGTACATATTGACATATCATCACATAATTTTATGTGATAATTACTCAGAACTTTCCTATAATAATACCAAAACTCAGAAATGTGTATGTTCCAGAGAGAACAACGACTAGATTGTAATCTGTTACAAACAATGCTGGTAACATTCACTAATGGGTCACATAATGAGGTCATTATTTGCATTTAAAGATGTGATTTAGTTTTGATTCAACACTGTGAATACATTAGGCTACATGTAGCAGTAGGACTGTGTGGTTGGTTTTGAACTGTATTAGTAACGCCAATTAGTTTACTGGGACGAATTTAGGAATTGAAATATCCAGACTGGATTTCCACTACAGCCTCAACACAAACAACCTACTATTTATATTTTTAAACATATGGAAAATACATAATACCACTTTCAACATTCATGAAATACCTGTCAATACATAAACTTTTTGGGCACTATATCTTTAATCGATGTGATTGTAGTCCGAAGTTGATTCTCTTGTGCCCCAGATTTACGGTCCTGCATGGGTGATTACTGCTCTGGCACTCAGTGCAACTTTTCACGTTGCTTACAAAACTGGATGCACTAATTAAAAGGCTAGAAATAGACTGAAGTTTGAACCGCCTTAATAACACAGTATATAATGTTTTGTAACGTGTTTATTAGCTATAATATTTTCACCAAGTCTCAGAATATAGCCTAAGGCTCACGTCAAAGGAGACACGCATCTTAAACATAGTGTTGCCCCTCTCTTAATGAAGTTGTAGGGTTATAGGCTACAATATAACGTCAAATATAGCCTAATACAAATAAAAATACAAAGTAGCCTATTCGTTTTTAAATACTTTAGGCTAAATATTGTCGTGAGAGTGGATGTATTCGACATAAAATCAAGACATGGTTATGTGTCCCTGAGATACACTATCACTATCGAATGAAACGGATGATGGTTTATTATTGCCTAAATCAAGGGTTCTCAAAGTGATCTCATATATATATATATATATATATATATATATATATATATTATATTTTTTATTGACATTACATTTTTTTATGAATATAACAACATATTAAACGAATTTCCCATGGCCCGAGACTTTGTTCGACCGGTGGCATCGGCCATGCACTGCAGTCGATATAGAACTTCTTGTATACATTTGTTTCTTATCTCACTCGAGTTGTGTTCTGATTATGAGGGGGTCCCTGATGAATTTGCTGTAACAAAAGGGGTCCCAGGCCCCAAAAAGTTTGAGAACCCCTGGCCTAAATTATAGGACTCTGTAACCTATGTAGACTACTAGGGCAGGCTACCGTATTCATCATGACGTTATGTATGCATTGACTATCTACTATTCTTGCAAAACCTATAGGCTACACCATGGCAATAGAAACATTACTATAGTCAGAAATAATAGCCTAGAAAGAAAATCACTTTATTCAAATAAATTAATGAACAAATGATTGTGATACCTTGATTTACTTTGCATGTTTCCACAACGCTGTCATTATACGCGTCAAATTGCCTTATATTCGCAGACCTTGTCGTTGCAGTCCTAATTTTGTTACCGGTGACAAAAGTTTTTCTTTCAAGAATATGAATAACGTAATGCACCTGTTCCACGCTCCACCAGTCGAAGCCTGACTACAGTACCCACGACACCTTGCGCTCACTCTGTGCTCTGCGCCAGTCTGTTCAGGGAACCAGTTCGCTTAGCCTTTTTTCTGCCTTCTCACTGTTGCCTGGTGTCAACCTACGCCGAGAAGATATCCCTCCCTCTTCCCCCTTCAGCGGCTGCTTCCAATTTGCCTTCATTTTTCTTATCGCGAGCACTATTGGCTTTTGTGCTGCCAGTCAGACGCCTCTACCGTAGCTGGAGTTGAGTAGCAACACCTCGGAAACATCTGGCTGCCGCAGCCCTTCTGTCTCCGCTCGCTCGCTCCGTCTTTCCTGCCACTGCAGGTTGTTATGGAAATTTGTTGAAAGTCAATCTAGTTATTTTTCAACCCCAAGAGGATTTGACGAAGGAAGCAGGAAGACATTGGAGCTTGTTGTCTGTAAGTGCCTTTAATACCAGAGTCCGATTAAGGGTGATGAAAGGGGGTTAAAGAATGGAAGGGGAAAAAGTAACAATCCTTTGTAGCGTGTGTTGCGTTCATATAATAGTTGCTATATTATCTCCTTCGAGACCCTGTAGTGCCATGGTCTGCATAGCATCGGGGCCTGCTACAGAACTGCAATACTACTGATCGAGCGTTTACTTTCTGCCACCATGGCTAGCTAGCTTGATTGGGTCAGTGTGTGTGTGTGTGTGTGTGTGCGCGCGAGATATTGTAGTCTTGCGAACGTTCTGTTGTGTTGCTGGCGACGGTCTTCCATTTAACCAGCAGCACAGATACATGTTGGGAGTCAGTCTATAGTCACCCTCGAGGAGTAAGTTGTCTACAGAGCTTGACAGATACATTGGTCAGATAGTTGCTCGTATCGAGAGTAACGTGTCATGTCCGGTTTCGTGAAGTTTATAGAAGTAATGGCTAATTTATGACAGTTGTTTCTTGGCTTTGGATATTTTTTGTAGACTGTCTGTAAGCTATTACGATAAAAGGCAATGGCAAAATAGCCTAATGAAAATGCTAGGCTGAAATGAATGATGTATCATTGGATAGTCTAGACTAGAGTGATGTGTGTGTGTGTGTTGCAAGTTGTAATATTAATGTTGTAACATTGTTACCAACATTCACTAGGGCTATTTAATGATATATTCTACCATTTTCTGTGAAAGGAATATGTTCTGTGAAAAGTGATCGTATCCTGAATCAGTAATATTGTAGCCTAATTTTTTAGTTGCAACTCTAATTTTACAATTTTGCATGCAGAGTCGTTGAAACTTTGAAGGTAATTTAAGGATATGAATGAATAACATAATAAGATATCTGGCCAGCGGTTTGTTCTTGTAGCCTATCTATTCGTGTTTCTCCTCCTCTTTCTTAAGTATAGGCTACACTCAGCATAAATAGCAATTAATTCCTAAAGGTTTTGATCTTGTAAATATTCATAATAAACGTGTGGATTTTAATACCCTCATGTCAACAGGAACATGTTGAATATCTATAGATATTAAGTTCATATCTATAAAGCCTTCACAATAATGTGAATGTTATATAGCCTACTGCTATTGTTTGATATGAATAATAATGGACTGTATATAGATGCGTTGTTGTGATCCACTCACATAGCAGAGAAATAAATGAATTCCTTGTGGAATAAAAAGACCACCTGAAAAATTCACACGGAAGAGTGGAATACTTTCACAAAAGAAAGCCGAGGCTGTAGTCAGTTTTAGCCGGCCCAACAAGGAATAGTGTAGCTTTTGTTTAGAATCTCACTCATGAGGTCTATACTATTGTTCCCATTGTTACTTTTTCATTTTTTTCTGTCAGTTGTATGAAGGGTTAGGGAAATGAATGATGGTAATGGTGAGGGCAGTGAACCGTAAAGAAGTCGAAAACAATATCAGCTGCGTGGGTCTGTCAGTTGCAAATGTGCTGTGCTGGCCTTTGTTTATGGTTACTGGAAGTTGAGCAGGCAGCAAAAAAAACAAAAAAACTTGATGGTATTTAAATTCACTGCGCAGGAAACTAGTCTGGGTAACTAGGTTAGAAAAAAGTGTTGGATTTCACACAGACCTATTTTCTAAAGTTCTCCTTTACTTTAGAGTAAAGAGGTAGGGGGAAGTTGGCTAGTTTTCCACATGCACCTCACTACATTTACCTCCTTTTTTTTGAGAGAGGAGAGAAAAAGAAACAAAGTTGTATAAAGGAGAGGCTGGTGGCAAGAGTGTAGAGGAGTAGCATATGGCTGTAAAAGGAGCACAGCTGGAGGTAGCATCTCCATCTGAACATGATGTCAGAGCAGCTGACAGGCTGCCATCCCCCAGTCTTTTATTCTAACGCACAGACTGGGAGTTAGTGTGTGTGCGGATCTGTGTGCAGGAGGAGGTATCTCATTCCCCTCCAACATCTCCTCCACTTTGCATCTGTCTCTCACAGTTAGCTTTTTTTCTCTCCTACCCCCTCATTGATTCTGCAAAAGAGCTGCAGCCGGCCCAGCTTTTCTACTACAGCGGACTTAATCAAGTTGATGCATACTGCAGGTACTGTCTATGGGGAAGGGTCCGGGGCACTGGGATGGTTTTGTTTCGTATGGGAAGCTCTGGCTTTTCCAGGGCTTTTCCCAGTGTCTGGCTACTTTTAGTCAGAGCTCTATGGAAAGGGAAGTGAAAGATTTGTATGTGTACAGTAGTTGTGTACTGTAGCTAAGCAGGAGCCTGGTGTTTTTGTTGTCAGGAAGAGGTTTCCAAGTGAGATTTTAACAGATCCATTTGTTTGTGGATATAGTTTTTCTCTGGTTTGTTGTGAGCAGGTTGGGTTTGGAGTTGATTGTTGGTCCTTTGATTGTTGAATGTATGTTGAAATAATCCTTTTTTGGGGAAATTATTCTTATGTTTCATCCAAAAAATATTTCTTAATTTGTGTTAACTAAAAAAGCAATTTAACATGTTTTTATTGTCTGGTAAACACACAGTATTACTTTCTGCTACTATCAACATTCTTGATATTTTTCCTCAAAGTTATTCCGGTTTAAACATCCCAGAACCATGTAAAAATGATCAATATGGTCATTTTTACTAAGAATAATTCAATGTCTTAAATCTAAATGGCTGTGAAATTACTTGAAAGCCCAATGTCCTCTTTCCCAGGCTTGTGTTCATTTTTTCTGTTGGTGGTGACTAATTTAGAACTTGCAGATTTGAGCTGCCTGAATTGGCTAGACAGCTGTAATCGCACTCCTTCTAGTCTTAATCTCTTTATCTGGGCAGCAGCTGCCATATGGCCACAGTCAGCTGGATCAGATGTTTGTAAGCCTCCTTGTCCGTCCCTCTCTGTCCTCGCAGACCCCTAATTTGATCGCTGCTACCTTGAGGGTTGTCCTGCTATCTTTATTTTTAGACATTTTAAGGATTAGGATTGATGTAGACTACAGGGCACTTAAAGTGATTGTATTCTAAATCTTCAGAGCTGGTCTCTTTGAGAAGGATGTGCAGTTTCTTGAAAGATTTGGGGAGGGGGAGCATGGGGTGGTGGGGGTTTGCTGGGGGGGTTAGACATCCTTGTCCCTGTAAGCCTCTCATTAAAGAAAATCTGAACTCCGCTCCAATGAGGGGGATCGCACACTTGTTCACTCACATTCAAATGGGTTTATTTAACTGCTTTGGTTGATGTTCAGGCTCATGTATTATTTCAGGCAAGAAAAAGCTACTTAGTTAACAGGTGTTGGGGGGGGGGGGGGGTTCTCATTCAAATTTCTGAATCTGCTATTATGAAAGTTTATGTAGAAAAACTTCAGAGAAATATTCATAATTTATTTTATGAATAGGATTCTCCTTTTTTTATTGGATCTAACTAACAGTGGGAGTTGGCAATAAATGCCCTTTTGTAATTACCAACAAGGCAACTTGTTTTTCAAACCCTTAAATTCTGTGTGAATGGTCGTCATTCTCAGTGTACTTAGGTCTCTGGAATAGGTAGCTTGTGTATGTGAGGACTGTTTGTGTACCTGAAAGCCTGTTACCTAAAGAGGCTGGCCGGGCCAGTCCAAAGTGGGTTATTAAAAATAACCACACTAGGAGCTTGGAGGGTAAAAGCGTGGAAGCAGTTCAGTTAGCAGGCAGGCGGGCATCTGTGTGACCAGGAGGAGCTCAGCTGTTGAAGCCTCTCTGTGATCATGTGGAACGGCCATAGATCGCAGTCTAGAGCAACACCTCTCCCAAATATAATCTGGAAACATTTAGGTTTATGGAGCAATTAGACTTTAACAGTTTTTTATTTGGTGTTTGTGTGTCTGAAAGTTTGAATGTTGTTGTTGCTAAAACATGTTAGAATTTAAAAGGAAAATGTGACGTGGGGGATGTTTAAGAGACATTTAGTTTTGTAGATATAGTTTAAAATGCCAAGGATTTCATGTGTAGGCTAATTTGTTGTTTTAATCTGTTCCTTTTTGAATGCGAGTGAGTGCAAATGTGTGTGCATGAGGTGAGAGAGTAAGATATGAGTGGATCCAGACAGGTTGTCTACAAGCTGAAACAAAACAGTAGCTGTTCTAAAATAACGTGCCTCTAACATCTGCTATCTGTTTTAGGTTATGAAGACAGCATGGAGTTCCCAGACCACAGCAGACATTTGCTACAGTGTCTGAGCGAGCAGAGGCATCAGGGTTTCCTTTGTGATTCCACTGTGCTGGTCGGCGATGCCCAGTTCCGAGCCCATCGAGCAGTGCTGGCTTCATGCAGCATGTACTTCCATCTCTTTTACAAGGACCAGCTCGACAAAAGGGACATTGTTCATCTGAACAGCGACATTGTTACAGCCCCGGCGTTCGCTCTCCTGCTGGAGTTCATGTACGAGGGGAAGCTCCAGTTCAAAGCCCTGCCCGTGGAGGACGTGCTGGCTGCAGCCAGTTTCCTACATATGTACGACATAGTCAAGGTCTGCAAGAAGAAGCTGAAGTACAAAGCCACTGCGGAGGCAGACAGCACCAAGAAGGAGGAAGACGCCTCCAGCTGCTCTGACAAAGTAGAGAGCTTCTCTGAGGGCAGCACGGGCCACCCGGCAACGGCCGACCTACTGCCCAGTGACGATGAGGACCTGGAGGCCAAGCAGGACCCCAGCAACCTGTGGATGAGGCTGCCCTCTGACCGCCCGGGCACCCCGGCCACCGCCACCAGCCCAAGGGAGGCTGACGCCCATGTCAGTCCCCCCAAACTTCAGTCCCCTGCCGGCAGCCCCAGCAGCTCTACTGGCTCCCTGTCCCGGAGGTCCCTGGGCTCCCGTGGCTCCCGAAGCTCCCGTAGCTCTCGCAGAGTGTCGGCGGATGCAGACTGTGTCCTGGACTTGTCTGTGAAGTCCAGCCTGACGGGGCCCAGCGAGGCCTTGTCCAACAACCCCTATTTCTGTGGCCGGGTGACGCCCGACAGCCTGCAGGGCACCCTGGTCCAGGTGAAGCAGGAGAAGAACACAGGCTCAGATGATGAGGGCCTGGTGAGTGGCGACTATGAGATGGACCACAGCGGGCCCAAAGCAACCCCTCCCAGAACCAATGGAGGACTGAACCACCACGGGGTCGGCAGCCATGCTCACAGACGCCTGGGCCTGGAGGCCCACCTCTCGGCCCTGCGTGATGCCTCCCTGGCCAGCGAGCTGGAGCGTGACGACAAGGTCAGCGATGATGACATGCTGGGGGGAGAGAGTGAGCGGGCCCAGGTCGAGGCGGCCAGCATCGACAGCGCCCTGCTGCCCTACGTGTCCAACATGCTGAACGCTCCTCACACTCAGATCTTCATGTGCCCCCTGTGCAACAAGGTGTTTCCCAGTCCGCACATCCTCCAGATCCACCTCAGCACACACTTTCGCGAGCAGGAGGGTGTGCGCGCCAAGCCCGCCAGCGATGTCAATGTGCCCACCTGCTCCATCTGTGGCAAGACGTTC
Source organism: Salmo salar (assembly GCF_965601325.2). Taxonomy (NCBI): domain Eukaryota; kingdom Metazoa; phylum Chordata; class Actinopteri; order Salmoniformes; family Salmonidae; genus Salmo; species Salmo salar. Next base: position 23,118,163 of record NC_138318.1, on the reverse strand, counting down.
TCCTGCATGTACACCCTGAAGCGCCACGAGCGGACTCACTCCGGGGAGAAGCCGTACACGTGCACCACGTGTGGTAAGAGCTTCCAGTACTCCCACAACCTGAGCCGGCACGCTGTGGTACACACCCGAGAGAAGCCGCACGCCTGCAAGTGGTGCGAGCGGCGCTTCACCCAGTCCGGGGACCTGTACCGCCACATCCGCAAGTTCCACTGCGAACTGGTCAACTCGCTCTCTGTCAAGAGCGAAGGCCTCAACCTCCCCAACCTCCACAGGGACTGGGCCATAGAGGATAGTTCTCAAGAACTGTGGAAGTGAAGCCTGCTGAAATGATCAGGACTTTGTTTTTAAGCTAAATGAGAGAGGTGTCAGTGAAGGTTGGGCAGAGAGGTAAGGGGAGTTGGAGCAGGGGCTATGGGTGGGAGAGAGGTCTGAATCAGTCATGTTTCTTGTACGTAACATTGCAAAATCTTGTGAAATGGCACTTTAATAGCACATGAAGATGTTACTACTGTTTTCTGTTCCAGTCCTTTGTTTTATTCTATTTTATTTGTTCTGATTTTGTTTAAAAAATGTATGTAAACATGGCTGCTGGTATCAGTAGCCAGTGTTTAGTTATTTTTAGATTTCTTCTTGTGTATATACACAAATGTCTATACACTCCTTAATCTAAGGCACACCTTCAATGACAACCATATGAAGTGTTCAGGTAATACACACTGAAGTTAGACTATTAGAATACACTAAACGGGTACTGTGATCATGAATATATACCAGTACACATACATGTGTGTATGAATACATGTGTGTATAGTGCACTACTCTAATTTCATTATCAAATTTAATCTGTGTGAATGTGTGTGCGTTTAAATTGTTTTACTCTGCAAAGAGGTCTGATTTAAATAGCTACAAGCTTCTGTTCCTTAAGCTCTTGTACATTTTGACTTGTGATAGGAAACTTGACTGATGAAAGACAAATGGCACTCATGCAATGTACAGCTTCATTTTTCACATTAATTGAAGTATTTTCTAAAACCCTTTATAAATGATTATTTTAGAATTTCTTAAATCTCTATCTGCAGCTTTTAAACATCCTTTGTTGAACCGAATTTCATTTAAGTTGGCTGTATTCTATAGGTTTCTGTAGTGATTATATGGATTTATTTTTGGAAAATGGGATCTGTTATTGCATGAAGTCCAACCTGTATATTTGAAATGTGAATTGCTGTATTACTGTACACTGTAATTGAACAAATATAGAACAGACTATGTGAATACTCCAAGGGTGCAGTCTGTTAAAAAAAACTGAATTTTACAGCTACGGAAAATGCATGAATATGATTTATTGACCTTTTGTTGTAGTTTTTTTTGCATTTTGAGGAGTGTATTTTAAATTAACTAATTATATTCTTAAGTAGTTTATTTCTTTTCTCTGCTCCTTTTGAGAGTCCGTTAGGACTCCTTTAAAATGTTCTGCTGGGCTGTGAAGATTTTTTTGTCAATGCACTGGTCTTGGGTTTGAGTTTGTGCAACGGTATGTGAGGTGAAGCTTGTCGTCAGACAGACCGAGGTGGGCAGTGTGGGCATAATGCCAGCAGTGACCTAACTAACAAACTAATCTACAGAAGATCTCCACTAGTGTGTTTGCCTCCCGTCCACACAGCACTTCGTCACCGTCTACTCTGCTGCATGGTGGTCAGGGAGTTAAGGTTCCCAACTGCTGTATCAATCCAGTTAACGTTCTTCTTTGGTATTTTCCTGCTCTCTCATTGACATCAAGTAAGCATTGTGGGTAATTGATTTCTTTATATTTTCATTTGGCACTTGTTTCTAACTGTGCGGCCAATGAAAATGTGTCACACTTTTCTATCAGAGAGAGAGAGAGAGAGAGAGAGAGACAGAGACTCACCTGCTCATATCTGAGTATCTGAGAGACTCACCTGCTCATATCTGAGTACTCCTGAAGGTTTATTCTGTTTCAAAACCAAGCTGAAGAATCAGAGAGCAGCACTATGCTTAACATCACGCTCCTAATTTGTCTGTGTGTATCTGTTTGGATGCTCCTATGTACATACTGTATGTATGCACGCGTGCGTGTTTTGTACTGAAAGCGCAATCCTTACTTTTGAAGGGGGACAATTGGCATGCTTGACTGCACCTTTTAAAGCTTATTTAACTGAGATTTATGCTGAAAAGATGCCTTTATGAAAATTAGTTATAAATTATAGATTCAAGAAATCATGGATACTATTACATTCAAGAGATGAAATTATTGAATTAACCTTAAATTATAATTTATTTTTTAAATTAAATTTGAACTGTTCTTTTATTTTAATATTTTATTTAGAACTTTTTTTTAAATTTATTTTTAATGAATGTGAACATTCTGGGGGAAAAATCTGCACTCAAAATATTTTTGTGCAGAAAGATCATGGAATCAAGTAAATGCCCATTCTTGAGAACTGCAAAACTTTAACTATACCCAAACTCAGATGATAGTAATTAGAGCTATGAATGTCCGCACTTGTGGGGAGATACTGGCATGCCCATACTGGCCCGGGGGTTTGGTTTGCTCTTCAGTGGATGTGGTGGTGGCAGCATCAGCTGGTGACATGGGTGCTCCTTGCCAACTGCGTACAGTGTCATGGCATTTTGCACAGTGGTAATTGATCTCTTTGCAACCACAAATATCATGGAAAATATCACATGTGGGTTAACTCTCTATTTGAAGACTTATTTACAATTATTGATGGCTTTTCTTATTGTACTTGACCGCCTTAACTACTGTAAACAGCTTCTTTTATTTCACGTTGGTATCACTGGAACACTGTATGTTTGTGTAACTGGACTGTTTGACATTTTTAAAATAGAAGAAAGTAAGCTGTGAAATGACCTGATAAGCATCTCCATTTATCATCAATCCAACTTTGGTTACTTGAAAACAGGAAAGGTCCAGTGGGGGGAAAAAACATAAAAATGTAGAAGACAATATACGAAGAGATAGGAGGGGGGTAGAAATACATCTGTTGAAAAGGACAATCACTGTCTGAAAAAGAAGCAGATTTTGATTCAAATATATTTGCTTCCCCGCGAGATTTTGTTTCTTTGACATTGTTCTTTTTCTGGATTTAGACATTTTAGCTTTGACAATCATAGTATGTTTTATGTTCTCAAGGGGAGTAAATTCTAAGGCTGTTTAGTTTTGTACTTTTTTGGTGTGCTGTTGTTGAAATTTTCAAATTGTGTGCAAACTGCAATAAATTATAAGAACCTTAACTCAATTCCAATGTGAATTTGTGTATTTAATTTGTCACCTCGAGTAAATAACATGGGTAGCATTCAGTCGGTGTTGCATTCACAGGCGCACAACTACAGCACATTTAGAAGATTAGTTAAATGTTTATTACACTTATTAATACAGCTTAGAGCCACAGTCATATTTCAACACAAGGAAGATGTCATCTGTAGAAATAGATTTTTCTTCTTCTCCCATTTAGTCTGTGTTATAACAGACTAGAATCCTCAGAGGCCTGCCTATATGTATTAGATACAAGCTCAATCAAATGTTACAATTACACACACAACCCTAAGTGTGTATCATGTAATGGGTTATCTACGCTATACCAACACGAAGTTATTCAACATATTCTAGCATTGCTCTTCATAACAGTAACTATAGTGGCTGATTCTGTATAATGAATTTCTATATACTATATTTTTCAGCAATGAAAGTAAGAGAAGCGTTGGCATCATTTATTTTTCTATGCCATGTTGTGTGGGTGGGTGTGTGGGTGGGGAGGCTGTGGATCTAGATTGGGCCCAGGTTGGGCACAGTGTGGTGCCCTGCATGGCCAGTGTGTGTGTGTGTGGTGCTGATATATCTAGCTGTTGCACTGGCTAAGGCGTGGGCTGGACCTGAGAAAAAGTGCAGCAGCTTGTCGAGAACCACCCCCCTCAACACATACAGCCTCCTGCCAAAGCTCCTCAAGTACAGTTTTCCAAGAAACAAATCAGCTTTATCTAATGTCTTGCTGCTCTGCAAACCTGGCCTTACAGATGCATTAAAGACTGACCACTTTGAAGTAAGTGAGTGTTATTCATTAGGGCATCGCTACAGATGGTCATATGCTGTAAGCCCCCCCCCCCACCCCCACCACCAAGACTAACACCCTCATCTCCTAATTACTGGAAGATTTTCTTCTGTTTTCACAGGCATGATATTGTTTAAGAAACATGTAAGTGTTTAACTCTTTGAATTATTCATGTTGACTATAAAGAGAACTATATCAAGGCATCATAACATTATTTCTAAATGGTTTAACTATTCATTACACCTTTATTTTTTTAATTACTTAACTATTTTCACTTGTCCATGTAGTATTACCCCGCACATTGACTTGGTCCCCCCTGTATATAGCCTCTTTATTGTTATTTTATTGTGTTATTTTTTATTATGTTTGACTTTAGTTTATTTAGTAAATATTTTCTTAACTATTTCTTGAACTGCATTATTGGTTAAGGGCTTGTAAGTAAGCATTTCATGATAAGGTCTACACCTGTTGTACTTGGCGCACGTGACAAATAAAATGTGATTTGATTTTATGATCACATTTGCCCCCTTTTCATTATTTCATTCATTGAATGTCACTCCTTAGACAGGAGCAATGACGTCAAGCTGACACTCAAGTCCCCATAATAGTAATTAGAAATACAAAAATATATCCCCTATTAATTAATGACCCTAAGTAACTATGTATTGTTCCAAGTGTCATGAAAAATAATGAACCTGTAACATACTTCATCATTGCTTCCTACACTGTTCCTGAACATCTGCTTGAAGAAGACAATTTGCTCTCAGATGGGGCTGAGTGTTTTGCTCTGAATTTAGGTCATTCATTTGTATCTGTCCTTTGTTTACTTAAGGAACGGGGACAAAAGGGCAGCTGCAGAAACATTTGGCTGTGCCGAAGGGTAGTGGCTCAACATGTTGGAATCGGCGACCAGCTTGGGCGACTATCTGTAGCAGCTAAAACACAGAAGTTTGTGTGAGCCAGCCCTCTGCCAAGCTGTGAGCGCCTGGGCAGGGGAGAGACAAGCACATGCTTCCACAAGGCCAGCTATGGCTGTGAAGTTACAAACATCAAAACGAACTAGGACTGTACTAAGTGTCTAACTGTACTAAGCAAAAATGGATGGATGTAAAACAGTTTAGGACACAGTTTCACCATAAAAGGCTGATTTGCTTGAGGTGAATGTTTGGCACCACTTTTGCGGTTAAAGAATTAGAAGTCTTGCAGTAAATAGATTGTAATGAAGCTATAGGCGATACTGTTGCATCAGTATACTTGAGAAAACCTTCAGGTATGATGACAACCTAAACCTTTGCAGAAGGATTTTAATTGAGGTAAAATATCTAGAGCAAATATTGTACATAAAGCAGGAATAAAAATTATCTAACCAATAACCATACAAATCTAAACTTGCAGATTTTTCAATGCCAAATGCCATGAAATTAAATGTTTGCAGTTATGCCGTGGAATTCAAACGGATTGAGGGACACATTAGGTCTTAAGAAAAAATAAGTGTACAAGGGCAGAGCTTTTGTAAGGTTACAAAAACAGACAGGAGGGAGGAATTTGTCTTTCTATCGATTGTCTGCGTATTTAAAAAGCAGCCATTGTCAAGCGCTCAGCATAGAGACAGAAGGCTAGCAACAAGCGCCGTCTCCACCCAGACAATGCAGTTGTGCTCGTAGCTGGCAGGCTGGCAAAGAGAGGTGCAAGGGGGTTAGTTTTGGTGGGGAAAGGGGGGGGGGGGGGGATGTGGTCCCAGAGAGATCTCTGCTCTGACTGCACCCATGAACAAAAGACGCAATTCGAACTTGAATGTCAGTGTCTCTGTTAGAGGGGCCCAGACCATACCCCTCCCCCCTCCACACACACGCACAAACACACAACGGCCCCCAGTAACTCTTTCGCAGGCTCGTATGGGATGAGATTAAACTCCCGACATCTCTTTTGTGTGAGACTTTCGAGGAGTGGGAAAAATCATGTCGTGCCACAACTAAGGCATTGGCTGGAAAGAGTGGACTGCGTGGGAATGTAGTTTATTGTGTGTCATTAGTATTTGTTTTGACACATGTATTTGTATATGTTTTGAAACACGTGTATTTGTGTGTATTGAAACACGTTTATTTGTGTGTATTGAAACATGTTTCATCTGTAGAAATTGTGTGACATACATATTACAATATCTGAGTATCATGTAACACAATCCTAGAATACATGGTTATTGTTTGTCTCAAGCATGATAATGCTAAGTTAGCTACTAAGTAAGATACTAATAAAAAGAAAGCTTATTGTATGAAAATGGGGCAGACTATGTGCAGAGTGCAGACATTACTGTGGCATTGTGGGCTGAGTGCTCTCTCGACTTTACCAGCTGTTGGTAGCAGTTCTGTCCAGTGCAGATAACTGGGCAGGAGGGCATGTGATGTTGATAGGGGTCTTGGCAGGATTTTGATGTGTGCAACTCAGCACTTTTCTGGGCACATTGCTTGGTGCGACCTTAAGGGTCCACAGGCAAGAGGGGGGGGGGGGGGGGGGGGGTGTACGGAAACCTGCTGTACCGATGCCTATGACAGGCAGGGGGAGGGTGAGCATGGGAACCTGCTGTACCGATGGCTATGACAGGCAGGAGGAGGGTGAGCATGGGAACCTGCTGTACCGATGGCTATGACAGGCAGGAGGAGGGTGAGCATGGGAACCTGCTGTACCGATGGCTATGACAGGCAGGAGGAGGGTGAGCATGGGAACCTGCTGTACCGATGGCTATGACAGGCAGGAGGAGGGTGAGCATGGGAACCTGCTGTACCGATGGCTATGACAGGCAGGAGGAGGGTGAGCATGGGAACCTGCTGTACCGATGGCTATGACAGGCAGGAGGAGGGTGACCATGGGACCTGCTGTACCGATGGCTATGACAGGCAGGAGGAGGGTGAGCATGGGAACCTGCTGTACCGATGGCTATGACAGGCAGGAGGGTGAGCATGGGAACCTGCTGTACCGATGGCTATGACAGAGAGGTCACTATCCTATACAAGGGAGAACATTGTACTGTACTTCTTGTCTGAAACAGCTTGACATGGCAGAGCAACTTCTTGTCAATATATTCCATGTATTTCCCCTCAACACCAAGTGAAGTTACAGTACATATTTTGACAGAGCACTGAATATCTTTACAGTAAAAGGTACAATATTTGTTAACCTAAATATGTAGCTTTTACACTTGAATACCGAATGAATCCGTCACAGCCTCCTGCAATTCATCTGTACTTTGTCAGTATGGTCGAGGCTGGATTATGTTGATATTTTTAGCTTATTGCAGAATTTGTTTTGTAACTAATATGTCATAAATAGCCAAATGTAGTACCAACATGTAGTACTGTTAGTATATGTTAGTACAAAACGAAGTAAACAGTACGTAGTGGACTATTCAGACTCTACAACATATTGACGTGTGTCTTCCCTAAGCCTATCCCTACCTAGCCAATCAGAGCTGTTGTGTTGTAGATGCCCTTGGTGTTGTGGCACTGATTACTGATCGGCTCAGTGTTGAGAGAGTGTGTGTGTGTGTGTGTGTGTGTGTGTGTGTGAGAAAGGTTTGGACAGACTGAAATGAGAGCCCCCCTGCACACGTCAGTCTGCTCCAGACCTCTCCTGCTGCAAAGGTGTGACTCAGCAGGCAACACACACACACACACACACACACACACACACACGGGGGCAAGCCAAGAGAGAGGGCGTCTCCAGGGAGCAGGCAGGCAGCTGTGGGAGATGAGGAATCCAGCTTTCCTCCCAGTCTAATATTGTTCATCGTAACTTTACATATCACTGCTAAACAAAGGCAATGACAGTTACAGTAGACAGGGAGGAGGACAGGTGTATCATGTACAGTAGAGGCTGGTGGGAGGAGCTATAGGAGTACGGGATCTTTGTAACGGCTGAAATAGAATGGTACCAAACACATGGAAACAAAGCGTTTGACTTCATTCCATTTATACCAGTCCAGCCATCACAATGAGTCCGTCTTCCTATAGCTCCTCCCACCAGCACCTCTGATGTACAGTGATATGTGAAAGCACCACCATTGTATATGAGTCATCTGAATGTGCCCATTACCTGTATTGTTTAATCAGCTTGTTGTAGATCGTTTCATTCCACTGCTTTTCCATAACAGGTACAGTATACTCAGACTGTAGCACTGTAATGAGCAGAGCAGAGATAAGGTGTTTGTGTGCGAGAGTAGTAAGCCCTTAATTCCTGTAGCCTATGTATCCTTGCATAGTGTTTGAGCGTGTGTGGATGCTGCCTGCGTGGTTCAGGCCTGGTTCAGTGCAGGAACAGGAGTGTCACTATGTTCTCTCACCCCAAGATGCCAACCTCTCCGCTCCCTCCCAGCTCTGGCAAAGCAGGCCCCATCTGTCGCCCCCCCCCCCCCCCCCTCCCCCTCTCCCAACCTGCAGCAGTGCTGGGGTGGCCCCAGGCCCACTCCCAGGATTAATGCTTGCATCCTGATCTGGGTTAGAGAGGGAGAGACGTGGGCCCAGCCTGTAGGACCTGGCACAGCCAACGCAACACATTCTGCTGTATTATTTAAGGCAACATAATACCATCAGTCGGATATCAAAGGGAACTGTTGAAATGTGACATGGAGAGATTTGTCCAATATCGGATTGCAAGTGCATTGTGCAACACAGGTACTGTATGCATGTTGTCCATAAGGAACGTGCTTTGTACATAGCATTCCTAGACAACATCTGACAGGAGCAAATGGAAGTGGAAGATATTGTGATAATATAAGTACGATTCTGTTGTTGGAATTGTGTAAAATAAGAAATCAGGGCTCAACCTTCACCTCCTCTAGTTGTGCTCTATTCAGACTTATTTAAATTGACCATGTCCACCGCTTGGGGCAATTAGCATATCTAACAAGATTCTTCTGGAACCAGATGTACAGAGTCCTCCCAGGGAAACCATTATCTCACACCTCTGGTAATTCCTCTCGGACCATAACTTACTAAAAGGCCAATTCTAACTCAGATCAGAAAAGCTTGAAATCTAATGCTTCAGTTTCAGTCTGTCTCCTAACCGGTCTCTGTTACACCTTACAGCTGCGATGTGGAAGCGTCATAGAAGCGTTTGTTCCTACAGAAGGTCAGCTCTGAGCAGGCTGGACAGCATCTGTCATAATGTAAGGAGGAGCGGGCCTCTGTAGACGTTTGTGCGAGTTAACGACGGCGCCCTCTCCCCGACCACATCTGCACATTGCATTATCATTAGAGCTCCTACATCTCCCAGGATTGCTGACAAAGTGAACAATACCAACAATCACCCCCATCAGCTGCAACCATATGGACACCATACTTACATTGCAGGGGGGAAGCAATTGTACTAGCATCTGTTTGGCAGTGTTCAGAAGCTACGTTTCAAGATGAATTTCACTGTGCGAAGAAAGTTTCTCCCTCCACCCCTCTCTCTCTCTCTCTCCTAGCTCTCTTCTTCTCTCGGACAGTTAAATGTATTGCTAGGTGCACTCCTGTCTGCTGTATCTTCAAACTACCAGCAGCCCCTTAATGTGGCATCTTAATGGGGCTGAGGGTTTGTCTGCTGTCCCAGATGGTAGAACAACGTGCTTTCCGCAACTCCCTCAGAGACTTTGAATCCAGCTGGATTACATTTTTCCCCAAGATCAGCACTGGAATTCTACCTTTTGACTGTAATTTGCTCTAACCCCAGCCTACACAGTGTCTTTATAATAAAGATAAATAAAACTATTCTACCTTTCCTCTAATGGTATAATCTACAGAGTAAATTAAGAGAGTTCAATAATGCCTTGAAAAACAGCCTAAAGAAGGTTGGATGTCACCTTCATAAGCGTTTAGGATGTTTATGAGTCAAGACTCAAAGAAGGAGGATTTGCACACTATAAAATTATAAAAAAATGATTATTGAATGGCAGTAGAATTCAGGCCTTGAAGCGAATTTAACTCAGATGTTACTGTACATCCACTCTGCTGTCATTCATGAAGTGGCTACTTTTTCCTGTTTCTCTTATTTTTTTCTTTACAATAATAAACTATTTCAACAGAATAATCATTGCACTAAATGTGATGACATTAGATGGTAAATGTCACTTCTGTATAATTGTCATTTTGACTAGTGGGCCCATCTTCCTTTGTTCCACAATATTAAATTGTCCTCCAAGCCAAATTGTCCTCCAAACACCCTTCCGTGGTGTCAAGTCAACTGTCTAAGTATCTTCTGTAGGTTTTATTTCCGTGACGCTGAGAAGCCACCCAGCTCTTTTCAACCCCTTGCCCAAACAGGGCTGTCCCTCCTGGGCAAATATTTAAAGTCAAAACAGCCCAGGGTCCATAAAGCTGCCTGGTGGTGTGGCTACATCTGTCAGAGAGGGGAGGGGGTTGTGGCCGCAGCAGCTGCCGGAACGAGTCTGGACACTGCTGACGCCAACACCTGTCCGTTCTGGAGACACAGGGCCGGCAAATGTCCAGCCACAGCCTCATGCTGCTGCTGTTACTCAAGACAGAATGTTGTTTCTGGCCGATGACGACCACCACTGAGTCACACTATATGGAGATTACTGGGGAAAGGCACTAATTGTAAGTCACACTGGATAAGGGCATCTGCTAAATGACTAAAATGTGAATGTAAGGCTGTGAAAGTTTTGGAAAACCTGATTTTGTAATGTTTCTTTGTTGTACAGTTTGTTTTATTTACCATCAAATAAAACCACTCACATAGTATATATTGACAGGAGAGATTGTATCAGGCAGGATTTCAAAGCTACTGTGCACAACAACCCCTGCTGTACATATGTAATGGTGATAGGCTTTCTACCAATCCGTCTCATTATCATCCACAGAAAACAAATAGATACACATGTGCAATGACCAATGAACGCTTCCAGTTACTCAAACTCAACAAGAAGGCATTTTCACCCCCAGGTCTTTTGCCCTTGTGTTGACTGTCAGAGACCCTGGCTGTGGTGAACCCTCCCCTTCTTGCACCCCTCTCCCCACCCTCAACCCCTACTCCCCCATCAAACGTCCAATCAACTCAAACCCTTTCAACCCGGTCAGAGCAACAGCCACCACTACTACTCCCTCATGAATTCCCCCTTTTCACCCAGCCTCACCCTACCCAAGGTAGGCCCACCCCTCCTCGACCCACCCCCATCTGCTGCCTCCCTACCCCCATTAGGGGGTGAGGGTCAGGGATCAGGCAGGCGTTGGCCTAGGCTGCCCCTCAGTAAACAGCTGCTGGGATTCTCAGGCCAATAGAAGCAGCAGAGGAAGGAGAGGGCAGAGACAGCCACAGCAGCACAGCAGACGGCCACAGCCTCACATCTGCTCTAATGAGACCGTTATGGGCCACCTGGCCTGGCCTGTTTGGCCCAGGCTACAGGCCTACCACACTTGGATTGGGAAGCTGGCCCATTTGCCCACTGCCTGGTGATGGCTCATTCGTGACCCTAGCACTTATACTGACCAGACCATCAGGCCAGAGAGACAGAGAGACCCCTTTGTGTGTATTCATAACAGGGGGGCTATGCTTTTGAGCGTGTGCTTTTTACGTCAATGGGATGTGGCGAGAACAGATGCAGGGCAAAGTGTGGACCTCGTAACCTCAAACCACTTTCAAGTAGGACCTGTATATTCTAGGTTGTGGAAAGTGACCATAGAGAACGTACAATTAAGCAATTAAATACACATACTGTATTATGGCTGTGAGGAACGCTTAGACATTTAGATGAAGCCATAAAACTGTAAACTCTGTCCAAACTGCAGAGCGAGTGACCATATGAATTTAAGCTAAACACAGGTTTTATTTGGTGGTGTAACTGCACATCCCCAGGCTTCTATAGCATTCTGTGTGTCTGGGCCACAGGTGAAAGGCAAACAAACTGTCCTGGTTCTCGCAGCACTAATTTGGATGTCTGTAGGATCTGCTTAACCCTCTAGTATAATACAGTGGTGGCTGGCAAACAGAGGATTCAAATATGAAGGGCAAACAGTGGAGTGCCCTGGGGTGTATTCATTAGTCAGAATCGGTTGCAAAACGTTATGCAACGGAAACAGTTTACTCCAAATGGAAAACGTTTGGCAATTTAAACGAGTTTCTATTGGACAAATTCAGGTAGGACCCTCCCTGTTTCGTTTGCCGTTAGCTTTCGTTTTGTTCCTAGCGTAAACGGTAAACTGTTTCTATTGCAAAACGTTTTGCAACGGAATCCAACTAATTAATACACCCCTGGCCAGTGGCCACAGCGCTAAAGTTAATCTCAAATAGTGAACATCCAAACCGGAAAGAGAAGCAACAGCCTGCTGTGTGATATGGTCTATCCGTGACTGGTCACACAATGGAGATGAGCTGAAGGCCTAGACTTGACATCAATGCTCTGTGTCGTGAAGTAGCGCGAGCTGCTTGTTTTATGAAGGTGATACATACCTGTTTGTATGGGCAATGATCAGCTGTTCTTATCCATGTCCTATCCCTGGTTTTGGAGTTTCACCCTCCATCTCCCACCATGACTGGAATAACTTGTATTTAGATGTAGTCAAATTAGCATGACCACTCTACTGATAACTAGAAGACAATGTAATTGAATAAAATACTTGAGGAAAATAAGAGTTGGTCCTGTCCATCTTATAGGCATTATTAATCCTCATTGATAGTGCGAACTCCAATGATTAATATAAAACTATCCGTTATTCCATTTAGTTGTCTAATTCTCAGCTAGCAGTGCGTATTGCAACTTGACAAATGAAATGCTATTCAAAGGTAAATGTCTCCCTCTGGTGGCCATGTAAGTACACAGACGATTGTGATGGATTATGCAGCAACAGTTAAGACAATATTTCCCTAGAAGAAATACGCGGATGAATTTGATATAGATACATATACTGACTTTTCCAATGTTTTTATTAGTTGGAATCTTGTTCTAGATTTGTATTGCCTGTTTGTCATTGATATTACTAAGAGTAAGACCAGTACTGTACAAATTACATTTGATAAACATGCACAACTCCCCAGCCAGCACCATCTCCAAAAGCATATTCAACAAGCTACAATAAGACCAAGATAATGGTACTGTAGTTCTACACACACTTAATACAGCAGCGATACAACACAGAACTGAAAGTAGGTAAATATTCTCAAAACGGAGACCAATATGTGTGCAAATATGCGTTTACCTGTGCGATGTTCAAATGAAAAAAAATATTCAAAAATTGGAGTTAAATGAAAAGCCTAGTAGTCATCATGCCAATTAAATGTTCTTTTAAAAATGACACTGATTAAAATGCTGGAACCAGTTTAAACGCTATGGTTACTTTACTGAGATGAGTAACTTTGGAAGGGATAAACAGTAAGGCAAACTAATAACATGGATTTATCACCAAGATCAGGATATACTGTATACATTTCCCTCTTCATTTAAAGGATTTCCTGCCTTTGCCTCACCTTAACCGAGCCAGTTAAGGACTATTCACATCAAACTCCTTTTGCACCCTACATGTTTGTTTCTGGCTAAAGGAGGCTTGTGAACTAATTTTACATGTTGCTCATCAAAGCCTAATTAACAGACAACATTTTTGTGTTTGAATGGGAGCCAATGTTGAGCATGGGAGCCAAACATTCTTCCAACATGTTGAGCTGATGTGGTGGGATAGAGAAAGCAAAATACTAAGCCGCCATTGAAGGGCGACCCCGTTTGACCATTTTAATACACCCTTCTTTCCTTGAGGACATCACTAACATAGGTGAAAGCAATGGTGTAACCATCTTTTCACCTATCCACACAGATGAGCCTCAAGGTAAAAATACATTTTAGAGGTATTCAAATCCGAATCAAAATGTGTATTTATCACATCAAATAAAATCTTATTGGTCACACACACACATTTAGCAGGTGTAGCAAACAGGTGTAGTAGACCAACAGTGAAATGCTTAGTTACGGGCTATTCCCAAGGGCCCAGGTTAGGATTTATGGTAAATAAAAACATGAAATAGTCTTGAACGGGAGCCCAAGGCACAGTCAGTCCTGAAAAAACACGTCATAAGGGAGGGTGTCCGGAGGCGTATAGTTTAGGATTAGCAAACAGTAGAATGCCTTCACCTTGTATTGGGAGTTTCAGGTGGGTGTTGACACCACTGACAGGGTAAGTATCTCAACTGATTAGTTGCTGCTATATGTAAAGCAGAAAATGTTTACCACATTGTGTGGCCTATTGGCAGGTCATCAGATAATCTATAGAAACAAGGATAAGCAGCATTTAAAGACATCCCATTAGTTTAATTTCCAGTGCATGTTTTCATCTTCACACTGAGCATACTTTAGCTGAATACCATAATCGCTGATATAATCTTAGAATCCAAAAGAGACAGGAGAAGAACAAGACAGACATCATATAGGCCTAGCAGAGATAACTGCTCTACTGAAGAAAGACTTAATGTACCTGACAGATAGTTACTATGTATTGTGACACTTCCATATTTGAAAGAGAAAGCACTTCTTCGCCACCAACGTAGAAACCCATTATTTCACAGGAGTCTACAACCTTCTCTGTAGAGACCTACAGACAAAGGCAAACTGATATTGTATGAGTAGTCTTCCATCTCTGCATGAATAGGCACCCTTAGACAACTGTCATTCAAGGCTCAAAGTCAACCTTGAATACACGACTTTCCAAGTAACAATTTCCCCATGTAATAATCAAGCCATTCCGATGTTTATGTATGGATCGAGTACATAAACAGAAGAGATCCATGTCTTTAAAAATCTTAATTTGAAATATTTAGATTGTTTATCAGTGATGGGAAAACATGATTAAATACCATTTCACTTGAACAGCTGCAGTTTATAAAAGCAAAGGATAGTTATATCTACCTAATATATATATATATAGTTGTTACCGAGTCAGGAGGCAATCTGCTGTCTAATCCACTACATCTGCAGAAATACCCGCACATCCAGCAGTGGCAGAAAAGAATCCATCATACCTAGTCCTAAAATCATTAACAGAAAAGAATCCATCATACCTAGTCCTAAAATCATTCAAATAGAAGTAAAATATATACACTGTTGTGATTGTGTAGAAGTCCTGAGACTAGAGTTTAGCATATCAACATCATGTGTTTGCGTTGGAGTTTAAACTTAGAATAGCATTGAAATACATTCTTGCGTCATTTCAATGTGGAGTTTGATAGATCACCTATCAAAATGTTAACTGACCTCTGTTTTAATGTCCAGTAGTAACAGCTTTTTACTGCTTCGAAATACAAAAACAAACTAATTTCTAGTCAGCTGGGGAAATTACTAAGAGGTTGTTTGATTGTGACGACTCTAAAATGCCCATTTAAGATTGGATCTCTAGTAATGGCATCTATGTTGCGTGGAACAAGGCCATTATAACAGCAGCAACATATTCTACATTTCCTGCCATTATTACAATTGTATACAGAGACATTGACGGTTGTCCATACAGAAACTTTGTATCTTAAGTTGCTCGAGTGGGTCGTTTCATGGCCATGGGCTCCTTGGCCCATGCTAGGCATAAAGAACACATTTACACAAACTGTTTTCATCACAGTACAGGCACATAAAATTGGTGTATGAATCAACCAAGTCCCACTGCAGTACTGTACACATGAACATGGTCATATCGTTTCTGACATTGGCTTGCAGACGGGTCAATGACAGTGTCACACACCTGGATTTTAGTGTGGTTTTGTGTGTGATTTGAGTGTGTGGGGTGCGTGTGCAAGGATGTCAGGATAACAGATCCATAAAGAAAGGCGGCTCTGAGGGCTTTCTGACAAACCATACATGGGGAGTAACAGACGTAGGCTGGCAAGCAACTGAAGTGTACTTCCCTGTTAACACCTGAGGAGGCCATTTTGAAGAGTCCCACACAGGTCTCCAGAGACAGAATAAGGAGAGAGCGGGATCATGGGGGGATAGGAGGATAAGAGCATCCCCAGGAGCAGCTCCCAGGTTGGTGTCTGTGGTATGGGAGTGAGTTGGGGATAGAGAGGAGTGGCATGTAGCATAGGATCAGTTTCCAGGCCACAGGTCCCTGGAACCAGGTAACCATCGGAAGAGGGGGGAATGAGGGTCTGGTCTGGTGGTGGCTACAGTGTGGAGGAGAAGACCTTAGAAGATCTGGATCATGGACTCCCGAGACTTGCCTACGCCAATCCATTTCACTGTGGGTGAAAAGTACTTATTGAATAGCTTGACCAATAAAACAACAAAATGTCCCCAAATATGGTCCACACCTGTGACCACTACAAGGTAGTGTCACCCCATCTGAATCAACCTGCTATCTCCAGGTGTTAAGGAGAGGGGGGTTCTTACCGGGCACACCGAGGTGCTCCTCAATGTAGCGGACGTATTTCTGGGCGTTCTCTGGCAGCTCATCAAATGTTCTGGCGGTGGAGGTGTCACTGTTCCAACCTGGCAGGGTGTCATACTGAACCTCAACGCTCTGTAAGACTTCTTGGTTGGCTGGGGAGAGTTGGGCACAACGTCAGGCCATTGGCTGCCATAAACTTAAGACAACAAGACTTGGAATACTGCAATTAAAAATATAGCATAGCTCCCTTATTCAGTTCACTTTATCCTCATTAAAAAGTACAGAAGCATCATAGTTTTTGTATTTATTGATGATGAGTAGCCTACCTGGAAAATTAGGTATATTTTTACCGTCCACAGAATACGACACACCAACTTTGATCTCAGGGAGCACATCCAAGATGTCTAGTTTGGTGAGAGCTAAGCTGAATGGGAGGACAACAGAACATTGGGAGTTTAGCAGGCATGTTCACCAACACCCAAATACAGAATGTGTACAAAGCTGAAGTTTATTCAAGTACACTACATGGTATGTGGACATCCCTTAAAATGAGTTGATTCGGCTATTTCAGCCACTGACGGGTGTATAAAATCTCCATGGACAAACATTGGCAGTAGAATGGCCTTACTGAAGAGCTCAGTGACTTACAATGTGGCACCTCTATAGGATGACATTTCCAACAAGTCAGTTTATCAAATGTATGCCCTGCTAGAGCTGCACCAGTTTAACTGTAAGTGCTGTTATTGTGAAGTGGAAACGTCTAGGAGTAACAGAGGTGCCGCGAAGTGGTAGGCCACACAAGCTCAGAACTGGACCACTGAGCTCTGAAGCTTGTAAAAATTGTCTGTCCTCAGTTGCAACACTCACTACTGAGTTAAAAACGGCCTCTGGAAGCAACGTGAGCACAATAACTATTCGTCAGGAGCTTTATGAAATGGGTTTCCATGGCCGAGCAGTCACACACAAGCCTAAGATCCCCATACGTCAGCTGGAGTGGTGTAAAGCTCACCGCCATTGGAATCTAGAGCAGTGGAAACGTGTTCTCTGGAGTGATGAATCAAACTTGACTGGCCTGACTGGCCCTGACCTCAACCCCATCGAACACCTTTGGGATGAATTGGAACGCCGATGGCAAGCCAGGCCTAATGGCCCAACCTCACTAATGCCCTTCTGGCCGAATGGAAGCAAGTCCCTGCAGCAATGTTCCACCATCTAGCGGAAAGCCTTCCCAGAAGAGTGGAGGCTGTTATCACAGCGAGGGGGGGGACCAAAATCATAATGCCCATGATTTTAGAATAAGATATTCGACAAGCAGGTGTTCACATACTTATATTGAGACAGTAAGTAAAAAGCGGGAGGTGTGGTGATTGACAGTACAGAGTTGAAGGGGGTGTGGGGACTCACGCAGTGAAGCCGTTGATCATGTGGGCGTATTTGATGAGCACCAGGTCCAGCCAGCCACATCTCCTTTTACGTCCCGTGGTTACGCCCACTTCTTTCCCCCTTGTCTGCAGGAGCTCCCCAATGTCCTTGGAGAAGGAAACAGGCAGACCCTTAAGGCTCAGATTCACTTTAAGACCCTGACAAAGTAAAACATGGACATGTCAAGCTTGAAATGTGTCCATTCTCTGTCCTGTACAGGTTGAGGATTTGGTTATTCTGATTTTGCTGGGATTATTTCACAAGTGCTATCAGAGGGAATGGTTCAGCAACTACCCTTCCCAAAACCATTTGTTGTTTCAATACCCACATGCCTGAGCCTGTTGGGGTTCACAGAATACTCACTGGAATTCAGAACACTGATGACTCAATTGGCAGCTATGCCATTCCACCAACATTAACACTACAGTCTACATTCCTCTACTCACACTGGAAACAGAGCAGGAAAGAATTTGCACCATGTGAACCAATATGACTCTAGCCCGTAGCTTTCAAAGGCAGGAAGACATGGCTTCCCTCAAGTTAGAAAGACAGGCTGACTTTCTTACATTGAACTGCTCTGAGGGAAAGGCTCCGATGCCAACCCGGGTGGTGTAGGCCTTGACCACGCCATACACCTCACCCACGTTCTGGGGCGGCATGCCGAGCCCCGTACACACCCCGCCCACTGTGCAGTTAGACGAGGTCACGAAAGGGTATGTCCCTGAAACAAAAACACAACATACCAAAACGATAAACATCTTATTTCCTCTTCCTCTGATAAAACAGATGACGAATTCGTACAGAGGATTATCATATCACAATGACTGTATTAACACAGCTTGTAATACGAGTAAAGGAAACTAAATGATTCAGTCTTAACATGACATGCAAACAATCTCTCCGTGTCAGGTCTCTGTCAGGTGTGCTTAAACAGAGGTGAACTTTCCAGTCCACACTAATGGGTCTTTCAGGTCAGGGGAGGGAGAATTTCACCACTCCCATACATGTCTGCACAGGTGCAAAAACCATTCTCCTTTATGCAAATAGCATTAGGACGGCCATACGATACCCCCCACTTTGAACTACTACCATTGTATCAATGAAAAGGAACATGGTGACCTTCAGTACATAGCAACCCTCTCCCTCATTAAGTTATGTTCTGTGTGTGGTCTCTGGAGTGCAGCCACTCCAGAGCAGCCAGCATTTCTCAAGAGTCACGCGTGGTGTAGGAGTGCTCTCTGGTGTTAGGCTCAGTGAACATGTTGTTCCAATCCTCTGACAACACTGTTTCAATGGAATTAACTCACCAGTAAAAATTAGCTTGTTTAATTCAATAGGGGTTAATTGGCCATTTACACAATAACCTTGGGGGATACTCACCGAAATCAATATCCAAGAGGGCAGCGTTGGCTCCTTCCACCAGGATATTTTTGGGAGGTCCATGTAAGGCCCCGTACATGTAAAAGACCCCGTCTCTCACCATAGGCTTTACCTTCTCCACGTAATCCTGGACAAGAGCACACCACGCAAACACTTGGCCCAAGAATTACACTGAAATGTAGGACATAACCCCTATGTTAAACCAGTGATGATAACTTTATTCAACTGATATGGAGGACCTGTAGCTCACCCTCAACTTCGACAACTCCCCATCGATGTCAATCACCAGGGTCGGATACATAGACTGATACTGTGAGGCTAAGACTTTAAATCTACAAAAAGTAGACATCACAGTTACATTTTTATCTAACTGGAGCTAGTTGTACTCTGAATAAAGGGATAGTCATTATTGGCCATATGCGGACAAGGCCACACCCTCACCTTTCAGAGAACTGTGTGAAGTCAGACATGAGGTCACATATCCGGAGGCCGCTACGGGCTGCTTTGGCTGAGTACACCGGGCCAATCCCCTTTTTCGTTGTTCCGAGGCTGGGTGAGGAATAAGGGGAAACAAAGTAAATGCTTAACAATACTGAGTCACTGACTCAACATTAACCACACACACACACACTCACACCCACACACTTGTCCTTCAGCCAGTATGTGTGTGTGTAGGGTCAGACATGTGACAGTTGTAGGGAAGTAGCTAGGCCAGGGGACTTTTCTAAGGAGTATTTATGGGGCTGGAACGTCACCTGCTGCCCTGCTGCTGACTGAAACAATGTTGCTGCAGTAAGGGTTGGAGAGCATCACAGTCACATGGTGCTGCTAGGGGATATCTGGTGACGTCAGGTCCCTGGTCTGATGTAAGGTAGGGTATGACTTCATGTGGGAAAGGACTTATCAGTGAGAATATAAGTGGTCTTCTGGAGCTGAGACAGGGTATCATGAGTACTAACTCCTTCAGTAAAGATACTAAAAGAATGCAGGTCAGGTGCACCATGAGACAAGTCACGCTCATACTACAGGAGATGTAATCCAAGCCTGTTTAACTCGGTTATCTGCCTCGCCCAGAGGTAAGAGTGAAGTTGTAATGCCTTAATGTGTTGAAATTCCACAACTTGTGATATAAGCCTATAATGAGTGACTTGCCCTTTTACTACCCATGGGAGAGAAACACAATAACTAGCTGTTGAGCATGTTCCAACGCTGCAGATAGAATTCTTGTGTAAAACTATCAGGGCGGTGGCCTTATTTTGATGCCCAACAAAAGCTTAAAAATGCCCAGCATATCAGAGCGATGTCCTGAGTTTAAGCCTGTGCTTACCACCCTCTTCTCAGAATCAGATTGGGCGTCTCCATTACATGACTAACTGGTAACAGTAACCTCTGATAGTTAACAGTGTAGAAATCCTACACTGTAGCTAGAGGTTACTGTTACCAGTTAGTCATGGAGCTATTGCAGGTTATTGTAATGTAGCTATTGCAGGTTACTGTTACCAGTTAGTCATGGAGCTATTGCAGGTTATTGTAATGTAGCTATTGCAGGTTACTGTTACCAGTTAGTCATGGAGCTATTGCAGGTTATTGTAATGTAGCTATTGCAGGTTACTGTTACCAGTTAGTCATGGAGCTATTGCAGGTTATTGTAATGTAGCTATTGCAGGTTACTATTACCAGTTAGTTCTTTCCTGTTCTGACAATGACTATTTCCAAACATGAGTAATACAATGATGTATCACTATATGGGAGATCATAAAGGTTTACCATTGCATTAACCCCAGACTACAGTACAAGCAAATTATCATCACATTTCCTTCAGGCAGCACTCAAGGCAAAACTGTTAAAAAAGTGAAAACAGCTCCACAACAATGGCGCAGAGAGAGAAAAAAAGTGATATTTAATATTGACATCTCTGGAGACTTCGCAGTCAGTTGAGGTTGTTTCAGTACGTATGCTACACTTACTAAGCTAAAAAGGTTTTTACTGGGTATCTGCCATAGGACAGGGGAATCTTGTTTTTCAGCTCTGCTTCAAGCTGAAGTCAGTTGAGGTTGTTTCATCTAACAAGACTAGACGCATAGAAGGGCTAATATACTACACATTCACCCATAGGAGAGGGAAATCCTGCTTTTCAGCACTGCTGCAAGCCAAACCATTAGAGCCATCCTCTCTAATCCAGGAGAATGACAGGTGGTAGGTAGGGTTCTTACTTCTTGCCTGCTTGCTCTTGTCTCTGCTGCTCTTGCACACCGTCGACCGCTTGATGGAAATCAAAAACTGTGGGAGGTAGAGAAGGGCAAACTCACAATCCTGTCACCTCACCCCCTTTTCTGCTCCTTATTGAAACCTAGCGTCCCAATTATCTCCCCTTTCTCCCAGAAGTGTGCCCTTGTGCAGTTGACTCCTCCCACACATTAAAAGCATTGGATTGGTGTAAGCTTGGATGAGAAGGTGTTGGAGAATCAACAATAAACTTATACCAATACTTTCCTTTTAAATCCATGAAGGGAAGTGAACAGTAGAGTCTCTCATCCAGTCAGAAATGGCCCGTCTTTCTCACACTAGTCCCTAAAGTGGCCTTGCAAAGGCACTACTACGCAATCGCTGTTTATAAGAAGTGTCCTTTTTTGGCATCTCGCTGCGTTGACTTAAACGTTTGGCACTTCTTTGACAATGAGCAGGGAGACAAAACGACTCAAGGCACAACAAGTCTAGTGGAGCAGAGTTCACCACTCAAAGGGTAAAGAAATCCATACATACTAAGGACCAATAACGCAACAATCAATTCACAGCTAAGACAGTTCGCATAATTTCTGTGTGTAAAATGTAACCTGTCAGTGCTAAATCATTTTTTTCCCTCCACACCTATTCAGATAGCAAAATGGGCCGAGTTTGGGCTAGCGGAGGGAGAAGACTGAATAATGTAGCCTAATACAAGTCAGTCATTCTGATTTTAAAAAAAGAAAAAAAAGGTGCTATTTAACATTCAGAGCGAACATGACTGATGTCCTGGAAAACTGAAAGCCAGTCCACCGATTTAAAAACAGGCCTTCGGAGTGCATCTTGGGTTAAATCAGTCTTAATGTTTGCACAAAATACGAAAGGGCCCCAAAACAGCAAAGCTAATTAACCTGTTGGGGTGTAGGGGGCAGTATTTTCACGGCCGGATGAAAAACACACCCAATTTAAACAGGTTACTACTCTGGCCCAGAAACTAGAATATGCATATTATTAGTAGATTTGGATAGAAAACACTAAAGTTTCTAAAACTGTTTGAATGGTGTCTGAGTATAACAGAACTCATATGGCAGGCAAAAACCTGAGAAAAATCCAAGCAGGAAGTACAAAGTCTGAGAATTGTAGTTCTTTTGATTCTCTATCGAAACTACAGTGTCTGTGGGGTGACGTTGCACTTCCTAAGGCTTCCATTGGCTGTCAACAGCCTTCAGAAAGTGGTTTGAGCATTCTCCTGTAACTGGGCAGATAATAGGAGCTCAGTTACTGAGTGGACTGCCTGGCAACAAAGGGATTGGATATGTGCCGTCACGCGAGCGCGCCGTTCCTTCTTTTTCTTCTTGAATGAATATGCCATTGTCCGGTTGGAATATTATCGCAATTTTACGTTAAAAATAGCATAAAGATTGATTTTAAACAGCGTTTGACATGCTTCTAAGTACGGTAATGGAACATTTTGACTTTGTCTCTGGTACCGCGCTTGCGCGGTATACCTTTGGATAGTGACCTGAACGCACGAACAAACAAAACGGAGGTATTTCGGACATAAATATGGAGTATATCGAACAAAAACAACATTTGTGGAAGTAGCAGTCCTGGGAGTGCATTCTTACGAAGATCAGCAAAGGTAAGACAATATTTCTAATACTGAGTTTAGGTTGCCCCGAACTTGGCGGGTGTCTGTAAGCTATTGAAAAATGTGCTTTCGCCGTAAAGCTATTTTAAAATCTGACACAGCGGTTGCATCCAGGAGTAGTCCATCTATAATTCTTTAAATAATTGTTATATATTTTGTCAACGTTTATGAGTATTTTTGTAAATTAATGTGCACATTCACCGGAAGTTTTGGTGGAAATACATTTTCTGAACATCATGCGTCAATGTAAAATGCTGTTTTTGGATATAAATGTTAACTTTATCGAACAAAACAAACATGTATTGTGTAACATAATGTCCTAGGTGTGTCATCTGATGAAGATCGCCAAAGGTTAGTGCTTCATTTAGCTGTGTTTTGGGTTTTATTGACACATGTCCTTGCTTGGAAAATGGCTGTGGGATTATTTTTGTCTATGTACTCTAACATAATCTAATGTTTTGCTTTCGCTGTAAAGCCTTTTTGAAATCAGACAATGTGGTTACATCAAGGAGAAGTGTATCTTTAAAATGGTGTAAAATAGTTGTATGTTTGAGAAAGTTGAATTATGACATTGTTGTTTTTGAATTTGCCGCCCTGATATTTCACTGGCTGTGTCCCGCAAGTGGGACGCTAGCGTCCCACGTGGCCCATAGAAGTTAATTGGCCACTTTCATCCCCCAACCTCCACATAACAGAAACATGTTCCCCATGAAAGCCATGCAGCATTTTTAACCGCTTGTTTATGAGGAACTCTTCTGGGCACCAGCTTTACACTGACATTCACTAGCTAAGAGACCAACTGTTGATACTCAAAACATTGTAATGCCTTCATGATGAAAATAAAAACATTGATAGAAATTAAGCAGACTAATTATTCCCCTTAACAGATAGCCAAACATGAGCATTGCACATTGTCTCCAGTCCTACAGCCTTCTAAACTCAGCAAAAAAAGAAACGTTCTCTCACTGTCAAAAGCATTTATTTTCAGCAAACTTAACATGAGTAAATATTTGTATGAACATAACAAGATTCAACAGACAAACTGAACAAGTTCCATAGACATGTGACTAACAGAAATGGAAAAATGCTTCCCTGAACAAAGGGGGAGGGGGTCAAAATCAAAAGTCAGTATCTGGTGTGGCCACGAGCTGCATTAAGTACTGCAGTGCATCTCCTCCTCATGGAATGCACCAGATTTGCCAGTTCTTGCTGTGAGATGTTACCCCACTCTTCCACCAAGGCACCTGCAAGTTCCTGGACAATTCTGGGGGGGAATGGCCCTGGCCCTCCGATCCAACAGGTCCCAGATGTGCTCAATGGGATTAAGATCCAGACTCTTCGCTGCCAATGGCAGAACACTGACATTCCTGTCTTGCAGGAAATCACGCACAGAACGAGCAGTATGGCTGGTGGCATTGTCATGCTGGAGGGTCAGGATGAGCCTGCAGGAAGGGTACCACATGAGGGAGGAGGATGTCTTCCCTGTATTGCAGTGTTGAGAATGCCCACAATGACAAAAGCTCAGTTCGATGATGCTGCGGCACACTGCCCCAGATCATGACGGACCCACCACCTCCAAATCGATCCCGCTCCAGAGTATAGGCCTCGGTGTAACGCTCATTCCTTCGTCGAAAAACGCAAATCCGACCATCACCCCCGGTGAGAAAAAACCGTGACTGGTCAGTGAAGAGCACTTTTTGCCGGTCCGGTCCAGCGACGGTGGGGTTGTGCTCATAGGCGACGTTGTTGCCGGTGATGTCTGATGAGGACCTGCCTTACAACAGGCCTACAAGCCCTCAGTCCAGCCTCTCAGCCTATTGCGGACAGTCTGAGCATTGGAGGGATTTGTGCGTTCCTGGTGTAACTCAGGCAGTTGTTGCCATCCTGTACCTGTCCCGCAGGTGTAATGTTTGAATGTACCCATTCCTGTGCAGGTGTTGTTACACAAGGTCTGCCACTGCGAGGACGATCAGCTGTCCGTCCTGTCTCCCTGTAGCGCTGTCTTAGGTGTCTCACAGTATGGACATTACAATTTATTGCCTTGGCCACATCTGCAGTTCTCATGCCTCCTTGCAGCATGCCTAAGGCATGTTCAGGCAGATGAGTAGGGACCCTGGGTATCTTTCTTTTGGTGTTTTTCCAGAGTCAGTAGAAAGGCCTCTTTAGTGTCCTAAGTTTTCACAACTGTGACCTTAATTGCCTACCGTCTGTAAGCTGTTAGTGTCTTTATTAACTGTTTATGTTTCATTGATGAAGCATGGGAAACAGTGTGTAAACCCTTTACAATGAAGATCTGTGAAGTCACTTGGATTTTTACAAATTATCTTTGAAAGACAGGGTCCTGAAAAAGGGAAGTTTCTTTTTTTGCTGAGTTTATATAGTAAAGAGACTATAGTTGGGCTGAAGTCCTGGATTTAAATGCCCTTTGAGTATAAAGAGGCCTGATAAGGCAGGGCTTACCAATGTGTGCTCTGTCTGAAATGATCAGCCTCTTGTCCCAGCCCTCCAGACCTGAAAAAAACATTTGATATCACCATTAAGCAACATGGCAATCTTCTAGGCATGGGAGTAAAAAGGGACTTAAACTATTAAATAGGATAGCTCCTTCGTACTCACTTTTGCCTTTGCACAAATTCTTCTCAGCCTCCTCGAAGAGGCCAGGCAGGTGGATCACTACCCCATTACCTGTGGGATAGACCAACACAGGCAACACGGAGGTTATGGAGAAACTGATGCATCAGTAACCATTAAGGAAAGGGCAGTGAAAAACCCCAAATTGAATTTGATCTCAAGTGTTGTGGGCTATAAAGAGCTAAATACTCCATCAGAAAAACAGGTCTGCTGTTCCACTGAGCAGCGAGCAATCAACATTAAGGCCAGAAATTAAACTAATGTGGAGAGGGCCATAACCTGTTCTGCACAATCAGCCTTATTCAAGATGACTTTTTCTCATGGCAAACAGTGCTCAGGATTCTGAAGAGTCCTGAACACCTGTTTGGGCTCTGATAGCCTGAATGTGGAGCTCAACTAGACAGCAATAGTAGACGGAAAAGGATTGATCCACTTAACATTCTATATGTTGAACTGCTGACGAGCTGTGGGTTGAGAGCCAGAGGACATATTTGTTATGTGTTGCCAAAATATACTAGACGTCAGACCATTAGCAAAATGAAGTTACTGCAGATAAAATGTCATCTATAGCACTCTACTGCGTTAGCCTGCGAGTTGGCTCCCAGTCAAGTCAATCACTTGTTGTGTGGCATCAGGCAAAGCTGGAGCTATTAGAATATAATACAGATTGGCTAGATTTAGATGGGAGAAGTCATTAATATTGGCTGCTTGCATACAAAAGTGTGTATGGAAACCGCACAGCAGATACAATAAACAAACATTTGTTTTTTTAAAGACTAGAGATTATAACTGACTTAGTAGTAGACCATGAGAGTTATTTCACAGCTCAATTCTTATTGTGAAATCATCTTTCCTGTTCATTCCTCGGTCCAGCAGCTGTGTTCCACCCACCAATGAAAGCAGTGACTTTGGGGTTGATAATGCCGCTGGGTAGAAGATGGAAGTCATACTCCACAGAGTCCACCACCACCGTGTGTCCTGCATTGTTTCCACCCTGCAGAGAGAGACACAGTCAGTCACCATGGAGCCACACATGACAAACATTGTGAAACAAAAATCACACCAACAGAAGCAATGTGAAAGGCTAAAGCTTTACTTTTCACGATTTAACGTTGGACATGGAAGAAACATCAAACTCGCCCCAATATTTTGGAGAGTGTGATGTTCTTTTAACACATATGGTTTGAGATCAAGTCTCTGACCCTGGAACTCTGACACAGACCTGAGACCAAAAAGCCTACCTATCCTACCTACCAACATTACACCATGGTACAGATTGCTCAGTCATAGCTGAGGGACACAGGATCTACAGCCATTTTAGCGGGCAGTCCGAGGAGATACAAATCAGCCACTAAAGGGTTGGGTGATTCTAGCGTCTTGTCTTCATATTAGTTTAACACACAAAAGTCCATCCAAGTCTAACCATGAGTGCTTACAAAATAACATTAAACCATTTTTAAATCTAAGATGACATGAGAAAATTGCTTGCACCCAGAGAGAGAACATCCAGTGCCTTTGGCATGAACTCTACAACTGGAGGAGTCTCCTTGTGCTGGTCTGGGGAGGGGTTGCATGAGTAATAAGTCAGTCTGGTTTTGCCCCATGCCTTTACCCAGCAACAAGCAGGCCTGGGCTCAGTTTCCCTAAAGTATTTTAACGCTAAGTTCATCATTAGAACCTTCGCAGGAGCATAGTTAAATCTCAGAGCGGTTTCCCAAAACCATCGGTAATAAAGTTGCACTTGAAAACGCTCATTATTTACCAACTGCCTCAGAGCACTCGAGCAGACCACTAGAAACAGCTAAGTGCGTCGTTAAATGTTTTTGTTTGCCTGCATGCGTACCTTTATTCACAGAAGATGTTCGTTAAACATAGAATCATGTTCATGGTCATTTCCATGTAAAAGGACACATGAGCACCAACCTGTTAAGTAATTTGGCTGAGTTTCCTGTTTCCTTTTGTGAGGGTGGATACTTTGTTTTTGCCGAAACACTCAATTTGTAACACTTATGAACTCAGAAGTTACTCAAGCAGCTGACCGACCTACGCAAGATTTTACTTCTGGGTTAGCCTTCCAGAAATTAGCTTTAGAATAAGCCGCCTCAATATTTGCAGCCATATAAGTAGTCATCTCTCTAGGAGCTGATCTGCCGTCAGTACTGTGGAATAATTCTGATGTTATGGTAAGATTTGAATAGAGAAAGCTGATCTGAGAGCAGAACTGACTTTTGATCACATCAGTACACACATGCTCCAACGACGCACTTAGCGAACGTTCTTTCGAGGTGGTGTTTTGGAAAACGCATGTAACATCTTTGGCCATTAAAGGAACAACGCATCGTTAAAACACTTGTAAGCTTAAGCTCCATCGCTATCGGGAAAGCGTACCCTGGGCTATTCCTGGCCATGGCAGTGCTTGGACGAGTGAAGGGGTGTGCGTGTGCGTAGATGCCTCTCCTTTTTTGTTGCATTTATGATGTGCCCCCAGCTGCCTGACCTGCAACAGGGGGCCGCGCCGGACGTGTATCCTTACTGCCGTTCGGTGATGGCTGTTTTCAATGAATGGGACCCACCTGGTTCGTGTGGGGTTTCAACATGTGAACAAAGGCTGACCAAAAAAACATGACCTGCAAATCTGAGAATGTGGATAGATTTTTAAATTCTGCCTATACCATGGCTTCTACCTTTTTATCAGTTTGAGATATGGCCTCATCTCCCACTGCTGCATACTTTCCATTTGTCACTTCAGGCTTGCTTGACCCACTTGGCAGCTATTGCCATAAAGGCATTTATTATATGCGGCAATAGTTAACTCAAAGAGACACTTGCTGAGATGAACCAAGTCGTAATTCCCAACAATAACCTGGAACATTCTCTAATGTGATATGTATCCGTTCGCCTCCCGTGACTGTCACAGGACTGCTAGTCTCCCTTGGACGATGTCCAATGTTCTCCACCTAAAATTGGCTGGTGCAATTAATCCCATTGGGTCTGAAGGGGTGAGGGGGGCACAGGGAAGAGCAGCCTCTGAGTGTCAGGATTTGCAGGTGGTAGGATTAGTCCATGGCTTGCCACTTTAGCACCTCAGTTGAAAGTCACAGAATACCATCAATTTATAGTGTTTTCCTGAATAGCATGCCTGTGACAGCATAATTTCCTATGAACTGATATAATTAGGAAACTTTATTAATTTGACCATCTACAGTTCTGAGCCTGGAGAGTAATGCAGCCACATTGACTTACAGCGCATTCTGAAAGTATTCAGACCCCTTGACTTTTTCCACATTGTTACATTACAGCCTTATTCTACATTTTCCCCCGCTCAATCTACACACAATACCCCATAATGACAAAGCGAAACAGGCCAAGAAATCTTTGCATATATATATATATATATAAATGAAATATCACATTTACATAAGTATTCAGACTAGGCTCAGTACATTGTTGAAGCACCTTTGGCAGTGATTAAAGCCTCAAGTCTTCTTGGGTACGACGCTACAAGCTTGGCACACCTGTATTTGGGGAGGTTCTCCCATTCTTCTCTGCAGAGCCTCTCAAGCTCTGTCAGGTTGGCTGGGGAGCATCGCTGCACAGCTATTTTCAGGTCTCTCCAGAGATGTTCGATCAGGTTAAAGTCTGGGCTCTGGCTGGGCCACTCAAGTATATTCAGAGACTTGTCCCAAAGCCACTCCTGCATTGTCTTGGCTGTGTGCTTAGGGTCATTGTCCTGTTGGAAGGTAAACCCTACGCCCCAGTCTGAGGTCCTGAGTGCTCTGGAACAGGTTTTCTTCAAGACTCGCAGTACTTTGCTCCATTCATCTTTCCCTTGATCCTGACTAGTCTCAGTCCCTGCCGCTGAAAAACATCCGCATGGCATGATGCTGCCGCCACCATGCTTCACCGTAGGGATGGTGTCAGGTTTCCTCCAGATGTGACGCTTGGCATTCAAGCTAAAGAGTTCAATCTCGGATTCATCAGACCAGTGAATCTTGTATTCCTTAGGTGCCGTTTGGCAAACTCCAAGTGGGCTGTCATGTGCCTTTTACTGAGGAGTGGCTTCCTTCTGGCCACTGTACCATAAAGGCCTGATTGGTGGAGTGCTGCAGAGATGGTTGTCCTTCTGGAAGGTTCTCCCATCTCCACAGAGGAATTATAGAGCGCTGTCAGAGTGACCATCGGGTTCTTGGTCACCTCCCTGACCAAGGCCTTTCTCCCCCGAATGCTTAGTTTGGCCAGGTGGTCAGCTCTAGGAAGAGTCTTGGTAGTTCCAAACTTCTTCAATTTAAGAACAATGGCGGAAACTGTGTTCTTTGGGACCTTCAATGCTGCAGGAATGTTTTAGCACCCTTCCCCAGATATAGGACTCAACATAATTCTGCCTTGGAGCTCTACGGACAATTCCTTCAACCACAATGGCTTGGTATTTGCTCTGACATGCACTGTCAACCGTTGGACCCTATATAGACAGGTGTGAGCCTTTCCAAATCAAGTCCAATAAATGTAATTTACCACAGGTGCTCCAATCAAGTTGTAGAAACATCTTAAGGATGATCAATGGAAACAGGATGCACCTGAGCTCAATTTCAAATCTCATAGCAAAGGGTCTGAACACTTATGTAAATTATATTTCCTTTTTATTTGTATGAAACTTGCAAACCTTACAAAATCCTGTTTTTGCATTGTCATTACGGGATAATGTGTGTAGATTGGATTAAAATGTCTTCCCCCCTCATTTTACAATAAGGCTGTAACCTAACAAAATGTAGATAAAGTCAAGGGGTCTGAACACTTTCTGAATGTACTGTATATATACACACACACGGAATAATGAATCTTTCTATGACCCTCTTGTTTCTCTGATTTGTCAGTGTTTTTTGGTTACGCCAATAGCTTGGACATGAGCCTCCAACAGATCAACATTTAAATAATTGAGATCACTACAAGGGTTCTGAACAACCTGCAATTACTAGATTAGAGAACTCAAAAAGAGCATACGCCCAGAACTAGAAAACATCTCCATAGCAACGATGTGCCAAACAGTGGCCCCATGTAAAGCATTAGGCCTAGCTATGTAAAGAGATCTGTTACCTATTACTAGCCAGTGGGGCGTTTCCTGACAGACCAATAGGCTCAATAAATGAAGAAAAAAAAAAGTACAATAACTGACAAAGGTAGACGTAAAATGAGAGTAATACAGCCATACAAACATCCTTGCATAACCCTGTGGCTCTCTTCCTCAGGTTGCCAAAATATAGGCATGCTAGAAAACCTGTTTTACCTCCACATGCAATGGATGGCCTGAAACAGGACACTAAGACAGCAGGTGGCAGGACTGTAACATGCTGACCACACCGGTTGCGTGCGTGAGGGTTGCAAAATAAATTTACACATACATGTTATTCAATCATTGCACCCACATTGCTCGCGAGCATCTGCGTGGCCAGAAGCTAAAATAGAAATAGAACCTATTTGTGACGCTCAACACGCTGCAAGTCTGGCCTCACCCATCACCTCACTGGTTTTAAGAGCATATACCCACGTGCCATCTCATTGGTGTTGAGGAACATATAGCCACGTGAGTGATTGAAAGATGAACTGACCCAGTCACAGTACTGCACCATAAAGTTGGTTGCCAGCTGACATATAAAGTCCAAATAAGTAAAAAAGAAGCCTGAGGAAGGAGTAGAGATGAGAAATGAATTTGGTTTACCATTTTATCTGTGGATTAAAAGTCAGAGTAGAGGACCTTGTGCATTTCAGGTAACAGCCCAATGTTTATAGCTAGCTAAATTGCCGTAAACGTTTAATGCTTTGACATATCCCCAAATTAATATAATTGGTTCAGAGTATGTTTTGATATTTCAAGCTGCTTGTCCTGATCACTTCTGGTGTGGGTGAACAAAATCAGCATGTAAGAACCCTGCTCTAAGGACAGGTTCCTTCTCACACCTTGGAGATATCTGTGGACCAGGGAACAAACCCAAATTGCTCTCTATAACCAGGTTTCCATCCAACCTTTTTATGTGAGTAAAGTACATGACGGATTAAAAAAAAAAAACATGTCACGACAGGCATGGTGGAAACAGCACGTCAGTAAACTTTCCAAATAACTTATCCATAACAATCTCATGTAGGTAGCCTAGCCGCACTGTATCTGCTAGCTATTGGCTAGAGTGCAAGTGCCAAGACCGGAGCAGAGATAGTCGCTATAGAATTCAACATTCTGACAGAGTTGAAAATGTGATAGAAACTCAACCACAGAAGTTACTTATACGTGCACTGATCAATTTGATGGAAACATCTCGTGGGAAAATGCGCATATTGTTTTTATGCCGATTTTAGAATATTGGCATGAAAATCTGTCGACAATTGGATGGAAAGCTCATGAGGAATGTCTGTCTTTGTGCAAGACATGTCCGGAATCAAGCCAAAGGCTGAAAGAGGTATCAGGTAAACGCAGCGATCCAAATTCCTGCCTTCCTTGTCTCATCAAAGCTTTACGGAGAATGACTAAGAGCTTTGACAGCATTAATTCTCAGAACTGTATGTGGCAGTTAAATAAGAAATTAAATCCCCATGATAGCCTAGCAACATCTTGCATTTAATAGAGTTGGAATGCATTCCCAAGTCCTGAAAAAAATAAAATAAATAATAAATAACACCCTGAAAATGCATCCGATTTTATACTCCATTTTGAGCTTTTTAAAATCAGGAACTCTATTTCGCCTCTGGCCATCATACAACTTGGCGGTGATCATAAATATCACGATCACATTAAAAAGGTTGGTGTGATCCCCAAAGACAACAATTCACTCATGGTCACTTGGGCAGCCACTTGAGAGCAGCAGAATAGAGTATCAGCACTGATACTTAATTAGTAAGACTTGGAAATGTGCTCCTTGTTGTCCTTTCAACCTCGTGTTGCATGTAAGAAAAACCTCAGATTGCTGTCACAGCTTTTTTTTTTTATATATAAAAAGAGGAACACTATTCTCCCTCTTACACACACGCAATTGTGTAACATAAGCATTCCATTAAATGATACTCAGCGAGAAGACATTACATCGAATCTTCTCACACAGAATCTACAACATGGTAACTACAGGACTCAAACAGCAGACCCAATGATGCGTTTCAGCTAGGGATGCACGATAAATCTGAACATATCGGAATTGCACGATATTAGCTAAAAATGGCAACATCGGTATCGGCCCAATGTCTAGTTGAACGCAGATGTAAAAAAACCAATGTCAAAGCTACCGTGCATACCTATATAACGTAGGTACTGGACGTACCGACGCCACGTAAAATTTTGCGGAACATAGTACAACACAGCATTCCTAACCTAGCCCACAATGTCTGCTGTGTGGATGGAGCAGTCAACAAGTGGAGCAGTCATTTGAAAGAGAAAGAACATTTCAGCGAGACAACAAAGGCGAAATCCATTAAACCAAGATAATGGAATTCATTGCGCTTGACATTCAACCGTTCACTGTCGTAGGTGATGTTGGCTTTCGCAGACTGGTTTACGGGTGCGCGACTCTACCAAAAGCACTATTTAAGATGTTGCCCTACCGGAGTTACACAGCAATAGCATCACTGCTATTAGCTTCACGACATACTTACTATGGAACACAGTTTGGGTCTTCGCGTGTCAAAAAGTAATCAGTAGCACTGTCAAAGCTGTACAAAAAAATCTGCAAACAAGTAAACACCGGCCACGAACGATGCGTTTACAATACCGCATTGGTAATAAAGCATCATTTGTTCGACCGCAACTTCTGGGGTAGCTAGCTTTAGCTTGGTACCTAGCTAGCACCAATACAACCAGCCTGAAAACAATGACCAGTAGAAACTGCAGTCATTTTCATTTTTCTTAGCAATGATTTAGGAATCCTTGTGAGTAAGTATTAGCTAGGTAGCCACTTGTTCGCCTATTGAAATTGGACTTCAGTTCATGAAAATAAATAGCTAGCCAGCTACTTAACCCTGTTGCCCAAAGCTAACGTTATAATCAGCCAGCTAGCTTCATCTGGATAGTGAGCTCAACCGGAACGAGTTGTGTGTTGTGAAGCTAGCCACAATAAGGACAGGGAACAATAGTGGAATTTGCAGTTTGCCTTCAAAATAAAAATGTCATTGACAGTGATGCAAATTCATACAAAAATAGTAGAATTATGCCATACTTTTTTTTGAAGGCTAACCGCAAAATCCACGATTGTGGCTAATCCTTATCATGGCTAGCTTCACATAGATGGGTCCAACCACCAATAAGAACGGTCTTATAAATTAGGGTTATTTTAGATGACACCTAGCTATATAGTTAGCCAGGTAACTATAGCTACTGAAACAGATGTCGTTTTGCTATGTTTTTCGGGGAAGAACTACATTGTTTGCTTCCATTTTATGACCAGCACTGTAGATACGGGAGACAACTTTACCAGCATCATAGCATACGTAACGATGAACCGTTGTGACACATGAAATACGAGTGATAGTGTAATAACTACGTAAAAAAACATGAACGCGTTAAATTATTTGATGTGCAGTCATATTGAGGTCCTGATTGATCAACAAGCTTATTTGACATGTCAAAGTGTTATTTGACATGCTTCTTTTTTTGGCACGCGAAGACCCAAACTGTGTTCCATTGAAATCCTGGTTGAGAATGAAATGACTGAACAAATAAACAATGAAACAGCACAAGTAAGTGAAGGAAATAGGTTGAGACATAAGTAACTGCCAACAAAATAACATTTGGGTCAGTGTGGTGTGTGTGTGTAACCTTTATTTAACTAGGCAAGTCAGTTAAGAACAAATTCTTATTTACAATGACGGCCCGGACGACGCTGGGCCAATTGTGCGCCGCCCTATCACTGCCAGATGTGATACAGCCTGGATTTGAACCAAGGATTGTAGTGACGCCTCTTGCACTGAGATGCAGTGCCTTAGACCGCTGCGTCCGTGTGTGTGTGTGTGGGGAACTATACTAGAATGCTTAAAAGTCCGCAAAAATGTTAAATAAATATCGGTATCGTTTTTTTGTCAAGGAAAAAAAAGTTGGATATCGGTATCGGCCAGAAATGTCATATCGGTGCATCACTAGTTTCAGCGCACGAGCTTAACTAGCTAATGTCGTCATGACATCGCCTACAAGCGTGATCAGGGAGTTATATTCAAGAAGCAGTTTTAGCCTCCATGCTTCAACGCTTAGTTGTTGCGGAAATCGACCCGAGATTGTGTTAACTTCGTGCATGCAACTTCATCTCGCCGAGTCTACCTTTAATTGGTTTATTTTTACATGCCTATAGCCTTGGCAGCGCACCAGCTACAGAGTGGAGAATTATTGCTATGCCAACCTGTTATCAATTCATAGTGACGGGAGGGGCGCATAAATCAGGGTTTAAAGTTCACCGTCACAGCGACGGATTTCCATCATATAGATTCTGCAGAGGATGTTTTTGAGATCAGTGTAGATCCACAATAAAAATCTTTGGGGTCTGGTTTGGAGATGACATAGAACAGACATGCTTATGCATGTAGGCTATGAAATACACTGCTCAAAAAAATAAAGGGAACACTTAAACAACACAATGTAACTCCAAGTCAATCACACTTCTGTGAAATCAAACTGTCCACTTAGGAAGCAACACTGATTGACAATAAATTTCACATGCTGTTGTGCAAATGGAATAGACAACAGGTGGAAATTATAGGCAATTAGCAAGACACCCCCAATAAAGGAGTGGTTCTGCAGGTGGGGACCACAGACCACTTCTCAGTTCCTATGCTTCCTGGCTGATGTTTTGGTCACTTTTGAATGCTGGCGGTGCTTTCACTCTAGTGGTAGCATGAGACGGAGTCTACAACCCACACAAGTGGCTCAGGTAGTGCAGCTCATCCAGGATGGCACATCAATGCGAACTGTTGTAAGAAGTTTTGCTGTGTCTGTCAGTGTAGTGTCCAGAGCATGGAGGCGCTACCAGGAGACAGGCCAGTACATCAGGAGACGTGGAGGAGGCCGTAGGAGGGCAATAACCCAGCAGCAGGACAGCTACCTCTGCCTTTGTGCAAGGAGGAGCAGGAGAAGCACTGCCAGAGCCCTGCAAAATGACCTCCAGCAGGCCACAAATGTGCATGTGTCTGCTCAAACGGTCAGAAACAGACTCCATGAGGGTGGTATGAGGGCCCGACGTCCACACGTGGGGGTTGTGCTTACAGCCCAACACCGTGCAGGACGATTGGCATTTGCCATAGAATACCAAGATTGGCAAATTCGCCACTGGCGCCCTGTGCTCTTCACAGATGAAAGCAGGTTCACACTGAGCACGTGGCAGACGTGACAGAGTCTGGAGACGCCGTGGAGAACGTTCTGCTGCCTGCAACATCCTCCAGCATGACCGGTTTGGCGGTGGGTCAGTCATGGTGTGGGGTGGCATTTCTTTGGGGGGCCGCACAGCCCTCCATGTGCTCGCCAGAGGTAGCCTGACTGCCGTTAGGTACCGAGATGAGATCCTCAGACCCCTTGTGAGACCATATGCTGGTGTGGTTGGCCCTGGATTCCTCCTAATGCAAGACAATGCTAGACCTCATGTGGCTGGAGTGTGTCAGCAGTTCCTGCAAGAGGAAGGCATTGATGCTATGGACTGGCCCGTCCGCTCCCCAGACCTGAATCCAATTGAGCACATCATGTCTCGCTCCCTCCACCAACGCCACGTTGCACCACAGACTGTCCAGGAGTTGGCGGATGCTTTAGGCCAGGTCTGGGAGGAGATCCCTCAGGAGACCATCCGCCACCTCATCAGGAGCATGCCCAGGCGTTGTAGGGAGGTCATACAGGCACGTGGAGGCCACACACACACTACTGAGCCTCATTTTGACTTGTTTTAAGGACATTACATCAAAGTTGGATCAGCCTGTAGTGTGGTTTTCCACTTTAATTTTGAGTGCGACTCCAAATCCAGACCTCCATGGGTTGATAAATTGGATTTCCATTGATTATTTGTGTGTGATTTTGTTGTCAGCACATTCAACTATGTAAAGAAAAAAGTATTTAATAAGATTATTTCATTCATTCAGATCTAGGATGTGTTATTTTAGTGTTCCCTTTATTTTTTGGAGCAGTATATATTCCAAAATATTTTATTTCCCTCTGTTAAGCTGTTTGCACTGAACTCACATGCATGAATGTTGCTGACACTCCAATGTATTGCTTTTTGAGCTCCAGACATCGATTATCTGAAGAAAAATTATAAACATTCTCTGAAGATGGTATTCCTCAGCACAGGAACAATATAGTGAGGACAGAGACTCATTCTGGTCTGCGCACATTTTTTTGTGCGTTTTTCTTTTGTGGCAGGCCATCTAATAATTCGGTCAGTTAAAAGTTGTTTAACTAATTTCACTATCTGACAATGGTAGGCTTTAAATTACATTGACTTTGCTCATGGTTTTCCATTTCTAAGCCTTAATGAACGAAGAGTCGTTTGGGAGAAAAATGAATGGCTCTTTTAGGTTAATGGAGCCAAATGATTGCATTTGAATCTATGGCAATTTGAATGCACAGAGATACCATCACGCGATCCTGAAGCCCAATCTCGTGCAATTTATCCACTGCCATCACCTCATGTTACAGCATGATAATGCACGGCCCCATGATGCAAGGATCTGTACACAATTCCTGGAAGATGAAAATGTCCCAGTTCTTCTATGGCCTGTATACTCACCAGACATGTCACCCATTGAGCATGTTTGGGATGCTCTGGATCAATGTGTACGACAGCGTGTTCCAGTTCCCGCCAAAATCTAGCAACTTCACACAGATTAGGGCCTAATGATTTTATTTCAATTGACTGATTTCCTTATATTAACTGTAATTTAGTAAAATCCTTAATTTTTGCATGGTGAATTTATATTTTGTTAAGTGTAAAAATAATTTCTGGGCTCGTTTCTGGAAGTGGAAATTACATTTTAGATAGTGTCAGCATAATTGTATTTTTCATTCATTTGAGTTGAATGCCCTTTTAAAAAGTTACCAGAACTGAGCTTCAGTCCTTCTATATAAAAATTATCCTGAGGACCTAGTCTTTTGTGTCATCGTGCCTGATCACCGCACATTGTGGAGCTCACAGTAGAGGCTAGAAAATATGTATGCTTCAGGGGAAAGTTGAGTAACTTTCACAATAAATTATGACTAGGCTACCAAATGTGAACCTTCTCCAATCCTGCCTTGAGCAGAGTCACCCATTTGAAGAGGACTGAAAGGACAAGAAAGACAGAAGCCTAGTGAACATTAAACCTACAGTTATAAAGGCCAGTGTTGTACGGACATGAGAAACACCCACACTGCAATGACATTGATAAGGTGACCATAGACTGAGTCAAAGAAACTGATAACAGCCAAAATGCAGTCTACATAAGGCAGACACCATGGTTTTGTGGAATGCACTCGACCCAGAATAGGCTTAGCTAGTTGGCTTGCCAATATTTCTTTGACAGCCACATTTAACGTACACAAAAGTTAGTCAGATGCATTAACTGCTGTCTTTAGACACTTGATACTTCAATGACAGGTGAGAAAGTAGACACAGAGATGCACTTGCTTGTACAGTGCCTTCAGAATGTATTCAGACCTTGACTTTCCACATTTTGTTATGTTACAACCTTATTCTAAAATGGATACAAAGACACATTCTCTCAATCTACACACAATACCCCATAATGATAAAGCAAAAACAGATTTTTAGAAATATCACATTTGCATAAGTACTCAGACCCTTTATTCAACCTCCAAGCAAGCTGTCATGTGCCTTTTACTGAGGAGTGGCTTCCTTCTGGCCACTACCATAAAGGCCTGATTGGTGGAGTGCTGCAGAGATGGTTGTCCTTCTGGAAGGTTATCCCATCTCCACAGAGGAACTCTAGAGCTCAGTCAGAGTAACCATCAGGTTTTTGGTCACGTCCCTGATCAAGGCCCTTCTTCCCTGATTGCTCAGCGGCCAGCTCTAGGAAGAGTCTTGGTGGTTCCATACGTATTCAATTTTAGAATGATGGAGGGCACTGTGTTCTTGGGGACCTTCAATGGTGCAGAAATGTTTTGGTACCCTTCCCCAGATCTGTGCCTTGACACAATTATGTCTGAGAGCTCTACGGACAATTCCTTCGACCTCATGGCTTGGTTTTTGCTCTGACATGCACTGTCAACTGCGGGACCTTGTATAGACAGGTGTGCGCCTTTCCAAATCATGTCCAATACATTTTATTTACCACAGGTGGTCTCCAATCAAGTTGTAGAAACATTAAGAAATATCAATGGAAACAGAATGCACCTGAGCTCAATTTAGTGTCTCATAGCAAAGGGTCAGAATACTTATGCAATTTTTTTGTGTGTTTTTGCTTTGCCATTATGGGGCATTGTGTCTAGATTGATTATGGAAAAACAAATAATCAAATCAATTTTATAATAGGTCTAACTTAACAAAATGTTAGAAAAATCAAGGTGTCAGAATACTTTCCTTAGGCACTGTACGTGCAACAGTATTAGAAGTCTGAATCACCTTGCAATGCTAGACTGTACTAAAAAGAAAATGCTAAACTAGGCCATCTTATCTGGTGTTAAGTCGTGAAATATGAATGTAGCCAGCTCTGGCTAGCTATAGTTACGATATAATTCAAGGTGACATTAGCAACGCAGTGCTTGACGTTCATCGATAATTTATTTGGTTGCTCGAGTAGCTAACGTTAGCTAGGTGTCTGGCTTGCTTAGATAACTAGTTACCCACTGCAAGCCAATAATTGAGCTAGTTAAGTACAAGTCTGACCAGAACCCACATGTTTCATACATAGATAAACATTTTTACTAACGTTAGTTTACTAATTACAACAAATCCAGCTTTAACTAGCTAACGTTAGTTAACTTAATTTTCTGGCTACGTCGGGGGCTAGTTCTCATTTTAGTTAAAGTCAGTACACAACCGTGGCTAACTTGTTAGCTTAGAGAAAGATATCTTAGTAGACCAATATTGGACAAAAGGAGTTACTCGTTACTCCAAGAACCTTACATGTTCTGTTTAAAGGGCAAATTGGCTCTGGAAATACTACATCTAACGTTAAACGTTAATCGATTAGCAATTGCGGTACAGTTATAGAAACAAATCCCTCTAACATCACATCAAAATATTTACACAAATGTAAAATAAAACACCTCACACCGTTTGTCGTTTAACAGTTGCAGACGACAATATTTTTTAGGGACAAAACATTTGTGGCGTCCGTTTATACAGCAGTAACAGTTACAGGTGTTCGGGGACGCAGATACTAAGCTAATTAGTACAGGTACTGTAACATTAGTCCACTGTTTTCCGTAAACAAGTGTTGTGACCTGGACATATGGCTGTGTAGGAACCATATAAAAAGGTGTATCAATTTAACCTTTAGTTTTTTTGAAAATTATCTGTCGCCGATATGAAAGCTAAAGTCCTAATTTGTTTCCAAAATGTGTACCTCAAGCGATGCGTGTGCATCGAGCGTCACGGGTCTGACTTAAAATACTCCCACCCTACAGAAGACGCCTTAGTCATTTGACTATATGTATGGAACTGAGATTCATGACCAGAGGCTAGGTAGTTAGCTACACGTTATTTGTAACCGCAACCACATGTTTCGAATGTCCTCCAGCTAGCTTGCTAGCTAGCATACATGATCATTTACCTGGCATCTGCAAACGATATCAGCGTCCTGAGCGAGCAGGTCCACAACCTTCCCTTTGCCCTCGTCGCCCCATTGAGCCCCAAGCACTACAGTCACTCTGTTGCCAATATTTGGTCTGGCCACGTGTGGCTCTGTACTAGTGCTATGGGCTGCACCGTTCGGCACCGCATCTTTGCTCTTACTCTCCGACATGACCATCTGCGTCTCTCTCTCTTCACGGCAAGCTGGTTTTGGTAGTCGTGGTTGCAAACTAGTTAGCTCTGCGCGCGCGTGAAAGACATCAGCGTCACGCAAAACATTTTTTTCCCGAAGTGTTTCAAAATAAAAGTCCCCCCATAATAGTAAAATAAGTCTCATTAAAGGAAAAATCCACCAAAAACCACTCATTCCTATAAGTTACAGTGTTAACACTAATATGTGAGAACAATATTTTTTATGATTAAATGTTTCTGATTGGCATAATAATAAGGTAGGCTGATAGTCCCTGTGCCCAAGAACACCAAGGTAACCTGCCTAAATGACTACCGACCCGTAGCACTCACGTCTGTAGCCATGAAGTGCTTTGAAAGGCTGGTCATGGCACACATCAACACCATCATCCCAGAAACCCTAGACCCACTCCAATTCGCATAGCGCCCCAACAAATCTCTGTTGCACTTCAAACTTTCCTTTCCCACCTGGACAAAAGGAACACCTACGTGAGAAGGCTGTTCATTGACTACAGCTCAGCGTTCAACACCATAGTGTCCTCAAAGCTCATCACTAAGCTAAGGACCCTGGGACTAAACACCTCCCTCTGAAACTGGATCCTGGACTTCCTGATGGGCCTCCCCAAATGGTAAGGGTAGGCAACAACACATCTGCCACGCTGATCCCCATCACAGGGGCCCCTCAAGGGTGCGTGCTTAGTCCCCTCCTGTTCCTTAGTCCCTGTTCACTCAGGACTGCGTGGACAAGCACGACTCCAACACCATCATTAAGTTTGCAGACGACACAAGGGTGATAGCCCTGATAACCGACAACAATGAGACAGACTATAGGGTGGAGGTCAGAGACCTGGCAGTGTGGCAGGTCACATCCCTATTCCCCCTCAGGAGACTGATAAAGATTTGGCATGGGTCCTCAGATCCTCAAAAAGTTCTACAGCTGCACCATCGAGAATATCCTGACTGGTTGCATCACCGCCTGGTATGGCAACGGCTCGGCCTCCGACCGCAAGGCGCTACAGAGGGTAGTGCATTTGGACCAGTACATTACTGGGGCCAAGCTTCCTGCCATCCAGGACCTATATACCAGGCGGTGTTAGAGGAAGGCCCTAAAAATTGCCAAAGACTCCAGCCACCCTAGTCATAGACTGTTCTCTCTGCTGCCACACATCAAGCAGTACAGGAGCTCCAAGCCAAGGTCCATAAGGCTTCTTAACAGCATCTACCCCCAAGCCATAAGATTGCGGAACAGCTAATCAAATGACTATGACTATTTGATTTAGTAAATATTTTCTTAATTTTTCTTAAAACTGCATTGTTGGTTAAGGGTTTGTAAGTACGGTAAGGTCTACACCTGTTGTATTCGGCGCATGTGACAAATACAATTGTATTTTATGTGCAAATCGTTGTGGAAGTCGGTTGCAGTCGACTACAAAGTCCACAATGCAATGCTCTCTCTATGGGCGGGCTGGCTGGCTGGCTTGCAAATGTCGCTACTGTACACACAATAATACCAAAGAGGAGAGAGAGATTGAAAGAGAAAGAAAGTATCCCACCACAGAAGTTAAAGAACAAAAAAGAAATAACAATGAATCTAAGACCCTTTTGTAAGCATCTGAGTTGTTTGGATTTAAAAAAATGGTTGACCAATAGTATTACTGTACTGTAGTATTACTTATCCAATCAGATATCAGACCAACAGGATGTAACCTCCGCTTCTCAGAGGTGAAACAATGGGAGTGGGAGAGATCAACATAGAGAATGCTGAATTCCTAAGACAACACAGAGGGAAAATCTTGCATATAGTTAAAAAGAGTCAATTCAGAGGCTGGACTGCCCTACAACAGCTTAAAATGGGGTGCCTGGACACTATATGGTACGAATATAACACTGAAAGAAATAGAGACCCACACACTGTCCAAAACTGAGGTTTGAATGCATATAAATGTGTATAAATAAATGTGTATAAATAAAAGGTGAAAACAAAACAAACGTTTCAGCCTCAGGCCATCATCAGTGTAAATGGGTGGATAGTTTTTAAATAAAACATCCACCTGCATTCTGTCTGGAGAAGACTTAATTCAAGATTACCACCCCTATGTGAATGTTTTATTTGCTGTATAGCACAGAAGGATATGGAAGAGACTGGGTGACCGGCCTTTGAGAAATTACCTGCGATAGGCGATTTAGGGTCATTTCTCCTTACAGCCCTCTTGTGTTCTATAATGCGTGTTCTTATCAGTCTACTGGTTTTGCCTACATATTGCTTATTGCATGGACAAGAAATAAGGTATTTGACGTTAGAAGAGTTGCATGTGAGGAACTGTTTGATAATGTATTGTTTGCAGTGGCGATTTTAGCATGTAAATCTTGGTGGGGCAAAAAAAGAAACTTTTTTTAGATGCGGCCAATGACCTTGAGCCTTCTTGGATGGGCACTTCTAATGTAAATTTATGGCAGCACCTAAGGGGCTTGAACTTTCTAGCTCTCCCTGTAGATTTTGCAGTGATGTAGTGTCCCCATGAATTACAGAACACTAAGCTAATCACGGCGCAACTAGAGAACATTACCAACCCCTACGCTCTGTATTTCCCGGCTAGCTGCCCCACCAC
Source organism: Salmo salar (assembly GCF_965601325.2). Classification (NCBI taxonomy): domain Eukaryota; kingdom Metazoa; phylum Chordata; class Actinopteri; order Salmoniformes; family Salmonidae; genus Salmo; species Salmo salar. Next base: position 23,074,891 of record NC_138318.1, on the reverse strand, counting down.
CACAGAAAGCTCTGAGCTAGGCTGACACACCTGCATTTTGGAGCTGCCTTACTCAAGAAAGCAAAACAGAGACCATGTTAGTATGCGGCTTTATTAACTGAAAGATTTTTTTGAACATTGTTTGCAAAATTATATTTGACAGGAATTACTGCCAAAATAACATACAAAACAGGTGTTCGATACCCCCACCTAGTGGTGTCTCTAGCTCCCTACTCTTACAATCTTGTGTTATTTATTCTGAGAAAATGTTCACATGGTACATGTATAAGCAATAATTGATGATGTTCCTCTTGTCCGCTTTTGTATATTTTGCATATTTCATATATAATCTAGATCATGCATTCTATTGTACTAGGTACTGATTTATAGACTTTCTGATGTATTTTCTTGCCCAATCATGTGACATATGCAAGTATCATTGAAATAGATACCAGGTGTGTGCCAACAATTTACACTAATGATGGCCTGAGGCCGAAACATTTGTTATGTTTTCACCTTTTATTTATACACTTTCTTACACTATGATCTATTCTTTGGGCACGGTGATGTTTCAATAAACATCTTTATTTTGCATTCAAGCTTCAGTTTTGGATCCAATAATTTTTTTGACAGTGTGCGGGTCTCTTTCTTCCGTTATTCTTATTTTGACTCCTACGCACCTGGACAGACACTTTACAGTAGTTAGGGCCTTATAAGAATGCAGACGGTCTCTGATCATTTACAAATATAGCACTGTACAGGAAAAAATATGATTTTTGCCAATGTTCCACTCACAAGTTATTTCAGTAATTGCAGTTATTTAATTTAATCAGAATCCCAAAAGTTTTTTGTGCATTGCTCAGATTTTGTTTCTCAACAATTAATTTTACTTTTACTTTTGATTCTTATGTATATTTTAGCAAGTACATTTACTTTTGATACTTAAGTATATTAAAACCAAATACTTTTACCCTTTTACTTCAGCAGTACTTTACTGGGTGACATTCACTTTTACTTGAGTAATTTTCTACTAAGGTATCTTTACTTTTACTCAAGTATGACAATTGGGTACTTAGTTCTTAAACATTACACTTCTATATTGCATAATTGATCAATAGCACAAGTAAATAAACAAGAATCATACAATCAAAATAATGTTTGTTTTTTTATTCTATATTTTATACCAGTAGGTTATTATGTTCCTGACATTCATTTACTTAAACTCCAACCATTTCTGAATGTGCTCTACTTTATAATAATCTTCATTTTATATAAATACATAGTTTTTTTTACATTATGTTTTTATTACACACTATGCTAAACTGCAAAACATGTTGATTTCCTATTATACATATACAGTAGCGTTTTACCGCGGATGTTTATTTTGAAGGCAAAATCCGAAAACGATAGAACTACTATGCTATACGAGTCTAGTGTTGCTGCCGTGACGCTAATCTGAAAGACAGTGTATGACACATACATGCCCACTAGCGCCACAACAACTGTCAGAGTGAGGGGATTCGATGAATGCCTGGGCGAACCGGTTTAGCGTTGCATTCGTTTTGGAACGGGTGTGGTGAAACTGATGGTTTGTTGACAACTGTAGCGTTTTAACCATGCCTAACCCAGCTACGGACAGAAGTGACTTTACGTAGCAAGTTAGAATAATTAACATAGCAGGTCATGAGACTTAAGTAAAACCGATTAGGATAACTGATACATTTAGCAACTGTTGTCCCGACGCGACAACAAGATGGAACTGTGCTCCCATCTATTCTACAAGGTACAAACAACCGAGGTAAAACAGATTCAGGTTGGATATTCGCCTGAAGTTTTCCTTATGCCCACCAACAGCAGTTAGGGACCGTCAACATAGTGACAAATCTACATTTTCAAATTATAATATCTCTTTAACCATTACTCCTAAACTTTCAAAATTGGTTCTAGCTAACCCGTTGGCATAGACACACATTGCACACACTTTGTTTTTGTTGATTTACATCTTGCACTATTTTAAATTATTTATTTACATTTTAGAATTTCAATAGCTCCTTGGTCATGTGACCTACTGACTTCAAACAAAGTTCAGAATGTACACTCAGTGGGCCTACACATTGCACACCCTTTAGTTTGTCCATTTTCATCTCACACGATTTTACATGAATTTTCTATGTTTTTCAGTATTTCTAATTTCAATGGCTCTTTGGTCATGTGACCTACTGACCTCAAACAAGGTTCAGAATGTCCACTGACTACCCTTCTATATTGCACACCATTTAGTTTGTCCATTTTCATCTCACATGTTTTTACATGAATTTTTCAAACTTTCTAATTTCAGAATGTCCATGGACTGGCGGAGACGGTCGCCGCGAGGCATCCAGTGTGGTAACGCGACAGATCCCGGGGGAAGCTGGCGGGAGCCCCGGGGAGAGTTCTCTTTTCTTGTGAAGGGAAGGGTGCCCTGGAACGAGTTGGCCCCGAGAGAGGGGCCCAAGCCCTGGAAAGTGTTGCGGTTTCGGCAGCGTCCGGTGAGCTCTCCCTGGCCCTTGAAAATCCGGGGGAGAGGGTGTAAATCTCATGCCGGGCCGTACCCATATACGCATCAGGTCTCAAAGGGGAACAGCCTTGTTATAACAATGTACGTAAGGGGAGTTGGCATTCTGAACCTTGTTTGAGGTCAGTAGGTCACATGACCAAGGTGCAATTGAAATTAGAAACATTGAAAACATTGAAAATTCATGTAAAATTGTTTGAGATGAAAAGGGACAAACTAAAGGATGTGCATTATAGAAGGGTAGTCACTGGACATTCTGAACCTTGTTTAAGTCCAGTAGGTCACATGACGAAGGAGCTATTGAAATGTGAAAGTTTGAAAAATTAATGTAAAATCGTGTGAGATGAAAAGGGACAAACTAAAGGGTGTGCAATGTGTAGGCCCACTGAGTGTACATTCTGAACCTTGTTTGAGGTCAGTAGGTCACATGACCAAGGAGCTATTGAAATTCGATTGTACATTTTTTTTTTCTTTTTTACGCTCCATAACTAATTCAACTAGGAATACAAAATGCTGCTCACATTTCCACATGTTTATTAGCTTTGCAAAGCGAATGAACGTCCAAATCGTGAAAATAAGACCTGTGCAATGTTGTGCGCAATTTTTCCAACATCATGACACTTATTTGGAGTCTGTGGCTCAAGTGGTTTGAAAGCTATTGAGGTCTGAAAGCGCAAATATCTGTCAAATATCCAACCTGAAACTGTCTTTACCTCGGTGTACAAACAATCAGTCCCAACAAATCATCAGTATCATAACACAGGACAACAGTCTTGACGTTTTGGTTGGTCGTATGGGATGTGTGGGTGCTGTACTACAGATTGAGATACACTACATGACTAAAAGTATGTGGACACCTGCTCGTTGAAAACAGCTCATTCCAAGATATGGAGTTGGTCCCCCCTTTGCTGCAATAACAGCCTTCACTCTTCTGGGAAGGCTTTCCACTAGATGTTGGAACATTGCTGCAGGGACTTGCTTCCACAAGAGCATTAGTGAGGTCAGGCACTGATGTTTGGCGATTAGGCCTGGCTCTCAGTTGGTGTTCCAACTCATCCCAAAAGTGTTTGATGGGGCTGAGGTCAGGGCTCTGTGCAGGCCAGTAAAGTTCTTCCACACCGATCTCGACAAACAATTTCTGTATGGATCTCGCTTTGTGCACTGGGCATCGTCATGCTGAAACAGGAAAGGGCCTTCCCCAAACTGTTGCCACAAAGTTGGAATCACATAATTATCTAGAATGTCATTGTATACTGTAGTGTTAAGATTTCCCTTCACTGGAACTAAGGGGCCTAGCCCAAACCATGAACAACATCCCCAGACCATTATTCCTCCTTCACCAAACTTTACAGTTGGCACTATGTAGCGTTCTTCTGGCATCTGCCAAACCCAGATTTGTCCGTCGGACTGCCAGATGGTGAAGCTTGATTCCTCACTCCAGAGAGAGTGTTTCCACTGCTCCACAGAGTCCAATTGCGGTGAGATTTTATTTTTAATTTTTATTTCGCCTTTATTTAACCAGGTAGGCTAGTTGAGAACAAGTTGTCATTTGCAACTGCAACCTGGCCAAGATAAAGCAAAGCAGTTCGACACATACAACAACACGGAGTTACACATGGATTAAAAATACATACAATCAATAATACAGTAGAAAAATCTATATACAGCATGTGCAAATGAGGTAGGATAAGAGAGGTAAGGCAGGCCATGGTGGCGAAGTAATTACAATATAGCAATTAAACACTGGAATGGTAGGATGTGCAGAAGATGAATGTGCAAGTAGAGATACTGGGGTGCAAAGGAGCAAGATAAATAAATACAGTATGGGGATGAGGTAGATTGGATGGGCTATTTACAGATGAGCTATGTACAGGTGCAGTGATCTGTGAGCTGCTCTGACAGCTGGTGCTTAAAACTAGCGAGGGAGGTAAGAGTCTCCAGCTTCAGAGATTTTTGCAGTTCGTTCCAGTCATTGGCAGCAGAGAACTGGAAGGAGAGGCGGCCAAAGGAAGAATTGGCTTTGGGGGTGACCAGTGAGATATACCTGCTGGAGCACGTGCTATGGGTGGGTGCTGCTATGGTGACCAGGGAGCTGAGATAAGGTGGGGCTTTACCTAGCAGAGACTTGTAGATGACCTGGAGCCAGTGGGTTTGGTGACGAGTATGAAGTGAGGGCCAGCCAATGAGCTCATACAGGTCGCAGTGGTGGGTAGTATATGGGGCTTTGGTGACAAAACGGATGGCACTGTGATAGACTGCATCCAATTTGTTGAGTAGAGTGTTGGAGGCTATTTTGTAAATGACATCGCCGAAGTCGAGGATCGGTAGGATGGTCAGTTTTACCAGGGTATGTTTGGCAGCATGAGTGAAGGATGCTTTGTTGCAAAATAGGAAGCCGATTCTAGATTTATTTTTGGATTGGAGATGTTTAATGTGAGTCTGGAAGGAGAGTTTACGGTCTAACCAGACACCTAGGTATTTGTAGTTGTCCACATATTCTAAGTCAGAACCGTCCAGAGTAGTGATGCTGGACGGGCGGGCAGGTGCGGGCAGCGATCGGTTGAAGAGCATGCATTTAGTTTTAGTTAGTTTTGCATTTAAGAGCAGTTGGAGGCCACGGAAGGAGAGTTGTATGGCATTGAAGCTCATCTGGAGGTTAGTTAACACAGTGTCCAACAAAGGGCCAGAGGTATACAGAATGGTGTCGTCTGCGTAGAGGTGGATCAAAGAATCACCAGCAGTGAGAGCGACATCAATGATGTATACAGAGAAGAGAGTCGGCCCGAGAATTGAACCCTGTGGCACCCCCATAGAGACTGCCAGAGGTCCGGACCACAGGCCCTCCGATTTGACATACTGAACTCTATCGGAGAAGTAGTTGGTGAACCAAGCGAGGCAATCATTTCAGAAACCAAGGCTGTTGAGTCTGCCAATAAGAATGTTGTGATTGACAGAGTCGAAAGCCTTAGCCAGGTCGATAAGTAACGGCTGCACAGTAATGTCTCTTATCGATGGCGGTTATGATATTGTTTAAGACCTTGAGTGTGGCTGAGGTGTACCCATGACCAGCTCTGAAACCAGATTGCATAGCGGAGAAGGTACGGTGAGATTCGAAATGGTCGGTAATCTGTTTGTTAACTTGGCTTTCAAAGACCTTAGAAAGGCAGGGTAGAATAGATATAGGTCTGTAGCAGGTTGGGTCTATTGTGTCTCCCCCTTTGAAGAGGGGGATGACGCGGCAGCTTTCCAATCTATGGGAATCTCAGACGATACGAAAGAGAGGTTGAACAGGCTAGTAACAGGGGTTGCAACAATTTCGGCACATCATTTTAGAAAGAGAGGGTCCAGATTGTCTAGCCCGGCTGATTTGTAGGGGTCCAGATTTTTCAGCTCTTTCAGAACATCAGCTATCTGGATTTGGATGAAGGAGAAGTGGGGGAGTTTTGGGCGAGTTGCTGTGGGGAGCGCAGGGCTGTTGACCGGGGTAGGGGTAGCCAGGTGGAAAGCATGGCCAGCTGTAGAAAAATACTTATTGAAATTCTCAAATATAGTGGATATATCGGTAGTGACAGTGTTTCCTAGCCTCAGTGCAGTGGGCAGCTGGGAGTAGGTGCTCTTATTCTACATGGACTTTACAGTGTCCCAGAACTTTTTTGAGTTTGTACTACAGGATGCAAATTTCTGTTTGAAAAGCTAGCCTTAGCTTTCCTAACTGCCTGTGTATATTGGTTCCTAACTTCCCTGAAAAGTTGCATATCACGGGGGCTTTACACCACTCTAGCCAATGCGTGGCATTGCATATGGTGAGTTTAGGCTTGTGTACGGTTGCTCAGCCATGGAAACCCATTTCATGAATCTCCCAACGAACAGTTATTGTACTGACGTTGCTTCCAGAGGTAGTTTGGAACTTCAGCACTCGGCAGTCCAGTTCTGTGAGCTTGTGTGGCCTACCACTTTGCGGCTGAGCTATGGTTGCTCCTAGACATTTCCACTTCACAATAACAGCACTTACAGTTAACCGAGACAGCTCTAGCAGGGCAGAAATTTGATAAACTGTCTTGTTGAAATGGTGGCATCCTATGAAGGTACCACGTTGTAAGTCACTGAGCTCTTCAGTAAGGCCATTCTACTGTCAATATTTGTCTATGGAGATTGCATGGCTGTGTGCTCGGTTTTATACACCTGTCAGGAACTGGTGTGGCTGAAATAGCCAAATCCACAAATTTGAAGGGGTGTCCGCATACTTTTGAATATATAGTGTATGTGGGGTGTCAAAATTATTTTTACCGTCTCTGTGAGCGAGCCACAGCAGAGCTAGTTATCAAGTGGCTAAATATCAAGCTAGACACGATTAGGGGGGTAAAAAAAAAATCGGACTCTTCTTGTACTTCTGAAAACCTCATTAATTGTCCGGGTATGGAGGTAATTTAACTAACTCTCTTTTTAACTCTCACAGTTCTGGGTGACTTTAACCTCCCCACGTCTACCTTTGACTCATTCCTCTCTGCCTCCTTCTTTCCACTCCTCTCCTCTTTTGACCCCACCCTCTCACCTTCCCCCCCTACTCACAAGGCAGGCAATACGCTTGACCTCATCTTTACTAGATGCTGTTCTTCCACTAATCTCATTGCAACTCCCCTCCAAATCTCCGACCACTACCTTGTATCCTTTTCCCTCTTGCTCTCATCCAACACTTCTCACTCTGCCCCTACTCGGATGGTATTGCGCCGTCCCAACCTTCGCTCTCTCTCTCCCGCTACTCTCTCCTCTTCCATCCTATCATCTCTTCCCTCTGCTCAAACCTTCTCCAACCTATCTCCTGATTCTGCCTCCTCAACCCTCCTCTCCTCCCTTTCTGCATCCTTTGATTTTCTCTGTCCCCTATCCTCCAGGCCGACTCGGTCCTCCCCTCCTGCTCCGTGGCTCGACGACTCACTACGAGCTCACAGAACAGGGCTCCGGACAGCCGAGCGGAAATTGAGGAAAACTCGCCTCCCTGCGGACCTGGCATCCTTTCACTCCCTCCTCTCTACATTCTCCTCTTCTGTCTCTGCTGCTAAAGCCACTTTCTACCACTCTAAATTCCAAGCATCTGCCTCTAACCCTAGGAAGCTCTTTGCTACCTTCTCCTCCCTCCTGAATCCTTCTAAAAAAAAAGTTAAAAAAAAAGTAATCCTTCTAACCCCCCCCCCTTAAAAGATTTAGATGCACTATTGTAAAGTGGTTGTTCCACTGGATATCATAAGGTGAATGCACCAATTTGTAAGTCGCTCTGGATAAGAGCGTCTGCTAAATGACTTAAATGTAAATGTAAATGTAACTAGTTAGCTACCCATTCCACCCAAAATAAATTAGATATCTAGTTAGCTAACATGGGCTAACATTCTTAGCAAGCTTACTTAGCTACAGTAGGTAGCTAAGAGCGGAAGAGGCTAACGTTAGCTAGCTAAGCTTACAAAAAGGAGCAAGCTTTTAGGTAAGTAGGCAAATATTTCTTTTTTTAAATATCATCTTTGAATTTATTTTACAGATACAATAATATTTTGGAGGATGAAACTTATTTACACTACAAAATGTTGTATGTATGCTAACTTAGCTAGCTCCCTAGCTAACTATTAGCAAATACCCTAGCCAGGTAGCTAACCAAATATCTTTATAACTAACCCAAGATAGACGACAGCCGGTCGTTTCCAATGGGAACAAATTAGTCATAGTGGGCAGAACATGCAAGGAGTTGGCAGAGCCAGGTACTAGCTAGCGAGATCCTTTCGGCGTGTTCTAGTACGTACAGTATTTGCATATTTCCGTTGGGGAATGCCTACTCTGTGAGGTGCGCAGGTGCAATAGCTAAATCCACCCTTGCACTTCTAAACAATGCGATTTTTTTTCTTTGGCGAAGGGTAAAATCAAACAAAAAACTTAGTCCACTCTGTTCAAAACAGATTCAAGTTTTGGGAACAGAAAACTATTGAGAAAAATGTGCATAATGTTGGCCATAATCCATCTCGCTCCATCTTCTCCCACTGCCGGCCACTGGGCTTCTTCTCATCATCATATTTGGTAGTGACTGGAAACGCCAACCGAACGCTTCACACTTATACAGCCAGGGAAATATCTGGCTCATTGTCCTATCTGTGAGCAAACATGAGCTATATTAGCCAAAAAGATGCTACACTGAACAAAGATAATAAAACACAACATGTAAAATGATGGCCCCATGTGTCATGAGCTGAAATAAAAGATCCCAGGAATTTTCCATAAGCACAAAAAGCTTATTTCTCTCAAATGTTGGAACAAATTTGTTTACATCCCTGTTAGTGAGCATTTCTCCTTTGCCATGATAATCCATCCACCTGATTGGTGTGGCATATCAAGAAGCTGATTGAACAGCATGATCATCACACAGGTGCACCTTGTGCTGGGGACAATAAAAGGCCACTCTAAAATGTGCAGTTTTGTCACACAACACAATGCCACCGGTGTCTCACATTCTGAGGGAGTGTGCAATTGTCATGCTGACTGCAGGAATGTCCACCAGAGCTGTTGCCAAATAATTTAATGTTCATTTCTCTACCATAAGCTGCCTCCAATGTCGATTTAGAGAATTTGGCAGTATGTCCAACTGGCCTCACAACTGCAGACCACGTGTAACCACACCAGCCCACGACCTCCACGTCCGGCTTCTTCACCTGCAGGATCGTCTGTGGTAGTTTGGGTCCGGAGGTACAGAGCTCCACTTTACTCTTTATATAGTTATCTTGATCTGTTTACATTTCTAACTGCCAGAAATATATCCTGTCATTGTTCTAGACATTTATATTATTCTTATCCCATTTGTATTTTATTTGTATTTTCCAGTATAGCTAAGCCGTCTGAACAGTGACATGATTAGCCTGAAAGCCTGAGGGAATTTATTTGGAATTTGTGGAATTGTTGGTGATAACATTGAATTGGGAATTTAATTATTGGAATTTACCTAACATTGGAATTGAGAGGAATTTAACTACCTCTGAATTCAAAGACTTACCTGGAATTTGAATTGAATTAAATGGAATTTACAGAGCCAAGGAATTTATTTAAAATTGAATTTGTGGAATGAATCCCAACCCTACCACTGTCCTGTGGTTTTCTCTGGATCCCCCAGTGGTTGCAGAACAAATAACTTACTCCATCACATTTGAACCTGAAACACTATTGACCAGAGGGCAGTGGTGAAAAGTACTTAAGTAAAAATACTTTAAAGTACTACTTAAGTAGTTTTTGGGGTATCTGTACTTAACTATTTATATTTTTGACTACTTTGACTTCACTACATTCCAAAATAATTTTTACTCCATACATTTTACCTGACACCCAAAAGTACTTGTTACATTTTGAATGCTTAGCAGGTCCAATTCACGCACTTATCAAGAGAACATCCCTGGTCATCACTTTTACCTCTGATCTGGCGAACTCAATAAACACACATGCATCTTTTGTAAGTTATGTCTGGGTTGGAGTGTGCCCCTTGCTGTCCATACATTTTAAAAACAAGAAAATGGTGCCGCCTGCTTTGCTTAATAGAAGGAATTTGAAATTATTTATACTTTTACTTTTCATTTTGATACTTAAGTAAATTTAGAACCAAATACTTTTAGACTTTTACTCAAGTAGTATTTTACTGGGTTACTTTTACTTGATAAACTTTCCATGAAGGTATCTTTACTTTTACTCAAGTATGACAATTGGGTACTTTTTCCACCACTGCCAGAGCGGTATACTACAAAGCAAAAGCAATGAGTTAGTTAGCTAACTTTAATAAACAGCCAGAACTAACTATTGATTTTCTGATTCATTCAGAAAGCTAAACGTAGATATGTGTTTTTGGTTGTTGAGTCAATTAGATCAAGCTTATTTTTTTTTTTTTAATACAATGTTATTTCAGAATATTTTGACAAGTCATTGAACCTGCTTTGCAGTATACACCTCAGAAATGTTATTTAGGTGACATCGTTGAGTAGACTTGTTTGTGAGCCTTCCATAGGTTCATGCCTAACTGCCTAAAGTACAGTCATTGGTCCATGCTCATCCTTTCTTGTAGTAACAGGTGGAGGCCACAAGTCGGCAGCTGTCAACCACATTTGGAACTCATCAGTCATGTCCATCAGCCATGCCCATAGACTGTCACTGCTTTTTAGCAGGTCTTGGGAAAAACATTTCTCTATAACAGACTTTCTTGAACTGGGCCCTGGGCTTGTGAGAGGTTGGGCGCGAGTAATGAGAATACATCCATAATCACATTATTTCTTCTTAATTTGGCCGTTGGAGGACGATTTGGGTCCAGGGAGAACAAACCATTTCTCTTTTGGATCTCGAGGTGAAAACGTTTAAGATCCCCTGCTCTCTACCAAAGATTCAAATGAAATGGAATTCTGCCTTGAACCAGCTTTATCTCTTTTCTCTTCTCCGCTTCTGTGACCTTCATGTTGTGTGTGCAGTCCAGATCTACAGTTGAAGTCAGAAGTTATCATACACCTTAGCCAAATACATTTAAACTCAGTTTTTCACAATTCCTGACATTTAATCCTAGTAAAAAATTCCCTGTCTTAGGTCAGTTAGGATCACCACTTATTTTAAGAATGTGAAATGTCAGAATAATTGTAGAGAGAATGATTTATTTCAGCTTTTATTTCTTTCATTGCTTTCCCAGTGGGTCAGAAGTTGACATACACTAAATTAGTATTTGGTAGCAATGCCTTTAAATTGTTTAACTTGGGTCAAACGTTCCGGGTAGCCTTCCAAAAGCTACCCACAATAAGTTGGGTGAATTTTGGCCCATTCCTCCTGACAGAGCTGGTGTAACTGAGTTAGGTTTCTAGGCCTCCTTGCTCGCACACGCTTTTTCAGTTCTGCCCACAAATGTTCTATGGGATTGAGGTCAGGGCTTTGTGATGGCCACTCCAATACCTTGACTTTGTTGTCCTTAAGCCATTTTGCCACAACTTTGGAAGTATGCTTGTGGTTATTGTCCATTTGGAAGATCCATCCAAGCTCTAACTTCCTGACTGATGTCTTGAGATGTTGCTTCAATATATCCACATCATTTTCCGTCCTCATGATGCCATCTACTTTGTGAAATGCACCAGTCCCTCCTGCAGCAAAGCACCCCCACAACATGATGCTGCCACCCCCGTGCTTCACGTTTGGGATGGTGATCTTTGGCTTGCAAGCCTCCCCCTTTTTCCTCCAAACATAACGATGGTCATTATGGCCAAACAGTTCTATTTTTGTTTCATCAGACCAGAGGACATTTCTCCAATCTTTGTAGTACAAGTACAATCTTTGTCCCCATATGCAGTTGCAAATCATAGTCTGGCTTTTTTATGGCGGTTTTGGAGAAATGGCTTCTTCCTTGCTGAGCGGCTTTTCAGGTTGTCGATATACGACTCGTTTTACTGTGGATATAGATACTTTTGTACCTGTTTCCTCTAGCATCTTCACAAGGTCCTTTGCTGTTGTTCTGGGATTGATTTGCACTTTTCGCATCAAAGTACATTCAGCTCTAGGAGACAGAACGCGTCTCCTTCCTGAGCGGTATGAAGGCTGCGTGGTCCCATGGTGTTTATAGTTGCGTACTATTGTTTGTACAGATGAACGTGGTACCTTCAGGCGTTTGGAAATTGCTCCCAAGGATGAACCAGACTTGTGGAGCTCTACAATTGTTTTTCTGAGGTCTTGGCTGATTTCTTTTGATTTTCCCATGATGTCAAGCTAAGAGGCACTGAGTTTGAAGGTAGGCCTTAAAATACATCCACAAGTACACCTCTAGTTGACTCAAATGATGTCAATTAGTCTATCAGAAGCTTCTAAAGCCATTACATAATTTTCTGTAATTTTCCAAGCTGTTTAAAGGCATAGTCAACTTAGTGTATGTACACTTCTGACCCACTGGAATTGTCATACAGTGAATTATAAGTGAAGTAATCTGTCTGTAACATTTGTTTGAAAAATGTATTGTGTCATGCACAAAGTAAATGTCCTATAGTTTGTTAACAAGAAATTTGTGGTGTGGTCGAAAACGAGTTTTAATGACTCCAACCTAAGTACACTGCTCAAAAAAATAAAGGGAACACTTAAACAACACAATGTAACTCCCAAGTCAATCACACTTCTGTGAAATCAAACTGTCCACTTAGGAAGCAACACTGATTGACAATAAATTGCACATGCTGTTGTGCAAATGGAATAGACAACAGGTGGAAATTATAGGCAATTAGCAAGACACCCCCAATAAAGGAGTGGTTCTGCAGGTGGGGACCACAGACCACTTCTCAGTTCCTATGCTTCCTGCCTGATGTTTTGGTCACTTTTGAATGCTGGCGGTGCTTTCACTCTAGTGGTAGCATGAGACGGAGTCTACAACCCACACAAGTGGCTCAGGTAGTGCAGCTCATCCAGGATGGCACATCAATGCGAGCTGTGGCAAGAAGGTTTGCTGTGTCTGTCAGCGTAGTGTCCAGAGCATGGAGGCGCTACCAGGAGACAGGCCAGTACATCAGGAGACGTGGAGGAGGCCGTAGGAGGGCAACAACCCAGCAGCAGGACCGCTACCTCCGCCTTTGTGCAAGGAGGAGCAGGAGAAGCACTGCCAGAGCCCTGCAAAATGACCTCCAGCAGGCCACAAATGTGCATGTGTCTGCTCAAACTGTCAGAAACAGACTCCATGAGGGTGGTATGAGGGCCCGACGTCCACAGGTGGGGGTTGTGCTTACAGCCCAACACCGTGCAGGACGTTTGGCATTTGCCAGAGAACACCAAGATTGGCAAATTCGCCACTGGCGCCCTGTGCTCTTCACAGATGAAAGCAGGTTCACACTGAGCACGTGACAGAGTCTGGAGACGCCGTGGAGAACGTTCTGCTGCCTGCAACGTCCTCCAGCATGACCGGTTTGGCGGTGGGTCAGTCATGGTGTGGGGTGGCATTTCTTTGGGGGGCCGCACAGCCCTCCATGTGCTCGCCAGAGGTAGCCTGATTGCCGTTAGGTACCGAGATGAGATCCTCAGACCCCTTGTGAGACCATATGCTGGTGCGGTTGGCCCTGGGTTCCTCCTAATGCAAGACAATGCTAGACCTCATGTGGCTGGAGTGTGTCAGCAGTTCCTGCAAGAGGAAGGCATTGATGCTATGGACTGGCCCGCCCGTTCCCCAGACCTGAATCCAATTGAGCACATCTGGGACATCATGTCTCGCTCCATCCACCAACGCCACGTTGCACCACAGACTGTCCAGGAGCATGCCCAGGCGTTGTAGGGAGGTCATACAGGCACGTGGAGGCCACACACACTACTGAGACTCATTTTGACTTGTTTTAAGGACATTACATCAAAGTTGGATCAGCCTGTAATGTGGTTTTCCACTTTAATTTTGAGTGTGACTCCAAATCCAGACCTCCATGGGTTGATAGATTGGATTTCCTTGATTATTTGTGTGTGATTTTGTTGTCAGCACATTCAACTATGTAAAGAAAAAAGTATTTAATAAGATTATTTCTTTCATTCAGATCTAGGATGTGTTGTTTAAGTGTTCCCTTTATTTTTTTGAGCAGTATATATGTAAACTTCTAACTTCAACTGTATGTCATTACAATTTGGTAAGTTAATAAGGATCTAACCCTTTCTTGAAAATTTTGCCTAAAATGACATACCCAAATCTAACTGCCTGTAGCTCAGGACCTGATGCAAGGAAATGCATATTCTTGATACCATTTGAAAGGAAACACTTTGAAGTTTGTGGAAATGTTTTTTTATTTTTTATTTCACCTTTATTTAACCAGGTAGGCTAGTTGAGAACAAGTTCTCATTTGCAACTGCAACCTGGCCAAGATAAAGCAAAGCAGTTCGACACATACATCAACACAGAGTTACACATGGAATAAACAAACACACAGTCAATAATACAGTAGAAAAAAATCTATATACAGCATGTGCAAATGAGGTAGGATAAGAGGGGTAAGGCGAAGTAATTACAATATCGCAATTAAACACTGGAATGGTAGAATGTGCAGAAGATGAATGTGCAAGTAGAGATACTGGGGTGCAAAGGAGCAAGATAAATAAATAAATACAGTATGGGGATGAGGTAGATTGGATGGGCTATTTACAGATGAGCTATGTACAGGTGCAGTGATCTGTGAGCTGCTCTGACAGCTGGTGCTTAAAACTAGCGAGGGAGGTAAGAGTCTCCAGCTTCAGAGATTTTTGCAGTTCGTTCCAGTCATTGGCAGCAGAGAACTGGAAGGAGAGGCGGCCAAAGGAAGAATTGGCTTTGGGGGTGGCCAGTGAGATATACCTGCTGGAGCATGTGCTACGGGTGGGTGCTGCTATGGTGACCAGGGAGCTGAGATAAGGCGGGGCTTTAAGTCAGAACCGCTGGATGGGCGGGCAGGTGCGGGCAGCGATCGGTTTAAGAGCATGCATTTCGTTTTACGTGCATTTAAGAGCAGTTGGAGGCCACGGAAGGAGAGTTGTATGGCATGGAAGCTCATCTGGAGGTTAGTTAACACAGTGTCCAACGAAGGGCCAGAGGTATACGGAATGGTGTCGTCTGCGTAGAGGTGGATCAAAGAATCACCAGCAGCGAGAGCGACATCATTGATGTATACAGAGAAGAGAGTCGGCCCAAGAATTGAACCCTGTGGCACCCCCATAGAGACTGCCAGAGGTCCGGACCACAGGCCCTCCGATTTGACACACTGAACTCTATCAGAGAAGTAGTTGGTGAACCAAGCGAAGGAGTCATTTTAGAAACCTAGTCTGCCAATAAGAATGTTTGATTGACAGAGTCGAAAGCCTTAGCCAGGTCGATGATTAACGTCTCTTATCGATGGCGGTTATGATATCGTTTAGGACCTTGAGCGTGGCTGAGGTGCACCTATGACCAGCTCTGAAACCAGATTGCATAGCGGAGAAGGTACGGTGAGATTCGAAATGGTCGGTAATCTGTTTGTTAACTTGGCTTTCGAAGACCTTAGAAAGGTAGGGTAGAATAGATATAGGTCTGTAGCAGTTTGGGTCTAGATTGTCTCCCCCTTTGAAGAGGGGGATGACCGTGGCAGCTTTCCAATCTATGGGAATCTCAGACGATACGAAAGAGAGGTTGAACAGGCTAGTAATAGGGGTTGCAACAATTTCGGCAGATAATTTTAGAAAGAGAGGGTCCAGATTGTCTAGCCCGGCTGATTTGTAGGGGTCCAGATTTTTCAGCTCTTTCAGAACATCAGCTATCTGGATTTGGGTGAAGGAGAAGGGAGGGAGGTTTGGGCGAGTTGCTGTGGGGAGCACAGGGCTGTTGACCGGGGTAGGGGTAGCCAGGTGGAAAGCATGGCCAGCTGTAGAAAATTGCTTATTGAAATTCTCAATTATAGTGGATATATCGGTAGTGACAGTGTTTCCTAGCCTTAGTGCAGTGGGCAGCTGGGAGGAGGTGCTCTTATTCTCCATGGACTTTACAGTGTCCCAGAACCTTTTTGAGTTTGTGCTACAGGATGCACATTTCTGTTTGAAAATGCTAGCCTTAGCTTTCCTAACTGCCTGTGTATATTGGTTCCTAACTTCCCTGAAAAGTTGCATATCACGGGGACTGTTCGATGCTAATGCAGAATGCCACAGGATGTTTTTGTGCTGGTCAAGGGCAGTCAGGTCTGGAGAGAACCAAGGACTATATCTGTTCCTGGTTAAAAAACAATTGAATGGGGCATGCTTATTTAAGATGGTGAGGATGGCACTTTTAAAGAATAACCAGGCCTCCTCTCCAGCTCTGAGGTCAACATCCTTCCAGGATACCCGGGCCAGGTCGATTAGAAAGGCCTGCTCGCTGAAGTGTTTTAGGGAGCGTTTGACAGCGATGAGGGGTGGTCGTTTGACCGCTGACCCATTACGGATGCAGGCCGTGAGGCAGTGATCGCTGAGATCTTAGTTGAAAACAGCAGAGGTGTATTTTGAGGGCAAGTTGGTTAGGATGATATCTATGAGCGTGCCCGTGTTTACGGATTTGGGGTTTTACCTGGAGGGTTCATTCATCATTTGTATGAGATTGAGGGCATCAAGCTTAGATTGTAGGATGGCCGGGGTGTTAAGCATGTCACAGTTTAGGTCACCTAGCAGCACAAGCTCTGAAGATGGATGGGGGGCATTCAATTCACATATGGTGTCCAGGGCACAGCTGGGGGCAGAGGGTGTCTATAGCAAGCGGCAACAGTAAGAGACTTGTTTCTAGAAAGATGGATTTTTAAGAGTAGAAATTTGAAATGTTTGGGTACAGACCTGGATAGTAGACAGAACTCTGCAGGCTATCTCTGCAGTAGATTGCAACACCGCCCCCTTTGGCAGTTCTATCTTGTCGGAAAATGTTATAGTTAGGGATGGACATTTCAGGGTTTTTGGTGGACTTCCTAAGCCAGGATTCAGACACGGCTAGGACATCCGGGTTGGCATAGTGTGCTAAAGCAGTGAATAAAATACACTTAGGGAGGAGGCTTCTAATGTTAACATACATGAAATCAAGGCTTTTACGGTTACAGAAGTCAACAAATGAGAGCACCTGGGGAGTAGGAGTGGAGCTAGGCACTGCAGGGCCTGGATTAACCTCTACATCACCAGAGGATCAGAGGAGGAGTAGGATAAGGGTATGGCTAAAGGCTATCAGGCAAAACTGGTCGTTTAGTGCATTCAGAGCAGAGATTAAAAGGAGCAGGTTTCTGGGCGTGAGAGAATAGATTCAAGGCATAATGTACAGACAGAGGTATGGTAGGATGTTAGTACATTGGAGGTAAACCTAGGCATTGAGTAATGAGAGAGATATTGTCTCTAGAGACGTTTAAACCAGGTGATGTCACTGCTTATGTGGGAGGTGGAACTAAATGGTAGGTTAAGGCATATTGAGCAGGGCTAGAGGCTCCACAGTGAAATAAGACAAAAATCACTAACCAGGACAGTAATGGACAAGGCATATTGATATTAGGGAGAGGCATGAGTAGCCGGGTGATCAATAGGGGTGTGAAATTAATGTAGGAGAATATAACACATTAGATCTGGTAAAACATAATACAAACAAAAAACATGCTTTTACATTTTTTGTTGTTGTTCCATCATGTTTGAAATGCAAGATAAAGGCTATAATATAATATTGCAGGTTAGGTGCAATTTAGATTCTGGCCACTAGATGGCAGCAGTGTTTGTGCAAAGCTTCAGATTGATCCAGTGAAGCGTTGCAAATGTGCTGAATTGGTCAATTGATACATTTTCAAGTACATAGCTATAGAGAACATACAGTTTACACACTCCCAGGAATGTCACACAATGGATCGCTAGCTTATACACTAACTTTCACACATCTAGATGGCGGGGTGGGTGTGGCGCCATAGACAACAGGGGTTCAAACTGTAGAACCCAATTCCAACTGTAGAACCCAATTCCCGATTTTATCAAACAAAGCTATGCTACATTTCTATCTCTCGGACCCTCAGGATGACAAAGCAGAACAAGATTACTACATGTAAGTACATTATTTATCTTCAGAGGTTAATGTATCAAACCAGTTGCCGCGTTAAAAGTTTTTTATTGTTTTGCACTCTCTTCAAACAATAATAACATGGTATTTTTTTATTGTAATAGCTACTGTAAATTGGACAGTGCAGTATGATTAACAAGAATTTAAGCTTTCTGCCCATATAAGACATGTCTATGTCCTGGGAAATGTTCTTGTTACTTTCAACGTCATGCTAATCACATTAGCGCATGTTAGCTCAACCGTCCCGGTATACGGACACCGATCCCGTAGAGGTTTTAAGGGGCAGAGAAAATGACTATGATAAATAAAAACCTGACATTGCTTTTCAGCATTGTTTATACTTTGTAGGTCAATTGCTTTTATATGTTTTTGTCAAACCTGGTTCAAGCATATTTAACATATCTTTGCATCCTTTTTCATTTCTAGAAATATCAGCATCTAACTATAATGGACAAAAATATAAACGCAACATGTAAAGTGTTGGTCCCATGTTTCATGAGCTGAAGTAAAATATCCCAGAAATGTTCCATGAGCATAAAAGCTTATTTCTATCAAATTTTGTGCACAAATTTGTTTACTTCCCTGTTATTGAGTATTTCTCCTTTGCCAAGATAATCCATCCACCTGACAGGTGTGGCATATCAAGAAGCTGATTAAACAGCATGATCATTACACAGGAGCACCTTGTGCTGGGGACAATAAAAATACACTTCAAATGTGCAGTATTGTCACACAACACAATGCCACAGATGTCTCAAGTTTTGAGGGAGCGTGCAATTGCCATGCTGACTGCAGGAATGTCCACCAGAACTGTTGTCAGATAATTGAATGTTCATTTCTCTACCATAAGCCGCCTCCAACGTTGTATTAGATAATTTGGCAGTACTTCCAACCGGCTTCACAACCACAGACCATGTGTAACCACACCAGCCCATGACCTCCACATCCGGCTTCTTCACCTACAGGATCGTCTGAGACCAGCCACCCGGACAGCTGATGAAACTGAGGAATATTGGGCATCCCTAGTGGCGAAGCGGTCTAAGGCATTGCATCACAGTGCTAGAGGTGTCACTGCAGACCTGGGTTCGATCCCAGGCTGTATCACAACCGACTGTGGTCGGGAGTCCCATAGGGTGGCACACAATTGGCCCAGCTTCGTCTGGGTTAGGGGAGGGTTTGGCCGGGGGGGCTTTACTTGGCTCATGGCGCTCTGCGACTCCTTGTGGCGGGCCGGCGCCTGTAGGCTGACCTCGGTAGTCAGTTGAACGGTGTTTCCTCCGACACATTGGTGTGGCTGGCTTCTTGGTTAAGCGGGCGGGTGTTAAGAAGTGAGGTTTGGTGGGTCATGTTTCGGAGGACGCATGAATCGACCTTCGCCTCCCGACCCCGTTGGGGAGTTGCAGCGATGAGACAAGATCAAAATTGGGGAGGAAAAAAAATTAAAAAAGGGAACAGGAATATTTCTGTCTGTCATAAAGCCCTTTTGTGGGGAAAAACTCATTCTGATTGGCTGGGCCTGGCGCCCAAATGGGTGGGCCATGGCAGCGCCCCTGTCCAGTCATGTGAAATCCATAGATTAGGGCCTAATGAATTTATTTAATTGGACTGATTTCCTTATATGAACTGTAACTCAGTAAAATCGTTAATTGTTGGATGTTGCATTTATATTTTTGTTCAATATACATGCATGTATGACGTTTACCTTATTCTCACTCTGTATGCTATTCTATAGTTACTGTCTATGTGACTATTTTCAGGAATCAGCTGGCAACCAGAAGGCATTACTGTTTCTAATGATACAGTGCCTTTGGAAAGTATTCAAACACCTTTTTCCATATTTTGTTACGTTACAGCCCTTTTCTAAAATGGATTAAATAAATAAAAATCCTCATAAATCTACACATTACCCCATAACAACAAGAGAAAACAGGGTTTTAGAAATTTTTGCACATTTATAAAAAAAAAAAAAACAGTAATACCTTATTTACATAAGTATTCAGACCCCTTGCTATAAAGACTCGAAATTGAGCTCAGGTCCATCCTGTTTCCATTGATCATCCTGAGATGTTTCTACAACTTGATTGGAGTCCAGTAGTGGTAAAGTACATTTATTGGACATGATTTGGAAAGGCACACACTTGTCTATACAAGGTCCCACAGTTGACAGTGCATGTCAGAGCAAAAACCAAGCCATGTGGTTGAAGGAATTGTCCGTAGAGCTCAGAGACAGGATTATGTCGAGGCACAGATCTGGGGAAGGGTCCCAAAACATTTTGGCAGCATTGAAGGTCCCCAAGAAGGCCTTTTGGTAGGCCATCATTGTAAATAAGAATTTGTTCTTAACTGACTTGCAAAGTTAAATAAAGGTAAACAAAAATAAACAAACACAGTGGCCTCCATCATTCTTAAATGGAAGAAGTTTGGAAACACCAAGACTTTTCCTAGAGTTGGCTGCCCGGCCAAATTGAGCAATGGGGGAGAAGGGCCTTGGTCAGGGAGGTGACCAAGAACCTGATGGTTACTCTGACTGAGCTCTAGAGTTCCTCTGTAGAGATGGGAGAACCTTCCAGAAGGATAACCATCTCTGCAGCACTCCACCAATCAGGCCTTTATGGTAGAGTGGCCAGAAGGAAGCCACTCCTCAGTAAAAGGCACATGACAGCTTGCTTGGAGTTTGCCAAAAGACACCTAAAGACTGATGTTTAAGAACCAATCCTAGAAGTAATGTTGAACCTTTTGTATCTTTATTTCTTGGTATAGGAGTACTCTAAAATAATTGATAATAAACCAAGGAGAATATCAACCAAGGCTGGGTAGTTTTGGCTAACCTTCAATTTTCATGACGATTTTGCTAGATTGGCTGGATCATTTAAAGCAATAGCTATTTGATTAAATTTCTCTGAGGCTTCATTAAATGTTGTATTTATAAATGTTAGGTTGAGTAATGGATAGCCGATCCTGTCAATCTCATCAGCGATTTCCAGGTTGACTAAACGACTGTCGATGTATCGTTCGAAACAGCACAACAGTGGCCACCCGTTATCTGAGAATATAGTCGATATTTTTTCTGGGGGAAAAAGTATACTTGGAAAGTAGTATACATGATTTGGGTTTATTGGAAGAAATGTCATTTTGGTGTTTGAATGGCAATTTCACGCAGAAAATATTCACTTTCGCTAACGACTCCCTTTCATCGCGAACTGTCTCCAGTAGCTAGCCTGCCAGCTAGCCGACTGCCGTGCACAGCTGTTTGCTTATGGAGAAAATTGGACAAAGCTTTCGGATGCGGGACTCTGGTGAACTGAATGTTTAATTTGCCTGTTA
This sequence comes from Salmo salar, assembly GCF_965601325.2. NCBI lineage: Eukaryota > Metazoa > Chordata > Actinopteri > Salmoniformes > Salmonidae > Salmo > Salmo salar. The sequence goes on along the minus strand of NC_138318.1, from coordinate 23,053,487 downwards.
GTACGATTAATTAAGTCAAGTAGTTAGCAAGCTAACTAGAGAAAAAAAGATAACTAGTTAACTAGAAGAGAGTGTGTGGATCGAAGCAAACTGGCGAAAGTGCACCAGGATCCGAAGAAATTCCCTATGCCAGTGATGGCAAACGAGCCGATAATTTTGAACGTCTATGATATGGTAAGTTGTGTGTAGGTAAATGTATAATTTTCATTAATCGCATACGGTACATTTAAGAACACACTTACCATAATACACTAACTCGCAGCTATTACTAACTCGGTAGCGTTATTTAATTGGCGAGCTAACGCGTTAGTTAGCTATAAAGCGAGCTAGGTGTCCAGCTAGCTAACAAGATTCGTGTCTGAAACTGAGGATGTATGGAGCATTGGAAGATCCCCGAACTATGGCTGCTGTATGGCTATGGAAATGTTAACCCCCAAACTAACGGTTTAGTTAGGCAGCCAGCCAGGATCAGGAAATGTTAACCCCCAAACTAACGGTTTAGTTAGGCAGCCAGCCAGGATCAGGAAATGTTAACCCCCAAACTAACGGTTTAGTTAGGCAGGCAGCCAGCCAGGATCAGGATGTTTGTCCCCGGGTCATCTGTTTTGTAAATTTGTCTAAATCAAAATCTGCCCGTCGGTGGGAAACCAGATTTTGGACTCACATCTTCCAAATTAGTTTACTAACGTTACTAAGAGTGACCAAAATGTAAAAAAAAATTATATTTGTGTACTTCACTACTTTATATAAATAATTACCTGTCTGATTGAAAACACATGTATACAAATGACAGACATTGAATAATGTATCATGAAGTTGGCTTGTTATCCTGTGAATGAACAATTTAAGTTGAATTTCCTTATTAGGAGCTGTGTGAGATGAGTGTTTTTCTCCAAATCTACTGCTGACTGACCCTGATTAGCCTGAGCCCTGTTAAGCAGACTATGGGTAAAACATTACCCACAGTGTAGCAACAAAAAAGTATTAGACTTTTCGGTCTACCCCAATGTGGTCCGGTGTTTAAATGTATTAAGCCACAACATTCTAATTGCTGTAGTTGTCTGTTTGATTTCATGACAGGAATATGTAAATACAGTTCAATACTGTGTCTAAAGGATACCAAATTATTATTATTATTATTATTATTATTATTATTAAAATATTTGCCCAGTAATTCTCTTAAACGGTCTTTCAGAAGGTTGATGTGAATGATCTTTACACCTCACAATGTTCATCCTAAAGCAATTGAATCAGGACTTGGTTATGATAGTGTCTCCTGTTTTAAGGAAGAGTGCAAAGGTCCTCAGATCAATAAAGTAATGAATAAATAAAAAATGCTCCTTGTCACAATCGGTCAATGACCGATTCTTTTGGAGTGTCACTTCCTCTTTCCTCCCACTCTAACTCAATAGCTCACCGTGTTCTAGGTTCCATAGCTTTGGTTTGTGGGAAAGGTTGTATTTCAGACTTCTCCAGTCCTGTTTAACCTTTCAGCTCACCCAAAGTACTGGACACTCAGTTTGCCTGTCAAGCTTATCCAAGCATGGTGCTTGTTAGATTGGTTAATTGCATTCTGGCTTGAGTATCATAGCTGTGGATGACAACCAAGTGGAAAAAATGTAGGCTATTAATGGGTGTTTTGGAACTTTAATAATTTATGTTTGCTGGTGTTTTTGTCTTGTTTCAATGGTGGAATTATGTTGCTGTGTGACATTTCTTGTTAACCTTGTCGCTCAGTCTTGATGTCTGCACATTGACTCGAGTGAATGGATTTACCATGCTTTTAAAATAGACTGACTGATTGCAGTGTTTTAGATGGCTGCTGCTTGACACCACTTGTCCTGTTGGTGATGAGATGTAAACTGACACTGAATGAGTTTGGTACAGGACTGTCTAAGCGGCCAAGTTAGTCTTGTATGCATAGGCTGGTTCAGCTTATCCTACAGTTTTATAGTTGTTCAGTATTTGCATTAAATGTCCTCTGATCTATTTAGAGGATCTGTTAGTGTTGATTCCCTTTTATATGATAGCCTTAATCACTCACTTGCACTAACAGTTATTGGCTTTATGGCTATAGTTTAAAGATTAGGTTCACCACATTGAAACATAGCCTAAAGGGCCCTATTCAATCTTTATCACTGAATTTAAATGTAATTTCCGATTTAGCTGACATCTGCAGCATTTACTGTGAATACAGTCTCCCCTAACATGGGAACTTTGCCTCTAAATTTTAATCATGCTGTAAAGCTGAATTTCTGTGTTACGGATTGATTAGAACCCCAAATAGTTTCTCTTCAAATTGGACATGTAAAAAAGACTGAGCCTTTTCATATTTGGCTTTGGTTGTGTTTGCCACAAGGTACAGGCTCCATAAGTTTTTATTATCTCTATTTTATTGGATCTTGCTCATAGAGGCTGCTGATGGAATGCCTGTCTTTGTGAGTGCACATTGTCAGCACAGCCAGGGGTGATGCCTACAAATCTGTCATGCTAGCCACAGAAGGCATGGTAAGAGGTCTTCTCTCTCCCGCATGGTTGGCCATTAGCCATCTCTGGACAGTGACAGCATCTCTTCTTTCACATGACTGGACATTGTCATACCTCCTCCTCGTGTGTGTGTGTGTGTGTGTGTGTGTGTGTGTGTGTGTGTGTGTGTATCCTGCTGTCCAGCCATGTATGACACACACACACACACACACACACACACACACACACACACACACACACACACACACACACACACACACACACACACAGAGTCGCCTATCCAGCTGAGGGGATGATCATTATGTTGGACCACAATTCTACTGTCCTTACTTCTGATTGGTTTTCAGTTTATTGGGCCTCCTTTTTCATTCACTATTTGCATACCCATTCTGCTGTATCCACATTCCACACCCTTTATTAGCTCATTGACATTGGCCTGACTGAACCTTGGACACAGTAAATGTGGTAACCTTAGTGGGGGTAGCTAGCCTGCAGACATCTAATGGTATTGATTTCACTTGCTCAGTAAAAGCATGTGTCCAGTTGAGCCAGCCTTGTTAGTACTCAGTAGTAGCCTACCTCATTATGAGATTCTTGGAACTCACCGGATTCAAAATGTTCCACCATCGTGAGGCTCCTTTCACTATGAGCCAGAAATAGAATAGGAGTAAGTTGAGAAAATCACAAAGTAATTTGGATGGATTTTTTTTTTTTTGTGGGTCGGGGAGGTGAGGTAGGTTGTGATTATCATGAGCTCATTTAGGCCTGATTTTATATAGGTTTATATAGGTTATATAGCCTGTTGGTTTATTTTGTGATCTGGAAGGAGAAGAGAAAAGGCAATGTTATTTAGGAGTTGTGACAGAAATGTTTAAGCTAACGAGCCAACATAAAGTTCAGGAGAATCCGAGACGTGATTCAGTGTTGAAACCAAGAGTTCTCTTAAAGTAGGCTGTAATAAAGCCACCTCCAGCAGATGATAGCCACCCTAATCTCAGAAGTAAAATCTTGCTTAATTTGTTCAGCTGCATGATTTACTTCTGGGTCTATACGTGTTAGAAATTGAAGGTTCCGGCGTTTGGGAAGTCTCCACCGTCGCAAAAGGGAACTCGGCCTTCGCCCAATACTGATACGTCCATATAAACAGTGACCCATTCAGTTCCGGCAGATTCTTCGCTCTACATGCAGAATCTGCCCACGGGAGATTTATAGCCACCTTAACCCAACATGCTATGGGAAATAAGTGCACTCTCAAAGCAACAAACCCCTCTGTCCTTCAATCAAATAACAATGGGGGTACATGTACATTTAGGAAATGAACAGGAGAGACCTCAACATACATTCTCACATCAAGCCAGTGTCTGGATGCCTGATGCCTCTCCTCCCTTGTGATTCATCTCACCCCACTCTATCCATATTGCCTTTCCCTTTCACAGAGAAACCAAGCCAGGGAGGTATATCTCAATCAGATCTGGGGAAAGCCCAGGGCTGGTTTGACTAGGAGCAGCATGTCAGCTGTTGCTATTTGCAGATTGGGGTTGTTGCGCTCTCTTTTCTCTGCTTTAGATCTATCTGACAGGAGTCTCATTGCTCCTGCAGGCTCCCATCAGGAGGAAAGCAGCAGCACAGGGGGAAAAAGGGCTTTTCATGTGTCCTGAGGGGGATGAGCTCCTACATCCTAGTCCTAATGGAATCAGACTGTTATTCCTTCAATGGCTGCTGCAGAAATGAGCCTTCATTGAGGGAAATCAGTCTTTCCTTTGTCTCATTCATGCTTTTTAATTCATGCATGCATTGTAAGCGTACTTTACATTAGCCATGGACTATGGATGACACATTTTCATAATCAAGAGAAATTGCATTGCTACTGAGCATTAAGTAGCTCTCTCGCAGCTTTAGTCTGGTGTTTTTCTTCCCTCCCCTCCTACAGTTTTCACACAGATCATTTCATGAACAACACAATACTGAGAGGTTCTTGTGACTCAGACTGATGGTTAAGACACTGATGCTTTTTTAAGATAGGCTCGCTCGATGATTCATTCATTGACTCTCCCAATTAGTGTACAGTGTTTGATCAAATAAAGAGTGATGAAACTCCAGTGCATATCATATCTCCTGCATAACTGGATTTCCCTTGGAGAGCTGAGTGTTTTTGCAACCTTGGTTAATTAGGAAATTATACTGTGCACCACCTGTTCGTGGTGATACCATTTGCCTTGTCAAGATGAGCTGGTATTAGGATTAGGACTAGCCGAGGAGAGAGCATTCACACTGCCCATTCTTTGCATTGCAGTGCCTCAAAGAATTCTGGAAACGTGTTCAAATCACATGTACTGCCGGATACTCACAGAGGTTGTCTGGCTACTATCCTACTATCCTATGGGTTGACTTGGGATTTTTTTTCCCATTAGCCAGCCATGATGCATTGAATACAAAAAGTCAAATAGGCTTGCGATTTGTTTTTGCTAGGAAATCTCCCTGCCTGCTTAATGATAGCGGCTTCTGCCAGACTAGTTTATTCAGCGTTGGGAGTCTGAGGACCTTTCCCCTGGATAGACAGAGCTCTCCAGCTCCACTTAGAATCACATTAGAACAGTGCCAGACAGGCCTGCTCATAATCACAGGGAGGCCCAGCTCTCTCTGCACTTTGAAGGATGCCTTTAATAAGCTTTAAAGTAATTGGGGTCAGAGGGATTCAAAGCTGAGGAGGAGAAGGTGTTAGTGTAGTGTGTACAGCTGTAGCAACTGCTTCTGTTCTGCGTTTTTCCCTTCTAGGTGTTGCTGCATATGAAAGCGTGTGTGCTATTTTAGTCTATTTGCAATGCTATGGTCTGAACTTGGAAGTCTGAGTGATGCAATTATAGCCATCTGTTCCCCCCCCCCAAAGTATTCCTGTAAAGAGGTGACTGTGCCCCCGCACATTGACTCTATACCGGTACCCCCTGTATATAGCCTCGCTACTGTTATTTTATTGCTGCTCTTTAATTATTATGATTTATTTTTTTGCTCTTAACTGCATTGTTGGTAAAGGGCTTGAAAGTAAAAAATAAAATATTTAACCTTTATTTAACCATGTATTCCAGTTGAGAACAAGTTCTCATTTACAACTGCCAAGATAAATCAAAGCAGTGTGACAAAAACAACAACAGAGTTACACATGGGATTAACAAACGTACAGTCAATAACACAATAGAAAAATCTATATACAGTGTGTGCAAATGTAGAAAGGCAATAAATAGGCCATAGTGGTGAAATAATTACAATTTAGCATTAACACTGGGGTGATAGATGTGCAGATGATGATGTGCAAGTAGAGATACTAGGGTGCAAAAGAGCAAAAAAATAACTATGGAGATGAGGTAGTTGGGGGGGCTATTTACAGATGGGCTGTGTACAAGTGCAGTGATCGGTAACCTGCTCTGACATCTGATGCTTATAGTTAGTGAGGGAGATAATAGTCTCCAGCTTCAGTGACTTTTGCAATTCGTTCCAGTCATTGGCAGCAGAGAACTGGAAGGAAAGGTGGCCAAAGGAGGTGTTGGCTTCGGGGATGACCAGAGAAATATACCTGCTGGAGTGTGAGCTACAGGTGGGTGTTGCTATGGTGACCAGTGAGCTGAGATAAGGCATATACCTTGCAATACCTATACCTAGCAGAAACCTTTAGCCAGTGGGTTTGGCGACGAATATGTAGCGAGGGCCAGCCAACGTGAGCATACAGGTCGCAGTGGTGGGTAGTATATGGGGCTTTAGTGACAAACCGGATGGCACTGTGATAGACTACATCCAATTTGCTGAGTAGAGTGTTGGAGGCTATTTTATTAATGACATCGCCGAAGTCAAGGATCGGTAGGATAGTCAGTTTTACGAGGGTATGTTTGGCAGCGTGACTGAAGGAGGTTTAGTTGCGAAATAGGTACCTTTGCATCAAATCATCGCTGCTAGCTAGCTGCTACCGAGTGGCTATAGCACCTAACGCCCCTGTCCCAAAGCTAGCACCAGTTAGCCAGGCGAATCTCCCGGCTAGCAAACGAAATTACTACAACTACAATACCTCTTTCGCCAACCGGCCTGGACTCTTTGTCGACGTGGCGCCCCGCCGTACCACCACGACTGGTCTGCCGACGTAACTCCAGCCGCTGTGCCCTCAACCGGCCTTTGCCGGACGTCGGAGCAGACGCTTTTACTAGTCCCGGCCTGCTAACTTTAAATGCCGTGTCTCCCGCATGCTAGCGTAGTAACGACTACCCCGACTTCCCTGTTTGATCTTTTGCTGTTCACTGGACCCTATGATCACTTGGCTACATAGCTGATGCCTGTTGGACTGTTAATTAATCACGTTACTCCATTTTGTTTTATTTACTTAATTTTTTTTGTTTCTGTCAGCCCCAGCCTCGAACTCAGGCCCTGTGTGTAGTTAACCGACCCTCTCTGCCCATTCATTGCCATTTTACCTGTTGTTGTCTTAGCTCATTAGCTGTTGTTGTCTTACCCGTTGTTGTCTTAGGTAGCTCTTCCAATCACCTGTGATTGCTTTGTCTCTCTCAAATGTCAATATGCCTTGTATACTTTTTTTAGGATAGTTATCATTGTTTTAGTTTACTGCGGAGCCCCTAGTCCCACTCAACATGCCTCAGAAACCTCCTTTGTCCCACCTCCCACACATGCGATGACCTCACCCAGCATAACTAGCGCGTCCAGAGATGCAACCTCTCTTATCATCACTCAATGCCTGGGTTTACCTCCACTGTACCCGCTCCCCACCATACCCCTGTCTGTACATTATGCCCTGAATTTATTCTACCACGCCCAGAAATCTGCTCCTTTTATTCTCTGTCCCCAACGCACTAGATGACTAGTTTTGATAGCCTTTAGCCGTACCCTTATCCTACTCCTCCTCTGTTCCTCTGGTGATGGCCCTGCATGTCCCCAGGCACTCTCATTTGTTGACTTCTGTAACCTAAAAAGCCTTGGTTTCATGCATGTTAACATCAGAAACCTCCTCCCTAAGTTTGTTTTACTCACTGCTTTAACACACTCCACCAACCCTGATGTCCTTGCCGTGTCTGAATCCTGGCTTAGGAAGGCCACCAAAAATTCAGAGATTTCCATCGCCAACTACAACATTTTCCATCAAGATAGAACTGCTAAAGGGGATGCATTTCTCTACGGCTGGCCATGCTTTCCTCCCGGCTACCCCGGCCAACAGCTCCGCACCCCCAGCAGCTACTTGCCCAAGCCTGCCCAGCTTCTCCTTCACCCAAATCCAGATAGCAGATGTTCTGAAAAAGCTGCAAAACCTGGACCCATACAAATCAGCTGGGCTAGACAACCTGGACCCTCTCTTTCTAAAATTATCCGCCGTCCCGCCGTCATTGTTGCAACCCCTATTACCAGTCTGTTCAACCTCTTTCGTATCTTCCGATATCCCTAAAGATTGGAAAGCTGCCGTGGTCATCAGCCTTTCCCACTGAATTACAGGGAAGGAGAGACTAATATTGCCCTTTGCATTTCTCAGAAGTCTCATAGCAGAAATGAGATGACTGAAAGATCAATTTAGTTCTCCACCTCTACCCACAACCCAAATGGACTCTAACAGCTATTGGCCTTCCCTGAAAGAACACAAATTGAGTCAAAATCAGGTTGCCCAGACTCAATTGAGTTACTGTACCTCTTTTTGTTTACGGATTTACTGTACCTCTTTTTGTTTCTGTCGGCCCCAGCCTCCAACTCAGGCCCTGTGTGTACCTAACTGACCCCCTCTGCCCATTCATCGCCATTTACCCGTTGTTGTCTTAGCTCTCCCGACCAATACCTGTGATTGCTTTTTGCCTCTCTCTGTCAATATGCCTTGTCTACTGCTGTTTTGGTTAGTTATTGTTTTATTTCACTGTAGAGCCCCCAGTCCCGTGCAACGTGCCTTAGATATCTCTTCTTGGGTATGGCGCTACAAGCTTGGCACACCTGTATTTGGGGAGTTTCTCCCATTCTTCTCTGCAGATCCTCTCAAGCTCTGTCAGGTTGGCTGGGGAGCGTCGCTGCACAGGTATTTTCAGGTCTCTCCAGAGATGTTCGATCGGGTTCAAGTCCGGGCACTGGCTAGGCCACTCAAGGACATTCAGAGACTTGTCCCGAAGACACTCCTGCATTGTCTTGTCTGTGTACTTAGGGTCATTGTCCTGTTGGAAGGTGAACCTTTGCCCCAGTATGAGTTCCTGAGCGCATTGGAGCAGATTTTCATCAAGGAGCTCTCTGTACTTTGCTCTGTTCATCTTTCCCTTAATCCTGACTACTCTCTCAGTCCCTGCCGCTGAAAAATATCCCCACGGCATGATGCTGCCGCCAAACATGCTTCACCATAGGGATGGTGCCAGGTTTCCTGCAGGCGTGACTCTTGGCATTCGGGCCAAATAATTCAATCTTGGTTTCATTAGACTAGAGAAGCTTGTTTCTCATGGACTGGGAGGCCCTTAGGTGCCTTTTGGCAAACGCCAAGCGGACTGTTATGTGCAGTTTACTGAGGAGTGTTTTCCGTCTGGCCCCTCTACCATGAAGGCCTGGTTCGTGGAGTGCTGCAGACATGGTTGTCCTTCTGGAAGATTCTCCCATCTCCACAGAGGAGCTCTGTCAATGACCATCGGGTTCTTGGGCACCTCCCTTCTCCCCAGATTGCTCAGTTTGGCCGGGCGGCCAGCTGTAGGACTCTTGGTGGTTCATTCTTAAATGGAAGAAATTTTGATGGAGGCCACTGTTTTCTTGTCGACCTTCAATGCTACAGAAATGTTCTGGTACCCTTCCCTAGATCTGTGCCTCGACACAATCCTGTCTAGGAGCTCTACGGACAATTCCTTCAACCTCATGGCTTGGTTTTTGCTCTGACATGCACTGTCAACTGTGGGACCTTATGCAGACAGGTGTGTGTGTGTGTGTGTGTGTGTGCCTTTCCAAATCATGTCCAATCAATTGAATTTACTACAGGTAGGGCTGTGTGGGTCACAAAATTAAGCCAGACGGTTTTAATTGACCGTTAATTAACAAACACATTTAGCATCTCTTAGCTTCCGCACACAGCCTACAAGCCACTGATGAAGACCTTTGGAAAAAGTCTAAATCCATGTAATATAGCCTACACCTTCACAATACATCCATTATTTATTTTAGACAGATCTAAGGAAACATGATATGAAGAAAATGTAGTCTATTTCAGAAGAACAGAGTAGGATATTCTGAGTTGTCTTTATATTAGGTCCTGATATGGCTTTATTTGTATTTATTTGATATCCCCATCAGCTGCCAAGGCAGCAGCTACTCTTCATGTTAAAGCACTTACATTACTTATAAAAGATAAAATAAAACAAAAGATAAAATGGTACAAAGTATAACGTTATTACACCACTACATATCTACAATACAAAAATATTTAATACCACCATACAACAATATCACAATGTATGCATGTGTCTGTACCTTTGTGTGTCTCTTCACAGTCCCTGTTGTTCCATAAGGTGTATTTTTACCTGTTTAAAAAATAATCTGATTCTACTGCTTGTATCAGTTACCTGATGTGGAATAGAGTTCCATGTTGTCATGGCTCTGTGTAGTACTGTGCGCCTCTCATAGTCTGTTCTGGACTTGGGGACTGTGAAGAGACCTCTGGTGGCATGTCTTGTCGGGTATGCATGGGTGTCCGACAGCTCGGTACTTTCAGCTTGTTAACATCTCTTACAAAAACAAGTAGTGATGCAGTCAATCTCTCTTCCACTTTGAGCCAAGAGAGATTGTCATACATGTCGTTAGCGCTCCCTGTACTTTTAAAGGCCAGATGTGCTGCCCTGTTCTGAGCCAATTGCAATTTTCCTTAGCCCCTCTGTGGCACCTGACCACACTACAAGACAGAACTGCTAAAGTGGGCAGAATTGCAATCTACTGTAGAGATTGACAGAACTCTGCAGGCTTACTATCCAGGTCTATGCCCAAACAGTTCAAGCTTCTACTTTTAAAGATCCATCTCTCCAGAAATAAGTCCCTCCCTGTTGCCGCTTGTTATAGACCCCCCTCAGCTCCCAGCTGTGCCCTGGACACCGTATGTGAATTGATTGCCCCCCCCCCCCCCCCCCATATCTATCGTCAGAGTTCGTACTGCTAGGTGACCTAAATTGGGATATGCTTAACACCCTGGCCGTCCTACAATCTAAGCTAGATGCCCTCAATCTCACACAAATGATCAAAGAACCTACCAGGTACAACCTCAAATCTGTAAACATGGGCACCCTCATAGATATCATCCTGATCAACTTGCCCTTTAAATATACCTCTGCTGTTTTCAACCAGGACCTCAGCGATCACTGCCTCATTGCCTGGGTCCGTTATGGGTCCGTGGTCAAGCGACCACCCCTCATCACTGTCAAATGCTCCCTAAAACACTTTTGCTAGCAGGCCTTTCTAATCAACCTGGCCCGGGTATCCTGGAAGGATATTGACCTCATCCCGTCAGTAGAGGATGCCTGGTTATGCTTTAAAAGGGCTTTTCTCACCATCTTAAATAAGCACGCCCCATTTTTTTTTTATATATTTTTTTTTTAACTAAGAACAGATATAGCCCTTGGTTCACTCCAGACTTGACTGCCCTTGACCAGCACAAAAACATCCTGCATATACTTCTCTGTTGATATCACATACATTATCAAGTATTTCACACGCATTATCCAGAAACTGACTGTTAGCACTTGGTCCATAGCAGCTTCCCACAAGAATGGGCTTAAGGTGGTGAGGCAGATGAACCTGTAGCCATATTACGTCAACAGTATTTAACATGAGATCGTCTCTAAGCTTTACAGGAATGTGGTTCTGAATATAGACGGCAACACTGCCCCCGTTGGCATTTCTTTCTTTTCCGTAGATGTTATAACCATGTATTGCTACCACTGTATCATCAAAGGTATTATCTAAGTGAGTTTTAGATGGTCAGAATATGAATGTCATCTGTTACAAGCAAGTTATTGACTTCATGGACCTTGTTTCTCAGGCTGCATATGTTAATACCAGCTATTTTTAGCACTTCTGGGTTGCTTGATTGTTTTTAAAAATTTACTGGGAAGCTTATCAGAAGTAGACTTGCTCATGTTATTTATATTGGAGCTGATAGTGCAGGGTGAGCTGCACACAGTGCTCTTCCTACTAGGGCACACCACCTCAATGCTAACAGTATAACTAATAGGCACATGATTACTGCATACAATAGCTGTAGGATCAACAGAGGTATTCAGGGCAGTTCGAGGGACAAATTAAGTTCCTTACCTGGTCTGCCAACGCCCTTATGATAATGTACATTTAATGCAGCATTTTGATGACTCATTGTCACAATGGTAGGGATTAACTGAGCTGGTCTTGGGTCATTGATAAGTCATTGTTTCAACGCAGCCTTGAAATGCGTGCACAGAGTGCAGGAGCCTCGACGATTTGGATGGACTCCGTCATTCCTGTAGAGTATTTTCTGTTTTCAGAAGTTGTCAAAGTTAGCTATAAAAGTGATTCCAGCAGAGCTACAGTAACCTTTTAGGCAGATGTGTAATCCCAGTAGCCTGTTGAATCTTTAATACCCGACGATGGTACTAGACCTGAAATGATTGGCTGTTTTTTGGAGTCTTTTAATGCTAAAATCAGTTCTTTAAAATCCGTTTTTGGATGTTTAGAGCTAGCCCTCCTGATGTCCTTTGACCCCATATGGACGCTGTCGTAGAACAGTCAAAATCAGCCTTGTGATGTCCTGTGCTCCTGGGTAGCATGGGGTTTTTGCATTGGGAACCGAGATGCTCCTCACCATAGAGCTGCCGACAATGATAGTTGGTGATGTTGAATGGGCCGGTCTCTCAGGCAGCCTCACGGTCTGATGAGGGTGGGAGCTCTGAGGATCTGAATCTGAGGTAGAAGCCATCGGAGAGGGAGACGGAACTGAAGACGAATCCGGAGGTACCCGCGTATCTGATCTCGAATGGGAAGCACCTAACAAAGGCGCCGGAACCTCTGTATCCAGGGCGGCAAACCCGTTTCTGGTCTGTGTCAGGTCCGGGCTTAACATCTCCAAGGCGACCCCAGTTGCCAGAGGACGCTTTCTTCGACTTCCACGGTGAGTGACGTATCTCCATGGCTGGTTGGTTGGGGTCGAGAACAGCTCCGTTCTCCAGGGAAGGGGGAGAACCCTTCGGGATGGATCCCTGCTGAGCACCGGCCAATTCGCTGTGGAGAGCTGACATGGCCGCGTCACTTCCACAAGAGCGGCGTCCGGCTACTGGGGTGAAATAAAAAGTAGGGGGTCATGGATTCCCCAGTAGCTTGTGTAGGTTTGCTAACTGCTTGCCTAGAGTAGCCACTTCACCCCTCTAGTCCTCCACAAGCAAGCAGTTGCTACATTGAAAGTCAGCGCGGTCCACATTGTCCCGGAACAAAGCAAAGTAAACACTGCTCCTGCAGCGCTGGAAATGTTCATATAGCGACCCCCAGCTAGGCTAGCTGGGCTTCTGTGTCTGTCCCCATATGAGCAATCTGTCAGGATCCCGGGGCAGACGGCAGCGCTCACACCAACTAAGCCAAACAAAGCCGCAGGATCCCAAATTAAAATGAAAGTATATATAAAAACAAGATATATATATATATACACACACACACACACACACACACACACACACACACACACACACACACACACACACACACAGGGCTCGCAGTGCCTTACACCACTGGGGCACCTGGATCTCAGTGCAAGACGCGTCACTGCAGAACCTTGTTCGAGTCCAGGTTGCATCACATTCGGCCGTGATTGGGAGTCCCATAGGCGGCGCACAATTGGCCTAGCGTCGTCCAGGTATGGCCGGGGTAGACCTTCATTGTAACTAAGAATTTGTTCTTAACCTCTTACATCTAGACGTTCCGCTAGCGGAACACCTGCTCCAATATCCAATGATGGGCGTGGGGCGAAATACAAACTCCTCTAAAATCCGAAAACTTCCATTTTTCAAACATATGACTATTTCACAGCATTTTAAAGACCAGACTCTCCTTTATCTAACCACACTGTCCGATTTCAAAAAGGCTTTACAGCGAAAGCAAAACATTAGATTATGTCAGCAGAGTACCCAGCCAGAAATAATCAGACACCCATTTTTCAAGCTAGCATACAATGTCACAAAAAACAAAACCACAGCTAAATGCAGCACTAACCTTTTGATGATCTTCATCAGATGACACACCTAGGACATTATGTTATACAATACATGCATGTTTTGTTCAATCAAGTTCATATTTATATCAAAAACCAGCTTTTTACATTAGCATGTGACGTTCATAACTAGCATACTTCCGGTGAATTTACTAAATTACTCACGATAAACGTTCACAAAAAACATAATTATTCCACAACTGCGCGCATCCCTTATCTAATTCCTCGGTGTATATTGAAGATATTGGAAGAACTGTCCACATTTACTTTGTCAGCCAACAAGATGAGTAGGCCTAACGAACAGCAAAAGCACTAGCCTATGTCAATCTACTATCCCCATAGTATAAAAGTTGACCTATTCTGTGCGAGAAATAAATATTCCAGTCTGGGACAGTTGTGGAATGTGATAGATCCTAAATTAATACAATCACTAGCATCAAAAAATGAGGCTGATGCCACAGATCAGAACGTTTAGCTTAAAATGCTGATAAACTATTAGGCTATTTCTTAACATTATAAACCCAGCGATGCGCACACGGCAGTAGGCTATAAGCGTGAATTTCCATTAGCGGATAAACACTTATCAAAAGATACCGCAAATGCGATTATGCATGTAATGCTTTTATTATAATGGTTCATTTTTATGGTAAATTCTTTCCCAAACTTAACTCACACACTGCTTATGTATTCCAGTTAGGCTCTACACCCCTTGTAAAGCAGGATAATGTGCTTAATTTTAAGACGTTTTTTGACCAATTTAGTTGTGATACAAACCTTATCAAAATATGGGCTAGGCTACATGTTGAGGCGACTATGATACATTTTTTTTGTTGATAAACAAGCCATTGTTTCTTGCCTTACATTGGGTATCATTCACAAGTTCTTAAAATAAAAATCACCTAGCAGGAACAGCACCATCTAGTGGTCAGAACCTGGTAATATCAGGATATAGGATAGAACATCAATGACACATTTTTCTGTAGGTGCGGGACACAATTAACTGAGAATACATTCCATACATAGGATGAAGAAACAATGCTCCATACTACTTGTATTCATCATGCCTTACTCATTGTTAGAAAAAAGTTTGGTCCAAATTGGATGTTGGGTACTAATATTTATTGGATATTATATGAATCCTATAAATAAAAATAGCCAGTTTGGGTGCAGTCAATTAGCATAATTTCTCAGATCAAATTATATTTCAGCAAGATAATGCAGGAATGCTAATCTAATCTGTTTCTAACTACAGAAATTGTTCTTAAACAATCTGAGCTGGTGGGTGTCATGGCTTGCAGAAATGACATGGAACGACTCTAAATTGATCACTAACATTTTAAAGCTGAGCAATTTGCGCGTTCTCTACGTAGTACAGTCATATCTGACTAAGATCATAAGAGTCAGAAGTGCGTTAATCTTGTTAAATATAAAACGAGAGATTATTTCACAGAAAAAAATAATCATCCTTAAATTTTGTAGGAGTTTACATTGACGAAAAGAATTGAACTTCTAACTGCACTCTCAAGTCTCCTCATTGAGCAGAGCGGCCCAAGCTGAGCCGTTGCTATGGATACTCGCAGACCCAGCGCCACCATGAGCAGAGCGCATGCAAAGCCTGCGGTGCACATGGAGCGAGTGACAGAGAGGAGCAGCAAATGGATTTACTGAGGAAATGATGTATGATTTCGGACAGGCCTAGACCTTAAATTTTGCGGTCTTATTCGGACCTGGGTACTAGGGTAGGGGCCTGAACATCGCAGTCATGGTTAGGACTTGGGCTTAAAGTTCATGCCTGTGCAGGGCTCTAGTATGACTCAGTGAGATGTCTGTAGTTATTCACTTTATTCAAACCAAATGCCTAGTGGCAGATTTTCTGAAAGAGCAGATTCAAGTTCTCCTTTTGATTCTAAAGAGAGCTTATCCCTAGCATTTCAAGCATACATTAGATGAGTGACTGAGTCAACCTGCATCTGCATCACTACTCATGTCTGTCTACTTTAGCAACGGTGGAAATTGGGAGACGCGATATAGTATGTTAACCTCAGTGCTAATGTGACAGGGAAAATACAGATATTTTTCAATGCAGATGGAAGTTCTGCAATAATACTAGCACTCCAAATGAGCCTGTACTCAATTTGCATGACTAAAGATGTCAAGCGGGATGGAAAAGATTATCTAACTGTTCTCAATTTGAAACAAATCTTGATTGGTTTTGCAATGCAAATGCACACTTATGCATGGAAAAACAGCTCTGCCAGTTAGTTTCAAGAGTGCTTCTGTTTATGCATCATTGCTTTTCAAGTGCTTATGAGGGAGTGGAGAGAAAACATGTGTAAGTAGGAAAGAACACCCTCTAAAATGGTAGCTTTTCTTTCAAGTAGCCTACTTTCCCCTCTTCAGAGCAGAAGCATCAGTCTGCAGCTGTCACTGCCGTGAGCATGGTAGATTAACAACAGGAGACCGTGGGTAGTCTAATAGATTTTAATATCCTGTGCTACAAACAGGAATGTGTCATTGGGAAACATAATGTATGGGCCCTGGTGACGATATTGTCGGCCTGTTTTCCCAAACAGATGTTTTGGAGGATTGGGGATGTAGATTGAGGATTCCCTATCTTCATTGACATAGATCAGGCAGCTGCATCTCTAATTGGAAGAGACACTGGTCCAATCTCAGAGATGGGCAACTCTCTAGTCCTAAGGAGCCTGATTGGTGTCAAACTTTTTCCCTAGCCCCCAGTTAACACACCTGACTCCAAAAATCAGCTAATCATGATCTTCAGTTTAGAATGCAATTATACTGAACAGAAATATAAACGCAACATGGAAAGTGTTGGTCGCATTTTTCATGAGCTGAAATTAAAGATCCCAGAAATGTTCCATATGCACAAAAAGCTTATTTCTCTAAAATATTGTGCTCAAATGAGTTTACATCCCTGTTAGTGAGCATTTCTCCTTTGCCAAGATAATCCATCCACCTGACAGGTGTGGAATATCAAGAAGCTGATTAACCAGCATGATCATTAAACAGGTGCACCTTGTGCTGGGGACAAAAGGCCTCTCTAAAATGTGCAGTTTTGTAACTCAACACAATGCCACGGATGTCTCAAATTCTGAGGGAGTGTGCATTTGGCATATTGACTGCAGGTATGTCCACCAGAGCTGTTGCCAGATAATTGAATGTTCATTTCTCGACCATAATCCGCCTCCAACGTTGTTTTAGAGAATTTGGAAGTACATTCAGTTTGGCCCTACAACCGCAAACCATGTGTAACCACTCCAGCCCAGGACCTCCACATCTGTCTTCTTCACCTGCGGGATTGTTTGAAACCAGCTACCTGGACAGCTAATGAAACTGAGGATCAGCTTCTTGATATGCCACATCTGTCTGCTGGATGGATGAACAAATTTGTGCAAAGAATTAGAGAAATAAGGTTATTGTGGATATCACATTTCTGGGATCTTTTATTTCAGCTCATAAAAATTGCAACCAACACTTCACATGTTGCATTTTATATTTTAACTATACAGTACCGTTCAAAGTTTGGGATCACTTAGAAATTTCCTTGAAAGAAAAGCACTTTTTTTTGTCCATTTTTAAAATAACATCAAATTAATCAGAAATACAGTATAGACATTGTTAATTTTGTAAATTACTATTGTAGCTGGAAATGGCAGATTTTTTATGGAATATCTACGTAGGCCCATTATCAGCAACCATCACTCCTGTGTTCCAATGGCACGTTGTGTTAGCAAATCCAAGTATATCATTTTAAAAGGCTAATTGATCATTAGAAAACCCTTTTGCAATTATGTTAGCACAGCTGAAAACTGTTGTTCTGATTAAAGCAGCAATAAAACTGGCCTCCTTTAGACTAGTTGAATATCTGGAGCATCAACATTTGTGGGTTCGATTACAGGCTCAAAATGGCCAGACACAAAGACCTTTCTTCTGAAACTCGTCAGTCTATTCTTGTTTTGAGAAATGAAGGCTATTCCATGCGAGAAATTGCCAAGACACTGAAGATCTCGTACAACACTGTGTACTACTCCCGTCACAGAACAGTGCAACCTGGCTCAAACCAGAATAGAAAGAGGAGTGGGAGGCCCCGGTGCACAACTGAGCAGGAGGACAAATGCACTGTATTTCTGATCAATTGGATGTTATTTTAATGGACAAATAAATGTGCTTTTCTTTCAAGAACAAGGACATTTCTAAGTGACCCCAAACTTTTGAACGGTATTGTATATATTTTTGTTTGGTTCCCATAATATGAAGTATGCATTAAGGTTTCTGTTATAGAATAAATGTGGCAAAAATTAAATTTAGGTGTAATTAAATGCATTTCTATAACTTCAAAAATATTTTTTCACACTGGTGGGGAGTGCAAAAATGGAGGCACGGTGGCTTCAACACAGCACCGCTTATCGGTCATCTTGTGTGTGTATAAATCATTGGCCCAATCTGGTGCTTTTGGAAATTGTCTTTTTTGGTACTATTTAGCTTCGCTAGGCCTGATAAGTTAACAGTGAGCTGGCTTCAGAAAAACAATTATGTAATTTTCCAGAAATATCTCAGATTTACTGGGATCTCTCTTTCTACACACCATGTGCTTGCTGCTCATAGCAGACAGAGGGAAATTAGGTCTGTGGAGGCCTCCAGCCGATCCGGGGCCTTTGGCGGGCTGCACGAGCAGCAGAGCATGTGACTGGATGTGGTGGGAGCAGAGTAGACTGTCAGAGGCCTTGAGTCACTCCGCACAGACACAGCACAGACAGCCACAGCCAATATAGAGAGCTAACATTTTAATAGACCACTGTTCACTGCTAGCCTCTGCATGCATTGTCCCTAAGTACTTGATGTTAACCTCTTACATCTAGACGTTCCGCTAGCGGAACACCACTCCAATATCCAATGATAGGGCGTGGCGCGAAATACAAACTCCTCGAAAATCCGAAAACTTCAATTTTTCAAACATATGACTATTTTACACCATTTTAAAGACAAGACTCTCCTTTATCTAACCACACTGTCCGATTTCAAAAAGGTTTTACAACGAAAGCAAAACATTAGATTATGTCAGCAGAGTACCCAGCCAGAAATAATCAGACACCCATTTTTCAAGCTAGCATATAATGTCACAAAAACCAAAACCACAGCTAAATGCAGCACTAACCTTTGATGATCTTCATCAGATGACACTCCTAGGACATTATGTTATACAATACATGCATGTTTTGTTCAATCAAGTACATATTTATATCAAAAAACAGCTTTTTACATTAGCATGTGACGTTCAGAACTAGCATTCCCACCGAACACTTCCGGTGAATTTACTAAATACTCACGATAAACATTCACAAAAAACATAACAATTATTTTAAGAATTATAGATACAGAACTCCTTTATGCAATCGCGGTGTCCGATTTTTTTTAAAATAGCTTTTCGGTGAAAGCACATTTTGCAATATTCTGAGTAGATAGCCCGCCATCATGGGCTAGCTAATTTGACACCCACCAAGTTTGGTACTCACCAAACTCAGATTTACTATAAGAAAAATTGGATTACCTTTGCTGTTCTTCGTCAGAATGCACTCCCAGGACTTCTACTTCAACAACAAATGTTGGTTTGGTTCCAAATAATCCATAGTTATATCCAAATAGCGGTGTTTTGTTCGTGCGTTCAAGACACTATCCGAAGGGTGACGCGCGGATGCGTATCGTGACAAAAAAATTCTAAATATTCCATTACCGTACTTCGAAGCATGTCAAACGCTGTTTAAAATCAATTTTTATGCATTTTTTCTCGTAAAATAGTGATAATATTCCGACCGGGAGTCGTTGTTTTTGTTCAAAGACTGAAAAAGTAAAATGGATTCTTCACGTGCACGCCCACACCCGTCTCATTGTTTTCAGATCGACCACTTACCAAATGCGCTACTGTTTTTCAGCCAGTAACTGCAGAGTCATCATTCAACGTTCTGGTGCCTTCTGAGAGCCTATGGGAGCCTTAGAAAGTGTCACGTTACAGCAGAGATCCTCTATTTTCCATAAAGAGGCTATAGAAGCACAAGAAATGGTCAGAGAGGGTACTTCCTGTACAGAATCTTCTCAGGTTTTGGCCTGCCATTTGAGTTCTGTTATACTCACAGACACCATTCAAACAGTTTTAGACAGTGTTTTCTATCCAAAGCTACTAATTATATGCATATTCTAGTTTCTGGGCAGGAGTAATAACCAGATTAAATCGGGTACGTTTTTTATCCGGCCATGAAAATACTGCCCCCTATCCATAACAAGTTAAGTATGTTTTAACTGTCCCTTTGCACATGTATGTTACAATGTGTCCAGTCCTAAAGAAATAGGCTTGCCACTACAGTCTGTTAGCTAGGCGATTTATAACCATTTGTTATATCGCTGGTTCCTTGCTATTTCAATCAAATAGTGATGCGTTTTCTCTTTTGCTTCACTAGCAGATGAGCTACAGTATGAGCTGTCTCTTCCCTATCAGTAGCAGGGAATCTCTTGTGTGTCGCTGATCTGTGCTGGATCAGCTCACTCAGCCTAGCTGTGTTTAAGAGATCGCCCTGAGTTAATCGGGCTCTTTGCTGCTGCCAAGGCTGTAATGGTGCTGATGGGTGATCGTTTTAATAGCCTGGCTAGCCTAGCTTAACACTGCCTTTTGGACAGACCTGGTCGAGCAGGTTTTTTAGTGGTTAAGGCTGACATTGTTTTGCATCTACAGTTGAAGTCAAAAGTTGACATACACTTAGGTTGGAGTCATTAAAACTAGTTTTTCAACCACTCCACACATCTCATGTTAACAAACTATAGTTTTGGCAAGTTGGTTAGGACATCTACTGTGTGCATATAATTCACTGTATCACCATTCCAGTGGGTCAGAAGTTTACATACACTAAGTTGACTGTGCCTTTAAACAGCTTGGAAAATTCCAGAAAATGATGTCATGGGTTTAGAATCTTCTGATAGGCAAATTGGCATCATTTGAGTAAATTAGAGGTGTACCTGTGGATGTATTTCAAGGCCTACCTTCAGACTCAGTGCCTCTTTACTTGACATCATGGGAAAATCAAAAGAAATCAGCCAAGACTTCAGAAAAAATTGTAGAACTCCACAAGTCTGGTTCATACTTGGGAGCATTTTCCAAACGCCTGAAGGTACCACGTTCATCTGTACAAACAATAGTACGCAAGTATAAACACCATGGGACCACGCAGCCGTCATACCGCTCAGGAAGGAGACGCGTTCTGTCTCCTCGAGATGAACGTACTTTTGTGCGAAAAGTGCAAATCAATCCCAGAACAACAGCAAAGGACCTTGTGAAGATGCTGGTGGAAACAGGTACAAAAGTATCTACATCCACAGTAAAACTTGTCCTATATCGACATAACCTGAAAGGCCGCTCAGCAAGGAAGAAGCCACTGCTCCAAAACCGGCATAAAAAAGCCAGACTACGGTTTGCAACTGCGCATGGGGACAAAGATTGTACTTTTTGGAGAAATGTCCTCTGGTCTGTTGAAACAAAAATAGAACTGTTTGGCCATAATGACCATCGTTATGTTTGGAGGAAAAAGGGGGAGGCTTGCAACCCGAAGAAGACCATCCCAACTGTGAAGCACAGGGGTGGCAGCATGTTGTTGTGGGGGTGCTTTGCTGCAGGAGGTACTGGTGCACTTCACAAAATAGATGGCTTCATGAGGATGGAAAATTATGTGGATATATTGAGGCAACATCTCAAGACATCAGTCAGGAAGTTAGAGCTTGGTCGCAAATGGGTCTTCCAAATGGACAAAGGCCCCAAGCATACTTCCAAAGCTGTGTCAAAATGGCTTAAGGACAACAAAGTCAAGGTATTGGAGTGGCCATCACAAAGCCCTGACCTCAATCCCATAGAACATTTGTGGGCAGAACTGAAAAAGCGTTTGCGAGCAAGGAGGCCTACAAACCTGACTCAGTTTCACCAGTTTTGTCAGGAGGAATGGGCCAAAATTCACCCAACTTATTGTGGGAAGCTTGTGGAAGGGAACCCAAAACGTTTGACCCAAGTTAAACAATGTAAAGGCAATGCTGTCAAATACCAATTGAGTGTATGTAAACTTCTGACCCTCTGGGAATTTGATGAATGAAATAAAAGCTGAAATAAATCATTCTCTCTACAATTTTTTTGACATTTCACATTCTTAAAATAAAGTGTTGATCCTAACTGACTTAAAACAGAGAATTTTTACTTGGATTAAATGTCAGGAATTGTGAATTTTTACTTGGATTAAATGTAAGGAATTGTGAAAAACGGAGTTTAAATGTATTTGGCTAAGGTGTATGTAATCTTCCGACTTCAACTGTACCTGTACATTTTGAGATTTGTTGGTATTTTGGTCCATTTTTAAATTGAGTATTTTTATAAGTAAACCATGTCAAACTTGATGTCAATGGATGTTTTCTTTAGTTTATCATACTACTTTTATCAACATTTTGTATGCATTTTAACCACTATAAAATGGACATGCATAAATAATTTCAAAGCTCACTACATTGAATTGCACATAATTTCAAAGCCCATTTCATAGAGAATGTTACAAACTTGACTACTTAACTTAGTTTGAAGAGATGGTCATTGGGTCTAAATAGACGTTTGGTAGTCTTAATTTCGTGTACTTGTCTTTAACTGCTATTTCCCGAAAGTCAGACTCTCCCAAAAAAAAAAAAATCCGTTTCAGAATAATCTGCATTCACCAAATTTTGTGTGGTTATCATTAGATATATTTTCCAGACTTGCCCAGAGGGAATTGTTGATATGTTGAATTTAAAAAAATTCTAGTTAACATTTTATTTGAAAAAATGCGGCAAAAATAATTTTACATACACGTCTTGAGTGTTTTACAGATAGAAAGATGAAAAAAGCATTTACCCATAATCTGCTCTGGACAATTCCGGTTCCGCGGTGTCTTAACAAGATGAAACAAAATATTTTGGCTGACTTCATCCAGTGTCCATCATTTTTTTAATTTGTGTGGTAAACCTTTATTTTAAGAATGTAAAGGCTGTTACTACAATTTCAATAAAGGAAAACGTCTGTACATTTCAGCTGTTTCAAAAACATTGCCTTGCTATAAAAATAAAAAAACATACTAGAAAAGTGTTGGCTCAATGAGACAATTTTGTTTACACTGACCTGCTTAGTTTGGCAACTGTCGGGCGAGTGTCGTGCGCTTCCTCGGAGGTTTTGGTCTAGCATAACAAGTTCGCAAGTTTACTTTGCATTAATTTATGTAGCCGAGGGTATTTTTGCGAAAAGTCTGAGTCGCCTGAAGACCCTCTTTGTTAGGAAAGAGGCTCCTGTTATTCTTTTGAGGTGTGATTATGCTACAAAAAACGTTTTCCTATCGGTATTCCTATTTTTTTCTGGGAGACTGCAGTGAAAGTGGGAGACAGGAGGCCACCATTTTAATTAGCAGCTGTCAAGCTCTCTCTTCTCTTTGAGTTGTGATGCATGCTGTCACACTGGAGAAGTCTGCCTAGCAACTGTTTAGCTAATTCCCAAAACACCACAGCAGAGACCCACACTTGACACAGTATGCAGATGCATAACAGAAGATAAACAAGCGCTAATAGTAGTTCTCAAGGACAAATACATGTGTGAGGAGTTATGGACATGACAATGTGTGTTAGCAGGGGTGTGTGCAAGAGAAAGAATGGGGGAAAATACAGGCTTATTACAGTAGTCAATGGATCAAATTACTGTCCACATCGCTCACAGGAGGTTTTAATCAGGGATCTTTTGTCACTTAATCTATGTCCCTCCGCATTAGCAGACATGAGCACTGAGCAGGCTTTTGGACTTCTGGGAAGGTGGTGTTATGCATTTATGCACGTCTGTGCTTGAGTCCAATTGGTTTCCATGGTTACTTGGGGATAAAGGCGTCCGCGTGCTTCCTAGCCGAAACAGTTCATGCATACACTGAGTATACAGAACATTAGGAACACCTTCCTGATATTGAGTTGCACCCCTTTGCCCTCAGAACAGTCTCAATTCGTCTGGACATGTCTTTTACAAGGTGTCAAGTGTTCCACAGGGATGCTGGCCCATGTTGACTCCAATGCTTCCCACAGTTGTGTAAGTTGGCTGGATGTCCTTTGGGTGGTGGACCATTCTTGAAACACACAGGAAACTGTTGACCTGGCACGTACTACCATACCCTGTTCAAAGGCACTTAAATATGTTGTCTTGCCTATGGCACACAATCCATGTCTCAAGGCTTAAAAATCCTTCTTTAGCCTGTATCCTCCCCTTCATCTTCACTGATTTGAAGTGTATGTAACAAGAATAAGGGATTATAGCTTTCACCTGGATTCATCTGGTCAATCCGTCATTGAAAGAGCAGGTTCTTCATGTCTTGTATATTATGATAACATTTAGTGACGTTTTGGTCTTCGGCAAGGTTTTCTTTCGCCTGTTCGTGCACACATTTTTCCCTGAGGCAAGCTGAAGTTCGGTAGCCGAAGTCTACGCCCCTTCGTCGGTAATTGGTCAACAGTAGGGATTCTTCAATGAAGTGTTTGTTGTCTTTCAATGAGAGACCTGTTTTCATACAAATGTTTTCACTTAAGAAATACTGCACCAAACATCTTAGTTAGATGTAAAATTGCGCGACTAAGACCTCGGCATAATCATATAACTCAAACTTTTTTATTAATTTATCTTGGTTAATTCAGACTATTTTCATACTGGTTACAGCGTCTCAAGAGGGACAAACGGTACTATTGCACATTTTTTCTCGTTTTTCTAGCGAAGGTCTTTTTAAGGGAGTATCCGTGGCACAGATGTTCACTTTGCCTAGTAGAGGTCTGCTAGGAGCAAACCAAACCTAGTATGCAGACGCTTTATTAGGTCACTGGCACTTTGGTTTTCCAATTTTGGCTCGGAGTCAGTCGTCTATGAAGCGCTCCTGTCTGTATGTCAGATCTGAGAGACTGCTTTGTGCAGTGGAAGGACTGATGGTCCAGATGTAACCTTTTCATATTTGACATTTCCCCAACACATCTCAGTTTGAGCTCTGAACAATGTCAGCTATGTAGACTGACTGCATGGGACTCTGGGGCATCGACCAGCGAAGGATTTTAGTTCATAGAAAACTATGCTCTCCGATTGTATACTGTTGGGCAGTAATTTATTGTTGTCTTTCATTTAGAATAAGTGGATTGAGAACATGAAGTTAGGGCTATAGCCTAACGCATACTGTATAACCTTACATTACACTAAAATAGCCCAGAAATGTCCTATTCAACACAAATTACGAGGGAGGTAACATATCTTCTGCTTCTCCTCCAGTTCTCTCTCTCGGCACACTGAGGGCACGTGGAACTCCGTTACAGTTAACAATCATTAACATGCTCCATCTTAGACTCCCCTGTTTGCTGGCACATCAGAGCCCCGTGAGGCCTAATAAAGTGGTGTTTCATTCAGTAGAACAGAGCCTTCAACCTCCTTAGATAATGACACTAGCTCTCTTACTGATGGCTCTCTCCATCAACTCAGAGCAGTAGTAGCACTGGGGACCTGGCTGATGAGAACACGGTGGCGCCAGATGCCAATTAAAAAATCAAAATAAAATCAGTTTATTGGTCACGTACACAATTTGCAGATGTTATCGCAGGTGCAGCGAAATGCTTGTTTCTAGCTCCAACTGTGCAGTAATACCTAGCAATAAAAATAAAAAAACGCCACACATACTTCTCAATTTCCTTATTTTTATGGATTATCTGAACAAGCAATGTCAGAGACCGGTATATAAAGCACAGTAGTATTTGAATATAGCTGTAATTTATGAGCGTGGCTAGACATAATTACCAACCCCATTGTCTGATTTGGCTTTAAAAGTGTTTTTCTCTGTCAAGCTCACCACACAACATAACCACTGCTGGCTCCAGCCAGGATGAGCGGTTTTAGGATGGCAAACATCATGGCAAACCTGCGCTGTCTTCTGGTGTCCCCTGAAGCTTGGGTACTGTCTTGTGTGGGTGGGGAGCTGCCGCAGCATCTCAGATTGGTATGATGAATATGTCATCCACATCATACAGGGTCTATCAACCTATCATTATCAAATGCATACATGTATCATTACTGAATAGAGCCAGAATGCACATCATCTTGCAACAGATTAGTCTTTTGCTCACTGTTCAGACTGTCAAGGCTGTGTTTTCCACACTTTGTCCTTTTATAGAAAAGTTACTTTTACATGTTTCATTCACACCACCTGTTAACCTGTAGGAAACATTTGAAAGAGTCCCTTGTGTATCTGTATATTACTCATTGCAAAGCTATTGTAAAAATGTTTATAGATCCCTCGTCCTTCATGCCGTGACCTCTCTGTTTCCCCTGTGTCTGTGATGTACTTTTTGTCTGGAGGCAGTTGTAATGATCACAGGTGTTTCGGTTTTCTTTCAGTACTGGATCAACGAGTTCACCACCAATCTGGGAATTGGCGTCTTTCACTCAGGGATCGAGATCTACGGCAGAGGTAAGGAAACCTCCGCTGCTATGATAACAGCCCTGGGTGGGGCTGACTGACCAAAGCTCAACCACACAACCAGGCACTCCAGTGAACTGCTGGGCTGTCAGGTGCTGCTGGGTAGAACTCCTCGTCAAGTAGAGAGGGCAGTGAGTCCGATACTATGGTACTATTAGTACCCGACATCAGGACTGCAATAGATGGTGGTAGAAATAAAATAACGATGGAAGTATAAACTTGTAAGAAAAGTTTCAAATTGTTGTAGCTGCTAACTTGTCTTTACTCATAATGCCTACACGTCTCAGATCCCCCCCCCCCCCAAATACAAGCCACATCAACCCAACCAGAGGAATCTTTGTTAGCTAATTACCATCTTCACTACAAACCAGACACACACTTGCCATTTTATTGTTTCTGGCTGTTTGTTTTTCAGGATCAGATGGGTTCTTCCTCTAATTTAAAAAATAGACCCAGCTAAATTACATTGCTATGAGCTGCACTGCAGATATTGAGATTAGCAAGATTCAAGACTGCTGTCACACACAAAATCTGCGCATTTGCCCACGTTCGTTTCACTGTGTTACAGCGTGGTAGCCAGGGCACCAAAATCGCAGAGAAGTTGAGCCTCACGCTTCACTCTTACTACTTGCGGAATTTGACCACCTGGTTTACTGTCTGCGTCTGTCATGTCTGAGTCTATCTTTTTAAAACCGCTTTATTCTAGAATCAGCCTCCCAGTTGCTCTGTCTATCCTGTGTGTCTTGGAGGATTGGCCTTCAGCCAGGATGTGTTCAGCAGCCACTGCTTTATTGATCAAGAAGGAGAACGGGAAGTGTTATTTTAGTTGAAAACACTGGTGGTTCAATCTGTTAAATCAGCATCTTGCCTGTGGTTTCAACCTCACAGCTCAGCCTATTAAAAGCTGCTTTCATCTACACATTTTAAAAGTCAGCTCTGAGTTTAAATATATCCTCATGGCAGCCCCTTCAGTTGCATGGTAGGATGGACCTGGGTATTTCTAATGCCTGGCTTGTTTACCCTTAATTGAGCTGATTCAGGGAGACTGACAATCCCAGCAACCGATGGTGTGGATTAGGCACATAATTATTGCCTTTTACATTACGAGCAGCGCAAGCTGGCAATTATTTACTGTGTGTCTTTCTTTATGAGAGTGAGTTTGCCAAAACTGACACCGTTTATACATTCTGTTAAATGGATGTGCTGTGTGTATCTGTCATTCATGGAGAAAGTGCATGAGTTATTGTAATTCAGCACAAGCGTTCAGATCAGGAGTTAGTAGCAGGCTGGATGAGTACATCAGAGGGGTGGGAACAGGGTTTTGGAGATCCGCATCCGCTGCATTCATCGTGGAGCTGGGAGCTGGACACGGACTGATAGAGCTAGACACGGACTGATAGAGCTAGACACGGACTGATAGAGCTAGACACAGACTGATAGAGCTAGACACGGACTGATAGAGCTAGACACGGACTGATAGAGCTAGACACGGACTGATATGAGAGCTATAAATACCTACCGCGTCTGCGACTTGGCTTCCTCAGACTGCCTCAGCCCATCACAACAGACTACAATACTACCCCACCTGCCCTACACTCACAGCAAACACAGCAATTCTTTTACTTTTAGATCTGTGTATGTTGTTGTGAATTGTTAGATATTACTGCACTGCTAGAGCTAGGAACACAAGCATTTCACTACACCGCAATAACATCTGCTAAATATTTTTATGCGACCAATGGTTAGATTTGATTTGCTCACTGGTCCACACTCACCTCAAACACAGCAACACCACCGCCACCCGCTCCAACTCATCTCAAACAGAGCAACACAGCCCCACACTTACCTCAACACAGTAACACCACCCCACAGCCCTGCTAATTTCTCACCAACCTCTACTAGTACTACTGTTATGTGCTATGAATCTTTGTATAGTGTGTTTGACTTCCTCTGTGTGATCTGATCAGTGGCCTGACCTCTGACCTTTCAGAGTTTGCCTATGGAGGACACCCATATCCATTTTCAGGGATATTCGAGATAACGCCAGGGGATGCCACAGAACTCGGGGAGACATTCAAATTCAAGTGAGTATCATGGCTTAAATCGAGGGCACTTAGGGTTTTCTCGCTGTATTTCGAAAAACAAGGTATGGTTAGTTAGTTGCTAAAACATGAGAACATCCTTAAACCCGTTTGAAGTGGAACCAGTACTGTTGCTGACGTATGTGTTCTTTCTTCACTGCTTGTGATGGATTCTGAAAACTGGTCATTTCTATTCATATTGGTAAAGTTTATTTTTTTCTGTTAAAAGCGGAACATAGGATCACGAGAATACCGTGAAGTCGCATAGGATTTCTGCTTCAAGCGACACTGAGAATCACATGAATAGCTAATGGGTACTGACACTTAAAAAAAAAAAAATTGTTGTAGAGACAACCTGCATAGACAATTTCTTGTCTTTATCTTGCAATCATTTTGTGACAATGCTCCCTAAAATAGTCATCATTATTTACTGCCTTCTTGTGACACGATGCCGTGTTGAAGTGTCGAGCCTTTACAGCTATGTTCAATGAAGCACACTGTTATAATGATAGTGCTGGAGGAGGAAGAAGAGGAAAATCCCAGTTGGACTGACATAGAATGTTATGAATACACTTGCCTGTATAAGAGCACAGACTATATACAGGGGGCACCGGTACTGAGTCAATGTGCGGGGGTACAGGTTAGTCGAGGTAATTTGTACATGTAGGTAGGGGTGAAGTGACTATGCATAGATAATAAACAGTGAGTAGCAGTAGTGTACAAAACCAATTGGGGGGATCAATGTAAATAGTCCGGTGACCATTTGATTAATTGTTCAGCAGTCTTATGGCTTGGGGGTAGAAGCTGTTAATGAGCCTTTTGGTCCTAGACTTGGCACCCTGGTACCACTTGCCATGCGGTAGCAGAGAAAACAGTCTATGACTTGGGTGACTGGAGTCTCTGACAATTTTTTGGGCTTTCCTCTGACGCCGCCTGTTATATTGGTCCTGGATGGCAGCAAGCTTGGTCCCAGTGATGTCCTGGGCCATACGCACTACCCTCTGTAGCGCCTTACGGTCAGATGCCAAGCAGTTGCCATATCAGGCAGTGATGCAACCAGTCAGGATGCTCTCGATGTTGCAGCTGTATAACTTGTTGAGGATCTGAGGAGCCATGCCAAATCTTTTCAGTCTCCTGAGGGGGAAAAGGTGTTGTCGTGCCCGCTTCACCACTGTCTTGGTGTGTTTGGACCATGATAGTTCGTTGGTGGACACCAAGGAACTTAACTCTCGACCCGCTCCACTACAGCCCGTCGATATTAATGGGGGCCTGTTCGGCCCGCCTTTTCCTGTAGTCAACAATCAACTAATTTTGTCTTGCTCACATTGAGGGAGAGGTTGTTGTCCTGGCACCACACTGCCAGGTCTCTGACCTCCCTATAGGCCTTGTCATCGTTGTCGGAGATCAGGCCTACCACTGTGTCATCAGCAAACTTAATGATGGTGTTGGAGTTGTGTTTGGCCATGCAGTCGTGAGTGAACAAGGAGTACAGGAGGGGACTAAGTACACACCCCTGAGGGGCCCCAGTGTTGAGGATCAGTGTGGCAGACGTGTTGTTGCCTACCCTTACCACCTGGGGGAGGCCTGTCAGGAAGTCCAGGATCCAGTTTCAGAAGGAGGTGTTTAGTCCCAGGTTCCTTAGCTTAGTGATGAGCTTTGAGGACACTATGGTGTTGAACGCTGAGCTGTAGTCAATGAACAGCCTTCTCACGTAGGTGTTCCTTTTGTCCAGGTGGGAAAGGAAAGTTTGGAGTGCAACAGAGATTTGTTGGGGTGGTATGCAAATTGGAGTGGGTCTAGGGTTTCTGGGATGATGGTGTTGATGTGTGCCATGACCAGCTTTTCAAAGCACTTCATGGCTACAGACGTGAGTGCTACGGGTCGGTAGTCATTTAGGCGGGTTACCTTGGTGTTCTTGGGCACAGGGACTATCAGCCTACCTTATTGTTATGCCAATCAGAAACGTGTTGAGGATCAGCGTGGCAGATGTTTTGTTGCCTACCCTTACCACCTGGGGGGGCGGACCATCAGGAAGTCCAGGATCCAGTTGCAGAGGGAGGTGTCTTGTCCCTGGGTCCTTAGCTTAGTGATGAGCTTTGTGGACATTATGGTGTTGAACGCTGAGCTGTAGTCAATGAACAGCATTCTCACATAGGTGTTCCCTTTGTCCAGGTGGGAAATGGCAGTGTGGAATGCGATTGAGATTGCGTCATCTGGATCTGTTGGGGCAGTATGCGAATTGGAGTGGGTCTATGGTATCCGGGAGGATGCTATTGATGTGAGCCATGACGAGCCTTTCAAAGCACTTCATGGCGACCGACGTGAGTGCTACGGGGTAGTAATCATTTAGGCAGGTTACCTTCGCTTCCTTGGGCACAGGGACAATGGTGGTCTGCTTAAAATGAAGGTATTACAGACTCGGTCAGGGAGAGGTTGAATATTGTTAATGAGTTCACGTCATGGTAATCCGTCTGGCCCCGTGACTTTGTGAATGTTGACCTGTATAAAGGTCTTGGTCATATCGACTGCCGTCCAGAACTACTGGTGCTCTCGTGCATGCTTCAGTGTTGCTTGCCTCGAAGCGAGCATAAAAGGCGTTTAGCTCATCTGGTAGGCTCCCGTCACTGGGCAGCTCGCGTCTGGGTTTCCCTTTGTAGTCCGTAATAGTTTTCAAGCCCTGCCACATCCGACGAGCATCAGAGCCGGTGTAGTAGGATTCAATCTTAATCCTGTATTGACACTTTGCTTTTATGATGGTTTGTCTGAGGGCATAGCGGGATTTCTTATAAGCGTCCGGATTAGTGTCCCACTCCTTGAAAGCGGCAGTTCTAGCCTTTAGCTCGATGCGGATGTTGCCTGTAATCCATGACTTCTGGTTGGGATATGTAAGTACAGTGGTTCCTCCTTTAAACATTGCGAGCTTACACCACGGGACTTAGAGGTACCCAGTGACACGGCTTCATTGCTCCAGACCACCACAAGGGGGAGTTTGAGCACTCATTATGCACTTGCATCCCAAGGTTTTTATATGACCAATCATATTGAGTGGTTTCAATGACGAATTTAACACGAGCCACCCGTCCCTGGTGACTTTCTTCAGCAAAGATGGCTGACAAAACATTACGGTGGAAGCAAATGTAAGTAATTAAAACGTCATAACGAGTCAAGCAAAACATTTACTATTGAGAGGAATATGTTAGTTAATCTAGAGACAAACGATTGTGCATATTTCTTTTGTCATGAAGTTAATTTACGAAAATTGCTATTTAGCAAGTTAGCTGACTAGGTAACATTAACCAACAAGCTAGCTGGTGTTATGACGTGAGTATGACATTGTTATTCGTGTTGTTTAACCTCTCTAGGGTATGTGGGACGAGATCGTCCCACATACTCAACAGCCAGTGGAATCCCGTGGCGCGATATTCAAATACCTTAGAAATGCTATTACTTCAATTTCTCAAACATATGACTATTTTACACCATTTTAAAGACAAGACTCTTGTTAATCTAACCACACTGTCCGATTTCAAAAAGGCTTTACAACAAAAGCAAAACATTAGATTATGTCAGCAGAGTACCCAGCCAGAAATAATCAGACACCCATTTTTCAAGCTAGCATATAATGTCACATAAACCCAAACCACAGCTAAATGCAGCACTAACCTTTGATGATCTTTATCAGATGACACTCCTAGGACATTATGTTATACAATACATGCATGTTTTGTTCAATCAAGTTAAATTTATATCAAAAACCAGCTTTTTACATTAGCATGTGACGTTCAGAACTAGCATACCCACCGCAAACTTCCGGTGAATTTACTAAATTACTCACGATAAACGTTCACAAAAAACATAACAATTATTTTAAGAATTATAGATACAGAACTCCTTTATGCAATCGCTATGTCCGATTTTAAAATAGCTTTTTGGCAAAAGCACATTTTGCAACATTCTGAGTAGATAGCTCAGCCATCACGGGCTAGCTATTTAGACACCCACCAAGTTTGGCACTCACCAAACTCAGATGTACTATAAGAAAAATTGGATTACCTTTGCTGTTCTTCGTCAGAATGCACTCCCAGGACTTCTACTTCAATAACAAATGTTGGTTTGGTTCAAAATAATCCATAGTTATGTTCAAATATCCTCTGTTTTGTTCGTGCGTTCAAGACACTATCCGAAGGGTGACGCGCCCGGCGGATATCGTGACAAAAAAAATCTAAATATTCCATTACCGTACTTCGAAGCATGTCAACCGCTGTTTAAAATCAATTTTTATGCCATTTTTCTCGTAAAAAAGCGATAATATTCCGACCGGGAAACCCTGTTTTCGTTCAAAGACTAAAAATCTAAAATGGACTCTTCACGTGCACACGCACCCCCGTCTCATTGTTCTCAGATCGACCACTTACCAAATGCGCTACTGTTTTTCAGCCATGGGCTGCAAAGTCATCATTCAACGTTCTGCCGCCTTCTGAGAGCCTATGGGAGCCGTAGGAAGTGTCACGTTACAGCAGAGATCCTCAGTTTTCAATAAAGAGAGTGTAGAAGGCCAAGAAATGGTCAGAGAGGGCACTTCCTGTACAGAATCTTCTCACGTTTTTGCCTGCCATATGAGTTCTGTTATACTCACAGACACCATTCAAACAGTTTTAGAAACTTTAGGGTGTTTTCTATCCAAATCTAACAATTATATGCATATTCTAGTTTCTGGGCAGTAGTAATAACCAGATTACATCGGGTACGTTTTTTATCCGGCCGTGCAAATACTGCCCCCTACCCTAGAGAGGTTAATGTTTTAGGGACTCCTGAGAGAACTAGCAAACCAGGCTGTCGTCTTGGGAAACAGTGGATGTAAAAAATCGATCTAGCTAAATCATTTACAGCAAATTTTATGTACAATTGTGTCAGTTTGCCTTGCCGTGCAATCTGGCTGAAGTAACATAGCTAGCTAGCTATTTACTTGCTTATTGTGTAGTGGAGGATAAAAATAACTGTATGCCTATGGATGTGTAGCTAGCTACAGTATGTAGCCGATCTGTGTATGGGCCCTAAAACATTAGATTAAGAATATTAGTTCAGAAACTATGAACCTCAGCTATCATAGTTGTTATATCAACTTCAAGTCTGAAATGCATTAATGAAGCCTATGGATAGAGTAGAATATAATAACTCTATTGTGCCAAGGATGCAAGTCCTATATACATGTACTGTAGTTATTACCACACATGAGATCCCCCACATTGTAGCTTGTACATTGAATATATTCACTGATCATGTACTTTTCCTTGGCAAATAAAGGTGCGGTTCAGGTATGAATCTCTGTGACATTCTGTTTCAGTCATATCCAATACCAGGTGTATCAAACTCCATTCTTTGAATGATGCTGTGTCTGCATGTGTGTATTACAATTATACACTTCAACAGTGTTTACCGCTCCTGGGACATCAATGATTACACATTGTAACTATGCAATAGACTAGAAACATGATTTAAGTAAAGGCTGATTTGTAATTCATATATACATTCGAAAAAAGACTGCATCAAATTCCCTTCATCTGCATTAATCTGGGGACACAGGATAGTATTTCAATGAGATACTTAATTTCAACCAGTGGAGAATGTGAAAAGCTTTCTTGAAAGTTCATTATCCAGGTGTTATAAATACATAAAACATGCATTATAATTGTAATATTATAAATACGAGTTCAATCTGTACTTCAATGCACTTATGGTGTGCATTATAAAATGAGGAAGAAAGACAAGGTGGGGAGAGAGGTGTAGAAGACAGAAAGGGAAAGAGGTAAGAACAGAGGCAGACAGCATATTATTAATTAATTACATTGCTACCCTAATTCTCTCAGTTCATCACAATTAATCAAATAAAATGTTATTGGTCACATACACATGGTTAGCAGATGTTAATGCGAGTGTAGCGAAATGCTTGTGATTCTAGTTCCGACCATGCAGTAATATCTAACAAGTAATCTAACAATTTCTCACCAACTACCTGATACACACAAGTGTAAAGGAATGAATAAGAATATGTACATATAAATATATGGATGAGCAATGGCCAAACGGCGTAGGCAAGATGCAGTAGATGGTATACAGTATAGAGTACAGTATATACATATGAGATGAGTAATGTAGGCTATGTAAACATTATATAAAGTGGCATTGTTTAAAGTGACTAGTGATATTTATTACATCCAATTTTTAATTATTAAAGTGGCTAGAGATTTGAGTCAGTATGTTGGCAGCAGCCACTCAATGTTAGTGATGGCTGTTTTATAGTCTGATGGCCTTGAGATAGAAGCTGTTTTTCAGTCTCTCGGTCCCAGCTTTGATGCACCTGTACTGACCTCGCCTTCTGGATGATTGCGGGGTGACCAGGCAGTGGCTCGGGTGGTTGTTGTCCTTGATCTTTTTGGCCTTCCTGTGACATCGGGTGGTTTAGGTGTCTTGGAGGGCAGGTAGTTTGCCCCCGGTGATGCGTTGTGCAGACCTCACTACCCTCTGGAGAGCCTTGCGGTTGTGGGCAGAGCAGTTGCCGTACCAGGCGGTGATACAGCCCGACAAGATGCTCTTGATTGTGCCAAATTTCTTCAGCCTCCTGAGTAGAGGTCGACCGATTTATGATTTTTCAATACCGACTATTGGATGACCAAAAAAAGCCTATATTGATTAATCGGTCGATTTATTTATTTATTTTGTATTTATTTATTTGTAATAATGACAATTACAACAATACTGAATGAAAACTTTTATTTTAACTTAATATAATACATCAAAATCAATTTAGCCTCAATTAAATAATGAAAATGTTCAATTTGGTTTAAATAATGCAAAAACAAAGTGTTGGAGAAGAAAGTAAAAGTGCAATATGTGCCATGTAAGAAAGCTAACGTATAAGTTCCTTGCTCAGAACATGAGAACATATGAAAGCTGGTGGTTCCTTTTAACATGAGTCTTCAATATTCCCAGGTAAGAAGTTTTAGATTGTAGTTATTATAGGACTATTTCTCTCTATACGATTTGTATTTCATATACCTTTGACTATTGGATGTTCTTATAGGCACTTTAGTATTGCCAGTGTAACAGTATCGCTTCCGTCCCTCTCCTCGCTCCTACCTGGGCTTGAACCAGGAACACATCGACAACAGCCACCCTCGAAGCAGTGTTACCCATGCAGAGCAAGGGGAACAACCACTCCAAGTCTCAGAGCGAGTGACGTTTGAAACGCTATTAGCGCGCACCCGGCTAACTAGCTAGCTATTTCACATCGGTTACACCAGCCTCATCTTGGGAGTTGATAGGCTTGAAGTCATAAACAGCGCAATGCATTGCAAAGGGCCGCTGGCAAAACGCACGAAAGTGCTGTTTTGAATGAATGCTTATGAGCCTGCTGCTGCCTACCACTGCTCAGTCAGACTGCTCTATCAAATCATAGACTTAATTATAACATAATAACACACAGAAATACGAGCCTTAGGTCATTAATATGGTCGAATCCGGAAACTATTATCTCGAAAACAAAACGTTTTTCCTGTCAGTGAAATACAGAACCGTTCCGTATTTTATCTAACGGGTGGCATCCCTAAGTCTAAATATTCCTGTTACATTGCCCAACCTTCAATGTTATGTCATAATAATTACGTAAAATTCTGGCAAATTAGTTCGCAACGAGCCAGGCGGCCCAAACTGTTACATATACCCTGACTCTGCGTGCAATGAACGCTAGAGATGTGACACAATTTCATGTTAGCTGGCAATATTAACTAAATATGCAGGTTTAAAAATATATATACTTGTTTATTGATTTTAAAGAAAGGCATTGATGTTTATGGTTAGGTACATTGGTGCAACGACAGTGCTTTTTTCGCAAATGCGCTTGTTAAATCAACATCCGTTTGGCGAAGTAGGCTATGATGCAATGATAAATTAACAGGCACCGCATCGATTATAAGCAACGCAGGACACGTTAGATAAACTAGTAATATCATCAACCATGTGTAGTTAACTAGTGATCATGTTAAGATTGATAGTTTTTTTTATAAGATAAGTTTAATGCTAGCTAGCAACTTACCTTGGCTTCTTGCTGCCCTCGCGTAACAGGTAGTCAGCCTGCCATGCAGGCTCTTCGTGGAGTGCAATGTAAGGCAGGTGGTTGGAGCGTTGGACTAGTAACCGGAAGGTTGCAAAAACGAATCCCCGAATCCCCCCTGAACAAGGCAGTTAACCCCCCGTTCCTAGGCCGTCATTGAAAATAAGAATGTGTTCTTAATCTGACTTGCCTAGTTAAATAAAGGTGTACATTTCTTTTTTTTTATTGGCAAATCTGTGGCCAAAAATACCGATTTTGTTATGAAAACTTGAAATCGGCCCTAATTAATCGGCCATTCCGATTTAATTGGTCGACCTCTACTCCTGAGGTTGAAGAGGCGCTGTTGCGCCTTCTTCACCACTCTGTCTGTGTGGGTGGACCATTTCAGTTTGTCCGTGATGTGTACGCCGAGGAACTTAAAACTTTCCACCTTCTCCACTACTGTCCCGTCGATGTGGATAGAGGGGTGCTCCCTCTGCTGTTTCCTGAAGTCCACGATCATCTCCTTTGTTTTGTTGACGTTGAGTGTGAGGTTGTTTGCCTGACACCACACTCCGAGGGCCCTCACCTCCTCCCTGTAGGTCGTCTTGTCGTTGTTGGTAATCAAGCCTACCACTGTAGTGTCGTCTGCAAACTTGATGATTTAAGTACAGGACCCAGTTGCACAGGGTGGGGTCGAGACCCAGTGTCTTGAGCTTAACCTGTTTAGGATAGGGGGCAGTATTGACACGGCTGGATAAAAAACATACCCGATTTAATCTGGTTACCACTCCTACCCAGTAACTAGAATATGCATATACTTATTACATATGGATAGAAAACACCCTACATTTTCTAAAACTGTTTGAATGGTGTCTGTGAGTATAACAGAACTCAAATGGCAGGTCAAAACCTGAGAGATTCCTTTACAGGAAGTGGCCTGTCTGACCATTTCTTGAACTTCTTTTCCATCTCTATCATTTACTAAGGATCTCTGCTCTAACGTGACACTTCCCACGTCGTCCATAGGCGCTCAGAGCCCGGGAAAAAACAGAATGTCGTCATTCCAGCCCCAGGCTGAAACACATTATCGCCTTTCTCAAGTGGCCGATCAAGGGACACTGGGCTTATGCTCGTGACCCCGACCGCCCCCGCCTTTGGGATTTTTTCCTCTGTTTGCCGAAAAGGAGATTCCCTGTCGGAATATTATCGCTTTTCTACGAGAAAAATGTCGTAAAAATTGATTTTAAACAGCGGTTGACATGCTTCGAAGTACGGTAATGGAATACTTAGAATTTTATTGTCACGAATTGCGCCATGCGCGCGACACTTCTTTACTATTTCGGATAGTGTCTGGAACGCACGAACAAAACGCCGCTATTCGGATATAACGATGGATTATTTTGGACCAAACCAACATTTGTTATTGAAGTAGCAGTCCTGGGTGTGCATTCTGACGAAGACAACAAAAGGTAATCAAACTTTTATAATAGTAAATATGATTATGGTGAGTGCTAAACTTGCCGGGTGTCTAAATAGCGAGCCCGTGATGCCTGGGCTATGTACTTAGAATATTGCAAAATGTGCTTTCACCAAAAAGCTATTTTAAAATCGGACATATCGAGTGCATAGAGGAGGTCTGTATCTATAATTCTTAAAATAATTGTTATGCTTTTTGTGAACGTTTATCGTGAGTAATTTAGTAAAATGTTAGCGAATTCCCCGGAAGTTTGCGGGGGGTATGCTAGTTCTGAACGTCACATGCTAATGTAAAAAGCTGGTTTTTGATATAAATATGAACTTGATTGAACAAAACATGCATGTATTGTATAACATAATGTCCTAGGGTTGTCATCTGATGAAGATCATCAAAGGTGAGTGCTGCATTTAGCTGTCTTCTGGGTTTTGGTGCCATTATATGCTGGCTTGAAAAATGGGTGTCTGATTATTTCTGGCTTGGTACTCTGCTGACATAATCTAATGTTTTGCTTTCGTTGTAAAGCCTTTTTGAAATCGGACAGTGTGGTTAGATTAACGAGAGTCTTGTCTTTAAATGGCTGTAAAATAGTCATATGTTTGAGAAATTGAAGTAATAGGATTTTTAAGGTTTTGAAAATCGCGCCACAGGCTGGCAGTGGCTGTTACGTAGGTGGGACGAATTCGTCCCGCCTAGCCTAGAGAGGTTAATGACGAGTTTGGAGGGTGCTATAGTGTTAAATGCTGAGCTGTAGTTGAATATGTCCATAAACACACCTGCCAGCTGGTCTGCGCATGCTCTGAGGACGCGGCTAGGGATGCCGTCTGGGCCGGCAGCCTTGCGAGGGTTAACACGTTTAAATATTTTACTCACATTGGCTGCGGTGAAGGAGAGCCCGCAGGTTTTGGTAGCGGGCCGTGTCGGTGGCACTGTATTGTCTTCAAAGCGAGCAAAGAAGTTGTTTAGTTTGTCTGGGAGCAAGACATCGGGGTCCGCGACGGGGCTGGTTTTCTTTTTGTAATCCATGATTGA
Organism: Salmo salar; assembly: GCF_965601325.2. NCBI lineage: Eukaryota > Metazoa > Chordata > Actinopteri > Salmoniformes > Salmonidae > Salmo > Salmo salar. The sequence goes on along the minus strand of NC_138318.1, from coordinate 23,014,558 downwards.
CTGTAGACCCTGCCACTTCCTCTTGTGTCTGAGCTGTTGAATTGCGACTATACTTTGTCTATACTGACGCTTAGCTTGTTTGATTGCCCTGCAGAGGGAATAGCTACACTGTTTGTATTCGGTCATGTTTCCGGTCGCCTTGCCCTGATTAAAAGCAGTGGTTCGCGCTTTCAGTTTTACGCGAATGCTGCACGGGCGTTTCCTGTTTTAGTTTCTGTCTATAGGCTGGGAGCAACAAAATGGAGTCGTGGTCAGATTTGCTGAAAGGATGGCTTTGTATGCGTCGCAGAAGTTAGAGTAACAATGATCCAGAATTTTCCCATCCCGGGTCGCGCATTCGATGTGCTGATAAAATTTAGGGAGCCTTGTTTTCAGATTAGTGTCTCTAGCGGTGTCTCTTAACCTTCGGGCCATCTGGGGGCCCAAGGCTGGTTCTCTTAAGTGTGGGTGAGGTGGCGATGACGGGACTGGCTTCCTCTCTCATATCAAAACATACCTGCAGACGAGAGACAGATGGATAGAGAGAGAGCATGATTAAGCCGTGTTTTTTATTATTCTAACACGGTCAGTCATCATCATCATCAAGAGGTGAAATGCAAAACTGACCTTGGATCATTAACTCTGGGACTACTACATCTCTGTATTTCAATGTAAAGCATCTCTTGAATAATATTTCCTGTTGACCTGACCAAGTGACCTCCCACCTATGATCATGCTGTGCCCTCTGTCAGCCAGTTCAGATGCGGAAGGGGTTTACCAACACAGCTGATATAACCTAAAGGATTTAGGGAGAAGGGGGTGAAGTGAAGGAGAGAGACTGTTATTGTGTGTGGTCTCACCTGGTGTCCACACTAAGTGGTTACAGAGTACTTTATGCTGAAAAACAGACACATGAGGACAAACAATAGATGTCATTATTAGACATAAATACCACTTGAAGCTTGATGATGACTTGATCATTTGAATCAGCTGTGTAGTGCTAAGGCAAAAACAAATGTGCACAGGTGTTTGGAGCATTCCGATATGCCACAGCTGTTGAGGTGTCAGGTTCACCTTAAAGGGTGATTATTCCAACTCTCTGAAAATGCTGCAGATCTGCCCGCAGACAAGGTAGGAACACATATCCCACACAGAAGAGGTGGATAGAATTCGACAGGTCAAGGTATCCTTCCTCCAAACTGCAGTAAGTTGTGGTACTGACATGTCACAGCACTCCAAACATCTCTCCATTAGTGTTCCACTCTTACAGAGAGAGAGGGTTTTGTGGGGGGAGGAACCTAATCTCTGTGGCCCTGTGGTCTTCCTCCATGAATAGTGAACACTGAGGTGGGTCCGTGGTTATAGAAATGCAAGTTGTGTGTGCCTCTGAGGTGTCTGCATCACATGCATTCCATAACCACTATCGGTGTAAACCTGAAACATTTAAATATAGAGGGCTATGTGTCTCACCACTTGGTTATTTCAAGGCTAACCCCCAGAGAAATCATGACTTGGCAGCAACAGGTAGTCCAATGAAAAATGGCTTAGTGTTTATGTGGTGTAAATCTGTAAATTAGCAGCTGATATCTTAAGTTTTGTTATTAATGCATGTGAGACAGGTTCCATGTACAACAAGACAGGAAGAGAGAAAGAACACAAAACAGTTTAATTACCTCTGGTTACGGACACTTTTGGCAGCAATAAAGCTTCCACGGCCTGTTCCTCGGACAGTGAACATCTGGCATTATCTACATTTTCGACCCCTTGATCAGCTCGCACTCTGAAAGTTAAGAAAATAGCTTATTTTTTTGTAGATATGAAAACAATAACTGAGATATGACCATTCAATCTAAAGCAGCAGATGTCATTTTCAGAATATGTCAATACAGCACAGAAAGCTTAACTTTTTGAGGCTAGTGGGACACTAGCGTCCCACCCACCGTGCAGCCAGTGAAAAATCAGAGCGCCAAATTCGAAAACAACAAAATCTCATAATTCAAATTTCTCAAACATACAACTATTTTACACCATTTTATAGATAAACATCTCCTTAATCCAACCACGTTGTCCGATTTCAAAAAGGCTTTACGGCGAAAGCATAAAGTTAGATTATGTTAGGACGGTACATAGACAAAAAATTACACACAGCCATTTTCAATGCAAGGACAAGCGTCACCAAAAGCAGAAAACCAGCTAAAATTATGCACTAACCTTTGACAATCTTCATCAGATGACACTCCTAGGACATTGTTAGACAATACATGCATTTTTTGTTCTATCAAGTTCATATTTATATCCAAAAACAGCATTTTACATTGGCGCATGACGTTCAGAAAATGTATTTCCCCCAAAACTGCCAGTGAATCAGCACAACAATTTACAAAAATACTCATTATAAATGTTGATAAAATAAAAACTGTTATTCAAAGAATTATAGATTAACATCTCCTGAATGCAACCGCATTGACAGATTTCAAAATAACTTTACTGGGAAAGCACACTTTGCAATAATCTGAGTACTGCGCTCAGAAAAATACATCATGCAATTACAGATACCCGCCATTTTGGAGTCATCTAAATGCATAAATAGCATTAGAAATATTCACTTACCTTTAATAATCTTCATCAGAAGGCACTTCCAGGAATCCCAAGTCCACAATAAATGTTGCTTTGTTCGATAAAGTTCCTAATTTATGTCCAAATAACTCCATGTTGTTTGCGCCTTCAGTAAGCTACTCAAAATGTAGGACGCGCGAGGAAAATGTCACGACGAAAAGTAAAAAAAAAAGTTCTGTTTACGTTCGTTCAAACATGTCAAACGTTGTAAAGCATCAATCTTTAGGGCCTTTAGAACATGAAAATTCAGTAATATTCCAACCGGACGATTCCATTGTCTTGAAAAACGTTTTGGAACAGAGCTACCTCCTCACGTGATTGCGCACCAATGAACTGATGTCCTTCCCTTGGTCACCAACTTCCCAGCCTTCTTGTTCGGTCTCTGTTCATCATAGACGCCTCAAACAACTTTCTAAAGACTGTTGACATCTAGTGGATGCCTTAGGAAGTGCAAAATGAACCCTAACTCACTGTGTTCGATTGGCAATGACTTGAAAAAACTACAGGCACCAGATTTTCATTTCCTGGCTGTATTTTTCTCAGGTTTTTGCCTGCCATATGAGTTCTGTTATACTCACAGACACCATTCAAACAGTTTTAGAAACTTCAGAGTGTTTTCTATCCAAATCTACCAATAATATGCAAATATTTGACTCTGGGCCCGAGTATTAGGCCGTTTACACGTTGCAAAGACTCCCTAACTCTTTGCCATTGTACACGATGGCCCATTGCTCTGAGACTTCCTTTGACCATTCTAAAGCCTGCATGGGGCATCCTTGCCTTAATGGCGCTGACTTTCTGGTCTAACTCTTCATCTGACATATCAGAATAGCATTCCCTGACAGACATATTGTGTTCTTTCATCCTTCTGTAAAAATTGCTTTCAGAAAAGTTGACAAGTTTTGCTCTCGACAAAAGACAGATGTACTTCCATAGCCTATAACAATTTGCCTGTGAATAACCAGACCTCCATACAAACTTGCTCTGCAGAATTCTTGACGCACAACCGAAGGTGCTGCCATATCCTTGCCAGCACGCCCACAAGCGAGCCACTCGGGCGCAGAATGATGCGAGGAACAAGATGGGAGTAACCACAATTTGTTGCAAGTTGGGGAGGGGGGCTAATAGCTGAACAATGGACTATTCAACCTTTACTAAAGTATAGTTTAATAGCCGAGCTAGGTGTGAACCCCACCACCTATCACAGACCAGGTTTGCCCTAATGACCAAGGGATAGCTTGCTACCCAATGTAATAAAGTCATGACTTTTCAAATAAGTTACCTTACACATTATGTTGGCTGACAATTTGTTATCTACGCTGTCCTTACGTACCACATAGCATAGCATATCATTACAGCAGTATGTACCTGCATGTTAGCTAGCTACCTAACGTTAGTAGTTATACATCAAACTTGCCAGTATATTAACTATAGGCTAACTACCCAATGTTTATTGACTTGATTATTCCAGTCATTCTTAGCTTAGTTAAATTACATAGTCGTTGTGCGTTGTCAATGGACATTCGGGTGCTTTCGTAAATTCGATCCTGATATCTACACCCATGTCAGAGCACTCTGAGTTTACCAGAGCGCAGAATAATGCATTTACAAGCGCTCAACACCCATTGAATATGGCCGGTGTCAGTAAACGTCGGCAAAAAATAGTAATTCAATTGTTTCCAGCAGCACAGTTAGTCACCATCGCTCTGGTTTACACAAACTGCCTAACCAGCTCTGCTAGGGCGAGTAAAATGGTCAGAGTGGTCTCATTTGTGTCTGGAAGTAGCTAGCAAGCTAGCCAACGTTAGCTTGGGTGCTTGACTGCCGTTGTAAGGCCAGAACGCTAAAATCAACCCTACTCCTCAGCCCGAACATCTAGTGTGCTCTCCAAGAGCGAAACGGTCTGAATTTACAAACATACAATTTGCCAACGCTCTGAATTTATGAGCGCAGGTACTCCAGATTGAATTGAAGAACACACCCAAGTCGAAAAATGTCTCTCTAGTTATTTGTTATGCTAACTAGCTAGCAAGAAGTTGCATACAGTAGCAACAGCATTGACTTCTGGTAGAGCAGGCAAAGGGCTAGTACGCTCAACTGAAAGTTCGGTTACACTACAATTAGGGTGTGGAAATGTTATGCTCCTTAGATATTCATTTAGAATCCTCCAATCACTTAGGCTACAGCCTACTCCCGACCGTCACGTTGTACAGCGCCATATTTGGACACATACTCATTCCAGGATTTTTCTTCATTTTTACTATTTTCTACATTCTAAAATAGTAAAGACATCAAAACTATGAAATAACACATATGGAATCAGTTAAGAACACATTCTTATTGGCAAGGACACCCTACTCCTTCCTCTCCGTCGGGGAATTGAACCCCAGTCTCCCGCGTGCCCTCCCCGTCTCTGGTAATGCCAATAACACTAATTTGCATTAACAGAAAAAAATGGCTAACAATTAAATGACGTTCCACAGAATGCGCCGCAGTATGACGCAACTTTTAAAGGAGTAACCACTGAACGGTCACTGTGAGGACGACGTTGTCGATGCACTTATTGATAAAGCCAATGACTGAGGTGGTATACTCCTCAATGCCATTGGATGAATCCCGGAACATATTCCAGTCTGTGCTAGCAAATCAGTCCTGTAGTGTAGCATCCAGGTCATCTGACCACTTCCGTATTGAGCGTGTTACTGGTACTTCCTGCGTTAGGTTTTGTTTGTACGCAGGAATCAGGAGGATAGAATTATGGTCAGATTTTCCTAATGGAGGGTGGGAGAGCTTTGTATGCATCACTGTGTGTGGAGTGAAGGTCTAGAGTGAATTTTTTTTTTTCTGGTTGCACATGTGACAGTTAAGCAGCCCCATGGCACTGGAGTGTCTCTGTGGAACATGTTCTAAATAAACTTTGCGTGTTTGTGTATCTGCTATAGGAGGATACTACTGGGAGTGACTATAAACACCACAGTAATGTTGGTTGGATGACGCAATTGTTTTGGCGTTCTACTTTTTAAAGAACTTGCAGTATCTACTATAGAATAATTTCCAGGGGTTGCCTTACTATTGTTATGCCCTCTCACATAATGCCTCCAGCATGCATTTCCAGGTCTCTTTTCCTTAACATACCTTTATCTACATAGCTCTATATGCACTCTACTTATTTGTATATAATAAACTCTGTTGTCCTTCACGAGCAGCACTATATCACCAAGTACAATTCAGAGTGTGTAAATGTCCTTGGTGAATGAAGGTGATTGTGATCTTCAGATGATGATGGTGGTTGTTGAGTGATGAGGCTGCTCCTGTCTTAGTACAGCAATGCTCCAAAGATACTATAGTGGCTAACACTGTGGTCCACTTCTTCCCCACGGCTCATTTTGGTTAGGCTGAGTCACTTCTGTGAAGATGAAGAGCTTCATCTATAATTGAAGTGAACTCTGCCTGTGTAGTCATTGCGCAGATGGGCCGGTCTGTTGTGTAGATTCCACGCATACAGTAGCATTTTTAATCTAAAAGATGACAAAGGGTAGATTATGAAGTCTTAGGAAACATTTTACATCCGCAAAACTGCCCTTGAGCTCGGCAAAAAATCTGGAATACTCACAATTATAATTTCGCGTGGTAAAATGTAAAACATTTTCTTGCATGATGAAAAAATGTCCTTAGAAGTGACCTTCTCTCTCTGTGTTGATCCTGTTCCTGGCATCAGAGAAGCCATTGTTCTGGGCAGCACAGACTTCACAGAGGAGGATGTGGAGCGCATCATGGAGGAGCTGGGGAAAGAGTACAAGGGAAACGCCTACCACCTCATGCACAAGAACTGTAACCACTTCTCCTCAGCCCTGTCGGAGGTAAGGGACGCTCTGAACATACCCTCTCTCTCTCGCTCCCTCTCTCTCACCCACTCACGTACATATATTATTTATGCCCAAGCTCTCCTTAAGGAAAGACAAAGGCCTATATCCCTGCGTTGTCCAGGGTACGTCACAGTGGTCCACATAAGACAAGCATCCCCCCCCCAGCACTCCTCTTGTCACCAGGGCTGTGCTAGAGCATTCTAGGTCAGGGTGCCTGGATGTAGTGCCACTTTGCTCTGACGTTGAACCTGCCAGGTGCCTGGTCCAGCCTAGAACAGTCTCACAAAGAGCAGAGAAGGAGAATCCCCCACCTCCCACGGGACAGACGACAAATATCTCAACCTGTGTTTGTTCAGTGCATTGAGTAGAAGCCAAGCATTATGAGTTTATAAGTACAGTGTTAGAGCAGATTGGTGGAGCGGGTGAGTAATGAGTATGATTACACCCAGCATCTGTGTGGCAGACAGGGATTAGAGAGCTCTGCTACAAGCCCAGACACACTGCCCCAGCTGCCAGGCCTGTCATACACCACTGACAGAAACTCCTCCTGACTCATACACCTACATTTGCAAATACAACACACACGCCTACTAGCAAACACCTACAGACACACTCATTCTCACACACATGCATGCTCACACAATGCATAGGTTCAGGTTACCCCTGGAGACGGGGGCTCTTCCCTTCTCTGGGCTTTGGTCTCATGCTTACTAAAGAAACATCCTCCTTGGAAGAGAAATGAAGCTTACCATAACATTTGCTCTGTGCTATTTTACAATGTGACTGTGTGAATAGAATTCCTTGCATAGTTAAATGTTTTATTTTTTTTCTACTGTATTATTGACTGTATGTTTGTTTATTCCATTGTGTAACTCTGTTGTATGTGTCGAATTGCTATACTTTATCTTGGCCAGGTCGCAGTTGCAAATGAGAACTTGTTCTCAACTAGCCTACCTGGTTAAATAAAGGTGAAATAAAATTAAATGATTTCCTCAGAGAACCCAATGTAATCAACCCAAATTGTTCTGAGAGAGGAAGTTAGGCTAATTGTCAATTCTTACCAAGCATTCTGCCTTCTCCCATCATTTACACCCCTTGGTCTTGTTGATTCCCATCTTTATAATGAAACACTGCACTAATGCAGTGGATATTCACTTCTGTGGTGGTTCCTGTCTGTTAGGGGCCATCTTGAGCTGTGAAGTATGTGTGAGTGTGTTTCCTGGGGACGGCGAAGATGGAGGTGACTAATACTCTAGATAGTCTTTGATGTCTCTGACACTGATAATGTCTCTGCATTTGGAAGGCAAATGAAGTGGGCCTGATGACACTCTGAATAAGAACATATTTACAGTGAAACCAGCTCCTCCTCCTCCTCCTGAAGTGTTGAAACACTCAGTTACCTCATTGTCTTGTTAACACTTCTACAACCACACACGTCTAGTATGACAATGTATGGCTATATTGTGTAGACTGAGTCAGAGCGTTGTTTCTAGTCATTTACGATCCCCCCCCCCAAAAAATCTGTGTTTAATGTAAGCAAATCATTATTGAAGATGTATCTATGCATAGCCTAGATATGTACTCTTGTTGTAGAGTCCTCTCCCTATTGGATGATATAATTGTTCAGGAATAGAATGGGAATGTCCTCCCCCGGTCTGCCTCAGGCATACAGCGCTTCTCTCCCTTCCTTGTTGTGTGGGAAGTATCTGTTTGACAGTTTCATTTTCTGCCAGCCTGATTTGGTCCTGGGATTATGCACGTTTGCTCCGCAGTGAAGGAATCTGTGAGAGAGAACTTGGAATGGGATTAGCTCTGCAAAGTCCACCACAGATCCCCATCTCTATGTGTGACAGTTATTTATTTCAGACCTGTAAGGTTTCTGTACTGAAATCCTACATCCAGAACGGTAGCCTGTAATTGTCTTTTTCTCTATGTGGTCTATTTTAGGTGATATTTTGTGAAAATTAAGATACTGTATGGGAGAACACAGCATTCCTACTGAAACGGATTACTCAACCGTGGAGAATCAGTCCACTGATTGGTGGCCTAGTTCTCATGGGAAGCCTATATAGACATATGTATGTCTGTCATTGGTAGCCTACATCAAGCCTCAAGAGCATTGTCTTGCCTTTTCATGTGAAATGTAGGCAAAGACTAACAACCTCACAATCACATTGTGCAGTTGAGAACATGAATGTCACTGCTCACAAGGATGTTAACCCATGCACAATTGAAGCCCATCATAGCAGGCTTGTTTGTGGCATTAAGGCTATTTTATAGCTCCAGGCCAGGGCCTCCAGAATGATTCTCCTCCTCTATGCCTCAGTGCTGCTGGTGTTATCACACTTGGCTTGTTTTTCACAGCCAGAGGCTTTTCCCATCCAAGACCGGGTTTTTCCCAAATGGAATAATTCAATTTGATGTCAGGAGGACTAAAGATAAACATCTACAGCTAATACCGCTTTGAAAGAAAGGGCAATTTGTGTTTCTCTGCATTTACTGGGTCAGTTGTTTGGTGTTCGCTTTGGACCACAAGGTTTGAAGATATAGTTTTTATGGTTGCACTATTTTCACAGGAAATATATTTTTATTGTGATGTGAGAAATTCTAAGAATGTCATAGGTGTTAGAGAAGTGATAGGGGACAGATAACAATTCAACACAGATGTCTTTGTCAGAGTCTCGAACAGAAGTAAACTCGTCCATTCACTGGGGTGATAAAATGAATGGTCCTGGCTAGTGTCCATTAATGAAGTCATTCCATTGTAATGATGTCCGTACTTAGCAAGACGATACAGACACACTATTTTCACATTGAAATAGCACCCAGTCCATCAGATGAATAAGGGTCCAATTGAATACAGACTAGTGCAGTTCATTCTAATACCTCAAGGACCATTAGCTCTATCCTGCGTAGCAGGGCCAAATGCCTTACCGCTACAGTGTCATCAGATCCATTTCCAGTAAGGCCTAGTACTCTAGTATCAGTACTGCATGTCTCACTGTTCTACTCTGCACTCTTCCTGTCTGTCCATCAGATCCTGTGTGGCAGGGAGATCCCGCGCTGGGTGAACCGGCTGGCCTACTTCAGCTCCTGTGTGCCCTTCCTGCAGAGCTGCCTTCCCAAGGAGTGGCTGACCCCGGCCGCCCTGCAGTCCAGTGTCAGCCAGGAACTCCAGGGGGAGCTGGAGGAGGCAGAGGACGCCTCCGCCTCTCTGGCCTCCATGAGCTCCATGCCTTCCCCCTCCCTCTCCTCTCCTTCTCCCTCCAGGCTGCCCAGAGTTCCCCGACATCAGCCACGCCGATAGGACTAGTCTCAGGGTTCACCATCGCCTTCAGTGACAGGCTCCGGCAGGGCCCCCCCACATGGACAGGCTTACTGTACTGTACACCACTCTGCCAATAGACACTACCCCAAACCCAACCCACCCCCTACCCACCGCCCCTGCCTACTGCGCTCCTGATGAGACTTGCCATCCACCAGCTGCATTGAAGTCCCGCCTACACTGACTTGACTGGCAGCCTTGAGGTAATGGCTACAGGCTCAGAGTACTGTTGTTTTACACATAGAAAAACAACATTCAGATCATGTTTTGTGTCATTTCTTCATTTTCTTGGCCTTTATTTTATATACTCAGGACTCTAAAAAAATATTTTATATGTTTTGCTTCTTTTGCTTTTCTGACACTTTTCTGATCACTCTATATAGCATTTTTAATCCTCTTTTGTTTACAACCTGTTTGTGTGTGTGTTTTACGATTACCGAGAAGCTACCACCTGGGCCAAACTCCTCCACACTTTTCTTAAAACACACACAGCTGATGTCTACCCCCGTGGCAGCTGTGCCTGAAGATTTTTACTGTACCTGCTCGTTGAGCTCTGCACTGTTTCTCTATAGTTGACCTGTTTCTCTCTTTGTGAAGCAGCGGACTCCTTCTTAACCTACAATAACTAACTTACTTTAGATGTTTTCCACTGTTTTTAGAGTCTTCTGTGTAACTGAAAAGATTTGTATCCCATTTTAAAGTTATTAAAGAAAATATATGACGTAGATTGTTGTTTTAATGAGTTATAAACTAAAGGTATTCTCCCTACTGAGCATGGTGCTGATGTCAGTATAGCTTAATTACATTTCTAATGGCCAGGAGGGAGTCAGCCTATTTGTATGTGGACTCCCTCCTCCTCCATCTGGGCTGCTGCTGTTGCACTTGACTGCAGTAACATCTCTGTGACGGAAATCTGATTGGCCTCCATTGTTTGGGATTGTACTTGGCACGTACCTATGGCTATTGAACAACACTCAACTTGTATTAACATGAGTTTTCCTGTTGAAGTAGCAGTTGTTACCCAAACAGGATATTTTCCCACAGTATATGAAGGCTCCAGACTGATTTAATGTTAGCAAAGAGACACTGTAGATTTCCCACCATTCATGACTCCAAAAAAACTAGATTCAAGCTTACTGTATTTTCTCTCAAGATGATAAATGTTCTGTGAAACTGACCAACCTGCTCAGGATGTGCTACCAGGGGCGAAAATCTGATATCAACTTTGGAGGGGACAATTACATTAAATTTTCTCAAGAGCAATTCCTGAGGGGGACACCAAAAGTAGTGCTGTAACACATAGCCTACGTTGTAATATGGTAAATGTATATTGAGGAACCAAAGAAATAAGGTGTTTGCCGTACTCCTAACTACCAGTACCCAAAACTACACAACTAATCACAACAGCAATACCATTGCCTTTAACAAATCTTAGTTCAGTCACCAGTTTAAGTTGAGAGTGGGGGTATCCATGGCATTTTCCAATTATGTTCCTATTTTACTAGTCAAAAAAATGGAGAACCTTTCATAATGTTGCCAAACAAAGACTCAACAAACTTACCTGAGACTCCCTGTCTCTGCCAGTCTGTCCCTGCATATCTGTCCCCAACTCTGCTGTCTGTGTGCCATCTGTTGCCTGCTCTGCCTAATGACATCATTGTGAAACATTTCCATTAGTATTTCACTTCTTTCTTATGAACATTTTATCAACTAGTCTTTGAGATATTAGGCTACTAGGGTTCTTACTTTGCGTTTTGGTATACTGAAAAATACTCTGATGTCCGTCTTTTTTCTGCCATTTTTCTACCTGGCTGGCCACACACACACACACACACACACACACACACACACACACACCCACACACAGTGTGCAGGTTATTTACAGTAGGAGATGGGCTTCTACCATCTTATCTTCTATCATTCTATATGGGCTTCGATCTAAAAGGTAGCTAGCAAATGTGAAACGGATTGCAGTGACAAGAGTTGACAGCTGTATGAGTTCACCATTTACACAACATATGCTGCAACCTTTTGTCATTTTAATCGTTTGTTTCATATTGGCTAGCTTCCAACAATAGCTGAATTTGCAAAGCTAGCGAGCACCAATTCCGTTTCAGTGGTGTTTGCTATAATCTTTGCTACCCGGGTTAAATAAAGGTGAAATAAAATAAATAAATAAAAGTTCCCTTGCGACAATTTAGCTTTTGGAACGAGACCATTAAATATATTTAAGACAATCGTAGAACAGAGTGTAGTTCTGTTCAGTTTGGACTTCAGTTTATCACTAACCTTATCACAGGGACTTTGAAGCACTAATTTACAGTAGATACGAACCCTCTGTTACCTTGCCAACTAAGGAACTGGCAGTGGATCAAACCATTGTGAGGCAAAGGGTGGGGGGGGCGCAATCTTTTGAAACTTAAAAACGAGCTATTAAGTGTCTATAATCAGCACAATTGCTTTCATTGCGTATTAGTAATATTATTTAAATTAGATAGTTATGTTTACAGTGATATATTGGGGGGGGAACAAATCATATTTTCCCAGGATGGGGGGGTCGTGTCCCCCCCGTCCCCCCTGGGATTTCCGCCCCTGTGTGCTACCACAATGGGGATTTTCATGGAACTTTGTCAAATGTAGAAGTTCTGGAAAAGTGAGCTGTCCTTCATAACTCAAAAGCCCTATGGCTTTTAGAGCTAACTACTAAATGTAATCCTTAATATTTACTCACTGTGCCTTTTTGACACTAGATGTGCAATCCTGTTTGCCAGAATTTTCCATTTGAAATGAGGTAGCTTAGATTGTCAGACCACCAGGTCCTTGATCGGTTGCTGGCAGTGTCAACTGTTCTCATTCAGATCTCTGTGTTGACATGTTTTCACCAGCCAAGGCACCAAAGGACCAAGTCCCCTAGATCTACTCTGTGGTGGTGACATGAGTGACAGACTGCAGATATATCTGTCATCTGCCTTTCCCCTGGAAGTCCTGTTTCTGTTACACCTCTGAGGTGTGATGACCCCTAGTGGCTAGTGAACACATTGCTCTGTGGAGTTTAAATGAAAAATATCTCCATGAACAGTGCTCTCTGTAGCATCCCTTTATTGAATGATGAGGATGAATCTATTGAAATTGATCTATCAAAGTCAAACAACCATTTAAAAATTATTCCTAAGCACCATTGTAACAGGAGAGGACGATTATTATTTGAATTGATTTATAGTCAAAGGCGGGTCTCAGTGACCGTCTCTGACAGAGTAACCACAGTCTGTATCTCTGGCTGCCTGGTCAGCTTATTTTTACAGCAAAGTAAGGACTCCACTACCTCTCTGGGGCCCTTAGTCATGAAGATGTAGAGGAACGGGTCCACTAGAGGACTCAGATACAGCAACAGATTGGCAATCAGCCCTAAGTAGCGTACTTCCTCCTTCAACGACTCGAGCAGAATGTTCAGAATGAAGGGAAGAAACAGCACGGTATAATTGGTCAGGATTGCAGCCTGTATACCCACAGACCTTTTTTTCTCCGCTGTAGAAGTTGACCTGAAACATAGCAACGCTCTCCACGAGTCGAGGAAGAAAAACAACAGAAAAGGGAAGGGAGTGAGAAGGGCCACTGCAAACCAGAACAAGTATTTAAACACTGCGAGGGCCAGAACAGCGGAGGGCGCTCCCCACATAGCCAGGGAGATGCTGGAGGACTGTTTAAGCTTGCTGCAGCAGCCGTAGCACTGGGGGTATGCCACCAGCAGGTGTCGCTCTTGTGCAATGCAAACCATAAAAGTAATGTTGGATATGATGCCAAAATAAAAGATCAGGGTAGCAGTGTCAGCCGATAGGATACTCCCAGTGGCAGCCTGTGGTCTTCCAATGAAACTGAAAATGTCTGAAACAAGAAGGCTGATGACATGGACAGGAACAGGATTGGGACCCTTGACCAGGTTCTTCATTGTGTAAAGGGCCAATCCAATGGCAGGTAGCCCAACGGCAAAGGTTATCCAGCCAATGACCTCAGCAACACGGTCAAAAGTAGTGTCAGTGTTGTTTGTGTTGTTGTTAACAGACCCTATATTCATATCTTTATCCATGGGGTTCTGGTCATTTCAGGTGGTTTATGATATATTTTTGTGGTGTTTAGTTGCATTTACCGGTATAGTCATTTTGTGACCGTGTCCTCATCTTTCACACACTAGAATGACAGCAACAGGAAGAATGTATTAAATACCTTTAGAAGGAGTATGCGTACAACATTTTAAATATCACATTTGTTTAGTCTGTCAGTGACAGCCTTTAGTACATTCTAGGCTACAAACAGCACAGGCATTCTCCCAATAACACTTCTATGTCTCTCTACTTGTCTTCTTTATTAAGACCATGGTCTAACTGTTGCTTAAAGGCTACACACATATTTCCGTCTCGTGTTCATGGATATTTTAGATTTAAAATGTTTCCTGAATTCCATTCACCCCCATAGCATTTAGATCCTTTGGTATTGCCTCCCCCTGCCAAAAATAGACAGAGATAATCTATGGCCTTACCTGAAGTAGCTTTGGAGAGAACCGCATGGAAAGAGCGTTGTGAGTTCCTCCTCAGTGTGTTTTACCTTGCTGTTGATGGGTGAACGTCAATTACAGTACCTGGATGATCCCCACAGTAGACGATGCGTCTGGTACCAGGTCCGTGCTATGGATTGGATTGATTTCCTTTTGGCTTTTTTATATAAATGTTTTATTGGTGCTGAATGGCATGGTCACTTATCTTCCTAGAACTGCTAGATAAGCGGTTTCACAGAAGCAATACAGACTCACATTTCCCTATGTTCCAGTTGAGCTATGCTGATGGTAATGAAAAGAGTCAATTTGCATTTTGTACTTTGCTCAGTCTATAAGCCAGGGCCTAGTTCCTCCTAACAGACACTGATGTCATTTAAACACATTCCTGGAACACATCAATTAATCTTAAAGAAGCTCAGTCATCCTAACCAACAACACTCAAGAGTGGTTTAACTCATGAACTTCCCTGTCAAAGAACTACAGTACCAATCAAAAGTTTGGACAAACCTACTCATTCAAGGGGTTTTATTTATTTATTTTTTTAAATGTTCTACATCGAGAGTAATAGTGCCGACATCAAAACTATGAAATAACACACATGGAATCATGTAGTAACCAGAAAAGATTTAAACATCAAAATATATTTTAGATTTTAGATTCTTCAAAAAATCCACCCTTTGCCTTGACAGCTTTGCACACTTGGCATTCTCTCAACCAGCTTCCCCTGGAATGCTTTTCCAACAGTCTTGAAGGAGTTCCCACATATGTTGAGCACTTGTTGGCTGTTTTTCCTTCACTCTTCGGTCCAACTCATCCCAAATTGGGTTGAGGTCAGGTGATTGTGGAGGCCAGGTCATCTGATGCAGCACTCCATCACTCTCTTTGGTCAAATAGCCTTTACACAGCCTGGGGATGTGTTGGGTCATTGTCCTGTTGAAAAACAAATGATAGTCCCACTAAGCACAAACCAGATGGGATGGCGTATCGCTGTAGAAGGTTATGGTAGCCATGCTATTTAAGAGGGCCATGAATTTCAAATAAATCAGTGTCACTAGCAAAGCACCATCACACCACCTCCATGCTTCACGGTGGGAACCACACATGCGGAGATCATCCGTTCACCTACTCTGCATCTCACAAAGACACAGCGTTTAGATCCAAAAATCTCAAATTTGGATTTCCACTGGTCTAATGTCCATTGGTCGTGTTTCTTGGCCCAAGCAGGACTCTTCTTATTATTGGTGTCCTTCAGTGGTGGTTTCTTTGCAGAAATTCGACCATGAAGGCCTGACACTGAAGCATTTATTTGGGCTGCAATTTCTGAGGCTGGTAACTCTAATGAACTTATCCTCTGCAACACAGGTAACTCTGGGTCTTCCTTTCCTGTGGCGGTCCTCATGAGAGCCAGTTTTGATGATTTTTGTGACTGCACTTGAAGAAACTTTCAAAGTTCTTGACATTTTCCGTATTGACTGACCTTCACGTCTTAAAGTAATGGTGACTGTCGTTTCTCTTTGCTTATATGAGCTGTTCTTGACATCTTGGTATTTAACCAAATAGGACTATCTTCTGTATACCACCCCTACCTTGTCACAACACAACTGATTGGTTCAAACGCATTAAGAAGGAAAGAAATTCCACAAATTAACTTTTAACAAGGCACACCTGTCAATTGAAATGCATTCCAGGTGACTACCTCATGAAGCTGGTTGAGAGAATGCCAAGAGTGTGCAAAGTTGTCATCAAGGCAAAGGGTGGCTACTTTGAAGAATCTCATAAAATATTTATTTAACACTTTTTTTTGGTTACTACATGATTCTATATGTGTTCTTTCATAGTTTTGATGTCATCCATATTATTCTACAATGTAGAAAATAGTAAAAATGAAGAAAAACCCTTCTCCAAACTTTTTACAGGTACTGTATGTGAGCCCACATTTTCAACATTAGTGACAAGGAAGTCATTTTTCTGAAGTATTTGCACAATATTTAGTTTGTTGCATTTGTGTGTGACGGCGGACTGCACGTTTCATCATTGTCTCAACATATTGGTTTTAAGTCTGATGGACCTAGACATTGTGACTGACCTATAAAAGTATGGTGGAATATCACTAGTAAGTTTTTTTGTTTTATTCTCAAGTAGCTGCCTGTACTACAACACATCAAGTCTGTGAATATAAAACTAACAGCTTCTTCACCCAAAATGGTGTATGCATATTATAAGATGTGTGCATGAAGTGTATTATGTTATACGTCAGATGTAATATTCCTGTTGTCATTCTGAAATACAGTGTAGTAGAAACTTAGTGTGGAATGGATTAGGTTCGGGGTCTTTTAACCACTGTTATTAATGTCATATGATCTCCCTGGGCAATCAGCTATCGAAGATTGACAAATGCTGTAGTAACACAAATTGTGCAATGACATTTGACATCCTGGAGTGGTGGACTTCCTGTCTCACAGTATATAAGGCTCAGACGTACATGCTGTATTGTCACTGGGTGTGCACCGTGAGAATCTGTGAGTATCTGTGTCGTAAAAAAAAAAGTTACTGGACTATTTTTTTGCATGTTTCTAACTTGCATTTACACTTCCTGATAATTTGTTGATTTGATAGGAGCTACAAGACAAATGGCAATTAATCGAAATTAACCTCCAGGTAAGACCATACCGTAGATTCCACATGGTTGCTAAAGGGCTACTTGAATTTTGCTTGTGCTACACATGTTAAACACTGAAATGCGCAGTGATAACTTAGTTTTTCTTATTTTTTTCTATTATATGATATTCATAAAAAACGTAATAATTGCTCAATTGATTAGTTAATTGCATAAAAAGAGACGTTTAAGGTATCCTAACATTTACACATCGTAAGAATGTTAATGTCTATAGACATTGCACTTTGACAGGTCATTTTGTATTACATGTTCAGTTTTACAAAAAATACGCAGAACGTAGAACTATATTGAGCATACTTCCTGTTTATTTTGAAGGGAATTGCTTTTAGATTTTGAGTAAAGATGCTTATTGCAGCTCAAAACTAGACCTATTTTAAAGAATCATGACCGGGATCTTAATGTTATAGAGTAAAACACCAGCTATTTCACTTTTTTTCTTAGTGTAGGCCCAGCAGGAAAATATTAAGGACCTTGAACTTGGAATCTGAAGAACCCTGCCATTCCCTAGTTCCTGCAACAACAAGCACCATCAAGGATGGACGCAAGCCTCTGCAATAATTCGGATGACATCGCATCAAATAGCAGCCTCGTTGAAACCATTGAAACCATTGTACAGTGGACAACATTCTCCATTGGTTTTCCTCTGATCTGTCTGTCCATTTATGCCATGTACTTCCTGATCAGAGCTGATCACATCGCTCCAGTCTATGTTATCAACCTTCTTATTGCAGATCTCATTCAGATTTGCATGAGGCCAATCATACTGTCTGGTTCCTGGAAATTGATAGCAAAAATGATTGAATTCTTTGGTATCAGTGCAAGCATTGGTTTCATGGTATGTGTTGCTCTCGAGAGATATCTTGTGATTGCATTTCCTCTCTGGTACCGTTTTCGCCGTAACATCAAATTCTCGCTCATAGTGTCCTCCATTATCTGGGTGGTTCCTTTCATCCAAATCTCCATGTTTTCCCTCACACCGACTTTTGAGATTTCACTTATTTTGTTTGCAGTTAGCCTCCTCATACCCTTTCCACTGCTTGTATTCTTCCTTGTGGGCACGTTGAAAGCTCTGTCCGTCTCCATCTCTGTGCCAGCTGTCGAACAGAGACGGATTATTGGTACCCTGGCCCTTGTGCTGGGCAATTACACAGTCCTGTTCCTACCCCTCATCATACAATATGTGATATCAGGGGTAACATGCCAAGAGGATGTGATGATTGGGACAATCTTTGAGAGTTTCAGCCCCCTTGTGGATCCTCTACTCTATGTGTTCATGAGAAAGGGAGCTAAGGACACTCTGGCCTTCCCCTGCTTCGACAAGCTCATGGGTGACGAGGAGCAGAGTCAGGTCACAAACACTATGACCATGACTGATAGTGGAGTAGAAGGCTCCAGGTAGGACAGGTCCAGGATAATGGACTGTAGCTGTATGATTCACTATGTATAACTCCTATAAACTCCTTGTTAAAATGATCAGATCGAAACGTTGTCAAAAAAGCGGTGAATTGGGAGCTTTAACCTTGTTCTTTTCTTTGTTAAAATTATACCTTACCGGCCTCCCGAGTGGCGCAGTGGTCTACAGCACTGCATCGCATTGCTTTAGGCGTCACTACAGACCCGGGTTTGATTCCAGGCTGTGTCATAACCGGCCGTGACTGGAAGTCCCATGGGGCGGCGCACAATTGTCCCAGCATTGTCCAGGTTAAGGGAGGGTTTGGCCAGGGGGATTTACTTGGCTCATCACGCTCTAGCGACTCCTTGTGGTGGCCCGGGCACGTGCACGCCGACTTCGGTCGCCAGTGAATGGTGTTTCCTCCGACACATTGGTGCAGCTGGCTTCCGGGTGTGTTAAGGAGTGCGGTTTGGCCGGTCATGTTTCGGAGGATGCATGACTCGACCTTTGCCTCTCCCGAGCCCGTTGGGGAGTTGCAGCAATGAGACAAGATCGCAATTGGATATCACGAAATTGGGGAGGAAAAAGGGGGTTCCATTTTTTTTAAATAAACCTACTTTACTTTTATTGTTGTAGTTAAAATGTGAAGAGTACGTGCCTTGCTTGTTAATATACAATGCATAACATACTGTATTGTACACAGCCCTATTCTGCATTGCACTATCTTTGTTGGGCTTGTATTGCAGCTTTTTAGAAAAATATGGACTTCTTTCCTTCAATAAATTGATAGATGCGGATCTCTGAGATCCGCATCTTTCTCCTCTTTTGTTCCCATTCTCTCCCGGAGGCCCTCTAAAAAGAGGACACTGAAAGTGGTCAGAGTTGGAGCCAGTTTATTCAGATCCCAATATGAGTACAAGTACATTCACATACAACCTACAAGCCCATGTCTGTAGTACCTATGAAATTTGAGTTCAGTTTGAGCTCCCCATACATTGGACCTACATGTCATTACATGGGCGGGTGTAATATAACATGTCATTACATTGGCAGGCATGTTGGCTGACATGTCACCACATGTTACCATCCATTAGTGCTCTATGGGTAATGCAGAAGTCTGGCTGCAGGCTCTCGATGGTACAGTCAGAAGTGTCCATGTTACAGAGGCTGCAGTCACAGCTCAGAGCCACAGGGTAGGTGACATGAGGGTCCACCCAAGGGGGACAGTCAGGTAGGCGGATCGTTTCATAGCGGACGTCCCGGTAGGTGCACACATGCTGGTACACGGTGGAAAATGGGCTCTTGAAAACCGGCTCCTGGTAAATAAATACACAGGAGGAAAGGTAAATGTAGGTCAATGTTTTCTTTTCTTTTTACGCATTAGGGTTGTTTCTAGTATTTGATACGCAATTATGAAGAACACAGTGACAATTTAAGGAAGTTATGGCCTAGCTAAATAAGATAATACTAACCACATCATAGTACATTCAGATGATACTAAACCACTATATACATTGTACCTTGGTGACGCAGTGGCCACTGCAGATAGGGGTTTGAATGACTAAGCACGTTGGGCAGCCTTCCTTCTCCAGAGACACAGTCTGGTTGATGGGCTGACAGGGCTGCATGAGAGACCCCTCAACGGGTTCCAGGAGAATACACAGGAACAGGGAGATCAAGGTGCCTACATGAAGACCTAACATCCTGAAAGAAAGCCTAAGTGAAAACAAATTATTTTCTCTGAATTTAGAAATGGTAGAAGCAGTTTAAATTGCTTATTATTCGCAAATTGTTGTAATAACTATATATAACAGTAAGAGAAGTCTGATCAATATAGGTTTACCTGAAGGACTCAAAGGGTTCAGCAGGCAGCAGAAAGTTGTGTCCTGATGGGCAGTGTGTTTGGGCATTTATACAGTGGAGGAGGTTAGTATCCAGGGTTGGATGCTCAGCTCATGATTTCTCCCCCTTCACAACAACCTTGAATAAAATCCCATGTTGGTAACAGAATGGATTACTTTGACACAATGACTTCCTCCTGCCCTCTACTTTGCACAGTTTAGACTTCTGCACGAGGACGATGACATTGCATCAAAATATTAATTCATTAGACACCCTAATCCCTCAAGAGTTGATGGCTTTATAGGGTCAGATTGACATAATTGTCATATATTTAGATCCCTGCTGTACACAGGAAGGACATGTTTTGACGTTAATGCTGCACATGTTATCAAGGTCCAAGCAAGTACATTTTGTTGAGATAGAATTTCATTGACAGGATTAACCCTATTAATCACACACTTGTTCATTGGGACAACTGGGATAGCCATTTTAGATATTCTGTGAATAGCCCACTGTTGGATACTGCTCAAGGTTTTGGTAAAACATGCTATATCCGTTTGAAAGAATTATGACATATAAAAAACAGTCAATATATCAAATACATTTTTGAAAGCATAGCTTATTTTTCTATAAATAATTCTGTGTCAGCAATACTTGGAGAAAATCTTCCCGGAACTCAAAAAGCTTTTGACCACTGTTTCCTTTTATGAACTCGTGGGTTAATTTCTAACGAACCTACTAGTGCGCATGCTCAGTGTCCAGTGTGATTACGAAAATAAATAGAGACGATGCTGAAGGTAAATTCCTCATAACAGGGTCAATCTAATGCCATAATGGACGGTGAAGAGGAGAGTGACAAAAAGAAGGTAAGTGTCCTAGACAATGTCATTCAGAAAACATTATCTGTGATAATGCTAAGTTAGCTAGCAGCAACTCAGTTGTTGAAGGTCAAGAATATTATTGGTGGTGATGTCGCTACAGTAGATGTCTAGTTTGCTTAAGTAGGTAGCTAGCTAACGGTAGTGTGCTATAGTTTCTTCATTACATTTTAAACTAGCTAGCTACCCCTCTTTCGTGTCTTCTAGCTAACAGTATGAATGTAATATCATGTGATGCTTGATACAATTAATCACGATTTATATCTTGTATCTCAATAATTCTCTGCTTATTCTCTGTGTAATTTCATCTCCCATAATGTGTTTCATATACCGTATGCCATTTAGGGTTTCAAGGTGCTGGGTATTCTGGACGTTCAAAACACACCTTGTGCCAGAGAGGCTCTTCTACATGGATCTGGGGGATCCCTGGCTGCTGGCCTTTTGCACTTTTTGGCCACAAGTAAATTTGTTTTTCCTGCAGATTCACTGGCATACATCAATGATTTGTTTGTTTGAGTGTAATCTCAGAACCCATAACCTAATCTCGTGCCAGATACATGTAACTCTGTCTTGAGCGTTTTGTTTGGGTGAAATCTAATCTACTGTCCATTAATATGAGCATAGTAAGACTATTATATTACTTCTGTCATAGGTTTCTCCATAGATGATATATTGTATTGACAAGATAGCCGAGTGACTGCTCTAACAATGGAAGTTGCCTCGTGCATCCACATACAGTACCAGTCAAAAGTTTGGACACACCTACTCATTCTATTTTTTGTTATTTTTTAAATATTTTTTTTACATTTTAGAATAATAGTAAAGACATCAACTATGAAAGAACAAATATGGAATCATGTAGTAACCAAAAAAGTGTTAAAAAATGATTTTATGTTTGCGTTTCTTCAAAGTAGCCACCCTTTGCCTTGATGACAGCTTTGCACACTCTTGGCATTCTATCAACCAGCTTCAAGAGGTAGTCACCTGGAATGCATTTCAATTAACAGCTGTGTCCGAAGTTAATTGGTGGAATTTCTTTCCTTTTTAATGTGTTTGAGCCAATCAGTTGTGTTGTGACAAAGTAGGGTTGGTATACAGAAGATAGCCCTATTTGGTAAAAGACCAAGTCCATATTATGGAAAGAACAACTCAAATCAGCAAAGAGAAACGACAGTCCATCATTACTTTAAGACATGAACGTCAGTCAAAAACCATCAAGCGCAATGATGAAACTGGCTCCCATGAGGACCGCCACAGGAATGGAAGACCCAGAGTTACTTCTGCTGCAGAGGATAAGTTCATTAGAGTTAACTGCACAGATTGCAGCCCAAATAAATGCTTTCGAGTTCAAGTAACAGACAGATCTCAACATCAACTGTTCAGAGGAGACTGTGTGACTCAGGCCTTCATGGTCAAATTGCTGCAAAGAAACCACTACTAAAGGACACCAATAAGAAGAAGACTTCCTTGCGCCAAAGAAACACGAGCAATGGACATTAGACCGGTGGAAATCTGTCCTTTGGTCTGATGAGTCCAAATTTGAGATTTTTGGTTCCAACCCCCCGTGTCTTTGTGAGATGCAGAGTAGGTGAACGGATGATCTCTGCATGTGTAGTTCCCACGATGAAGCATGTAGGTGTGATGGTGTAGGGGTGCTTTGCTGGTGACAGTGTCTGAAATGTATTTGGAATTCAAGGCACACTTAACCAGCATGGCTACCACAGCATTCTGCAGCGATACGCCATACTATCTGGTTTGCGCTTAGTCCCACTATCATTTGTATTTCAACAGGACATTGACCCAACACACCTCCAGGCTGTGTAAGGGCTATTTGACCAAGAAGGAGAGTGATGGAGTGCTGCATCAGATGACCTGGCCTCCACAATCACCCGACCTCAACCTAATTGAAATGGGATGAGTTGGACCGCAGATGAAGGAAAAGCAGCCAACCAAGTGCTCAGCATATGTGGGAACTCCTTCAAGACTGTTGGAAAAGCATTCCAGGTGAAGCCAGTTGAGTAAAATGCCAGGAGTGTGCTAAGCTGTCATCAAGCTATTTGAAGAATCTAAAATATATTTTGATTTGTAGAACACTTTTTTTGGTTACTACGTGATTCTATATGTTCTTTCATAGTTTTGATGTCTTCACTATTTTTCTACAATGTAGAAAATAGTAAAAATAAAGAAAAAACCTTGAATGAGTAGGTGTGTCCAAACTTTTGACTGGTATTATGAAACTTATTTTCAATCAAATAAGCCTCATGCAATTCAACACTCTCTCATTATCTCACAAGGACAGGTTTTGGGCAGAGTAAATCCTCTCCTTCACCTCTTCCTCTATGGCTTCTCACAGTATTTCTCAGTTTCTTACACATGCCTTTTAATTTGTCATTCACAGGTCGAGTGAAGCGGTCCTTTGACATAGGTTTTGCAGGATTCATGCTTACCACACTGGGATCATGGTAGGTTTTGAAGTCAGTGTTGATGATTTATAAGCTTAACCTACTTGTTGGCTAGCTGATGTCCATTAAAAGTGAGAATACTTATTTGCTTTTTCCATTCTTACAAATTAATGATATAGACCCACTGATTCTTGAAATATAAGATTGTTTACAAACATTGGACTAAAACAGTGTAAACACACTGTATAGCCTCAAAACATGGTTAAAACTATACTTTTGCGGTCCTTGCATCCATAGCTCTGTCTGTGAATTTGAGAGTGATTACTTTTCTCCAGGCCCATACTTCTGCTTTTTACCAAAACACAGGCGGGGTGACGGCTTTCTTATTGTCTCATGTTAGAATATTTATTCAGCATATTCATGAGATGTTCTCATCTATTTTTGTAGTACAACAACCCCTATGCAGCCTATACCCCAAGGCAGCCTATACCCCAAGGCAGCCTATACCCTATGCAGCCAAAACCCCTATGCAGCCAATACGGGCTATACCCCTATGCAGCCAATACAGCTTACACCCCTATGAAGCATATACCCCTATACAGCCTATACCCCTATGCAGGTCCCTATGTATTAACTGATGGTCTATTTCTGCTGGTGCTCTCAGGTTCTACTGTAGAATTACCAATGCCCAGCTCCGTATGCAGCAAAGGTTGATCCAGGATGGCATCAAGAACAAGGTCATGTATGAAGGCACGAGTTTGGACACCGTCAGTAAACCAAAAGAGCAGGAGCCTTGCCCTTCATGTCCTTGAAATGATTACGTGATCCTGTCGTCAAATCATTGATTCTTTCACACACCCTTGACTGCAGTTCACAATGTCCACAGCCTTTAAATGTTCTTCTATTTTTCTGTCTTATTGGATCATGTTGTCAGGCATGGTTTGTCTGACAGATGTTATTTTTATGTAAAATATTCTGTAACAAGTGTTGTTTTTGTGCTCAATGGTGGATCTATTCATAATTATTTAAGAGATGATTGGTTGTGCGCTGAATAAATATTGATTGACTTTCTGTACAGTGTTATGCCTTTTGGTAGGCCGTCATTGTAAATTAGAATGTCTTCTTAACCTGTTGTGGTATAGGGGGCAGTATTTTCACGGCCGGATAAAAAACGTACCCGATTTAATCTGGTTACCACTCCTGCCCAGAAACTAGAATATGCATATAATTAGTATATTTGGATAGAAAACACTCTAAAGTTTCTAAAACTGTTTGAATGGTGTCTGTGAGTATAACAGAACTCATATGGCAGGGCAAAACCTGAGAAGATTCCATACAGGAAGTGCCCTGTCTGACAATTTGTTGTCCTTCTGTTGCATCTCTATCGAAAATACAGCATCTGTGCTGTAACGTGACATTTTCTAAGGCTTCCATTGGCTCTCCAAAGCCGCCAGAAAGTGGAATGGGGTGTCTGCTGTCTCTGGGCAAAGTATAGGAGCAGAGTTTGTGAGTGGTCAGCCTGGGGACAGTGAGACTGAGATGCGCGTTCACGAGACTTCTCCATGTTTTTCTTTCTCTCTCTGAATGAATACAACGTTGCCCGTTTGGAATATTATCGCTATTTTACGAGAAAAGTTTTTAAACAGCGTTTGACATGCTTCGAAGTACGGTAATGGAATATTTTGACCTTTTTTGCCACGAAATGCGCTCGCGTGTTACCCTTCGGATAGTGACCTGAACGCACGAACAAAACGGCGGTATTTGGATATAACTATGGATTATTTGGAACCAAAACAACATTTGTTGTTGAAGTAGAAGTACTGGGAGTGCATTCTGACGAAGAACAGCAAAGGTAATCCAATTTTTCTTATAGTAATTCTGAGTTTAGTGAGCACCAAACTTGGTGGGTGTCAAATTAGCTAGCCGTGATGGCCGAGCTATCTACTCAGAATATTGCAAAATGTGCTTTCGCCGAAAAGCTATTTTAAAATCTGACCGCGATTGCATAAAGGAGTTCTGTATCTATAATTCTTAAAATAATTTGGTTTTTGTGAACGTTTATGATCAGTAATTTAGTAAATTCACCGGAAGTTTACTATATATTTATAAATATGAACTTGATTGAACAAAACATGCATGTATTGTATAACATAATGTCCTAGGAGTGTCATCTGATGAAGTCATCAAAGGTTAGTGCTGCATTTAGATGTGGCTTTGGTTTTTGTGACATATGCTTGCTTTGAAAATGGCTGTTATTTTTTTTTTTCTTTATTTTTTTTGGCAGGGTGCTCTCCTGACAATCTAATGTTTTGCTTTCGCTGTAAAGCCTTTTTGAAATCGGACAATGTGGTTAGATTAACGAGAGTCTTGTCTTTAAAATGGTGTAAAATAGTCATATGTTTGAGAAATTGAAGTAATAGGATTTTTGAAGTATTTGTATTTCACGCCACGCTCTACCATATTGGTGAGGCGTTCCGCTAGCGAAACGTCTGTCCCTAAAAGGTTTTAACCAGAGATTTTCATCTGGTATTCCTTCTATCTCCCCTTGGTTCCTTTCTTGAAGGAAATCCTTCATATCAGGTAGACTAGTGGAACCAAATGTTTTTCCACCTGAATTATCAATTCCTACTAACGGATTTACTACGGGGTATTTCACTGTAGTGTCTGTCAACTGAAATGATATGCAGGTATCCTTGCCATACTCATCAGCGCATGCCATATACTTCAATTGCATGTCATTACTAGTTACATTTTGTATAGTTACTACTATCCCCAACATACATGAGGGAATATCCTTATTCCGTTCAACACCCCACCGTGCACTCCATTTCCAGATATTAGTCTCATATTCCCTGCCCCATGTGTGTTTAACCTCTATGGGCTAGGTGGGACGCTTGCGTCCCACCTACTCAACAGCCAGCGGAATCCCGAGGCGCGATATTCAAATACCTTAGAAATGCTATTACTTAAATTTCTCAAACATATGACTATTTTACACCATTTTAAAGACTCTCGTTAATCTTACCACACTGTCCGATTTCAAAAAGGCTTTACAACGAAAGCAAAACATTAGATGATGTCAGGAGAGTGCCCAGCCAGAAATAATCAGACACCCATTTTTCAAGCTAGCATATAATGTCACCAAAACCCAAACCACAGCTAAATGCAGCACTAACCTTTTATGATCTTCATCAGATGACACACCTAGGACATTATGTTATACAATACATGCATGTCTGTTCAATCAAGTTCATATTTATATCAAAAAACAGCTTTTTACATTAGCATGTGACGTTCAGAAAAAGCATACCCCCCGCAAACTTCCGGGGAATTTACTAACAGTTTGCTAAATTACTCACGATAAACGTTCACAAAAAGCATAACAATTATTTTAAGAATTATAGATACATTACTCCTCTATGCACTCGATATGTCCGATTTTAAAATAGCTTTTCGGATGAAGCACATTTTGCAATATTCTAAGTACATAGCCCAGCCATCACGGCTAGCTATTTAGACACCCGGCAAGATTAGCCTTCACCATAATAACATTTCCTATAAGAAAAATGTTCTTACCTTTCCTGTTCTTCGTCAGAATGCACGCCCAGGACTTCTACTTCAATAACAAATGTAGGTTTGGTCCCAAATAATCCATAGTTATATCCAAATAGCGTCGTTTTGTTCGTGCGTTCTAGACACTATACGAATGGTAATCCACGGTCGTGCGCATGGCGCATGGCGTGACAAAAAATGTCTAAATATTCCATTACCGTACTTCGAAGCATGTCAACCGCTGTTTAAAACCAATTTTTATGCCATTTATCTCGTAGAAAAGCGATAATATTCCGACCGGGAATCTGCAATAAACTAAACAGCCGAATTAAAATACTCCACGGGGGCTAATCGCGCACGCGCCTCATTCCATTGTCACCTAATGGGACACTTGGATAAGGTGATAATCTGTTTCAGCCTGAGGCTGCCTCGTCAACCTTCATGATTTTCCCGGGTCCTGAGAGCCTATTGGAGCCCTGGGAATTGTCACGTTACAGCTAAGATCCTTACTCTTCAATAAACAGATGCAAGACGCACGACTCCTTGTCAAACAGGCCACTTCCTGCATGAAACCTTGTCAGGTTTTTGCCTGCCATAGGAGTTCTGTTATACTCACAGACACCATTCAAACAGTTTTAGAAACTTTAGAGTGTTTTCTATCCAAACCTGAACAATAATATGCATATTCTAGCTTCTGAGTTGGTGTAGGAGGCAGTTAAAAATGGGCACATATTTTTTCCAAAATTCTCAATACTGCCCCCTAGCCCAAACAGGTTAATAGACCGCTCCTAACTTTTGCAATTTTTAAATGTCCTTAACTGGTGCTCTAGACTGACTAACTTTTAGTAGGGTTTTGTCTATGTTCACTTGCTCTTTCAAATATTGCTGTGTGGGTGTGTCATGCCCTGACCTTAGAGTTCCTTTTTATGTCTCTATTTTGGTTTGGTCAGGGCGTGAGTTGTGGTGGGCATTCTATGTTCCCTATCTATATTTTGTATTTCTTTGGTTTTTGCCCTGGTATGGTTCTCAATCAGGGACAGCTGTCTATCGTTGTCTCTGATTGGGAGCCATACTTAGGTAGCCCTTTTTCCACCTGTCTTTTGTACAAAGTTGTTTTTGCATTGCTGTGAGTAGCGTGCGAAACTGTTCGTTCGTTGTGTTGCTTCTTGTTTTGGTTTTTTCTGGTTCACCGTTTATATTAAAGTATGATGAACCCAACCCACGCTGCGCCTTGGTCTCATTCCAACAACGGACGTTACAGGGTGTCTGTGGTTTAAAGCTTAGCTTTTTCTCTTCTTCATCTGCCTTTCTGTTGCCATTGCTAATTTTATCCTTCTCTTTAATAGGAACCTCACACTTACAAATAGCTAACTTCTCTGGTAAAAGTACATCATCTAATAAGTTCAAAATCAACTGAGCATGTGTAATAGGTTTACCAGAAGTGGTTACCATTCCTCTTATGGCAGAATTCCAAACTGGGGCTGCTCTCTTGGCCAAAACCTTGGAGAATTGCACTATGCATCACTTTCTCTAATTACACCCCCCTCCACCAAGTCTTCAAAGGTGGGAGTAATCTATTTTATGGCCTCGGCTTTCTGTGGGGGTGACAACCACATTCAACAAAATTATTCAACAGGTTATTCTATACATAACCTGGAGTTCAGGATTGGAATGCATGCCTACTCTACTGACATCCCCTGTTTCATAACCAATGGAGCAGACAATCTTTCCACTGTCTGATGTCCAGAAGTTGAACAATCAAAATCTTTTCCTCATTTGTTCTTACTCCTTCAGACTTAAATTATATCCTAAATACTTAAAATAAGTCTACCATTATTTAAACTTATTATTGCTAATTTTATAATAACCTAGTTCAATAACAAAATATAATTCTTATTATATCAATTTCACAGCCTTGTTGTCTTCAATATCTTGCACTGCCGTCTCATGTGCTTAAATTACAGATATGTCTAAGAACTTTAAACTCCATCCTAATGATCAGTTCTACAAATTTCCTTAAAGTTAGTATCACAAGTGACCCTTTTTCTTCCTTATCCAAATGGCCCTCCTATGCGGCTGATCAGACCCCACAGGAGAGCCATAATAGAGATCAAAAGTCATACCACTCCTTCACAGAAGGGTTTCTTCATAGATTTAGACAAATTAAAGAAAAATCGTCCAACTTTATCTACATATTGTATCTCAGGTTCCCGGAACTTCCCTTATAAAAATAATTCACGTGTTTAATTATAACTCAGAAAATAAAACTTCCAAAATACCATGTGTGTATACCCCTTTAACCTCTTGGGGCTATGTGGGACGCTAGCGTGCCACCCGTGGTGCACCCTATCAACAGCAGGTGCATTTCAAGAGCGGCAAATTTGAAACCAAATAATATCAAAATTCAAATTTTTCAAACATACAACTATCTTACACCCTTTGAAAGATAAACATCTCCTTAATCTAACCACGTCGTCCGATTTCAAAAAGGTTTTACGGCGAAAGCATAAAGTTAGATTATGTTAGGAGAGTACATTGACAATAGCTGTGTGTAATGTTTGTCAATTCAAAGACAGGCGTCACCAAAACCATAAAACCAGCTAAAATGATGCACTAACCTTTGACAATCTCCATCAGATGACACTCCTAGGACATTATGTTAGACAATGCATGCATTTTTAGTTCTATCAAGTTCATATTTATATCCAAAAACAGCGTTTTACTATGGCGTTGATGTTCATGAAATCGTTTCCCTTCAATAACCGGCAGTCAAGTCAGCACCACTAATTAAAATTAGAAAACATTGGTAAAATATTATATTGTCATTTAAGATATCCTGTCCCTAGGAATTTTTCCAACGAGAGACAACTAAGCGCTCCTTTTTCCATAAAATAACCACGAACATTTGGTCATCATTCCTTATACTACACCGCTTCAGAAACCCAAACGTTGATTACAAACAAAACCTAATAATAACTCCACTGTTCATCCTCAAATCATTAATCATTCGTTTTAAACTTCCTCGACGGTTATGTGTACTTAATTGAACATACACTACCCTTGGATACAATCCTGTACTTCAACTATATGAAACTCCCCTATTTAACGTACTATTTGATTAATTGGACCCAAGCTTGCTTAAAACCTTAAAACCCCTTCAGTTTGTCTGCAAACAGGCCCATTCTGTTTGCTAGGAATACCCTGCCATTATACACACAACTGTGTTTAATGTGCACCGTCCCTGTAAAATTAAAATTAACTCAACCTGCAATTCACTTTACTGGCTTGACATTTTTCCATGCAATGGAAACAGATTATAATGTTAGCTTACATTCACTTCCTGTTCAATTCACTGGTGTTACTAAACAATCAAACCACGAATCAATAACCAGAATTTATCACCGAACTTTTGCGATTCCATTATTCCCACCAGAATCGCTTCCAGCCACATATAGTCCAGCGCTCACAACCAACTCTCCTCTTTTAACCCGTAGGGGAAAATATGACCTCTTTTCAAACAACTTTCTGCCTTACCTCTATCGTAAGATTAAAACCAATGTTACAACTTTATCCTCTCTTTCGGCTTCACTCTTATGAAATGTCCAAGACTTAAAAAATACCATGTAAATCGCCATATCTATAAAATACTTCTTTCAACTCTTTTAGCATAAAAATAAACACCTTTCGGTGGTTACAATTCTATCGCAATTACCCATCCGCTCCTTATAATTCATTAGATTTAGGTAACTGCCTTTTCCTTGATTCCGTCATTCAAATACAACTTCCATTCTCTATATATCCTTTCAGCAGGCCATTTAGACCACAAACAACGTACTTTGTCGAATTCGCCTCGCTATTATTTTGAATGAATTAGTCTTTCAATTTAAACTAAACAAGCTATCAAAATGTTCGGTTTCTTTCTTAAACAAACACTAACAACCATATCGTTCCAGTCAAAACATAACAATAATTAAATTAAAATGTAGTCCCCTGGTGCATGGGCTAGGATACCAACCCAGGCCTCCCACATGGCAGGCGAGAATTCTACCACTGAACCACCAATGCTATTGCTTAGGGCCGCAATTTCGGTGGTTGTGTACTACTCGGTCACAATGTTTACAGGGAGCCTTACACTCCTTGCATAATGCCCATTCTGACAGTTGAAACATGTACTTGCCTTATTCCTATCCATTTTTTCTTTTCTTTTTTTCTTGAACACTGTTACCCCGACAGTTACTGTTAGATGCTCTACCTCAACCGGTTCACTCTTTTTACAGTTTCGGTGATTATGACCTACTTCATTGCAGTGTTTACACGGTGCCTCACAATCTCTAGCGAAATGACCCGTTTTGTTATAGTTAAAGCATCTTTCTCCCCCTTTCTTTTGACTGTCTCTATCCACTTTTCTCGACTTTCTCCACCTCTATCCACTTTCTCTATAAGTTTGCTAAATCCTGTTCTCCTTTCTGTGTCTCTGTGGGGGTCTTGGGAGTCCTCTCCGTCTGAGAGGATTTACTACTCATGTTCGTTCAATTACTATTGTTTTTATTATGCTTCTCCTCACAATCTATGTGTGCATTCTATTACCCTCTATGTATGTGCTTTCTACCGTTATTATCCTTTAAACTATGTTGATAAATAAATATTGTTAATCTTTCCTAGAATTTTTGAATAATTATTTGTATGAATCCTGATATATTATTTAAATCTCACACGTATACGACTATAAGTTATACTTTTTTATGTCGTTTCTTGCGACTTTCGACTGATCAATATATCTATCTCACACGCAAATAATTATCTTATTCTATGTGTGTGCTTTCAAAACTCTGATTCATTTCCTCTAGGATCTTAGAATAATTATTTGTATGCCTTTTGATAGATTATTAGGTCTCGTCTCACATGTATACAACAATAAGCTATTTCCCAGAGGTTGTAAGGCCCTGGTTAACAGCCCATTTTTCCGTTGTTTGTTATGACTTTTGACTGATCCATATATCTATCTCACACGTAATTATGTTCTTACCCCCGTGGAAATTTCCCAATGTGTCTATGTGTTGCTACTACTCTCTGTGTGTATCTCTTCCTCCTACTACGCCCGATTCCTATCTTCCAATTGCATAGAAGACTACCTATATCAGGGTTCTCTACACAACATTCTAAAGATAGGTCACCAGGTTAGAATGCGCAATCAGATCTAGAGATCAATGTCCAAACCACACAAGAATCATTCAAATATTTATCTGAATGTAGCCTAGACATCAATTCCCCAAATCCGTGAATAAAGATTTACTGACCTTCGTTTTGTAGGCTGGGAAAAGCAATGTAGGTTGGATTCCGTCACCGCCTCTGTCGACCTTAGATATTTACCGGCCTCTTATGGAACCCCAATTTCAGGGGACAGGTCTTTAATTAACGAGTCTATGACCCGCCCGTGCACGGTTTTTGGCTTGTTACCTTAGGAAGACAGGGACAGATTTTTGGATCCGGGTGCTTTGCTGGTGACGGTGTCTGAAATGTATTTAGAATTCAAGGCACACTTAACCAGCATGGCTACCACAGCATTCTGCAGCGATACGCCATTCCATCTGGTTTGTGCTTAGTCCCACTATCATTTGTATTTCAACAGGACAATGACCCAACACACCTCCAGGCTGTGTAAGGGCTATTTGACCAAGAAGGAGAGTG
This sequence comes from Salmo salar, assembly GCF_965601325.2. Taxonomy (NCBI): domain Eukaryota; kingdom Metazoa; phylum Chordata; class Actinopteri; order Salmoniformes; family Salmonidae; genus Salmo; species Salmo salar. The sequence goes on along the minus strand of NC_138318.1, from coordinate 22,981,791 downwards.
ATGGAGTGCTGCATCAGATCACCTGGCCTCCACAATCACCCGACCTCAACCTAATGGAGATGGGATAAGATGGACCACAGATGAAGGAAAAGCAGCCAACCAAGTGCTCAGCATATGTGGGAACTCCTTCAAGACTGTTGGAAAAGCATTCCAGGTGAAGCCGGTTGAATAAAATGCCAGGAGTGTGCTAAGCTGTCATCAAGCTATTTGAAGAATCTAAAATATATTTTGATTTGTTGAACACTTTTTTTGGTTACTACGTGATTCTATATGTGTTCTTTCATAGTTTTGATGTCTTCACTATTTTTCTACAATGTAGAAAATAGTAAAATAAAGAAAAAACCTTGAATGAGTAGGTGTGTCCAAACTTTTGACTGGTATTATGAAACTTATTTTCAATCAAATAAGCCTCATGTAATAAAACACTCTCTCATAGACCTCCAAACAAAAAAGGGCTTATCTCACAAGCACAGATTTTGGGCAGAGTAAATCCTCTCCTTTATCTCTTCCTCTATGGCTTCTGACAGTATTTCTCCATTTCTTACACATGCCTTTAATTTGTCATTCACAGGTCGAGTGAAGCGGTCCTTTGACATAGGTTTTGCAGGACTCATGCTTACCACACTGGGATCATGGTAGGTTTTGAAGTCAGTGTTGATGATTTATAAGCTTAGCCTACTTGTTGGCTAGTTGATGTCCATTAAAAGTGAGAATCCTTATTTGCTTTTTCCATTCTTACAAATTAATGATATAGACCCACTGATTCTTGAAATATAAGATTGTTTACAAACATTGGACTAAAACAGTGTAAACACACTGTATAGCCTCAAAACATTGTTAAAACTATACTTTTGCGGTCCTTGCATCCATAGCTCTGTCTGTGAATTTGAGAGTGATTACTTTTCTCCAGGCCCATACTTCTGCTTTTTACCAAAACACAGGCGGGGTGACAACTTTATTATTGTCTCATGTTAGAATATTTATTCAGCATATTCATGAGATGTTCTCATCTATTTGTGTAGTACAACAACCCCTATGCAGCCTATACCCCATGGCAGCCTATACCCCATGGCAGCCTATACCCCTATGCAGCCAATACGGCTATACCCCTATGCAGCCAATACAGCCTACACCCCTTTGAAGCATATACCCCTATACAGCCTATACCCAGGGGCGAAAATCTGATATCAACTTTGGAGGGGACAATTACATGAAATTTTCTCAAGAGCAATTCCTGAGGGGGACACCAAAAGTAGTGCTGTAACACATAGACTACATTGTAATATGGTAAATGTATATTGAGGAACCAAAGAAATAAGGTGTTTGCCGTACTCCTAACTACCGGTACCCAAAACTACACAACTAATCACAACAGCAATACCATTGCCTTTAACAAATCTTAGTTCAGTCACCAGTTTAAGTTGAGAGTGGGGGTATCCATGGCATTTTCCAATGATGTTCCTATTTTACAAGTCAAAAAAATTGAGAACCTTTCATGTTGCCAAACAAAGACTCAACAAACTTACCCGAGACTCCCTGTCTCTGCCAGTCTGTCCCTGCATATCTGTCCCCAACTCTGCTGTCTGTGTGCCATCTGTTGCCTGCTCTGCCTAATGACATCATTGTGAAACATTTCCATTAGAATTTCATTTCTTTCTTATGAACATTTTATCAACTAGTCTTTGAGATATTAGGCTACTAGGGTTCTTACTTTGCGTTTTGGTGTACTGAAAAATACTCTGATGTCGTTCTTTTAATTTTCGGCCATTTTTCTACCTGGCTGGCTGGCTACACACACACACAGTGTGTAGGTTATTTACAGTAGGAGATGGGCTTCTATCATCTTATCTTTTATCATTCTATTTGGGCTTCGATCTAAAAGGTAGCTAGCAAATGTGATACGGATTAAAATGACAAGAGTTGACAGCTGTATGAGTTCACCATTTACACAACATATGCTGCAACCTTTTGTAATTTTAATAGTTTGTTTCATATTGGCTGGCTTCCAACAATAGCTGAATTTGCAAAGCTAGCGAGCACCAATTCCGTTTCAGTGGTGTTTGCTATAATCTTTGCTACCCGGGTTAAATAAAGGAGAAATAAAATAAATAAATAAAAGTTCCCTTGCGACAATTTAGCTTTTGCAATGAGACCATTAAATATATTTAAGACAATGGTAGAAGAGAGTGTAGTTCTGTTCAGTTTGGACTTCAGTTTATCGCTAACCTTATCACAGGGACTTTGAAGCACTAACTTACATCATCTGCATGCTGATCTTGGAATAAATACACGATAGCAAAGATTCCATCTTTGACGAGGCCACATAAATGGAATAGGTACTAGCTAGCTTAATAGTTAATATTTGCCCGCAAGCTCTGCATATTTAGCTAGTGTGTGTGCGCGATTGACTGGATTAACCTCACGTCAGTTACGTTCATTGAGTGCCTTTCAGACAGTGGATACCACCCCTCTGTTACCCTGCCAACTAAGGAACTGGCAGTGGATCAAACCATTGTGAGGCAAAGGGTGGGGGGGTCGCAATCTTTTGAAACTTAAAAACGCGCTATTAAGTGTCTATAATCAGCACAATTGCTTTCATTGCGTATTATTAATATTATTTAAATTACATAGTTATGTTTCAGTGATATATTGGGGGGGACAAATCATATTTTTCCCAGGATGGGGGGGTCGTGTGTCCCCCGTCCCCCCCGGGATTTCCGCCCCTGCCTATACCCCTATGCAGGTCCCTGTGTATTAACTGATGGTCTATTTCTGCTGGCGCTCTCAGGATCTACTGTAGAATTACCAATGCCCAGCTTCGTATGCAGCAAAGGTTGATCCAGGATGGCATCAAGAACAAGGTCATGTATGAAGGCACGAGTTTGGACACCGTCAGTAAACCAAAAGAGCAGGAGCCTTGCCCTTCATGTCCTTGAAATGATTACGTGATCCTGTCGTCAAATCATTGATTCTTTCACACACCCTTGACTGCAGTTCACAATGTCCACAGCCTTTAAATGTTCTTCTATTTTTCTGTCTTATTGGATCATGTTGTCAGGCATGGTTTGTCTGACAGATGTTATTTTTATGTAAAATATTCTGTAACAAGTGTTGTTTTTGTGCTCAATGGTGGATCTATTCATAATTATTTAAGAGATGATTGGTTGTGCGCTGAATAAATATTGATTGACTTTCTGTACAGTGTTATGCCTTTTGGTAGGCCGTCATTGTAAATTAGAATGTCTTCTTAACTGACTTACTGTTATGAGAATTATGTTCTCAATGTTAACTTCAATTAAAATACTCAGTCTGCCATCCAGAATGTGTAAGATTCTGGTTTAATAACACAGACAGAGGCCCAGCTTACAAGAATCGGAATTGTTTATTCAGGAGAGCGCTCTCCAGTTCATTGTACAGAGACATCATTATATACCAGGCTCCTTATTTACGCACACACATTACACACTACACTAAGGAGAGTTAATTGTTCGACCCCAGAACTCTCAAAACCATAAATTCTTACCCACCTGACAGTTTCATATCTCTGAGATCAGGGAAACCTCGAGGGGTACTCCCTCTCAGATCATAAACTCTCAGAGTGGTAGCTAGGTCAGGTCAACCACAGTATAACAGTTATTGATGTTTACTTAAACCCACAGACCCCCATTCCTCTCCTATCCTAGGCAATCTTATGAGACTTATGCTTAACCCTTTAGTTACTCATTCTATAGGCTATATAGACCATATCCCTAAAGTTAGGGTAGAATTATTTAATCATTACTCTCAAGCAGGAATTTTTTTAACACTTACCTTGTTAAATAAAAATCAATGTGTGGACTAAATAATGAGTACTACAATAGTCTACTACCGTATTACCAGATGGCCACTAGATGGCAATCTGCATCATATTGTCCCACGGCACTGTAGTAAATCTTCCACACCTCACTGTCTCTCATCCAGCCTTCCTCTCTCTCATTCACTCCAGTACAAATGTGTATGTGTGCGTTCTGGGTCTTTAGGTCTGACACAAAGCCACAGCGGAGAACTAGTTCTCTGTCTCCTGTCCTTCTCCCTCTTTCACTCCTGTTGCATCTTAAGAGGCATGCATTTCCTCTGACTGCAAACTGTCAGAGGAATGTGTGCATGTCTTAGCCCCTAGTCTCGGTGTGACAAAGGCCACAGTGGAGAAGCGGACCTCTCCACAAACTCCCAACACACAGGTGCTGCATCAGTGATGACAGTATGGGTGTCTCGATAGCTCACTGGCCCCTCCATCCTAGGGTTCAGCTGGGTGTCTCGATAGCTCACTGGCCCCTCCATCCTAGGGTTCAGCTGGGTGTTTCGATAGCTGACTGGCCCCTCCATCTAGGGTCCAACTCATAGCAAAGGTATAACAATGTAAGTTCATATTATCTGCCTCTACCCTGCATTGGCCCTGTGCTGCCACATAATGGGCCTCTCAGATGGCCTTGTTCTTCTCAAAGTGTGCAGCATTGTCGAGGGCCATCATCCAATATTACATCCAGCTTACTAAGCAACTTGTGAATAGTTTGTCCCAACGGTCGGTAAATGTCAGTCTGCAGCAGCCAGCCAGTGAACTGTTTAAACAAGAACAGTGTGGCAGGCTAAACAAAAGCAATTACTCCCTCTGCTGGTCAGGACTTGACATTTACAGAAGTATTTATTTGTGGAATAATAAATTAAGACGCAAAAACAATATTAGATGTCAAAATAGACTTTAATGTGTTTACAATTAATTGTACATGATACATATTTGGACTATCAAATATCACTTCTTCAGTTAATGAAAAATATTTAAAGAAATATCTACAATAGACCACTCATATTTACATTTGGTATTTCATTTTCCTTGATCATGATTATTATATATATTTTTTATAGCTATACAGCTTACTATGTGCAGTCCAGGAAGGGAGTAATTACATTAGAAATAAGAGTTTTATAATAATGATATATGAATAATATAACTATAAATAAGAATAACAAGATATGTTCTTTCCTTTTTAAAACATGACCAGATGACAGAAGAAATAGCTTTATAGACAGTTGTGCAACTATCAAAAGCTCCTCAGACAGGCGTTAAACAGTATGAAACGCTCAGTAACAGTACCATCTTGATCGGCTTATTCTGACGAATTCTGACCAGTGACCTCCATGCATTGCTTAACACTATATCATGAAAAACTGCACAATATGCTGTACGACACATAGCCTAGGAGAAACCCTGGTTTCGTACTGTATGTGCTGTTGCCAACTCTTCGGTCATGCCATACATGTTTAGTATGACAATGAAGGAATACAGAGAGGAGTTAGCAAGAGCACAAACAGACTGTTCCACCAGGCTACAAAGGTACATTTTACAATACAAAGAGAAGCTGCTCTATGGTTTCAGCTCCTGGCAGCAAGAAATGAAGGAATGAAGATCCAGAGAGGCATGCTCCTTCATCCTATCACAAACAAATATTGTTATTTTGATATTGGCCAGGATTCAATCCGGACCGCGGAAGATCTGCTTTGAATGCGATATCCGTGACCGTGTTAACATTTGCTTAAAATCGTGCATTACCAGAAAGGAGCTATCCGATTGAATCCTGCCCTTAGTCCGTTTAGCTTACTGTATTTTCTCTCAAGATGATAAATGTTCTGTGAAACTGATCAACATGCTCAGGATGTGCTACCTCAATGGTGATTTTCATGGAACTTTGTCAAATGTAGAAGTTCTGGAAAAGTGAGCTGTCCTTCATAACTCAAAAGCCATAGAGCTAACTACTAAATGTAATCCTTAATATTTACTCACTGTGCCTTGTTGACGCTAGATACGCAATCCTGTTTGCCAGAATTTTCCATTTGGAATGAGGTAGCTTAGATTGTCAGACCACCAGGTCCTTGATCGGTTGCTGGCAGTGTCAACTGTTCTCATTCATATCTCTGTGTTGACATGTTTTCACCAGCCAAGGCACCAAAGGACCAAGTCCCCTAGATCTACTCTGTGGTGGTGACGTGAGTGACAGACTGCAGATATATCTGTCATCTGCCTTTCCCCTGGAAGTCCTGTTTCTGTTACACCTCTGAGGTGTGATGACCCCTAGTGGCTAGTGAACACATTGCTCTGTGGAGTTTAAATGAAAAATATCTCCATGAACAGTGCTCTCTGTAGCATCACTTTATTGAATGATGAGGATGAATCTATTGAAATTGATCTATCAAAGTCAAACAACCATTTAAAAATTATTCCTAAGCACCATTGTAACAGGAGAGGACGATTATTATTTGAATTGATTTATAGTCAAAGGCGGGTCTCGGTGACCGTCTCTGACAGAGTAACCACAGTCTGTATCTCTGGCTGCCTGGTCAGCTTATTTTTACAGCAAAGTAAGGACTCCACTACCTCTCTGGGGCCCTTAGTCATGAAGATGTAGAGGAACGGGTCCACTAGAGGACTCAGATACAGCAACAGATTGGCAATCAGCCCTAAGTAGCGTACTTCCTCCTTCAACGACTCGAGCAGAATGTTCAGAATGAAGGGAAGAAACAGCACGGTATAATTGGTCAGGATTGCAGCCTGTATACCCACAGACCTTTTTTTCTCCGCTGTAGAAGTTGACCTGAAACATAGCAACGCTCTCCACGAGTCGAGGAAGAAAAACAACAGAAAAGGGAAGGGAGTGAGAAGGGCCACTGCAAACCAGAACAAGTATTTAAACACTGCGAGGGCCAGAACAGCGGAGGGCGCTCCCCACATAGCCAGGGAGATGATGGAGGACTGTTTAAGCTTGCTGCAGCAGCCGTAGCACTGGGGGTATGCCACCAGCAGGTGTCGCTCTTGTGCAATGCAAACCATAAAAGTAATGTTGGATATGATGCCAAAATAAAAGATCAGGGTAGCAGTGTCAGCCGATAGGATACTCCCAGTGGCAGCCTGTGGTCTTCCAATGAAACTGAAAATGTCTGAAACAAGAAGGCTGATGACATGGACAGGAACAGGATTGGGACCCTTGACCAGGTTCTTCATTGTGTAAAGGGCCAATCCAATTGCAGGTAGCCCAACGGCAAAGGTTATCCAGCCAATGACCTCAGCAACACGGTCAAAAGTAGTGTCAGTGTTGTTTGTGTTGTTGTTAACAGACCCTATATTCATATCTTTATCCATGGGGTTCTGGTCATTTCAGGTGGTTTATGATATATTTTTGTGGTGTTTAGTTGCATTTACCGGTATAGTCATTTTGTGACCGTGTCCTCATCTTTCACACACTAGAATGACAGCAACAGGAAGAATGTATTAAATACCTTTAGAAGGAGTATGCGTACAACATTTTAAATATCACATTTGTTTAGTCTGTCAGTGACAGCCTTTAGTACATTCTAGGCTACAAACAGCACAGGCATTCTCCCAATAACACTTCTATGTCTCTCTACTTGTCTTTATTAAGACCATGGTCTAACTGTTGCTTAAAGGCTACACACATATTTCCGTCTCGTGTTCATGGATATTTTAGATTTAAAATGTTTCCTGAATTCCATTCACCCCCATAGCATTTAGATCCTTTGGTATTGCCTCCCCCTGCCAAAAATAGACAGAGATAATCTATGGCCTTACCTGAAGTAGCTTTGGAGAGAACCGCATGGAAAGAGCGTTGTGAGTTCCTCCTCAGTGTGTTTTACCTTGCTGTTGATGGGTGAACGTCAATTACTGTACCTGGATGATCCCCCACAGTAGACGATGCGTCTGGTACCAGGTCCGTGCTATGGATTGGATTGATTTCCTTTTGGCTTTTTTATATAAATGTTTTATTGGTGCTGAATGGCATGGTCACTTATCTTCCTAGAACTGCTAGATAAGCGGTTTCACAGAAGCAATACAGACTCACATTTCCCTATGTTCCAGTTGAGCTATGCTGATGGTAATGAAAAGAGTCAATTTGCATTTTGTACTTTGCTCAGTCTATAATCCAGGGCCTAGTTCCTCCTAACAGACACTGATGTCATTTAAACACATTCCTTGAACACATCAATTAATCTTAAAGAAGCTCAGTCATCCTAATCAACAACACTCAAGAGTGGTTGAACTCATGAACTTCCCTGTCAAAGAACTACAGTACCAATCAAAAGTTTGGACAAACCTACTCATTCAAGGGGTTTTCTTTATTTATTTTTTTAAATGTTCTACATTGAGAGTAATAGTGCCGACATCAAAACTATGAAATAACACACATGGAATCATGTAGTAACCAGAAAAGATTTAAACATCAAAATATATTTTAGATTTTAGATTCTTCAAAAAATCCACCTTTTGCCTTGACAGCTTTGCACACTTGGCATTCTCTCAACCAGCTTCCCCTGGAATGCTTTTCCAACAGTCTTGAAGGAGTTCCCACATATGTTGAGCACTTGTTGGCTGTTTTTCCTTCACTCTTCGGTCCAACTCATCCCAAATTGGGTTGAGGTCAGGTGATTGTGGAGGCCAGGTCATCTGATGCAGCACTCCATCACTCTCTTTGGTCAAATAGCCTTTACACAGCCTGGGGATGTGTTGGGTCATTGTCCTGTTGAAAAACAAATGATAGTCCCACTAAGCACAAACCAGACGGGATGGCGTATCGCTGTAGAAGGTTATGGTAGCCATGCTATTTAAGAGGGCCATGAATTTCAAATAAATCAGTGTCACCAGCAAAGCACCATCACACCACCTCCATGCTTCACGGTGGGAACCACACATGCGGAGATCATCCGTTCACCTACTCTGCATCTCACAAAGACACAGCGTTTAGATCCAAAAATCTCAAATTTGGATTTCCACTGGTCTAATGTCCATTGCTCGTGTTTCTTGGCCCAAGCAGGACTCTTCTTATTATTGGTGTCCTTCAGTGGTGGTTTCTTTGCAGAAATTCGACCATGAAGGCCTGACACTGAAGCATTTATTTGGGCTGCAATTTCTGAGGCTGGTAACTCTAATGAACTTATCCTCTGCAACACAGGTAACTCTGGGTCTTCCTTTCCTGTGGCGGTCCTCATGAGAGCCAGTTTTGATGATTTTTGTGACTGCACTTGAAGAAACTTTCAAAGTTCTTGACATTTTCCGTATTGACTGACCTTCATGTCTTAAAGTAATGGTGACTGTCGTTTCTCTTTGCTTATATGAGCTGTTCTTGACATCTTGGTATTTAACCAAATAGGACTATCTTCTGTATACCACCCCTACCTTGTCACAACACAACTGATTGGTTCAAACGCATTAAGAAGGAAAGAAATTCCACAAATTAACTTTTAACAAGGCACACCTGTCAATTGAAATGCATTCCAGGTGACTACCTCATGAAGCTGGTTGAGAGAATGCCAAGAGTGTGCAAAGTTGTCATCAAGGCAAAGGGTGGCTACTTTGAAGAATCTCATAAAATATTTATTTAACACTTTTTTTTGGTTACTACATGATTCTATATGTGTTCTTTCATAGTTTTGATGTCATCCATATTATTCTACAATGTAGAAAATAGTAAAAATGAAGAAAAACCCTTCTCCAAACTTTTTACAGGTACTGTATGTGAGCCCACATTTTCAACATTAGTGACAAGGAAGTCATTTTTCTGAAGTATTTGCACAATATTTAGTTTGTTGCATTTGTGTGTGACGGCGGACTGCACGTTTCATCATTGTCTCAACATATTGGTTTTAAGTCTGATGGACCTAGACATTGTGACTGACCTATAAAAGTATGGTGGAATATCACTAGTAAGTTTTTTTGTTTTATTCTCAAGTAGCTGCCTGTACTACAACACATCAAGTCTGTGAATATAAAACTAACAGCTTCTTCACCCAAAATGGTGTATGCATATTATAAGATGTGTGCATGAAGTGTATTATGTTATACGTCAGATGTAATATTCCTGTTGTCATTCTGAAATACAGTGAAGTAGCAACTTAGTGTGGAATGGATTAGGTTCGGGGTCTTTTAACCACTGTTATTAATGTCATATGATCTCCCTGGGCAATCAGCTATCGAAGATTGACAAATGCTGTAGTAACACAAATTGTGCAATGACATTTGACATCCTGGAGTGGTGGACTTCCTGTCTCACAGTATATAAGGCTCAGACGTACATGCTGTATTGTCACTGGGTGTGCACCGTGAGAATCTGTGAGTATCTGTGTCGTAAAAAAAAAAAGTTACTGGACTATTTTTTGCATGTTTCTAACTTGCATTTACACTTCCTGATAATTTGTTGATTTGATAGGAGCTACAAGACAAATGGCAATTAATCGAAATTAACCTCCAGGTAAGACCATACCGTAGATTCCACATGGTTGCTAAAGGGCTACTTGAATTTTGCTTGTGCTACACATGTTAAACACTGAAATGTGCAGTGATAACTTAGTTTTTCTTATTTTTTTCTATTATATGATATTCATAAAAAACGTAATAAATGCTCAATTGATTAGTTAATTGCATAAAAAGAGACGTTTAAGGTATCCTAACATTTACACATCGTAAGAATGTTAATGTCTATAGACATTGCAATTTGACAGGTCATTTTGTATTACATGTTCAGTTTTACAAAAAATACGCAGAACGTAGAACTATATTGAGCATACTTCCTGTTTATTTTGAAGGGAATTGCTTTTAGATTTTGAGTAAAGATGCTTATTGCAGCTCAAAACTAGACCTATTTTAAAGAATCATGACCGGGATCTTAATGTTATAGAGTAAAACACCAGCTATTTCACTTTTTTTCTTAGTGTAGGCCCAGCAGGAAAATATTAAGGACCTTGAACTTGGAATCTGAAGAACCCTGCCATTCCCTAGTTCCTGCAACAACAAGCACCATCAAGGATGGACGCAAGCCTCTGCAATAATTCGGATGACATCGCATCAAATAGCAGCCTCGTTGAAACCATTGAAACCATTGTACAGTGGACAACATTCTCCATTGGTTTTCCTCTGATCTGTCTGTCCATTTATGCCATGTACTTCCTGATCAGAGCTGATCACATCGCTCCAGTCTATGTTATCAACCTTCTTATTGCAGATCTCATTCAGATTTGCATGAGGCCAATCATACTGTCTGGTTCCTGGAAATTGATAGCAAAAATGATTGAATTCTTTGGTATCAGTGCAAGCATTGGTTTCATGGTATGTGTTGCTCTCGAGAGATATCTTGTGATTGCATTTCCTCTCTGGTACCGTTTTCGCCGTAACATCAAATTCTCGCTCATAGTGTCCTCCATTATCTGGGTGGTTCCTTTCATCCAAATCTCCATGTTTTCCCTCACACCGACTTTTGAGATTTCACTTATTTTGTTTGCAGTTAGCCTCCTCATACCCTTTCCACTGCTTGTATTCTTCCTTGTGGGCACGTTGAAAGCTCTGTCCGTCTCCATCTCTGTGCCAGCTGTCGAACAGAGACGGATTATTGGTACCCTGGCCCTTGTGCTGGGCAATTACACAGTCCTGTTCCTACCCCTCATCATACAATATGTGATATCAGGGGTAACATGCCAAGAGGATGTGATGATTGGGACAATCTTTGAGAGTTTCAGCCCCCTTGTGGATCCTCTACTCTATGTGTTCATGAGAAAGGGAGCTAAGGACACTCTGGCCTTCCCCTGCTTCGACAAGCTCATGGGTGACGAGGAGCAGAGTCAGGTCACAAACACTATGACCATGACTGATAGTGGAGTAGAAGGCTCCAGGTAGGACAGGTCCAGGATAATGGACTGTAGCTGTATGATTCACTATGTATAACTCCTATAAACTCCTTGTTAAAATGATCAGATCGAAACGTTGTCAAAAAAGCGGTGAATTGGGAGCTTTAACCTTGTTCTTTTCTTTGTTAAAATCATACCTTACGGGCCTCCCGAGTGGCGCAGTGGTCTACAGCACTGCATCGCATTGCTTTAGGCGTCACTACAGACCCGGGTTTGATTCCAGGCTGTGTCATAACCGGCCGTGACTGGAAGTCCCATGGGGCGGCACACAATTGTCCCAGCATTGTCCAGGTTAAGGGAGGGTTTGGCCAGGGGGATTTACTTGGCTCATCACGCTCTAGCGACTCCTTGTGGTGGCCCGGGCACGTGCACGCCGACTTCGGTCGCCAGTGAATGGTGTTTCCTCCGACACATTGGTGCAGCTGGCTTCCGGGTGTGTTAAGGAGTGCGGTTTGGCCGGTCATGTTTCGGAGGATGCATGACTCGACCTTTGCCTCTCCCGAGCCCGTTGGGGAGTTGCAGCAATGAGACAAGATCGCAATTGGATATCACGAAATTGGGGAGGAAAAAGGGGGTTCCATTTTTTTTAAATAAACCTACTTTACTTTTATTGTTGTAGTTAAAATGTGAAGAGTACGTGCCTTGCTTGTTAATATACAATGCATAACATACTGTATTGTACACAGCCCTATTCTGCATTGCACTATCTTTGTTGGGCTTGTATTGCAGCTTTTTAGAAAAATATGGACTTCTTTCCTTCAATAAATTGATAATGTGGATATTTGAGATCGCTCTTTCTCCTCTTTTGTTCCCATTCTCTCCCGGAGGCCCTCTAAAAAGAGGACACTGAAAGTGGTCAGAGTTGGAGCCAGTTTATTCAGATATGAGTACAAGTACATATGAGTACAAGTACATTCACATACAACCTACAAGCCCATGTCTGTAGTACCTATGAAATTTGAGTTCAGTTTGAGTTCCCCATACATTGGACCTACATGTCATTAAATGGGCGGGTGTAATATACCATGTCATTACATAGGCAGGCATGTTGGCTGACATGTCACCACATGTTACCATCCATTAGTGCTCTTTGGGTAATGCAGAAGTCTGGCTGCAGGCTCTCGATGGTACAGTCAGAAGTGTCCATGTTACAGAGGCTGCAGTCACAGCTCAGAGCCACAGGGTAGGTGACATGATGGTCCACCCAAGGGGGACAGTCAGGTAGGCGGATCGTTTCATAGCGGACGTCCCGGTAGGTGCACACATGCTGGTACACGGTGGAAAATGGGCTCTTGAAAACCGGCTCCTGGTAAATAAATACACAGGAGAAAAGGTAAATGTAGGTCAATGTTTTATTTTCTTTTTACGCATTAGGGTTGTTTCTAGTATTTGATACGCAATTATGAAGAACACAGTGACAATTTAAGGAAGTTATGGCCTAGCTAAATAAGATAATACTAACCACTGCATAGTACATTCAGATGATACTGAACCACTATATACATTGTACCTTGGTGACGCAGTGGCCACTGCAGATAGGGGTTTGAATGACTAAGCACGTTGGGCAGCCTTCCTTCTCCAGAGACACAGTCTGGTTGATGGGCTGACAGGGCTGCATGAGAGACCCCTCAACGGGTTCCAGGAGAATACACAGGAACAGGGAGATCAAGGTGCCTACATGAAGACCTAACATCCTGAAAGAAAGCCTAAGTGAAAACAAATGATTTTCTCTGAATTTAGAAATGGTAGAAGCAGTTTAAATTGCTTATTATTCGCAAATTGTTGTAATAACTATATATAACAGTAAGAGAAGTCTGATCAATATAGGTTTACCTGAAGGACTCAAAGGGTTCAGCAGGCAGCAGAAAGTTGTGTCCTGATGGGCAGTGTGTTTGGGCATTTATACAGTGGAGGAGGTTAGTATCCAGGGTTGGATGCTCAGCTCATGATTTCTCTCCCTTCACAACAACCTTGAATACAATCCCATGTTGGTAACAGAATGGATTACTTTGACACAATGACTTCCTCCTGCCCTCTACTTTGCACAGTTTAGACTTCTGCACGTGGATGATGACATTGCATCAAAATATTAATTCATTAGACACCCTAATCCCTCAAGAGTTGATGATTTTATAGGGTCAGATTGACATAATTGTCATAGATTTAGATCCCTGCTGTACACAGGAAGGACATGTTTTGATGTTAATGATGCACATGTTATCAAGGTCCAAGCAAGTACATTTTGTTGAGATAGAATTTCATTGACAGGATTAACCCTATTAATCACACACTTGTTCATTGGGACAACTGGGATAGCCATTTTAGTTATTATGTGAATAGCCCACTGTTGGAAACTGCTCAAGGTTTTGGTAAAACATGCTATATCCGTTTGAAAGAATTATGACATATAAAAAACTGTCAATATAGAAAATACATTTTTGAAAGCATAGCTTATTTTTCTATAAATAATTCTGTGTCAGCAATCCTTTGAGAAAATCTTCCCGGAACTCAAAAAGCTTTTGACCACTGTTTCCTTTTTTGATCTCGTGGGTTAATTTCTAACGAACCTACTAGTGCGCATGCTCAGCGTCCAGTGTGATTTCGAAAGTAAATACTGGCGATGCTGAAGGTAAATTCGTAAAAACAGGGTCAATCTAATGCCATAATGGACGGTGAAGAGGAGAGTGACAAAAAGAAGGTAAGTGTCCTAGACAATATCATTTAGAAAACATTATATGTGACAATGCTAACTTAGCTAGCAGCAACTCAGTTGTTGAAGGTCAAGAATATTATTGGTGGTGATGTCGCTACAGTAGTTGTCTAGTTTGCTTAAGTAGGTAGCTAGCTAACGGTAGTGTGCTATAGCTGATTATGTGTTTCTTCAATAAATTTTAAACTAGCTAGCTACCCCTCTTTCGTGTCTTCTAGCTAACAGTATGAATGTAATATCATGTGATGCTTGATACAAGATATAAATCGTGATTAATTGTATCTCAGTAATTCTCTGCTTATTCTCTGTGTAATTTCATCTCCCATAATGTGTTTCATATACCGTATGCCATTTAGGGTTTCAAGGTGCTGGGTATTCTGGACGTTCAAAACACACCTTGTGCCAGAGAGGCTCTTCTACATGGATCTGGGGGATCCCTGGCTGCTGGCCTTTTGCACTTTTTGGCCACAAGTACATTTGTTTTTCCTGCAGATTCACTGGCATACATCAATGATTTGTTTGTTTGAGTGTAATCTCAGAACCTATAACCTAATCTCGTGCCAGATACATGTAACTCTGTCTTGAGCGTTTTGTTTGGGTGAAATCTAATCTACTGTCCATTAATATGAGCATAGTAAGAATATTATATTACTTCTGTCATAGGTTTCTCCATAGATGATATATTGTATTGACAAGATAGCTGAGTGACTGCTCTAACAATGGAAGTTGCCTCGTGCATCCACATACAGTACCAGTCAAAAGTTTGGACACACCTACTCATTCTATTTTTTGTTATTTAAAAAATTTTTTTTTTACATTTTAGAATAATAGTAAAGACATCAACTATGAAAGAACAAATATGGAATCATGTAGTAACCAAAAAAGTGTTAAAAAATTATTTTATGTTTGCGTTTCTTCAAAGTAGCCACCCTTTGCCTTGATGACAGCTTTGCACACTCTTGGCATTCTATCAACCAGCTTCATAAGGTAGTCACCTGGAATGCATTTCAATTAACAGCTGTGTCCGAAGTTAATTGGTGGAATTTCTTTCCTTTTTAATGTGTTTGAGCCAATCAGTTGTGTTGTGACAAAGTAGGGTTGGTATACAGAAGATAGCCCTATTTGGTAAAAGACCAAGTCCATATTATGGAAAGAACAACTCAAATCAGCAAAGAGAAACGACAGTCCATCATTACTTTAAGACATGAACGTCAGTCAAAAACCATCAAGCGCAATGATGAAACTGGCTCCCATGAGGACCGCCACAGGAATGGAAGACCCAGAGTTACTTCTGCTGCAGAGGATAAGTTCATTAGAGTTAACTGCACCTCAGATTGCAGCCCAAATAAATGCTTTCGAGTTCAAGTAACAGACAGATCTCAACATCAACTGTTCAGAGGAGACTGTGTGACTCAGGCCTTCATGGTCAAATTGCTGCAAAGAAACCACTACTAAAGGACACCAATAAGAAGAAGACTTCCTTGCGCCAAAGAAACACGAGCAATGGACATTAGACCGGTGGAAATCTGTCCTTTGGTCTGAGGAGTCCAAATGTGAGATTTTTGGTTCCAACCCCCCGTGTCTTTGTGAGATGCAGAGTAGGTGAACGGATGATCTCTGCATGTGTAGTTCCCACGATGAAGCATGTAGGTGTGATGGTGTAGGGGTGCTTTGCTGGTGACAGTGTCTGAAATGTATTTAGAATTCAAGGCACACTTAACCAGCATGGCTACCACAGCATTCTGCAGCGATACGCCATACTATCTGGTTTGCGCTTAGTCCCACTATCATTTGTATTTCAACAGGGCATTGACCCAACACACCTCCAGGCTGTGTAAGGGCTATTTGACCAAGAAGGAGAGTGATGGAGTGCTGCATCAGATGACCTGGCCTCCACAATCACGCGACCTCAACCTAATTGAGATGGGATGAGTTGGACCGCAGATGAAGGAAAAGCAGCCAACCAAGTGCTCAGCATATGTGGGAACTCCTTCAAGACTGTTGGAAAAGCATTCCAGGTGAAGCCGGTTGAGTAAAATGCCAGGAGTGTGCTAAGCTGTCATCAAGCTATTTGAAGAATCTAAAATATATTTTGATTTGTAGAACACTTTTTTTGGTTACTACGTGATTCTATATGTTCTTTCATAGTTTTGATGTCTTCACTATTTTTCTACAATGTAGAAAATAGTAAAAATAAAGAAAAAACCTTGAATGAGTAGGTGTGTCCAAACTTTTGACTGGTATTATGAAACTTATTTTCAATCAAATAAGCCTCATGTAATTCAACACTCTCTCATAGACCTCCAAACAAAAAAGGGCTTATCTCACAAGGACAGGTTTTGGGCAGAGTAAATCCTCTCCTTCACCTCTTCCTCTATGGCTTCTTACAGTATTTCTCAGTTTCTTACACATGCCTTTTAATTTGTCATTCACAGGTCGAGTGAAGCGGTCCTTTGACATAGGTTTTGCAGGATTCATGCTTACCACACTGGGATCATGGTAGGTTTTGAAGTCAGTGTTGATGATTTATAAGCTTAGCCAGTTGTTGGCTAGTTGATGTCCATTAAAAGTGAGAATCCTTATTTGCTTTTTCCATTCTTACAAATTAATGATATAGACCCACTGATTCTTGAAATATACGATTGTTTACAAACATTGGACTAAAACAGTGTAAACACACTGTATAGCCTCAAAACATGGTTAAAACTATACTTTTGCGGTCCTTGCATCCATAGCTCTGTCTGTGAATTTGAGAGTGATTACTTTTCTCCAGGCCCATACTTCTGATTTTTACCAAAACACAGGCGGGGTGACAACTTTATTATTGTCTCATGTTAGAATATTTATTCAGCATATTCATGAGATGTTCTCATCTATTTGTGTAGTACAACAACCCCTATGCAGCCTATGCAGCCTATACCCCAAGGCAGCCTATACCCCAAGGCAGCCTATACCCCATGGCAGCCTATACCCCTATGCAGCCAATACGGGCTATACACCTATGCAGCCAATACAGCCTACACCCCTTTGAAGCATATGCCCCTATACAGCCTATACCCAGGGGCGAAAATCTTATATCAACTTTGGAGGGGACAATTACATGAAATTTTCTCAAGAGCAATTCCTGAGGGGGACACCAAAAGTAGTGCTGTAACACATAGCCTACATTGTAATATGTTAAATGTATATTGAGGAACCAAAGAAATAAGGTGTTTGCTGTACTCCTAACTACCGTTACCCAAAACTACACAACTAATCACAACAGCAATACCATTGCCTTTAACAAATCTTAGTTCAGTCACCAGTTTAAGTTGAGAGTGGGGGTATCCATGGCATTTTCCAATGATGTTCCTATTTTACAAGTCAAATAAATGGAGAACCTTTCATGTTGCCAAACAAAGACTCAACAAACTTACCTGAGACTCCCTGTCTCTGCCAGTATGTCCCTGCATATCTGTCCCCAACTCCGCTGTCTGTGTGCCATCTGTTGCCTGCTCTGCCTAATGACATCATTGTGAAACATTTCCATTAGAATTTCATTTCTTTCTTATGAACATTTTATCAACTAGTCTTTGAGATATTAGGCTACTAGGGTTCTTACTTTGCGTTTTGGTGTACTGAAAAATACTCTGATGTCGTTCTTTTAATTTTCTGCCATTTTTCTACCTGGCTGGCTGGCTACACACACACACAGTGTGTAGGTTATTTACAGTAGGAGATGGGCTTCTATCATCTTATCTTTTATCATTCTATTTGGGCTTCGATCTAAAAGGTAGCTAGCAAATGTGATACGGATTAAAATGACAAGAGTTGACAGCTGTATGAGTTCACCATTTACACAACATATGCTGCAACCTTTTGTAATTTTAATAGTTTGTTTCATATTGGCTGGCTTCCAACAATAGCTGAATTTGCAAAGCTAGCGAGCACCAATTCCGTTTCAGTGGTGTTTGCTATAATCTTTGCTACCCGGGTTAAATAAAGGTGAAATAAAATAAATAAATAAAAGTTCCCTTGCGACAATTTCGCTTTTGCAATGAGACCATTAAATATATTTAAGACAATGGTAGAAGAGAGTGTAGTTCTGTTCAGTTTGGACTTCAGTTTATCGCTAACCTTATCACAGGGACTTTGAAGCTCTAACTTACATCATCTGCATGCTGATCTTGGAATAAATACACGATAGCAAAGATTCCATATTTGACGAGGCCACATAAATGGAATAGGTACTAGCTAGCTTAATAGTTAATATTTGCCCGCTAGCTCTGCATATTTAGCTAGTGTGTGTGCGCGATTGACTGGATTAACCTCACGTCAGTTACGTTCATTGAGTGCCTTTCAGACAGTGGATACCACCCCTCTGTTACCTTGCCAACTAAGGAACTGGCAGTGGATCAAACCATTGTGAGGCAAAGGGTGGGGGGGGTCGCAATCTTTTGAAACTTAACGTGCTATTAAGTGTCTATAATCAGCTCAATTGCTTTCATTACGTATTATTGATATTATTTAAATTACATAGTTATGTTTCAGTGATATATTGGGGGGGACAAATCATATTTTTCCCAGGATGGGGGGGTCGTGTCCCCCCCGTCCCCCCCGGGATTTCCGCCCCTGCCTATACCCCTATGCAGGTCCCTATGTATTAACTGATGGTCTATTTCTGCTGGCGCTCTCAGGATCTACTGTAGAATTACCAATGCCCAGCTCCGTATGCAGCAAAGGTTGATCCAGGATGGCATCAAGAACAAGGTCATGTATGAAGGCACGAGTTTGGACACCGTCAGTAAACCAAAAGAGCAGGAGCCTTGCCCTTCATGTCCTTGAAATGATTACGTGATCCTGTCGTCAAATCATTGATTCTTTCACACACCCTTGACTGCAGTTCACAATGTCCACAGCCTTTAAATGTTCTTCTATTTTTCTGTCTTATTGGATCATGTTGTCAGGCATGGTTTGTCTGACAGATGTTATTTTTATGTAAAATATTCTGTAACAAGTGTTGTTTTTGTGCTCAATGGTGGATCTATTCATAATTATTTAAGAGATGATTGGTTGTGCGCTGAATAAATATTGATTGACTTTCTGTACAGTGTTATGCCTTTTGGTAGGCCGTCATTGTAAATTAGAATGTCTTCTTAACTGACTTACTGTTATGAGAATTATGTTCTCAATGTTAACTTCAATTAAAATACTCAGTCTGCCATCCAGAATGTGTAAGACTCTGGTTTAATAACACAGACAGAGGCCCAGCTTACAAGAATCGGAATTGTTTATTCAGGAGAGCGCTCTCCAGTTCATTGTACAGAGACATCATTATATACCAGGCTCCTTATTTACGCACACACATTACACACTACACTAAGGAGAGTTAATTGTTCGACCCCAGAACTCTCAAAACCGTAAATTCTTACCCAGCTGACAGTTTCATATCTCTGAGATCAGGGAAACCTCGAGGGGTACTCCCTCTCAGATCATAAACTCTCAGAGTGGTAGCTAGGTCAGGTCAACCACAGTATAACAGTTCTTGATGTTTACTTAAACCCACAGACCCCCATTCCTCTCCTATCCTAGGCAATCTTATGAGACTTATGCTTAACCCTTTAGTTACTCATTCTACAGGCTATATAGACCATATCCCTAAAGTTAGGGTAGAATTATTTAATCATTACTCTCAAGCAGGAATTTTTTAACACTTACCTTGTTAAATAAAAATCAATGTGTGGACTAAATAATGAGTACTGCAATAGTCTACTACCGTGCCACTAGATGGCAATCTGCATCATATCATCGCACGGCACTGTAGTAAATCTTCCACACCTCACTGTCTCTCATCCAGCCCTCCTCTCTCTCATTCACTCCAGTACAAATGTGTATGTGTGCGTTCTGGGTCTTTAGGTCTGACACAAAGCCACAGCGGAGAACTAGTTCTCTGTCTCCTGTCCTTCTCCCTCTTTCACTCCTGTTGCATCTTAAGAGGCATGCATTTCCTCTGACTGCAAACTGTCAGAGGAATGTGTGCATGTCTTAGCCCCTAGTCTCGGTGTGACAAAGGCCACTGTGGAGAAGCGGACCTCTCCACAAACTCCCAACACACAGGTGCTGCATCAGTGATGACAGTATGGGTGTCTCGATAGCTCACTGGCCCCTCCATCCTAGGGTTCAGCTGGGTGTTTCGATAGCTGACTGGCCCCTCCATCTAGGGTCCAACTCATAGCAAAGGTATAACAATGTAAGTTCATATTATCTGCCTCTACCCTGCATTGGCCCTGTGCTGCCACATAATGGGCCTCTCAGATGGCCTTGTTCTTCTCAAAGTGTGCAGCATTGTCGAGGGCCATCATCCAATATTACATCCAGCTTACTAAGCAACTTGTGAATAGTTTGTCCCAACGGTCGGTAAATGTCAGTCTGCAGCAGCCAGCCAGTGAACTGTTTAAATAAGTATTTATTTGTGGAATAATACATTAAGACGCAAAAACAATATTAGATGTCAAAATAGACTTTAATGTGTTTACAATTAATTGTACATGATACATATTTGGACTATCAAATATCACTTCTTCAGTTAATGAAAAATATTTAAAGAAATATCTACAATAGACCACTCATATTTACATTTGGTATTTCATTTTCCTTGATCATGATTATTATATATTTGTTATAGCTATACAGCTTACTATGTGCAGTCCAGGAAGGGAGTAATTACATTAGAAATAAGAGTCTTATAATAATGATATATGAATAATAAAACTATAAGAATAACAAGATATGTTCTTTCCTTTTTAAAACATGACCAGATGACAGAAGAAATAGCTTTATAGACAGTTGTGCAACTATCAAAAGCTCCTCAGACAGGCGTTAAACAGTATGAAACGCTCAGTAACAGTACCATCTTGATCGGCTTATTCTGACGAATTCTGACCAGTGACCTCCATGCATTGCTTAACACTATATCATGAAAAACTGCACAATATGCTGTACGACACATAGCCTAGGAGAAACCCTGGTTTCGTACTGTATGTGCTGTTGCCAACTCTTCGGTCATGCCATACATGTTTAGTATGACAATGAAGGAATACAGAGAGGAGTTAGCAAGAGCACAAACAGACTGTTCCACCAGGCTACAAAGGTACATTTTACAATCACAAAGAGAAGCTGCTCTATGGTTTCAGCTCCTGGCAGCAAGAAATGAAGGAATGAAGATCCAGAGATGCATGCTCCTTCGTCCTCTCACAAACAAATATTGTTATTTTGATATTGGCCAGGATTCAATCCGGACCGCGGAAGATCTGCATTGAATGCGATATCCATGACCGCGTTAACATTTGCTTAAAATGGTGCATTATCAGAAAGGAGCTATCCGATTGAATCCTGCCCTTAGTCCGTGGAGTGTTCCTTCACTGGGTCTCCATCTGTCCGGGTTACATCTGTTCTCCCTTGACCAGCAGGTGGATCGACGCCTTTGGCGCCATTGATGCATGCAGCTCGATCCGCACCTCTGGAGCTTCTGACGGAGGCAGATCGATCTATCTTAGGGGGATCCACATCTCTCGAGTTTCTGACAGTGGCAGCTCGATTCAAACCTCTGGAGGTTCTAGTGCCTTCAGCTTGATCAACACCTCTGGAGCTCCGGACACTAGCAGATCGATCCACACCTCTGGAGCTTCGGATGCTAGCAGCCCGGGCTAACTTAGTGAGGGTCTCCTCATAGGGTGTTGGCAGGTAGACCATGAGGAAGACTCCGTCCGACATGTCTGTCTCAGAGCTGCAGCTGGGGATCTGGTCTCTGTGCAAAGCCAGTGAGGACAGGAAGTCAGTGCTGCTCTCTGGGTCCTGGAGGTCCTGCAGATCTTGGAGCTCCTCCAGGTCCAGGGTGATGACATTGGTCAGAGCCAATTTGCTGGTAGAGCATCTCCTGTAGACCAGGAAGCCAACGAGACTGATGAAAAGGAGCGAGGTTGTTGCTACGACAACATAAAGGATGAACTCTTTGCTCATGATGTCCTCTTTGCTCATGATGTCCTCACTGGGGGTCAACTCATTCCAGTGGTCACCCTGACGATAGAGTAAAAGGTGTGAACAACACTAGTTACTTCTATTTCACATACTGTTAAACATCTCATCCATTTTGTTTAATGTGCACCCTGTTGATCAACTCACCTGAGCATGTTTGTCGAGAGAGGGGAGCGGCGACGGCCCAGACCCAGGGACCCAGTCAAGGCTATCTCTGCCCGCTGGCCCGAACTTTATCCAACCGCTATCGAGTAACATCCGCATGATGCTGGGCTGAAAGCCTGGGCTTGGAGTGCAGAGTGGAGCAACAATCAGAGCGATTATCACTCTTGTGTCAGGGTGTACAATACTTACAAATGAGGGCATGACAAGCATGGGTCCAGCTAAGAGATCAGTGAGGACGTAACAGTGTCCAATCACAGCCAGGCTTCTCCAATCTCTTTGGATTTACTCACAGCAGCTCCACATTTGGCCTACATTGTAAATAAATGGTTACGTGGCTGGTTTGTCAACTGATGTGGCGAGTGAGGCAGATTTATGGAGTGGGGAAATGCACTCTTAGAAAAAAAACAAGTTTTTCTGGCTTGTCCCTGTCGGAGAACCCGGTAAAACCCTTTCACCCACAAACACTGTTTTGAGAAAAGGTTCTGAAGAACCCCTCTTAGATGAAGAGAGTTACATATTGAGACCAATATCAATTGTATAAAATAAATAATCAAATTCAGTAATCGATTTGTTTGTTTATTCTACAACACAACATAAAAGCGCTTTGAAATATACTGAGTATGAATACAAACATGAATACATACAATCTGAAGACAAATTACATCAGCAAGGGAGTCCAGCCAGAGAAAAACACAAGCATTATAATAGTTACTTTATCAAAGGCAGAAAAAAGCTTTTAAAATTCACGGTGACAATACTGGCCCTCTTAGGGCTCTATTAAATCTGTCATTGAAGAATTACAGATTGTGTGATAGATATTTAAAAAGGTAATGTAATTCCTGATTGAGCCGACATATGCAGCGTTTACCATGAACGCAGTCTCCACTAACGCTGAAACGTTGCCTTTAAATTTCATGCTGTAACACAGAACTTCCACAATAGGGATTGAATAGAGCCCTAAGCAAGACATTCTTCCTGCCAGGCTTGTGCCATTCAGTTCATCCATAATACCGACCATAGTCATTCAGAGGAAAATGTACAGAACTTACAAACTGGCAGAAGTTTGACAGTATATGTACACTTAGTTGCAGAACCGTAAAATGTTCATAAAACATATATCAATATTAACCAAATGTTTGTAATCATTTAATTAAATTTCGTTTGGCCAAACACTTAAGATGGCAGAATTAATCTGTTAACAAAACAGTTGTCTTAGTGCATGAAAACATTACAGAAACCTTCAGGCATGCTCCACACATTCCTTTCTACATTTTAGAACACTTTCTCACTCAAATTGCCTTAAATTAAGCATTACACAATACACCTTTAGCCTCAGGCCCCAGCTGTAAAAGAGACCTTGGTCTCAGTCTGTGTTCCTTGTTCGAAATAAAGGTATAATAATACCATTGATGTCAAGTGATTTTAATTGAATCATGTGCTTTTGGTTATAAAACAAAACACATTGAACTGTGTTGAAAACAATTGCCATCTCATGGGATCATACTTATGGGTTCCAAAAGATGTTCTAATTTTTCTCAAATATTGTTTAATTGCTCCAAAGGAATTGCCTTGAATATTTTGTTAATCCTGATCATACAGTATTCATGCGCCATAAAGTAATGTGCTCCCACACTGCAGAACATATGGAATTGGACTATTGATGGTTTCAAATAAATGCATCAACACAGTTTGGGGCAGGGGAGTAAAAATGTGTTATAGGAAGCAATGATATTTCCACAGTCTAGGACGGTTAGATACACAAACACTCCATTGTTTTTAATATCAACGTCCATCATCCCATAAACTGATCACTTTGAACAAACATTTGGGTCACAATCTACCCACAAATGTGCAACTCAGACAATAAGGAATAGTCGATGGTTTCTCTCCCAAAGCCGCTTATATGCCTACGCACTCTCTCTGGGTCCTGCTCCCTTTTCATCCTCAATCAGCAGATAGGAAGCTATGGCAGATGAGACGTTTCTTGGAAAGGATCAACAGTTAGAAGATAGTGCCTCTATATAACACATTCACAAGCTGCATGCTCAGCCTAATTTCCAGAGAGATGATGCTGTAAAAGTATACGAACGAATGGAACTTAATAATCATCAGCAGCTTACATCAAGGGCTCCATTCAATCTTTATTGCTAAAGTTCAGCTTTACAGCATGATGAGCATGGGCTCAGACTATACGTAACATAAGAAATGTAAATTTCAGGAAAACTCAAATTAGTTGGTATGTTTCGTTTGGTATGGTTACATAAGACAGAAGGTTGCCTAAGGCAAAAACAAAAGGAGGATGTTTGGTTGTAATATAACGCAAACGTATAGCAACCCAAAGGTTGCGTGTTCAAATCTCATCGACAACTTTTGCATTTAGCAACTACTATTTTTTTCAGCTACTTTGCAAATACTTAGCATGTTAGCTAACCCTTTCCCTAACCCCAACCCTACCTTAACGTTAGCCAGCTAGCTAAATTTAACCGCAACAAATTGGAATTCGTAACATATCATACATATTGCAAATTTGTTACATTGTATGAATTGCAATTCATAACACATCATACGAATTGTAATTTGTAACATATATGAAATGGATGATGGGCTTCCACAAATTAATACATACCATACAAATTTACATTTACTATGATACCCCTGAGTCCAGGCTGGCGTGACTTTAAATTTTAACAGCAATATTCCTGCATCAGTGGAGACTGTATTCAAGGTAAACGCTGTATGTCAGCTCAATCGGAAATGACCTTTACATTTCTAAATCACCCAATCTGTAATGCTTCAGCCATCCAGATTGAATAGAGCCCCTAGACACATACAGTGGGCAGGTCTTTGGTCATTGTACAGTCATTTTCACCTCCCAAAGTTGATCGTTACATTAAGACAGTAAACAAAAAGGTACATTCTACAATAAACTGTATGTATGCAAAAAACTGTCCCAGGCAGTCAGAAGAAAATACACTATAAAGCACTGTAATAAGTAAACTTGACACTGAAAATTCTACCCCCAGTACTGACCAGATGAGAATACGCTCAACAAATTATGCAATGAAAGCAATTACTAAACTTTTCAATAGTAAAATATTACATTAACTCTCATGACATAATTCTAACATCATAACATGTTACTTTCTAGATATCTACATTTAAATGTACTTATTTTTCAGTTTTCTATATGAAATCATCTTGATTCATTGTAAAAGTGTGTTACTATAATGAGCTTGAGAGTGCTTCCATATAAAAATGTACTATATTCACAAATGCATTTGGCCAACTTAATTAATAATTTATCTGATCAGTTTTTTCTATTCTTGCCTATTTTAGAGTACAATAGGTAAGAAAACCTAATAAGTTATATTTATTTTTAATACCTTTTAAAGCGCAGACATTTACTACCAGAGATTCAACTAATCTTTGGAGGCCAGCATGAAAATGTCAACTGTATCAAAACATTAGGGAACAAATGTACATGAGATTCTCAAGGGAACATGTTTTGAGGGCAGGTGCATATTATATCTACTAATAAATAGTCCACTAAAGTTACTAAAATCCTAGACAAAATTGTGTGGGTGGGTACAATTTGACTGCTCAAATTTACACAAACAGCAATGGGGAACATATTTTATAGTGATACATGTACTGAGTGTTCAATCATCTGTCCCTTTTCATTAATACCCAAGCAGATGTCAGCTATTAGAGCAGGGTCAGAGAGATCAGAGGGACAACATGATAGCAATTCCGACATTTCCTATAGAGGGGCTGGCGAGGAGTCCGGGTATGGTCAGGGAAAGGCGTAGCGATTGGAGAATCATCATGTTTGGGTCTGACATTATCTAAGGATGACCGTTTCTAGACAGGCCAGGTCTGAGCATGGCTCCAACCCAAACTGTTGTTGAGGTTTGAGGGTATATGAACGAAACCTAATCCTGCCTTACAGTATTTGTTGGGTTGTTTATCAACAGCGCTTTCAATGAGGATCAGCATGTGGGGATTTGCTCTCTGATTTCATTGGACATTGATGAGTAAGACTCATTGACCTATATGGTGAGGTCTCAGGCATGCTTAGATAATAGTAAGGGTGTATTTCTGTCATGTGTCTAAGTTAAAGAATGGATGGATTAGGGCAGTGGTGTAGTGGAGGGTAAACGCAAGTAAAATATTTTGGGCCCAACAGTTTACCTACCTTCTGCAGATTTTTTTTTCTCCGAAAGTATAGGGAGCCATACTTTTTTTCACTGCGACAGCCAATTAGAGTTTATTTTTTTTTACCTCTGCATCACTGGATTAGGGTCACGTGGTCTGTTTACCTAGAGGGGACTGGGTCACTTTCATCAAGGGCTTGTGACTGGCTGGTGTCATCAAGGCATCTCATCTCCTCTCTTAAACAAAATGTGTTAATGTTAATTAATACTAAAGAGTATATCATCCATTTCACTGAGAGGGGCCTGGGCTTGGTAAATCATTTTGCCTGATTTATAGATGTGAATCTTGTCAGAGTGCAGTACACCAATTTACTACTGAAATGTGTAAAGCTAACTGGAACCAATATCTTCATATGGCACAATATCTGATTTATATACAGTTATTCCATGGTCAAATCACAAATATAAATCAACAAAAATATATTCTTAATATAATAGCATATTTGCAGTTGTAAAGAATTTATATAAATAATATGTAGTAAACATAAATTGGGGTCTACAATAAATAGCTATGTCAGCTAATTTAAAGACACGACGATTCTATTTTTGGTAAAAAGCTAACTTCCATTTCATTCAGGAGTGACAGCGTTAAAGCAAAACCTAGCAAAGATGAACTGCATGACTTCCTGTAAATTACAATCAAACTGAATGACTTCCTGTAAATTACAATCAAACTGAATGCGGCTAAAAGTGGCAATGCAGATTCTCATTGGCTGAGCCTTTGAATCTCCCCTTTACAAACACTGTAAGGAATGCAGCTGCTCCTCACATAGTGATGTCATACATTCTTCCTACGCGACTCAGCCACTCTCGCACTGCCTGGCGCACACGGAGGTCAGTCACGTGACAGGTCAGCTGACTAATGCAGGGGAACACGGCGGGCTGCAGGGCCACGAAGGTAGGGTCTGGAAGGAGCTGGATCTGAGTCAGGATGGTCAGAACCATGTTAGTCCATGCCTAGAGAGAGAGAGAGAGAGCGAGACAGAGGCAGAGAGAGAACGAGGGAACAAGAGAGAACAAAATAAAGAGAACGAGAAAAGAGAAAGAGGATAGAGTTTTGCGCTTACACTTGCGTGCAAGTGTTTATCCAATCATGAAAAGAGAACTGGACCTGTATCTGGCCATGTTTCCCCTGCGTGCGGCCTCACCCACCTGTATCTGGTCATGTTTCCCCTGCGTGCGGTCCCACCCACCTGTATCTGGCCATGTTTCCCCTGCGTGCGGCCTCACCCACCTGTATCTGGCCATGTTTCCCCTGCGTGCGGTCCCACCCACCTGTATCTGGCCATGTTTCCCCTGCGTGCGGTCCCACCCACCTGTATCTGGTCATGTTTCCCCTGCGTGCGGTCCCACCCACCTGTATCTGGCCATGTTTCCCCTGCGTGCGGCCTCACCCACCTGTATCTGGCCATGTTTCCCCTGCGTGCGGCCTCACCCACCTGTATCTGGTCATGTTTCCCCTGCGTGCGGCCTCACCCACCTGTATCTGGTCATGTTTCCCCTGCGTGCGGCCTCACCCACCTGTATCTGGCCATGTTTCCCCTGCGTGCGGTCCCACCCACCTGTATCTGGTCATGTTTCCCCTGCGTGCGGTCCCACCCACCTGTATCTGGTCATGTTTCCCCTGCGTGCGGTCCCACCCACCTGTATCTGGCCATGTTTCCCCTGCGTGCGGTCCTACCCACCTGTATCTGGCCATGTTTCCCCTGCGTGCGGTCCCACCCACCTGTATCTGGCCATGATTCCCCTGCGTGCGGTCCTACCCACCTGTATCTGGCCATGTTTCCCCTGCGTGCGGTCCTACCCACCTGTATCTGGCCATGTTTCCCCTGCGTGCGGTCCCACCCACCTGTATCTGGTCATGTTTCCCCTGCGTGCGGCCTCACCCACCTGTATCTGGCCATGTTTCCCCTGCGTGCGGCCTCACCCACCTGTATCTGGTCATGTTTCCCCTGCGTGCGGCCTCACCCACCTGTATCTGGCCATGTTTCCCCTGCGTGCGGTCCCACCCACCTGTATCTGGCCATGTTTCCCCTGCGTGCGGTCCCACCCACCTGTATCTGGCCATGTTTCCCCTGCGTGCGGTCCTACCCACCTGTATCTGGTCATGTTTCCCCTGCGTGCGGCCTCACCCACCTGTATCTGGTCATGTTTCCCCTGCGTGCGGCCTCACCCACCTGTATCTGGTCATGTTTCCCCTGCGTGCGGTCCCACCCACCTGTATCTGGCCATGTTTCCCCTGCGTGCGGTCCCACCCACCTGTATCTGGTCATGTTTCCCCTGCAGTCCTACCCACCTGTATCTGGTCATGTTTCCCCTGCAGTCCTACCCACCTGTATCTGGCCATGTTTCCCCTGCAGTCCTACCCACCTGTATCTGGTCATGTTTCCCCTGCAGTCCTACCCACCTGTATCTGGCCATGTTTCCCCTGCAGTCCTACCCACCTGTATCTGGTCATGTTTCCCCTGCAGTCCTACCCACCTGTATCTGGTCATGTTTCCCCTGCAGTCCTACCCACCTGTATCTGGTCATGTTTCCCCTGCAGTCCTACCCACCTGTATCTGGTCATGTTTCCCCTGCAGTCCTACCCACCTGTATCTGGCCATGTTTCCCCTGCAGTCCTACCCACCTGTATCTGGTCATGTTTCCCCTGCAGTCCTACCCACCTGTATCTGGTCATGTTTCCCCTGCAGTCCTACCCACCTGTATCTGGCCATGTTTCCCCTGCAGTCCTACCCACCTGTATCTGGCCATGTTTCCCCTGCAGTCCTACCCACCTGTATCTGGTCATGTTTCCCCTGCAGTCCTACCCACCTGTATCTGGTCATGTTTCCCCTGCAGTCCTACCCACCTGTATCTGGTCATGTTTCCCCTGCAGTCCTACCCACCTGTATCTGGTCATGTTTCCCCTGCAGTCCTACCTGTATCTGAGCCTCTGAGTCTCTAATGGAGACGCTGTGGGAGCTGGCTGTAGAACCGGAGCGGGGTCTGATCTTCTCCTGCCTCAGCACCTCTGGCCCGGCACTGAACGAGTGTCTCATGGGCCCCGGGTCCACCAGCTGCTGGGGCCTCTGTGGGTTGGAGGACTCTGGGCCCCTCATCGTCCCTGCCTCGCCCCTGTTCTCTCCCCCCTTGGTCTCCTTCACGAAGGTGGTATGGTTGTGCTGCTGCTTTCTCTTCTTGTACTCCATCATCAGCTTGGTGATGGTCTTGTCGGTGGCGATGGTGTATAGCTTGTTCCCAGCACTCTCCCACCACTCCTTCTTGCGGCCCGCTGGGTCTCTCCTCTCCCCTCTCAGGTGTGGCAGGCTGTCCATGCAGTAGCCAGCAGTAGGGCTGTGGGTGTCCTCTGACGGCGTCTCTGCCAGGTGGGAGTGCACGCTGTCATCTGAGGGTGTTCCCCGGCCGGACAGGCCTCCCGTGGAGGGAGTGGGAGTCTCGGGGGTGGAGGGGAAGAAGGGCAGGAAGAAGAGTGGGTCCCCCCGGAAGACGGGCACTGCCTCGTCCACCAGGTTCTCCTGGTCCAGGTGCATCTGGATGTAGTTGTTGCAGAGGTCCATGCAGAGCTTGTGCAGCCGCTTGACCAGCCAGGCCCAGTCTGCGCTGCTGACCGGCTGGATGCTGAGCGAAGGGATAGTGGCCCTCCACTGGCGCTTCTCCTTCCCCCGCGGGGGACTCACCTGAGCCGTCTCCTCGAAGATGTCCTCGTCCTCGGAGGAGCACTGCTGGGAGGAGTCGGAGCTGCCCTCGTCCTCCTCGTAAAGGATCTTCTTCACCAGCTCAGCAGTGATGCTCTCTTGGTTGGTGAGCGTGGCACACAGCAGGGCCTGGAAGTAGATGTTGAAGCTCATGGCAGACTGGCGGTACAGGTTGGCAGCGCCACACACCCCAGACACCTTCATCAGCAGGTACTTGAGGCCCGGGCGCGTATCAAAGTCTCGGGCTGTGCGGTAGGAGTCCAGCAGCAGGTCGAAGATGATGGCCAGGTTCTGCATGGAGATGTAGCGCAGGAAACCAGATGGTCTAGGATCAGATACTGGGGTGGTCTTCTCCTGGGTCTCAGCATCACCAGGGTGCTTAACAAACTCCTCCAGCAGAATGTCATACAGGTTCTGGAGCAACACTTGGTGAGAGAGTAAGCTAACCACTATAGTTCTGAAAGGAATCCTATAGATCAGATGGAGAAAAAGGTTATTGAAACCATTTATGTAAATAGATTCCTATTTTACAGATATTTGGTTTGTCTGTCAGAAACATGCAACAACGAAATGGGATTTAATCTTTAAAGTTTTATGACACACTGCTTTTAAAGCTACAATCCTTAGTTGCTACATCCATTTTTGGATTTATAAATGAATGATATGTACTCATTGATTGTTGAAGAATATAATGTCATGAGCTTAGTTCAACTGTCATACCCCATCAGAACCCAAAAAATATAAGCTTGGTTGTTTGTAAACAATAAAAATGTAAGCAAACAGTAGCCTCAAAACATGGTTAAAACTATAATTTTGATATCATTGATGGTCAGTCCTTGCATCCATAGCGCTTTTTATGAATTTGAGAGTGGTTACATTTCTCCAGCCCCATCCCTCAGCTGTTTACCGAAACAAAGGCGGAGTGACAGATTTGCTATTGTTTCAATTAAGGACTCTAGCTTTAAATCTCAGACATCAATTTCTCCATCCTTCTGGGCATCATATGAGGTTTCTGATAAGCAGCATTAAAGAAAAGGTCCTTAACTGAAAGTCAAAAGCAGATTTAATAAAACCACATTGTAATCCCAAAGAGCTTGATCAAAATAATAATACTGTATCAGAGGTCTCTGGGAATTTTCTTATTTTATAAAAGGGAAAGGATTTCATATCTACGCATGGTGGATAAGACAAAGTCTTCATCATCTGCACGGTAGCTTATGTCATCTGATAACAGATGTTGACATGACATAATATGGTCCATGACAATGAATGGAAAGGAAAGGAAAAATGTAAATAATGAACACAGACAGGTGGGTGTAAATGCTGCTCACAGTAAACCAGAATCATGGTATGGGTGTCATCGAAGTGCTCTTACCCAATTTTTCTGTTGTAAGTCCAGCACAAGATAGAGAAATCAGCACATAAGGAGATGGAATGAGTCTCAGAATATACTGCACATCGAAAACTACATTCTGAGAACGGGCTATGAACCCAGACATAAACTGTAACACACTTTATATAGATAGTGAATAGATTAGAATAGAGCAATGATTCAAAGTTGACGATGTACTGTACACGACAGGTTGAACACACATTATACAAACTTCACACAATGGGCCAGATTTCCAAAGTGTTTGCACTACTTGTAAATCTGGTCCACTGATAAAAGCCACCACACCAGCTATGTGATTAAACATTGCCAACCTTTTCTGAGTGTGACCATTGGATTGCTGGTCTGATGGGAGCTCTATGATGAGCACACAGGACTGGGCATGCTCAAAGCCTTCTTTGTTATTGGGGGTTTTAGGGGAGCACTGGGTGTCCAGCATAAACACCTAAAGACAGGAGGAAGATAGGAGACATGTTCAACAACTAGTCATACTGAACAACATACATGAATTATGAAATGTACTGTCTACATAGAAGATTTGAGACTTAATACAAAGAGGTTTGAAATGTTGTCTAATAACAGATAGATTGATGAATAGTAGTATTTGACACAGGTCGGACTGTGGACAGCCACACAGGTATACGTCATTTCACATCAACATGCATGTAGCCTAGGCCTAGATTCAATCCGGACCGCAGAAGAGCCGTGCAATAGGGCGATTGAAATTTAAAGGTGATTTCCGATTGAGTAAATGAGTGTGCGGTGGTGGAGGGTCACCTGCTGGGCCATGGCTCTGATTCTCCAGTACTCTGCCTCAGCAGAGGGGGAGTGGGACGGGGCGGCCACCTTAACCTCACAGGCGTCCCCAGAGAAGCTGTCTGAACCACTACGGAAACACGCCAGCAGGTTCTACACAAGACAGAGACACAGAAACACACACAGGTTCCGTGTGGCACTCTGGCATGCATGCTGAAGCTATACAGTCTGGAGCACAAGGATACATACAATGTGATCCAATCAACAGGATCTAGAACACACAGCAAACTGATCAACTGCAACTCTCGCAGACACACATGGAACATCATACAAACAGTTGAGACAGTGAAAGTATACATACACCTAGGATTATTTTTTATCTCTAAAGAAATAAATGAATGACAGTAATTCCAACATACATTACTGGAACTAAACATCTAAATTATAGTGGAAATTTACTTTTACTAGGGAATTAATGACCTGTTCTGAATGTAGATGACCCTTTCACAACAACTATGACTATTTTATAAAGCCCTTTTTTACAGTTGTCACAAAGTGCTTTAAAGCCCCAAAGAGCAAGCAATGCAGAGGAGGAAGCACAAAAAAAGCACAAGCCTGAGAAAGTTGGTCTTGTCCATACATTATGCCTGCGTGCATATAGGGTCTACCACTATACATTTTAAGACAGTCTGGAAAAACAATGCTGTTAGTGAAGACACAATGCATTCTTAAGTAGAGTAATCTCTTGCAAGGTCACTATATTTAAGGTCTGGTAGTAATGCATCATGAATTTAAGCCCTCTTTCTACTACAGTACAAGTAGAGACAAGCTTTTTATTTTCTCTCTAAAAGGCTGCAGCTTTAAGCTTTAAAGAAGATTATATTTGGTCCTCTCATATTGTGCTCATATTGTGACTGAGAAAAATACTTGTAGTGAGACGTATCCTTCTAAAAGCAGCCTACCTACTGTAGGAATGTAGTGGGGCTAGATGTAAACATGCATTAACCTGCTGCCACACACCACAGCCATAATCAAAATGGGTTAAAGGCCCAATGCAGCCATTTTTATCTCAATATCAAATCATATCTGTGAAACAAGTACAGTGCATTCGTAAAGTATTCAGACCCCTTGAGTTTTTCAACATTGTTACATTACAGCCTTATTCTAAAATGTATAAAATATATATTTCCTCAATCTACATACAATATCCCATAATGACAAGGTAAAAAAATGTTTTTTTTTTTTTTATAAAAAAAATAAATAACATATATACATATATACACACACACACACACACACACACACACAGCTCAAAAAAATAAAGGGAACACTTAAACACATCCTAGATCTGAATGAAAGAAATAATCTTATTAAATACTTTTTTCTTTACATAGTTGAATGTGCTGACATCAAAATCATCAATGGAAATCCAATTTATCAACCCATGGAGGTCTGGATTTGGAGTCACACTCAAAATTAAAGTGGAAAACCACACTACAGGCTGATCCAACTTTGATGTAATGTCCTTAAAACAAGTCAAAATGAGGCTCAGTAGTGTGTGGCCTCCACGTGCCTGTATGACCTCCATACAACGCCTGGGCATGCTCCTGATGTGGTGGCGGATGGTCTCCCGAGGGATCTCCTCCCAGAACTGGACTAAAGCATCCGCCAACTCCTGGACAGTCTGTGGTGCAACGTGGCGTTGGTGGATGGAGCGAGACATGATGTCCCAGATGTGCTCAATTGGATTCAGGTCTGGGGAACGGGCGGGCCAGTCCATAGCATCAATGCCTTCCTCTTGCAGGAACTGCTGACACACTCCAGCCACATGAGGTCTAGCATTGTCTTGCATTAGGAGGAACCCAGGGCCAACCGCACCAGCATATGGTCTCACAAGGGGTCTGAGGATCTCATCTCGGTACCTAATGGCAGTCAGGCTACCTCTGGCGAGCACATGAAGGGCTGTGCGGCCCCCCAAAGAAATGCCACCCCACACCATGACTGACCCACCGCCAAACCGGTCATGCTGGAGGATGTTGCAGGCAGCAGAACGTTCTCCACGGTGTCTCCAGACTCTGTCACGTGCTCAGTGTGAACCTGCTTTCATCTGTGAAGAGCACAGGGCGCCAGTGGCGAATTTGCCAATCTTGGTGTTCTATGGCAAATGCCAAACGTCCGGCACGGTGTTGGGCTGTAAGCACAACCCCCATGTGTGGACGTCGGGCCCTCATACCACCCTCATGGAGTCTGTTTCTGACCGTTTGAGCAGACACATGCACATTTGTGGCCTGCTGGAGGTCATTTTGCAGGGCTCTGGCAGTGCTTCTCCTGCTCCTCCTTGCACAAAGGCAGAGGTAGCTGTCCTGCTGCTGGGTTATTGCGCTCCTACAGCCTCCTCCACGTCTCCTGATGTACTGGCCTGTCTCCTGGTAGCGCCTCCATGCTCTGGACACTACACTGACAGACACAGCAAACCTTCTTGCCACAGCTCACATTGATGTGCCATCCTGGATGAGCTGCACTACCTGAGCCACTTGTGTGGGTTGTAGACTCCGTCTCATGCTACCACTAGAGTGAAAGCACCGCCAGCATTCAAAAGTGACCAAAACATCAGCCAGGAAGCATAGGAACTGAGAAGTGGTCTGTGGTCCCCACCTGCAGAACCACTCCTTTATTGGGGGTGTCTTGCGAATTGCCTATAATTTCCACCTGTTGTCTATTCCATTTGCACAACAGCATGTGAAATGTATTGTCAATCAGTGTTGCTTCCTAAGTGGACAGTTTGATTTCACAGAAGTGTGATTGACTTGGAGTTACATTGTGTTGTTTAAGTGTTCCCTTTATTTTTTTGAGCAGTATACATTTAGATGGAGTATTTGTCTTCTGTTTTGACTTCTAGAGCCAATTCGACCTTTAAACAGAAAATATATGTCATTGGACTAAGGAGTAACGTTATGCTCCTTTAGTCCAATATTGGGCTAGTTAGCTAGGTAGTGTTCTACTACAGGGAGTACAGCTATGACCGGAAGTTACTTTTCGTAGCAGGTTAGTAGCATTTTCAGCAGCATTTTCAGTAACCCTAACCCTTTTCCTAACCTGCCACGTGAATTATCCTAACCTGCTACGAAAAAGTCAATTCCGGTCGTACAGTGAGGGAAAAAAGTATTTGATCCCCTGCTGATTTTGTACGCTTGCCCACTGACAAAGAAATGATCAGTCTATACTTTTAATGGTAGGTTTATTTGAACAGTGAGAGACAATAACAAAAATCCAGAAAAACACATGTCAAAAATGTTATAAATTGATTTGCATTTTAATGAGGGAAAGAAGTATTTGACCCCCTCTCAATCAGAAAGATTTCTGGCTCCCAGGTGTCTTTTATACAGGTAACGAGCTGAGATTAGGAGCACACTCTTAAAGGGAGTGTTCCTAATCTCAGCTTGTTACCTGTATAAAAAGACACCTGTCCACAGAAGCAATCAATCAATCAGATTCCAAACTCACCACCATGGCCAAGACCAAAGAGCTCTCCAAGGATGTCAGGGACAAGATTGTAGACCTACACAAGGCTGGAATGGGCTACAAGACCATCGCCAAGCAGCTTGGTGAGAAGGTGACAACAATTGGTGCAATTATTCGCAAATGGAAGAAACACAAAATAACTGTCAATCTCCCTCGGCCTGGGGCTCCATACAAGATCTCACCTTGTGGAGTTGCAATGATCATGAGAACAGTGAGGAATCAGCCCAGAACTACACGGGAGGATCTTGTCAATGATCTCAAGGCAGCTGGGACCATAGTCACCAAGAAAACAATTGGTAACACACTACGCCGTGAAGGACTGAAATCCTGCAGCGCCCGCAAGGTCCCCCTGCTCAAGAAAGCACATATACATGCCTGTCTGAAGTTTGCCAATGAACATCTGAATGATTCAGAGGACAACTGGGTGAAAGTGTTGTGGTCAGATGAGACCAAAATGGAGCTCTTTGGCATCAACTCAATTCGCCGTGTTTGGAGGAGGAGGAATGCTGCCTATGACCCCAAGAACACCATCCCCACCATCAAACATGGAGGTGGAAACATTACGCTTTTGGGGTGTTTTTCTGCTAAGGGGACAGGACAACTTCACCGCATCAAAGGGACGATGGACGGGGCCATGTACCGTCAAATCTTGGGTGAGAACCTCCTTCCCTCAGCCAGGGCATTGAAAATGGGTCGTGGATGGGTATTCCAGCATGACAATGACCCAAAACACATGGCCAAGGCAACAAAGGAGTGGCTCAAGAAGAAGCACATTACGGTCCTGGAGTGGCCTAGCCAGTCTCCAGACCTTAATCCCATAGAAAATCTGTGGAGGGAGCTGAAGGTTTGAGTTGCCAAACATCAGCCTCGAAACCTTAATGACTTGGAGAAGATCTGCAAAGAGGAGTGGGACAAAATCCCTCCTGAGATGTGTGCAAACCTGGTGGCCAACTACAAGAAACGTCTGACCTCTGTGATTGCCAACAAGGGTTTTGCCACCAAGTACTAAGTCATGTTTTCCAGAGGGGTCAAATATTTATTTCCCTCATTAAAATGCAAATCAATTTATAACATTTATGACATGCGTTTTTCTGGATTTTTGTTGTTGTTATTCTGTCTCTCACTGTTCAAATAAACCTACCATTACAATTATAGACTGATCATTTCTTTGTCATTGGGCAAACGTATAAAATCAACAGGGGATCAAATACTTTTTTCCCCTCACTGTAGCTGCACTACCTCTAGTCAGAACCATGGCAATGCCCAGGTATTTACCTTGACAGGCTCCAGGGTGGCAGAGAAGGCATCCTGCAGGGCACAGCATGCCAGACGCCACATCTCCTCAGTGAAGACTGGCCCTACCGTCACCAACACGTACCTGCCACAGGAAGAGACAAACACCTGTCACCTACAGCTCAGTCATACACATTCTGTGTGTGTGTGAGCGTGCACAGAGCAAGTGCATGGTCACCTGATGCAAGAGCAGCCCACTCTAGAGATCGTCTCAGCAGGTTCAGCCACACAGGCCACCAGCAGCTTGAAGAGGTCCTTTAGCATCAGGTTGATCAGATGCTCATAGCCAATATCTACAGGAGCACAGAGATATGAAGGATATGGACAGAGGGACAACCAGGATCTGGGGCCGTCTGTATTCAGGCATCTCAGAATAGGAGTCAGGATCAAGTTATTCTTGCCCATGTAAAAATGTTCAATGTGATCTAAAAGGCAAAACTGATCCTAAATCAGCACTCCTACTCTGAGACCCTGGATACACACAGCCCTTGGGCTACATAAGTTTCACAAAGACCTATTTTGTCTAACTGCCTAAGTGCACTTCCATCTCTGCTGACAGCTTAGTGTACACGATGTTTGACCGCCACTCTGGGGTCATTCCATGGCCACTGTACCTGAGTGGATGAAGCTTTGAATGTGCTCCACTACCAACTCACAGCACAACCCAATGGCGTGCTTGAAGTTGGCTGCGGCTATGTCCCAGTACGCATGGTCGCCATGGCTACGCTGGAGCCAAAGTGACATCACAGGAAGAAGAAGCTGGATCACAGAGAATATGGCAAAGCCCGGTCCTATGGAGGTGGAAAAAAATAACCAACGATTGGTTTTCATGTCGGCTACATTCATAATGACTATGTTTATCTTATAAAATTATCACCCAGACCATGTAAACCAAACTCTAGTGGAGCGTGTTGAATCTGATCTGTCCTTTGGTGTTATGGTATCACTTCTAACCTGGCAAGTTGGTGAGCGCTCTGAGAAGTTCAAACAGCAGTTCCAGGGTGGGGGGCTGGTGCTGCCGGGGGCAGTTCGATACCGCTGCAGTCAGCTGCTCCAGCAGCAGGATCCAAACCTGGATCAGGCCTGTGTCATCGTCAAACTCAGCCAGGACACAGTCCATGCCATCCTCACTGCTGACAGACTTCTCTTGGGCCCTCATGGGCAGGCTGGCCAGCCGGGCTCCCAGGAACACTGGCTTGGAAGGCATCTTGTAGATTTTGGCAAGCAGCTGCAGAAGAAAACCTCATCATACAGTGTGGATACACTAAACGTAGATGGGAAAGGTCTTCCTTTAGCGGGGTTGTGTGACCCTTTATTTTTCTATTTTAATAGACTTTTCTGGAAGCCTGTCTGATAAGAGGACTCATTTTCGTGTGACACCCATTGAAAATAGCTAAGGTCGCCCATGGGCCAGTGTTTTCCTACCTGGGAGCACTTCCTCAGGTAGTCCAGAGCAGGGAGGCACAGGTCTGTAGAACTGTAGCCAGTGGCATTGACACAGTCCCCAATCTCCTTATAGTCCACTTCTCCTGGGAACAAGGCCAACACACTCACTGATGGCAATCAGAGTCATCACTTCCATTATTTATTACCAAATAACATGAACATTCAATGTCTCTACCTAAAAATGTTAAGATCATGACAATAGTATTACACATCCGCAGAAGAAAAAATAAATGGTGTAATCATCTCATTTACCTGACTTACCTAAACCTTTGACAAACTTCATAAGGCACATGATGTAGTCAGTTGCTGCGTTGGCGAAGACCTGAATGTTGTCGGTGTTGATAAACGCTTCAAAGACATCAAACACAGGCGCCTGAGACTTCCCTGCATTACATAAGGAGCAGAATAGAAGCTCAATAAAAAAACAGTGATATACAGGAATCTCCTTAAAGAGAGGAGACGAGGCTCTGTGCCAACATACAGGATCTCCTGCTGAGACTCTCCCTCATAAGCCATCATTACAGACAACCCAAAGAAACAGAATGTATGTGAATACAATAGAAATACTGTAGCCGTGCAGTACCTTAGGGAATACAATAACACATAGAAACAATGAGATGTAACAAACTCAAAGACTAGGCTGCCTGTCATACATACCCATGGAATATTCTCCTATCAGGTAGTCTTTCATGTCTGGTTTGTTCCCATGCACAGTCCTCAGGGCACTGAATAGAGGTCTCCAGCCAGACTGGATCTGAGGGGAACACATCTCTACCAGCTCCCCTATGGACGTGACCACCTGAGGGACAAACAATAGGACGTTTTAACTACCGGGTCAACTAATTATAAGAGTTGTGTGTGTGTGGGACAACTCACCTGGTCCTGCACGTCCTCGTCACACAGCTCCAGCTGCATGATGTGCTCGAAGGGTCTGAAGAGCGCCTCGTTAAAGTGGAAGTGGGGAAGCTCTGCCCAGCTGGTTAGCACCTCCATCAGAACATCATGGATGAAGGACACAGCCTTCTGGGATACATGGCGCTCTTTGTGGCAGGCAGCCTAGGAGGAGACAGAGAGAAACAGTAACGAGAACAATGCCCAATGGGCAAAAACTGGTTGAATCAACGTTGTTCCCATGTCATTTCAGCAAAAGAATTATATATCTAATGACATTGAATCAACTTGGAAAACTAAGGGAATTTCGTATTTTCTCACCAAACTAAATCCAATGGCCACGTGAAATGTTTGTTGATTTCATGTTAGTTCACAACACAGCCAAACGTAAATCAAAACTAGACGTTGAACTGATGTCTGTGCCCAGTGGGTATAGGCCTAAAATAACCTGCAGGAAGGGTGAACCTATTAGGCTATACCATATTAGTGATCGTGGAGGAGAGGACATCAGCAAAGGAGGCTACACAGTTGAGACGCATTCCCTGTGCTCATACCTCCACCAGGTGCGGTGCCACTATGCTCCAGGCCCTCATCATGTGCAGCAGGGGTCTGGTCTTATTCCTCACGATCCGCAGCATGGCCTCCCCCAGCCGGAACAGATGCAGAGCGCTACGCCTGTCCATGGTGGACTTGGCCTCTCCTAAAAGGCACACAGGCAACATTGATGACTTTTGGGACTGTTCTGTTGGTTCCATTGTACTGGGCACATTTCACCCAGGGTTTTGATCTAGGTCTGTTGGAGATAAGCATGTGCTGTGTTTGGTACCTGGCATGGCTAAGGAGTAGTCTCCTGTCTCAGTGACTGAGTCAAAGAGCTGGGACTGAGATGCTCTCCTCAGCTGGTGCAGGAAACCCACCAGGCTAACCATGTTCAGTTTACTGACAGAGTCCTCAAATAACCTGCAAAAAAGGTCATACAGTGGAATCCAAATTATTGCCACTATATTCTTCAAACAGCAGAAAGGGGTCACCACAAGCCAATTAGAAAGCTGTGGGACTAGTAGGACAGTGAAACATCTGCCAGATAAGTGTTTTTATTATTTTCTCTAAAATCGGGCTAGTGCTTATGTAGTTATGTAAGCACTGCAGGCAGGGCCGGATTAATGCAGGGGCTCAAGCCCGTAGGGGGCCCAAGAGTCCCCCAAAAAAGATAAAATAGTTTATTTTTATCCAACCACAGAAGCCCACTCTGAATGTTCAAAATACACCAGAGAGCATAATTTAGCCACAGAGGGCCAATAGTAAAAATAAATAACTGGGGACTAAGTTTTATCACAGGCACATACAGGTAACATCCAAAACAAACAAAACACTTAAAATGTCTTAAAAGGGTGTTGGGCCACCACGAGCTGCCAGAACAGCTTCAAAGTACCTTGGCATAGATTCTACAAGTGGACCTAAACCATGGCAGGAAAATGCACCCCACACATAACATACTGTATACTTTGTATTCCTCATTTACTCAAGTGTTTCCTTTATTTTGGAAGTTACAGGTATGCCTACAGTCAGGAAGGTCGCAATTTGTGCTGCATGCGGTGCCAAATATAGGACAGTTTGTTGCATTGTGGCCACAGACATATAATCCATAGAAGGGTTTTGGAACATCTAACCCTGGCAATTTGACTGTTAAACTCATGGGTACACTAGCAATGGCTGCCAGACCTGACTTGAATGGGAACTGCCATCTATGGATTATATTTCTATGGTTGGTTGCGGCTGTCAGTTTGCCTTTTGCAAATTTCAAAATAC
Source organism: Salmo salar (assembly GCF_965601325.2). Lineage (NCBI taxonomy): Eukaryota > Metazoa > Chordata > Actinopteri > Salmoniformes > Salmonidae > Salmo > Salmo salar. Next base: position 22,940,163 of record NC_138318.1, on the reverse strand, counting down.
AATTGCGGGAAAAACACAGTTTGAAAAGCAAATGCCTACCACTGAAAAGAGAAGACTAATCTTTCTGTAGAACCAATAGAAGAAAAAAAAATTCTCAACAACTCCCAGTTTTCAGCAGCACTCTTTTTCAGAGTAGTTTATCGTGAGATATGCTATTGCCCCGACGAGCCCATCACCGGTGAGTATCCTACAGCTTCATCTTCTTCATTAGGTGAGACACTGGAAAGTGTACTTAGTCACTTACTGTAGCCTATAATATACATTTTATATTTCCTCAGAATATTGTACAAATCTGTGTGTCGCTTCATGATGATTTCTTAATCTGGCCCTGACTGCAGGCTATAGCTTATCCATGTGTAATTGGCCTATGTCCAGAAGAGAAAGTGCTGCATGACCATGTGACTCTTAAATTTGTACAATCAAGAGTACCAAATCACATACTGGCCTGGGTCAAATTACAGTGAAATACTTGCATGTACTTGAGCTGTGCTTGGTCCACACTGCCACCAGGTGGCCATTTAACATGGGCTGCTGTTTCTTTCACTGACTTAAATTACAACTTTTGTATTTCAGCCTAGGTCAGTCAACAATAACTATATTGTTTGTTTCATATTGCTATTCAGGCATGAAAGTCAATGAAAAAGACAGTGAGAGGAGAATATGAAACTTAGTATGCTATTCAGACAGTCCTGTAGACTATAATGCGGTACCTGTCTGCCTGTGTAGATAGGGTGCAGACGGCCTTGGATGCGCTGGTCCCAGTCATCAGGCTACGGTCCAGGCCTTTCCCCCCCCTACCCTCCCTTAGCAGCTCCTGGATGGACTGGGGCTGGATGACCGGCTGGCTGCTGAGGGCCAGATCTCTGTCCGGACTAGGCTCGCCGCACAAATCCAGCCCCAGGTCTACAGCCTGCTGGGCCTGGGTGATGGTCATGGTGGCCTGGGAGCTGCCGTCGCTGAAGTGGCTGTGCTCCAGAGAGCTGACATATTCGCTTACCCTGGGTAGACAGAGACAGGTACGCTACTGTATTGTTCAGTGTGTCGTAACAGATGAGTGTTCACATTATAGATGAGTGTTAGTAACCTGTGGCTGCAACTGTACCGAGAATCCAATGTAATATGCTGTCATGCCTTTTTCTCAGTGGTTATGGAGAGGGTTTTGACATTGATCTCTGCATCGCCTGCCCTGCCACAGCTTGGCTGTATTACCTGAAGACGTGGGGCCAGCAGTCCTGGTTGTGGCTGCCCATCTCCAGGCCCACGTTGAGGATGGCCTCCATGCAGAGCACATGAGCCGTGTGCAGCCGCACCCCCTGAGGACGTCCCATCTGCTCCAGCTTCTGCTCCACACGCTGCTTGACTGGGAACACACACACACCCAACAGACACAGGATCAGATCCCAGCACTCTAGCTAGCACAGTATCAAAAACTAAAATGTGACCATGTAACTATGGGATCTTTTCTGAAATGGAGGGATTCTTTATCCTCTGTGTGTCTTGCACAGTAATGACAAATGAAAGGTCATCTTTGGTGTATACACTAGTTTTATAGTACAGTATGTGTGTTTGAAAAAGGCAATTGAATCCCTGTGTACAGTATGTTATGTGGGGTGCTGTAAGTACCTTGTGTGATGGCATCTCCAGACTCTCCCACCTCCTTCTCCTCCTTCTCCTCCTGCACACATGAGGCTGCCGCCATCTGGGCCAGAGCCCAGGCACAATTGGCAGCCACACCTAGAGAATGCATGAATATTCATATTCATTAGAGCTGATGGTAATCAAAGACAAGGTGGGCTGAGAGGGCCTACAGCACCGGTCACAGAGCGCCAAGCCAATACTTTATCATCATATGGTCCTGATTCATATATGTTTTCAGGGACATTTCAATAGCTACACAAATAGACCTATGAAGTATTCAGATTTTGTCCAAAATCTAGGCAAAACCTTTGCTTGAGTTTGATTCTCTCAAAATGTGATGTTTTTGTACTTGTGTCTTTGTGGACACACATCTAAACCAGACCTGGGATCAAATCGTTTTGGTTTTCTTTCAAATACTTTGAGCCTTTGACCCAGCCAGCCTCTGATCTAAACACACTAGCTAATGGGTTAACTAAATGCTTCCTGTTGAAGATTATAGCCAGTCAGGCAGGCCTTATCCACGGTCACCATGGTGTTGGATCCTGTTACCTAGAGCACAACTGAGTCCGGCTGCCTTGCGTAGTCCATCCAGGCTGAGACAGATGGTGTCTCTCTCCCTCTGGCTCTGCTCCTTCAGCCCCTCAGACCCCAGCATGAAGGCCAGGCCCTTGGAGCTGCCCGCCATGCGCCCCGTCAGGGGAGTGGACAGGGTGTCCATCAGGTTCTTCCAGCAGCCCATCAAGATGTAGCGAGCAAACACGATGCCTGAAATAATATGAATGAAGGTTGAGTGAGTGAGTGAGCCAGACGCTTATCTGTGCATTGACCAAGACAATATGTATGAAACAGGATAAAATGGGGGTTGGGTCAGACCCTTAAAGCTAGAATCTGCAGCTGAAAGGGTCACCCTGCCTCTGTTTTGGTAAAAAAAAAAAAAGATGGGCCTGTAGAAATGTAACCATTCTCAAATTCATAGACAGAGCTAGGATGCAAGGACTGGCCATCCACAATATAAAATAATTATAGTTTAAGCATGCTTTGAGGCTACACAGTATTTATTTACACCAACATTATTAACAAACATTGGAGTAAAAAAATACATATTTTGTGTTCTGATGGGGTGACCGTTGAAGTAAGCTCATTTATGAGTTATAGTCTTCAATAATCAATGGGTGTACAGTGCATTCTAAAACAAGATCCCTTGTCTTTTTCCACATTTCATTACAGCCTTATACTAAAATGTATTAAAATACATTTTTTTAAATCAATCTACACACAATAACCCATAATGGCAAAGCAAAAACAGGTTTCTTTTTTTTGTTACAAATTTATTACATATAAAAACAAAAATAACTTATTTACATAGGTATTCAGACCCTTTGCTATGAGACTAAAAATTGAGCTCTGGTGCACCCTGTTTCTTTTGATCCTCCTTGAGATATTTCTACAACTTGGAGTCCATCTGTGGTAAATTAAATTGATTGGACATGATTTGGAAAGGCACACACACACCTGTCTATTTAAGGTCCCACAGTTGACAGTGCATGTCAGGACAAAAACCAAGTCACGAGGTCGAAGGAATTGTCTGTAGAGCTCAGAGACAAGCACAGATCTGGGGAAGGGTACCACAAAATGTTGGCAGCATTGAAGGTCCCCAAGAACACAGTGGCCTCCATCATTCTTAAATGGGAGAAGATTGGAACCACCAAGGCTCTTCCTAGAGCTGTCTGCCCGGCCAAACTGAGCAATCAGGGGAGAAAAGCCTTGGTCAGGAAGGTGACCGAGAACCCGATGGTCACTCTGACAGAGCTCCTCTGGAGATGGGAGAACCTTCCAGAAGGATAACCATCTCTGCAGCACTCCACCAATCAGGCCTTTATGGTAGAGTGGCCAGACGGAAGCAACTCAGTAAAAGGCACATGACAGCCCACTTGGAGTTTGCCAAAAGACACCTAAAGGACTCAGACCATGAGAAACAAGATTCTCTGGTCTGATGAAACCGAGATTGAACTCTTGGCCTGAATGTCAAATGTGACGTCTGGAGGAAACCTGGCACCATCCCTATAGTGAAGCATGGTGGTGGCAGCATCATGCTGTGGGGATATTTTCAGAGGCAGGGAAAGATGAATGGCGCAAAGTCCAGAGAGATCCTTGATGAAAACCTGCTCCAGAGCGCTCAGGACCTCAGACTGGGACAAAGGTTCACCTAAGCACACAGCAAAGACGACACAGGAGTGGCTTTGGGATAAGTCTCAATGTTCGAGTGGCCAAGCCAAAGCCCGGATTTGAACCCGATCTAACCTCTCTGGAGAGACCAGAAAATAGCTGTGCAGTGACACTCTCCATGCAACATGACAAAGCTTGAGAGGATCTGCAGAGAAGAATGGGAGAAACTTCCCAAATACAGGTCTGCCAAGCTCGTAGCGTCATACCCAACAAGACTCAAGGCGGTAATCATTGCCAAAGGTGCTACAACTAACTACTGAGTAAGTCCCTGGATGGGAGACCAGATGCTGCTGGAAGTGGTGTTGGAGGGACAGTAGGAAGCACTCTTTCCTCTGGTCTAAAAAATATCCCAATGCCCCAGGCCAGTGATTGGGGACACTGCCCTGTGTAGGGTGCCGTCTTTCGGATGGGACGTTAAACGGGTGTCCTGACTCTCCGAGGTCATTAAAGATCCCATTGCACTTATCGTAAGAGTAGGGGTGTTAACCCCGGTGTCCTGGCTAAATTCCCAATCTGGCCCTCATACCATCACGGCCACCTAATCATCCCCAGTTTACAATTGGCTCATTCATCCCCCTCCTCTCCCCTGAAACTATTCCCCAGGTCGTTGCTGTAAATGAGAATGTGTTCTCAGTCAACTTACCTGGTAAAATAACGGTAAAATAAAAAAGTAAAGGGTCTGAATACTTATGTAAATGTGATATTTCAGGTTAAGTTTTTATAGATTTGCAAAAATGTTTTTGCTTTGTCATTATGGGGTATTGTGTGTAGATTCAATACATTTTAGAATAAGGCTGTAACGTAACAATGTGGAAAAAGTCTAGGGGTCTGAATACAATGTACAGTACCAGTCAAAAGTTTGGACACCAATACTCATTCAAGGGTTTTTCTTTATTTTTACTATTTTCTACATTTTAGAATAACAAACTATGAAATAACACATATGGAATCATGTAGTAACCCAACACAGGTGTGAGGGTTGACGAGGATAAGGCTGGAGATCACTCTATCATGCTGATTGAGTTCGAATAACAGACCGGAAGCTTCAAACTGAGGGTGGTGCTTGGAATCATTGCTCTTCCTCTGTCAATCATGGTTACCTGCAAGGAAACACGTGCCGTCATCATTGCTTTGCACAAAAAGGGCTTCACAGGCAAGGATATTGCTGCCAGTAAGATTGCACCTAAATCAACCATTTATCGGATCATCAAGAACTTCAAGGAGAGCGGTTCAATTGTTGTGAAGGCGGCTTCAGGGCGCCCAAGAAAGTCCAGCAAGTGCCAGGACTGTCTCCTAAATTTGATTCAGCTGCGGGATCGGGGCACCACCAGTACAGAGCTTGCTCAGGAATGGCAGCAGGCAGGTGTGAGTGCATCTGCACACACAGTGCGGCGAAGACTTTTGGAGGATGGCCTGGTGTCAAGAAGGGCAGCAAAGAAGCCACTTCTTTCCAGGAAAAACAACAGGGACAGACTGATATTCTGCAAAAGGTACAGGGATTGGACTGCTGAGGACTGGGGTAAAGTCATTTTCTCTGATGAATCCCCTTTCCGATTGTTTGGGGCATCGGGAAAAAAGCTTGTCCGGAGAAGACAAGGTGAGCGCTACCATCAGTCCTGTGTCATGCCAACAGTAAAGCATCCTGAGACCATTCATGTGTGGGGTTGCTTCTCAGCCAAGGGAGTGGGCTCACTCACAATTTTGCCTAAGAACACAGCCATGAATAAAGAATGGTACCAACACGTCCTCCGAGATCAACTTCTCCCAACCATCCAGGAACAGTTTGGTGACGAACAATGCCTTTTCCAGCATGATGGAGCACCTTGCCATAAGTCAAAAGTGATAACTAAGTGGCTCGGGGAACAAAACATCGATATTTTGGGTCCATGGCCAGGAAACTCCCCAGACCTTAATCCCATTGAGAACTTGTGGTCAAGCCTCAAGAGGCGGGTGGACAAACAAAAACCCACAAATTCTGACAAACTCCAAACACTGATAATGCAAGAATGGGCTGCCATCAGTCAGGATGTGGCCCAGAAGGTAATTGACCGTATGCCAGGGCAGATTGCAGAGGTCTTGAAAAAGAAGGGTCAACACTGCTAATATTGACTCTCTGCATCAACTTCATGTAATTGTCAATAAAAGCCTTTGACACTTATGAAATGCTTGTAATTATACTTCAGTATTCCATAGTAACTGTAATAGGATGTCCCTTGGGGTTATCCGTACCTATGTATGACATGCGTGGGTTAGGTTAATAAACAGGCTGGAACTAGAACCTCGTTGTCGCCGCTCCTTATTTTAGATCATACTACATGGAGTCAGAAGTGGGTTTAAAATTCACATAAACGTGAATGACGTACCAAGTAAATCATACATTCAGGCTGTTTCAAAGCAGGGAGGGCAGTGTTGGAGGTAAAACGCATATCATTATTTTGCTAGCTGACGAGCAAGGACTAAGTTACTGCTAAGCAACATGTTGCAAGAGGAAGAAGCTGGCGGGATTTCAGGGTTTGCGACTCCAAGTTCAACGGGCTCTGGAGCAAACACGGACAGGCCAGTGGCTAGTGCTGACGGATTTCGCATTAGTCCCCCGGAGAATTTTGTTTGTATGGACATTCAAAACTGGCCGAAATGGATCAGGCGCTTCGAAAGGTACAGGGTAGCATCAGGCTTAAACGTGAAAGATGAGGCATTTCAAGTTAATACACTGATCTACTCTATGGGTGATGAAGCCGAGGATATATTAAATGCTTCAACATTAACTGAGGAAGAGAAACTTAACCACAGTGCTGTTAAAGACTGTTTTGAAACGCATTTTGTAGGGAGACACAAGATTATATTTTAGAGAGCTAGGTTTAACATGCGCAAACAGGAGCAGGGTGAAACCACCGACAGTTTTATCACAGCTGTTAACAAACTAGCAGAACATTGTCAGTTTGGCGTGCTCAGGGAAGAGCTGATCTGAGATCAGATTGTAGTGGGAATAAGAAATATATCACTTTCTGAAAAGTTACAGTTGGATTCCCAGCTTACCTTGTCCAAAGCTGTAAACCAGGTTAGGCAGAGTGAGACAGTAAAAAGACAGCAGACGACGATACTGCGCGATAGCAGCTCCTTGCAGAGCGAAGAGAGTGAGGAAATAAATGCATTTTCATACCGAGCTAAAAAAAACGAGGGGAACACAGAACAGAAACAGACGTGGAGAAAACAATCACAGACAGCACCAGTAGCTAGTTCAAGTGTTTGTCGCAAATCCCCTTTCCACAGATGGAAAGATTGCTCAGCAAAGGATGCGGAATGCAGGAAATGTCACAGGAGAGGACACTTTTCAGCTGTCTGTCGATTAAAGCAAATGCATGAGGTCTCAGAGGAGGTACAGCATGTTTGCCGTTGCTGGGGCTGCCAGCAATTGAAGCATTGCAACTCATTGAGAGAGTGAGCGAACTGGAGGACCCAGGTGAGGTTTTCAAAAAGAAATTCCCAAAAGTGTTTTCGGTCTAGGAAGGATAGAAGGTGACTACAAAATCTGCCTAAAAGAGGATGCTGTCCCCTATGCCCTTACCACCCCCCGCCGTGTGCCTATCCCTTTATTGGCCAGAGTAAAGGAAGAGTTGGGGAGGATGGAAGAAATTGGGGCGGTGTCTAAAATAGAGAGTCCCACAGACTGGTGTGCAGGGATGGTAGTGGTCCCAAAAGCCAATGGGGACATAAGGATCTGTGTGGACATGACTAACTTGAATGAGGCACTGCAGAGAGAGACACATCTTACCATCAGTGGAGCAGTCACTGGCTCAGTTGGATGGCTCACAAGTCTTCACAAAGCTGGATGCCCGCTCAGGTTTCTGTCAGATACCGCTGTCATCAGCGAGTAGGGCGCTCACAACGTTTAGAACACCGTTTGGCCGTTACTGTTTTGCCATTTGGAATCGCTTCCGGTCCTGAGCATTTCCAAAGACGCATGTCCCAGCTGTTGGAGGGGCTGAGTGGCGTCATAGTCCACGTGGACGATGTGCTCGTGTGCGGAAGGGACAGAGCAGAACATGATGTAAGGTTCACAGCAGTTCTGACCCGACTCCAGGAGACTGGCCTGACACTCAATGAAAAATGCACTTTTGCACAATCAGAGTTCTTGTTCTTGGGACACAAAATCAGTGCAGCTGGAATAGAGCCGGACCCGGAGAAGATCAGCGCCATCACAGATATACCCAGACCCCAGAATGTGGCTGAAGTCAGGACCTTCTTAGGCATGGCCACATATGTGGGTATGTTCCTCCCACAGTTCTCAGATACAACCAAACCTCAGAGACTTACTAGCCAAAGAGAATAACTGGTCATGGGGTCACATGCAACAGGTAGCGTTTGCCAAAATCAAAGGAGACCTGGCCTCACAGAGTGCTGGCCCAGTACCGTCCCCACGCTAAGACAAAGGTATCAGCAGATGCATCATCCTTTGGGCTAGGGGTGGTCCTCACACAGATGCAGGACAACATGGAGTGGCGTCCAATAGCATACATCTCCCGAAGCTTATCCGATACAGAGCAAAGGTATGCTCAAGTGGAGAAGGAGGCGTTGGCTATCACATGGGCATGTGAAAGGCTCAGCCAATACCTTATTGGCCTGCAGTTTACAGCAGAGACTGACCACAAACCACTGTTGGCTCTGTTAGGGACAAAAGCACTGGACGACTTGCCTCCCAGAGTTCTGCTCTTCCGCCTCAGATTACTGAGGTTCACCTACAAGATGGTGTATGTGCCAGGGAAGGCACTGATCACAGCAGATGCACTCTCCAGGGCCCCAATTAAACGTCCATTATCAGAGGAGGAGCAACGTCTAGAGGTTGAGGTACAGGTACTCATAAATGCAATAAGGGACAGCCTACCTGCATCTCAGACCAAACTGCAGCAGATTGCAGAAGAGCAACAACGAGACCACATCTGCCGACAGATAGTGCAGCAGTGCAAAAGGGGATGGCCCAGGCAGGAGGAACTGCCTCAGCTGCTGAAGCCCTATTGGGTGCACCAAAGTGACTTCCACTGTAATGGAGACCTTCTCATGAAAGGACAACGGATAGTTATCCCAGAGACTCTACAACCAGAAATGCTAGTCAGAGTGCATGATGGACACATGGGGATAACCAAATGCAGACTGAGGGCTCAACAGTCAGTATGGTGGCTTGGTCTGAGTACTCAGATTGCCAAGCTGGTGGCCCAGTGTGAGGTCTGTACAAAATGTCAACCTTGTCGTCCGGAGCCAATGATGGCAACAGAGCTGCCAAAACGGCCAATGGATTAAAGTCAATTTTTTCCAGGCAAGGGGTCGCTGAAGTCCTGGTTACAGATAACGCCCCCCAGTTCTCTGCAAGCTCCTTTTCTGCTTTTGCTGCAGAATATGACTTCACACATGTGACCAGTAGCCCCTACCATGCACAGAGTAATGGTGAGGCAGAGAGAGCTGTGAAAACAATCAAGGGACTGCTGAAAAAGAACAAGGATCCATACAGGGCTCGCTTCGCTTACAGAGTTACACCACTGCATCATGGTTCGTCGCCTCCCGAGCTCCTGATGGGCAGGAGGCTGCGTTCCCCATTTCCTGTCTCGTAGGCTCAGCTTAAACCCGATGGCCTAACAGGAAGGCCTTCGCTGAGAGGGACAAACGGCTGAAACAAACGCAAACTAGAGACTTTAATCGGAGACACCGTCCTAAGGAGAGGCCAGAGCTGACCGAAGGTCAACGTGTGTGGATTACAAACTCAAAGACACCAGCAATAGTGCTGTGGAAAGCGGATGCCCCACGCTCCTATGTGGTGGACACAGGCTCAGAAGAGGTACGAAGGAACAAAACACACTTCAGAGCTCTTCCAGATCTGTGTCTTCTGATCCCTCCTGTCTCAGCCTCCAGTATTTATGCTGCAGTAGTTTATGTGTCGGGGGGCTAGGGTCAGTCTGTTACATCTGGAGTATTTCTCGTCTTATCCGGTGTCCTGTGTGAATTTAAATATGCTCTCTCTAATTCTCTCTTTCTGTCTTTCTCTCGGAGGACCTGAGCCCTAGGACCATGCCTCAGGACTACCTGGTATGATGACTTCTTGCTGTCCCCAGTCCACCTGGACGTGCTGCTGCTCCAGTTTCAACTGTTCTGCCTGCGGCTATGGAACCCTGACCTGTTCACCGGACGTGCTTGTTGCACCCTCGACAACTATTATGATTATTATTATTGACCATGCTGGTCATTTATGAACATTTTAACATCTTGACCATGTTCTGTTATAATATCCACCCTGCACAGCCAGAAGAGGACTGGCCACCCCTCATAGCCTGGTTCCTCTCTAGGTTTCTTCCTAGGTTTTTGGCCTTTCTAGGGAGTTTTTCCTAGGGAGTTTTTCCTAGCCACCGTGCTTCTTTCACATGCTTTGCTTGCTGTTTGGGGTTTTAGGCTGGGTTTCTGTACAGCACTTTGAGATATCAGCTGATGTACGAAGGGCTATATAAAAATAAATGTGATTTGATCTACCAGCCACACAGACTGAGGCCACAGAAAATGCACAAAGAGGGTGAAGGAGAGAGAATGCTCACAGAGCCACAAGCGTGCCCAAAAAGGGATGCGAAGCCACCAGAGTGGCTGAAAGACTATGTTACGTGAAGTGAAAACATACTGTTGGGGACCATAACCAGCAAAAAGAGACTGTACCTAAGTTAATGTTCATACTGTGTGATTTAATGCTTTCATACTGTTTCAGGATGTGAAGTAGCATGTTAGAGAATAATACTGGTTTCCTAATTGCATTTCAGTTATGCTTCAGTGGTTATGCATGTTGAGTTGTTGTTCATGGGAGAGGGGAAGATGTAGTAGGTTGTCCCTTGGGGTTATCCGTACCTATGTATGACATGCGTGGGTTAGGTTAATAAACAGGCTGGAGCTAGAACCTCGTTGTCGCCGCTCCTCATTTTAGATCATACTACAGTAACATCTGACACTGAAGCAGCAAACTTTGTGAAAATGTATTTTGTGTCATTCTCAATTTTTGGCCACGACTGCATATCATTAATATAAAGTTAAAATGGGGTTGAGTCAGACCCTTAAAACGGCATACAGTACATCCACGTGTGTATTGACAAAGACCCCATGCCTTTAAAAGCACCAATGGGAGTTAAGTCAGAACCTACACTACATCTATCTGGGTTTTGACTCAGCAGCTCTGTAATGTGCTGTGGCCTTATTTGCTGAGAGGCAGTAAACAACAGTCCCGTTAGACACCTTGAGAGATTTAAGCGCTATAAAAGGCACTCTGTGTGACAATAACATTTCATACAGGGAAATAAGTAGAACTGACAATGGCCCCTTTTTTCTCCGTTCCATGTTAATATAGTCGTCCCTGTTGATTATGTGTACATAGCTAGCTTATTACATGAAAGCTTCAAAAGCCTAATGGGCAACTCAGCAGCGGTTGCCATGGTAATGAGGTTGCTCGAGTGCTCGATGGTGCATCTTTTGTTCTCAGTGGTAATAAAAAAAAAAGAGGTAGGCAGATGCTGGCAGCTATCCATTCTCCTGTGAGGGACACAAGGAGAACAATATATTTCTCTCTCCATGTAGAGTACAGCATCTAGGCCAGCGTTTCCCAAACTTGCTCCTCGTGACACCAAGGGGTGCACATTTTGGTTTTTGCCCTAACACTCCACAGCCGTTTCAAATGATCAAAGTTTGATGATTAGTTGATTATTTGAATCAGCTGTGTAGTGCAACCCTTGGAATCCCGAGGACCCGAGTTTGGGAAACCCTGATCTAGGCACATGTATGCAACCCCAAAGACCAGGGTTCAGTCCCTGTCTCCACCCTTCCCACTGTGTCTCCTCCTAATCTATATTCCCCGATGTTTGAATAAAGCAAAAAAATACACACTACAATATGCCTAAATATTGAAGCAAAATATAGTCAAAAACTGCCTTGGCTAAGCGACTCAGAAAGGACAGCTGGGGGTACCTGGTGGTGTCAGTACCTGGTGGTGTCAGTACCTGGGGGTGTCAGTACCTGCCATGAGGGTGTCACTGCCACTCTTGTCACAGCTGAAGGGGGACTGTGTGTTGGCCTTACGGATCAGCTGACCTCCGATGGCACTACTGCCCAGCCCATCGATGTCTGACCAGATAGAGAGAGGAAACAACATGATGAGAGCGTCATAAAAACATAGCAGAACATTTCAAAGACCTAAAGGAGCATCATGTTAATATTTTTATGTTGACATATAAAGAATCCTCATGAATAAAACAGTGTGGGAGAGCTGTGTCCCATCCTACCAGTTAGCATGGTGATGAGGGGTAAGGAGTGTTCCTCTGGTGAGCCCCAGTAGCCAGCCTCCCCCAGCAAGTTCCGGTCCAGAACCTGGAGGTAGAGCTCCTCGATCCAGGCCTGAGACAGCACCACCAGCACCCCACTGCTCTGGATGAGACGAACAAACTCTTTCTGCAGCAGGAGAGAGAGAATTCAATGGGGATACCACGAGGCCTCGTGGGATCGCTTCAAAATATAGAAACCGCATAAACAAAATAATTCGCTACAGTACTATATAGTGTTCAGCTGATCACAACACTTGTCTTCAGGCTTCCTCTCTACCATACACAGGGGATGTCAGCTTTAGTGTGCCAACACATTGACTCCACAAGCACCACTCACCAGGCTGACCAGCACAGGCATGGGCCTCCTGCGGTAGTAGTCCTGGCAGCAGAGTTTGAGGCTGAGGAGCAAGGCGTAGTAGGAGACCAGGTAAAGGCCGTCAGCGTTCATCAGGGCCTGACAGTTCAGGTTCTCACTGCCCTCATAGCCTGGTGAATGGATGCCACCTGGGAGAGAGGGTCAGATACAGGGTCAAATAGAAACCATTGATGAAACTAGGACAATTAAAACAATTATCTTACCTCGTATCCCCATCAAAAGACTTAAAATACTAAATTAGATACTGTAATTACAATGCGACTTTCAATGACTTCTCCACGGATATCTGATGTTAACTCACTTCCTCCCTTCATTGTCTCATGCCATCTCCCTTAATCTCCTCTCTCTGTATCGCTTACCCGCCTGTAGGCCGGAGCAGAATGTGGAGGAGAAGTTCTGCAGGGACGTGTCGACGTCTGTTGTGCTGTGCATCCCCAGCAGGCGAGGCAGCAGGCCGGCCAGAGACTGGACAAAGAGCCGGGCGCTCTGCTGGTCAGCCTCCTGGTTCTTCAGTAGCTTCAGGGACAGGGCTGCTGTCCTCAGGGAACGATGACCGGGACAGTCCCTGGGTGTCTGCTCCTCATCGGCCAGGGAGCAGTTATCAGAGCCCATGTCTGACACATCCGAGCGGCCCGAGTCCTTCTCCGCCGCCATGGAGTACTGGTCACATGAATCAAACTCAGTGCGCGACATCTCCCCCTCATCCACGCTGAAGTTGCTCTCGCTGTAGCGTGAGCCGTGGGGGTGCGCCCGGGCATCCACGGACAGGAAGTTAGTGATGTCGGGGTAGACTAGCGCATGGCTGCGCTGCACCACGTCTGGGGGTCCTCCGGGCTCGGCGCCTGGCTCCCTCACACAGGGACGTAGTTCAGGGTCAGGGTCAGCGTCCGGCCCACAGGAGGAAGGCGAAGGCAGCCGGGGTTCTTCACCACACTCCTCCCCCTCTGGGGTGGTCTGCCCCAGCTCCCCATCCAGAGTGGTCTGCCCCAGCTCCCCATCCAGAGTGGTCTTGCCCGTATCTGTGGTGACGCTGATGCTGATGTCAGGGCTGCGCTCCGTGGCGGAGGTGGCAGAGGGCTCAGAGGGAGCGTGCTCAGACGAGAGGACATGACGCTGCCAGCGGAAGTCCGCCTCATTGATCTCCATGGACTCCCGTGTGGATTCTGCCCCTTCTTTCAACTCGTCCAATCGGCGCAGCAGCATGCGGGCCTGTTCTGACTGTAGGCCACGCCCATGACTCAGCTCATCCAGAGCTCCCAGGAGGGCACAGGCACACGACACTGAGGAGTAGCAGGCCTCGATGCCCCCCTTCATACAGGCCTCTGTCATGCCATCCATCACCCTGTTGGCACACACAGACACATCATAAACACTATGTACCAGTTTACAACAGTACTACTTCCTTTTCACTATAGTACATGATGTATGGGTTACAGGCTTATACAGCAGGTAGACGCATATCTTTTGGGTCACAAGGTTATACCGGTAAAGGTTATACCAGTAAAGGTTATACCGGTAAAGGTTAAAAGGTTATACCGGTAAAGGTTATACCGGTAAAGGTTATACCGGTAAAGGTTAAAAGGTTATACCGGTAAAGGTTATACCGGTAAAGGTTATACCGGTAAAGGTTAAACCGGTAAAGGTTATACGGGTAAATAAAATAAGAGAATGTGGGTCCTTACAATTTGAGCAGGTCCAGGTGAGACTTCCTCTTGGAGAAGGACCTTTTCCTAGACTCAGGCTCTATAACACAGGGACCAGCCAGGTCAAACAAGCGCTGAGGACTTCCCAGAATCTACAAAATACATACAAAGACACTTTGGTTAATTTTTGTTCATCGCATCCCTTCTGCAACACTCAAACTGGTTCTGTCGATAAAGCAGCAGCATTCCACTGTCTAATTCAATTGATTGCTCTATAAACATTATGTTAGGGGATTTGAGGTGACTGGTGAACAGTGAGGAGTCTGGGGCTCTGACCACCTCCTTCATGATCTTGATGGCCTCCACGCGGTGCTGTGGGGGGGGATAGAGCAGGATGCGGTGGTACAGCGACTGCAGAACAGGCTTCATGGACTCCACACAGCCAACCAGGCGCACCAGCTCAGCAGCCACGTAGCAGATGGTCCGCACCACCGGGCCAATCATGGCCGGGGTGGTGGAGGAGCAGCCAGATCCCCGACCCTGGTCAGACACACCACCTAGAGAGGGGTCTGGATCCTGACACCCCCGTCCGTGGCCGTGGGCCGAGGTGATGGTCTTGTCGTTCACAGGGTTTCCCATGATCACTACCAACGCCGGACAAAGTTGCTTCCTGAGAGCAGGGAACAAGACATGTCACATGTTTTATGTAGACAGATAATATGGTAACACTTTACTTGAAGGAGCATACTTAATGAAGTGCTCATGTTCTGCTTATGAATGTGGCATGTATGTATTATGAAGACCGTATATAGGGTCCCCTCAAGATAAGAAATCAGACTGATAAGGAGGCAGGTATTCAGACAGGGAAGCGTGACTGTCAGTATACTGTATGTGTTAGCCCAGCCAGGCCTTACCAGATCAGGTCTGTGAAGCCTCTGTTCAGGTGCATGGTGGGAGGACAGCTGCTGAGCATGGACAGGATGCACTCTAGGTAGAGCAGCTGGAGCAGCTGGTTCTCACTGTGAAAACAAACAGACCATTAGTCAGAGTCTCAGGCTTTTATCCCAAATGGCACCCTATTCCCTATAGGTTCTGGTCAATAGTGCACTATGAATGGAATGGCATTTGGGATGCAGCCTCAGTGTCTCACCTTAATAAAAGCCAAGCAAGAAACATCTCTATAAAACATTGCTGTAAAACTGAATCATGCTTTGTAGAGGTGACCTTTAAAACAGCTAGCAGGGTAGACAATGTGGGAGGAATGATGTGTTCTCCGGATGAGAGAGAAACATACAGGTTCAGGGCTATAAACTCTGCATAAAGAATCATTCTTACTGGTCAACCCCCTCTAGCTTCTCGCAGAAGACGGTTATCACAGTCACAACGTCCTCACACAGGGACTGTGCAGTGGGAGACACATCTAAAAACATACAGGCCAACAACCATTACCCAGACATCACACTCAGGAGAACAAATGCAACTTATAACATACCTTACATACAGCCTAACTATGTTAAATACCTAAGTATTTGAGGTGCGATTCCAAGCTTGGCGTTTTAACTTTTGGGAACATTGGAGAGCTACCATCCTGTCAGTTTTCACTCCAACCGTAATATAGCACACCTGATTCTAATAATTAGCTAGTCGATAAGCTGAATCAGGTTAGTTACAACTAGGTTTGGAGTAAAAACCTACAGGGGGATAGCTCCCCAGGAACAGAGTTGGAGAGCCCTGCTGTACAGTATGGTGCAAGGAAGAGATGTGTGTTTTTGCTTTTATTCAATTTGTTTAAAAATTCCCTTTATAATGATTCCAAGTTTGGAGTTTGAACTTTTGGGACTGTTCCATTGGGTGCATTGTCCAGGGCAAACTAAATGAAACGTAGCTCTGTTTGACAAATGCATTTGACCCAGGTCTGACAGAACAGTTGAACCCCAAGACACACTGCACCCCCCCTCGTAATGGTCTCATCTCTCCCACTTTTAGACGTGGACTCGAGGTATGAATCACCCAGCCTTGCAGTAAAAGACGTGTGATGTCTAAACAACCTGTAATCACTGCTTCATAAAAAGGGACATTATAGTCCCTGTGGAGGTATATTCCACCTGGCATGCGAAAGGCAGTGAAGGCTTTTGCTATGTAACAGGGCTATAAAGTACCTCTGCGCTGGTGTGCGGGCACTGGTGGGTCTTCGCCATCCACTCCCTGCAGAGACCCACAAAACAATATTATAGACTTTCAGACACTGTATGGTGGCTTCACTTCATCTATGATTATGCATTCCCATGCATATTCAAAGAGTTTGCGATCTTATTAGTGATTCTTATAATCACAGTAGTACAACAGTCTGCCAAAATGTATAGAACACAGTACTGTATTTTATGTTGCCATTTAATGAGGTGATTACAAGCTCTCGTATGAGCTCTCAAGTGTGAAATGAAGATGTGCCTCACTCTAGACCCCCTCCCAACCTATATTCATTCAATTTGCTTCTAGTCTGAGTGGGTGATAATGTGAGAGGTTAAAGGTGCCTGGGGTGGCTGACCTGTCTGTGTCTGAGCTGCAGGGCGAGGTCCCCCAGGATCTGGCTGAGGGTGGCCCTCACGGCCGTGTTGATGCTGCGCTGGTGACAGCTGGACATGTACGTCTCGATACACACCTGGAAAACAGGACACACACATTACAACATAGCAGGGGGCTTACCGTTACACCCAACGAGTATAAATGAAGGTAAAACCTCTCAAGAAAAAGCTAGCAGGACTGAAGAAAGTCTGACATCAGGAGCGAATGAAAATATAATCTTTAAAACAACACTGTGCGATAGCCGAATTGAATTAAAGCAAGTGAGATGCCAAGCCCTAAGGAGACAGTATAGGACACAATTGCTTTCCGTCACTTCACACTTTTCATTTCTTCCCACTCTATATAAATCAGTATATAAATCTACATGACATCCCAGTGGCTAATTGAATTATGACCTCCTCTGAAAGCTGGTCTCTGTGCCATACAGAGGATGACACAAGGGCTGGGAATTGCCAGGGACCTTAAGATACCATGTTATCACAATACTTTGGTGCCAATATGATATGTATTGGGATTCTCACGATTATGTACTGTATGTATAGAGATTCGATGTTCCAAACATGTTGCTCACCATATGTCTGCTGAAGAGGGACAAGACAGCCAGGAGAAAAATAGTTTTAATCGGTCATGGAAATAAAAGTACTGAAAACTAATTGGCTCCCTATTTAAAAAGAAGATGTAGAACAAGCTCTGAAGGAAAAATACTGGGGTTTTGGTGAAGGTACAGCTAACAAGGGCAAAAAGAATATTGCGATATTGTCAATACGATATATCGTCAAAAATAATATCCCGATATGTAAATGTATAAATGTTTCCCCCATCACTAGATAACACACAGCTAGAGGCCCAGCAAATAAAGCATGACTGGAACATTCTCTTAACCCTCTCCTCTGGTATAATGAAAGCAGGTGTCACCATTCAGAGTGGTTATCCGGCAAGTGTTCTGTCTCATCGTTCACACCTTATCTGCTGGATCCAATCTAAAATAAGACTCCCAGTTGCTCTGGTAATTAACATGCAGATTAAAATGTGAAAGGCAACTGCTATTACTCACGTGTGCAGTGATTCATGGTAAAATAAGACTTTAATAGCTTGGTCAGTCCAATTATGAGATGAGCGCCTAGACCAATGACTATATAAATGAAGTGACCAGACCAGTTCAGCGGTGCTCGAGGGACTAAAGGTCAAAGGTCAGAAGGCAACTTCAGTTCCTTAAATCTGATTCCAAATATCAACTCTGTTGTTCTCAAAAAAGAAACGTCTTTCTTTGGGGTACTGCATCGTGATGAAGTATAGTCATAGTCAAGGTCACATCTCAAGGATTGTGTGGACACTAAGGAAAGTGATGATCCCACAGATATGCATCTGTTAGTTCTGTGAATAACAAATACATTAAACATGCGGCACTCTTTGAATCCTGGTCAACCTGACCCCAGACCAGTAGATCTGATAATAGAAGACAACATCTTTTTGCTAGGGGGTAAGGATGTTAGGTACAATAAAGGATGAATCACAATAACTGCTCAGTAAAATAATAATTGCTTGACAACAATTTAATGCAATGGCAATCCTGGTGATATGTAACAATCCTTTGCATGAACTGTCGACATTACACATTAATTATTAATGATGGAAATTAAAAAACTAATATACAGTCGTGGCTAAAAGTTTTGAGAATGACACAAATATTAATTTCCACAAAGTTTGCTGCTTCAGTGTCTTTAGATATTTTGTCAGATGTTACTATGGAATACTGAAGTATAATTACAAGCATTTCATAAGCGTCAAAGGCTTTTATTGACAATTACTTGAAGTTGATGCAAAGAGTCAATATTTGCAGTGTTGACCCTTCTTTTTCAAGACCTCTGCAATCTGCCCTGGCATGCTGTCAATTAACTTCTGGGCCACATCCTGACTGATGGCAGCCCATTCTTGCATAATCAATGCTTGGAGTTTGTCAGAATTTGTGGGTTTTTGTTTGTCCACCCGCCTCTTGAGGATTGACCACAAGTTCTCAATGGGATTAAGGTCTGGGGAGTTTCCTGGCCATGGACCCAAAATATCGATGTTTTGTTCCCCCAGCCACTTAGTTATCACTTTTGCCTTATGGCAAGGTGCTCCATCATGCTGGAAAAGGCATTGTTCGTCACCAAACTGTTCCTGGATGGTTGGGAGAAGTTGATCTCGGAGGACGTGTTGGTACCATTCTTTATTCATGGCTGTGTTCTTAGGCAAAATTGTGAGTGAGCCCACTCCCTTGGCTGAGAAGCAACCCCACACATGAATGGTCTCAGGATGCTTTACTGTTGGCATGACACAGGACTGATGGTAGCGCTCACCTTGTCTTCTCCGGACAAGCTTTTTTCCCGATGCCCCAAACAATCGGAAAGGGGATTCATCAAAGAAAATGACTTTACCCCAGTCCTCAGCAGTCCAATCCCTGTACCTTTTGCAGAATAGCAGTCTGTCCCTGTTGTTTTTCCTGGAGAAAAGTGGCTTCTTTGCTGCCCTTCTTGACACCAGGCCATCCTCCAAAAGTCGTCACCTCACTGTGCGTGCAGATGCACTCACACCTGACTGCTGCCATTCCTGAGCAAGCTCTGTACTGGTGGTGCCCCGATCCCGCAGCTGAATCAACTTTAGGAGACAGTCCTGGCGCTTGCTGGACTTTCTTGGGCGCCCTGAAGCCGCCTTCACAACAATTGAACCGCTCTCCTTGAAGTTCTTGATGATCCGATGAATGATTTAGGTGCAATCTTACTGGCAGCAATATCCTTGCCTGTGAAGCCCTTTTTGTGCAAAGCAATGATGACGGCACGTGTTTCCTTGCAGATAACCATGGCTGACAGAGGAAGAACAATGATTCCAAGCACCACCCTCCTTTTGAAGCTTCTAGTCTGTTATTCAAACTCAATCAGCATGACAGAATGATCTCCAGCCTTGTCCTCGTCAACCCTCACACCTGTGTTAACGAGAGGATCACTGACATTATGTCAGCTGGTCCTTTTGTGGCAGGGCTGGGTTAATTTGCATGGCAAAGAGGGACTTAGCAATTAATTGCAATTCATCTGATCACTCTTCATAACATTCTGGAGTATATACAAATTGCCATCATACAAACTGAGGCAGCATACTTTGAAAATTAATATTTGTGTCATTCTCAAAACTTTTGGCCATGACTGTGTGTGTATATATATACACAAAAATCTTGCATTTTTTAATAGTTACACTACCGTTCAAAAGTTTGGGGTCACTTAGAAATATCCTTGTTTTTTAAAGAAAAGCACATTTTTGGTCCATTAAAATAACATCAAGTTGATCAGAAATACAGTGTAGACATTGTTAATGACTATTGTAGCTGGAAACGGCAGATTTTTTATGGAATATCTACATAGGAGTGATGGTTGCTGATAATGGGCCTATGTTCCAATGGCACGTTGTGTTAGCTAATCCAAGTTTGTCATTTTAAAAGGCCAATTGATCATTAGAAAACCCTTTTACAATTATGTTAGTACAGCTGAAAACTGTTGTACTGATTAAAGAAGCAATTAAACTGGCCTTCTTTAGACTAGTTGAGTATCTGGGGCATCAGCACTTCTGGGTTTGATTACAGGCTCAAAATGGCCAGAAACAAAGATCTTTCTTCTGAAACTCGTCAGTCTATTCTTGTTCTGAGAAATGAAGGCTATTCCATGCGAGAAATTGCCAAGAAACTGAAGATCTCGTACAACGCTGTGTAACTCTCTTCACAGAACAGCGCAAACTGTCTCTAACCAGAATAGAAAGAGTAGTGGGAGGCCCCGGTGCACAACTAAGCAAGAGGACAAGTACATTAGAGTGTCTAGTTTGAGAAACAGATGCCTCACAAGTCCTCAAATGGCAGCTTCATTAAATAGTACCTGCAAAACACCAGCCTCAACGTCAACAGTGAAGTGGCAACTCCAGGATGCGGGCCTTGTAGGCAGAGTTGCAAAAAAAAGCCATATCTCAGACTGGCCAATAAAAAGAAAAGATTAAGATGGGCAAAAGAACACAGACACTGGACAGAGGAACTCTGCCTAGAAGGCCAGCATCCCGGAGTCGCCTCTTCACTGTTGACGTTGAGGCTGGTGTTTTGTGGGTACTATTGATGCAGACAATTCCAATTCCATTGATGGAGCTACAATATTAAAGCTGATCTATCCCCTAAAAAATAAATTTAAAAAATGCATTAAAAAAAAAGACAACTCTTGCTATTTCTCCCCCCTGCCTGGTGCTGACGTAGTGGAAAGACCACTTCAGACATCAGTGGCCATTAATGTCGTGTTTCCATGCCAACGAGATTAGAGGAGGAAAGAGCACCTTGTTTGTTAAGGTGACAGAGAGGAATTAGTTAGGGACAGTCAAGGTCCTCTGTCTGTCTGTACCAGGGATGAGGAGGAGCGGGGCATGGACCATCTCTGTGACACGTCAGCAAAGAGATGGATGAGAAATAGTATTCACCCACAGAACACAAAATTCATCATTAAAATGTATCCCAAAAGAATCACGATAATTTCGTTTTTACCTGTAAAGCTGTAGACATTCTAATGTGTTAGGAAAGAATGGGATGTATAAGTTATATGCATCTTAACATGCAGGGATAAAGAGGGTAATCTCTATTAAAATTAAAACCCTCAGGGTAAACATGATTTTACACCTTCTGTTCCCGGTGCCAGATCGACAGAGCAGGAGCATATATTACATCCAGGGCTGCATTAGGTCCAGTTATTTATGAGCTGCTGTTAACAGTACAAGAGCAGCGTTAACGCGTCCGCATACATAGATTCGGTTTGCTGCTAGCAGAACTCAGCTAGGCGAAGCGACCGTCTGTGCTCTCATACTCCCTAAAGACCTTCACTTGAAAAACGAGAAAAAAAAGCATACATTTTACTGTTGTTTGTCCCTCTCGAGCCAACATAGTCAGAAACACTTCCTCAAAATAGTCTGAATTAATAAGATAAATCAAGAAACGCGTAATGAATGTGTTTTTCCGAGGCGGTCTTAGTCTTTACATCGAGCTAAGATGTTTTGTGCAGTATTTCTCAAGTGAAAAAAATTGCTTGAAAACTAGTAGTCTCTCGTTGAATGACAACAAGCACTTCATGTTCCCACTCAATCATAATACATTAGATTACCTGTGACTACCATAAACATCGGATGCATAGCAGCAACATAGAAATTCACCTTTGTGATGGATGGTCCTTCATTAGGCTGTTGCTAGCAGTAGCAGGGAGTTGATGGTACTGAGGTGGTGTTTTGTGGCACATTATGTCAAGAGTGAGCCTTAAATCAGCTGCCTGGCGCAAGGCTGAACAGATACAGACCAGACCTGGGTCCAAACAATATTGGGTTTCTTTCAAATTACTGTAAGTATTTGACTAAGCTTGTCTGGAGTGTCAGGAGGGGCGGGGGTTGCACTTTTGGGACTATTCCATTGCTGTAGGTAAGCTCAATTAGGTGCAGCTAAAGTATTTGAAAGAGAACCAATACTATCCAGATCTGAAATAGACTGCAACATCCAGCAGGTTGACATTGGCTCTCTGGCTCCCTTTGCATATCAGTGATACCTCCGTCAGGCTAGGCTTACCTCAGCAATCCTCAGGATGGAGTCTCCGTTGATCTCAAAGGTGGAGGAGTACGTGATGCAGAGAAGGACCTGTAGGGCAAGGAGACAAAGACTTGTAAAACACCCATCGAACTGAACAGGGAAAGAAGATTGGGGGCAGCTGCATAAAGGCGAGGCTCTCAGAGATAATCCTCTCCACCAGGGAACATAAACTCTGTATAGAACAAACACAATGCCTTGTGTGACTGGAGAAAAGTACTGTGGCACTGCTGTCAAAACAGACGACAGCGTCACTTCAAATACTCAGCATAGCACAGTTTAAAATACATTTAGCTAGAAGTATATATTTACTGTCTCTTTTGACAGAAGTGCTGTTTTTGCATTGCCATATCTGGCATGAAGGAACAAGAAGGTCTCAGGTAAGTGTGGAGCAGAAGACAAATGACATGGTTACCCAGAGTATACAGGCAGAATGAACACTGCACTGATCTTATAGTAATAACTGTGGACACTAGAGACATGAGGTGCAGCACACATACAGCTATTAGTAAAGTAGGTAGTAAAATAATCTACAGTTTTAAAAAAGTACAACAAGTGGCATGATCATGAGAGCCACAAAAGCAAACCACAAGTAATCAATACAGTACTATGAATTGGTGTGCACATGGCCAAGACGACCTTTTACGGTTCTCACATTTTGAACAACTTTGGCCAGATTTACTACACCAGCAAGTGTTTGCATCAGTTCAAAAATGTCCCCCAATTGAACATGTTGAAGTCCATTCAGTTACGTCTTGCTGTGTGACATGATTTACTGGATGCCCCATTCTGAGGTGGCTCTGTGCCCAGTACTGTATGATGCAGAGAGAAGGGTATGGTGGAGCATAATAACTGTAGAGTGATTTGTGGCAAACTGAGACCGCACGTACTGTATCCATGAGTACAACTGACTGGCAACAAGCCAGAGGATGGTCCCAGCTTCATTTTACTACCTGGGGACCCTTAGTGCAATACAAAACAATTCACCAGCAGTCTTCACACATCGGCATCAGAGGGGAAAAAGTCAAATTCTTTATTGGATTGTAAAGTATACTCCTTTAATCAATGTTTAGACCAGCTATAACAGAGACTAAGTCATCTGATCGCTTTTATAATCCCAGTGTGCAGAGAGGACTGACCTTCATGACCTCGACCTGCAGGTCCTCGTGGAGCATGGGGGTCACCCTCACTGCATCCAGCATCTGACTCAACAGCTGGCTCTCCAGAGGCTCCGCCTCCACAGCCACAAACCTGTCCTCACACAGGATCTTCTGCAGTCAAATGAGGAGGAGTAGGATGGAGAATGGCACAAAATGGAGAGAGAGAAAAAAAAAACACAGGGAGAGATTTGGACAATACACAGTCAGAAAATGTATACTGTGTGTAGAACATCAGAATTCGCGCAAAAAAATAATAATGCAAATTAGGCTTCACTGAAGGGTAATAGGTTGGATCTGCAGCAGTAATGCTTGTAATGAACCTACATTTCCTCTCAGAAAATACTGTAGTTTTACAAATGCATGGTTAGCAATGACCTTTTCCTGTACCTTGTTCAACCACATCTTCTGCTTTGTACAGTACATTGTTGCTGCATGTATAGCTGCTGGACTGTACCTGCATTCCTGTGAGGGCAGTCTGGGCCAGTTTCATGTTCTTGGACTCCAGTGCCAGCTGAAGAGGGAGAAGACATCTTTCTCTGCAAAGGCGAACGAATGATTAAGCTACCGAGAGAAAATACAAACACTGAGGGGCAAAGCTTTCATATTTAGGATGGAGAAGGTTGGATTGAGGGCTCTGACAATATTACCTGTGAAGCTTTCCAACAAGAGATTACAGCGAACATGTCCACATTAAACAAAACAAGAGCAAACAAAGCACAAACAAATCTGATGCAAAAATAAGAACGATACTTTCACGTCAACCATGTTTCAGGGGACAGGCTGGGGATTTAATATTATAAATCACAACAGCCTACAAAAAGAGACATTTAATCTCATATTAATCTGTCTGAAATCAAGGCCACAAATCCACAACACAATACCCATTTATTAATGGCATTTTAAATCATATGTTTTGGGAGAATTCTTGTTGCTGCTTGCACTCAAAATGATATGGCTGATGCAGAAAATCAAAGAAACGGAAAAGCTTTCCTGTTCGAGAACATTGCAGGAAGGAAGATACATTTCCTTTGAAGGAAAGCAAATCAAGCTTTGCCCTTTTTACCCAACTGGAATTACATTTCGAAGTGGCTACAGGGAGCAAGTGTTCTTAACTAGACATGTTTGTTCTGTTTAATAAGGACAAGTCTTCCCTCTACAGTATCAGACTCATGCGTCATGCTGAGCTGAACAACAAATCAAATCAAAAGTTTATTGGTCACATGCACAGGGTGTAAACAGTACAGTGAAATGCTTACTTGCACACCCTCCTCAACAGTGCAATACACATTAATACAAATAATCACAATAGGTATCCTGCCACGTATAAAGGAAATTAGCATGCCATATCTAAAATCAACACAACCTTTTCCTTAATCAACATATTGAACATTAAATGACAACTTCAGCATAAACTATATAACTATAATTAGATAAAGAGTATGCTAACTTCAGTATTACTGGATGCACTGAATCATAACCATATAAGAACACCATTAGGCTACCAGCCATCTACAGTGCAGACTTATTTCCGAGTATGGACTAAAAGCCTATCGGAGAAGGTTCAACTTCATGGATTACTGGTATCAAAGGGGATGGAAAGATATTTCCCTCTGAGGCTGCTCCTGGTCTGTCATGGATATACTGTGTCAATGTACTGTAGATATCTCATGTCAGTGCAGTGAAAGAGTTACGCAACCACTGGTCAGCGTACAGGTCACCGAGCTTGAAACCCCACTGTATATCACTATATTATTAATGGCCGAGGCTCAGGCTCATCATACCTACTGTTAACTAGTCATGTTATTGATGTTAGAAAGTTTCACTTATTGATTCAATTGCACGGCAGTCTGCAAGACGAGTCCTATGTTTTTCCAAAGGGGGCAGTCTAATCATTGATGGAAGCTAACTGAGATGACAAATTAAATCAGGCTATTGAACTTTGAATTAAAAGACCTGAGGTGAAACCTCAAAGAAAATGCCAATGGGGTCCGGCAATGGGATTCTTGACAAGCTCCCGTACTAGGCTACCACTAGCACTGCCAGACTAACATCACAGGGCACACCAGGCAGGGCAATGAAAAGGTCTCTACATGACCAGACAGCATTCCAAATAACAGGGCTGCAGGCGTAATATGATTAGATGGAGACAGACAGACACTGAGGTGATGGTATTACTGCTAGATCCAGATCTAACACCAGCCCAGGTGAGACATATCGCATCTCCAATTTAGCCGGAAGGCATAACTGTGACACAGCAGAGACAAAGCGCGCTCCCTCAGTGTAGCGAGCCAATCTGGATCACCTCATGGTTTTAAATTAAAACCTCATCATGACCCAATGAATATGAGGGTTGTGGTGGCTCAGTCTCTATGCCTTTAACTGAGTGATTGTAATGAAGAGTTGCTCTTTGCGGAGAGAGTTGACTGTTGTCTACATAATCTCCTCCCTGAACACAAACACCAGTACAGCATCAAACAAACGAGTCAGGGTTGGGCCAAGTTTGCTAATATCATTGTGCCAGATCTGGATGATACTTCACTTGTATTTACACATTGGATTCATTTTCAGTTCCAGCATGTTCTGCTGACAGAAATATCACTGAGGAAAGCAGAGGGAGGAGATTCAGAGGTGTGGGTCTCTGCGGTTGCTGAGCTGGAAGAAAGGGAGTGAGCCAGAGAATGTTTTTGGAGAATTAAACTGTGGAAGAAGTCATTTGGAATAAACTAATAATTGTAGAAATAAGAGCAAGAGTGAAAAAATAAAACCTTGCTAACATGAGTAGTTACTGTTATTGGAGAAAACTCTTATGCGAACTGAACCAAAACAGTCTAAATCATTCATTCTGGAATTTTAGCAGCTTTGAAGAAAGGTGAATACTGCAAATGTTTAACTAATTAAGAGTGCTAGCACTCACACAGTTCTTCCTATGATACATCATGTTTTTCACACTGCCTTCTTGCCAGCACAGCAGGTGTTGTTGTGTGTTTGTGATGCTTGTGTGCCTGTGTGCATGACTGTGTTTGTGTAACAGTGTTGCTTCCGTCCCTCTCCCCGCCCCAACCTGGACTTGAACCAGGGACCCTCTGCACACAACAACAGTCACTCTCGAAGCATCGTTACCTATCGATCCACAAAAGCCGCAGACCTTGCAGAGCAAGGGAAACAACTACTTCAAGGTCTCAGAGGGAGTGAAGTCACTGATTGAAACGCTACTTACGCACACCGCTAACTAGCCATTTCACACCGGTTACATCTGCATGTGTGGGAGAGGGAGTGGTAGGACTGTGGAGAGCTTGACTTTTTGGATGTGAAACATCACAACAATCACACTGCTACATAATTAAGTAGCTCCTCAACACACAAACATGACTGAAGTCAAATAAACATTTGATGATGACTTGAGTCAGTTTCCTTACTTACCTGAGCCGAGACGGTGGAATCGTGGCTGATCCAGTTTGTTTCTGAAGGGTTTCTGTAGTCATATACAACACAAAAACAAAAAAGAATATTAAAGTTATAACATCAAATAGGACTGGACCCATGGTTCTCAGTATTTGTTGTGGTACAGTATCAGAATAAGAAACACAGGTCAGTTTGGTCCAGGTGCTCTAGAAAAACAGGAAGTTCATAAAAATGTATTACCATATGATGATATGCACATTGAAATGGGAGCATGAATAATGTAGTATGTGTGTGGGAGTGGATAAGTTATCCTTGCCCTTGTTCATGTGCCCAATGTGCAATACTGCATTCATCTGCAATACCTGCTGTCCATTGATATGCAGTGGCAGCAATGAGGCCAGCTGTCTGTCAGGCAGCCCTGTGCTATCATGTCACTCTGTATTCCCTCAGAGAGAGGTGACAGGCGCCTTGTAAAAAGCAGGTTCCACCAAGGAGTGGACAATTACAGTACTCAGTAATGTCTGTCACAACAACCTTGCATTTTGGTATTGAATTAAAGCTAAATGTTATTGTTGACAGTAAGAGAGCTTGGCCTGAAATGTTAACATGCAAATGTGCTCTGTATTGATGTGGAAACTGCTGTGCTGTTACTGAATCGGCCTACCTGTCATATTCTGTGAACGACATTTCCTAAGGGAGTCAATAATATGGCACACTATGTGTTGGGCTCGTAAAAAGTACATTATATTACAATACGTCATTCAACAACATTCATAAACATTATGATTTATTCCGCAACTATTGTCCACCTGTCAATTGCGTTCAGGACAAAAGAAATACCCACCAGTAATGTGGCCAAATAGGTGACTGAGTGCTGTATTAGCTACACTGACTTAAAATGTAACGACAGCAACCCTTAGTTGCACGGACTTAACATTTAACAACAGCAAACCATATGGGTGCTGCCAAGCTGGCCATGGCACATAATGTTACGGTCGTTTTACACTTTCCAGTAACAGGATGAGAATATTTCCGGAAAGTCAACAGCAGGCATAGCGGGTACAAATAGCCGATAGTCAAAATAGTTGACCATCTGAATGGCAAACCTATTAAACGGGTTTGTGTTGGGGTCTTTTCAGGAAGCCTGTAACACCCAATAGTTTTCATATTTAGCCTATCTTTGGTCAGTTTTCGATTACATGACAGGTCCAACATTGGCTACTGTCTGTAGCAGCCTGATAATACAGGCTACTCACCACTGGCGAAGACGCACGAATCCCGAATTGCTTTGTGCTTATTTCCAGATGCGTCCTTCTGTAGCTTCCGTAGTATTTCTTCCATGATAAGACTAAGATGACAAAATTAGCTATTTTAAAATAAGTGCGATGGTCCAGTTCACGGGCGCAGCATCCCTATTCTCTTATGATGATTCACTCCCAGGCCAGTGACGTAAGACTGAACGTGAAATCCGCTGAGCTGAGAGGAAGTGTTAATTTACAGCGTCGCATAGCCATTCCAGGGTTTTCGGACTGTTATATATTGATGCAACCGAGCGACCTGATCATTCTCATAATGAAACACATGCATTTATTGCGAAAAGACATGCCATTCTACTGGGCCGTCTTGATTTGAGTATGTATGGTCCATATCATTCCCCCTTAATTCGTTCTGGGAATTCTGAAACTGTGGCCATGGATCGGCTTTGACGGCAGACGCAGGTGGTCTGCGAGAGTGGCTTGCAATTGTGTTTTACAGTTTTAGGCCTAAGCATGGAAATATTGTTGGGATGAAGATTGTTTATTCTGAAATATTACTATCTATCCCCGAGCCTGAGTTAAATTTAGACATGCAAACACAGTCGTTCTCCATCCGATCGAATCCATGGAATCTGATTCCATGCATTATATTCCTTCTCACCCTTCATGAAACCGCACCGGCTTCACGGTCACTAGTTACCACAGCCACAAAGTCATAATTATGGCTAAACCCAATGATTTATACTTACACTCAATGACTAATAGGGGGCGCTGTGTTGAAGCTACCATGCCTCCATCTTGGTACTGCCACACCATTGTAAAAGCTATATGTTGGAAGCTATAGAAATGCATGTATTATTGTCTACATTCGAGTTTACTAATCCCCACTACAACAAAACATACTTAAATACATTTAATTTTGTCCTTAAAACATTTAATTAAAATACTGTAGAATTCCATTCATTCCTATGGAGGACACTCCACAATAGTGTCTCGCGGCTTTAAAGCCTCTCAATGGCCAGCACATAGCATCTGCAATCCAAGCGTGTATTCATTACGGAAACCATTTACCGTATAACCAAACGGAAACAAACGAGCAAACGGAATTAAACGGGAGGGACCAACCTGAATTTGTCCAATAGAAACTCTCGTTTGTGTTTTCCATTTGGTGTATTGTTTCTTTGCAACATAATCAGTGAAATTATTACAGGGGTGATGTTTATAAAATCATTGGCTGAACCCAGCCTATTTCTAATTATATATATTTTTAAAGATTTTAAACATAACACTTACCTTAACCCTAACCCCATTGCTAACCATTGTTTTCAGGAATTTTTACCATAGACAATTTTTACTTTGGTAACTAGTAATCACCGAGCTTCACTGTTGCTACTCCCAACACAACGCAAAACATGACATATGTAATCCTGAAACATTCTATGGAGAAGCTGCCCGACCTGGCCCCCTCGGCGACATTCTATAACTCCGCAGAATGCAACATTGTACCGAAAAACACTATAAAGAGGTATCTTATTTTGATTTTGGACACAATGTTGCGTTTTGCATTCATTAAATAACAGCCTTATCCACATAGTAAAGGTAACTCAAAATCTGTATAAGGTTTAGAATAGGCCTATAATGTATAATATAATATAGCCTAATATACAGTGAACAAAAATATAAACGCAACATGTATAGTGTTGGTTTCATGAGCTGAAATAAAAGATCTCAGATATTTTCTATGTGCACAAAATGCTTATTTCTCTAAACTGTTGTGTACAATTTTTTTTTTTACATCCCTGTTAATGAGGATTTCTCCTTTTCCAAGACAATCCATCCACCTGACAGGTGTGGAATATCAAGAAGCTGATTAAACAGCATGATCATTACTCAGGTGCACCTTGTGCTGGGGACAATAAAAGACCACTCCAAAATGTGCACAACACAATGCCACAAATGTCTCAAGTTTTGAGGGAGTGTGCAATTGGCATGTTGACTGCAGGAATGTCGACCAGAGCTGTTGCCAGAGAATTGAATGATCATTTCTCTACCATAATCCGCCTCCAACATTGTTTTAGAATTTAGAATTTGGCAGTACAGTACGCCCAACAGGCCTCACATCCGCAGACCACGTGTAAACACGCCAGCCAGGACCTCTACATCTGACTTCTTCATCTGTGGGATTGTCTGAGACCAGCCACCCGGACAGCTAATGAAACTGTGGGTTTGCACAACCAAAGAATTTCTGCACAAACTGTCAGAAACCGTCTCAGAGAAGCTCATCTGCGTGCTCGTCGTACTCACCAGGGACTTAACCTGACTGCAGTTCGGCGTCATAACCGACTTTAGTGGGCAAATGCTCACCTTCGATTGCCACTGGCATGCTGGAGAAGTGTGCTCTTCACGGATGTATCCCGGTTTCAACTGTACCGGGCAGATGGCAGACAGCGAGTATGGTGTTGTGTTCGCGGGCGGTTTGCTGATGTAAATGTTGTGAACAGAGTGCCCCATGATGGCGATGGGATTATGGTATGGGCAGGCATAAACTACGGACAATGAATACAATTGCATTTTATCATTGGCAATTTGAATGCACAGAGATACCGTGACGAGATCCTGAGGCCCATTGTTGTGCCATTCCTCTGCCGCCATCACCTCATGTTTCAGCATGATAATGCACGGCCCCATGTCGCAAGGATCTGTAAACAATTCCTGGAAGCTGAAAATGTCCCAGTTCTTCCATGGCCTGCATACTCACCAGACATGTTACCCATTGAGCATGTTTGGGATGCTCTGGATCGACGTGTATGATAGCGTGTTCCAGTCAAAAAGGTGACTTTTCTGTGTTTTATATATATTTCCACACTACGAGGTTGGAATAATATTATGAAATTGTGGAAATGCCCCTTTAATGAAAGAGCTTTTTGAAAAGATCACCTGAAATATTCAGCCTGTTTTGGTGGGATGGAGCTTTGGCCTGCCTGGTGACCTATTAATTTGTTAATATACCAATAACAAACAAAGTTCCAAACCTCTGCCAATAACAGCTAGATTTCCTCTTGCTCGAGGAAATGTCTCTTTGCTAAGAAGCTATTTTTGTTTATTTTTTACCATTTTCATTTAAAACAATAACGGTAAGGTATTTCATTGTTAACCAAAAATGATTTTATATTGAGATAAAAACGGCTGCACTGAACCTTTAATAACATTTATCATTTATAATCGCCACACTTATTGTACTACTACTTCAACCAGTGTGTTTCCTGAAATAAAGTAGACTACAGTAGACCTTCAGCTGTCACAATGAGTCCATACAGTGACTAGACCACGCTTTATAGCCTGTGTGGCAGTGAAGGAGTTACAGTGAGCTGGGTAATATGAAACAGACTGTCAATGGGTTGGGCTTGGAGTTGCTGGTTGTGTTGACTCTCGCCCTTCGTACATGACCAGTTTTACAGGTTTATTAAACAGGTTCACTGTGCACTGATTACATTGCAAACTCGGGTGTGGCTTTTATATTTGATCAGTAAAGAAGGTGTACACAGACCCAGACGTTATCTGGACGCTCGACCGCTTCAATCCACACTGTCTTTTCTGTTTGTCGAATATGTTTCGCTGTGGAATTGCGTATCCAAGATGCAGGTGGATCGTACCACTTCTTTTGCTTTTTGCGATTATATTTGATATTATTGCCATTGCTGCTAACTCGGGATGGGTTGAGGACGAGGGTGCAAAGTCCCACTACGCAAGTATGTGGACCCAGTGTCGTGGGCGTAATGACAACTGGGACTGCAAATCTCTCATGGAATTCTGTAAGTTTCATATTGCGGGGGGAAAACAATGATCCACTCAACAGCCCTAATCATAGTGACAAGGAAAATAAATGTGTAGCCTATGTATTCAGACATGGATTTAGAGACTATAGTGCTGACAGTTACAGGGCTGAAGATCATAACTAATAACCTACCTATACAGAAAAAAAGGGATTCCACGGATGTTTTTAATTAGTTTTTAATTGTTTGTACGGCAAGTGCATAGGCCTAGACTACTTAATTAAAAAAACATAACCATATGAACAACCTAGTTCTTTATTTATGTCCACATTTTATTTCCCAAAAGTCCACAATTTCTTTACAACAAGCAAATGAATGCTTTGCTGGGAGTTTTTCAATGGCAAAGTGGCAGCCAGCCAGAGTGTACTTTGAACAACACTTTATTTATCCTGGCTGTTTCCCATTCTCTTTAGCCTGTCATTTGCTTAGATAAACCCAAACTGGTAGCTGTTCATTTGTGTTGGTGTTTTCCTCCGAATTGTACAGGTTCTATAATAGATCAACCACTACATCTTAACTTATCATGGTAATCAGAACATATTTCTAATCAAGCATCAATCCACTCAGATCGTTTTCTCATACTAAATTAAAATGTTGGCTGTTATAAATATATTGTAAGAATTTCAATCATAGCCAATGGCAGGATGTGTCAAACTTTCAACGTGAAACCAATTTTCCCATTCTTAACAATACAATAGACTAGAACCAAATAGAATATCGAATTGCCTTTGAATATTGGTGTTAACAGGCAGGATGAATTCATATCAAGATGGCTTTCTCAGTCATGTTGTCAGGGCTATTTTTAGAAGTGTGATGAGTGACTTTACCAAGCTGGAGAGGTCCTGCTATAAACCACTGCCAGACAAGCTGTGGTGAGAAAAGAGAAGTGAGAAAATGTCTCTTTGTCTTCACTGGACAGTGAAAAAGATCCATGTCTGGTACATACTGAACACATGCTCTTTCTTACTCAGAAAGTACTCCTGCAGTCAGTCAGTTACAACAGCTGTGTTGTCTGTCAGGTACAGTAGTAGTCCAAATGGACTAGTAGTTTCAGCCCTCGATGAACAATGGCAACATTGTTGATCTTCTCAGGAGGGGATAAAGGCTTCCTTATATAAAGAAAACCATTCACTTACCCTATACTGTGGGAATTCATAGCCCAGTGGTAAACAAAGCAGACAGGTGGAATTGGACTCTGAGAAATGCAATTGGAACAAATACAAATCAAGAGGAATGATATATTCCTTTTTATTCTGCAGTGTATGTAGAGTCAGTGCTGCTGGTCAAACGTAATGAATGTTTGGGTGAGTGCAGTTGGCTATAATGTCGCTTTCTGACTTGTGCCATCAAGGTGACCTAGTATTGGCATATTACCACTGGAACACAACTTTGTTGTGATTAAACAACCTCAGCAGGATTTTGTCCAATCCAAGGGCCACTCCCTGTCCCTTCTTGGGTGTGAACATAGCATGGATGGAGTCTCTGGAATTAGTGGTGTGATGCTGGATTGATGGTGTTGTGGGATTTGTTTGTCTTCAAAACCAAACCAGTGTGAACTTTTTGTTGTATATTGTGTAATAACACAGTAATTACTATTGTATCAACATTGTATTAACATTGTATCAACATTGTATTAACATTGTCACACAATTGAATAATTTCTTTGAAATTGTATACCATAGTAATGGAGTTGAGCGTTTTTGTGTGATTATTAGTGTTTCCCAAATCAGTAGCTGTCAATTAAAATGCATGGTGCATGAATGAAATCAACACTCAAAAGTGCACGTATGAACAAATCAGTGCCACAATGAATTATAATCTCTGTAGATGACGACTCAACTGATTCAAGCACTTCAAGTTCAGACCCATACTTATTCTAACTAACAGAATTTGATAGCCATTGGTTGTTTATTTTGAACTTGATTTGGAAAGACACAAGACAGATGTTCCCCATCTGGAGAGTATAAACACTGTCCGGCCCATTTGTGAGCTACCTTCGGCCCTGTAAGCTCACCACACGGTTTGGATTGGATTTGCTCACTGACACTAACATTTAAAGAGATCCTTTGCGACAGTCAAACAACTGTAACAGTTGGCTACTAATACACCAAAGTTGTTCTCAAACATGGACTTGATATCCAGAAAAGCACTTAATGTTGAGTGTCTCAGTGTGAGAATACTTACATTTTCTGATCACAAGAGACATATTATCCATTCTCACACCACCTCTCTGTACTTCTATTTAATGTTTGAATGATACTCTCTACACTATGTTTTAGCACACAGGGAATAAAACTTGATAGACTAGGACCCCATTGTTAGTTAGAGGGATGTTAGTGCATGACTGCAGTGCCTGAGGCTCAGGCGTAGGCTGCCTGCCATTTGATCCTGATGTCAGAGAGAGAGAGTGAATCATTTCAGGTGTGAGCTCTGCATGTGCACGCAGTAGATGTGACCGTATGTCAGTTAATAACCTACCACCTGTAATGGGTGTAATTACATTAGACATTTTAGTCATTCATCCAGAGCGACTTAATGTGTGTTGAAATACCATACAGTTGTGATACTGTAGAACAAATGTTTGTTCCCATTTCAATGAAACCTATCACTGCAATGAAACCCCCTTCTCTTCCTGTGGAGACTCCTTGTGCATAAGGGCTGCAGTTGTTCATGGGAAAATGTGGTGTTACGTAATAGAAAAAACTGTTGTTACAATATTTCTTCCAGACTGAGTTTATGTTTATTGAATGCACCTTTATCAGTTTTCAAGATGTTTCGAAATGTAGGGCTATGTGTAAAGAGTTATTTGTCACAAGTATAGTCAAATCACGTGTGTACAACTGGAAATACATTATGCAATTCTATGTCAAGTGCTTTGCTAAAAACAATCCACTTTCCCAAAAATCACTCCAATTTTTCCGAACCTCTTATCCTTCAAATTCCAAAATACATTTAATTCCAGCTCCGTAGTATACAGATGTAGGATCTTAATTTGAGCCATTTTGCTACAGCAGGAAAATAATTATTCAGAAACAGGAAATGTGAATTATTATGTGGATTATAATTAATTCACATTTCTGGAGGGGCTGATACATTTTTAGTAAGGGAAAATCAAGTCTGAAAATGTAAAGTTGAAATTACAAACTTCAGAAGTCTTTTTAAATCTTATATAGGAATTAAGATCCTACATCTGTACTTCCCAGCTCAAACGTATATAGGGATTTAACAATCTTTCTAGAAATATGTTTAGCCCAAGTCTTGTCTATAGATAGTAAACACTGTTTGTTGATGTGTTTTCAGCTTGGGCCCAGGCTGTGGCAGCTCTAATGATCATCGGCCTCATCATCCTCATCATCGCTTTCATCATCTCCTGTATCGCCCTCTGCTGCACCCTCAACATCAGCCTGCTGCCCGTCATTGGGGCCTTGCTCTTCATCACTGGTAAGATACATAAAATGTTTCTGTTGGTCTTGGGGCAGTTTTACGGATTAATCTTACTCCTGGACTGAAAAGCAATCTCCATTGAAAATGCTTTTTAGTCTAGTATTAGGCTTAATCTGTGTCAGGGAAACCACCCCCTTATGTTTTTGTACTTCACGTGTCTGGGCTAATGGAGGAGATGTTAGTTATTGAAGACAAGAGTAGTGAAATATTAACAACTACCTTGCCTTTGTGAATTCAGCTTGCCTCAAAATGTCTGGCTTCAAGCCTCAAACTACAAACACTCTCATACTTTAGTGCGTTCTATGCTCCTCCACTTTCAGAGGGTGCTCAGGTAGCATGGCATCCAAAGCTACTGTAGAGTTGGAGAGTCCTAAAGCTAGTCTTCCTCTGATTTGAACCATTACCATAGACAAGAGGGAGTGGGAGTTGTTTGTGTCCCTACTCTGCTCTGAGTTTCAGGGAAGAAGGGCTGTGGTATGGCGTTACCATGGGATCTGGGAGAATGTTCAACGTCTGGCTGAGTCACAGCACTGATCATAGGGCATTGAGAATTACCACTCCCCCTCCTCGCCACTCCCACTGCTCCCCTTCTGCAGCTGCCACCCTAGTGTGAAACCTGATAGCCCAGCCCTGCCTATGCCCAGAGGGAAAGAGAGAGGCTACACAGTCGTCAGAATTACACTGAAGCTTTCTGTCAGACATAGCTGAATCATAGAGCTGTCTGAGTATAAAGCTGATGCATAGTCCTATCATGGGAATGATTGCGTTTTGCCAGTGTTTAGAGTGTAGTAAATAAGTATTACTATTTAGAACTAGTTCTGACTGCATCATCACTACCTGTGGACATAAAATAGTAACAGTAGTGTCATCGTTATGTGTGATCCATTGTTTGATCCCACTTTGTGTGTGATTTGCCATCCATAGAGTGAAAGTGTAAAATATCAGTCTGTTTCTCAACATTACCTCACAGTACACTTTCTTTCTAATTTCCTTGACTTAGTTACCCACCTTCTGATTTAAATGACACATAGCTGGTGGTTTCATCTAAGCCCATAAAGCTACAGTACTCACGTACAAAACTATTTCACACACACACCCACACGCTAGTTTTGGCAGGCTCTCACACTCATGTGTCACAGTTCCACAAAGTCAGCCTCCTCCCCTGTTTGGAATTATCCACCACTGACAAACCTCTCTGTTCTGTCTGTTCTTCACCACAGTGGTCATTCAGTTCATTGCCCTCATCATCTACCCAGTCAAGTTCAATGACCTGATCTTCGAGGGCCACTATGACTACACCTGGGCCTATGGCTTCGGCTGGGGGGCCACCATCCTCACCATCGGCTGTGGGATCCTCTTCTGCTGCCTGCCTCGCTACGAGGACGAGCTCACAGGCCTCGCCAAGACCAAATACATCTATACATCAGCTTAGAGGAACCACAGACACTCCCAGGCAACATCTCAATAGTCTGAAAAGGCTTCCCTTCTCTGCATCTCCTTCCCTTCATCTGCACTGATGAAAACACAGGATAAGTGTAAGCAAAATAGTGGACACCTGCCAGGTTCTTTCACATCAGTGCAGATGAAGGAGAGGAGACAAGGAGAGGAAGCCCACTTTAGACTATTGAGATGCAGCCCCAGGACAGAAGCACCTCTGCCACCACAGAGGACACTGACACTTAGACATATCATTGGATGTCAATTTTGTCATTTCCAACAATGCTGAATGCCCTCTCCGTTGGAAGGATCCTATAGATGTGTATCTCTGTCTAACGCCCTTTTTCCGACCCTATACTGACCCGCATATTGATTTGAGTGGCCCACATGTTACCAAGGGAGGCTGCCAGGTATGGCTATTCCAGAGGCTTTGTTTCTACCACATTGGATGTTTTCCACGCTTGACGTTTGTGTAGAGTAGTTGAAGTGACCCAGATGCAATATTTCAGATTATACATAAAACATTTGCATAATCCTCCATAATTGTATCCAGACCCTTGCTATAATTCTCCATTGTAAATTAGTTTAATGCAAAATCACAGAAGTGCACTTATTATCAATGTTAAGGAGTCCATCCTTTAGAGTTTATGGATTATGTCAAGGGTTCTAACCAGCTGAGTATGTCCTACACACAATGCTAATG